>NC_086183.1:28097500-29297500 GCF_023053635.1 Elgaria multicarinata webbii | reverse complement strand
ATGAATCTTTGTGCAGTCAGAGGCACTGGGTTGTAAGGGACCTCTGAAAGGTCATTCAGACCAGGGAAAGGAAAGGAACCTCTCGTGCAAGCACTGAGTCATTACTGACTCTTGGAGGGACGCCAGCTTTCACTGATGTTTTCTTGGCAGGCCTTATAGCGGGGTGGTTTGCCGTTGCCTTCCCCGGCCGTTATTACCTTTCCCCCAGCTAACTGGGTACTCATTTTACCGACCTCGGGAGGATGGAAGGCTGAGTAAACCCAAGCCAGCTGCCTGAAACCAGCTTCCGCTGGGATCGAACTCAGGCTGTGGGGAGAGTTTCAGCTGCAGAAACTGCTGCTTTACCGCTCTGCGCCACACGAGGCTCATCATTCAGACCAACCCCATCCCATTAACAATATGAAGGAATATAATTTGTTATGACGATCCATAAAGAAAACCTCGAAGTAGCCAATGAATTCCACCAATACATTTTTTCTGCAAGGAAAGGAGAGGGGAGAATATTAAATTAATTTTTTTAAAAAAATCATGTACTATCCCCTGTTGATAAGTAGACTTCAATTTGATGCAATTTGTTGCTTGTTTGTTTTTCTCCGAATTTGGAACATTAATTGTTTTTTATAAAATACAAAACAACAACAACAACACTCAGCAGTCTTGTGAGTTTAGGTACAGTAACCTGTGTTATGTTGGAAGAACAAACGCTTCACATACAATATGGCCGAATGGGCACCGGTTCCGAAACATGTCATTATAACCAATTATTCTTTCACATGTCAGCAGTTTCACCTAGTTGTAGCATTTACGGGGGAATAGGCACCGATTCAAAAACATGTCAGCATAACTGATTATTCTTTCACAGGTAAGCAGCTTCATCTAGTTCAGCCTTCCTCAACCTGGGGCGCTCCAGATGTGTTGGACTGCATCTCCCAGAATGCCCCAACCAGCTTGGCTGGGGCATTCTGGGAGTTGTAGTCCAACACATCTGGAGCGCCCCAGGTTGAGGAAGGCTGATCTAGTTATTCCATTAGTGCAGTGGTCCCCAACCTTTTTGGCATCAGGGACCGGTTTCGTGGAAGACCATTTTTCCACGGACCGGGGGTGGTGGTTGAGGGGAAGGTTTTGGGAAGCCACCCTCCGCCCCACCCCCACTCCAGTGTCCTGGCTTCGCTTCGGCTAGGATCGAAGCGAAGCCAGGACACTGGGGCGGGCGGGCGGCTTCCGAACGGCGCGCCTGGAAGTCGCTCTCCCAGAGCAGCTTCTGGCTGGGCGTGCTGTTCCAAAGCCGCCCCCACCCCCACCCCAGCATCCTGGCTTTGCTTTGGCTGGGCAGGCGAGATGGCGCCTTGCGCCCAGGTTTGCTGGGGTGGGGGTGGGTGAAAGCAGCTCACCTGCGTGGCCTGGTTCCTAACAGGCTACGGACCGGTACCAGTCCATGGCCCGGGGGTTGGGGACCCCTGCATTAGTGAATCATGAGATACATTTGCCTTGTTGCATGACCCTTGCACACTCTTTCTATGGCTGCTGCTAACCTTTTGCACCTGACTTTGCTTTTCTCTCTTCACAACACATTTCTCTCGCTCCTGCAGCTCGCCAAGAGAGGTCTCAATGTGGTTCTCATCAGCCGCTCCCTGGAAAAACTGATGAAAGTGGCTGCTGAAATTGGTAAGCAGGAAACTGAATCTGGGTTACGCCAGGGTGAGGGCGCTGAGTCCAGTTTTCGGGAGTAAGGCCTGACAATAGAATCTCTTAAAGGGGTGGGGTGGGGTGTTGCAGAATGGCAGGACGTGGGTGAATACTGGGAAAGATTGTCGTAGATTCTGCTAATGTGGCGCCTCATCATGGAGATGTTGAAAACCATCCAGCTGGGTTGTGAAATGTTGCTCAAGCCCATAAAAATTAAGCTGTTGTTTGTTCTTGAGAGGAATTTCTGGCCTGGAAAAATCCTCATTGAAGGTGATGCCTGACAAACCATCTCTCTCTTTTTTAATAACAGGGTTACAAGTTTGGGTAGGATGTAGCGTTATCTTGGAAGCAACATGGCAATCGCAAGGTTTCCCATTATATCTTTGAGGATAAGATGGTAAAATGTGGGTACACAGTACCACTGAAATGGATCCATAGCTGGCTTAGCAATCAGGGAGGGCTCATGAATGGCTCCATATGAACACCTCCCAAGAACACACAAGTTCCCTTAGGGCATAGCTAGATGGGGCGATATCCTGGGGATCCCCCAGGATCGTCCCTGTACGTCCACATGACGCACAGGGCATCCCAGGAGCGGGGAGGGATGATCCCTCCTTTGCCCTACCATTTTTCATGGTTCTTCCGCGGTCTCGGGATGAGACCGCAGAATGTGTGGGCTGGCGTCGCAGTTTGTCTCGGCTTCTCGCGAGTAACTGTGAGGAGCCGGGCACAGGGCACAGAGCAACTCAGGAGCTCTTGGGGTGGGGTGGGGTGAGTGGGATTTTTTTTAAAAAAACAACAACCCACCACTCACAATTTGCAGTCGAGCACTCGTGCGCTTCTTCTCCTTTAAAAACAAAAACAAAATGGTGGCCGTGATGCTGTGCGCCGCATGTAAACGAGGGTGACGATCTCACGATTATAAAATCGCGAGATCGTCACCCTCTGACCTCCTGGTCTAGCCATGACCCTCGGCTCTCTCTGGATTGCAATTAATTACAATTAACCATGTACTCTTCCATATTACTCTTCTTTGTATTTTTTTTATTGTCACCAATTGGATTCCATTAATACAGCTCATGGGGAAAAATAAAATCAAAAGAAATATTTAACTAAACTTTGACTGGGTTACTTTTAACTATAGGTGTCTCTTAATCCCTTCATGATTTGTTTACAGTCCATGTTACGAGCATATCATTGTACTTTGGCCTGCACCTATGTTTATAAGGGTTTACAGAGACTTTTTTATTTATTATTTATTTATTACATTTTTATACCGCCCAATAGCCGAAGCTCTCTGGGCGGTTCACAAAAATTAAAACCATGATAAAACAACCAACAGGTTAAAAGCACAAATACAAAATACAGTATAAAAAGCACAACCAGGATAAAACCACGCAGCAAAATTGATATAAGATGAAAATACAGAGTTAAAACAGTAAAATTTAAATTTAAGTTAAAATTAAGTGTTAAAATACTGAGTGAATAAAAAGGTCTTCAGCTGGCGACGAAAGGAGTACAGTGTAGGCGCCAGGCGGACCTCTCTGGGGAGCTCATTCCACAGCCGGGGTGCCACAGCGGAGAAAGCCCTCCTCCTAGTAGCCACCTGCCTCACTTCCTTTGGCAGGGGCTCACGGAGAAGGGCCCCTGTAGATGATCTTAAGGTCCGGGTAGGTACATATGGGAGGAGGCCTTCCTTTTTGTGTTCATATTTCATTTTGCTCCAATTTGCAGTTAATTATACTTGACATTTTTTGATATTAAAAATAAAACTTTATTGTACGTACTACCTCTCAGTTTGTGGGTGGGAATTTGGGTTTATCCTGTTTGTTAATTTTGTTTAACATTATTGATCTTGATATCACTTGCAAACAAAATTTATTTAAAGTATTATTATTTAACATTATTTACATAACACTTCTCATTTATGGCAGATCCTGAAGTCATTAAATGATTGATTATGAATGTATTAATTGTCCCAAAAAATATTTAGGCAAAATCCTGGAAGGACTTTATGTGTCCCCACTCTGGGAATGGTGGGTTATATACCTGGATATTTTAGAAATGGATACATAAATGGAGTCTACACATAGAGGCATGGAAAACTCATGTAATTAATGCTGCAAATAAAAGGAGTAGTTTTGATAGAACACTGTTCCTGACATAATTAGAAGAGGATATTTGTTTTTTGTTTGCATTGGATTTGACAGTCTTTTAATTTTTTTAATGAATTTGACAATTTTTTGCTAAATACGTCATGAATTGGAACCTCTCTCTCTCTCTCTCTCTCTCTCTCTGCCAGAGCAACTGCATGGCAGATGCACCAGGGTGATCCAGGCAGACTTTACCTCAGGTTCAGAAATCTATGAGCCCATCCAGACTGCTCTTCAAGGTTTGGAGATTGGCATTCTCGGTAAGTCCTTAGCTTTGTCCTCGCGAGCAACATCGACGTGAACTGGAGCCTGTAGTTGAGTATTCCAACTTTTAAACCCTCATAACACAAATCTCCGCTAATAAAGTATCAGCTGCAAGTGAATGCACATGCATGCAAAAATCACACATCTTGTGAGGGTGGCCCATTTTTAACAAAGTTTAAAAGGTGGGGGGATACATTTTAATATATATATATATATATATATATATATATATATATATATATATAAAGATTCTGTGCAGCCTCTTATGCAAATATTTCAAAATATGCAAATGTTTCTGTTTATTGACATGATTTGTATTTGCATGCTTTATTCTGGACTGAGTTTTTGCAATTTAAACAGAAAAATGTGTAGCGGTAAGAGAGGGACAGGACGGTCTTGATGGGTGCAAGAGAAAAGTAATGGGAGGACTGGGAGAGTGGGCAAGCAGTCATAGAGAGCACAAGGTCTCTTACCTGTTCAACTCTGGAGCCTCTCCCCAGCAAACTAAACCTGCTTCTTCTTATAACTATTTGAGACTGAGGGATCCATCGCACCAGCGATTTAGAGCACTGTCGCCATGCCTGGTTTGCGGATTTGCAGCACGGAACTCACATGACGCCGTGCCTGTCCTGGTGACACCCCGCCTCTTCCCCAGCCTTTTCCGTCTTTTCCTAGAACGCGTGAAGTTGGGATTATTTCCCCAAGTGCGTTTAATGTGCCCTTAAGCCTCCAAGTGGTTCTGTACTCTCACGTTTTCCTTTGTTGGCGACATGTGCTGTGATGGGAGTCTTGCCGTTGGCTTGAATGGATTGCATCTGGTCCTGGCAGGGAAAAGCGATCTCTCTCAGCAGCCGGCTCGAAGCCTCAATAGAAAACCCAAACCTTGCATCCGAGGCTCGAAAGCATTTTTTTAAATTGTACAACGCCCGAATCTCTGCAGAGACAGGATTGTACTCTCTCGATGCCCCCAAAGAGCCAGACTAAAGGGTTGTTCCATTTTTGCTGGGAAGAAAGACAGTCTGGCTGAAGTACTCATCTGACAGGACCTGCTTGTTTGTGTCTTGTGAAATGGGGTGGGGGGGAGGAGCAACCAATGGAGGGAGAAGGAGAAGGGGTGGGGCAGGGTGGAGTGGAATGGAAGAGCCAACAAGCCAAAGAACAACATATTCAAATGAAAGGGACCATAAGCTTGATGCGCTAATGCATCGGAGGTAAAAAAAAAGTGGAGAAAAAGCAGGGCTTTTTTTTTTTTAATGTGTAATGGAGCTCTAAGTAGGGTGACCCTATGAAAAGGAGGACAGGGCTCCTATATATTTAACAGTTGTATAGAAAATAATTTCAGCAGGTGTCATTTGTATATATGGGGAACCTGGTGGAACTCCCTCTTCATCACAACATTTAAAGCTGCAGGAGCTGTACTAGAGTGACCAGATTTAAAAGAGGGCAGGGCACCTGCAGTTTTAAATGTTGTGATGAAGAGGAAATTTCACCAGGTTCTCCATCTATACAAATGACACCTGCTGAAATTCCCTTTTCTATGCAACTGTTAAAAATACAGGAGCCCGGTCCTCCTTTTCATATGGTCACCCTAGCTCTAAGGCCTCAGCTAGACCTACAGGTCTAGCACAATGGAGGGGTTAGGATCTCGCAATATTTTTATTGCGCGATCTCCCCCTCTGTTTACACGTGGCGCGCGACGGCCTCGGATGAACGGGATGTCGCGCCCGCCATTTTGGTTTTTTCCCCTTAAAGGAGACGAGCGCATGAGTGCTCATGCACAAAAACTGAGTTTTTTTTATTTTTAACAATTTTTCCCGCTCCCCCTCCCCGATCGGGTGCGTGGTTCCCAACTCCTCGCGAGTAACCGCGAAAAGCTGGGACAAACCGCGACGCCCGCCCACATGTTCTGCGGTCTCAGGATCCTCCCGAGACCACGGAAAAAGAGGGCTGAAAGGGTAAGGTGATATCCTGGGAAAAGGGAGGGAATCATCCCTCCCTGCTCCCGGGATCCCCTGTGTGTCATGTGGACGCACAGGGATGACCCTGGGGATCACCCCCAGGATATCGCCCCATCTAGCTGTGGCCTAAGTCTGATTTAAATCGCTTATTCATATCTGGGCACTGGAGGAGAGCTTGGTCATTCATGTTTAGTACCTGCTTGCATTGTTTGATAATATACTGATGTACCATTTGGTCTTTCCACAGTGAACAACGTTGGCATGGCAGAACGCAAGCAAGGCCGTTTCCTGAGTTTTCCCAATGTCGACAAGGTACTTTCCGTTTCAGCCGTAAAACGTAGCTGGACGTGTCTTCTCAGGTGTAGCATGTGCTCACAGAGGTCAAAGACTCGCCCTCCTCCCCGCTGGTGTAGCTAGGTCTGGACTGTTCCGCCGAGCCCCCACCCCACATGACAACCCAGAGAACAGCGGCCGATGAGGGCATCGAAAGCAGACTCCATTTTGTTCCAGCAGTCATGGCGCTATGTTTTAAGTCAGCCTTCCTCAACCTGGGGCGCTCCAGATGTGTTGGACTACAACTCCCAGAATGCCCCAGCCAGCTCTGGTTGGGGTATTCTGGGAGGTGCAGTCCAACACATCTGGAGCACTCCAGGTTGAGGAAGGCTGTTTTACGTGAATTTAAAATGCGAAACTGCACATGCTCAAAGTATGTCTTTAAATCGCGTGGTCAAAACAGTTGCATTGTCGTTCTAACTTATCAAGGCGGTTGAAGCTTTTGTAAAGCATGGGACAGTGGTGACGTGGGCGGCGGTGGGGGAGAAGAGAAAACTTTGTTGTGGGCTTCACGAATGAATTAACGCACACGGCCATCTAAAGAGAAGCGCTTATAAGAGCATTCAGGGTCTAAAGTTACATGGCTGCTTCACTGCTCACCACGCAAAGCTCATAATGCACACAACCGGTCCTATTATTTAGGAAAGGAAAGGAACCTCTCATGCAAGCACTGAGTCATTACTGACTCTTGGAGGGACACCAGCTTTCGCTGACGTTTTCTTGGCAGGCCTTACAGCGGGGTGGTTTGCCGTTGCCTTCCCCGGCTGTTATTACCTTTCCCCCAGCTAACTGGGTCCTCATTTTACCGACCTCAGGAGGATGGAAGGCTGAGTCGACCTGAGCCGGCTGCCTGAAACCAGCTTCCGCTGGGATCGAACTCAGGCCGTGGGGAGAGTTTCAGCTGCAGAAACTGCTGCTTTACCGCTCTGCGCCACACGAGGCTCCCCTATTATTTACAGCCCACTTTTTCTTGTAAAAACCCAGACCTATGTCATACAGTTGATACAAGGATGCAAAGGGGCGTTTCTCAACTTCCATAAGAAAAGACCTTTCCACCCTTGCAAGTATGATTCATTGATTTCGTTTCATTTCTATAGCGAAGCTGTCTGGGTGGTTTGGAAAATGCAAACCCTGATGCACGGCCTAAAATATACTGTAGCAGCTTCAAGCCGCTGTGTAAAACCACGCTGTAAAAGTACAACCAGAATAAAACCGAACAGCAAAGTAGAGATTTAAAATACAGATTTCAAACAGCAGAATTATGAGACAAAGGCCATAGCTAGATGGGGCGATATCCTGGGGCAATCCCCGGGATCATCCCTGTGCATCCACATGACACACAGGGGATCCCGGGAGCATGGGGGGGATGATCCCTCCTTTTCCCCGAGATCTCGCCCTTGCTGATCCTGAGACCACGGAATGTGTGGGTGGTTGTCACGGTTTGTCCTGGCTCCTTGGGTTACTCGTGAGGAGCCGGGACCCGCGCATGGGGTGCAGAGCTCCATCAGGGGTGGAGTGGGGCGAGCAGGAAAAATGATTTAAAATAAAAAAAACTTACCTTTTGCGCACGAGCGTTCTTGCGCTCTGCTCCTTTAACAAAACACACACACACAAAATGGCGGGTTGACGTCCTCTCTCTCCGAGGTCATTGCGCGCCACGTGTAAACAGAGGCGGAGATCTCACGATAAAAATAACGCGAGATCCTCACCCCTCCGTCACGCTGGACCCAGTAGGTCTAGCTGAGGACTAGGATAGTAAAATGCTAAAACACTGGGACAATACAGAAGTCTTCAGCCGGCGATGCGCGGAGTACAGTGTAGGCACCAGGTGATCTTCTCTGGGGTGCTCATTCCACAGCCAAGGTGCCACAGCAGAAAAGGTCCTCCTCCTAGTAGCCACGCACCTCACTTCCTTTGGCAGGGGCTCACAGAGAAATAGTCTATCTTCACCTCCTACTTCAGGATGCAGACTCCCTTGTCTCGTGCAAATATCATGTGGGACTTGGGACTCTAATCTGTTTGGGAGGGAAGGAGCATTCAGCGCTGCCCTGTGCCTCCTCCTACTCTGTGTTTGAAAATTCAAACTGCTGTTTCTCTGCCTTTCCCACTTGCTGAAGTTTCCCGTGGCAGTCTAGAGGCTACAGAAAGAGTTCCAGCTCTTAAGATTGTGAAACCGTGTTTTCCCTGTTCTCTGCGGCACAGAGTTGTTGTGACCGGCCCAGTCAAAACTGCCAGTTAATCCTGTTAACACCCTCTTTTCTTCCTTCTCGTTTATAGCATGTAACCAACTTGGTGAACTGCAATTTGCTTTCGGCAGTGAAGGTGAGTGAAATGGATTTAGTTATCTGAGTGGGGTATCTGAACCGCCCAGATCGCGTGTGTGTGTGTGCGCGTGCGTGCGCATGTGTGCTCTTTCATACATGGAGTATGTTTGTTCACGTACGCACAGGGCATTTTGCTGAATCTCTGAGGAAAGAAGGGGAGTACATGCATTTGTTTTTTTGTATAGTATCATCAATCTATTTACAAAGAATAGATCTGACAGCTTCCTACATGAGGGGCGTACGAACTAAAAAGAGACACAAGGAAACAGGAGAAACAGGTTTAACATCCAGGGCGGGGGGATCTACACATCACAGTCGAGGTGCGTAATTGCACCTCTAGTGTGCATGGAAGCCTCTTGATTCACGTAATGTTTCTTTAAATGCACTCCTAACCACTGCACGTCTGCTGAATGAGCGGGGGTTTTTACCTGGGGGGGGGATCTACACTACTGCTTTTAAAGCACTTTGAAAACGTTTTGAAAACTGTATATGGAGTGTGTCCTGGGCCCCAACAGTTGTCAAAACTGTTATAAAGCGCTTTAAAGCAGCAGTGTAGATCCCCCCCCCCCCCCCCGGTCTTCAGGCGATGGTAAGCCGTTTCTACTTACAAAGTGTATATCATAGAATCATAGAATAGCAGAGTTGGAAGGGGCCTACAAGGCCATCAAGTCCAACCCCCTGCTCAATGCAGGAATCCACTCTAAAGCGTCCCTGACAGAGGGTTGTCCAGCTGCCTCTTGAAGGCCTCTAGTGTGGGAGAGCCCACCACCTCCCTAGGTAACTGATTCCATTGTCGCACTGCCACGCTGTTTCCTCCCTGCCCCGTCTTAATTTGATCGCTGACTATATATTGTTACCTGTCCGTTAGAACTTTTTAACCAATGACTGCTCAGTACATTTTTGGCGCGAACTGGAGCCATTTTGATTCATTGCTTTTCATGCTTGTGCTGAGGTTAGTCCTTTCATTTCCCGATTAATCAGTACTATTCCCTTAATAATCCTTCTTTTTTATTATTCTTTTAAAATTTAATTTCTGCGCACAAACGCACATGCGCATAAACAGTTAAACATGAAAAAAAAAAGGAAATACGGGGACTTTTGAGGATGTCGTTAGTGACGACGAAAACCCCCCGCCTATACGCAACACCCTGTTGTGATGAAAGGGGACAGGATTTGGAGGATGTGTGACCCGGGGAAACGAAATACAATGCAGTAAAGGCACAGATACCACTACAGGGAGAGATAAGTGTGGCGCGCTACGTTGTGGTGCCTTTTAAAAAAACTGCGTGAGGAGGCGCCTCGACTACGATGTGTAGATCTCCCCCGCCCAGGACGTTCTTGAAATATATATTCTCCGCTGTGT
Source organism: Elgaria multicarinata webbii (assembly GCF_023053635.1). Taxonomy (NCBI): domain Eukaryota; kingdom Metazoa; phylum Chordata; class Lepidosauria; order Squamata; family Anguidae; genus Elgaria; species Elgaria multicarinata. Next base: position 29,287,419 of record NC_086183.1, on the reverse strand, counting down.
GGGCATGCTTCCTTTTGGGTCTGGGAAATGGCAGGGTGTGATTGAAGGGAGTTGGTGATGGCCGCACAGACACTGGGGTTGTTCAGATGACGCAACGTCCCACTGTGGGCTGTTTAACCTGCAGTGAGGCTGCAGTGTGTGTGGGATGCATGTGGGTCCTATGTTGAATATGCATCCGCTGCTCGGGGTGTTGCGTTGTGTGAATCTGGCAAGCATGGGTTATGCAAGGGTTAAACAACCCTTGAATAACCCATGGTATATTTTAGGGCTGCTCAACCCTTGCCTAACCCATGCTCGCCAAATTCATATGATATGACAAGTCCTGCTTGGGGGTTGCATGCGCAACATGGCACCTGTCAACATGTTTGAAATAACCCACAATGAGCTGAAGCATGGTCGTCCGAACCTTGTCACTGAAATGGATGGGGCCTTGGCCTAGTTTCCTCTCCCTGACTCGCTTTCACCTGATCTTCTCTTCCTAGATGACACAGATCGTCCTACCTCAGATGCTTGCCAGGTAGGAGATGAGGGGGGGTCCTTCACCCTGGAGGGCTTGGATGAATCACTTGTGAGGAAAACAAGGGGCAAGGCTGCCTCCGCCCTCCCTTTAGCTGTCTTTTGGATTTCTGTTGAGCTGCACACCATCCTTCTCCACCTTATTCAGTCTGTTGGACAACAACCCCCATCACTCCCTACCAGCACAGCCATTGGGATGATGGGAAGTCTAGTCCAACACATCTGGAAGGCATCAGGTTGAAGAAAGATGTTATGCACCAGTGGTGGATAGAAAAGGTTTGTGCTGTGTTCTGCTCCTAGGTTTCACCCGTGTGCTGGATTTGATTTCAGAACCCAAATTATAATCGTCGGAGAGGGTTCTCAAATGCCCTCACAGGGAGTGTGGTTGTTAGAGTTCCTCAGGAGGGCATTGACAATGGAATGGAGTTAACATCTTAACTGCTACTTCTGTTTAATGTTTTATGTATATTTCATTTCATGCCATTGAGGCCTTAGCTAGACGGGTCGAAATCCTGGGGCGATCCCTGGGATTGTCCCTGTGCGTTCACATGATCCACAATGGATCTCGGGATCAGGGAGGGATGATCCCTCCCTTGCCCCGGGATCTCGCCCTACCCTTTGAGCCTGTGACTGCGGAATGTGTGGCCAGGTGTTGCGGTTTGTCCCGGTTCTTCGCAGTTCCTTGCGAGGAGCTGGGACCCGCGCATGGGGTGGGGTGAGCAGGGCAGGGGGGGGGGGATATTTTTCTTTTAAAAAACCCTTACCATTTGCGCACGAGCGCTCGTGCACATCTTCCCCTTTAAGAAAAAAACACAAAATGGTGGCTGCAACCCCTCTCCCTCTGAGGTCGTCACACGCCACGTGTGAGCAGAGGGGGAGATCTCATGATAAAAAAGTTGTGAGATCTTCACCCCTCCGTCCCACTAGACCGGTAAGTCTAGCTAAGGCCAGAATGTGAAAGGGGCTGTGTGGAACACAAAAATGTTACGGTTCCAGGGATGCACAATCCATATTTCGCAAAAGGAGATGGCGAGTGGCATGAGGAAACGCCACAAATGTACAAAGGTTTCGGACCAGGGTGGCAGTTTCTTGTCAGGAGGCAGAAGAAAATCTTGTAGATGCCTCAAGATTGTGGGGACTGGCTACAATTGTTCTTCCAGCGTTAGCTCCAAGCAGAATTGCGCTTGACCATTCACACTCCAGGCCTCTATGAGCTTCTCCACACGTGTGATATATTGCCTGCCTGTGAATGGTCACTCACAGACGTTTGCAGGTCTGTTTCATGACATCAACCTCCGATGCTTCTCATGCTGTTTTCAAGAGGAAATCCACCCTTTTATAAAAACCTGAAAATGCAGTAATAAATTGAAAAGGCGCTTTAAAACAACGCCATCTGCTGGCAGTAGAATTGAAACGTATGGGAAGGAAGAGGGGGAAAACAAGGTGGGGAAAGGGAGGGGAAAACAAGGCGGGGGAGGGGAGGGGAAACAAGGCGGGGAGGGGAAAACGAGGCGGGGAGGGGAGGGGGAAACAAGGCAGGGGAGGGGAGGGGAAACACGGCGGGGAGGGGAGGGGAAACAAGGCAGGGGAGGGGAGGGGAAAACAAGGCGGGGGAGGGGAGGGGAGGGGAAAACAAGGCAGGGGAGGGGAAAACGAGGTGGGGAGGGGAGGGGGAAACAAGGCAGGGGAGGGGAGGGGAAAACAAGGCAGGGGAGGGGAAAACAAGGCGGGGGAGGGGAGGGGAAAACAAGGCAGGGGAGGGGAGGGGAAAACAAGGTGGGGGAGGAGAGTGCATGTATCCTGCTATTCACACAACTGTAAAGAAATTGTGCTGTTACTCTGCTATTGTTGTTTTTTAATTGATTTTCTTTGGCAAGAAAAAAGATTAAAGAAGCCAAGGGAAAATACGGGAGGATTAAAACTGGATGACAACATCATCTGGAATGTGTGAATGATTTATTTATTTATTTATTATTGCATCTATATCCCGCCTTTTTTCCTCCAAGGAACCCAATCCTCCTCCTCCTCTCCATTTTATCCTCACAACAACATTTTATCCTCATGGGGGTCAGCTTCGGCTGATCCGCCAGCTACGGCTTTTCCTGGACAGGGACAACCTAGCCACAGTACCGCATGCACTGGTAACTTCCCAATTAGACTAATGCAACGCACTCTATGTGGGGCTGCCCTTGAAGACGACTCGGAAGTTGCAGCTAGTGCAAAATGCAGCAGCTAGACTGCTGGCAGGTACATCTTACAGATACCACATAACACTGGTCTTAAAGGAATTGCAATGGCTGCCTATACGCTTCCGGTCAGAATTCAAGGTGTTGGTAATGACGTTTAAAGCCCTAAGCTGCTTGGGACCTCGATATTAGAAGGAGCGCCTCTCCTTATATAAGCCTGCCCAAGACTTGAGATCTGTTGGAGGAGCCCTTCTCCGCATCCCACCAGCACAACACATAGGTTTTGGTGGGTCATGGGAGAGGGCTTTCTCTGTGGTAGCACCCCGACTGTGGAATGCCCTCCCCTAGGAGGCCCGACTGGTGCCAACGCTGATTTTATTCCGGCACCAAGTGAAAACATGGCTTTTTAACAAAGCCTTTAATGGTTAAATTCACTAAGATGGGACATTGTTTTAACGGTTTTAATCGTTTTACTGCTTTTAAATTATATATTGTTTTAACTTGGTTCACGGTTTAATTTGTTTTTAGCTGTGTATATTTACTGTTTTATACTGTATGCTTTTATCCGTACGCCGCCCTGAGATCTTAATGATATAGAGTGGGATATAAATGTTTTAAATAAATAAATAAATAAATAAATAAACCCTGTGAGGTAGGCTGGGCTGAGAATCTGTGACTAGCCCAAAGTCACCCAGTGGGTTGAGTGAGGACCAGAACTCGGATCTCCTGACTCCCAGTCCAACACTTTAGCCACTACACCACACTGGCTCTCAACACTTGGAGCTGGCACAAAAGCCTGACCTGGAGGCCTCCTCTGTTCTATTTTCTATCATAGTCTAATCCTGGTTTGGACTTTATTCCTAAGTGAAAAGCAGATGTTGCCTCTAAGTCACCATCATGGCTCTCTTTGTAGGAAGAAGGGGATTGTCATCAATATGAGCTCATCAGCGGGACGCCGTCCCTTGCCACTGAATGGGATATACAGCCCAACCAAGGTGAGGAAAATAATGTTCCTTTGTAAACTTAAAGGAAGACTACAAAGCTTCACATGGTTTACTTGCTGCAAAGGAACACAGTACGAACTTTGAAGGCTCCCTCCTGGCAGGCAGAGGGCGGGATGAGATGGCCAAGCCAGTGGGTGCATGACCCCCGCTAGCAGATCATAGCCTAAGAACAGGCCTGACGGAGTAAACCAAAGGTCTCTGAGATGACACTCAAAAATTCCCAGGCGGAGCGTGATGCAACAGCCTTTCACTGGTTCTGGGCTCCTGGAACCGAGAGGTCAGTTCCTGCTTCTGTGATTTCTGTTACTTCGAGTAATTCTGGAGAATAAAAGAAACCACAGAATAACAAGAAGAGACATTGCCATTTTTCTCCATCTACACGAGGCATACAGAGGTCCACCTACATGGGGATCCCTCTGCGTCTCAAAGACGATCGTGCCACTTTGCGTGTGCCCCGCTCCCTAGCAAGGGCCGATTTTCATGCAGTAGAGCTCATTGGTGGGTTTTTTTTTTAAACAAACTTAGGCTGTAGCTAGACCTAAGGTTTATCCCAGGATCATCCCGGGTTCGTCCTTGCCTGAGCGCTGGATGCCCAGTGTGGCACTTAGATGAACAGGTTTGACCCCAGGACAATCCTGGGATAAACCTTAGGTCTAGCTACGGCCTAAGTTTTGTGATGGATTTCCCCATCACAGCAGCTTCCATGCAGTTTGGGAGTCTGTGGGCTCATCTACACCAAGCAGATATTCCACGATGAAAGTGGTATGAAAGCGGTATATAAAAGGCAGGAGCCGCACGACTGCTTCATAGCGGAATTGAAGTGCGTTGACAACTGTTGGGACCCATGACACCTACCATATACTGCTTTCATACCACTTTCATAGTGCAATATCCTGCTTGGTGTAGATGTGTCATGGGCCCCAACAGTTGTCAGTGCACTTCAGTACCACTATAAGGCAGTAGTGTAGATCCTGCAGAGCACTTCAATACCGCTATAAAGCAGCAGTGTGGCTCCTGCCTTTTATATACCGTTTTCATACCACTTTTATAGCGGAATATCCTGCTTGGTGTCGATGAGCCCTCAGTGACCTCCGCTGCCTTTGGTGCAGGCTGGAGCGGTGATTGTCGGAAGGGGAAGTTACATCGTAAAAAGGCCGCCCACCCAGCCGCGTGAGGCCCTGCATATCCCCTGAGAGCCCCCTGCTCTTGGTGAGGAGCGGCCTCGGCATCAGCGAAGAGGAGCATCATCAGAGGAGCAGAGGGAAGTGGCTTGCGAGTGGCCGGCAGCTGCCAGCATCTCCTCCTCGCTGTTGCTGCTCCCCACAGAGACCATGGGGCTCTCAGGGGACCTGTGGGGGCACTCACGGACCCTACGGCCAACGATACAGGGCCTCATGTGGCCCTGGTCAAGTGGCCAGGTGGGCGATCCTCCAGGATCAGAAGCAGCGAAGCCACAAGTGACCCTTCGCTCCTGGGGCCCGGTAAGTCCGCGCTCTCAGCCAAGGCACCCTGGGGGGTTGTAAGCATTTTGTGGCTGGACGCAAGATCTGGCAGCCACTCTCCGAAATATCCGCCAAAGCCTCGGACTTCCGAGGCTGAATCCGAATCTTGTACAGCCCTGGTTACGGCTTCTCCTTCTAACCTTCCCCTGCTTTACTACTTGCGGTTGAAAGCTAAACTGAAAGACCCTAAACTGAAATGGTTAACTCTCCCTTTGCCTCCTCTTGCAAATTACTTGGATATGGAAAGCAGGCTAAAAAACATGATTTCTCTGTGCATGGGAAGAATCTAGGTAGAAGCTAGAATGACTGGAGAAATCATTCTGAAGTCCCCTCTGCAGAAATAATTCCAGATCAAAACCTCCGAAAATCTTAAGTTCTGAAGTCTGAAGAGTCTAAAGAGATCCACGGTTACCCAAATCCTTGGGTCTGCTGACAAGGCAGAAAGGATTGAAAGAGGCAGCTGATGCAGCCGCCATAAGTCTTACTACCTGTGCTTTTATTACCCCTGTTCTGGCAAAAGAGAGATAGATAAAAACACCTTACTTCTGATTCGTCAGCTGGTGGTCTATCCCCCACCCACCCACCCTTTTTGACTGGAAGATATTTGTCCTATTTCTCATAGTTTTTTGCCTCCATTTCAGGCAGCTCTTGACTTCTTCTCGCAAGCTTTGGACGTGGAATACGGCTCCAAAGGCATCATTGTGCAGGTACCGTGCATTGAGCTCATCCCAAGGAATAAAAAAGGCGATATACATGAGGCTTTTATTGTGCGCTCATGGTTCCTCGCTTACAGTAGTTTGCGGGTTGTCACACACACACACACACACACACCACACCCTCTCCTGTGCTTTGCAACCATTTTGGCTCCCCCTAACGAAGAAAGACTGGTATTATCTCTGGATCCTGGCATGGAACCTGGTGGATTTGCACAATTCTGCTACGCCACAGTGGTGTAATGGTGTATAGAAAGGCAGAGAAGGAAAACCCCCCTGGGGAAAACACACACACATAATCCCGCAAAAAATCCAGCAGCAGAAGCCTCATTAAAGGTGCAGGTTAAATACCTCATGTAGAAAAACCTAGACATAGGGCATGGCTTGATGGGGAGCGGATCTACACAGAGTCGTTGGGGCGCCCTGAAGGCGCTTGCGTGTGCCTCCAGGGCGCCCCGAAACTCCTAGTGTAGATCCTGATCCTGGCCAGAAGAGGCGGCGGCGACGGCCCCGCATCGCCCCCCGCGGGGACGGGGCGAAAAGTTTCCGGGCTCTCCGGCCGCATCCTTGCCGCCACCGCCCCTCCACCTTCATAATTCTGTTCTTCTTTGCCTCCCACACCGCCCCCCCCCCCCCCGGCGAAAGAGCCACCCGGGTCGGAGAGCTCGGCGGAAGAAGACGGGGCGGCGGATCGTCCCGGGATCGTCCCTGTGCATCCACATGATGCACAGGGGATCCCGGGAGCAGGGAGGGATGATTCTTCCCATGCCCCGGGTGGATTCCTGCATTGAGCAGGGGGTTGGACTCCATGGCCTTGTAGGCCCCTTCCAACTCTGCTATTCTATGATTCTATGGCCCTACACTTTAATCCTGTTTTTTACTGCGGTCCCAGGATGATCCCGAGACCGCAGGAGGTGTGGCCGGGCATCCTGTTTTTGTCCTGGCTCCTCGCGAACTGGGAACTGGGCACGGGCCATGGAGCTCCGTGCTCATTGGGGTAGGGGGCAGCACGAGGTTTTTTCTTTTCTTTCTTTTTTTTTAACTTATTTTTCGCTGGAGCGCGAGTGCCCTCCAGCTCCTTCTCCTTAAAAAAAAAAATGGCGCCCACAACGCATGTGACATCCTTCCTCCCATCCAGGATGCCGCATGGCTGTGTAGACAGAGGGCAACGATCCCGGAAGTAGTAGGTAAGTCCGGGATCGCCCCCTCTCCAGCCCTCTACACCCATAGGTGTATTTATTTATTTATTTATTTGTTTATTACATTTCTATACCACCCAATAGCCGAAGCTCTCTGGGCGGTTCACAAAAATTAAAATCATAGTAAGACAACCAACAGGTTAAAAGCACAAATACACAATACAATATAAAAAGCACAACCAGAATAAAAACCACACAGCAAAATTGATATAAAATTAAAATACAGAGTTAAAACAGTAAAATTTAAATTTAAGTTAAAATTAAGTGTTAAAATACTGGGAAAATAAAAAGGTCTTCAGCTGGCCATAGTTTTATGTAGGTAGACATGCCCATAGTGTAGACATGCCCATAGTTTTCCTGTCAAAGTGGAATTGCTAACGGGATGAAGCTTCCTCCCTGTCAAAATCTGGATCTAAGGCTGGGGCCTAGACTAGTGAGTAGGGTGACCATATGAAAAGGAGGACAGGGCTCCTGTACCTTTAACAGTTGCATAGAAAAGGAAATTTCAGCAGGGGTCATTTGTATATATGGGGAACCTGGTGGAATTCCCTCTTCATCACAACAGTTAAAGTTGCAGGTGCCCTGCCCTCTTTTAAATCTGGTCACTCTAGTATAGCTCCTGCACCTTTAACTGCTGTGAAGAAGAGGGAATTTCACCAGGTTCTCCATATATACAAATGATACCTGCTGAAATTTCCTTTTCTATGCAGCTGTTAAAGATACAGGAGCCCTGTCCTCCTTTTCATATGGTCACCCTAATTTACAGAGTTCCACAACGATGAAATCCATAAAAAGGGAATTTCAGCCAGTATCATTTGTATATATGGAGAACCTGGTGAAATTTCCTCTTCATCACAACAGTTAAAGCTGCAGGTGCCCTGCCCTCTTTTAAATCTGGTCACTCTAGTATAGCTCCTGCACCTTTAACTGCTGTGAAGAAGAGGGAATTTCACCAGGTTCTCCATATATACAAATGATACCTGCTGAAATTCCCTTTTCTATGCAACTGTTAAAGATACAGGAGCCCTGTCCTCGTTTTCATATGGTCACCCTACTAGTGAGTGACCATGGGCAGCCTGCGCTCAGGCCTTGCAGCGCTCGTCAGGCCCAGAAGGGAACAGCAGTGTGCAACAGCAGGCCTCAACAACTTACAGTCAATATGGAGCCTCAGAACAGTGCAAGCCTGACTAATATCCAGGAGCCTAGTCTTCTGCTCTTTCCTGATTATCGGCCTGTTGCACCTCAGGGTTAACCCTCCTCCTCCAGGGCAGGATCGACACTACTGCTTATAACGGTTTATAATGGTTTTGACAACTGTTCAAGACCAGGACACATTACATATACAGTTTTCAAAACGTTTTGAAAGTGTTGTATCCTGCTTAGTGTAGATCGGGCCCAGTTCCTAACCTTGAGCTGGAGGCCAGGATCTCTTCTCGATCATCCCAGAATGCAGGACACGGAATAATGGCCTCAAGTGACGGGAAGGCAGATTCTGGCTGGACATCAGGAAAAACGACCTGACTGTTAGAGCAGTACGACAATGGAACCAGTGACCTAGGGTGGTGGTGGGCTCTCCCACCCTAGAGGCCTTCAAGAGACAGCTGGACAACCATCTGTCAGGGATGCTTTAGGGTGGATTCCCGCACTGAGAGGGAGGTTGGACTCGATGCCCTTGTAGGCACCTTCCAACTCTGCTATTCTATGATTCTATCATTCTATGACACGCCCGGCAGGCCTAGATTCAGGTATGGCTGTTCTCAGTCCTCACCTGGCCGTGGCCTTCTTTCCCTCCACAGAGTGTCCTGCCCATGTTTGTTGCCACCGACCTTATGAGTATGCTCAACCAACGCTACATGATAACCTCTGAGGCGTTTGTGCACCAGGCCTTGAACACTGTGGGGATCACAAACAGAACCGTCGGCTGCCTTTTCCACAGCATCCAGGTAAGTTGACAAACGTGCATCGTTCCCCCCCCCCCCCCAAATGTATAAACATTGTACAGCACCAACGTATATGTGGAACTCCTTTATCAAATAACACATTATTTGTCAGGCCAATTCCACCCCATATATACAAGCACACCTGGGGCATTTCTATACAGCCTCTTTACCCTGACCTAAATGCGCATATTTGCATTTTAGGACACATGATGCTGCCGTCCATTCGCCGCTGCGCGGGTTTTTAACCCGATAAGGTGCATATTCTCATTTGCGATTTACCGCGACTTTTGGATCAATGTCCGAGTTTGCACCGCGTTATGGTTATGCGTCCTTGGGGGAGGTAAATAGCATTTTGACATGTGGGCAGAGCTTTGAGGGTAGGACAACGTGACTGGCCGCTTTCCCACCAATCGGCTGCCTCATTCCTTCACACCGTTTTTAGTTTGAATTCTCTGGTTCTGCGGAGCTCCGCAGGGAGACGATATTAAAACAAACAGGGGGGAACAGGCAGCCAGAGGGAGGAGACATGTTCAGTGCCCCTCTCTCATCCTCCTCTGCTGCCTCATTCCTTCCCCCCCCTCACTCCCGGTTTGTCTGTTATATGAAACTGCGGAGCTCCGCATATAAAATTTATAGCTTCCGTAGTCTCTCCTCCATGCATCGTAACATCATAGATGCTCATGTGCGTGTTTATAACTGCACTACAAAAAAATAAATAAAATTAATTCAGGACATAAATCGCTGTTGCTGCTGCAGTGTGACGCCCTTTCCCTAGATTTGAATCAACGAAAATTCGGGTTTACAGTATATTCAAAGAGGAGCAATCCCGTTGTCGTATAGATGGAGGCCTGCACACCCATGTCCCTCTCTTTTTCCGCTCCCCAATTCACATCCCCACCTCCTGCTTACCCGGCAGCGAGTGTAGAACCACTAAGTTCCCAGTCCAAAAGTTTGTTGCGGGCAGCTAAGTACCCTCCTAAGAGAAGCACCAGTGAAGATTCAGCTGCCTGCCAGATACATTTCCTAAGAATATGAAAGAAAGTGACCAGCAGGGGGGATTGGAGGCCAGCGGTTTACTTCGCAGTGGCCTAGTCCAGTGGGATATTTATGTTATATTATATAAATAAAATGAAGAGGGCAGGGGGGGCCTTGGAAGCCAAGGCAGGTGCCTGTAGGTGCCACATTGGAGGAGACATTTATAGGATCTGCCATAGTAAGGACAAAATTATCCACCTATAAACCTGATTTCATCACCCAGGCCTGATCAAAAGATCCAAGCATGCTTATTACAGACAACCCTTTACAGGTGGATGGTCTGTAAAGGTAGCTTATTATTCACATCAAGAGGACTTGGAAAACAAACCCTCTGAGCATGTCAAAATAGCGGAAATGTACAGATTAATGCAATTTGTCTTCTGGTAGCCATGGAAGAATGTGAATTTGCATGTGTGTTTTTCTCGGTGGACACGTGTAAGCTTCTTGGGATGAAGAGACGAGGGCAGGGAAGAACGTACACTCAAAATACTAGAACCCGGGGTCATCCCATGAAGCTGATTGGTGGGAGATCCAGGACAAATAAAAGGAAGGACTTCTTCACACAGTGCAGAGTTAAATTATGGAACTCACTGCCACAAGATGTAGTGACGGCCACCAATCTGGTTGGCTTTAAAAGGGGGTTGGATAAATTCCTGGAGGCGAAGGCTATCAAGGGCTACTACCCCTGATGGTTGTGTGCTATCTCCAGTATTTGAGGCAGTAAGCCTGTGTGCACCAGTTGCTGGGGAACATGGGTGGGAGGGTGCTGTTGCACCATGTCCTGCTTGTTGGTCCCCGGCCGATGGCTGGTTGCCCACTGTGTGAGCAGAGTGCTAGACTAGATGGACCCTTGGTCTGATCCAGCAGGGCTCTTATATTCTTACCTTATCTAATGCCGTGATTCTAAAACCCATTTCTCCCATGCACCTTTTTCCCCATTGCTTGGCAGCTGAGACAGTGCATGGATCTCCAGTATCAGAGGCAGTAAGCCTATATACTGTACACCAGTTGGTGGGGAACATGGGCAGGAGGGTGCTGTGGCACCATGTCCTGCTTGTAGGTCCCTGGTCGCTGCCTCCCTCACACAACAATGGTCAAAGTTTTCCAGAGGGAAAGGGAATGATCGAAATGGATTCCGCTCTGTGGTATAGCCCTGCACCCAAAGTTCACTTCTATTTTTATAACCGTTTGAGAGGAGATCACACTTGTCACCTTAAAAAGTTTATCTGTTCTTTTTTGGCTTCCTTTTCTTTTTCTTCAGTGGATCTTTTACGACTTGCTGTTTCCAAAGTGGTTTCATTTAACGTCTGTTGGACTCAACGCACAGTGGGTTTTACTCAAGATGATGGACTATCACAAGAAGACTGAGCGACTGGAGATTCAGCAGGAGCCTCTCCCGGATTGAAAGAGCCTTCACCAGAGCCACAGCAAGCAGGTGAACGGCCACCTTGAAACCTGATCCTTCGTCGCACGATCTGCAAATAGGGGTGCAACCACCTGACTTCGTGAAATCATAATGCATCTTCGTTAATGGATTAATTTGATTAACCTACTGGCTATTTGCGCAATTTTTAATACACTAAATACCTTGACACTGGGGAAACGTTGACCGTTTAACTTTACATTTCCGCAGTTGTTTGCCTTGCTTGGACTCTTACCCTCACGTCTGGAATTGTCACAATGGTACTTGCAATGCAAAGGACTTCGAGCTTCTTCACTTGCTGGCCAGAACATGATTTGCAGCTCTGGAAATGATGGCAGCACAGAGCTGGGCATTTGTTCATTGAATATATTTCTTTACCTTTTTTTTTTTTTTTTGCCAAGACACCCAAAGCTGTTGTTTTGGTAAATATTTATTCATTAATTTATTCCATTTATATCCTGCCTTTTTTCCTCTAAGGAGCCCAAGGCGGCATACATAATCCCCTCCTCTCTATTTTATCCTCCCACCAACAACCCTGTGAGGTAGGCTGGGCTGAGAGTCTGTGATTGGCCCAAAGTCACCCAGTGAGCTTCTGTGGCCGAGTGAGGATTAGAACCCGGATCTCTCGACTCCCAGTCTGATACTCTAACTGCTACTCCACACTGGTGAAGCAAGCAAGCCATTGATACTGCGAAAAAACAAAGGCCCAAATGAACACCAGAAGACAGTTCCCTCAGGCGAGTCGTGAAGCAAAAGGTCTCCGGCCTGGGCTTCTTTTCTAGGAGGAGGGTGGGTTAAGGATTTGTTCAGGAAGCTTCTCACTAATCCTGACAGAGCTGGCTTCACTGAGCTCTCCTCAAATGCACAAATACAGCTGACAACAATTGTTGGTGTTCCTGTACTCCTACACCCCTCATTGCCATTTTTTCACATTTTAGGCTGTTTGCATTTCCACCTGACAATAAGCTAGGGTGACCGTATGAAAAGGAGGACCGGGCTCCTGTATCTTTAACAGTTGTATTGAAAAGGGAATTTCAGCTGGTGTCATTTGTATTTATATGGAGAACCTGGTGAAATGCCCTCTTAAAGCTGCAGGAGCCCTGCCCTCTTTTGTATCTGGTCACTCTAGCATAGCTCCTGCAGCTTGGACTGTGGTGCTGAAGAGGGAATTTCACCAGGTTCTCCATATATACAAATGACCCCTGCTGAAAATCCCTTTTCTGTGCAACTGTGAAAGATACAGGAGCCCGGTCCTCCTTTTCATAGGGTCACCCTAAATAAGCCCTCAACTGCTCTGAAGGACATCCACATCCTCCTGCCACAGAGACCCGCCCCTCTTTCCACCTAAGTCCAGTCAATCTCAGGCATTTTATTGGGGCTGTGTCTTAGTTAGGGTGTCAGAGAGATCTACAATGGAACCAAATGAGTTTGTGTTTTCATGAATCCAACCCACGGATTCTGTAGCAGAGTAGCTTTGCCTCTGTCAGGTGGAGTCCACGGACTTGTGGACTATTTTCCTAACTTTTGGGGATTTTTGTGCAAATTTCGTCATATAAAATGTGCAACAATAAAAACAACACAGCCCAAAGTGCACATTTCTCCCATAGGTTAGGGTGACCATATGAAAAGGAAGACAGGACTCCTGTATCTTTAACAGTTGCATAGAAAAGGGAAATTCAGCAGATGTCATGTGTATATATGGAGAACCTGGTGAAATTCCCTCTTCATCACCACAGTTAAAGCTGCAGGAACTATACTAGAGTGACCAGATTTAAAAGAGGGCAACTTTTAACTGTGGTGATGAAGAGGAAATTTTACCAGGTTCCCCAAATATACATGAGACACTTGCTGAAATTTCCTTTTCAATACAACTGTTAAAGATACAGGAGCCCGGTCCTCCTTTTCGTATGGTCACCCTACCATAGGTGAAAGCATGAAAATGCACATTGTGGGGGAATTTGGGAATGGTTTTTTTTCTTATAAGCATTCGCGCACGTGTGAATTTGTGCAAATTTGTAGTTGCGCAAATTCGAAACTGGGGAAATAATCTAATTCTATCAATGGATGGATGACCAAATGAAAGGTGCCAGGTATTATATACCACTATGAAAGCGGTGTATAAAAGGCGAGAGCCACACCAAGCAGGATGTAGCGGTATGAAAGCGGTCTATGGTAGGTGTCGATGGCCCCCGACAGTTGTCAGTGCACTTCAGTACCACTATAAAGCAGTGGTGTGGCTCCTGCCTCTTATATACTGCTTTCATAGTGCAATATCTTGCTTGGCATAGATGAGGCCGAGCTGCGTTTGGGAACTGGGGGCACGGAGGGGAGAGGAGAGCTCAGAGCAACCTTAAGCATTAAGATGAAGGCTTGGATGATGCCACCAGAAGAGGTGGGTTGGCAGATTTGCATGCCTTTGGTGCGAGTCCTGGAAGGGCACAATGTGGGGTTGATAGAAAACCACCCCCCAAGCTCAGAATATAAGGAAAAAAAGAGCCCAAAGCAGGAAAAAAAAAAAAAAAAAAAAAAGCCTGGGCAGGTAAAATAACAGAGGGGGGATCTACACAGCGGCGTGAAGGCGCTTGCGTGCGCCTCCAGTGTGCCCCGAAACTCACTGTGTAGGCGGCGGAGGAGGAGGAGGAGGCGGCGGCGGAGGAGGAGGAGGCGGAGGAGGAGGAGGAGGAGGCCCTGCACTGCCCCTCGTGGGGACGGGGCGAAAAGTTCCCAGGGCTCCTGTCAGATGTGAGGAGGAACGGCTCCGAGTGAGTGACACCGTTGGTGCCTAGAGCGTCCTTGCCGCCGCCGCTGCCCACCTCCCCGCCGGCCTCCTGCTGCCAGCGAAAGAGCCACCCGGGGCGGAGAGCTGGGCGGAAGAAGGCGGCCCCGCCTTCTTCTGCTGAGCTCTCCGACCCGGGTGGTTCTTTCGCGGCGGGGAGGTGGGCGGCGGCGGCAAGGACGCTCTAGGCACCAATGGTGTCACTCACTCGGAGCCGTTCCTCCTCACATCTGACAGGAGCCCTGGGAACTTTTCGCCCCGTCCCCACGAGGGGCGATGCGGGGCCTCCTCCTCCTCCTCCTCCGCCTCCTCCTCCTCCTCCGCCGCCTCCTCCTCCTCCTCTGCCCCCGCCTCCTCCGCCTCCTCCTCCGCCTCCTCCTCCGCCTCCGCCTCCTCCTCCGCCTCCTCTTCCTCCTCCTCCTCCTCTTCCTCCTCCTCCTCCGCCTCCTCCTCTTCCTCCTCCTCCTCCGCCTCCTCCTCCTCCGCCCCTTCCTCCTCCTCTTCCTCCTCCTCCTCCTCCTCCTCTTCCTCCACCTCCGCCTCCTCCTCCTCCTCCACCTCCTCCTCTGCCTTCGCCTCCTCCTCCTCCTCCTCCTCCTCCTCCTCCTCCACCTCTTCTGGCCAGGATCTACACAGTGAGTTCAGGGCGCACTGGAGGCGCACACAAGCGCCTTCACGCCGCTGTGTAGATCCCCCCAGAGTTGGTAACCATAGTGTGGTTACAAGAGATGGGGAGAGTGAGCTGGAAGAGAAAGAGGAGCAGTTTCTACAACAGAATTCTCCCCCCACCCCAGTGCCACTGGCTATATCTTTGATGCAAAGAAGAAGAGGAACTCTTTCTGAGTGTTTTGCCACAGAAACCCTTTCTTGTGTTACAGATCTGTTTTTCTGACACATTTCCACCTGTTTGCTAAGTAAGCAAAGGGTGAAGTGCAAAATCAGAAACCGCAAGAAGGGGGAGCGGGGAGGGGGGGGAGCGCAGAAAACCTGTCAGCCTTCTCGGTCCCAGTGAAGGTGTGAAAACGAAACTTCCACGTGAAACTCCTTCGTCCTTCCTGTTGAGCTCCGAAGCGCAGCCACGGCTATGGGGGGGGGGGGGGGGAGGCAGAGCTGAGGCTAGAAAGGCCTGAGCAGGCGTGAAGATGATACGATAAAAGCAAGAAAGAAAGATCTTCAGGAGAACATCTCACGAACGTCTCGTATATCAAATTGCGTTGCGTCCGCTACAGCAGAACATCAGAAGAATTCCTGGCTTCCGTTCGCCTCTCCCTAACAGAATGGACTGGTTCTAACTAAAACACGAAGCAGATTTGCCACCTCACTGACAAGTTCTAACTAAAACCCAGTTAGCGCCTTTAGATTTCTGGCTGGCTCTGAGAAAAACCTGGAGGCTGGAGCGGATTCACCGCCCCATTGACATTGGAGGCGCCAGACTCCACTGTATAAGGGTATATAACGCAATACTCTGCCTACGTACTGACCTTTCTTTTAAGGACCGCGATGTGTCCACGTGAAAAAAGAGATGGGCAGGGCTGATAGCCAAACTAGCCTCTCTGTTATGCGCGTTTTCAAGCCGAGGACTACTAGTCCTGATGGCTGTACACTACCACCAGTATCAGAGGCAGTATGCTGGGGAACATGGGTGGGAGGGTGCTGTTGCACTCTTGTAGGGTGACCCTATGAAAAGGAGGACCGGGCTCCTGTATCTTTAACAGTTGTATTGAAAAGGGAATTTCAGCAGGTGTCATTTATATATGGAGAACCTGGTGAAATTCCCTCTTCATCGCAACAGTTAAAGCTGCAGGTGCCCTGCCCTCTTTTAAATCTGGTCACTCTAGTATAGCTCCTGCAGCTTTAACTGTTGTGATGAAGAGGGAATTTCACCAGGTGACACCTGCTGAAATTCCCTTTTCTATGCATCTGTTAAAGATACAGGAGCCCTGTCCTCCTTTTCATAGGGTCACCCTAACTCTTGTCCTCTTGTGAGTGCCTGTGGACAGCTGTCAGCTGCTTGGCCACTGTGTGAACAGAAAGTTGGACTTAACAGACCCTTGGTTTGATCCAGCATGGCTCGTCTTCTGCTCTTATGTTCTTAATTCAGAATGAACATTCAAATCAATTGTGTACCAAGTGACTCATCATTATGTCTCTTGATCATCTAAGTGCGGAAAAAAAACACTGGTACACTTCTTTAAAACTGGAGTTTCATTTCTCTTCAGTCTGACACTTCGACTCCAAATATCTTTGTGTATAACCAGTGCAACTCTTTTGGTTCATCGGTTATGGTGTGCGTCATAATAAACCCACAGATAAACTTGATGCAGTTATGCAGAATGCAAAGCAGCAGAAACATACACACAACACATAGGGGAGCCTGGGGCCCAAGCTTCAGGCTTGTGGGATAAACTTTGATTTATTATTGTTGCATAAATTATGCCAAATCCGAGTGTGCCAAAATCCAATAATGAAACACTCACGAAAGATCTCCGTCGAGGCATTGGGCTCCAAACGTTTATTCTCGAGAATAGGTGATGACCTGGCGCTCGCGCGCTACAAAGGCAGGTTCACACTGCGCTATATTCAAACCACAGTATACATAGTTCAGACGTTTCACGTCATTTGCAACCATCTAATTGGTCCACTTCATCTGTTACATCACTTGGGCATGCTCAGTTGCTCTCGAGCGGTGGCTACAGGAAGGAACTACAAGGGGGAGGTGCCTGGCTGCCGCCAGTGCCGTTTGCTTTCCCAGTAGGGCTTTGCGCTTGTAGCTTTTCTCTTATTGGTGATGTGGCGAGGGGGCAATCCTGAGGACCTGGCTGAGTTTAACTGGTCGGTGTTATTTCAAACTGACCTATGGTGTTTTTCTGGCAGTTAACCAGCAATGTGGATTCAGCAGTATTAACTTCGTCTGGCAAGAAAGGGGCTTGGAAGTTACCTATGTGCCACTTACACGGGGGTAAATGGAGTTCTTTACTGGGGCATCTGGCTACTCATCTTCTCTTCCTTGTTGTGCTCATTTGCTTTTTCTAGGTGCCCCCGGGTGGGCTTCTGGTGGGGTGTCCTAAAGGGGGTGCGTGTGCGCATGTGCTTGTGTGTACACGTGTGCTTGCGTGTACATGTGCGAATGCATGTCTGGACATGTGTCTGTGTGTTAGGGAAAATGAACACTCTAGTTTATACATTATTATTATTATTATTATTATTATTATTATTATTATTATTATTATACTAGAACCCCAAGATTCACCAAACAGAGCGAAATTTAGAAGACACACAGCTCAAATTAAAGGATCTGTTGTGAGTGCCCAAGCTGAACTGAGCTCAAAGTCCATCACACACAACAATCCCTTCCTGATTACCCCATGCTTTCTTCATTTCGGCTGTATAAGGCCGTAGCTAGACCTAAAGTTTATCCCAGGATCATCCCGGGTTCGTCCCTGCCTAAGGTGTGGCACTTAGATGAACAGGTTTGACCCCAGGACAATCCTGGGATAAACCCTAGGTCTAGCTACGGCCTAAGTTAGAGGGGTGGGGGAAAAACATTTTGTTGTTGCTGTTGCAATATTATTGTGAGTCAGAAGAAATCCTTGCCAATCTACTGCAATTCACCCAGAAACCTAACAATAGACCTCGATCTACCTACCTGTATTGTAGGAAACATCAAATCATGAAACGTTTTGATTCTGTTCCAGTTTGGGCTCTAGTGCGACGGATGTTGCACCAGGCTGGTTCTGGGTCAAATCATTCAAGGTTTGAGAAAGATTTCAGCACACTCCTGGGATAGGGTTTTTATTTATTTATTACATTTATATCCCGCCTTTTTTCCTCCAAGGAACCCAAGGCAGCGTACATAGTTCTCCTCCTCTCCATGTTAGTCTCACAACAGCAACCCCGTGAGGTAGGTTGGTTTGGGAGTCTGTGACTGGCCCAAAGTCACTCAGGGCATAGCTAGACCTAAGGTTTATCCCTGGATCGTCCAGGGGTCAAACCTGTTCATCTAAGTCAGCCTTCCTCAACCTGGGGCGCTCCAGATGTGTTGGACTGCATCTCCCAGAATGCCCCAGCCAGCGCTGGGGCATTCTGGGAGTTGTAGTCCAACACATCTGGAGCGCCCCAGGTTGAGGAAGGCTGATCTAGGTGACACACAGGGGATCCAGTGCTCAGGCAGGGGCGAACCCTGGATGATCCCAGGATAAACCTTAGGTCTAGCTGTAGCCTCAGTGGGTTTCCGTGGCTGGGTGGGGACTAGAACCTGGATCTTCCAGCTCCCAGTACAACACTTGAGCCACTACACCACACTGGCTCTCCTACACCACACCGGTTACCCTTCTCTCCATGCTGCAAAGAGTTTCACCTTCTCATTCCTGGAACTCAAGCTGCCGGTCTTAAAAGGCTGTTCCAGATGGGCAGCTCCCCTAATCTCCTGCCCTTCCGTTCCTTTATTGTTCAGTCAGTTTGCTCTGTCCTGACCCTCCTCCTGAATCCTGGCTTATCCAGGAATCTATATTTCTGAACTCGGTCCAGAAACCACCATTGGTTTCGTGTTTTGGGGCTCAGCCTGCCCTCACCACTGCCTTGAATTCAGTTTCCTGGGCAGGTTTGATCTGGTTTGCCTTCTGTGAAATGGGAGGCTTGTGACTGACCATGGCAGCCCTAAATTAAGGAATCTCAATATGATGAAGCAAGTTTGTCAACTTCTTGCATCAAGGATGCAAATGAAGTTTGTTTGTGCAAGTTTCCCTTTTCATGTATAGATTGGGTGCCATTTGTGGAACGTAGGTTTCATGCAGTACTCGATTTCTAAATGAGGTGTCAGATTTGAAAGCCCCCTTGGAAGGCACCCCTCTTCCTCCTCTGCCCTAGATCCTTGGTCCACTCACTGGGTGTGGTAGAAGAGGGGGCAATGCATTCTGCACATGGTCAGCGGCATTCTGCACATGGTCATTCTTATTACTCCATATGTTCCAAGGCTGATCCTGGTCAGCTTGGCACAAAAGATACTCTCCCACCGCCTAACTGATTATTGATTGATTGATTGATCCATCCAATTTATGAGTTGGCCTATAGTTGAAGCTCTCAAAATAAAAACAAATGCAAGTGCCTACTCCGAGGAAAGCTTGGAAGATGGCAACAAGGGAGAGGGCCTTTTCAGTGGTGGCCCCCCAATTATGGAATGATCTCCCCGACGAGGCTCGCCTGGTGCCCACATTGTTATCTTTTCAGTGCCAGGTTAAGCCCTTTCTCTTCTCCCAGGCATTTAACAACATATGCTGAGTTTGTTTGTTTGTTTTTAACGGACCCCAGAATAGCTGTTTTTATGATACTGTGTTTTTATGCTTTTTATGTTTTTAAACTTTGTATATTTGTTTTAATGTTTACTGTTTTTAACTTTTGTAAACCGCCCAGAGAGCTTCGGCTATGGGGCGGTATATAAATGCAAATAATAATTTTTGTGAACCGCCCAGAGAGCTTCGGCTATTGGGCGGTATAAAAATGTAATAAATAAATAAATAAATAGATAATAATAGATATGAAAAGAATTTTAAAATCACTTCCTGTGAATTGGGGCTTATGAACCCAAGAGGAGGCCTGCAGGATCAGGCCCAGGGTCCATCTAGTCCAGCATTCTGTTCACACAGGGGCCAACCAGCTGCCCACAGGGAACCCACACGCAAGACATGAGTGCAACACGCCTGCCCTTAAATGTAAATGCTTAAATCCCAAGCATTTAAGCCCCCACTAAACCTCAGACATCCTGCTCAGTAGAGAGTATATAATCAGGTAACCGTCTACGCCAGATCAAAGGCTTTAAGTTGTTGCCGGTAGCTCTTTGCATATTCTCTTTTGCGCTGCGTGAAATCCGATCAGCTCCAGATATGGTGAGTTCCAGCTATGGTCATATCCACGACTGGGGATTAAATTATTGAAAGGGCGGGGGGAGAGCACCTAATTCTCAAATGATGTCACTTTCAGCCTAGTTTCCCCTTATGATGAGTAATTCAGCCATGTAGATTTTTTTAATGGTCACCCTGTTTCATAGATTACACATCTTCATAAGAGCAAAGGGCTGCTTATCTTGGAAAAAATGTCCAAACGCTTTGAGGAGCTGGAAAATAAATGCTGGAATAATAATTTAGGAACGCGTAATTTTCCAGGAGGGGTTGAGGCTAAACAACTCTTCTCACTGGATTGCTGCCCTCTTTGAACGGAATGAAGATCAGGATACAGTAAAGACTGGGTTTCGAGATTACAGATCTAATAAGTGCCTTTAAGACATTTGAATGATGAAATGCTCAATCCAATCAATTTGTGCAGTGAAAAGCAGTGTTATCAACAGGAGACTTGCCAATTCAGATTTGATTATTGTTTTTTCCTTCTGAGATTGATTTGCAGCCTGATCCTATGTATGTTTGAGTGTAAGTCCTCTTGAACTTAATGAGGGGTACTTGGAAGTGAATTTACACAGCATCACAGCCTCAAATGTATAAGATTTGGTACTTCTCAAGCATCAAGAGAAACAAAAGAAGCAGAGATGGAAGATCTCTTTTTAAGCTGATTTTTTTTAAAGTAACACTATATATGTTAGAGGGGTCCTAATTATTATTATTATTATTATTTATTTATATAGCACCATCAATGTACATGGTGCTGTACAGATTACACAGTAAATAGCAAGACCCTGCCGCATAGGCTTACAATCTAATAAAGAAAACTTGCCATCCGAATGAAATTCAGATATTGAGATGTGATGACTCACTATGTTTGTAAAATAGATTACTTAAATGGATGGATTATTATCTTGGAAAAATAGTTTTTCTCTTCCAGTTGATTACCTTTCTTTCTTTCTGTTAACTGGATTTTGATTGTATTTGCTTTAGTTTAGTGTTTGTATTTTTACAAATGCAAGCAAACAACTATGATAATAATAATAATAATAATAATAATAACAATAATAATAATAATAATAATAATAATAATAATAATAATGTTCTACTGAAAACATGGGAAAAGAGTGCTTTCTTTAAGGGTGAGACTTTTATTGTGTGATTGCCATGTCTCATTCACCAAATTTTGCAATGGGTCTAGAAAACTTTATCCTCCACTTGTAACACTCCTGTGTTTTCCCATCATGTCTTCCATATTTTTTTTCTTTTAAAAAACTATTAAGAAGGAAAAGATGAAATAATTACAAAGTGTCTTTTCATTTCCTCCATCTGGAAGCACACTTAATTCCAAAAGAATGAGTTAAGGTATATAAGACAGACTGCACCTTGCGTTCTAATACAGAGAAAGTTAGGCATAGTTAAGGCTGCAGTCCTGTGCGTAATTACTTTGGTTTAAATCTCAGTCAAATCAAGTGAGACTTACTTCAGTGTAAAGAGACATAGGAGCTGACACACTCCATTGAGATCAATGGGACTTACTTTCATTGCAGCTAATTTGTTCCATAGATTTCAACGCCATTTTATACAACACTTTCTCCTGATGGGGGAAATGGGTGTTCTATAGAATGACAGAATTTTACCAGGAAAAAAGAAAAACCCTTTCCCTAAATCAAGAGATGGCAAATTACAATCTCTTTTTCAGTCCCATTCATTTATGAGGCATTATGAATAACATGGTTTACTAGGAGAAGAGGCACAAATATTGGCCACTAATCATAAATGGCATAAATCCATGAGCGGTCTTATGCAAGTCTTATGCAACTGCGAAATGAGGCAACTCAGAATGCAAGTGAGAGTACCCCTGAAAAGCACGTGGTCTCTGATCCAGATCTATGGTGCACATGCAGAGGCTTTGTAGAAAAATGTCATCCAGGACTAAATTCAGTCTTTCTGTGTTCCTTTTGATCAATACATTTCCCCCAAAAAATCTCTGTGCATGGAACCGCAGCAGCTGGTTGAGGAATCGCCCATAGGGTGACCCTATGGAAAGGAGGACAGGGCTCTTGTATCTTTAACAGTTGTATAAAAAAGGGAATTTCAGCAGGTGTCATTTGTATGCATGCAGCCCCTGGTGAAATTCTCTCTTCATCACAACAGTGAAAGCCACACTAGCTATACTAGAGTGATCAGGTACAAAGGAGGACCGGGCTCCTGTATCTTTAACGGTTGTGATGAAGAGGGGATTTCACCAGGTGCTGCATACATACCAATGACACCTGCTGAAATTCCGTTCTCAATGCAACCGTTAAAGGTACAGGAGCCCGGTCCTCCTTTCCATATGGTCACCCTACCCTTGCAAGCATCTGCTCCACGCACAAACCCCCACCTACGGCTGGGTGAGAAATTTGCTGCATCCTTTTTATTTTGTTCTTTTCCAGATTTACTTAAATCACACCTCTCTTGCCTTTCAGCGTTGCATTCCAAAACCCACATTTTTGTGTGCTTTCCAGAGCAACATGTCTTGGTGTGTGTGTGTGTGTGTGTGTGTGTGTGTGTGTGTGTGTGTGAATGCTCACACAAAAACCACATATCAGCGGAAAGTGTGCACAAAGTTCATGTATTTGAGAAATGTGCATGCAAAACTGCATTTCAGCGATATAAGCTACTTTGGAGAAAAATGTATACATTTAAAAATGCATACAACAACTATATCCCTTAATGCATACATTAGGCAAATGGGGACATAAAAGGATGGATTTTAAAATTATTATTATTATTATTATTATTATTATTATTATTATTATTATTGTTATTATTATTATTAAAGCACAAGCTCATGCAAAAAAAAAGGACCAGTGCTAAATTGTGACCAGTAAATACCTAAATACTGTGGGCATGTCTAGGCGGGGCGAAATCCCAGGGTTCGTCCCAGGATCATCCCTGTGCGTCCACATGACGCAGAGGGAATCCCAGGAGCAGGGAGGGATGATCCCTCCCTTCCCCTGGGATATGGCCCTCCACTTTAATCCCATTTTTCCCCGCGGTCCCGGGATGATCCCAAGACGTGGGATAAAGTGTGGCCGGGCATCCCGTTTTCATCCCAGCTCCTCATGAGTAACCACAAGGAGCCAGGAACCGGGCATTGGGGGTAGGGTGGCGTGAGTGGATTATTTTTTAAAAAACAACTTACCTTTTGCGATCAAATGCTCGTGTGCTTTTTTCCGATAAAAAACAAAAACAAAAAACAAAACAAAATGGCGGGCAAGCGATGGTTGCTGGGAAAATTCACTTCTCCCTTGCACCTGTGAGAACTGCAGCTAAGCTCAGAGGGAACAAGGAATTCTGAAGTCAGTAGCAGATGATGTCAGAGACCATGCTATAATAATAATAAAAAATTGCTGGGGCAGGTGTCCCTGTGAGCCCTGGCTTCACTACCCCACTGTTCAGGATAAAATGAGTTGGACCTCATAAAGCTGACCATTTCAGAAAGCCAGGCGCGTGGACAGCTCTGTCCTTCCCTATCCCGACCCAGATGAGAAACTGCACGCACAAAGGGAAAATATTGCACAGATACTTCCTCTCCTTACGCCCTCTGCCTGGAGGCATGTGCAGAGTGCAGGTCCCTTTTCAAGAAAAGCTGTAATAGTCCCAATCAGTTGTTCAGAGAGAGGTTGGAGATCTTGATCTCATCCTCGTTCCCCACCTCCCTGCATAGCAGTGACTGTCAGAACCTGGGTCAAAAATATCGTCATCAATACTAACGATACAATTTTAAAATGATATTCTATGGATATGTTAAACAGCAGTTTATGGAGATGGAAGATAACCTGAACAGTCCAAGGTCTTACTTAGATATTTGTTGACTTCACCTGGTACCTGATCCATTTTGGAACAGAAAATGCTGAGGATGGAATTTAGGATTTTCTGCACGCAAAGCATGTGCTACATTACCCCTGAGCTAGTCTGGCAAACAGCTGATTGAGCATAGTCACGACTTTTCAAAGATGCCTCCTCTTGTGTAACTCTGGCTACTGTGTGCATGCAATTGGATCAAGGCACATGTTCTTCTATTGGTGTATACAGGCTTACTGCCACTGCTACTCGATAGCCCTTTCTTCCAGGAATTTCCCCAACCTCTTTTTAAAGCCATCCAAATTGGTGGCCATGGCTACATCTTGTGGTAGCGAATTCCATAGTTTAACTGTGCACTGATAGAATACTGATGTCCTTCCTCACTGGGTTTTGTGTGTGTGTGTGTGTGTTTTAAGTACCCACATGTTTATAATTATAACAAGATTTTAATCTCGATTGACTGGAACAAGGAGTCTACACACAATCGAGAGTTCCATTGTCTAATAATGCAATTTAATTATTGGGAAAGTCAAGCTAATTTGAAGGGGCAATTCCACGGGTATAAAAGATTCAAAGGGAGTGGGGGACCCTTAATGTTGTAGGCTTGCATTGAACTCGTTTAGAAGAAATGGTCGAAAGGTTTCCTGGAAGGGAGTGTGTGTCTTGGAAACCTTTCGTTCTTGGGATGAACTCAGAGCTGACTCATTGTAGGAATTCTACCTATGAGTGCAAAAGCGAGCGAGAGAGCACCGTAGCCTTTCAAGCTGAAGACACTCAAAAGTTTTAAAGAGAGTTGACAATTTGGTGACAGTTGTAGGGTTCCCCGAGACTTGGACACTCATTTATTTTGCCCCACTGTCATATCTGGCCCCATAATACTAGAAGCCAGGATGATCCACTGAGATGAAGAGGCGATAGGTGTAAGTGTGGCAAAAGAACATATGAACATAAGAAGGGCCATGCTGGATCAGACCAAGCCCCCGTCTATACGGAGGTGTTTTGGTGCTTGGAGGCGCTGTGCACCCACATTTGCCTTCCTTCCAGGCCTCTGCACGGGAAGGAAGGCAAGTGCGAATTTTCCTGCCTGGCGTCTCTGAAAAGTTTTTTTTTTAAAAAAAGAAACAGAGGGGAGGGAAGGAACAGGGTCGTTCCTCTCCCCTTTTTAAAATTTAAACAGCCCAATCTGCGGAGCTCCGCATATTCAGATTGGGGGTTGCCCGGTCCTCCCAAATCTATATTTGTTTCTACAGAGCTCCGCAGATTTAGAACATAAAATTAAAAAAGGGGAGCAGAACGGCACTGTCCCTCCCCCCCATTTTAATGTTTTTTGCTTTTTTTTTGCTTTTTTACAGTTGTGGAGCCACCTCTGCTGCCAAAAAAGTCAGGATAAAAGCCTGACTTTTTTGGAGTGGATTTTCCTGGGTTTGCCCCGGGATGGCTTCGCATTTGCGGCTGCGTCATGTGTCTGAAAATTCTAAAGTGCGCATTTACAGCGGTGTAAATAGCCGTATGGACATCCCCCAAGGGTCCATCTAGCCCAGCACTCTGTTCACACAGGGGCCAAGCAGCCATCGGCCAGGGACCAACAAGGCAGGACATGGTGCAACAGCACCCTCCCACCCATGTTCCCCAGCAACTGGTGCACCCAGGCTTACTGCCTCGAATACTGGAGGTAGCACACATCCCTCAGGGCTAGTAGCCATGGATAGCCTTCGCCTCCAGGAATTGATCCAACCCCCTTTTAAAGGAAGTACTGTTTCACACCATCCATCCTTTCGCCTTGCGTTTGTGACGTTGTTGAAGCCTCCACATGTGTGTCACGGAAGAACTGGGGTGGGGTGAGAGAGAGACCTGTGAAAAAAGGTAGTTTGGGAGAAACAGAGATGGGCAGGAGTGAAAGAGATGAGCGAGAAGGTGGGGGAGAGTCAGATGACAAAGTGGAAACAGAGAGCGAAGGGTTTAGATGAGCAAGAAGGGCAAGAGCAAGAAACAGAGAGAGGTGAAAAGCTGATGAGAGAGAAAGAGAAGAAGGGAAGAAACGGATAGAGATGAGTTGCAAGAGGGAGTTGGGTAGAGATACAGACCGAGATCGGTATAAAAGAATCTACTTCATTCTGACAAAATTAGGCTGACAAGTGTTGCCCAGAGGACCTTCTCTTCTGCTGCTCCCAGACTGTGGAATGGCCTGCCGGAGGAGACTCCTCAACTTAGCAGTCTACTAGCATTCAAGAAAGCTATAAAGACTGATCTCTTCCGGCAGGCCTATCCAGTGGAATTTTAGGATGTTTTTAGAACGTTTTTAGGATGTTTTAATAATGTAGACTACATTTTTAATTCAGTTTTATGCATTTTATACTTATTGTTGCTCCCTGCCTCAATCCAAACGGAGAGGTGGGTAAGAAATACTATTATTATTATTATTATTATTATTATTATTATTATTATTATTATTATTAAAATGAAGTTATGAGCGTGAAGGTGGTGAGAGAGATAATAGAGATGGGTGAGAAGGTGGTAAGAGGACAACTGAGATTGGCAGGAGAGGAGGAGGCAGGAAGCAAGAGAGAGATTGAGAGAGAGAAAGAGGGGGGAGGAGGAGGAGGAGGAGGAGGAGGAGGAAGAGGATCATAGAATCATAGAATAGCAGAGTTGGAAGGGGCCTACAAGGCCATCGAGTCCAACCCCCTGCTCAGTGCAGGAATCCACCCTAAAGCATCCCTGACAGATGGTTGTCCAGCTTCTTCTTGAATGCTTCTAGTGTGGGAGAGCCCACCACCTCCCTAGGTAACTGGTTCCATTGTCGTGCTGCTCTAACAGTCAGGAAGTTTTTCCTGATGTCCAGCTGGAATCTGGCTTCCTTTAACTTGAGCCCGTTATTCCGTGTAACGGAAAGCATGCAGAAGAGAGTCGTAGGAGAGATGGATTTTTCCCATGGTTGGTTGCCAGGTGATGAGGAGGAGGAAGGAGGGGGCTCTATATTTTGGAATTGACCAGCTCCCAATGTTGACTGCAGACCTAGATTCACACACCCCCAACGCTGTGACCGTTCGCTTAGGTAGCTTCAAGAAAAGACTTGGCAAATTCACAGTAGACAGTTGATTGTCAGAAGAGCTCAAAGGGAACCTCCAATTCTAGAGACTTGGGCCTTAGCTAGACCTAAGGTTTATCCCGGGATCGTCCCAGGGTCATCCCTGTTCATGTAAATGACACACAGGATATCCCGGGAGCAGGCAGGGATGACCCCGGGATAAACCTTAGGTCTAGCTAAGGCCTTGGTATCTGGTATTTGGAACAAACAAGAAGAAAAAAAGCTGTTGCCTTCTCACTCTGCTTGTGAACTTCCCAGAACTTCCCTTGGGCTGAGCGCTGTTGCAAAAGGGATGCTGGACTTGATGGACTCCCTGATCCACCAGGATGCTTCTGGGGTCCTTATGCCAAAAAGAGCACCAGCAGAATCGCTGTGAAATAACTACAGAACCCCTGTGCACTGGCAAAAGTGGTTTGAATGCACACGCTGCAGGCAATGCTATCGTATCAGCTTACAACTCTCTGAAAAAACATCTATTGTCTGTCTCTAGCTTTGGAGGTGGAAAGGTAGCACGAGAGAGGCACCATTAACTGTGCTGTGCTCATCTCACCTCACCAAGGCCTCTGACTGTTCACAGTTTTTCTAGAATGTGGTGCTGTTTTACAAATCTGCAAAACCACGTTCACCAGAAACGGCAGTGGGACAATAGAAATTAGTGTGTACACCACAGGAAATAATAACTCGAGCTAGCATCCCCGCTTCACCTCTCAGAACTACTTTTGATTTGGAGGCCCAGGAGACGATGTGGGAGTGGTGGAATTATCTGGGGCAGGAGCAGGGGGCAGATATTTTTCTCCCTCTCTCATAATACTAGAACCCCGTGGGGTCACCCCATGGAGTGGATTGGTGGGAGATCCAGGAACGATCACACACTGCGTAGTTAAACTATGGGACTCGCTACCACAAGATGTAGTGATGGCCACCACTTTGGATGGCTTTAAAAGGCGTTTGGACAAATTCCTGGCTATTAGTCCTGATGGCTATGTGCTGTCTTCAGTAGCAGAAGCAGTAAGCCTATGTACACGTGGTGAGGAACATTTATTACGTTACATTTATATCCCACCTTTTTCCCTCTAAGGAACCCAACAGGGTGTACATAATCCTTCTCCTCTCCTCACAACAACCCTGTGAGGTAGGTGAGGCTGAGAGTCTGTGACTGGCCCAAAGTCAGGATGCTTCCATGGTTGAGTGGGGACTAGAACCCAGACCTCCCGACTCCCAGTCCAATACTCTAGCCACTACACCACGTCCTGCTTTTGGGTCCCTTGTTGACAGCTGGTTGGCCACCGTGTGAACAGAGTGCTGGACTAGATGGACCCTTGATCTGATCCAGCAGGGCTCTTCTTGCGATCCAACCTGGCAGACTGCAGCAGGGACAGAGTTCATAGCAAAAGCTGCCTGTTGGTTCCTGCTGCTGGCACTACTGGCGATCCAGCCTTGGAGCCTCTCTCAATGCTGGTGAACAGACCTGTCCCCTGAAGGAACTACAGCTGTGCACCATACCAAGGGTGCTGTGCCCAGGGATGCCAATGTGCGTGGGTGAACACGATAAGGTCCTAACACTGAAAGCTGCCGAGCTGGCATGGAGGCTTCGCTGTAGCAAACGAAGGGCTATTCCCACCCATGTGCGGCTGCACCTGTTCGCCACTCTACAGATACACAGCTGCGTTATGGTTTTCGGGTTGTTGTTGTTTTAAAGCAGCCTTCCTCAACCTGGGGCGCTCCAGATGTGTTGGACTGCATCTCCCAGAATGCCCCAGCCTGGCTGGGGCATTCTGGGAGATGCAGTCCAACACATCTGGAGCGCCCCAGGTTGAGGAAGACTGCTTTAAAGGAAGTGAAAAAAAGACCAAATCATGGATCTCTTGCACAACAGGTTGTTTGGCCCGCTAGCCGCAACTAGGAGTAACAGGAGCATTCAGTGGACTTAACGCTCTTCCGCATTTCACACTTTACTCTTAGGGTCAAGATGACACCATGTCCCTGACAGACCTTGACATGAACTTCTCTCTCTTTGGTTATGACCTCGACATGATGAACTCCTCTGACCTTGATTATGGCTATAATGGAAGTACCTGCTGCTCAGCTCCGCCCTGCAGCTCCAGCCCCACCCAGGCCTTCGCC
Organism: Elgaria multicarinata webbii; assembly: GCF_023053635.1. NCBI lineage: Eukaryota > Metazoa > Chordata > Lepidosauria > Squamata > Anguidae > Elgaria > Elgaria multicarinata. Next base: position 29,258,173 of record NC_086183.1, on the reverse strand, counting down.
GGGAGCTTCCTGCCCCCTTTCTACATCCTGATCTTTCTCCTGGGCCTGTGGGGAAACGCGATGGTGATCGCTGTCTTGCTCCGTGCCAAGGAAGCCTTGCCTGGCACAGACGTGTTCATCTTCAACCTGGCCCTCGCAGATGTCCTCCTTGTGGTGACTCTCCCGTTCTGGGCTGCCCAGGAAGTGCACGGCTGGATCTTTGGGAACTTCCTGTGCAAGCTGGTCGGCAGCATCTTCAAGATCAACTTCTACGCCAGCATCTTCTTCTTGGTTTGCATCAGCATCGACCGGTTCCTCGCCATCGTCCACGTCATCCGCATGTACAACAGGAACAAGACCTCCCTCATCGTCTTCATCTCCTTGGCCGTTTGGGCCCTCTGCTTCCTCCTTGCGCTGCCGGATTTCATATTCTTGATGGCTGAATTTGATTCCCGCCAAAACACCACCTCGTGCTCCCTCAGCTTTCCTGTTGGTTCAGCCAAGGCCTGGAAGATTGGCCTGAACTTCAAGAACCTGGTGTTAGCTTTCCTCCTCCCGCTGGTGATAATGTCGTACTGCTACACCCACATAATCCTCACCCTCTTGCTCTCCAAAGGGTTCCAAAAACACAAGGCCCTCAGAGTTATCTTGGCTGTGGTGGCCGCCTTCTTCCTCTGCTGGTCACCTTACCACTTGGTTCACTTTATCAACACCCTGATCGAGCTTGGCGTCCTGGAGCGGGATTGCGAGTTGGAAGAGAAAGTGGACATTGCTGGTATGATCACCACAAACTTGGGGTTCTTTCACTGCTGCCTCAACCCACTGCTCTACGCCTTCGTCAGCATCAAATTTCAGAACAGATTCCTCGAACTGCTTGGACACCTTGGCTGCGTGAGCCACAAGTTCCTGAAGAGGTATACCAGGGGGTCCACCCACCGGAAAGATTCCACGTGGTCCGGAAGCACAGAAGCCTCCTACGCTGGAATCTAGTTGGTCAGCTGGCATGGTACAAAAATTCACCACCGTTCTGGAATTCCAGCCTTGATCATTGCCGGAACCAGTTTTAAGAGAGTTGAAAATGCCGTTGCCTTTGATGTACATCCTTGTTTCGTTTCTCCCACTATCGACTCTGATCAAGCAGGTGTTGCTGGTTTTTGAAATAGCCCCCCCAAACACTTCAAGACCTGTTTACTAGTGGGGAAAGTGTGCACATTGTGGGCAATGAGACTTCTTTTATGACACCTTCGACACTGAAAAAAAGAAGAAGGGATAATTGGTCTCCAGCCTAGGACAATAGTGAATGCTGCTTCTTGAGGCCCAGGTTTCAGCGGTGCAATAAGATGAAAGGCCTGCACGTTCAAGATCCTGAAAAATTATCCTTCGAATCTGGATTTTGGAAATGACCACAGTTTTGAATCTTGGGACTTCCGTTTCTGTGTCCAAAACCCAGTTTGCAGATAGATTCGTTGCTGGACGTTGTCTCTTCACATCCTGCAACCGAGACTAGAAGCGTGGGTTTTTGACTTCCTCATCACAAACTCTACGGTGAAGAATTCCGATTTCATCATTTTGAAACTCACATCCAAGACGCCTTAAATGCAAACATTTTGACATTTGAGCTCTGGTCCTTCATTTTCACTCTGTGAGCAATGCAGAGCTGATGGTGTTTTGGGGGTGCCAAGGGAAACCTTTGAACTGAATACCTGATAATGAGGATTAGCAGGTGTGGGTGTGGGTGGACCTGATACCTTCATACCCTGGTCATGAGATTCTGACTCTCCACTGCTGGAAACAGAATGCTGGACCACTAAATGGACCCTTTGTGCAATTCGGCAAGGCTCCTCTCATATCCTTAACCTGATTCTATAACTGCTGTAACTGCTTGTCTACTGCAAAACCCCGATACAAGAAATGCCCCTTGTTTATCATACTGCAATGAGAGGAAACAGAGTTTCCTTCTGAAAGGCAGATGCTCAATGCCGCCTCCCACAAGCTATATAAAATAGTAGGGGTGTGCATGGACCCCCCGATCTGCGCCGCTCCGCCCACAGTCCGCTCCTCTTCGCCGCGGAGCTCCGGCTCCGAATCGGAGCTCTGCAGTGGAGGGGAGTGGCGCCAGGTAAGGCCCCCCTCCCTCCTCTCCCTTATCTGCAGAGACCAAGGGGGAGGGGGGCCTTACCTGCGTCCATCCGCGGTCCCTCGGCTTCTTCAATTGAGCCCGTGGCTCAATCAGGAAGTCTGGGCCGCAAGTGCGGCCTAGACTTCCTGGTTGAGCCACGGGCTCAATTGAAGAAGCCGAGGGACCGCGGACGGACGCAGGTAAGGGAGAGGAGGGATGGGGGGGTTACCGGGCCCTGCCGCTGTCGCCGCATGGGCGACAGCGACAGCGGCAGGGCCCAGTAAACCCCACTTACCTTTCTTGCGGAGCTCCGGATCGAGGTGAAGGATCCGCCTTCACCTCGATCCTCTTCGCAATGCTTCGCCGGCCCCCCAATCCTCTTCGCCTCCGCCTTAAGGGTAGGCGAAGCCCCCTGCTCCGCTCCTGCTTCTCCGGTTCGAGGAGAAGCGGAGCACATCCCTATAAAATAGCACCTACATTATATGCTTTTAGATGCCAGGTGAAGACCTTTTTATTCTCCCAGCATTTTAACAGTCTATAAATCAATTTTAACTTGCTGTTTTAAATTCGTAATTTTGCATTGCTGCTGTTTTTATCTGGTTGAGCTTTTTATATTGTATTTTATATTATGGTTTTATACTGTTGTTTTATACTTTGAATGTTTTTAATTTTTGTGAACCGCTCAGAGAGCTCCGGCTATTGGGCGGTATAGGAATGTAATAAATAAAATAAAATAAATAAATACAAAATGTACTTCTATCGACTCAAACTGCAAAGAGTGCGAACTTTAACTATTTTAGAAAATATTGCAGCCAGAGGCTTCAATATTTCTGGGCGGTTTTGTGAACCGTATTTCCATATGGTCACCCTATTTTAACAATTGCGTAAAAAAGGGAATTTCAGCAGGTGTCATTTGTAGGCATGCAGCACCTGGTGAAATTCCCTCTTCATCACAACAGTTAAAGCTGCAGGAGCTCTGCCTTCTTTTGTATCTGGTCAAGAGGGCAGGGCTCCTGCAGCTTTAATTGTTGCGATGAAGAGGGAATTTCACCGGGTGCTGCATGCATAATATGACACCTGCTGAAATTCCATTTTCTATTATTATTATTATTATTATTATTATTATTATTATTATTATTATTTTCCCCACCTTTCTCCCCCCCCCCAATATTGGGACTTTTCTATAGAACTGTTAAAGATACAGGTGCCCTGTCCTCCTTTCCATATGGTCATCCTAGTCCTGGGTCCCCTATCCCCACCTGGATAGGGGACACTTCTAGAGTGCAGCAGCTGGTGGGTTTTGCAGTGGGTGGGTGGAAAAAGTAGGCTAGAAAACCACAAATTGGATCCTTGAGGCAAAGGGAGAAAGTGTCCTTGCTCCATCTTGTGGGCAATGTCAGGAACTGTAGCTAAGAAGGAAGAATCCACATTATTTGTAAGCTTTGTACATACAATGAATGCGCACCCGTAGGCTCTCTTCATAGGTTCCATTGAACTCGTGTTAAACCAGGGGCTGAAGCCTCTGAGATGATGCTCCATCTCCAGTCTATATCTGCAAGGAGGGGACTGAGATGTCCAAAGAATGCTTGTTGAGGGGATGTTTGTGTCAGCTGGCTTTGCCCTGCCCTCTGGGTATTGATTGGATCTGTTCAGGAGAGAATATATATAATCTATCTATCTATCTATCTATCTATCTATCTGCGATCTATCTATCTATATCTCCGTTATGCACATCCACAAAGTGTGCCCACTGAATTTACATGGATGGGGATCAAGGTCACACACACTAGCCCTCCCCCACCCTCCACACAATGGTTTAGGGTTTCTCCCCATGAAGCTTTTTATTCTGCAACTTTTCAGGACTTCTGCGTCTGAATTCTTTGCGGGGTTAAGAATGCTTCCTTACACGGGTTGACACAGTTTCCTCCCCCCCAGGGGACTTTGTCTGCAAGTCCTACATGTTTCATTGTATAGCCACCAGGTGGCACTGTGGTATAGCGGAGCTGCGCAATTACGCAAGACTGGCTTTCTGCCTTCTTTGGCAGGACTTTCCTGTGCTCTGAAATAGTAGAACGACTGGCAGAAATTCAACAGGTGAAGCCACTTGCTGCAAGAGACTGCTTCACTTGTCGAATTTCTGCTGCTATAACAGGAACAGGTGCTCCCCCACTCCTTTCACCTCCTTCCTGCGCCTGGCAGAGAGAATTTTTGTAATGGAAGTGCTTCCTGGTGTGGAGATACAGCAGCAATGGGGCAAAACTTTCCCTGCTTTCTGGGGGTCAGGTTGCCACTAAAGCCACACAAACAAGGACAGAAAAAACAGGTGATGGCCCTCGATTTACATCAGCTTTACTTCCCCATCTGGGATGATTTCATAATGTGGTAGGGTGTTTTCTTCTTCTTCTTTCTTTCTGTTTCCCACTCTTTTCTTTCACCGGGGTAATAGTTCGTGACTGCTCCAGAAGAACAGCTGATTTTACTTCTATGGCTGGGAAGGTGTAATTCGACTGCCTGTCCCCCGAACCGGGGCTTTTGAAAGAATGGTTTGGTAGCAGCAGCAGAAACAAATATGTCCACCACCCTTTCCTGGAGCTTTGATTACGACCTTGATGAGGTAGGTGATTCTTGCTCTGTCCAGCAACAGGGTTTTCCTTGCTCTTCTAGGCTGTAGTGCGGCCAAGGTCCTTTTACTTTCTCCCTTTAAGAGCAGGCTAACATACAAAATCAGTGAAGTTCTCTGTCTGACCGGGCCCATTCAGAAGACACCTTAAACCATGGCTTTAACCATGGTGGTTAAGCCAGAAAGCCAGGCCGTGTTCAGAAGACACCTTAAACCATGGCTTTAACCACATTGCATAAGGCTTTTTTGCTTTATTCACCATGGTTAAAGCTGTGGTTTAAGGTGTCTTCTGAACTGGGCCTCTGTCTGCCTGTCTCTCTCTCTCACACCCACACCCACACAGATGTAGTTTCAATTGGCTAGGAATAACCTGAGCTATTTCCCAAAGCTCAGGCAAGAGAACAACTCAACTTATTCCAAGCCAAGTTATCAATTTATGTATTTTATTTATTTTATTACATAGCCGAAGCTCTCTGGGCGGTTTTCAAGAGCATAAGAGGGTCCAATTGTTCCCACCCACTCTTAAACCTCCAGACATCCTACCCCTTCCTTCACACTCACAAACTTTCTTTCTCATCAACCACATCTATTGGGAGCACTGGGGAAACGGCATTTCCCGGTGCTCCTGGTGTCTGGCTGACTGACACCACAGGGCCAGGGGCTAGGAAGGCAGGGTGGAAGAGAGACCGTTCTCTCTTTCTGCTTCTTGCTGGCAGGGAACAGCAGCGAGGAAGGTGTGTGGGAAGGAGGGGAAGGCGACTGGAGGAAAGCGGTTGAGTTCTTCTCCAACTTGATTAAAATCCAAGCCACAGAAGAACTTTCAGGGTGGGTGGGTCATGAGGCTTTCCTCATGACCCACCCAGGGTGGATTCCTGCATTGAGCAGGGGGTTGGACTCAATGGCCTTGCAAGCCCCTTCCAACTCTGCTATTCTATGATTCTATGATCTTTGAAGTGAGCGTTCCAAGCCCACTGGACTCGCCATCCAAACTTGGGACTTGCGAACTCTGGTGGCATCTCAAGCACAAGCGAATCTGGTGATGCTTTCCCTGTGATTTCATTCCCCAAGCCAGGAATGGCTTCTCTGCATGACAGGTCGCAGTCAGAGGCCCTGCCAAGAAAGGAACATGGCTTCCTTATTCTGTATCCTTCGTCATTCAAGGGTGATCTCCCCCAAACGACCTCTGGGTTGGGAGTCACTCTTTCGGGCTGGAGCAGGAAAGATGTTTCCAGGCTGCCAGATGAAATAGGGATGGTCACTCCTATCGCTGGTACAACAGCCTTCCCCAATCCGGTGCCCTGCAGATCTGATGGGCTGCAAACCCTGTCACTCCCAACCGGTAGTGTAGTGGTAAATATTGAAGTGCAGGCACTCATCATGACAGTCCCCAGAGCCACGCCCGCAAGGAGGGTTCAAGGGTTCAGGCAGCCGTATCAGCAAACTGTTCTACCAGTTTGCATCTCCAGAGGCAGATGGACACCCAGAAATTGAGCTGCAGCAGCTTTTCATGGCATAAAGATGTAGCAATCGGGATGGGGGAAGGTTCTCCTGCTAAATTTCTTCATGCCAATTTGCCCTTAAAAGTGCAGTAGCCACCAGGCCAACCACTGGCAACTCCACATGGCATCAAACCTTCTTTATACCTGCCAGACACTTTGGAATTGAACAAAGAGAAAGCAATACCAGTTGGGGTGAGACACACTTATTTACAAGAGGGTTTCTAAATTGGATTGGGCCTGTAGCGTTTGCCTCTCAAAACCAACATTTCGTAACCACAAAAACTCAAGGGTTTCGCATTGTATTTGAAAAGCCGGTCTGCGATGAGAGGGAGGAAGCACCAATTCAGGCAAAGACAGGGAGAGAGACGTCTCTCCCACCAGAGAAGACGGTTGGGTGGGCAGGTTAGAACATAAGAACTTAAGAACGTAAGAAGTGCCCTGCTGGATCAGACCAAAGGTCCACCTAGTCCAGCCCTCTGGTCACACAGTGGCCAACCAGCTGTTGACCAGGAATCCACAATCACTACATGGGTACAACAGCAGCACCCTCCTGCCCATGTTCGCCAGCAACTGGTGCACACAGGCTTGCTGCCTCTGATACTGGAGGTAGCACGTAGCTATCAGGATTAGTAGCCATGGATAGCCTTCGCCTCCAGGAATTGATCCAAACCCCTTTTAAAGCCATCCAAATTGGTGGCCATCACTACATCTTGTGGTAGTCAATTCTATAATTTAATTATGTGCTGCATGAAGAAGTCCTTCCTTTTATTTGTCCTGAATCTCCTGCCCATCAGCTTCATGGGATGACCCCATTGGGTTCTAGTATTATAAGAGAGGGAGAAAAATGTCTCCCTCTCCACATTCTCCACACCGTGCATCATTTTGTACACCTCTACCGTGTCTCCCCTTAGCCTCCTTTTTTCCAGGCTTAACAACCCCAGTTGTTGTAACCTTCCCTCCTAGAGGAGATGCTCCATTCCAGCCCCTTGATCATTTTAGTTGCCCCTTTCTGCACTTTCCCCAGCTCCACACTACCTTCTTTTAAGGTTCTTCTTGAGGATTCTCCACTGACTAGGGTGACCATATTTGGGAAACCAAAAAAGAGGACACCTAGTGTGTGTGTGTGTGTGTGGGGAAGCAGCTTTCTGAGTCCTGCAGAAAGTACGTTATTCCCCCGCCACCTTAAAGAACCTGATTGGAGTGGAGGAGGGGAAAGGATTTCATTCTGTACCACCACCATCCACTCCAATTGGGGCCTTTTCTATAATGTCCACGCATGACCCACTTTCCCCTTTAAGACCTCAATTGGAGCTCGGGGTGGGGGAATGATGTGCCCCGAGAAAGCATGTCACTCCCTCCTGCCATGCTAATGGCAGCCTTAAAGGGGAAGGTGTGTCATTCCAGGACATTATTGAAAATTATAGAAAATCCCCCCTGACACCATGGAAAGAACTAGGGGTGTGCACGGACCCCCCGCTCCGCTTCACTTGCAGATCCGCCATTTTTTGGATCGGGCCGCTCCGCCCCGCCCCCGCTCCACCCACTTCCGCTCCGCTCCGCCCGGAGCTCCGGATCCGGATCCGGAGCTCCGTTTCCCCCCCCCATAGGCTTGCATTGAAAGCTAAAAAATTATACAACTTTTTTTCTGTTCAAGTTAGAAACCTCATGTTTGGCACCATGACACCTCATGGGGATATACACACGCACGCCAAGTTTCAAAGCAATCCCATCATCCCCTGATTTTTGGCGAATTTTTGAAAATCGGGCACCCCACACACAACATCCCTGCGAGGTGTGTTAAAAAACACGGGGAAAAGCCCGTTCAGATGAAGAAAGAGAAGTTTCCCAGAATCCCAAGTTACCTGTTTTGCCTATGCCCTCCTCCAACTTTGGGATCATCATGACCGGGAGCTGACTCTGCCCCTCAGCCCTTTGAAAAAGGTATTTTTCCCGCCGATTTTTTAAAAACTTCTAGCCCACGACCCGTACGATGCAGAAAGTTGAGAGTGGTCTCAAAATGACCCCCATCCACGACTCTCTGTGCACAAGAATTTTCAGAATGATAGCTTCAAAAACAACGTAGTTATGCGCGATTATTTGCCGCAATGCAATCCTATGGCGAAATGTTTTCAAGATGGCGACCGGAGCGCTCCGCCTGAACTCGGAGCTCCGAAAAATGGCCGCTTCTCTTCGCCTTGCTTCTAGGGGGTCCGCGGTCCGCTCCTACTCCGCCTCTGGGTAAGGCGGAGCAGGCCAATCCGCTACTGCTTCTACGCTCCTAATCGGAGCGGAGCACATCCCTAGAAAGAACAAAAACCAGGACAAATCCGGGGAAATCCGGACAGTTGGTCACCCTACCACTGACTCATCTTCTCTCTCTTTTCTAGTTCCCCACTGGCTATCCTGACCTTGACCCAAATGCCATCCCTTGCACTCAAGACGAGGTGGGTGCCTTCACTCGATACTTCGGCCCCGCTGTTTTCTATGTGTCGTTTCTGGTGGGCTTGGTTGGCAACGGCCTGGTGTTGGCTGTGTTGTGCAGACACCGCTGCCCCTGGCTCTTTGCGGACTGTTACCTCTTCCAGTTGGCGGTGGCCGATCTGGTGCTGGTCTTCACCCTCCCTTTCCAGGCCACACAGGCTTCCCAGGGCTGGATATTCGGAGAATTCCTCTGCAAGCTCGTAGGGGCCTTGTCAACCATGAACAGCTACAGCACCATCTTTCTCCTGGCTTGCCTTAGCGTGGAACGCTACTTGGTGATTGTCCACGGCATACTCCTGCACCACCGGTGGAAGCTTTCGCACATCTACCAGGCTTCCGCACTACTGTGGGGAATATGTTTAGGCCTGTCCGTGGTGGAGCTCCATTTCCGCACCGTGGCCTACTTCCCCCAGACCAAGGCCGTCACCTGTCACCTGGGCTTCGATGCCCAGGATGCGGAGTCTTGGCGGTTGGGGCTCCGCTTGGTCTCCTTCCTCCTTGGCTTCTTGCTGCCTCTCCTGGTGATGGCGGTCTGTTATTGCCGGATCTTTGCTAAGCTGCATCGGGCTCAGTTGTTGTGCAAGTACTCGACCGTGCAGCTGCTGCTGGTGATTCTGGGGCTGTTTGTCCTCTGTTGGGGCCCCTACTACGGCTTCCTCCTCGTCGATAGCCTAGAACGCCTGGGCCACTTGGCCCGAGACTGCGCCCGCGAGAAGGTGCTGGATTTTGGGCTGCTCTTCTCAGAAAGCCTGGGCCTAGTCCACTGCTGCCTCAACCCTCTGGTTTATGCCTTTGTGGGCGTCAAATTCCGAAGGGAACTTTCCCAGTTGTTCCATAGCTGGAACGGGTGCAAAAGACAAAGGCAGGACATCTCCGGTCATGAATTCAGCCAAGCCACCGAGCACAGCATTGTGGGTATGGACTACTCCATCATCGTGTGAGAGTTGCTGTGGAGAGCAAATCTTAGAAAAGAAACAGCCCATGATCTGTTTCCCAAAAACCAGGAACCCGAAGAGCAAGCATCCTAATTAGGGAAGTGCTGGATATTTTCTAGTTCTAAGATCTGGGATTAAAAAAGAAAGCCATTCCAGAAGGATTTAAACCCACCTCATCTCCTGCCACAGTGCCCATGTAGCCAAGCCGAGTTGGCTGTGTGAATGTGGGCAAATGAAAGTCAGAGCAAATGAGGGTAATGTAAATAAATAGCTGAACCTCATTGCAAGGCGACCTGAAAAATAGTTGAAAAGGGGAGGCATTTTTCAGCACGGCCAAAAATGCCGAAGTAATTTTGACTCAAGTCTAATCCATATAGGAACTCCATAGCATGGATTTAGGTGTGTACATTGTGCTAAGAAGACCCTTCTGTTCTCAGGTCATCCAAACTCTGCAACAATAGGCTTATTCAGTAGTAGGGTGACCCTATGAAAAGGAGGACAGGGCTCCTGTATCTTTAACAGTTGCATTGAAAAGGGAATTTCAGCAGGTGTCATTTGTATGCGTGCAGCACCTGGTGAAATTCCCTCTTCATCACACCAGTTAAAGCTGCAGTCGCTCTGCCCTCTTGACCAGATACAAAAGAGGGCAGGGCTCCTGGAGCTTTAACTGTTGTGATGAAGAGGGAATTTCACCAGGTGCTGCACGCATGCATATGACACCTGCTGAAATTCCCTTTTCTATACAACTGTTAAAGATACAGGAGCCCTGTCCTCCTTTTCATAGGGTCACCCTACTCCTGCAGCAAACAAAAGCCAGGGAAACATCAAACCGCGCAAAAGCCAGGGAAACATCCAACCATCCAGGATTGGAGAGAGAGGGCGGGGCCAGGGGTTGGGGGCGGGGCCACCAGGAACCCTGCAGGCTTGAGTTTTAACACCTATTAACGAAAGGGGGAAGGATTAAAATCCCAATCTTGATCAGGTTGCTATTAACTAACAAAAAAAAAAATGTGAACTGCAACCACACATTTCACATATCGTTTAATTTAGCCTTAAGACTAAACTGATGCACACAAAGTGGCAGGCATGTATATTGGCCCTGTGTCTACCCACATTTGCCCTTTACCTTTTGCTTCCAGGCCTACTCAGTGGAGCAGACTTTGCTCTGAACCTCAGTGTGAAATGAGTTGGTTGCTAGATATGGAAATAGGTCTGAGATGCAGCTGGAGACCATCTGGGGCATGGCAGTTTAGTTCACTCTCCTTCTCTCAGGAGATCCAGTATGATGTTACTATTAAAGTGTTGGATTTAGACTGGGGAGAACTGGATGCAATCTTTGCTCAGCCACAAAGCTTACGGGGTCACCTTGATTTGGACACTGTCTCTCATCCTAACCTACCTGTTGTGAGGATAAAAGAGCGAGACCCAGGTACGCCACCCTGAGCTCCTTGGAGTATGGGCAGGAATTAAGATGTAGTAACTAAAATCCAGTGGAAATGTCCAGTTTTGAGGATGTGTACAGGACCATCACCAGCGCTCCATCCTGTGTTTGGAGAAATTGAGAAGGTTCCAAGCACAGTTTCACCTGCTTAATCTGTCTGTCAGGCTCCCGTCAACGGCACAGGGGGAAGGCCAAAGGTGTAGGGCAGCCTTCCTCAACCTGGGGCGCTCCAGATGTGTCGGACTGCATCTCCCAGAATGCCCCAGCCAGCTGGGGCATTCTGGGAGTTGTAGTCCAACACATCTGGAGCGCCCCAGGTTGAGGAAGGCTGGTGTAGGGCCAAAGAAGACAACTCTAAAACAACGTTGCCAACCTTAACACAGCAAAATATGAGTGTAGGAACGAGCCCAGAGATTATTAATTCCCTCTGTGGCTCTTGTCCTCCTCCTGTGTCTTACCAGAAGTGTGTGTGTGTGTGTGTGTGTGTGTGTGTGTGTGTACATGCTGGGAAGAAAGCAAAGGGTACCTTCCAAGAAGTGATGGGCTCCAGGCTTGCAACCACTCTGAAGGTGGTTACAAAACACCAACACTGCAACTTGCATCTCCCTTACAGGAATTACCTTACTGATCATTTCCTTCCTTGGTGAGAGGAAGTTAGCTTGGCACATATTCTTCAGCCTGAGAATCAGGTTTCACCACAGCCCGTAGAGCCGGGGCTGGGGATTAGAACTTGTGCTGGCCCTCCAGATGTTGCCAGGTTACAGCTACCATCATCCCTAACCATTGGGCATGCTGGCCTGGGAGTGATGGGAGTTGGAGTCCAACATCATCCAGAGGGACACAGGTTCCCCTGCCCTGCCTAAACAGGTGGGCCTGCCAGCGGTAATCTTACCGGTGTTGACATTTGCTCCGCCCTTCTTTTCGCCTGTGCTTTCAACAGCATCTCAGAGAGGCGGAAATGTTGCAGGCGAAGCACTGCCTGCCATTTGAACTTCCAGGGGAAGCTTCAGATTCTTACATTCTGCTTGTCAGTCTGCTTGTTAAGGCGCAGGAGCACGTCCAAGGAGGGGAAAGGGCAGAGATGATGTACTTGCCATTGTCCAGACGTTGCAAAGGTTATGTTACCTGTGTTCCACCTGTCTAATTCACATAGAGCTTCATCACACCAGCGTTATACTGTGCATTCACTGCGAATTACATGCAAAGGACTCCGATGTTTTCCACTTTATAATCTGCTTTTATTGTGAAGTACTCCGATGCGTCCTGCTGTGACTGTGCTGCTTTCCCTAAAAGAAGCGCCGTAAACAGAATCGCAGAAAGAGCGACTCTTCTTACTCCCCCACAATCCCAAGGCTAATTTTAACATACTTCCCTGTCCTTCTCCGAGCAGCCACTGGGGGTGCAGAAGGATGATTTTTAAACTTCAAATTAAACAAATGCTTCCATCAGCATAAGTTTTGAAGATAAAGACATCAAAATTGGCAAAGAAATAGATACGAAGGAGGGCTTTCAGCACACAAAATTTGAATCGGATTGGATCATCCGTTGATTTTTTAATGATTTTTTTACATTCCTCCCCCTTAAACCCTTTTCCTGGTATGCAAAGGATTTTAGGAGCGCCGCCACCCAGAGTGTGATTTAGCTAACAACAACTACAGCTTTACGCTATGGGGATAATTTGAGGGAAATGGGTACGTGGGATGAAGATCATTCTTCCTTCCCTTTGCACTCCTCAAATAGGGTGACCATATTTGGGAAACCAAAAAAGAGGACACCTAGTGTGTGTGTGTGGGGAAGCAGCTTTCTGAGTCCTGCAGAAAGTACGTTATTCCCCCGCCACCTTAAAGAACCCGATTGGAGTGGAGGAGGGGAAAGGATTTCATTCTGCACCACCACCATCCACTCCAATTGGGGCCTTTTCTATAATGTCCACGAATGACCCACTTTCCCCTTTAAGACCTCAATTGGAGCTCGGGGTGGGGGAATGATGTGCCTCAAGAAAGCATGTCATTCCCTCCTGCCATGCTAATGGCAGCCTTAAAGGGGAAGGTGTGTCATTCCAGGACGTTATTGAAAATTATAGAAAATCCCCCCTGACACCATGGAAAGAACAAAAACCAGGACAAATCCGGGGAAATCCGGACAGTTGGTCACCCTACCTCAAAGGAAGCCATGTCCTGTTCCCCGTCCCCCTGCCCACCAAGCTCTGTGTCTTCAGCCTGAGTCATATTTGTCCCCTGATGTAATAGACGTGTATAAAATTATGCCTGGTGTGGAAAATGTGGATAGGGAGACATTTTTTTCCCCTCCATCTCTCATCACGCTAGAATCCAATGGGGTCGTCCCATGAAGCTGAATGGTAGGAGGTTCAGGACAGATAAAAGAAAGTCCTTCTTCACACAGCCCAGAGTTAAACTATGGAATTCACTGCCACAAGATGTGGCGATGGCCACCGACTAGGATGGCTTTGAAAGGGAATTAGACCAATTCATGGAGGAGAAGGCTATCAATGGCTACTAGTCCTGATGGCTATGTGTTGCCTCTAGTATCAGAGGCAGTGTGCCTATGTACACCAGTTGCTGGGGAACATGGGTGGGAGGGTGCTGTTGCACTCATGTTCTGCATGTGAGCTTTGTGCGAGCAGTTGGTTGGCCACTGTGTGAGCAGAGTGATGGACTAGATCAGCCTTCCTCAACCTGGGGCGCTCCAGATGTGTTGGACTGCATCACCCAGAATGCCCCAGCCAGCTGGCTGGGGCATTCTGGGAGTTGTAGTCCAACACATCTGGAGCGCCCCAGGTTGAGGAAGGCTCGACTAGATGTACCCTTGGCCTGATCCAGCAGGGCTCATCTCAAGTTCTAATGGCAGAGCCAGTTCTGTTCACACCTAGATGAATGAGAAAAGTGCCTCCTCATTCTTTGTGCCATTGCTTGGTAAGGTCCATGCTGAGTCCAGAAGCTGGAGGAGCTTCATTAAAAAGTTTCACACCCACTTAAGGTTTTTACTCTATTAAGTGGTTTTAGAAGTATTACAATCAATCAATAAACACCCAGGATGCGTTTGTCAAATTTGCATACGGCTCATGATTTTGTGAGCCATGAAACTTCTACCCCTTTTTCAACACAACCGATGAACCCACCAGCTCTGCAAAGAGAATGTAAGCAAGGGGAAACAAAATCGCACATTCATCCCCCTCTCTGGATTCTTGCCATATCTGACTACATTCTACGTTCTAGAGCTTTATAACTTGCGAGGAAAATCTGGAGTCTTTCTTGGGGATGTCTATACACCACTGCTTTGGAAGGCGACCAGCTCAAAACCGTGCAGCATCCCCACTGTGAATCTAAACCAATAATGCTAGATGGGGCAGGAGGGAGCGTGGAACTCCCAGCCATAAAAGCCCACCCCCCAACTTGCATTCTCTGTGCTTACCCATCAATAACTACAAAAGACTCAGCTAGCCAATGGGAGTCTTTTCACACCCACTGGATAACCCGGAGGTAAGAGTCACTGTGAATAGGCACTTTGAAAATGCACATTTTTGGGGGGATGGGGGGGAATCCTGATGTGGCTGAAAGTTGGCAACTGCATCATTTAAACAATGCAGCACCACTGCGCAGCCACTATGGAGTTAATAGAGGATATAGACATCCCCCTGGATGAGTCCCAGTAGTCAGGGTTCAGGCTACAAGACTGTAGCTGTCTAGCAACAGAGAGATTCAATTCCACCTTCCAGATGATAGATGAGTTTGTGTCCTTTGAGCCATGTGTGACTTGGCTATCTTACATGGGGCCTGGCATACTTACACATGCTTTCTTCAGGGGGATGGCTTGTCTTTTTCTGCCTTACTATGTTTCATTATACAACCATTAGATGGTGCTGTGGTATAGCGGAATTGTGCAAATTACACATTATGCATATAGTGGGATTCAGGAAAATACTGCACTTTCCTCAATATATATATATAAAAAAACCCGTGATATTGGTTGCAAAGCATGGGAGAGGCCCTGGAGGAGGATGACATTGTATAAAGAACCCGCAAGCTACCATTAGTACGCAATCAGGAGCACAGAATACAAGTCTTGTATACAAAGCTTCCCAAAAATCTCTCTGCACATGTCTATGTGTGGAATGTGTGCAAGTTCATACTCCTGTCTTGCAAGAACACATCACAAAACAAAAGACAGACCTGGTCTGAGAGAAGGATTTCTGGAAAATATAGTCTTCTAGTGGGTCTGGTTTTTTCTTCCCCTCTTTCTCTTACGGAAACGAAGCCTTGACTTTAGATGACGATTTAATGTATTATGTGTTCGAATCTAGCCGTGTATAAGATTTGTATTTAGTGCTGTTGTGGTGATGTTTTTATAGTAAAGAAATGAAAGATGCATTTTGTCCGAAAGAGCAATTTTTGGAAAATAGACAACTCTGTCCTATATCTAGAGGGAAGAAGTTAGTCTTGGGTTCCGATGGAAAATTGTTTTGTGAGGGATCTAAACAAATTGAGTTCAGTGCGGAGCTGATCATCACATATTTTGAGAAAGCCTTTGAACAAAGGCATTTGTCACAAGAACAAAGACATGCTATAAGTCGTAGTTGTGGATTTGGGTGCCATCGGCTACCGCACTTTATTTTAAGAAGGTTTGTTTGCACCCAAGCAGTGTCATCCGATGCAGCCCCCACTTTTTCCCTTGAAGACAACCCCCAAGATTATCTCAGTTGTTTGCGAGCACCTCTTCGATCCAGTCTTTGTAATGGCACACAGTGGTGTACACCCCAGGGCGGTTTTGCTGGGCACATCCAAAACCCCAGGACACCACGCCGGTCAGTTTCCCATCACACACCAGAGGTCCGCCGGAGTCTCCCTGCAGCCAAAGAAGGGCCGAATGAAACATTTGTATGCGTGCTAGAATAAGGTAAGGAACTCCGCGCCCCAGGAAAATGTGATTCCCCCTCTAAATCCTGCACTCGGCCAGACACAGAAACCACGAGAGGATACTCTCAGTATGGTCGACTTTTGAAAAGACCACAGCACCTCCAAGACTATGTAACTTAGCAAGCCTCTATCTTAAGATTTAGGAAATTATATTAATAACCACTGGGAGGAAGTTGGGTTGTAGTTCAGTAGTTCATGTTTCGGGTTAAAAGTATTTGTAAAATAGGGAAGGTGTAACATGATTAGTGGAACTGAAGTCAAGGACAACAGGTTCCCGGGGGGGAAACTGTTCAAGGGAACAGCACCTAGCCTGATGAGGGCTTCTACTTTCAGTTTTGAATAAAGCACGAGTTACAGGCCTAGCTGTTGTTGCATCCTTCTATTTACACTTAAACAGGTAAGTAACGGAAGAGCATTTCAAAAATGTCGTTCCCCACTTGTAGCCTTCAATGGTACAATTCCCTCCACCCTGCTCCGGACCTCTTCCCACCTCATTCCACTACATGTGCGTAAGACATCACCAAACCTTCCCCATCTCCCTCCATTCCAGGACACCCAACGTCCCTCTTACCTGGCAAGAGTCTTTGCCTCCCTCGATGTAGCCAGCACAGAACATGTTAGAAGTGATGCGGCCAGGATAGGAGTAACGGCAGACAGGGTCGGACAGAATGGGCAGGTCCAGGCACTGCAAGTTATCCGCATATTTCACTGGGGGGGAAGAACCAAAAGCCATCACACTGGTCAAGCTCAGGTGATCCCAATAAAATGCAGAGATAAGGCAGATCAACCATTCAGCAGTTGGGTACGAAGGATCTATCCCATTTGATTTGTTTGGGAATTTCTTCATCTGAAGAAGTTAGACCAAAGCTGCAGACAAACAAGCAACCTGGAGCACCGGTTGATTTCATCCCAGCAGAAACCTCTTAGCAAGCATAGCAGTCTAAGGCTTGGTTCAGAAGACACTTTAAACCATGGTTAAAGCCGTGGTTTAAAGTGTCTTCTGAACCAGGCCTAAGCAAACCACTTCTGCTCCAGTTTTCGCTCGGCATCTGGGTGGTAAATGTTGGAGGTCCATTTCTGGATGCTTGGAGTAAAAGGCCTCTTGCTGTCACAGCTACCCACCTGCACCCCATTGCGACCCATGGATCCAGTTGCCCACTGCTAAGCATCATGGCTGGCTGCATGATCCGATCCGCCTCACTCAGGAGACACAAAAAGTGGGATGGTGGGCATATGTTTTCCAGATGTGCTGCTAAGCCCTCTGTATTTTTCCAGGCCTTTCATAAATATTAAATCCACCTACCCACCCACCCACTGCTGTGTTCATTAAATAATAATAATAATAATAATAATAATAATAATAATAATAATAATAATAATAATAATTTATTTCTTACCGCCTCTCCGATTAGATCGAGGTTGGGAACAACAGCAAGCATAAAATACTGATTAAAAACATAGTATACACTCTTTAAAAAAATCCTTAAAAACATCCTAAAAGCATACTAAAAACATCCTAAAATTCCACCGGGTAGGCTGCCAGAAGAGATCAGTCTTGATAGCTTTCTTGAATGCTAAAAGACTGTCAAGCTGATGAGTCTCCTCTGGCAGGCCATTCCACAGTCTGGGAGCAGCAGAAGAGAAGGTCCTCTGGGTAATGGTTGTCAGCCTAGTATTTGCTGGCTGAAGTAGATTCTTCCCAGAGGACCTGAGTGTGCGGGGCGGATTGTACGGGAGAAAGGCACCTTTTGCTAAGTGCTGCTGGCTCCAGTTCTCTTTGTGACGGGGGGTTGTTTATAGTCCTGTTTTTTTACAATATTCATTGTGCAATTTGTACTTGAAATTGGAAGCTACCTGAGAAGAAATATTCAATATTATGTTGGAGAGGATGTTAGGAGGTGGGCACTTATGTTCATATGTGGTGGGCATGTAAATGTGTACAAAAATTCTGGCAATCGGTGTATAAAGAGATAAAAGAGATAACTGGAATAAGTTTAGAGTTATCCCCAAGTGTAGCACTGTTGTCAATATATGATGGGGTGAACTGCATACAACCTATTAAGGATTTGATTACGAACTTATTAACAGCAGCAAGATTAAATAATAGCTAGGAAATGGAAGATACAAAGTGAATATCAGATTGAGGAATGGTATAAAGAATTATGGGATATAGCTATCAATGATAAATTAACATGTAATATTAAAATAGAAAAAGGAAGGTGTAATTATAATGAATTTGAGATTATATGGAAACCGTTTTTGGAATTTGTTTTGTTAAGAGGGAAAGGATGTACACCTGTACAAGAAATATTACAATTTTGGGGAAAAGGATGAAGGTGTAGTTGGTCCTGGTGACGGGCGCACTGTTGTTTTATTTAATGTAATGTAACTAATAAAAATAAACTAAAAGGGAAAAAAAAGAAATTGGAAGCTACCTTGCGGACCCTCGTTGGAAACAATCAAAATAAATGAAAGTATAAACACATTCGGCATAAACGGATGGCAAAATCGCACAACAGGACAGGACAAGCAATCTTATTACGAAGCAGCTCCTTACCTCCTGATGTCCACATGTTCCCCCAGCCTGAGACAAGGCAGTTGGCCCCTGGCACAGGGCAGCTGGGAGAAATGTCGATGGGCTGCACAAAGGCGTTGAATGTGACTGGGGTGGAGAGTTTGATCAACATGATATCGCTGTCGTAGTTGTTGTCATTGTAATGTGGGTAAGGGATGGCCTTTTCCACCTGGATGTGCTGTTCTGTCCCTTCCTCCCGGGTGACGTCATGCTCACCGAGGTGCACAACGAGGGTGCGGGGGCTGCAGGAGGAAATTTCGGCATGAAAAAAAGAAAAGGTAAGTGTGACGCCCACTCTCCACTGGGTTTACTTCTGGATCACTTTACTTCTTTTACGACTCCAAAGGACCCAGCTCAGGTGCACTCGTCCTGGCTAGAGATGCCAGCTCTGTCCCTGTGGTGCGCCTACTTCTGCTTCGAAGATCAGCACCCTTGACCCAACCTTCTCCCCTCCGCTGCCACCATATGATTACCTGCACCCTTCCCCAGGTACTCCAATGTCTGCACCAGGTTTAAAGGAGCGTCATTTATTTAACAAGATGATTATGCAGGTTCAAAGCCTATTGGTTTCTCTCAGCAACAAGGCTATGGTTTCAGAGCACAAAGCGTAATGGTTTCATAGGTTACTTCTCTTTAATGTTTCACAATATATAACTTCAAGTACTCCTACCTACTCTAAAATTTACTCTGAACAAATGGAGAGGGAAATGGTCTAAACTTTCTAAACTACACTATTCTCATTCCCACACTCTAATCCACCAAAACAACAAACACGCAGACCCTTCCTATCTCTATCGCAAAGCATTCCATTCCATTCCTCCTCAGTTGTTGTTGATTCGTTCAGTCGCTTCCGACTCTTCGTGACTTCATGGACCAGCCCACGCCAGAGCTTTCTGTCGGCCGTCACCACCCCTAGCTCCCCCAAGGTCAATTCTGATTTCTCCTCAGAAGCAGCCTATATATTCGCCACAGTCTTCCGACTCCTCCCCTTCTCCTAGCCAATCCAGACGCTCTACACTAGGGTGACCAACTGTCAGGATTTCCCCGGATTTGTCCTGGTTTTTGTTCTTTCCATGGTGTCAGGGGGGATTTTCTATAATTTTCAATAATGTCCTGGAATGATACACCTTCCTCTTTAAGGCTGCCATTAGCATGGCAGGAGGGAGTGACATGCTTTCTTGAGGCACATCATTCCCCCACCCTGAGCTCCAATTGAGGTCTTAAAGGGGAAAGGGGGTCATTCGTGGACATTATAGAAAAGGCCCCAGTTGGAGTGGATGGTGGTGGTGCGGAATGAAATCATTTCCCCTCCTCCACTCCAATCGGGTTCTTTAAGGTGGCGGGGGAATAACGTACTTTCTGCAGGACTCAGAAAGCTGCTCCCCCACACACACACTAGGTGTCCTCTTTTTTGGTTTCCCAAATATGGTCACCCTACTCTACACAAACATCCAATCCAGCTCATTCTCCTCCTTATGGTTCATACTTACCAATCTGCAACAACCACACAGTGAGTACTTACTTTAAACTCTGTAGACCTCAATAAATTCTTATGCTTTATACTTAATAACATAGTCATAAGCAGTAAAACATCACAGTAAGTCCCTGAAGCAATTCTCCCTGCTTTGCCCATCCCTTGGGAAGAAGTTCAGAGTAAAAACTTCTCTAGAACACAGGCATGCAAAGTTTGTAGGAGGGCTTGACTTCAGCAGATCTCAACTAGAACGTAGAACCCATGTTTTAAATCATCATCAACATCATCATTATCATCTATTTATTTATTACCCGCCTCTCCCTCTGGATCGAGGCGGGGAACAACAGCAAATGCAAAACATCATAAAATACATAAAACTGATTAAAAACATATAAAACGAATACATTATTAAAAGGCATCTTAAAATTCAACTGGGTAGGCCTGCCAGAAGAGATCAGTCTTGATGGGCTCAATCACAAAATTTGAGAGAGAGAGAGAGAAATGGGAAATGTTTAGCCTGCTTAATTTCTGTATGTCAGTTTAACCTGAAAACACCAGAGGGAAGCCAATAAATAAAAGTGCTGACTCTTGCTTTTTAATAGCTGTGTAGAAGAAGGAACTTTAGAGCTTTATCACACCAGCGTTATACCGTGCAATCACCGCGAATTGCACGCAAAGGACTCGGAAGTTGTCCAGCTTATAATCTGCTTTGATTGTGAAGTACTCCCATGCATCCGGCTTTAATGGTGCTATAAAAGCAAAAGACTCGCCGTATTTTGATACTAGTTTTCGAGCATCTCATCCGAGCGGCCACTGGGGCGCAGGAGCAGGATTTGAAGAAAAATTAAACAAATGCTTACATCTGGGTAAGCTTTAAAGATAAAGACATCAAAATTGGCACAGTAATAGATATTAAGGAGAAAATAATAGATATTATTTTAAACTGATTCAAATTTGAATCAGTTTGGGACATCCGTTGATTTTTAATGATTTTTTTTATATTTCCCCCCCTTAAACCCACTTCCTGGTATGCAAAGGAACTTGCCGCCCAGTAGCAACAACAACAACGCTGACAGCTTAGAGCTGTAGGGATAATTTGAGGGAAACAGGTACGTGGGATGAAGCTATTAGCAGGTCCAGCTTGTTGCTCTCTCTGCATGAGGAGCTGCACCTCCAAAAACACTCCCTTTCCCAATGGTATTAACGGCACAAGAGCCCATCACTTTGTCGATCCTACACGATACTTACTCTAAGTAGCAATGAGCCGCCGAGATGAGCCAACGGTCATTAATTAGGGAGGCGCCACACCACCGGTAGCCGTTGCCGTACGTTAGAAAGGCTTGCCACGGCTGGGAGTGGGTCGGGCAATCGTACCCGCCAATAATCTTATCGTCATCGTCGTAGCCATTCCAAGGTGCTGCCGCTTCAAGGAGACAGACATTTACTTCTTCACACAGCGCATAGTTAAGTTATGGAACTCACGACCACAGGATGTGGTGATGGCCACCAATCTGGATGGCTTTAAAAGGGGGTTGGATAAGTTCTTGGAGGCAAAGGCTGTCAATGGCTACTAGCCCTGATGGTTGTGTGCTATCTCCAGTATTCGAGGCAATAAACCCGTGTGCACTAGCTGCTGGGGAACATGGGTGGGAGGGTGCTGTTGCACCATGTCCCGCTTATTCATCCCTGGCCGATGGCTGGTTGGCCACTGTGTGAATAGAGTGCTGGACTAGATGGACTCTTGGTCTGATCCAGCAGGGCTCTTCTGATGTTCTTATCAGGCATGCATTGGAGGTGGAGAAAGGCCTACAGCTCAGTGGTAGAGCAGAGCCTTTGCACAGAGAACAACATGGGGTTCAGTCCCTGGTGTCTTGATGCCTTAAATCTCCCCCCTCAAGCTGAAACCAATCAAGAGTCTGTGGTACCTTAAAGGCTACCAGTGTTTTATTACTAAGGCATGAGGTTCTCTGGGCTAAACCCACCTCATCAGATGCAGGAACGGATGGAACACTTACTCCGTATTATTCCTGTATTCCCTTGTTTTCAGCCTGGCGCTCCACCCTATCAAGACGACTTTGAACTTTGTTTCTGCCTTCTGGGGAATTAGCTATCCCACCCAATTTGCGTCATCTGTAAATTTGAGAAGCATTCCCTGCATGAGGGAGAGTTTTACCTCAGGAAAACTGTGTGTGGTGGGCCCCCTGTAAACACCTCAGCCTGCTCTCCTTTGCCAACACAGTTAGTAAAAAGGAAAATGTCAGGAGATCAATAACAATTCATGTATTTTGGAACTTGGCCTCAGGAGACTTGATCGCTCCTTAATCACACCTTGGCTTCACAGACTCGATCACCTTGGCCTCAGGAGACTTGATCACCATATAACATTTTTATTTATTTATTTGTTACCCGCCTCTCCCTCCGGATTGAGGCGGGGTACAACACAAATGCAAAACACCATGAAGCAGTTTCTTATGGCTATGTTTAGATGGGTGTCTTTTCCTAGGGTGACCATATTTGGGAAACCAAAAAAGAGGACACCTAGTGTGTGTGTGTGGGGAAGCAGCTTTCTGAGTCCTGCAGAAAGTACGTTATTCCCCCGCCACCTTAAAGAACCCGATTGGAGTGGAGGAGGGGAAAGGATTTCATTCTGCTCCACCACCATCCACTCCAATTGGGGCCTTTTCTATAATGTCCACGAATGACCCACTTTCCCCTTTAAGACCTCAATTGGAGCTCGGGGTAGGGGAATGATGTGCCTCAAGAAAGCATGTCATTCCCTCCTGCCATGCTAATGGAAGCCTTAAAGGGGAAGGTGTGTCATTCCAGGACGTTATTGAAAATTATAGAAAATCCCCCCTGACACCATGGAAAGAACAAAAACCAGGACAAATCCGGGGAAATCCTGACAGTTGGTCACCCTATCTTTTCCCATCATATTGAATTACTGCTACTATGACGACGACTACTACTATATTACTATTTTAAACAGGAGAATATTCCCTAATGCTGAAGCTGAAGGAAAGTTCCTCAACTAGCAGCACTGCCTCAGAGAGTGAGGTTGACCGTGATCAAGGCTTTTGCATAGGAGAGGAGGAAGAAATTACCTGCGGCGCTCAATAGAACTGCAAACAGGAAGATCGCCATGGTGTCACAAGCCCAGAAGAACTGGTGTTGGTCTTCCAGGTTCTTTTATATCCCTCCCCCTTCTCACCTTATCTCACAGCTGTTCATTTTACAGGCGCAAAATGGAAATAACAACCCCGATATCTCACTTTTGAGAAAAACAATTGTCAGTTCCATCTGTCAGGTTCCCTGAAGGGGTTGGAGTTTGGAAGGGTGTTGGAGTTTGAAAATAACTCGGTACACCATGTCCTCTTCTATTTTGGGTAAGAACATGACTGAGGACAACTTTGAACCATTTGCTTAGGCCTTAAGTCCACTGCCTTTCCTTCTACAGCTCACTGTCAGCCCTCAGTTCTTCATGGACGACCTGCACCTCCTGTCCAGCACCATTGTTCAAACTATTGAACTCTGAGGAGTGAAGTCAAATGAATCCCTTGGATTTTCAGAGCTTTGCAGGCGATGAAGCAAGCGGAGCATGGACTAGAGCGGTCTTGGCAGAAAATGCAGAATGAGTCTGATCGAACACGGGTAGAACTCATTTTGAAGCCTATTCTGTGGCAAATGAGGGTGTTGAAGCACGTCTGCAGCGCCATTCGACAGAATCACACAGCGGAGATTTTTCGGGTGGTCAGAGGCCTATTATGCTCCGGTTTTCAAGAACAAGTGGTAGATATTAGCACAACACTGTGCAGATAAAATTGATTCTACCTGTGCCAACCTGGATACAATTGTTGAACAGTCTAGTGGATGTAGCTTTGGCCCCTGCTTGTCCAGTTACAATGGATGCTTTCCAATTCCGACATCCTGGGGATATGAACGGGATCCTTGGAGGAGTACGTCTACCACTTGGGTGCTTGGCCTGGCTGGCTTACAAAAGCAGCCGGGGGGATTGGCTGAGTGGGGAAGGATAACGGTGAACACAGTGGAGTCAGGTGGCTCCGAGGTCAGTGGGGTTGTGAATCCGCTTCAGGTTTCAGGCCGAACCTGGCAGAACTCTAAAGGAGCTGTCCGAAGTGTGGAAGCACCTTGGGTATCTTCTTTAGGATTCTGACTAGTTCTCACGGAAACCCTGAGTGGTTTCACCGCCCCACTGACATCAAAACACCCAGACACCACTGGGTGAATGCCTCTTTATGCCAAGGTGTGATTCCATCTCACCTGAAAGAAGCAGTGATAAGGACTTTGTTTACCACCCCATCCCCAATTCCCTCTGCGCGCGCCTCAACAGCCCACCAGCTAGGTTAATTTTCTTTGCGCATGAACGCGTGCCCGCCTCCCCAGTGCCCTGCCCGTAAGGTGATTTTAACACTCTACTTTAAGCTGTGATTTTAATACTGCTATATATAAACCACTTAGGGATTATACTATATTTAGCAAAATAATAATAATAATAATAATAATAATAATAATAATAATAATAATGAATAACGAATGAATGACCGCAAAAGAGGAAATACATCTCCGAACGAAAAGACCAAGGAGGACGCGTTGCATAAAATATGCTAATTTGTATGTATAGATGTACAGATGCCGATTTAGAAATTATTGTAATTTAAATAGAGTGTCTCTCACCATACTGTGGTGACCTGTTTGTCTGCCTGTTTAATCTGCTGCTCAGGTGTTAACTTGTTGATGAGCAACTTTAAATCTCATCTCTTCCTTCTGATAGTTCTTCATCTTTAAACTGGCCTTGGGCCGGGCAGCCCTTCAACTGGAAGAGGACATCTTCACATTAGAGGACCGTCCTGTAGCTGCCCTTCAAAGAGAGGGCTGTCCTCTGTAAGAGAGGACCCATGGCCACCCTACAATAGGTCACCTCAACCTTCCTGCCCTGGCTTTGACTTTTAATCAGCATGCTCTTTTTCTGTTCCTGGGCCAAAGAAATGATTGGGGTCAACTCCAGTTCCAATGGCAATTAACTTAATAATGTTTAATGGGTTGTTAATTCCATGGAAGAAAAGATCGACCCATAAGCTCACCACTGAAACACACATAAAAAGCTCATTTGTCAGCAGACTGTGATCTGATTCAGGCTGCGCTTGGCAGCTAGAGTTTGTTCGCCTTGCCAAGGTAAGCAGACTTCAAAGGCGTCTGTCGGAACAAAGAAGTGAACTTTGAGGGTCAGAAAACAAATGTTATTTTGCTACAGGATGTAAGATGTCCGAGCTACACACAAATATGTGAAGACTGAAAGCTGATTTTTAAATTATTTCTTTTTTTTACTGAATCCGTATGATACAATAGTTAGGGATGTAAAGATATGTACATTGTACCATCAGATACGGTTATACCTATCATAGTTTATGTCATTATTGCCAATATTACTACTACTATAACTACTATTTCTGCTACTAAAAACCTTAAATAGTACCTACATAAAATTCAATAAATTTAAATAAACCAGTTATCACTCAGTACAATTATAATCTTCAAAAGTCACCATGGGCATGGTCTTAACAAAAGCAAAATGTATTTAAGAGCCACTGATGTCAAGGGGAGAGATTTGAGTGGGTGCTGGGCCGTGCTCAGTATGTTTACTTCCAAGGGATATCTCTACATAATAAATGGCCACCCTAGAATGGGGGGGGCACAAAAGTGGGGAAACCATCCAACCATTGGTAGCTGGGAGAGAAGGGGCGGGGCTATGGAAAGGGGCATGGCCATCTGGGGACTCTGCCAGGTGTGGTCCCCAGAGGTGAGGTTCTGCACTGCTTCCATATAGGGTTTTGAGGGCCCACCTCCTACGGTCCATGCATTGTGATTTTGTCACACAAGGATAGAAGCTTGGAAGGGCCATTCTCAATGGCTGGAGCCAGTCTGGGAATTCTGAATGAAATTTGACAGTGTAGCATGCAGTCCTTACAGGAGCAGGGCTGGTTGATCATGTGTACTTATTTATGCCTTGATGACTGCGGCCCCAAGAGTTGAACCGGCATGTGTGAAACAGAGACCCTGTTCAGACAACACACTAAACCATGCTATTTAACCACAAAATGGTTAATGGAATGCTTAACCATGGTTTACGGTGTCGTCTGACACACGTTTTCCCTAACCATCTGCCTCGTTAACCACATTGGCCCCGTTCAGACAACACGCTAAACCATGCTGCGTAACCACAAAATGGTTAACGGAATGCATTAACCTTAATGCATTCCATTAACCGTTCTGAGGTTAAGTAATGCATTCCATTAACCATTTTGTGGTTAAGCAGCATGGTTTAGTGTGTTGTCTGAACAGGGCCAATGTGGTTAGGCTCACTAAGGAAAACTTAACCACAAAAGGGTTAAAAGTGATGTCTGCAAGCATTGCACATGTGGTTAGCGTTAACCACAGCTGAACATGGTTAAGCTAACCACAAAGCCCAGAGCATTATTATAATATATATATTATTATTATATATTTATATAGCACCATCAATGTACAATGTACAGAGCATGGTCTGAACCAGGCCAGAGAGACCAAACAGTCCCAGAAGGACTTTCTGTTCCTTTCCCATGCCACGCTGTTCAATGGAGTCTTCTCCACTGACCGCATGATGGACAAAAGGAAACCTCACGTGAGACAGAACTTCGGTATCATCACAAATGCCAGACTTTCACAGTGAGTAAACTGCAAGTCACTGCAGCAGCTGACCAATAAGGCTGGAGTGACTGAGTGATAAGCAATCCAGCGCTGTGCATGTATGTGTGATCCAGTCCCAGAGCTCATGAAAAGATAGCAGAACGTGAATTTCCCAGAAGATAAGGCTATTTTTACTTATTCCTGATAACACAGAAGAGCCAAAATAAGCCTGGAAAAATAAGTTTGTCCTTCACTCACCGCGCCCACCAGTTAATCAAGTGGTAAGTCTGTCAATTAAATGGATTAAAGCTTCTGGTCCTAGTTGGAACAGCAGGATAATTAATGTAAGATGAATAATGGGAAAAGGCAAGAGCACCATAGACATGCAAGAGAGGCCATAACTAGACGGGGCGAACTCCGGCATCGTCCCTGTCCGTCCACACGGGATCCTGCCCTTGCCTTTGGCCCCAGTTTTTCCACAGTCCCGGACTGAGCCTGAGACCACGGAATGTGTGGGTCGGTCACGGGTTGACCCGGCTCCGCGCAATTACTCACGTAGAGCCGGGAGCCGCTACGCTCATCAGGGGTAGGGTGGGGGCAGCGGGATATTTTTTAAAAAATATTGGAGACCATGTGACCTCACCCTCTCCAATAGGCATTCAGGAAGAACTCCTGGGCTCTTCCAAATGCCTGGGGTGTTGTTGTTTTCTAAAAAAACCCAAAATACAAAGAAGACCCCTCAAAACTCCCTACACTTAAAAAGGTATATAGAAACCCTGCCTCCCTCCCCAAGGAGAAAATTCTCTGAAATTCTCACCTCACCCCCGCCTCTTTTGTCGAACTCCCACAAAATGTCAAAATTGGAATAATCGATTTTGGGGGGCACAGCGTTAGTATGAATATCCTCATCACAGTGTCATGCTTTGCTGCCTCTCAAAACAACAAACAAAACCACATTTGACCAGAGGCTGCATCTTGTATGCTGTAGCAGGAAAGGAATTTTATTCACTTGCTTAAGCAGGAAAGTATCTCCATACCCAAAATGTATGGGTGTGTGTGGAAAGATAGGGAGAACCAACTTGTGAAACTTCCATAGAAGTCTCCATAGAGGGGAAGATGTTGAGCCAATTTAAGGAGAGTCGTTGAATGAATGGACGACCTGGTCAGAAATGATGCGTCCGTAGGTGCTGACATATTCCACACTGCCTTCATAAAAGTCACTGGAAAGAAAAAGGAAGAAACAGAGAAAGGCATAGGGATGAAATCTGGATGGTCGTGTCTTTCCCTCCCTTTTCGCCAACCAGATGGGAACTTTAAGGGAGTAGAATCATAGATTCATAGAATAGCAGAGTTGGAAGGGGCCTACAAGGCCATCGAGTCCAACCCCCTGCTCAATGGAGGAATCCACCCTAAAGCATCCCTGACAGATGCTTGTCCAGCTGCCTCTTGAAGGCCTCTAGTGTGGGAGAGCCCACAACCTCCCTAGGTAACTGATTCCACCGTCGCACTGCTCTAACAGTCAGGAAGTTTTTCCTGATGTCCAGCTGGAATCGGGCTTCCTTTAACTTGAGCCCGTTATTCCGTGTCCTGCACTCTGGGAGGATCGAGAAGAGATCCTGGCCCTCCTCTGTGTGCCAACCTTTTAAGTATTTGAAGAGTGCTATCATGTCTCCCCTCAGTCTTCTCTTCTCCAGGCTAAACATGCCCAGTTCTTTCAGGGCCTTGCTAGACCTGCCGGGATAAGCCGGCAGGGAGGCGGGGCGACGGCGTGCAAACTTTAACGCGCGCCGCCCAGCCTCCTAGACGGCCGACCCGCAGGGACGACGGAAGCCCTGCAGCGTCGGCCATGTTTTTTTTTTTTTAAAGGGGCCATGTGGGGCCCGAAGCCGCCGGAGAAGGTAAGGGTTTTTTTTTAATTTAATCCCCCCCATCCGCCCCCCTCGCCGTCTCCTTCGTCGCCCTCCGCCCCCCCACCATCTCCTTCGTCGCCCTCCGCCCCCCCAACATCTCCTTCGTCGCCCTCCGCCCCCCCACCATCTCCTTCGTCGCCCTCCGCCCCCCCAACATCTCCTTCGTCGCCCTCCGCCCCCCCACCATCTCCTTCGTCGCCCTCCGCCCCCCCAACATCTCCTTCGTCGCCCTCCGCCCCCCCACCATCTCCTTCGTCGCCCTCCGCCCCCCCAACATCTCCTTCGTCGCCCTCCGCCCCCCCACCATCTCCTTCGTCGCCCTCCGCCCCCCCAACATCTCCTTCGTCGCCCTCCGCCCCCCCACCATCTCCTTCGTCGCCCTCCGCCCCCCCACCATCTCCTTCGTCGCCCTCCGCCCCCCCAACATCTCCTTCGTCGCCCTCCGCCCCCCCACCATCTCCTTCGTCGCCCTCCGCCCCCCCAACATCTCCTTCGTCGCCCTCTGCCATCTTCCCCCCCCCCCCGGATCACCCACCTCCTGGCACGATGGGCACAGCGCATCGTGCCAGGTCCGTGGCTTTTCGCGGCTCCTCGCGAGTAAGCGAGGAGCCGCGAAAAGCCGCGGAACTCTCCACACTTTCCCCAGCTCCGGCCTGAGGCCGGAGCTGGGGAAAAGGCGCGCCATAAGCGACTTCGCTTATGGCGGGTAAGACCAGGCCTCAGCGCGGCCTGTCTGCGGATTCCCCTGTGCGTCATCTGGACGCACAGCAGGGAAGCCGGGACAGAAGGCGCGCTAAGGCCTCGTCTAGTAACGCCCTCAGTCTCTCTTCATAGGGCTTTGTTTCTAGAGGTTTTGTTTCTAGGCCTTTGTTCCTAGGGCTTTGTTTCTAGTATTTAGTCTTTTCTCCTGTTGCCATTTTCATACTTGCATCTTCTCCTTTCCCTCAGAATTGCTGTGAGACCCTTCGGGGAATCAATGCAGATATATTGGGGGCTTCCAGGCGAGACTTTTGTGGTGCAATCATCCTCCATTTGTTTAATTTTATGGGGGAGACACCTTCATCTTCCGTTTGTAACCCTCCCGGACAGGATCTACACTACTGCTTTAAAGTGCTTTATAACAGTTTTGACAACTGTTGGGGCCCAGGACACACTGCATATACAGGTTTCAAAATGTTTTCAAAGCACTTTAAAGCGCTTTAAAGCGCTTTAAAAGCAGTAGTGTAGATCCCCTCCCGGATTTTCTGACTGTTCCTTCCACCCTCCCTCACCCTCCTCAGAAAATCCATTGAGGAAAATGACCGTATAGCTGCCACAATGTCTTTAAGTTGGTAGCACTCCGTTTGCACTTTTCCCTCCATAGGATCAAAAGCAACTGAGGGTGAAGGGTGCGAAGGAAGGAGAGATTTAGATGGAGAAAATGGTGCATTGTGGGGAAAGGGTTACATCTCCCATCCTTCAGCACGCCTGCTCTGCTCAAATTTGGAGACCTCAGAGGTGGCATTGAAGTGAAAGTGTTTATTCTTGATTGCATCGAGTTTGGTGGGCATCACATATGGCGTCATCCTGGCCTCTGGTGGGCATCTTAAAACCAAAAACAGAGGCTATCTTTTGAACTGAGCAAGGGGCTGAAAGTCCACCAATTTTAGCTCTGCTGACTGACTCACTTATGATATGAAGGTGGCTGAGGTGCTTTTATGTCCACTGTGTGAACAGTAACAGAAGCTTTTGCCAATGGTCCTGGGAGTCACGTCAAACTTCTAGAGCACCTTTCCCCAACCTGGTGACCCCCAAATGTGTTGAATGCCAACTCCCATAATCCCCCACTGGCTGTACTAGCTGGAGATGATGTGACTTGTAGTCCAAAATATCTGAAGGGCACCACGTTGGAGGAAAATTGACCTAGGACAACAGTAATCTATCCTTATGATAAGATGTTACACATAATACTCTGGATACAATTACAAAACATAATATATAAAACTCTAGCACCCATAATTTTAAAACAATAGCTTAAAAAAGAAATACAAAGAGATACCAGGACCTGATAATGCAAGTGACATAAAAATATTGAGATAATCTGGTGAATATTTGACATCAACATTCACAGAAGAGAACTCTATGGAAACTTTCTGGGAACAAATGTAATACCTTCTATGTAATACCTCACCAAGTAAATTTGGGAACTTTTGCACCCACTTTCAAAATGTAAAGAATAGGTTGGAAGTTGTAGGAGCCACACGCAAACATATATTCATTGTATCTATTGATAGGAAAGGGGCATTGAGCTTTTCTACACAAGGTTGTTAATCTGCTTTCATTGTACATTTCATTGTACTTTCATTGTACACGAGGAGTGATTCTTTTCCTGCTTTTCTGCTACAGAACCTCTAGGTGGCTCTGTGGTACCACAAATACACAAGTGAAAAAAGTGATTCCTTTTGCTTTCACATTTAAATGCCGAATTTCCCCTGCTCTAAAAAGCCGAAAGTGCTGATTAGACACAGAAGTAAAACTGGAGGACCAAGATGTCATCTAAAACCTATAAGCAGAGAATGACAAGTTCATGATAAATGCCTCCTGTGGAAAAATTAACAGTGCAAATCTATGTATGTCTGCTCAGACATACGTTCCATTGAGTTCAATGGGACTAATTTCCATCCCAATGTGTATAGGATTGCATCCCAAATCCTTGGAATTGCTCTCCCTCTCTCCCCATTCACCATCCCCTTATCTCTCTTTATGTTTACCGGATTTTCTCAGGAACTCTCAGTGATTTGACACTGTCTATAAAGCCGTGGTATGAGCTGGAGACGTTATCAAAGAACCCGCTGACCGCCGCATGAACTTGGCTGAACATTTTCGGGGCCTCTGTTGGAGTCTCTGTTGGAGCATCTCGTTTTTGCAGGTGGTAGCTGGAAACTTCTACAAGAAATTAAACCATATAGATAGATAGTCAAGAGTTCCAACTGTTATCCAAGGCTTAGTTTCCTTTAGGGGTGTTGTGCAAATCTGTTTGAGGCTCAAGCACTGCGCTTTCTCACTGGCTTGGTCCCCCATGATGCCAGTCTGTGGATCGTGGCTTGTCTGCCAGCCACCATTTTGTGCAAAAATGTGCAAAAATGGTGGCTCAGCTATTTAGGTAAGACACCATTTGTGTAAAAGGGTGGGCATAAATAGCACCATTTCCGCAACATTAGAGGCATAAATGGTTTAATTCGAGGGATTTACAGCCACCATTTTATGCCAACGGTGTTTTACAAAAGTAGCTGAGCCACTGTTTTTACACAAAATGGTGGCTCGTGGGATGGGGGGATGCCGCTCGCTGCTTGCTGGGCACCTGCGGGCAGTCTGCCAGCTCGCACGGCGTGGTGCACGTGGTTGGGAGCCAGCAGGGATCCAACAAGCAGCGTGTGGGCGAGTTCCCCCATCCCTAGTTTCCTTGAATGTAGGCCACTGGGGACATAAACAGACTCAGAATAAAAGAGGAGTTCACAACATTAACACTTAACAGATTCCTGTTCCCCATCAGACTTCTAGGGATCCCATGGTGCCAAAGATTTCCGCGGATATAAGTTAATGCTTGACTCTTTCCATTGTCACTCACACACCTCCCTCCCTCCCCCTTTCTTGTGAATACGGGGAGGAAGGAAAGGTGAATCATCTCTGCCCATCACCAATGCCTTTTGGGGTCATCCCAGCTCCCATATTTGAAACCTACCACAAAAATGTACCCACTACGACCATGTTTTGTCACTTAAGAGATATTAGGGCACCCACAGTGAAAGCTCTAGTTACAAGAAATCTTAAAGGATGACTGAATTGGAGGGGATCTTGAATCTCTATGCAAAATCGTAGGCACTGGGCTGTAAGGGACCCCTAAGAGGTCATTTGGACCAACCCCATATATATTATAAGTTTGATATCTTTGCATTGATGGTTTGTACAAGTTGTCAGTGAAGAGTGGAATGTAAATATGACATAAATATGACATAAATATGTTTCCATTGTCATACTGTTTTTCCTGATGTCCATATGATACGATATGATATAATGTATCAGGATCCTTCAATCTGATCCTGTTCACATTTTTGCCTTAGAGAGCAGAACATAAAGCCATCCACCATTTGACTTCGTAGGAGAGTAAGATCTTAATGCCCTCAAAATCAGCAGTTGAGGGACACTTACCTGAGCAGAAAAGGAGTAACAGGACCGATAGAGCCAGTACTTGCAGATCCATTCTCACAATCATTGCTTAGGATGATGAAATAGGGAGAAAAATGCCAAGGTAAACAACATTAGGTAAGATTCAAAGTAGTTGATTCCCCCTTCCATGTGGCGATTTTTTTTAGCCACCTTTTTTAAAAAAAGACAGTATTGGATATCTATTTAGATTTCTATTCTGCTGTGAAGCTCACTGGGTGATCTTGGGCCAGTCCCTGGCTCTCAGGGCTTCTCTATATTAAAGGAAAATCCCGCTGCCTTACTGGAGCTTGCTGTTTCCACATTCTCTGTGAGATTGAGATTGGTTCCATTACATGGGCAGACATGTTTCACTTCTGTTTCAGTTCCCTCCTATGTTTTTCATTAGACAGTGCCATCTAGTGGCTGAAACATTGCACTACATTGACACTACATTTTATTTTAATACTTGATTTTCTCCGGTGTTTTTTGAAGCGGCCTAAGCGTGAAAAGGCATGGGAGGGGCCCTGGATACTGATGATGTCATGTATTGGGCCCACAAACATCCATGAGTGGGTAATAAATTGCTGGTGTAGAGAAGCTCTCAGCCTAACCTACCTCATAAGGATGTTGTGAGGATAAAGTGGTGGTGGCCCGGAGGAGATAATGTACAAAACCTTGCACTTTTTGGAGGAAAAGCAGGGGGAAAACATTAGTCATAATAAGGACCTCCTTCCCACTCACACACAGAGCCCCTTTCACTTTAAAGATTTTAAATCTGATAAATGAAAAGTAATCAAAAGAAATAGTAAGAAGCTTTCTAAAGTAATCAGCACCATGGTGAAAAGGATCCCACTTTTTAGCAGAAATATTAGGGTGTTAGTTTTTAATTTTAGCTAAGTCCAAATTAATAGGTTAATCACACAAAAATCTGTTTTTAGAGTAGCAAGGTCAAGCAACGTCTGAAGGTCATTTCCAGACCAAAACTTTATTTATTTATTACTAATTCACTAATGCACCAATTCCTTTTCACCATACACATTTTAACACACACACACACACACACACACACACACTGTTAACCCTTACCATTCAGAAAAGGTTGTCATTTTTTTTTAACTGCCTCTGCTTGTCTATCCTTAAAAACTTTCTGACCTGGTGAAATTAAACCAGTGAAGCTTTTTGCTGGCGGAGCAATAAAGTGATCGAAAATACTTGATTCGCTTAATTTCTGCACAGAATCCCAGTATTAAAGGCACCGGAGCACGGCCAGTAAAAACTGTGGAAACTGCAGGCGAAATTGAGACATACCTCTCAGTAGAAAAATGCCCTGTGCTCTTTCTTCTTGGTGGCTCGGGAGTTTTTTTTTTTTTTACAGACCTAACAGTAAGCACACAAGAAAGAAGAAAATGAGGATTGTTAGTTGGAGAGTGGTTCTTCCTGTCTGGGTATGAGAAGTGAACCCTTGACCCCCAAATCTCCTCTTTCGGGAAATCTGGCAAAAACCCTGTTCCGTTTCCCCTCTGCTAACTCATTTTCAGATACACAAAAATTAAAATGGCACATGGGCTCACTGTGCTTCACTGAAAGAACCAGCCAAGTATACAGCTAAAGGTCCACTTGAAAACATATCATTTTCCTAAATTCTGGAATCTGGCCTGTGATAGAACTCCTTGGTGGGTCCTGGGATGAGGTCTGCCGCAACTTCCTAATCTCTTTCTTGGCTGACAAAGATGAAGAAACCCACATCGACTTTCTCCTTCTCCTCTCCCCCCCCCCCCCCACTGCCCCCATCAGTTCTGGCTTTCTTGGGTCCCTTCAAGGGTGCAAAGGAGACGGCCTCGGAGTTAATCCCATGAACGTAAAAACACACTCACGCTGTGCCCAATCCAGCTGCAGCAGTACCGTCTCTCTCTGGATCAGCAGGTTATACCGGACGGCACTCTTGCGGGAGAGAAAAGAAAACATTACAAAACACCAACCCCCCCAAAAAACTATTTCCCACCTTCTCCCAGAATCCTCTTCTCAAATGGCACATCTCCCTTACCTGTCCAAAGTCCAAGCAAACAGATCCGGCCTGAAATGCTGATGGAAGAGAGAGTCCAACTCATCGTGACCCTTGGGGAGCCAGTGTACATACAGGCTTGGCTGCGGGATAACTGGAGCTGGTCCAGTGACTTTTCATGCATTCATGATCAGCTCTGGAGCTCCCAGGGTTCAGCAATTGCTGCTACCTCCCCTGTCTAGGATCAAAAAGCTTGTCAGTGTGTCCTCTGTGGCCAGAAGGCTGCACAACTCTTTGGAAGAATCTTTTTCTGTGGTTGGCATTTTCAGCCATTAGCCAATCCCAAAGTTCATCTATAACTGCCATATAACCTGGACCCTGGACTATGGCATCAGCCACCAGGTACCAGAAGGTCCTGCCAGGCACACTCCATCATATTGCTAATGTACCTAAGGACATCAGAGGATGTCTTTTCTAAGAATTGTTCTGTTTCTGAATTTTCTGCTGCTGAGTTTCCACTGTCGGATCATCATTTAGTTTCTTTTGCTCTCATTCATAATCCTCCTCTCTTACCTTCTGTTCTTCGATCTTGCTGAGAACTGCAATCTATAAATTACAATGCTCTTTCTCAACCCTTGTCTTCTTCTCTTTCTTCTGTTATTTCTGTCCCTTCTGTGGACTTAGCCGTGTCCTCTTTCAATTCTTCTTTATCTGCTTCCCTTGATGAGTTTGCCCCATCTGTGGCATGGATGGTTCGTCCATCACAACCACAACCATGGCTTACTTTCTCTATTCGCTATCTCTGCTCCTGTTCCCGGGCAGCGGAATGCCTTTGGCGTAAGTCCAGGGATTGGGCAGAATTTGTTCATTATAAATTTGTTCTCTCATCCTTTTCTGCTGCTATCTCGTTGGCTAAACAACAGTATTTTTCTCTCCTTATTCAGTCTCAAGCCAAGCGCCCTCGGCAGCTTTTTACGTAATTTGACGCCCTTCTGAAACCCAGCCCACCCTCCATTCCTCTCTCCTTGTCTGCTCAGGATTTTGCTACTTTCTTCAACAACAAAATCCAAACAATTCGCTCTGAGCTCGCTATTACTATCTCTCCCCCAACATTCACTACTCAACTTCCAGTTCCCCCTGTAATTTCCTCTGCATTTCCTCTGATCGCTGCCGATGAACTTACTAGTATAATGCATTCTTTGAAGCTCTCCACCTGCCCTCTTGATCCTATCCCTTCTCGCGTCTTTATCAATCTTACGTCTACCATTCTTCCCTCCCTACTCCACATTATTAACACTTCTTTGTCTTCTGACACATGTCCTTCTGCTTTTAAGCATGCTTCAGTCTCCCCCATTCTAAAAAAAATCCTCTCTCGATATGTTTTCTCTTGCCAAGTATCGCCCTATTTCTCTGCTGCCCGTGTCAAAAGTCTTGGAATGAGTGGTTTATTCCCGGTGTCTTCATTTTCTTTCTAGTTCCTCAGCCTTCGATCCTTTTCAGTCTGGCTTCCGTCCTCTGCATTCTACTGAGACAGCTCTTACTAAGATTACCAATGATCTTCTTATCGCCAAATCTAAAGGCCTGTTTTCAGTTCTTATTCTTTTGGATCTTACTGCGGCCTTTGATACGGTTGATCATGACCTCCTATTGGCTACCCTATGTGATCTTGGATCCCGCAAATCTGTCTATGACTGGTTTGGCTCCTATCTCGCAGGTCGCTCATTTAGCGTATGTGCTAATGGCCACTCATCTTCTTCTTTTCCCCTTCAAGTTGGGGTGCCGCAGGGCTCAGTAGCTGGCCCTCTGTTGTTCTCTTTATACATGTTTCATTCTCATGGCCTCCAATATCACCTGTATGCAGACAATTCACAATTGTATCTCTCTTCTCCCGAACTTTCTACTGACGTTCAGGCTAGGATCTCAGCCTGTTTGTCTGATATCTCAGCCTGGATGCTTCAGCGTCGCTTAAAACTAAACATGGCGAAAACAGTTTTGCTTGTCTTCCCTCCCAAACCATTCCCTCACTCTTCATTCTTTGTTACTGTTAATAATGTCACACTTTATCCGGTGGAAGAAGCTCGTAGTCTTGGCTTCATATTTGATTCTTCACTTTCTTTCTCCTCACATATTGAGGGTGTAGCCAAGTCCTGCTGTTTTTTCCTATATAACATTGCTAGGATCCGTCCGTTCTTATCTGAATCTTCTGCTAAGACCCTTGTCCATGCTTTGGTTATCTCCCGTTTGGACTTTTGTCATCTTCTTTTGACTGGTCTTCCTTCTGCTCATCTCTGCTCTTTGGTCTCTCTTCACCATTCTGCAGCCAAGATTATTTTCTTGGCTCGTCGTTTTAACCATGGAGGAGCCCTGCCCTCTTCTGTATCTGGTCAAGAGGGCAGGGCTGCTGCAGCTTTCACTGTTGTGTTGAAGAGGGCATTTCGCCAGGTGCTGCTTGCATACAAATGACACCTGCTGAAATTTCCTTTTCAATACAACAGTTACAGATACAGGAGCCTGGTCCTCCTTTCCATATGGTCACCCTAGCTTCATGAGAGCCTGTGGCAAATTTCCACAGTTGCCCCTCTGACCCCTCTGGGCAGCCATGCAGCGTTACCAAATTGTATGGCTTCGAGCACAATATAAATAATGCTAAAATTAAATTGTAAGCTGTAAGAGGTCTCCTGGACACCCCTTTTATTCATAACTGTTATTATTTGTAAAGATAAAAATAATGGCTATTGTGTTACACTGCTGTCTTCTGCAATCATAGATAGGTCTTTCAGAATTCTGGCAGGTTCTGACTGAAACCCGGAGCGGATTCGCTGATCCACTGACAACGGAAGCCTATGTAAGCCTACGCGGCAGGGTCTTGCTATTTACTGTTTTACGCTGTACAGCACCATGTACATTGATGGTGCTATATAAATAAATAAATAATAATAATAATAACGGAGCCACCAGCCTGAACTACAGAAGAGGTAGGGTTTATCAGGCAGGTCATGTGACTTTCCTTGCATTTTTGTTCTGAAATATGTTTTAGGATAACCAAGTAGGCCTCAATGAGCTCAAGGGCCTCCCGAACCGGTCAACAAAAATCCGTCAGTGTCCATCCCGGTTGCATAGGCTATCTCTTTCCCCCTTCTCCCCTTTTCTGGTCACTCCTCATCGGCTCGCCTATGATTTTAAAATCTAGAAGGGACTGGTGGCTCCAATTCCAGTGGGGTGTGAATCCATTCCGTGTTTCAGTTAGGACCAGCTGGAAGTCTAAGCAGCTATCCAAGGTGCTGAACCTTGGAGCTAAATAAAGGAGCTTTCCAAGGCCAAACACTTTGAACAGCTCCTTTAGAGTGCTGACTGACTGGATCTTACTGAAACCCGGAGCAGATTCACCACCCTGCTGACATCAGAGCCACCATCCTCCACTAGAAAGGAAAGGACTGGTCAGCCTGGAATGGCCCCTGCTTGATCGATTAGGTGCTGCTTCCCCCAGACTCTGGAGTAGGGATGGATGACTGTGGAATGGCCTGCCAGAGGAGACTCGTCAGCTTGACAGTCTTTTAACATTCAAGAAAGCTATCAAGACTGAGCTCTTCCTGCAGGCCTATCCAGTGGAATTTTAGGATGCTTTTAGTATGCTTTTAGGATGTTTTTTAAGCGTGTATACTATGTTTTTAATCAGTATTTTATGTATTTTATGCTTGCTGTTGTTCCCTGCCTTGATCCAATCAGAATTTTTTATTATTATTATTATTTTATTTATTATATATATTATTATTAATATTAATATTATTAATTTGTTCTTCCCAATTTTTTTATCTGAATTTACCCAGTTTGCACCTCATAAACAGATGCGAGAACCGGAACCCACTTGGTGCACTGAGATCTGGAGGTTTTCTCATTTTTGCAATTCACAACGAAACAGATCTGCACAAAAATGAACATTGTAAGGAAACGTTGACCAAAAATGCATGTAATAGGGGAAAGTACATTCAAAAGCACATTGTATTGATTGCCAAAAGTGTGTGCAGGCGGTAAAGAGGAAATGCACATAACACGCATATAGATTTCTGCACTGACTTTCTGTGTGTGTGTGTGTGTGTGTGTGTGTGTGTGTGTGTGTGTCCGAATTTGCAAACTGATGCAGAAACAGGCCGAAGCCAAACTAAAAAACAGAAAAATACAATGTGAAAGCGCTCTGAAATAGAACAGAAGAGAAACTGGAGGATCACAATGCCATCTTGTGAACCGCCCAGAGAGCTCCGGCTATTGGGTGGTATAGAAATGTAATAAATAAATAAATAAATAAAATCTAAAGAGCCTGTAAATTATTATTATTATTATTATTATTATTATTTACATTTATATACCACCCCATAGCTGAAGCTCTCTGGGCGGTTTACAAAAGTTAAAAACAGTGAACATTAAAAAGAAATATACAAAATTTAAAACCACCAAAAGCATAAAATACAAACAAAAACAGACAATATCCATTTAAAAATAACAGTTCTGGGGTCAGTTAAAAAACTCAGCATATGCTATTAAATGCTGTTAAATGCCTGGGAGAAGAGAAAAGTCTTGATAACAATGTTGGCGCCAGGTGGGCCTCGTTGGGGAGATCATTCCATAATTGAGGGGCCACCACTGAAAAGTAGGGGTGTGCACGGACCCACCACTCCGCTTCACTTTCAGATCCGCCATTTTCGGATCGGGCTCCGCCCCGCCCCCACTCTGCCTATGCCCACTCCGCTCCGCTCGGAGCTCCGGATCGGAGCTCCGTTCCCCCCCCATAGTGGGGGTTACCGGGCCCTGCCGCCATCGCCGCCCATGCGGCGACGGCGGCAGAGCCTGGTAAGGGATCAAGGGAGAGGGGGACCTTACCTGCCTCCGTCCGCGGTCCCTCGGCTTCTTCAATTGAGCCCGCAGTTCCACCAGGAAGTCTGGGCCGCAAGTGCGGCCTTGACTTCCTGGTTGAACCGCGGGCTCAGTTGAAGAAGCCAAGGGACCGTGGATGGAGGCAGGTAAAGGAGAGGAGGGGGGGGGTTTACCGGGCCCTGCCGCTGTCGCTGCATGGGCGACAGCGACAGCGGCAGGGCCCGGTAAACCCCACTTACCTTTCCAGCGGAGCTCCGGATCGAGGCGAAGGATCTGCCTTCACCTCGATCCTCTTCGCCATGCTCCGCCGGCCCCCCAATCCTCTTCGCCTCCGCCTTAAGGGGAGGCGAAGCACCCCGCTCCGCTTCTAATTCGCCGGTCCGATTAGAAGCGGAGCACATCCCTACTGAAAAGGCCCTCTCTCTTGTTGCCGTTCTCCGAGCTTCCCTCAGGGTAGGCACCCTGAGGAGGACCTCAGATGTTGAGCGCAGTGTATGGGTAGGTTCATGTCGGGAGAGGCGTTCCGTCAAGTATTGTGGTATGTCAGTGGGCCCCAACAGTTGTCAGTGCACTTCAATACTGCTATAAAGCAGTGGTGTGGCTCCTGCCTGTTATATACCGCTTTCATAGTGGAATATCCTGCTTGGTGTGACCCCCTGAGGGAATATTTCAGTGTACATCTCTAAACTCACGGCGTCTCTTTACAAATGACCCCATGGACACAACCACTGTCTTGGAAGAGAAATGTTCCACCGGAGAAAAACTTCCGCCACCCCCTTTCCAAACTTCTCTTTGTGATCTCCCCTAACCACAGGCAGGACCTTTTATCTGAACTATCTCCCGGGCAAGACCCGACCAAGGCTGCAAGTCCAAAGTACTATTTATCGAAGGAACCAAAGTGATGAGCAGGCAGGATCGGGGGAGAGAAGCATCGTTTGCTTAGGCGTAGTGCAATATTTGCTCCCAGTCATTAATCAACCAGCTTTATTCCGAGGAAGCTTCGAAAATGACTTCCGAGGCCAGCGAAGGGGGATAGCGCACACCAGGATGGTAGGAGGTGATAACACAGCTGGGCTGTTGTAAGTGAAGCTCACAAGCGAAATTTCACGTGAGCCAAGAGCCTACATCTTGCTCTGAGTTCCACCACTCAGCCGGGGAACACCAGATGCAATTGTTAAAGCAAGAGTGCCTCAGAGCATATGCAGTATGTTTTTTGTAACAACGCATTTTGGGGATTAGGAGGCAGAGCTTCCTGCTCAGAGGAATGTTGCTTTCAGGCAGCCCTGGCGACTTTTTTCTCCGGATGTTAACAACTGCCCACATATTGTTAGTGTAAGGTTGCCAACTGATCAGAGAGAAAAAATACTGCTCTGACCTGCTCCTGTGCTTCTAAACAGCAGCTTGATGTCTGGGGACATCAGCAAGTGAGGTTTTTCCACACAGCATGAAAACAAGTAATTATTCCTGCAGATTTAATTGCTGTTAAAGGCAGAGGAGCAGGGCCCAGTAAAAAGAAGGAGGAGGAGGAGGAGGCTGGTGGCTCCGATGTCTGCTCTGGGTTTCAGTCAGAACCAGCCACAACTCTAAAGGAGATATCCCAGGGTGACCCTATGAAAAGGAGGACAGGGCTCCTGTATCTTTAACAGTTGCATAGAAAAGGGAATTTCGGCAGGTGACATTTGTATATATGGAGAACCTGGTGAAATTTCCTCTTCATCACCACAGTTAAAGCTGCAGGAGTCCTGCCCTCTTTTAAATCTGGTCACTCTAGCATAGCTCCTGCAGCTTTAACCGTTGTGATGATAAAAGAATTTCACCAGGTTCTCCATATATACAAATGACACCTGCTGAAATTCCCTTTTCTATGCAACTGTTAAAGAAACAGGAGCCCGGTCCTCCTTTTCATAGGGTCACCCTAAGCTAGCCTAGCAAAGCACTGCCCCACTGATATCAGGGCCAGCAAAATGGGGGGGGTGATTTTGTAACCTCCTTAATTAAAATAGCCAGCAACAAAGAGTTGGAAGGGATTTTGGGGGAGGGGGGAGTGAAATGTGCCGTGACAACCAGCTGTGGGTGCGTTGGCCCAAGTCTTCAGCACAAACAACATCAGAAGCTCACCTTGTGAAAATTTGGATGCAGGTGCAACGTCCTGTAAGTGGTGGTGGTGGGGATAATTTGGGAAGGGTTCGGATAACAGCTTGAAAATTTGGGAGGGGTGAAAGACATTCAAATCATCATCCTTCCTTCTCAACGTTGGGTGACGACACCCTTGGTAGGAAAAGATCCCAGCGATTATTAAAGAGAGTACAGTTCACCAGGGAAGCGTTTTCTTTTTATTTGAGTCCAATAAATGCTTGCAAATAAAAACATAACAAACCCAAAAAGGGAGAGTAGAAAATGAAGGGATAGCTACGCAGTCCCTGGAGAGCAAGGTAATATTTCAGTGCTACATGGAGCGTGCAAGAGCCCTCCTTCCGATCAGGGGTGCGTACGGGGAGCCGGCATCTCGCCCACCGCTTCAGTCAGATTCCCTGTTGGTAATGGCCCTGAATTTCTCCTTCATCTTCTGGAAATTCTCAGCAAACCAGTTCCTGTTCATGGCAAGAAAACAGTGAGCGGAATCAGCCACCCTTTGGTATGCTCCCTATGACTCAGCAGGATACGGCCCCCATCAGCTGCTGCCCTACATGGTTAGGTAGGCAGCAAAAGGCCAACGGCACTAGATGTAGGTCCCCTCGCCTACTCCTGGGCTGAAATCTGCTGAGTGGCAACGGAGGATGAGCTGGAAGCCACCATTAGGTGGGCGCAAAAATTAGGGTGACCCTATGAAAAGGAGGACCGGGCTCCTGTGTCTTTAACAGTTGCATAGAAAAGGGAATTTCTGCAGGTGTCTTTTGTATGCATGCAGCACCTGGGGAA
This sequence comes from Elgaria multicarinata webbii, assembly GCF_023053635.1. NCBI lineage: Eukaryota > Metazoa > Chordata > Lepidosauria > Squamata > Anguidae > Elgaria > Elgaria multicarinata. Next base: position 29,215,547 of record NC_086183.1, on the reverse strand, counting down.
ATTCCCTCCTCCTCATTACAGTGAAAGCTGCAGGAGCTATACTAGAGTGACCAGGTACAAAAGAGGGCAGGGCTCCTGCAGCTTTCACTGTTGTGATGAAGAGGGAATTTCACCAGGGGCTTCACGTCTACAAATGACACCTGCTGAAATTCCCTTTTTTACACAATTGTTAAAATAGGGTGACCATATGGAAAGGAGGACCGGGCTCCTGTATCTTTAACAGTTGTATAGAAAAGGGAATTTCAGCAGGTGTCATTTGTGTGCATGCAGCACCTGGTGAAATTCTTCATCACAACAGTGAAAGCTGCAGGAGCCCTGCCCTCTTGACCAGTTACAAATGATACCTGCTGAAACTCCCTTTTCTATAGAACTGTTAAAGACACCCTGTCCTCCTTTCCGTATGGTCACCCTAGTTAAAAATACAGGAGCCGTGTCCTCCTTTCCGTATGGTCAACCTATAGCAAAATGCCCTGGAGCATTGTGGGAGTGTCAAAATGGCGAGCAGCAGGCCAATAACAAACCCACTGGATAGAGAAGCGCCAAGCCAGAGGGAGGGATGGGGTGGCCCTTGGCTTCCTCCTTCTCTAACCAACCTTCTCCCCTTCGGTTTGGTGGCCGACTCTCTCCTGCCCCCAGACAGCAAGGACTGCTGGCAAATTGTGCTGCCCCAGACGCTGCTCTCTCCGTGGGCATCTCTCATGGTTTGTCTGTGCCTTAGCAGCTGGAGTGGAAGCAGGCAGTGTCCTTCTCTCCAAGAAGCTCCAAATGTCAACCCCTGTTCTACATGCAATCACGTTTTATCCCACCCCCCTCCCCTTCCCTTCAATCCAATGCTTCCTCTTCTACCCTGCTGCTCCATCTTCTGGTGGCTGAAAGAACAGGCTGTATTTCCCTTAAATATAGATCTTGGAATTGGCAACAAGCACTTTGATCTTGGCAGAGAGTGGCCAACGCAGCAGCTGCTGGCAAGGTAGCCCCTTTTCCCAGTAATAATAGAGGGACTTGTCAGGTTTTCGTATTAACCTTAACAGTAATTATTGGCAGATTATTGGCAGAGACTTGCAAGCTCAGAACTCCTGTTGGTGATTGGGTGGAGGAAGTAAAAGGCTCGCTCTTTCACAGCAGTGTTTGGGGGGGGGGGGGGAGTGTGGTGTAGGCCGCTGCCAGAGAAGAGAGTATGTTGCTTTGATGTGAAGGGAACATTTGTCAAGGAGAACCATAAAGCTGTTATGCTTACTGTGATTTAGGGTAAGACAATTACTTTGTTATTAGTTGATGCTGCCAGCCTGGTTGTTTTGTTTTGGAAGACTTCTCTGAATAAAAGCATTGAGGATTCAACGCTCATGCGTTTGTTTATTTGCGAACTGCTAGGAGGAATTTGTACCAACATTACTAATTCCCTCAACAGGACTGACCCCCTTCCGGTGGATCTAGCACCCGGATGCAAATTCAGGAGAGCAAACCTGTCAAAGTCCCCCACCCCTGGGTAGAACTTGGCAGCCTGGGGAGCAAAATCCCACAGGGCCATCAGGTTAATGAGAATCAGCGAAAAACCAAAGCTAAGATTTACCAAGGAGAATGGTTTGGTGTTTTTTTTAGGGGGGGTTGTTGTTGTTCTTTAAAGTTAAACATTAAAACCAGGGTGGGACCCCTTTTAGCTTGAGGGCCAAATTCCATTCTGGAGAAGGGATTGAGGGCTGCCAACCATGGCTGGATGGGGCTGAAGGTAAAAGGGGGAGGGCTAGGGTGACCCTATGAAAAGGAGGACTGGGCTCCTGTATCTTTCACAGTTGTATAGAAAAGGGAATTTCAGCAGGTGTCATTTGTAGGCATGTAGCCCCTGGTGAAATCCCCTCTTCATCACAACCATTAATGCTGCAAGAGCCCTGCCCTCTTTTGTGTCTGGTCACTCTAGTATAGCTCCTGCAGTGTTAATGGTTGTGATGAAGAGGGGATCTCACCAGGTGCTGCATGTCTACAAATGACACCTGCTGAAATTCTCTTTTCTACAGAACTGTTAAAGATACAGGAGCCTGGTCCTGCTTTGTCACCCTAGGGCCAAACAGCAAAAAATACCAGCAAATTTTAGCTTCCAGCTCTTACTGCCAGTAACTAACCCTTAGGAGGGCCGTTTCAACCTTTCAGAATGGGGGAGAAATGCCCCAAAGCAGGAAAGCTAGATTGGAACTGCAGGAGATTGTGAGGTCCCCCACCCCTCCCTTAAAGGTATGGCTGGGTAATGGGGTTGTCGTGGTTTAAAGCTAGACATTAAAGGTACGGGGCTTGGAATAACCAGGCCCATTCACCCCTCCCCTCCCAGTAGTTCCAAGTCTACAAGAAATCAGCCAGACATTCACCTGGTCCTGTTGCTGAATTCGCTGTGATGGAGGTCATTGAAAGCCGTTTTGGTCCTCTCTCCAATACGGTTGGCGAAGTTCTGAAAATCCTGCTGGACTTTCTCAAACTTTTGAGACAAGGTGGGCTCTGTCACTGTAACATCCTGGGTTCCTGCATAAAGACCATCTTAAGTAATTGTATACAGCAGCAAAGTCATGAGTAGGATGTAACTTGAAATCTCCAGAGCAGCCAACTAAAAATATAAATTTATGCAGCAAGTGCAGAGAGCAAGGAACCCTAAGAACTTATGAAGAGCCCTGCTGGATCAGACCAAGGGTCCATCTAATTGCCCATCCCTGCTCAAAGGAATGGTGTTTTCTAGGGTGACCATATGGAAAGGAGGACCGGCCTCCTGTATCTTTAGCAGTTATAGAAAACGGGATTTCAGCAGGTGTCGTTTGTAGGCATGCAGCACCTGGTGAAATCCCCTCCTCATCACAAGAGTGAAAGCTGCAGGAGCCCTGCCCACTTGACCAGATAGAAAAGAGGGCAGGGCTCCTGCAGCATTAACAGTTGCGATGAAGAGGGAATTTCACCAGGTGCTGCATGTGCACAAATGACACCTGCTGAATACAACTGTTAAAGATACAGGAGCCCTAGGCAGGATCCACACTACTGCTTATAATGGTTTTGACAGCTGTTCAGGCCCAGGACACATTACATATACCGTTTGCAAACTGTTTTTAAAGTGTTGTTGTAGATCTGGCCCTGTTCTCCATCCTGGGTGTATTTCTTCATTCAACAAACGTGGTCCCCCCCCCCCCCACAAGACTCACCTTCCACAAAGCTCCTAAATTTCCTCTTCTTTGTGGAAATGTTTTTCTCAGCTTATTTTTAAAATCTGGCAACCCTAGGCTTCTTCCCACCCTGCTCCACATCTGCCCCCACCCCCCGTGCCTGGCTTTTTTGTCTTTAAACTTGGCTCACTTCCAAGCCTCGAATCCTTTCAGCTCACAAAGCGGCCCACTCACAAACTTGGCCGCTCACTATTCTAGGCCCAGCAGGAACGGGGAGCCTGCTATTCCCTGGCAAAGAGGTTGGCATTTTGTTCAAATAGCAGGGAAAATGGTTCTCACACAGCAGTGGCCGTGATGGGGCCAAGCCGGGCCTGTACGGTCACGTCGAACTGGGACGGGCCGCCAGAGGGGATTGTTATGGGTAGCAGAAAGGTGTGGCAAGTTTATGCGGCAGCCATCCATTGCAAAACCTGCATAACTGGGCTTGCCAATTAGAATAATAATACCGTATTTCTTCGATGCTAAGACGCACTTTTTCCCCCCCATATAAATGTCTCTAAAAACGGGGTGCGTCTTAGAATCGCGGGTGCGATTATTATTGTTAGAATCAAAGCTTTTTTCTGTTGGTGGTGCTGAAATTAGTGTGCATCTTACAATCAAAGAAATACGGTAATAATAATAATAATAATAATAATAATAATAATAATAATAATGGAAACAACAACTCCAAAACTTTTTATATTAGGGAATTTAACCCAATGCTAATCACTGCAGAACATAAGAACATAAGCGGACTCGTGCAGGATCAGACCCAGAGTCGAGTCCAGCATTCTGTTCGTACAGTGGCCAACCAGCTCCCATAGAAAACGCACAAGCAGGGCATAAATGCAACAACACCCTCCAGCCCATGTTCCCCAGCAACTGGCATATATATAGGCATATTGCTTCTGATACTGGAGGTGGCGCATAGCTCTCAGGACTAGTAGCCGTGGCTAGCCTTCTCCTCCAGGAATTCACCGGACCCTCTTTTAAAGCCATCCGATCAATGGCCATAACTACGTCTTGCGGTAGCAAATCCCATAGTTTAACTGCGCACTGTGTGGAGGGCTGCTTACTTTAACGCACTGCGACAGGGACTGGTTCAACAGTTGGTAGCCCTGGATGTTGCTTGTGGATGGGCGAGGGGCAATCCCGGTTCACCAGCCCTTGTGGTTTGCCCGTAGCCCTGCCCCGTGATTTGCAGAGCTCCCTCCTGGGTTCTGTTTCTTGAGTCCTATATGGGCGTCTTTTCTCTCTCTCTCTCTTGAGCAATTTATGATGGTTTGAGGGGGAGAACATAGCTCCTCCATCCCACTGTCACGTCCCCAGCGGCCCGGTCCCCCTCACCACGGCTGGCCATCCAAACTTGGCAGGGGTGGAGCATGTCTGTAGAGCAAAGCTGAGAACCTCTACCAGCCCCATGGGCCAAATTCCATTGTGGAGAACCTCATGGGAGCCGCATTCCACTGGTGGGTGGGGCCAAAGGGGGCGTGCCCCAAGCCAAAAGGGGACGGGTTTCAGACAGAACCAGGCAGAACTCTAAAGGAGCTCTCCAAGGTGCTGTTCTGTACAGCTGCATAGATTAGAGCAGCCTTCCTCAACCTGGGGCGCTCCAGATGTGTTGGACTACAACTCCCAGAATGCTGGCTGGGGCATTCTGGGAGTTGTAGTCCAACACATCTGGAGCGCCCCAGGTTGAGGAAGGCTGGATTAGAGGAAGGCTTGGCAGGAGTCTTAAATGGGTGAGTTGGAAGGGGCCTCTAAGGCCATCGAGTCCAACCCCCCACTCAATGCAGGAATCCACCCTAAAGCATCCCTAACAGATGGCTGTCCAGCTGCCTCTTGAAGGCCTCTAGTGCGGGAGAAAAGGCAAGAAGCCACCCAAGGATCATTGGTCAGGGAAATGGGTTGAGGCCATGGAAAGGGATGGTGACCATCTGGGGAGGGCCGGATTCTGCCCCCAGCCGGCCAGTTTGGGACCCTAGGCTTGAGGTTTCCCACCCAGGGCGTAACATGGGGGGAGGGGGTTGGAGAGGCTGCCATGGGAAGAATGGGATGGGAAAGCCCACTTCCGCCAACAGAGCTGATCCAGCTTAAATCCGGATCCAACCCAGTGAAATCGGGATGGTGCTCTCCCTCCTACCTGTCACGACAGATAAAGCCACGAGGACGACCGCGATGGACACTGCCAGCTGCATGGCCTTTGGAGGATCTCGGAGTTTCTGGTGGAGAAAATGAAATCGGGGGCATATTTGGGGCTAACCTTAAAGAGCAACAGTAGTACATACCTGCATAATGACAGCATGCCCGTTTGTTCTCCAATTGCGACGGAGACACGAGGCTATTGCTCTGGTTTTGCTTTAAAGGAGACTTCCTCAATAGAGTGGCCTACAGATGTTTTGAACTACAACACCCATCAGTCCCAGCCAACCTAGCCAAGGATTTTGGAAGTGGTCATCCAAAACATCAGGATGGCACAATGTGGGTGAATGCCGCCTTGAAGTCAGGCCTGGTTACAGCCTGGGATTAGACAAATAGAGATGCTTTTCTTCTACGCACCTGGTCGTAAGCCTCATTAAACTCATCAGGGGATTTACTTCTGTATTGACATGTCCAGATTGTGCTGTTAAGGTGGCTGAAATCATGGTCTCCGGTGGAGTGTTCCGACTGTGCAATTCACCACCAAGGGAGGGATCAGAGACTTGGTGGATTGCATATTTGTGTGTGTGTGTGTGTGTGTGTGTGTGTGTGTGTGTGTGTGTGAGAGAGAGAGAGAGAGAGAGAGAGAGAAAGAGAGCAATCAAACAACACACTAAACCATGCTGCTTAACCACAAAATGGTTACGGAATGCATTAACTTTAAAGCATTCCATTAACCATTTTGTGGTTAAGCAGCATAGTTTAGCGTGTTGTCTGAACGGGGCCAGAGAAAGAGGGCAATTTTTGCAGTTCCTGGTTGGGATAGGCAGAGAGAGGCTGGGTTCACACAACACACTAACCCACTTTCAGTGGTTGAGCGTGGGTTGTTTTGAACCGACAGAAGCAAGACTGGAAATTATTCATAAGTCATTCACGTGGCTATACCAGTCTTGGGGTGGGAGGGGGGAGAATCCAACTTTTTTTGGGAGATACTCCACAGCTTGTACCTACAGACCCCCACATTGCCACTCTGCAACTAATAATTGCAAAGAGGGTTGCCAACTGATTAAGAAAGCACGATCTGGTCTGCTCTTCTGCCTTCGACAACAGTTTGATGGGAAGAAACCAGCAACTGATGGTAATATCTGCAGATCAAACTGTTGTTAAAGGTACAGGAGCAGGGACTGTTGTTTTTTAAAAGGAGAAGTTGACAACCCTGGCTGCACAAAATAGACATTCTTTTTTGGATTCAGTATACATGACCAACTCGTACATCAGTTCCCTCGTTCCACCAAATCCGGAATTGGCTTCTTTCTCTTTTTTGCCTTGTATCTCTGATACTTGTAATTCTGTGCTCTTTAATCCGCCTTCCCTCCGCTCCCCTTCCGCTCCCCAGACATAGAATTCTATTCTGCCCCCGTATCTTAAAGGATGGTTGGGTATAGTTGCTGCCTGTTTCCTGACAAGGCACTTTTGCACAGCTCACTGGTGGCTATTCAACAGAGAGAGCTTTCTCCCAGAATGGGAATACAATTGCAGAGGCATCCTTCCGTGGCTGAATTTCTGCCTGGTATGGAACTCTCAATGCACAAAATCTCAATCAGGAAAGGGAAAAAAGTAAGTAGCGCAAATATACAGTTTTAGTTTAGATGTGATAAATCTGAGGCAGGAGAGGTTCTGGCCAGATCAGAACCAAGCAGCCTATAAAGCTGCCAGCTTTCTATCTGGATATGTTCCTGTCCCTTTAATAGCAACTGGGGGAGGGAGAACTTCACCAGTTGAATGTTTCATACAGCTTTTAAAGGCACAAGAGCCCTGCTAGGAAAAAAAAGCTGGCACCTTATGCCTGTGGCAAAGAATCAATCAACATCTTGTCAGACTTAAAGAAGCAGCAGGGGTGGGGTGGGGGTAATACTTTATTGCCACTTCCCTCTCCCCACTAGGTCTTACTGCCCTTACTCTCTACTTCAACCCCATGTCCCATCTCGTTGCTCCCACCCCTCACCCCATTTTTTGCATTTTGCCTTCTCCTTCTTTTAAACAGGCTCTGCTCCCGTGCATTTAACAGCAGCACAGCAGGCAGACACTGAACAGGTGAAGCTCTTCCTCTTGGGGAGATGCACTATTAGGAAAAGCTGCCTCCGCTAAATTTCTGCTTTAAAGTGCTTTATAACAGTTTTGACAACTGTTGGGGCCCAGGACACACTGCATATACAGTTTTCAAAACGTTTTCAAAGTGCTTTAAAGCGCTTTAAAAGCAGTAGTGTAGATCCCCCCCAGATAGCAAACTGCTGTTTGTTAAAGTTACAGGAGCATGGCCAGTTCAAAGGGGGAAAAAAGAAAAGGTGGCCACTCCACTCATGCTCTTTACTTAAGGCTCCAGGGTCATTTACTGTGATTCACTCACCATGTGGTGGCATTAGGCAATCAAACATCAACGTGACTGGAATCAAATACAATTCCCCTTTCCCCACATACTAATCCAAGCATGATTTCCTGCCCACCAACTCCATCCCTCACTTACTTGTAGCTGGGAACAGAGACAATAATCCAAGATGTAATCAGAATTCCTGCCCGACTGCTGCTCCCTATAAACCTACCATCCTGCCTCCGTCATCCGCCCCCTTCTCCCCTGCAAGGGAGCAACCTGACTCGGTTCTTCTTTCTCCTCCTCTTCCCTGTAATTAGCTTGCTCCATCCCCTCCAGGGACTCAAATGGCAGCCAGGGATGCTATAAGTAAAGAGTGTGTGTTTGTGTGTAACCTAATTCTCTCACACTTAAGACAGGATTTAAAAAAAAAACCATTTTCCATTTTCTTCACACTTTAAACCCGGTTGAGCAAGTTTGAGGAAAGTGTAAGAAAAATTCAAAGCCAGGCTTCACTTCTAAATCTTTTTTGATAGGTCAATTTGCTTCAAAAAAATACCTTAGTGTTGTGAAAGGATAATTAGATCCAGAGCATATTGGATATGGCACCAAGAGAAAATGATCACCCACCCATATTTTCCTCCTGTTTTAACTTTGCCTGTGGAAACATGGACTTTTGACTCTCCCAAAATGTTGAGTTTGCCAGTGGCTGGAGATTGCAACATCAGGATTTCAGAGTCATTTCCCAGTGACTTGGGAATGGATTCCAGCTCCTGGTAGGACTGTGTGAAAATGTGCTTCAGCTGCATGCTGACAAGGGGTCATGACTTGTTCTTTTCGAAGGAGGCACCGTAGCCCAGGGGGAGTGTGTGCACCTTGCATGCAGAAAGGAGGGCCCTGATTCAATTTATGGCATCGCCTGTTTGTTCGCATTTTTAAGTGATGAGGTAGCAGGGGGTTAGGAAAGACCCCTCCCTCCCTGTCTGAAACCCTAGAGAGCTGCATTCCCAATCAGGGTAGACCGGTCTCCCCCAACCTGGTGCCTTGCAGATGCATTGGACTGCAACTCCCATCATGCCCAGCCTGCATGGGAATCATAGAATAATAGAATAGTAGAGTTGGAAGGGGCCTATAAGGCCATCAAGTCCAACCCCCTGCTGAATGCAAGAATCCACCTTAAAGCATCCCTGACAGATGGCTGTCCAGCTGCCTCTTGAAGGCCTTTAGGGTGGGAGAGCCCATGACCTCCCTAGGTAACTGGTTCCATTGTCGTACTGCTCTAACAGTCAAGAGGTTTTTCTTGATGTCCAGCCAGAATCTGGCTTCCTGTCACTTGAGCCCATTATTCCGTGTCCTCCACTCTGGGAGGATCGAGAAGAGGTCCTGGCCCTCTTCTGTGTGACAACCTTTCAAGTATTTGAAGAGTGCTATCATGTCTCCCCTCAATCTTCTCTTCTCCAGGCTAAACAGGCCCAGTTCTTTCAGTCTCTCTTCATAGGGCTTTGTTTCCAGACCCCTGATCATCCTAGTTGCCCTCCTTGGAACCCCCTCCAGCTTGTCTGCATCCTTCTTGAAGTGTGGCACCCAGAACTGGACACAATACTCAAGATGAGGCCTGGCCTGGCCAGTGCCAAATACAGGGGAACCAGTACCTCATGCGATTTGGAATCTATGCTTCTCTTAATACAGCCCAAAATAGCATTTGCTTTTTTTTCCAGCCACATCACACTGTTGGCTCATATTCAGCTTGGAATTGCAGTCCAACAGATTGGAGAGCTCCAGGTTGGAGATCGCTGGAGCGGATAATGCTGTGATAGATGGACAAAGAGCCTGGCTCAGTAGAAGATGGTGCCCTAAATTTCAAAATGAATTACTTGGTCTAAGTATCAAAGTTTGGGGCTCTGTCGAGACGCCAAACATTCCATCCCAGAATAATATTTTTCAATGCCCAGGAAAGGAGAGCAAAGAGATCAGCCTTCCCAAATCTGGCACCATCCAGATGTGTTAATTAAGCCCTGTCTGGAGAATGATGTAAATTGCACTTCCAACAGATCTGGGAAATCTGAAAGGGATGAATGATTTCCAGTATTTCCATTTCCTTTGGAAATGGACATAGTACATCCACAGCCAACATGGCAACTGAGAGTTGATTTCAAAACTTTGGGAGTTCAGAACATCAGAACATCAGAAGAGCCCTGCTGGATCAGACCAAGGGTCCATCTAGTCCAGCACTCTGTTCACACAGTGGCCCACCAGCCATTAGCCAGGGATGAACAAGCAGGACATGGTGCAACAGCACCCTCCCACCCATGTTCCCCAGCAACTGGTGCACACAGGCTTACTGCCTCGAATACTGGAGATAGCACACAACCCTCAGGGCTAGTAGCCCTGGATAGCCTTTGCCTCCAGGAATTTATCCAACGCCCGTTTGAAGCCATACAAATTTGTGGCCATCACTACATCCTGTGGTAGTGAGTTCCATCATTTAACTCTGCGCTGTGTGAAGAAGAACTTCCTTTTATTTGTCCTGGATCTCCCACCAATCAGCTTCAGGGGATGTCCCCAGTTTCTAGTATTTTGAGAGAGGGAGAAAAACGTCTCCCTGTCCACATTCTCCATAACCTGCATACCAGTTGCAGCTCAACCTTTCTGGAATAGGATGGGAAATCCTCATTCACATTCCCCAAGCTGAATTTTACTTCATTTTTAAAAAGTCAAACAACATTTCGATTCAGCCAGGGCTGCTAAAGAATATGGTGCTATATAAATAAATAATAATAATAATAATAATAATAATAATAATAATAATAATAATAATAGGACAGACAGATGCTGCAGTGTGAGCTATGCCTCATCTGGGTGTAGCCCCGCGACCTGCTTTCTGCGCCAAGGACTGAGCCCTGAGATTTGAGAAGCAAAACATATAAGAGGCAGGCTTCAGAGCACAAGCCTTTCACCACTAAGTAATCACAGATCGTCTCCATATAATGAGCAACGACTGGGGAGGGGCTGTAGGGCAGTGGTAGAGTAGACGCGTGGCATGCAGAAAGTCCAAAAGTGCAAGGCCTGATGACTTCAGTTTTGAAAAAGGCGGATTAGGTATTAGAAAAGACCTCTGTTTAAGACCACGGAAACAACGGCCTCTCAGAATTCTCCACCAGGGGGCAGCAGGATGTTTATGCCCCGCCCACTGATTCCCTTCCACAAGCAGTGGGTCCCGCTGATTCTGTTGTGCAAGTGGGACCCACCATTTACGCAAGGGGGATTTAATGAGTGGAAATGCTGGTTTCTGGAAGGAGGCCAATCAGCGGCTCGAAATCGCCATTGCACAAGCAGCGGGGGCATAAATGAATCGGCAGGGGCGCACTTGCATGGCTGCCTGTATGTTTCCGAGCCTGATTCAAGGTGTTGGTTTTAACCTATAAAGCCATACACGGCTTGGGTCCACAATACCTGACGGAACGCTGCTCCCGACATGAACCTACCCGTACACTGCGCTCAATGTCTAAGGTCCTCCTCTGAGTGCCTACTCCGAGGGAAGCTCGGAGGATGGCAACAAGGGAGAGGGCCTTTTCTGTGGTGGCTCCCCCAATTGTGGAACGACCTCCCTGATGAGGCCCGCCTGGCGCCAACATTGTTATCTTTTCGGCGCCAGGCCAAGACTTTTCTCTTCTCCCAAGCATTTAGCAATATGTAATTAGCCTGGGTGTGTTTCTGTATGTTTTGTGGTTTAAAATTGTATGGTTTTGTGGTTTTAAATTGTATGTTTTTGTGATTTAAAATTTTTGCATATTGTTTTTAAGTGTTTTTAATCCTATGAAAACCACCCAGAGAGCTTCGGCTATTATTATTATTTATTTATTTATTTATTTATATAGCACCATCAATGTACATCCCCCTTGGTCCCTTACCGGGCTCTGCCGCCGTCGCCGCACGGGCGGTGATGGCGGCAGGGCCCGGTAAACCTCCCGCCCTCCTCTCCCGGCCTTACCTGGCGCCACTCCCCTCCACTGCGGAGCTCCGATTCGGACCCGGAGCTCCGCGAGGAAGAGGAGTGGAGTATGGGTGGAGCGAAGCGGAGCGGAGCGGGCCGACCCGAAATTTTCGGATCAGCCCGCGGGGCAGAGCGGGGGGTCCGTGCACACCCCTACTAGTAAATAGGGGGCAATTGGACTTCATGTATTTCGCAGCAAGACAATTCCTACAAGTATTGCGAAAGGCAGCTGGAACAACCATTGCCCTGGTGTCTGAGTGCTTGTCTTCGCAAGTTTGGGCTTCTGCGGTTATACAAAGCAAGTCTGGTTGGAAACCTTCCAAAAGTAGCCACATCACACCAGCTTCGTTTTCGTTCTCCTACTCTTTCCCCTCTATCTTGCCCTTTGTCCTTCCTTTCGCATTTCTGCCTTGATAGCATTATTCATGCTAAACCATGGAATTTTACCCTATGATGCAATGATCCAACAGTTGCTTCTTCTTTTGGATTCGGCGGTGGGGTGGGTGGGAGATTTCTAGGACCTGCATCGGACATTGGCCTGAAAGAGTCTAAGACCAGGATATCTTATGGACTCCATAAAAATCATGCCTGACCCAAGTGACCCTAAAAGGTTGGAGCCAACCTCAAGGCAAAGATGCAGTCTATATAGATTCCCCTGAATTCGCCTGTTAATTTCACAGGCTGCCCTTCGTATTAAGGACTCTTCCTCATTTCCACAGGCACTGCACACAGAAGCTCCGGCGAAGGCCTTTTGTTTCGGACCCATACAACTCCACGGAACAAACAGTGCAGTTCCACAATGTTCCTTTTCTCCCCAGATTTTCAGCCTGGCAAGGCCAGTCATCCGGCCCTGATGGGAAAGGAGGGACCGTGGGTGGGGGTTATTCGCGTTCACCGCAAAATGTTTATTCAGAGATCTGAGCCGCCTTCACTTCCCCTTTCCGGTCACAAATTCTGAACTACAGTAACCCTCCTCCTTTAGGGTTTATTTTATCTCTAGGACCGCATTTTGAGATAAACAGCCTCAGTTAAGAAATCCATTGTTTTCACTAAAGAACTCAACTCTTTCCTCATTCCTTTCCATATTCTTTCTTTCTTTAGCTCCAGTCCTATGTATAATTCTTTCTTTTTTTCCTTCTAGATGATGATGATGATGATTGGAACATAAGAAGAGCCCTGCTGGATCAGACCAAAAGTCCATCTGGTCCAGCACTCTGTTCACACTGTGGCCAACCAGCCCTCCCACCCATGTTCCCCAGCAACTGGTGCACACAGGCTTACTGCCTTGAATACTGGAGATACCGTATTTCTTCGATTGTGAGACGCCATCGATTGTACAACGCACACTAATTTCAGTACCACCAACAGAAAAAAAAACACCTAAGACACACCCGCGATTCTACGACGCACCCCATTTTTAGAGATGTTTATGTGGGGAAAAAGTGTGTCTTAGAATCAAAGAAATAGGGTAGCACACAACCCTCAGGGCTGGTAGCCATGGATAGCTTTCGCCTCCAGGAATTTATCCAACCCTCTTTTAAAGCCATCCAAATTGGTGGCCATCGCCACATCTTGTGGTAGTGAGTTCCATATAACGTTGCATTGTTGCATAACCCCGTTGTATAACCCCGTTCTCGTATTTCTTCTGAATTGCTGTGAACCGCCCAGAAAGCCTCGGCTCTGGAGCAGGATAGAAATGAAATAAATGGAATGAAATGCAGAGGTCCAGGGTGCAAAACCTCTTAAGAGAACCACCCTGTGCTCCCTGGGAGGGGGGGGGCTGAGGGGCTGTGGGATGCTTTGGAGCTCCTTCTCCGTGGATGGAGAAGGAGGTTGCTGGGAGGAGGCCTCTCTAGTGGGGCAGTGGAAAGCTGGAGTGCCCTTGCTGATCTGCCTGCACTGTTCCACGGCCAGTGAAGGCCAGAATGGGCTGTTCCGGGGGCATGTTGGGGGAGCCCATTGATCTGCAGGATTCGAAGCCCCCTTGTTCTCCTGAGCCCCCCCCCTGAACAATGCCAGCCTTTGAGATGGCATAATGAATCCCCTCCCTTTGTTTTCAATGGCAGGGGAAAGGGTTGCTGTTATTTTTATAAATGCCCTCACTTGCTGTGAAAAGGCAAGGCTCTGGAGGCAGCAATGGTTCCATTGGGGATCTCCCCCCACACCTCAGGGACTTAGGATTTCTCCAAGGGTGGCCCAACCATTAGGCAAAGGGAGGCAGGTGCTTCAGGCAGCACATGCTGGGAGGCGGCAGCAAGGTGTTGGGAATACAAGCGATTCACCAAGCTGCCTGCCCTGGGCCTGCCTTGTGCTCCATAAGTCAGCTTGCTGCCTTCAGGTGTGGTGGAGGACACAGGTCCATCAGCAGGTCCCAGTCCAGTCACTTCTTGTACATGGAATGGCAACAGCAGCCATCCTGTTTAGGCATCAAAATGGTTTTCATCAGCCCTGGATTGCTCTGCCCATGAAAATACACCACAGCCTGGTTTTGGATCATGAACATTTCCAATATATAACTGAATTTTTAGTATAGTATATTGTAGAATATTTTGCATAAGGGCTGCACAGGTTAATTGATTGTACTTCTTCCTTTTTGTGTCTTTTTTCCCCTTGTGTCCTTTCCGCCTCCCTCCTTCATAATTTTTAAACAATATTTATTTACTTCCGGCTCCTTTTACTTTTTTTTAAAAAAAACAAAACAAACCAAACTTATTTTTGCAGTTTTTTCTCGCGTTTTCTGTTTGGTGTTCTAAAAGCTGCCCTCTCTTCTCTCCTCCCTGCAAAAAACACACCAGCTGAATCACTAATGGGGGGGAAAGAAGCCTGGCAAAACAAAAACTCTCCTCTGGAAAACGCAGCATCATCACTTTCCAAAGAAACAGCCCATCCAACAGCCCACAGGCAGCAACAGCTTGGAGACAGCTTGTAACTGAGTCACCACCGTCTCTACGGTCTGGTTTGGCTCACGGAACAAAGTTCTGGATGCTCAGTGCAGACACACACAACGTTGGCTGCTGGCAGTTGACACACCTGCATGCATGAAGCGTGCTACTTTTACAGCCCTCTGTCTTGGCTTTGAACAGGAATTATGGGGTAATGGGAGCATTTACCATCCATTTAGCTCCATACCAGAAACAGTTCCACCTCCAAAACAGCTACAGGTCATAGAACCATAGAATAGTAGAGTTGGAAGGGGCCTATAAGGCCATCGAGTCCAACCCCCTGCTCAATGCAGGAATCCACCCTAAAGCATCTCTGACAGCTGCCTCTTGAAGGCCTCTAGTGTGGGAGAGCACACAACCTCCCTAGGTAACTGGTTCCATTGTCATACGGCTCTAACAGTCAGGAAGTTTTTCCTGATGTCCAGCTGGAATCTGGCTTCCTTTAACTTGAACCCGTTATTCTGTGTCCTGCACTCTGGGAGGATCGAGAAGAGATCCTGGCCCTCCTCTGTGTGACAACCTTTCAAGTATTTGAAAAGTGCTATCCTGTCTCCCCTCAATCTTCTCTTCTCCAGGCTAAACCTGCCCAGTTCTTTCAGTCTCTCTTCATAGGGCTTTGTTTCTTTCCAGACCCCTGATCATCCTGGTTGTCCTCCTCTGAACACGCTCCAGCTTGTCTGCGTCCTTCTTGAATTGTGGAGCCCAGAACTGGACGCAATACTCTAGATGAGGCCTAAGCAGGGCCGAATAGAGAGGAACCAGTACCTCACGCGATTTGGAAGACTCCTGTTAAAGGCGTAGGCGGACGGCTATTAAAAACAAAAACAAAACCAGAACCAAAAGTTGGCATGTGCAGAGGAAAACATAACTTTAGGTTCCAAAGAAGTCTGGAGAAATGACAAAGGCCTCATTTTCTGCCGCCCCCAGACTGAGGAATGGAGGAGATTCGTCAGCTTAATGCTCTCTCCAAGTTTAAGAGACTAGTCTTAAAGACTAGTCTCTTCCGGCAGGCCTACCCAGACGAATTTTAAACCTAAGAATTTTAAGATGCTGTGATTATTTTAATATTGTATCGGTTTTATGTGCTCTTTTAAACCAGTTTTATGTATTGTGTTGTTGTATTTAATGTTGTTGCTTGCCTCGATCCTGAGGGAGAGGCGGGTAAGAAATAAATATGTTGTTGTAGTTGTGCTGCTAAAGGCTTCATCCCACATACCTGTTTCCCTCGAATTATCCCCTACAGCGCAAAGCTGTTGTTGTTGTTGTTGTTAGCTAAATCACACCCCGGGCGGCAGCACTCCTAAGATCCTTTGCATACCAGGAAAAGGGTTTAAGGAGGGAAATGTAAAAAAAAAAAATCATTAAAAAAATCAACGGATGACCCAATCTAATTCAAATTTGGTATGCTTAAAGCTCTCCTTAATATCTATTACTGTGCCAGTTTTGATGTCTTTATCTTTAAAACTTACGCAGATGTAAGCATTTGTTTAATTTTTCCTTTGCACACATCAAATCCTGCTCCTGCGCCCCCAGTGGCCGCTCGGAAAACAACAAATGATTCGCTCCAAAAGTAGTACCAAAATAGGTCGGGTCTTTTGGCTTTATAGCACAATTAAAGCCGGATGCATGGGAGTGCTTCACAGTCAAAGCAGATTATAAGCTGGAAAACTCCGGAGTCCTTTGCACGCAATTCGCAGTGATTGCACAGTATAATGCTGGTGTGATAAAGCTCCCTGTGGGAGCCCAGGAGACTCTCTTCCCAGCACTCTCTTCTCAACCCTGCATTTTACCTCTCCCGGAGCGGAGGCAGGTAATCTCAATGCCAAGGTGGGTCCCGGAGCCTTACCTGGTGGAAGGTGACCAATCGTGGTCACCTTCCACCAGGCTCCACCCCTGGGTTGGCCATGGAGCGACATTACATAGTGGAAGCCCCATGTTGACGTCACTCCCTTTGAAAAATTCGGAGTACATACCCGACTTTTTCAAATCAGAGCATCGTACGGAAGCCCTACAGTAGCTAGGAAAGTACGCCTGCATCCTTTCACTCACAGGGCCCAGATCCACAGCCACTGTGGGGTTTTCTCCACCTGCAGAGAGACCCCCAGGCCTGTGTGAGTGGTTGTGACTCACTCTTCCAGGGGTCATGTTCAACCTCTTTCGGCCCAAGGCCTGAATTGCATTTCAGAGACGCTCTTGGGGAGGCACATTTCAGTGGAGGACAAGGCCAAGAGCAAACTGAGATCAGGCCAAAATGCCCCCAACACCTGCGCATTTTAGCATCAAGCTCTTACTGCGAGTAACGAAACCTTAGGAGAGGCCGTTCAAACTTTTGAAATGGAGGCGGGGAGGGCAGCGAATGCACAAAAGCTGAGAAACCACTGAACGGTCACTAGCTGGGGGGAAAGGGGCGGAGCTAGGAGAAGAAGACCCGGATTGGGACCCAACAAGTGCCAGACACTTCTGCAGCTTTCACTGTTGTGATGAAGAGGGAATAATTTCATCAGGTGGTGCATGCTTACAGATGACACCTGCTGAAATTCCCTTTTCTATGCAACTGTTAAAGATTCAGGAGCCCGGTCCTCCTTTCCATAGGGTCACCCCAGTCTTGCAGACCTGAAATTCAGCATCCCTGGACAAAGCTGAGTGCAGCCATGCCTGCTAAGTCATCAAGGTCGCCTCTTTCTCGTTAATGCTCTTCTTGGGAGCATGAAACTGGTTGTCCAACGCCTGGCCGAGGAGTTGTGTTTGGCCAGATGGACTTACATCACACAATCCAAGAAGAACCAGGAGAAGCCTCTTTAGTTATCCCTATCACTTCATGTCCTGTTATTGCACAATCTGCGCACAGCATCTGTTTGAAACACTTTGCTGCTCCTTGTTTGAACTTGTTTCCCTCATTTAGATCAAGCAATTTGGGAGGGTTCACCCAAAGGACTTGTTTTTCAGCTCACAAAGAAGTAACATGCCTTTAAAAAAAAAAAGAACGTATTTCTCCCTAAGTACACTGCATATTGGCACGGCTGTTTCAGCAGCGCTTCCCAAAGAAAACCCTGCTCTTAAAGGATGCACTGCTGCCTGAATCTGGAAGCTGTTCCACCGCATCTTCATATGCCTCTGAATCACAGCTTTGAAACATAAGCTCCTCTTATTTATTATTTATTTAAAGGATCTTTAGCCCACTCCGCAGCCAAAAAGGATCCTGGAAAGGTTTTCACAGACAGTCTGTGCCTGCAGGCTTACAATTGACAAAGACAAGGCACGCAAGGAAAAAAGGATGAGGAGGGCAGAGAAGTGGATCAATACCAATCAATGAACATGCATGAGCATTCAAGTCCCATGCAACCTGTTGTTTCAGGCACCACAAGGATTGCTATAATAGGGTAATTCCATGGTCCCCCGCCCACCTTTCAATCCAAAGTATATCATTTACCCAAAAAGCAAACAACTGTCAATAGATGACAGGCTGTTGCAGAGTAAAAGTGAATATAGGAGGCAAAGGAGAACCATCAGCAATGTGCAAGTAATGACCAGAAGTCTGGATTAGATGGAACTTGGCCTGATCCAGCAGGGCTTTTCTGTTCTTAATGATGATGGGAGTGGATGAGGTCTTCGCCAGTGAGTCTTGGTATGATGATGAGGCAAGGGGCATTGACAAAGCTGCCATTACTTTAAACTGCAAAACATTGGAGGATAAGACACAGGGTCTTTTTACAAATCCTTTGGGGAGGAACAGGTGTGTGGCAGATGCAGCCAGCAGCAACTCTGCTGCTGAAATTGACAAGATAATGGTTAGCGTCAAGTTAGGCAGAAGTTAGACAAAAAGGAGAGGGAGACCATGAAGGTTATGCCTCAACATGAACAAGGCTGGCAGGCAGCTCCCACCCCCGGTCCAAGGTGTGGGGTGCAGAAACCATTTCCCAGAACAGGGGGGGATTCTACACGTCGTACTGAGGCTGCTTCCATGAGGCCCCAGTGCGGCCCCAGTGCGACCCCGTAACTTGCCTGGAGAAGCGACGAGGAAGAGGTGTCCTTGGGGCTGCCGCTGCCACCACCCACCTACTTCCTCGCCGGCCGGGACGGAGAGCTCAGCGGAAGAAGGCGGGGTCTTCCGCCGAGCTCTCCGACCCGGCTGGGTCGGAGGTAGGTGGGTGGCGGTGGTGGCGGCGGCGGCCGCAAGGACGCCTCTTCCTCGTCGCTTCTCCAGGCAAGTTACACGATCGCTTTGGGGTCACACTGGGGCCGCATGGAAGCAGCCTCAGTACGACGTGTGGAATCCCCCCAGCTCAAATGCAAAGAGGCAGAGGTAGCCCTGATGAAACTGGGATTGTCATCTTTTCCTCTGGGCACAGCTCCTGTGCTTTTCCCCGGCATTAAGCGGCATGATGAACTTCAGCAGGGAGTAAGATTCCCCACACACAGACGCACACACCTCGCTGCATCTTCTTGCTGGAAAATGCTTCACCTGTTGAATTACTGCCTCAAAGGCAACTCAGGATACTCCAAAACCGATTTCGGTAACATGACTCTTGCACTGATGTCCTCCTTGTGGGCTTCCCACAAACATTTGGTTAGCTGCTGCGTGAACAGAATGTTGGACTTGCTAGGCCTTTGGTTTGAGCCACATGGTCCCAACTGTGGAGGGTTCCTCCACCAGCCTCTCTCAGCCTCTCAAAGACTTGTCATTTTAAATGCAAGGCGTGAGACATCCTGCTTTAGCACCTTGTATGACTAGGCCTCAAGTGGGCTCACATGTGGCCTCTGCAAGTTCTCTCCAGGGCTGCTGCCAGATCTCACAAGTCGAGATTTGTGAGATCTGTTGGACCAATATCAATGAGTTCCATGTTTCTCTAACCCGCCCCTGCCCCCCGGCCTCTCCAGAACAGCTTCAAATTCTTCCAGATGCCCCAAAGGCCACGGTGCAAACTGAAGCACCCCTCAGTTTTGGTCTGCGGGATGCATGATTGAGCCTGGGGATCCGTGTGGGAGTTTGTTCATTTGGCTGTTTGTTCCATTCGCTTCCATCTGAAGGGAAGGAACAGAGGAAGGGTTTTTTGGGATCACTGCCTTCTACAAGCAGATATGGAGAAAGCATAAACAGCGTCTTCCCATATTAACATCTGAGCAAATAATGTGTCATCGTTGGTAATCACTGAAGGAGGAACATTCCCAAGGGAACGGAAGCCATCTTGGGTTGCCAGAGAACACGCTGTAGCCGTCACTGTTGCTTAATTATCTGTGAAAATGGGTCCGTCAAAGGAAGGGCAGCCATTAATAAATGAGGCTGACTATGATTTTTGGTTTTAATCTGGGCTAGTTCCCAGGATTTTGGGTATGTAAAAGGCAGAAATGTGGCCTGGTGGCCTGAACGTATATTTTGAAGTAAAGCTGCAAGTTTTAAATAAATAAATAAATTGAAGTCAGCATAATTGGTCTAGTGTATACGATAGTATATGTCGTAGTCTTTGAAGTGCTACCAGATTCTTTCTTGTTTCTGCTTACAACGGTGCTACCAACACACGGAGTCTGGTGAAACTGGTTGTGGGGATCAGCCCCAGCGCACTGTTTCTAGCACATGTGAATATAAGAATGCAAGGAAGATGTGTACGGTTCCTCCATAGTTTCCCTTCAAGAGCAAAGCAAAACTGTGAGGGGTGTTCTCACAACACCAGCTTTCCCCAGAGGCGAAACTGATCTGCCCCAGATTTGCTCCCCCGCCCCCCTCCGGCCCCGGCTAGCCCTCTTCACTGGCTGCCAATTAGTTTCCGGGCAAAGTATAAAGTGTTGGTTGTCACCTTTAAAGCCCTACATGGTTTGGGTCCAGGCTACCTGCGGGATCGCCTTCTCCCGTACAATCCGCCCCACACACTCAGGTCCTCTGGGGAGAACTTACTCCAGTCTGCCAAAACAAGGCTGACAGGTATTACCCAGTGGACCTTTTCCTCTTCCGCTCCCAGATTATGGAATGGCCTGCCGGGAGAGATTCATCAACTTAACAGTCTTCCGGATTTTAAGAAAGCGATAAGGACTGATCTCTTCTGGCAGGCCTACCTAGTTGAATTTTAAGATGCCTTTTAATAATGTGCTGCTTTTAATAATGTATTAGTTTTAAATATTTTAATTATATGTATTTTATGGCATTTGCATTTATGTTGTAACCCTCCCCGATCCAGAGGGAGAAGCGGGTAACAAATAATAATAATTATTATTATTATTATTATTATTATTATTATTATTATTATTATTATTATTATTATTATATTACAGTTGGCAGCCTTATAAGTAGACCAGAGAGAGCAAATACCCCATCTCCTGCCAGACCAGAAGAAAACAGACTAACTTGCTTTTTCTTTTATCTTCCATCCTATCTCATTCAGTCAGGGGCTACAATTCAGTATGCATTTCCCAGAGTATTATTTTTTGGTCTGGGTCTTGAGCAGTAGAGGTTTGTGGTTCTGACGTCTGTGTGGGGTGTGTGTGAATCCACTCTGGGTTTCAGCCAGAACCAGTCAGAACTCTAAAGGAGCCCTCCAAGCAGAGCAGATTCACTGCCCCACTGACATCAGGGCCAGCAATATGGTGTGTGTGTGTGTGTGTGTGAGTGTGTGCAGAGCCTTGGATTTGGGATTCAGATCCAAGGTGATGCACAGCCTATATGTATATGTAGTGTGTCACACTAACCCGACACAAAACGACATCACATGAAAGAGAGAGACCGTCCTATCCAAAGTACATTTTATTGTTACGGATCAAAACGGAAAACACCAGTAAAGCCGAGAAATCACGGCAAAAGGAATGGCACAAGTTTCCTGGGTGTGAAATGTTAAAATGGGAAGTTTGGGGTATGGCTTGGGCGGGGCGAGTGAACCAGTAAAAGGCCTTTCTTGTCAGGGGTTCACAGGCGCAACAGTTATTAGTGCGGGACCTAGAAAGTGTTGGCCAGCAGAAAACGTGTAGGAAGTTAAGGAGCCAAAATGGCAGCGCTGTGGCCAAGTAGAATTGGAGCGGGGTGAGGGCTGTGCACTGCGCAGTGTGAGAGGTTAGTACATGACAGTGACCGTCGAGGCCCGTTCAACCAAGGAGCCTCCGCTCTGGAGGCCATCTTGGTTTCTAAGGAAACCAAGGGCTGCCATATTTTTCTTGCTGAGAGTGCAGGTTAGGCCTTAAGATTGCGTGTTGAACTTCTCCTTCAGGGCCTGGATCTGGGAGGAGATATTCTCCAACACCGGGGTGAACCACTGCTGTATTTTTTCCACAACCTGCTCAACAGAGCTCTTCACATTCTCGGCTCTCTCGCGGAGATGGCCGTGGAGCTCCTCAGCCCGACTGCTGAGCTGCTCATGGACCAGTTTTCCTTGCTCTCCCAGAGCCTGCTGCAGGGCCTGGAAACGTTGCTGCCCCTTTTCACGGATACTGGAGATGTAAGGGTCGAGGCTCTGACTCACAGCACCGACTTTTTCATTGGCACTGGCCCGCACCTCCTCGGTGTACTCAATCAACTTTCGCCGCAACTCTTCAGAGTCCTTGTTCACGCGTTTCCTCATCTTGCGCATGAACAGGTTAAACTGGGAGTGCACCGCTTCAACATTATGGCCCAACATTACGCGTGCGTCATTGGTGTATTGAATCACCTTGGCCTTGGTCTCCTCCATGTCGGCTCGCAGTTTTTCTGACAGGGCCGACACTTCGGTCGACAGGCGTTCCTGCATATCCTGGGCATAGGGGGCTACCTTGGAACGCAAGGCATCGCTGTAAACATTCACTTCCGTCATGGTCTCTGAGATAAGGTCGCTGTGGAGGATAAGGAAGCAGGCAGCGGCCGTTAGAATAACATCACCTCAATTGTTCTCTAGCACAGGCAACCCATGGACTCCTTAGGCAATTTGAAAAACGGTC
Organism: Elgaria multicarinata webbii; assembly: GCF_023053635.1. Taxonomy (NCBI): domain Eukaryota; kingdom Metazoa; phylum Chordata; class Lepidosauria; order Squamata; family Anguidae; genus Elgaria; species Elgaria multicarinata. The sequence goes on along the minus strand of NC_086183.1, from coordinate 29,193,038 downwards.
TTGGGCACCGTCACAAAATGGCTGCCATGGAAGCCATGGAAAAGGACAAGTAACCTCTCCAAAAAAAAGTACAAAGAGGAGCTGAGGTCTTAAGCCGCAACACACTAAACAACCACTTTGAAAGCACAGTTTTTAGCACGTCACACCAAGCCCAAGAAAATGTGTTAATGTGTTAATTAACCCACTATTGTCTACCCCTGTTCCAGCATTTAGGCCTTGCCGTCCTAATTCCCGCAGGCCTCAAATCTCTCAAGACGGAGGGACCCTAGAGAAAGCCAAAGTCTAGAGGGATTCAGGTCCTTGTATCTTCCTGCTAAATGGTGAGGAGATTTTATCACCCTGAAAGTCAGGCGTGGGGTAAAGGTCGCTTGTAACCAGCCCACGCTTACCCTCTAGTTCGCCTCAGCCTCACACAGGCCTGCGTCACCATATCCACACAACCCACAAGGGCCAAGCAGGATTTTTGAGTCTGACTCTGAGGCAGAAGATTGAAAGCAAAACGTGGTCACATCCCTTAAGCAACAAAATGACACAGGGGCAGAGCAACCCCTTTGCTAAGTTGGAACGCCCCAACATCCCAGCACTGGTTGGAAGAATCCATCTGGGGCAGTGGGGCGAAGTTCACTGAGCTTTCATCAGCTCAGCACTCAGACCTCAGCTCATTTACCCGCAAACTGGCCTGGCTTGATGCACATTGAGCTGGGCAGATTCACAGATTTCTGGCTGGGGGTTTTACGCAAATTGCACAATCCCAGCTGCAGTTTGCTTAATTTGAGCAAACTGCAGCCACAATGTGCTTCATTGCCGGTGCACTTCATGCTAATGAAGTAGACCGCCGCAATGACCTTAATTGGCCCAAATTATGGTCAAAATGTGTGCAGGTCTTTGAAAATGCATGCAGGTCTGGTTTGCTAATGCAAGCCAGCCAGGGGCAACAGGGAAATCCAGCAGGCCTAAAGAAAAAAGAAAAAGGTAAGATTTCCCTGCCATAGCCACCCTAGTTCTGAGCAAATGGGCGGGAATCATTTTGGACAGCTCCTGGGCTATTCTAAAGATTCTCCCATGTTGGAGGGGGAGGGTGTTATAGAGGTCTGGGAAGGTTATACAGTAGATACAAGGTCTGTGCACGGACCCCCCCCCCCCCAAACCGCTTTGTGGCTCAATCCAGAACTTTTGGATCGGGCCCGAACCACTTTGGGTCGATCTGACCCGCCCCCGCTCCACTCTGTGGAGCGAGATCGGGATCGAGATTTTGCCCCCCTTCCCTACATACTTGCCTCCGCGGCAGACGGCGGAGGCAGGTAAGTGGGGAAGGGGGGGACAAAATGGGAGCCGAATAAGCTCTCCTCTCCTCTGCCCCCTTACCTGGCTCCGCCACCGTCGCTGCATGGGCTGTGGCAGCGGAGCCAGTTCCCCCCACTTACCTGCCTCCGTCGCGGTCCAGTGCCGGCTTCAACTGAGGGCCAGGCCTCAGTTGAAGCCAGCGCTGAACCACGACGGACGCAGGTAAGCCCCTCTACCCCCTGCCCCCTTACCTGGCTCTGCCGCCGTTGCCGCATGGACTGTGGTGGCAACACCTGGTGAGCCCCTCCCCCCCACTTACCCGTGTTTGGAGCTCCGGATGGAGGAGAACCGCTTCACCTCGATCCGCAGCTCCCCCGACCCGATTCGAATCCGCCTTTGGCGGAGGCGGATCGGGTCGCTCCGCCCCGGATTCACGATCCGAAGCAGAGCGGAGCACAGTCCTAACAGATACTGCATAACCACAATCTCTCCCACTCTGCTCACACCACACCCCAGAGCTCTCCCCGTTTTAACCTCGTCCGGCATCAGATCTCCAAAATCAGAAAGCAAGGCTGACACTCTTCCTGAAATAATCTATTATTTGTTGTCATTTTACCCTCCCCGAAACCTGTCAACGGCCTCATTCTTTCTCATCATAGAGCCAATTCTGGCTGCACTTCTTTATACCCCTCCACGTCTTTCATCTCTCACTTGTCAGCACCACAGCGAATCTGGATGTGTTTTTGAGTTAATAATACTCTTGAGTAACACTTCTACTACTCATTACATTTCTGAAGGGCTGTTACTCCACTGAAACAATCATCAAAGTAAACTGACTAAAGGTATGCTGGCAAAAGAATATTTTAACAGGCGTTTGGCAACAATGGGGCTCTGGTGGGTGATCTGGAGCTAAGTGGATGTCTGGTGACGTTCTCCAGGCCAAACTGGAGTTAGGTAAAGAGCTGATGGTTCCAGATCGGGTATGCTAGGGCCAAAGCAACATTTAAGACAAAACCTAGCAAATGTGAACATTTCAGAGGTGACTTTATATATATATATATATGACAGCATCCAAAATCCAGGTTCCGAATCGCAACATTCGACAATTCTTACTTGGGATTTCCAACTTCAAAATCTTCGCTCCTGAAATGTGTTTCACTTCTACTAAAGCTGATATCACCTGGTCTTATTTATTTATTTATTTACAATATTTATATACCGCTTTGGAACCGCCCCGCGACCACCACTACCCATTCAAAGGGAGATGGAAAGTAACTCACTCGAGTTCCCTGCTGAGCTGCGAACTCCTGATCTGAGCGGTGACATCGTCTGCCGCGGTCTCAATTTGGCCCACGTAGTTCCAGAAGCTTTCCATCGCATCTTCCCATTTGGATTTGGGCTGATCTTGGGAGAGAGGATTTGCCCAGGAGCCTGCATGGATAAGGGGAAGGAGGAAAACTTTGAAGAACCTAGAACAAGCTTTCAAAAGCCGTGATCCACCAAGCTGGAAACAAGCTGCCTGTCAATGCTGGTGTTCCGCCAAGCCGCAAACCACTTGCAGAGTAAGGTATTTGAAAGCGCAAAGAACTCACATTCTCATGAATGGTGGTAATGGCCAGACAGGAAGCAGAACAGGAAGCTTCTAATTAAAGAAGCGGGGGGGGCGTTTAATACTATCATTGCTTCGTCTTTTGCACAACTGTAATAATTCTGTCCTCATCCTTCTATCTCAGGTGAAGTGAACCTCTTTCAGGCCAAGGTCAGAATTCTATTTCAGAGACGTTCTCAGAGGCCGAATTCCAGCACTGGGTGCAGGCGAAGGCAAAAGGCGTGGAGACAAAAGTGCAGATGTGCCCGCGTATTTTAGCTTACAGTTCTCACAACGCTTTAGGAGAGGCATTTCAACCTCTTAGGCTGGGAGGAAAACTAGGCAAAAGCCAAGAAACCGGCTAGTGATCGGTGGTTGGTGGGAAAGGGAGTGGGCCCATGAGAAGGGAATGTGGCCATCTGGGGAGGGGCTGATTGTGACCGCAGGCAGGCCAATTGTGGCCTCTGGGCCAGAGGTTCTAGCTAATGGCCCACTGACATCAGAGTCACCAGCCTCCACTGGGTACTCCCACATCCTAGTCTGATTTGAGAAACCCATATGCTAGGAATAGGCAACAGGGAACCCAATCCAATCTGGAGGTCTAGTCTAACGGTCTCCCCCCCCCAAAAAAAAAACCCTTCCCCTTGGCCATCCTCATTTTGCCCTTTACTGTGCTTGCTAGCTTTTCCTTACCATTTTATTATATTTTTATCCCCTTCTTCCTCTAATCAGCTCTCCCTGCCCTCTATATCCTCACGACAGCCCTGCAAGGTAGCTCAAGCTAAGGTGTAGTGACTGATCCAAAGTCACCCATGACCAAGCAAAGGATTGAACCTACATCTCCCCGGTCCTAGCCTGACATGCTAACCACTATACCACACTGCCTTCCTATGCTAGCTATGACAGCAGACAAAGGGCTCGTTAGCTCCCTCTGATTCACAGTCAGCAATCTTCCCTTATTATGCAATGCAGGGGCGTAGAAGGCAAGCGCTCCGTTTCTGTTGCACACATTGGCAGGAGAGAATTAAAGAGCCCCCGTGGCTGGATATGGCTGGAAACTTAAGAATCAGGACGGACCGTATTTTGGTCCCACCCAGCAAGGCAATTCTGATGCTTTTCTCTGCCTTTCTGCTCCTCTCCCGGTTCCCTCCAACATTCCATCATCTGACCAAGTAGCCATTTCTTATATAACATTCACGCCGTAAGACGCGAAGTACTGCCCACTGGATCAGACCAAACGTCCGTCCAGTTCAGCGCTCTGTTTTCCTTGGAGGCCGGCCCGATGCCTCTGGGAAGCTCGCACACAGGACATTAAGAGGATGAGAATTCTCCCTTTGATTGTGCCCCCCAACATCTGCTACTCAGAGCTACTCAGAGCACTTCCATGCAGGACAAGTGTTAATGCCACATTTAAACCAGACTTTAAGGAGCATCAGCCAGTGAAGGCTGGCGGCTCCGACATCAGTGGGGCAGTGAGTCACTCAGAACCAGTCCTTTAGATTTCTGCCTCCACTGGCATCGGAGTCACCAGCCTCTACTGACATCAGTAGTGAGGACCAGTTGCTTGTTTTTGTTGATTCAGGCTCCCTTATTTTCCCATTTAGTTACTCACCTCCCAGCAGAAGCGCTGTGAAAAACAGGGCAAAGAACTTCATGGCGGCCACCGATCAGGTCCTTCTGGAGAAGAGAGAGCAGTAAATTAGTTGAGAGTTTGAATTGGCGAAGGGGGTTTCTTACCCACCTCTAAAAGACACGCGCAGGTTCAGTCACAGTCCAGCCATATGCAGACTCCCCGAGAGAATCCCCACTAAACTCCATACCGACAAAGAACCGCAACACCAACACCTTTTATCCTGACTTTCCTAATCTAGAATAACCATCTTCCTTTGGTTTCATAGCCAACGTCTCTAAAACACATCCCCTGTTAAGCAACAGCCGTGTGAGATCTGAACAGGTTGCTGGCTGTTCCTCTTCACCTTTCTTTACCTTCTTTTCTGCTGGACTCCGGGACAGTGTGTTCAGCCAGACCCTCTGTCCAGACTTAAATACTCAGCTCAGCTGGTAGGAAGCAGGGAGGGGGGGTGAGAGAAGAGGGAGGCGGGACGGGCAAAGTCAGCATCAGCAGGAGTAGCTTCAAAGCCTACTTTGCTTCGGGGACAAAGTTTAATCTCCAGCACGGCCATCTCACACTGCTAGGGAAAGTCTCTGAACTCTCCAGAAAGAGAGAGAAGGAAACGGAATCATTAAAGCAGCATGAAGGTGTGAGCCTTTTCAGCTACACAGGTCTCCTCATCATGTGCAAATCTTGTCTATTCTGCTCACAGAACCGGGCCTGGGAGAGGAATCCTGGGGCTAAACTACATGTTTTCTGCAACGGGGAAGCAGGTTGAGGCTGTTTGAGGCGCGTGACGCCGTCGCCTCTCCGCAAGCACAGAGCTGCATCCTTCTCAAAGAGTTTTCACGTGTGCTGTGGGCACCTTCCCCCCTGCCCACCCCCCCCACCCCGGTTTCCAACACATTCCGCAATCACAGCTGAAACGGTCTTCTTGCATTTGCAAATAGAACTGAAAAGTTGGCATTAACTAAAATGTATTTAGGCACCGGGCCAAATTTGGTGATCTGGACCAGGTCAGCTTAGCATCAAACACCTGAAAAGTGTGTGTGTGTGTGTGTGTGTGTGTCTCAGAGGGAAGAAGCAGTAGGCAGCTTCTCTCCATTGCATCCCCTTCTCCAGATGTGGCAGCAAGCCCACATCTAGGAAACCCAGCTGGGGGAGTAGGGTACAGGGAGGAGAAGACCTGGATGGGGAAAGACTGCACCGTCTGCTTCACCATCCACCACTTCTGTTCTCCATTTTACATCCTCCCTCGGCTGCTTTTCAGCCATTTAACGAAGACCCATCTTCCCCAACTGGGCTCTGCTGCTGGATGTGCCGTTTGGCCCTGGACATCCAAAAATGGACTAAAAGCATCATTTTTGTGGATGCTCCAATTAATCCCTGATTAGTGTTGTGAGCATCTGGAAATAAATATGTATTTCCATCACTTTGGGGGCATTTTAAGATGTTTTAGAGCAGCCTTCCTCAACCTGGGGTACTCCAGATGTGTTGGACTACAACTCCCAGAATGCCTCAGCCAGCTGGCTGGGGCATTCTGGGAGATGCAGTCCAACACATCTGGAGCGCCCCAGGTTGAGGAAGGCTGTTTTAGAGTGTTTTTAGGATGTTTTTAACAATGTATATTATCTTTTAATTCAGTTTTATGTATTTTATATTTACTGTTGTTCCCCACTTCGATCAGAATGGAAAGGTGGGTAAGAAATAAAATTATTATTATTATTATTATTATTATTATTATTATTATTATTATTTATAAGTGGATGCTGAAAACTACACGTGTTCGCAATTGTCAACAACCACAAAGTTTCTGTATGTTTTTGGACAGTCATTAGATTCATCTGGGATTCATTCGCCGCATTCATATGTGAAGAGAAGGAATCACCGAATCTCAGACATTTACTGTGACATGACAGGCATCCCAAAACATCCCCCCTCCACAAAAAAAATACTCGTACTCATAATCACTTACTTCCTATTACGTATTCCTTAATGATCACTGGGCTGTGAATGAAGCAATGTAAGGGTGGCTCCCTTTGGTGACTTTCTGCACATGCTTACATATCGTGGATAGAAGAATTCTATCCCATGTTGCAGTACAGAACCAAGAGTGGTTGCTATGCTGGCTTAACGTCATATGCAAAGGGGAAAGGTCGAGATTCCATACCTGGCAAAACTCCCCAAGGGGATGAGGTGGGATTTGACTAGGTGAAATGTAGGGCTGTGCACAGACCCCCCCGAACCGCTTCGTGGCCTGATCTGGAACTTCCGGATTGGGCCCGAACTGCTTTGGGTCGATCTGACCCTCCCCTGTTCCACTCCACGGAGCGAGATCCGGAGGGCTGGATCGAGATTTCCCCCCCCCCTTCCACTTACTTGCCTTTGCGGCCGATGGCAGAGACAGGTAAGTGGGGAAGGGGGGACAAAATGGTGGCCAAATAAGCCCCCCTCCCCCCCTTACCTGACTCCGTTGCCGTTGCCGCATGGACTGCGGCACCGGCGCCAGGTGAGCCCCCTCCCCCCCACTTACTTGCGTCCGGAGCTTCAGATTGACGTGAACTACTTCACCTCAATCCACAGCTCCCCCGACCCAATTTGGATCCACCTTTGGTGGAGGCGGATCGGGTCACTCCGCTCCAGATTCGGGGAATCGAAACGAAGCGGAGCAGAGCCCTAGTAAAATGTCCCTGGCTTAGTACTAGGGCAAAGGGAGCAGGAAGTGGTGGGCAGCCTGTCGCAAGAGCTTAGGTCAGTGAGGGTGTTGAGCCTTTGCTTCTTGTGACTCTGACGAAAGCCCCATAGCAGGCACTTTCTCACAGCGCTTCAAGGGGGCTTGTGAGTCAAGCATGCTAACTCAGCACATGGGGCTGCACCAGGCCTTGGTCAAGACATGTTGCAGACTGGGGAAAACAAGAAAATGACACCCCACACCCTCATTGAACATGCAGAAGCTGACAGGACTGGCAGTTGAATCTTACTTCAGCTAGGAACATACAGATGTTGTAAAATCCATTCCGTCTGCATTTTGCAGATTGTCACGGATGGAATCAGGGTTGTGTCCCACCCACCCCCAATTTCCAAACATTGTGCAAATTTGCACTTGAAAAAATGTGCACTTGCGAAAATTCGCAAATCCCCGCATCCAAAAATGCACATTTTCACATTTCGCAAATCCAAAATACACATTTTGATGCTTTTTTCATTTTGTGTAAGAACAACAACCCGTCTGACCCCCCCTAACTTTGGGGCCTTCCCTGTAGAATGACCTTCCCACCCCCCAGGTACTCAGGAGCCATGAGATCCTAGTGATATAGGGCGGGATACAAATGTTTTAAATAAAATAAACTGTAGCATGCTTTAGGTGCCAATTAAAGACTCATCTCTTCACCCACATATTCCCTGCTTGTTCGGCTTATGGGTCATACAAGGTGTGCAGACCTGAGGGTCACTTTTAAAAGCCTTCTCCTTCTCCTTCCCTTCCTCCTCCTCGGTTTACTGTCCGTTCTACTGCTGGAGGCCTGGAAGGGCCTACCACTGGCTGTCCCGTCCCCAGCCTTCCTCTCCCTGCCACCACAGCAATATTTGCTCTTTGTGCTTCCTTAGCCACCGGAGCCAAACTGCAGCTCCAGTCATTAAAGAGGCTTTCACTCCTGAACCCCGTGCGTTGTGTCAAGAATAGGGCCCCAAGCCCCAAGTTTCCACTCCAACGCCCTGACACCTCACACTACACAGCCTGTCCATTTTTACGAAAGAAAGGCAACCAGCGCGATGGGATTGCTCTATCACCACAGACTGTATTTGGGGTTGCAGGCGTGGTCGGGAGGCTGTGGTTTATTGCTACAAATAGGGCCTTTGAGGTTCATAAAAACCACTGCGTGGGGAAGAAGTAACCAGGCCTGTGAAAAGTGTGTGTGTGTGTGTTTTACACTGATTCTGGGAGGGCTTCTGCTCTAAAAGGCAGCCAAGAAATATTTTAAATAAATAAATAAATAAATAAATAAACTCTCTTCCGCACAACAACATGCCCCTCTAAATAGAAGCACCCACAACTGCTTTTCTAGGCTTCTTGCTTTAGTCACCAGGGTTAAAGCCGTCGTTTAAGGTGTCTTCTGAACACAGCCTGGCTTTCCGGCTTAACCACTGTGGTTAAAGCCATGGTTTAAGGTGTCTTCTGAACGGAGCCTTTTTCAGGTCAAAATTGCCCTCCCGAAGGTTCGTTTTCATCCATGGCTGGGAACCTACTAGTCACCTTTTCCTCCCTGCTTGTGAAAAGGCAAGTTGGGAAGGAGATTTAGAGCTGGAAGAGCACCAGAAGGAATGAAGCAGCTTGACTCTGTGCGCTTTTTGCATGTTCAGGAGCTGCTTTTGATTTCATCCCAAGAAGAATGGATAGGCTTGGACTTCCTGCCGGGCTGTGCTGAAGGGGTCGCCTGTCCCTCACCAGCACTGGAGAGAGTCTAATGCCGGTGCAGCCCGTACTTCAAGCAGGCCAAGAATAGCCACCACATCACGACGAAAGCAAAAACAACAACAACAACAACAACAGAGACCCATCTTGGAAGTTCCTTCCGAGCTAAAATGCCCACAGGATTTTAAGATGAGCAAACATTTTCTTCGGAGACTTCCCCACAGCCTTGGCATCACCGACAAAAAGCCTTCCTCAAACTGGCACCCTCCGGGGTGTGGGACTACAACTCCCACAACCCCCAGCCAGATGGGTTGGACTACAGAACCCATCATTCCCATCATGCTGACTGGAGGCCATGGGAGTTGTTAGTCTAACACATCTGTAAGCGGGGGGGGGCAGGTGGACCTAAAGGCTGACCGAAAAGTTGCAGAGCGAGAGTTTCTGTCGCTGAGGCATCAAAACCAAAGGAGGCGTGGGAAGGCAGAGAGAGGATCTTGGCCTTGTTGACGTCAGGATCAACCTTGCCCACTGCCTTTTGCTCCAAGAGCGCTGATGCCAGCCATGTTGCTGTTGGCTTCACACACACGCACACACTGCTCCTTCCACCGTTTGCAAAATGATACCGTTTGGACTCTGTTGCCTTTCCATGTCACTGCAAGAGAATGCCACGTTTATGTGGCAAGGAGATAACATTTGATTTCTGACCCCTGTAACAGCATGCAGGTATGGTCAATAGGCCAACATCCTCACCACAATCATTTTGAATGTATGACTAGGATCCCTTTGGGGGGAAATAAATCCATACGGGTGCAATCCATGCACATTTAGATGTGGGGGTGGGGGGTGGGGGAGTCCTGGCTGGGCGTGCTGGAAGTTGTAGGGCATTCTTAGACCTAAGTTGAGTAAGAAACAAAAATTACTCGCTGTGTTTACATCGAGGCTTTGTAAACATGGCATCGAGTGTCCCAGTCCATTTCTTAACCAGGTCAAGCTCTTTTGAGCTTGTTCTTTCTAGTCCTGGAATACTCTCTGCTGTTTTGTGTGCCTTGGCAGCTGACATATTTGAAAAGCATCACAGGGGTGATTTGCAAGGGAAATGCTGGAGGCCTTCAAGAGGCAGCTGGACAGCCATCTGTCAGGGATGCTTTAAGGGGGATTCCTGCATTGAGCAGGGGGTTGGACTTGATGGCCTTGTAGGCCCCTTCCAACTCTATGATTCTGATTCTACGCCTTGCGTTAGATTGGGTGATTTCACGTGAATGTTCGTGAACATTCATGAACCCACCCAATGCAGGGAGGAAGGTTCAGTCATGGAATGCTGAGAGTCAGGGTAGATTCCCAGGACAGAAGCAGAAGTTGGGTTTGGTTCTATGAAAAGCTTTATATAATATTTCATATAAGAGTTGGCAATATCTGGGTCAATGGCAAACCCCCCACATCTCTGCACATATTTTTGTAAGTTCTAGACTGAGCCACGACAGGACTGCACGCTGCCTGGGAAAGGAAGGAAAGGCATTTTATATTTTCATATCGTCTTTCATTGTTTTAGGAGATGCCATAGGGGCCGAGGTTTGCGCAAAAAAAGTTGCATAGTCAGAAATTCAGTTCATTGCATCTTCAGGATGGAGCAAGTATTACCTGCTGGTTTCTCATTTCCGGGAAGCTGGGTCCATGAACTGACCCTGGTACAAGAGAGTTGAATAAGAGGGCATATTATGGACCCCAAAGCTAGACTTGTACAAAAATTTCTGCAGCTATTAAAGGTTTGCAGGGCCTCCGTCAGGGAGAAAAATCCTAGCCACAGGCCGTCCCCAGCCACAAGGTAGCCAAGAACCAGCTGTTTGCTTATCTTTTAGAAAAACAAACCCTCAAGCTGTTTTCCACATGTCACTGTGAACCTCCGATTGTATCATGACGACCTCTGGTCTCAGCATCGCAGGAGGGTTACTTTAGGGCAGAGTTTGGAATGGGAGGCACGTTGCAGGAAGCCGAGAGGGCGGCTGGATGCTCTTTCTTCTCCAAGGGGATTTTCCCAGGATCCCATTCTTGTATTCTGAATTCACTGCCGCCAGTTCATTGAATTTGAAGCACTTTTTTTTTTTAAAGCATAACCCAAAGAAATTGGGCATGTGATATTGTTCTTGGCATGAAGATAACGGGTAGGGGAGCTTTGCCTGCTAGGTTTGCCTGCTAGTGGTGTAGCGGTTAGAGTCGGGAGATCCGGGTTCTAGATGCCACTCATCCATGAAACTTACTGGGTGACTTTGGGCCAGTCACTGACTCTCAGCCTAACCTACCTCACAGGGTTGTTGTTGTTGTAGTTGTTATTTATAGCCGAGGCTCTCTGGGCAGTTTACATAGGATAAAAACTATGTAAGAACAATATACAAAAATTTTAAATCACAAAAACATACAATTTAAAACCATAAAAACAAACCCAGGCTAATTACATATTACTAAATGCCTGGGAGAAGAGAAAAGTCTTGACCTGGCGCCGAGAAAGTAACAATGTCGGCGCCAGGCAGGCCTCGTCAGGGAGATTGTTCCACAATTGGAGGGCCACCACAGAAAAGGCCCTCTCTCTTGTTGTTGTGAAGATAAAATGGAGAGGAGGCGGCTTGTGTACCCCAGCTTAGATTCCTTGTAAGAGGAAAGAAAGTGGGATATAGTTGTAGTAAAATAAATAAATACAAATATACGTTAAGCAATAAATACATAAATACAAATGTAGCGTTAATTAAATAAATGGCAATAATGTTGCAAAGGGGCATTTGGCTTGCACATCTCCACATGGCCCTCACACGGCTCACTCAACCCTTGCCGGACTGGCTGGTTATATCTTTTGATGCAAACATGAATGTATGCCAAAAGGCAGGGCGATACGTTCTGTAGGACTAGTTGCCTGAACCGGCAAATTGATGAAGGCCCATGGCTTCAAAATGCAGGCATTACAGCTGCCGTGGGGATTGCAAGGAGAAGGTCTAGTTTCTCTGGGATCAGCACCCCAAGACTTCTTTCTGTGCTCCCTTCCTTTCGGCTTTCACTTTACCACATACTATTCATGGGGTGTTTTTTTTGCATTTCATTCCTTTGGCAGCAATTTCTAGCCTACCCCAAGGACGCACGGGATTCCAAAGTCCCCCGTTTCCCACCCCCTTGTCCACTGCTCCTAAAACTGCCCCCCATAAAAGGGTGTGGCACCCTTCTGGTGCCTCCTTCTCGCCCTCTAGCCCCTGCCATTCCCAGGGCAGAAATCCCTCGGACAACAGGACTCCTTCTTTTAAAAGGTAATCAGAAAGAAAAGAGAATCTCTCCTCCTTCGGTCTGAAATACAAAGACTTTGATCTGGCAGAGTCGATCCGACTCTCAAATCTGGGGGAGTTGATGGAAGAACAAGACAACATTGTTTTCGGCTTTTTCACTTACGGGATTTCAGAAGAGGGTAATGAATGACTCATCCGGGGTCACGGCATGACTCGGTGCTGAAATCGGGGATAAAGAACCTGCCAGGAGTCCTGGCTCCAAAGCCTCTCCTCTGCACACCCAAAATGTAAACGCTGGTGACAGGAACTGTCTGGGAGGCCGGCACATACCATGATGCAAAATGGATTTGCCTGCTTGGGTGGCAGATCTGGGTGCCATTACAGGTGGACAGGTTTTGTGGGCTTTGTTTCGAAAGTTGAGCCCGGGATGAGGCAGGTGCAGGGAAAGACGAAGGCACCTCCAAGCTGCAGGAAGAGGCAGGCTACTGGCAAAGGGAGTTGGAGGACTCCGGGGTTCTCTGGCTCAACCTTCACCAACCTGGTGACATCTAGATGCTTTGGGCTATAACTCCTACCATCCCCCAGCCAGGGAGGGCAACCAGGTTGGCAAAGGCGGCCCTATATGATCCCAACAGCCATTAAGGGTAGCATTGTTGGGGAGGCGGGCAGACAGGGCTGGATTAAGACATATTGAAGCCCTAATGCCATGTCAAGGTTCAGCGTCCCCAAACCATAATGATAAAGCAGAAAAAGTGCAAGGGTAATGATAGGGTGCCCCAAATGTTAGGAGGTTAAACAGTGTTAGATAGCCTTCTACGAAGATGTGTATAAAGGCACTAAAAAAATAGGTTGATTTGAACTTCTTTTAAACTGGCTCTAGTTGGTGCTTGTCGGGTCCATTACTAAATGCTGTGTTGCCACACTTGCTCTCTGTATAAGGCAACTCTGCCGTACGTCACACTGGACTTTTCAAGATATTTAAGCCAAAGCAATGTTATCTTTTATGAGGCCCTAAGCCATGGCTTATTTGGGTCGTTCCTAAATCTGGCACTGTAGGCAGAACCGGGTTACAGGACACAATCCACCAGGGTTTGCTTGTGAAATTCCACTAGTGGACAGTGCCTCGTTTTAATAACTGGACGGCCAGCTAGGTGGCTGTTTGGATTTTTTTGCCTTAACCAACCCCAATATCTTAGGCCAGCCCTACGAAGATGGCAGGTGGTGCAAGGACCCTTGTATTGCACATGTGAGAATAGCGGGGGGGGGGGGGAGGCGCTTGCACATTACCAAAGAGAACGCATCACCCAAAAGGAGGACATCACTGTGCACAATATTTGCATATGCAAATGTTGTTGTTTATTCGTTCAGTTGTTTCCGACTCTTCGTGACTTCATGGACCAGCCCACGCCAGAGCTTTCTGTCGGCTGTCGCCACCCCCAGCTTCCCCCAAGGTCAAGTCTCAAATACAGACGTATAAATGCAAACGTAGAAATAATAACAACAATCATGTAAATAGAAGCAGAATACTTCTCACCATTGTAAGGAAGACTGCCCAGGTGTCTTGGGTGTCCACTGTCCAGGTGCTGCAAAGTGTGGATGGACAACCTCAAGGCCCCTGCTGTTCTCCCTTCATGCGGTTTTTCGATGTTTTGGATTTCTATTCCCAGTATTCCTGACCATTGGCCATAGTGGTACAGCAGTTGCTGGGGAACATGGGTGTGAGGGTGCTGTTGCACTCGTGTCCTGCTACTTTCATCATCATCATCATCATCATCATCATCATCATCATCTATATACCATCCCATAGCCCAGCCTTCCTCAACCTGGGGCGCTCCAGATGTGTTGGACTACAACTCCCAGAATGCCCCAGCCAGCTGGCTGGGGCATTCTGGGAGATGCAGTCCAACACATCTGGAGCGCTCCAGGTTGAGGAAGGCTGCCATAGCCGAAGCTCTCTGGGCGTTTTACAAAGTTGGCCAGCGTGCTGGACTAGTTGGACCCTCAGACTGATCCAACGCTGCTCTTCTTATGTTCTTAAGAGACAGAGCACAACCCCCCCGACATTAAATCCTATTTGGGTGATCGCTCATGGACAAAAAGAGGAAAGGCATCACTTTGAGAACTACAAGTTCAACCGCAGCTTTTAAAGCTCAGCTAAAAACTTTTCTTTTTCCTAAAGCTTTTAAAACTTGATGTTGTGCAGACTTCTACTGTTACTTTCTACTGTTAGTTTTTCCCTACCCTGTGCCTGCTTACCCTTCCCTGTACCTGTTTGCATTCTCTTCCCCTCCTTATTGCTTTACTATGATTTTATTAGATTGTAAGCCTATGTGGCAGGGTCTTGCTATTTACTGTTTTACTCTGTACAGCACCATGTACATTGATGGTGCTATATAAATAAATAAATAATAATAATAATAATAATAATAATAATAATAATAATAATAATAACCCCAAAAGAGTGCCACAACTGGTATAAGCCTGGCACCTCCTTACCTGTATGAATGCAAATTTAGAAACAATTTACTCTCATTTAAATGGAAATGCAGTACATCTCACCGCAATGGCCATCACACTTTGGACATACAGTGAGAAGAAATGGCTCATGAGAAAATACAATAACGCCGGGGGGGAAACAGAAGGCAGAAGGAAAAGAGATGGAATGACTCCATGAAGGAAGAATACGGGCACGGAGTTACAAGTCACTGTAATGATCTACATGCCTGCCTGTCCAGTCTGCTGTCCTGGGACTACCTGTTGATGAGCAACAATTCTTATGGTGCTTTATCGTTAAACTGGGATTGGACAGGACAGCCTTTGGAACAGAGGGTGACTCTAAAGAGGGGATGGCACTCTCGCCGCCTTTCAATAGAACCTCTGTATCCACAACCACCTTAAACCCTATTCTATTTCCCTCCTTCTTCTTTTTGTCTATCACCACAGCCCACACGTTTTCCTCCCCCCACCCTCCGTAGACCTGGCTGTAGAATCCAGAAGTCCTGGATTACACATGCCTTAAACGTTGTCTGCAGAGCACAACACACCCACGCATGGCTAGGGTTAGAGAAGCCGTGACTTGTGATCACCTGCCTTTAACCACAGAAGACACGGCCTGTCTTGCTTTAGACGCGGAGGCAGCTGTCTCTGCCCACAGGCTTTTGGCTTTACAAGGATGGCATAAGAAGCTGATACAGCAAGTCATGTCTGCCCAGGCACAAGCAGGGCCGGTGCTACCATAGAGGCAACTCAGGCGGCCGCCTAGAGCGCCAAGCTCAGAGGGGCGCCGGGCACAGCGCAGCACTCACGCGTGTTGGCTGTGAGCTGGGCCGGCCCGAGGATTCAGCTGGGCCTGGGCGGGCGAGATGGCACCCTGTGCCCGCCCAGTCGAAGCAAAGCCAGGGACGCTGGGGTGGGGGTGGGGCGGCTCCACGTTCGGACTTCCGCAATGCGCAGAGAGAGAGAGAGAGAGAGAGAGAGAGAGAGAGAGAATGTATGGGTGAATGTGGTGCATCATAGGGACTTTGAGTGAATGCATGTGTTCATGCGTGTGTTTGTTTGGAGTGAGTGATGCTGAGTGTGTGTGTGTGTGTGTGCGCACGTGTGTGAATTGGGGGGGATGATTTGGAGGTGATATTCCTATTAAATAATGCATTTTAGACTCATCGACATTCCTTTCCAATTTGTTTGCTATAATTGGCATGGCGTATTTCTTGCACTTTAAAATAAATTTAGCAGTTTCAAGTTTTGTGCTTCTTATTTTTTCCAGGTAACATATGTTCTTAAAAATCAAAGTTGGCATTTTGGGGGGTGGGGTGGGGGTGAAAGTAGCTCACATTGCCTAGGGCGCAAAATAGTCTGGCACCGGCCCTGGGCACAAGGAAGGGTAGGAGGCAGAGGAGACAGAAACTCTGGCAGGGACCACCGCAGAGTCAAATCCAGTTGGATGCAGGAACTGGGAAAACTGGAGCCACAGTGGGGATGTATCCATGGACACAGAGTGCTACTTCATGCGCCTGAACGTTGCCAACTGAAAGCAGTCATTTTAGATTCTAGGGGAGGGTGAGCGGTTTTCCCTAGAGGAGGCAAGATAACCAGTAAGTTCTTGAGGCCTTGGAGACGTCAAAGTTAAATTGAAAGGGAAAAGAGAAAAGAAGGGAGACGTACTTTAGGAGCCAATAGCCATGGCAAACTTATCAACGCAAGCCAGTCACTCATGTGAGTTTGTTTTTGAAGTAAGAGATTTGTTTTTTGAAGCAAGAGATTTAAGGCAGCCCCATTAAATTGTTTATGACGGCGGTTGCTCTGTGTTGAAAGCCGGTAAATGAAGCAGAAATATTTATGCGTGTCTGAGGATTAACCGTGTGTCATTTAAAAACCAGTTCATTCCTCCTCCTGCCCATGTGGAAGGAGAAGAGGGGAGGTAGAGCGTTGGAACCTTGTGCAGGCTCCTTTCTGCTCGTGCCCATAGCGCCAAACTATGGTTTAGTGTTACGTGCAAATGCAATCCTCGGATCCTGGTTTGGCAGCCACGCGTAAACCATGGTTTGTTGAGAGGTGCTGGATTAGATATCGTGACCTAGCATGGTTTCGTTTTGTCGATCCTGGTTTGGCATTACTTCTGAACCATATCTAAGCCTTGGGAGTAAAATGATCACAAATCGCTTTTCGGCTGGCGAGATGCGCTCTCAATCGGGTTCTTGCAACAGCCGCTGTGGCTGATCTTTGCTGGGTAGCTTCTGTCCCAGAGAGAGAAAATGTTTGGGGAGGGAGGGGTGGGGACATCCCAAACCAAGATAAGGCTTTTCTGGTAAACAAGTCAGTAAAAAGAGTGACTCACAACACTGAGCTCCTGATGAGTTTTTAGCCTTTATCTGGGGATAAACTGGGAGGTAAGCTGCCCATCCTATCTTAACTGTAGATATCTGAGACCTGGCAAGAAACAAAACTCATTTCAGGAAGCCTTTGCTTTCCAACAGGGACAAAGGGCAAACCACAGCCAATGCTGGGCTGATGGAAAACAGATGCACCCCAGTTGTTGTGAGCAAGAAAGCACCTTGTAACACAGGAGTGAATCAGCTGTATTGCTTCATGTTGAGGCTCAGCTGAGTTGGGGCGGGTGGGAGAAGACGTGAGGGATGGGGAAGGATATTTAAAAACAGAAGTGGAATGTTAAAACACACACACACACACACACACACACACACACACACACACACAGCCGGGTGCTTCCATGAGGGCTAAAGATTGCTCAGAGTTATGTAAAGTAGTCATGAACTCTTGCTTCTCCGATAGATTCACTCTTCGAAGCGCCACCGCTTAAACCACAAGAGCAAGCTGCAGTGCGCTTTTCGAAACAACTGTATCCAGATGTTGGTATATTGTTATTTCCATCTGAAAGATGGAGTGGTTTTTTTGGATTGAACCTGGCCGAACCCATCCTATGGTCAAAGGAAAATGGCGGTTGCTGTGGCATTGGGTGACGCACCCTTCCATCGGTACCCAGGGCGGAGTGGGGAGTGTAAGTTCTGTTTTACTCTGTACAGCACCATGTACATTGATGGTGCTATATAAATAAATAATAATAATAATAATAATAATAATAATAATAATAATAATAATACCAATGCCAGTATAACTTTGCGGGTTACTCGTGCGGGTTCTATGGGGCTTAATTAGAATAAACTTGTAAAGTATATATGTCTGTAGTAAACATCCAATTACAGAAATATGCCACAATTTGTCCTTCTATGTGCAAACAACAACAACATGGATCTCTTGCTTGTAGCCCAGTCCCACATGGTCCTGTATCTCCAAGTGCTGAGTATTTTGGAAGTCCCTTTTGTAGAATGTTTTCTCAACTTTTATTTCACAGGCCAATGCCCAACCAGTAACACAACAGTTCAGAGTATTAGCCCTGCAATAATATAGTTAGTACGAATATCAAAAATGCCCCCCCCAAATATCTCCACCCCCTTGAAACGCTACTGTACACCATTAACAGTGCAATTTACCTTATACAAGGTGATGAGCCTATAATTAAACAGAAGTTCTTCTAATATTCAACTTCATTTCTTTTTGCTGTTTCTTCTCTAGCCCGCCCTCTGAGTGAGAGCCCCGCCCAAGGGACTAAACCATCTACTCCACAGGTGTCACACCAGCTCCAGGTTTTGAAGGTCTTTTGGCAGGTCACCCTCAAGGAGCCTACCTTCTCACCACCATTGCCACCATCTGCTCTTGCTTCTCCTCCTCCGTCTCATCGCTGCTAACAGAGGAGGGCCAGGATCTCTTCTCGATCCTCCCAGAGTGCAGGACACGGAATAATGGGCTCAAATTAAAGGAAGCCAGATTCCGGCTGGACATCAGGAAAAGCTTCCTGACTGTTAGAGCAGTACGACAATGGAACCAGTTACCTAGGGAGGTTGTGGGCACTGAGTGGGGGAACTCCTGAGTGCTGGATTGTGGCCTGTATACCGAAGAGACAAGAGGACGGTGGGGATAGCAATGCACTATGGGTAGCACCTGCAACTTACAGTATCTCTGACTTGGTGCTCATCAGGTGTCACTGAGAAGTATAAGCTTCCAAATCACATGGGATACTGGTTTCCCTCTGTTCGGCACAGGTTAGGCCTCATTTTGAGTACTGCATCGACAAGCAGATAAGCTGGAGAGGGGACAGAGGAGGGCAACCACGATGATCAGGGGTCTGGAAGCAAAGCCCTCTGAGGAGAGACTGAAAGAATTGGGCGTGTTTATCCTGAAGAGAAGGCTGAGGAGAGACATGAAAGCACTCTTCAAATGCTTGGAAGGTTGTCACACAGAGGAGGGCCAGGATCTCTTCTCGATCGTCCCAGAGTGCAGGACACGGAATAAGGGGCTCAAGTGACAGGAAGTCAGATTCTGGTGGCACATCAGGAAAAACTTCCTGACTGTTAGAGCAGCACAACAATGGAACCAGTGACCAAGGGAAGTCATGGGCTCTCCCACACTAGAGGCCTTCAAGATGCAGCTGGACAGCTACCTGTCAGGTAGGCTTTATGGTGGTTTCCTGCATTGAGCAGAGGGTTGGACTCGATGGCCTCACAGACCCCTTCCGACTCAACTATTCTGGGATTCTATGGGTTATTCAGAAAGGGTGCTGCTATCAGGCTTCTTTCCCCTTCAGCGTGCCCCAGGCCAACTCTGTGCTTTTTCACCAGGACCTCATTCACAAGGCAGTCCCTCTGTTGGGAAAGAGTTTGTTATCACGTGGACAAGACCTACTCGCCAAAGGCTGTCTAGGAACTCAGTGTCCAGGTAATGTTTGTCCTGCCGCTGTGTACCCTGGCTCTGATCCGGCAATGGAAAAGTGACTGACTCCTGGAACTGGGCAATCCCACCCGAGTCTGACGGCTTGTGTGAAGTTGACCCTCATGCCATATAACGGCCCAGTTTGGACATCACGATATGGCTGAATTCTTTTGAAGGACGGCTTATCTGGAATGCACAAAAACAAACTCTGGGTTAGGGATAGGAGAACCAGGGATTATTTGCCCAGATTCTCCAAACTCCATTTCAAAACACGGTTTGCCTCACTCCCATGTTCGTTTGCAAGCCATTTTTGTTCAAATGGGGAAAGGGAGCATTTCTATGCACGTTTTTTTTAGAAATATGAACATTTCCCTCGCTGGTTAAAGCATGAAAATGCTTATTATTATTTTTTGAAAGATCCACATTTTCCAAATGGGAGGGGGGAAAAGCAATCACATTTGAGGCTGTGAACAGGGCAAGTTCTAAGGATTTGAGAACTGAACCTAAATTCTCATATGTATCTACTCCGGCGTATGATCCTGGCTTGTTAGGAGAGCAACATAACGCTAAACAAACCATGGATGAGACTTCCTGGTTTATTCTGCTCGTTCTGCCGGCAGGAGGGATCCAGGAGTGATTGATGGAGCAGCGTGCCCCAGTTTACATCCGAACCAGCCCATTGAATCCATGGATTCATGGGATCCATTGCAGCCACAGAAGTATGTTTCTATGAGCTAGATCAGTGGGAGGCCAGAAGGTAGATTGGGATCTACTGATAGGTTTGATTTGCAGTAGAGCATCCAAGTTTTCTAACTCTCAATTGTTTAACAATACTAACTGTGAAAATGCTCCCTCCCTGCCCAACACTGCAAAATTAAGCTGGAAGAATCCCATCTCCTGAGGCTATTCTATATGCCATTCCCTTGATGCAGACCCCACCTCCTGAAGTTATTATATAAGCACCCCGAGCCACCATTTTGCATCTGGTTAAGGACATCAGAAGAGCCCTGCTGGATCAGACCGAGGGTCCATCTAGTCCAGCATTCTGTTCACACAAGGGCCAACCAGCCATCGGCCAGGGATGAACAAGGCAGGACATGGTGCAACAGCACCCAGCCACCCATGTTCCCCAGCAACTGGTGCACACAGGCTTACTGCCTCAAATACTGGAGATAGCGCACAACCATCAGGGCTAGTAGCCATTGATAGCCTCTATATCAAAAACTTATTTTGCATTTTGTTGGACCTCAGGGGTTCTAGATTTTTTAAAGTCCGCCCCTGCCTGGGCTAGATCAGTGGTTCCCAAACTTTTTCAGGTCACCGCCCCCTTGGTTCCCCAAACTCATGCCCAGTGCCCCCTACCCTACACTATAAAAATTATTATTCGGAATAGCGATTTTCAACGACCCACTAAGGAAGATAATGACAATAAAATTCAAAACAGTAACAATTAATTGAATATTTATTCAAAATCCAATTACATTTTTTTTAGTTTATTCAATTAAACCTAATTGATGTACTTGATCCAGTGATATCATCTTTTCAAAGTAATCATTTAGCAAGAATATTAGATATCACACTTCGTAACTAGGGTAGAGTACCTCACTATTCTGTAAATTCTTAATGTGATGGACGGGCTTGATGAAGTGATACCAGTTTCCCAATGTCTGGTTTAAAGTCACTTAACATGAGTCTTAAATCACCACGTTTAGTAATCTGGAGTCGATTTCTTTGCTTGGAGAGAAGTCGGCAGACCACACTAAAACCACATTCCACCAGATATGATGTTGGAAATACAGCCAGGAGCTTCTGAACCACTCTCCGTAGTGCAGGATAGCGATCAGAAATTTCCTTCTGTAACCAAAACTCCAGGTATGGAAAAGACCACCTCGAGTGCCCCCTTGCCGCCCCTTTGCCTCTTAACGCTCCCCTATGCAATCCCACCGGGGCAGTACCACCCACTTTGGGAACCCCTGGGCTAGATGAATGCAAGGAAACTATATCGTATCTTACTAGCCAGTTTTCAGTGCCCTCTAGTGGTGGATTTCTCATTTTGATTTTATTTTTAAATGTAATCAGGGACCAGACCCTGTTTTTTCTCTGAAGCAGCGCTGCCCCAGTTCCCCCCATACACCTCAGTATCTTCTGTGTTTATAACACAAGCAAGTGTCACACATCAGTGCATAGTGTTGTAATCATAGGAGAGGAAATGGGGACTTCAAAGGCCATGTGTCCTTTTTAATTTATGTTTTTATTTATACATGTATGAGTCTCCTTTTGGCCCAAATCGTGCCTCCCAAGGTGACTTATATTTATAGTTTTTTGTTTAAGCGTTATTGTTTGTGTGTATTACACAAACACGTGCCAGCAGAAACCACAGTATAATTCTGCAATTGCAGGAAGACTGGGACGTCATGCTGCCATTTCAGGTTGCTTTTTTCTTTCTTTCTTTTTTAAGGTTTGAGAACTGCATGCACACCTTTGCAGCTGTGCAGGAATGCAGGTTTAAAGCAAAAATTTGTGGTCACTCACAGAGGTACAGTTGTATAATATAGGCTGCATTAATAGAAGTGTAGCTTCCAAATCACGTGAGGTACTGGTTCCTCTCTATTTGGCCCTGGTTAGGCCTCATCTAGAGTATTGCGTCCAGTTCTGGGCTCCACAATTCCAGAAGGATGCAGACAAGCTGGAGCGTGTTCAGAGGAGGGCAACCAGGATGATCAGGGGTTTGGAAACAAAGCCCTATGAAGAGAGACTGAAAGAACTGGGCAGGTTTAGCCTGGAGAAGAGAAGATTGAGAGGAGACATGATAGCACTCTTCAAATATTTAAAAGGTTGTCACACAGAGGAGGGCCAGGATGTCTTCTTGATCCTCCCAGAGTGCAGTACACGGAATAACGGACTCAAGTTAAAGGAAGCCAGATTCCAGCTGGACATCAGGAAAAACTTCCTGACTGTTAGAGCAGTGCGACAATGGAAACAGTTACCTAGGGAGGTGGTGGGCTCTCCCACACTAGAGGCCTTCAAGAGGCAGCTGGACAAGCATCTGTCAGGGATGCTTTAGGGTGGATTCCTGCATTGAGCAGGGGGTTGGACTCGATGGCCTTGTAGGCCCCTTCCAACTCTGCTATTCTATGATTCTATGATTTAATATATTTTTGACTTTGTATATTTCTGTTTATAGGTTTTAAATGTATATGTTATAAATTTTGTAATGCCACCTTGAGGCTCAGCATTGGACAAGAGGCAGGACATAAATAAATATAGTAACAACAACAATAATTTTTCTAAGGTATTTTGTTTCCCTGCATTGTGGAAATCAGGAGGGGTGGTGGTGGAGCGCAGCAAAGAAATCTCTAACAAGAATTATGGAACTACACAGAATATTTCGTTGTGCCCTATGAAAAATGGAGGACCCTGTAACAGCCGCGGCAGCTCGTCCCCAGAGTTGCATCCCAAACCCGCCACACACACCCCTGGCATCAATCAAGCCGATAAGTGGTACCCTAAATCTTTAGCTCTCTCTTTCTCTCTCTTCTTCAAAAGGACCCGACCCCCTCAGGGCTGCCTCAGACAGCTCACAAATCCGGGAAGTGAAAGATGTGAGCGACACAATCACTTCACGGAGATAAAGCAAGGTCAGTAAATACAGCCTTCCTTGAGGGCCGGGGATTTATTTATTTATTTATTGCAACCTTCTTGCTCGATTGAGCAAATGTGGATTCGCCTCCTCACCGCCTCCTCCTTTTTGTAAGCAATGGTTTTGGAGGCTGTAGCAATAACTGTTGGGGGTGGAAAAGAAAGCCCCCCACCCACATGTCCACAGACACCCCTCTGTTAATGAATGACAGGAACCAGGGGAGGAAGGGAACATTTATCCCCCCCCTCCCTCGGTGCTCCCACTCCTCAAAGACGAACCTGGTCTCCATCCTAGCAAGTTCTCAGGACCCTGCACTGAGCTACCACGATGAGGTTCCTCGTGGTCACGCTGGCTTTGGCCCTCTTTTCAGGTGAGTGGAGAGTCAACCTCTGGAGGGAAATTATGGACTCTCTTTTTGGCCATGCGGGTGACCGCTCTGCTTTCACCCGGCCAAAAATGATTTGCTGGAAGAGCCAGGAGGTGCCATATTTTGTTTTAGGACCCATTTACGCTAGCGTTCTATCCCGGGGCCGGCTCTACCAGTAGGCAGAGCGAGGGAGTTGCCCGAGGGAGCAGATTTGGGGTAGCAAAATATCGTTTAATCTGTTTTTATTGTATTTTGACTGCAAGGCAAGGGGAGACACCCTTATGGGGTTCTTTTTGCTCCATGTGCCCAAATAATTTGGCTGGCTTCACTTGGTAGATTGGAGAGGGGGCATTTGCTGCTCTACCTCAGGCAGCAAAACAACTTGGGCTGCCCCCTGCCCAGTACTGAAACATCTGGCTCAGTTGTAGTCACAGCACAACCTATGATCCGGATGCTTTTTCTCGCTCGATATTTCATCCCTACCCCCTAAGCAATTTTTATGGCTTTTTTCAGCTGTTTCCGTGTGCTGCAAAATCATGTGCATTTCACTGTAGCAGTAGTAGAACTCTTACAGATGGGAGTAGCTTTAAAAATGTAGACGTGTTTTGCAGAAGTTTTGTCTGTCTTCTTCCCACCCCTCCACACACACCTTTCTCCTCCCCCTCCCCCTCCCCCTCCCGCCTCACTTGGTTTTTAATTCTGATTAGCCCAAAGCTGTCTGCTTGGTCCTCCAAAAGATTCAGGTACGCTCTCAAACGGTCCAGAGATTACATTTCCTTGGATCAACAGCACTGATAAAGATAGCAAGCTTTCAAGTTGCACTGCACTCTTCCTCCCTCGAAGATTCTATTGAACTATGACACTTCCAATGAGCTGAGGAACGAATGAGATGGAATGATGGGGCAGCCTTGGATAGGGGTGAGAACAGTGCTTGTGTGTCCACTTTATAATCCCTTTCTCCGAAGGGAGGGGGCTCAAAGGACACCGTCCACACAGTGAAAGAGCATGTGAAGGGATAGGACAGCCTCGTGGGCCAGACCCACCCTCCACCGCTGGCGCATTCCATCTGAAATGCATCGGAAGGGGGGCTACAGGCATACCAGCGTGTGTACATGCAATTCTTCTATGTGAACAGAGACCC
This sequence comes from Elgaria multicarinata webbii, assembly GCF_023053635.1. NCBI lineage: Eukaryota > Metazoa > Chordata > Lepidosauria > Squamata > Anguidae > Elgaria > Elgaria multicarinata. Next base: position 29,168,445 of record NC_086183.1, on the reverse strand, counting down.
TGGTGGGGCGTGGCTGCCATGCATGGCAGAGGGTCATGTGACTACCAGTGGTGGCCTCCTCATGACCCACCTCATATGTTCTTTCAACGCATGGAAGGGGTCAACTGAACTGAGCTGAGGAACTCACTGGGCTCCCGCATTTGGGCTCCATCGCACTCAACAGGAACCAGACGCACATTACCTTAGAAAAGGCCGGCGACACTTACATGCCCACAGCAGGAAGCCTGTAAGTTGAATTCTCATGTAAACACTGATGATGGGGCAGCATCCTCCATTGCACCTGAGGGCAACACGCTAGGTTAGGGGGTGCATGACTGTGGGGCAGGCACTACACAGCTCTGTCCTCCAACACCGTTCCGTTGGTCAACGCACCCTAGTGCCCACCACTTGAGGTGGCTGCTCCACTCTACCTAACGGTAGGGCCGGACCTGTCTCAGTAAGTGGTTATATGTTCGTTCTCTCTCTCTCTTTCTGTCTCTGTGTTTTCTATTAATACATCTTTATCCATCAGAACTTTTCTGCTTTTGGCATCATGCAACACAGACCACACAATGGCGATTTTCATCTTGTCCTGGTTTGTTTGGGGGTGTTTTCTTTTGGGGGTGGGGGTGTCATTTTATTTTATATGAAATTGCAGCTCCTAAGGAAAGGTGTTCATTTCACAAAGCAAAGGCCTTTGCTCAGATGAGGGTGTGACAAACATCCTTCTCCTCTCCTTTATCTTCCAGGCTCCCAGGCATTTGTCCTCAAAGAACAATATCCTGAGCTGGTCCAGTTAAACCAGGAGATAAAGGAATACCTGAGAAACGTCACCAGAGCAGTGAATGAAAAAATCGAGTTCATCCGAAGCTTGGAGATCGGCCAGTCGCTGGTGTAAGCAATTGAGGCTCCTTCTTTTTCTCATGAAAATGAATATATGTATAATGTCAGGACCACGAACTTCATGGGTTGCCACTGAGGCCAGTGTTGCTGGCTTATTGGCCCTAAGAAACAAACACGGTCCATTCTTGGACTGTAAATGAACACATTTGTGATTCATGTGCAGAGCAGGGGTAGGGAGAGAGGAATTACATGTAAAAAAACACACACCTAGATTCCCCATATGTGCTGGACTACAACTCCCATCGTCCCCAACAAGCAGCCGCCAATGGCTGGGGATGATGGGAGATGGCGTGAAGCACTAGCTGTTGACGGCTTAGCCTGGGGTGGTTTCTCTCTCCCCTTGGGATTACTTTTCTCTCCTTATTCCTCCCCTCCTAACTGGTAAGGAAAATTAGCTGGGAAGAGATAAAATAGCTTGAAATCAGCCAGAGGAGGCGGCACGTGGCCAGCGGCTCCTTCTTCCTTGTCAGCCGTACATGCTTTGCTGGAAGGGAGCCCAACAGGAGAGGCAGCCTGCTTTTTGTAGGCTAAGCGTAATACGCAGGGCAGCCCTGAAACAGAGGAGTTTGCTGCTCAGTGGGGAATTTCCGTCACCTTGGCCTGAGTCTCCCAACCCTCCGTCCTTCTCCTGCAGAGACCAGCTGCATGCAGGCTACTCCGAAGTCAGTGGGCACCTGCGTGACCTGGAGGCTGAGCTGCCCGCTGAGGTCAAGCAGGCCTACGAGCGGGCGATCAGGGCCTCGTTGACCGTGGTGGAGAAAAGCGTCAGCGCCCTCCGCAGCTTGAAGAGAAAGGTGACGCCGGCCACAGAGAAGGCCGCCGAGTCTTTGTACTCCATCGTGGTGCCCTACACAAATGCTGTCCTTGGGAAGGTGAGTTCATACACGGATGCCCTGCGCCAGGCCCTCGCCACGACCAAGGAACTGAGTCCCAAGGTGAAGGAGAAGCTGAGGAAGCAGTTGCAAGAGCTGAGAAACCAGCTGGCTCCGTACACGGAGAAGCTCCAGGGCCAGTTGAAGGCGCTCCAAGCCTCCCTCAGGCCCTTCACCAATGGGGCCAAGGAGAAGTTCAGACAAGGCGTGAGGAGAGTCAACCAGACTTTGCAGCCGTATATCGCCCCTATTCTCAAGGCACTCCGGAAATACACCGCAGACTTTAAGGAGTGGGTGGACGCTCCTGTGCCCACCCCAGCTCAGTTATGACGACGATGAATGGAAGGGAGGACCCTCAGACCACCCTCGAAATAGATGAAAGCAACTGGGAGGGAGGCATTAAAACGTGGACACTCAACAACGTGGCCGTGGGCATTTGTAAGTTTTCCACATCATATAATAAAGCGGATGTCCCAAACGATGATTTGGTTATGGGGTGCCAGTTTCTTATGACTTTGCGGCAGCTTCTGCCAACGGGTTAAAGATGATGTCCACACAAATAAACCTTGAGCAACATTAGACATGAGGAGTTTTCACACAGTAAACCCATTACCCGCTTTGCTTCCTCAGAGAATTGTTCCCAGTTGTCGCAGAGAATCATCTCTCTCTCTCTGCTCACACTTTGGCAACTGTTTTCAGGGCCACCGTCATAGGCCAGGTCTACAGCTTGTGTCATATCATAACAATTCCATCACAGTGATGCTATAACCCTCTTATCTTAGAATCATAGGCTAGTAGAGTTGGAAGGGGTCTATAAGGCCATCAAGTCCAACCCTCTGCTCATTGCAGGAATCTTGTATGTACTGTATTTTCTGGCGTATAAGACTACTTTTTAACCCAGGAAAATCTTCTCAAAAGTTGGGGGTCGTCTTATACGCCCAGTATAAGATGACTTTTTAACCCAGGAAGATCTTCTCAAAAGTTGGGGGTCGTCTTATACGCCCAGTCGTCTTATACGCTGGAAAATACGGTATGTATTATTGCATTTATATCCTGCCTTTTTTCCTCCAAGGAACCCAAGGCGGCGGACATAATCCTCCTCCTCTTCTCCATTTTATCCTAACAACAACCCTGTGAGGTGGGTTGGGCTGAGAGTCTGTGACTGACCCAAAGTCACCCAGTGGGTTTCCGTGGCCGAGTGGGGACTAGAACCCGGATCTCCCGACTCCCAGTCCAACACTTTAGCCACTACCATACTGGCTCTCTTGCTCGTTTATACCTCGCTGGACACATACCTCGCTTCGTTCGCTACATCAGGGGTGTCCAGAAACTAGACTGGGCTCTCCTGGTAGATCTCCAAGTGCTTAGCCTTAGATCCAAAAGTATTTTGGTTCCCAATTGTTTAAGAATAGCCGCAACAAAATGACCCCCACTCCACCCCACCCCACCCACTACACACACATCAGTGACAGTATTTTGGATAATGTGGAATAAAAAGCAGGGAATATGATGATAGCAGCATATAGAATCCGTAATGTGCCCCAACAGTTATCAACACACTTCAATAGCGCTATAAAGCAGGAATGTAGATCTAGCCCAAATCTCTCCCTCGGTCATTTGTCTCAGGACCTACCCCCCAGTAAAAACTAAAACACCCAGGATCATTGTGCCTGTTTTATAAATGAATGATGTGGGACATTGGGCGCACTTCTAATCTCCCCATCTCACACAGCCTTTTGTGGAGCTGGAATGGATTTGTGTGTGTGGAAAGATGGTGAACTTTGTTCAGTTCAGGACTCAAAACAAGTCCTTGGGTGTAGAATCGTTCCAGTTGGGACTGTTATCGCACTGACTCATTTACAGAATTTGTCAGGGGTGGTGGTGGTGGTCCAAAAGGCATTTTCTTCCATTTGCAGCCCTCCGATGTTTTCTCATGGTGCTACTTATAAACTAAGGACAGCCTGAAAACCTGAGGGTTTGCCCACCCTGCACTATAGAAGCCTGACCCATAGAGACTGCTCCAGACTTTCAATAAATCAGGGAAGAGAGCCAACCCCCTGCCCCAAAGACTCTCCCCATGAAAAGGGGTCTATGAATGTTTTCTTTCTGTCTTTAGCAAACTATACCTCTGTTTCCTGGTGGCAATGAACCCAAAGAATGGGGCATGGAATCCCACCATGTCTATAGATGCATCTTAGGCCAATGCCTCGTGTTAATGAATGACAGGAGGCAGGGTGGACGAGGTGACTTCTCCCCCTTCAGCTCCCACTGCTCAAAACCCGCCACTGCCTTCCACTCAGCACTTTCCCAGGACTCCCCACTGGAACACCATGAAGATCCTTGTGGTTATGCTGGCCTTGGCCATGGCTGCGGGTGAGTAGAGCGGCTACCTCAGCCTGGAGGGAAATTCTGAAGCCTCCTTTTGCAGTGAGAGGGTGGGCTTACACTGAGCAAACCCATTTTCACGTTATCAATTTGATAACAAGAACACAGGCTTAACACTGCCACTTGTTATTCTGAAAGAACGTAGTCTATCATCAACATTAATAATAATAATAACAATAATAATAATAGAAGAACCCGGGGTCACCCCATGAAGCTGATGGGTGGCAGATCCAGGACAAATAAGAAGTACTCCTTCACACAGCCCAGAGTTAAATGATGGAACTCACTACCAAAAGATGCAGTGATGGCCACCCATTTGAATGGCTTTAAAAGGGGGTTGGATAAATTCCTGGCGACATAGGTTATCAATGGCTACTAGCCCTGATGGTTGTGTGCTATCTCCAGTATTCGAGGCAATAAGCCTGTGTGCAGCAGTTGCTGGGGAACATGGGTGGGAGGGTGATGTTGTACCCTGTCCTGCTTGCCGGTCCCTAGCCGATGGCTGGTTGGCCACTGTGTGAACAGAGTGCTGGACTAGATGGACCCTTGGTCTGATCCAGCATCAGGGCTCTTCTGATATTCGAAAAAGGAGGAGGAGGAGGAGGAGATATACCACTTTAATTGCTTAAAAGCTATCAAGGCAGTGTATAGCAACTTAAAACAATAAAACCTCAACACATTTTTTTTAAAAAAAAGACTCCAAGAACATTTTAAACAGTAGAACATTAATGTTTTAAAATAATTTAAAACAATTTAGAAGGCTAAATAAAAATGACGTGCCTTCAGGCCTTTTCTAAACGCCAAGAAAGTTTTGTTCTTGAGGGAGCAACTCAAGAGAACGGCGAGGTGCAAAGGTCCTTCAGCATTCTGACTGAAACCCAGAGCAGATTCACGGTCCCACTGACATCGGAGCCACCAGCCTCCGCTGACTTTGGGAAAACCTGCCTACAATGTGCCAGCTAGCATGGAACCGCCTCGCCACCGACAGCCGCTGCAAGAAGCTGCAGAGGATGAAGCTAGACCGCCATGGCATATTTTTTGGATAGTAACATTTGAGCCGTTTTCGCTGCCCTAAATTGGGGCCCAGCTCAGGGCAGACCTTCAGCTCACCTTGTGATCAAACTGCCTCGTGCGCCTTCTTTGTACCCAGGCTCCAATAAATAAATAAATAAAAATTAGATTTGCGTTTGCTGAAGCAGAGTCCATTCTGCAACTCACTGTTGGAGGATCAATAACCAAAGCCTACGTAGGCCTTTAAGCGTTGGCAGTCCAAGAGGGACAGAGAGGACCGGTGGAGAATCATTGCAACGACTTTTGGTACTTGTTATCTTGATAAACCCAAATACCCCATAGTCTGAATTTACGTCAGGAGATGTTGGCCTGCATCACAGCTATCTGAGCTCGCAATTGGAATGCTTTTTGCACACAACGGGAAACACAGATCGTGCGGGTGCCAAATTAGCACGACAAATAAATGGGTCAATTGCAGGCTTCCGGGACATAGGGCTGGAATAGCCCACACTGCTGCCTAAACTCCTGTTTGGTCTGGAATCTCCATTTTAAAGGGGTATGGGGTAAACACACAAACACCAGCTCTGCATGAGGTGTGAAGGAGCACAAACAGCATCTGTGTTCAGCTGAATGCCGGATTAAGTGGCAGGCTGCAATTTAACTAGATTTATCCTTGTTGCAACCTCGACTTTTGGGTATGAGTTCTTTTCTGCTGGAAGTCAAAATCAACCACCAACAGAAAGGGAGGGAGTACGTGACTTCCACTTCAGCATTTTAAGCCCCATTTAATTGATGGGATTGTTGAGTAACGATGCCTCCCGTTAGAAAGACAGTTAGCAGAGAGAAAAACACACAGGCAAAACAGAATGAGTGTTTACCAGTCCCACATGCACACAAGGCTATCTTGATGAAAGAAGACCACACCTTTCTTCAGTGAAAGAAACCGAAGTGCTTTACTCACAAACGTGTTCGCACAAAAATGCAGGTACAGCATAGAGTTTCAAAAGGCGTTTGTGCAGTCCATTTTGTGTTCCATTACACAGGCGGGAGCGGGAGCAAAGACATGTGCTCTCAGCAATGGTGGAGGTCAGAGGGAGAGAAGGAAGGGGAGGAGCACAGGAAACCACACGGTGAACTACTGCGATCCTAAGGCCAGCTGTGGCCAAAATGGCCATGAACTAACTAATTGCAACACTGTCCCCTTCCAGTAATTTGCAGATGAGGTTACAATATTCCCAACAACATGGACTGTTGTACAATAAAGCAGCTGCAGAGTATGAAGAGGTTTATAGGAACATGGTAACAATTGGACCACATTGCAGTGATTCTGTATACTACTTGTCTCTCGGCCCCAGCCTCTGCAACATGGGAACAGTAACACACACATTTATCACAGGGTTTGGTTCCGCTACCTCACCTTCCTGTGCACTTTATCTTCTAGGATCCAAACCTTTCACCCTAGGAGGTCAATCGGACTCCAGGCTGGCCAAGTTAGTCCGGGACACCAAAGAGCACAAGCAAAACATCTCCTTCGTATTCTTTAAAACGTTGATAGAAATCGATAAATCAGAGGTTGGCCGGGAGTTGCAGTAAGCAAATCCAAATTCTGTTTCCATGCTGCAGTAGCCTTCCAGCTCAGAAAGTGCCTGCCTATAGCATTAAAGCAGCTGTCTGGGGCTAATAGAAGTTTTAGCCCAATACCTGCAGAGAGCAATGATTTGGGAGAAGGCTAGATTAGGGATGTGGGCCATTAACGGTTTGGGACCAAGTCGCTTGGATCACCTTCACCCAGAGTGACCATATGAAAAGGAGGACAGGGCTCCTGTATTGTTAACAGTTGCATAGAAAAGGGAATTTCAGCAGGTGTCATTTGTATAGATGGAGAAGATGGTGAAATTTCCTCTTCATCACAATGAAAGCTGCAGGAGCTATACTGTGACCAGATTTAAAAGAGGGCAGGGTACCTGCAGCTTTAACTGTTGTGATAGAGGAAATTTAACCAGGTTCTCCATATATACAAATGACACCTGCTGAAATTCCCTTTTCTATGCAATTGTTAAAGATACAGGAGCCTTGTCCTCCTTTTCATATGGTCACCCTATCTTCACCCATATCAGCCTGCCTGCACTTTACGATCAGAAAGAGGGCCCCCCTCTTCTCCTTCTCATTTAGTTATGCATTTATTTATATTTATGTATATACTACCTTATTTGTTAAAAAGCCATCAAGGCAGTGCACAACCATCTTTTGCTTCTGCTGATTTTGTTCACTTCCATTCTATCAAGGACATTTTTAATTTCATTTCCGTCTTCCGAGGATCCCCTCCCACCCCTTCATATAAGATGAAGAGTATTTGGACCAGGACAGAGTTTAGTCTGGAAGTGCCTTCCTTTGTTCACACATGTATTATGGAGAACTGAGCCATTGTATCCTGGCATTTTCTGTTGAACTCTCTTCTTCTTTCCAGATGGAATTCATCAGGATTTCTCCAGGTTAAAATGTAACTGCAGGCAAAGGGCAATTGAAACTTCAAAGTGTTTTGTGCTTTTAATTAAAAGCTTCCTGTTTGCAGTTTGACCATTGTATTTGCTTGCTGCTGAATGGATCAGGGAGATCACTGATGTTTACTCTAGTCATTGCCCTTTTGAATAGCCTCTCTTAATTGCCTGATTTCTCCAAACCTCTGTTTCCCCCCCCCCCCCCCACTTCAGAGAAAAGATAAGACCTGTCATTTCAAAACTCAGTGTCTACTTAAACAAGCTGGGGCGGGAGTTGTCCTCTGAAGCCTCAAACACATATGGCCTAATTGGTGAGGTATCCCGGGGAGTGCTGGATAAAGGTCAAATGCTCCTGAATGGCGCGAGGAGAAAGATGAGGCCTGAAACAGAGAAGTTCTCTGAGATTCTGCAGTCGTACACTGAACCTTTCCTAGAAAGGGTGGAACCATCCATAAAGTCCCTCTTGAGTTCCCTCAGCACCATGACTGAGGAGGTGGACACCAAGTTGAATAAGAATCTGTCTGAGTGGCTGGGCTCCTTCCGACCTTGGCTGAGCCCTTATATCATCGGTTTTGAAAAATTCCACGAATCCCTTGTGCCTGTCGCCAACCAGCTGCAGGAGGCGGTCAGACGAAGAATGGAAGGGTTCCACCGACAACTTTGGTCTCACTTTGGACACATTCTGGTGGTATTCGAAAAACACAGGCAGGAGTTTAGGGAGTGGGTGGACCGCCCGGTCTTTCCCCAAGACCAATGATTTTTCACACCAGTAACAGATGAGATGGTCTTAACCAACTTCTGAATGGAAACCGGTGAAGAAGGGGATATACTGCAACCGCAGCAACATGGCAGGTGTAACCTCCCTCCCCTTCCAGATCATGTAATAAAGGACATCTCTCTAAAGTCAGCCTCTGTCTATTCTCATTAACTTCTGGCAGAAGCTTCTTGGCTATGAAAGAGGTGCGTTCACACAAGCAAAAATGGAGAACAATGGATAATCCTGCAAGGGGGGGGGGCGGGGAGCAGAGTTCTGCACTTAACTTTAGCGCTACTATTGTTGTAAACTGCCCAGAGCACTTTGGCTATGGGGTGGTATAGAAATAATAATAATCCACGCCAACGTCCAGAAAGCAGTCATACTTAAACATGCTCAATTGTCAGGAAATTCCTGAATCCATAAAAGACAGCATGACTTGGCAATGCCCCAGAGCTGGGGCATTCTGGGAGTTGTAGTCCAACACATCTGGAGCAGCCCAGGTTCAGGAAGGCTGGTCTAGAAAAACCACCATGAGCGTAGTAGTAGTAGTAATAATAATAATAATAATAATAATAATAATAATAATAATAATAATAATAATAATAAGATGGTCTGAATGACCTTTCAGGGGGCTCTTACAACCCAGTGCCTTTGACTGCAAAGAGATGCAGGATCCCTCTGAACTTTGTAATTCTGTAAACAGTGTTATCAGTACAGCAGAGATACAGTAACAGGCAGTTAGCCTGTTAGCCTGTTACGATAACCCACCTTGGCTTAATTTATCCACAGGGGATGTTGCACCATGCTGGGTGCCCGCAGGCAACGTTTTGCATAGTGCCTGGCAGGTGTCTGGCTCGCCATGGCTTGTTGCGTCATGTGAACCCAGGCGGAAGGGGCTGTTTGAGACAACCCTCAAATAACCCATGGCTTGTTTTAGAGTTAGATTAGGGCTGTGCAAAAATGGCACCCAGCACAACATTACAGCCCCCGCAGGTAAATTAAGTCATGGTGGGCTGTCTTGTCATGCGAACCAGGTCAATGGCTCAGTTTGCGCAATCAAATGACCCATGGGTAACAAACTGTGAGTAGATTATTTTCTCCTTTCCCAGGAAGGACTGGGAGGCAATTGGTACAGGTTCAGCCTCCAACTGGAACGAGGATGTTGTGTGTGTGGGAGAAAAACAGCTACCAACAATACTGAGGAACTCTGGAATGTGAAAGCAGCTGTGGGAAAGAAGAACCTTTTGCCTGGGTGGGCAGCATTCCTGTCGGATCATCATACGCTACTGAGGCCCAAGCAACAGTTGAGTATTGCTTGATAAACCTAAGCCGGTGTGGCCTTGAGCCGCGCATGATGCAGAGACACCCCACCACCAAATAAGCTACTCCTGACCCTCCAAGGAATAGTGGCGGGTGCAGGGAGAGGTAAACACTAAACAGAAAGCTAATTTTTGCCCCCTCGTAATCCCACAAATGTCACATTTGTGGGATTACGAGATGCTGCGGGGCATTCTGGGAACTCTTTTGGTGGCTACGTTCCTACTATTGCCCTCCCAAGCAAACCACAAATCAGTGCAAATGAGAACAAAACAACTCCCAGGTCGTATGAGAACGAAGGACCAACCTCGGATAATCAAAATGATCTTCACAAGAAGGGCACAAATGCCAGGAATGTGTGTTTGTCTCCAGCACCTATTATTCCCTGCCTTACTCCATGAGGGCTCAATTTAGCCATCATTGCTAAGAGACTTCACGAATTTGTCTATTTGTTAAAAAGGAAATCTAATCAAAGCTAGTGGGCGTTACATCATGGTAGTGGCAGTGAATGCTGTGGTACTGGGGTCGCCAACGTAATGACCACTGGCACCAACGGGGTCATGGTCAGCTCTAATGGCACAGGCCAGGCTCTTGGCCTCTCCTGATTTTTATTGTATTTCTTAAGATGTTTTATTTAACTTGGAGATTGCCATGTTGCCAACTGAGGTGCCGCATTCCAGCGCCATCTTTATTTGGGTTCAAAAGAATGGTTTTGCATTTCAGGGGTCAGAACCCACCTCTGCCTTGCGCCTAGGTTCTTGGACAAGCGACTTGTATTTTAGTCTTATCCATTTGCATTCTGAGAATCATTCCTGCCCCACCACTGCATGACTGGGCAAGCCGCCCGCCTCATGGAAGCCATGTTGTGAGAGCGCCCACAGCACTCTCTCAAAATTCCAAATGGGCCCCATTGACTCAAAAAGTTTGGGAAGGCTGCAGTAACAGGACTCACAAACATCATATGAACTAGGGTTGTGCTCCGCTTCTCCTCGAACCGGAGAAGCAGGAGCGGAGCGGGGGGCTTCGCCTACCCTTAAGGCGGAGGCGAAGAGGATTGGGGGGCCGGCGGAGCATTGCGAAGAGGATCGAGGTGAAGGCGGGTCCTTCGCCTCGATCCGGAGCTCCACAAGAAAGGTAAGTGGGGTTTACCGGGCTCTGCCGCTGTCACCCTTGCGGCGACAGCGGCAGGGCCTGGTAACCCCCCCTCCTCTCCCTTACCTGCCTCCATCCGCGGTCCCTCGGCTTCTTCAATTGAGCACTTGCGGCCCAGACTTCCTGGTTGAGCCAAGGGCTCAATTGAAGAAGCCGAGGGACCGCGGACGGACGCAGGTAAGGCCCCCGGGCTCTGCAGGTAAGGGAGAGGAGGGAGGGGGGCCTTACCTGGCGCCACTCCCCTCCACTGCGGAGCTCCGATTTGGAGCCGGAGCTCCGCGGCGAAGAGGAGCTGGGGGTCCGTGCACACCCCTAATATGAACCATATTCCACACTCCAGGACTACAGGAAACTACTATAACAGGGATAGACAAACATCAGGCATGCTAGAAATGCTAGTCCTTTTACTAGGATGTTGAAGGCATGTGCAAAATAGTGGCTGGGAACAGGACCAAACGATGTTTGACTTAGTGCCTTTGTGGCCAAGCTCATACTTTTAGAACTGAGGTCTCATGCACAAATCCATTTTTGGTTTTCCCATAAGCGCTCTCCATTTTACCAGGCTCTTTGTCCTCTTGCAACTTGGAGAGAAATCAAGTAGTCTAACGTCCAGTCCAGCCCTTCACTTTCCTTTCTAACCGATAGAAACTAAACTAATCCCACTTTACAGCTGCTAGAAACTAAACTAATTCCACTTTACAACTGTTGTTGCAAGTTCCAGCCCAGTTCCCCACTGCTCTGTCCTTGTAAATGGAAGCCACGCTGCTCCAGTTTAGATCAGCTTCGGGGCCGGGAGCCTCTGGTTCAAGCACAGGAAGGGGTTCACTCAGATGGCCTTTGTGAACCGCCCAGAGAGCTTCAGCTATTGGGCGGTATAAAAATGTAATAAATAAATAATAAATACATAAATAAATAAATGGCCTTGTGCGGCGCACACCCTCAGTAGCCCCATCTGTAAAATGGGGACATTTGCACATACAACATAAGAGTCTAGACCAGGGCTGTTAAACCTTTCAGTCTGGGCCCCCAAATTAACATCAGAGCAGCTCTCAGGGGGTGTATTCCGGTGGTTGGGGGGCTAAGGTAAAAAGAGGTGAGGCCAAAAATACGTAAGAAGAGCCCTACTGGATCAAACCAAGGGTCCATCTAGCCCAGCACTGTTCACACAGGGACCCACAAAGCAGGACACGGCACAACAGCACCCTCCCACCCATGTTCCCCAGCAATTGGTGCACACAGGCTTACTGCCTCGGATACTGGAGCTTAAAGCTCTCACCGGCAGTAAATGAGCCTTAGGAGAAGGTATTTCAAGCTTTCAGAATGGGAGGAAAAACACTGGAAAGCAAGAAATCAAATAAGGATTACAGGTGGGCCTGTATTACAGGGAGTTTCACGTCCCTGTTCTAAACCAATATAAATACACCACACCACACCAGACCCTTAAATCTTAATTCCTTCTTGATCTGGGGTTGGTATATGCTGCTTCCTTGCTATGAACATGGGGATAAAATCCTCCTCTCCTGTTCAGAAAACTGGTCTCCTGGACCTTGCCCGGCTTGAGATATTAGAACTCCATGCTGGCTGGTGATGTGGATAAGAAACCTTGGGAGCGGGGAAGTCTCAGAAGCAAAGGGTATCTTACTACTGATAATGTCTGGAGAAAGGGAGTCTACGGGAAGCGATCAAAGGGGCAATTAGCAGTTAGCCGGCCTAAGCCCATGCAGTACTTGCAGAAGGCAGCTAAACTATTACACCTACCGGTATATATTATTTTTTACTTTTTTTATTACTTTACTCATTTAGCTTCTGGTCTTACAAGTCTGCTATGCAAGATTAAAAAACAGCAGTTTGCTGGTGCCAGTAAATCACCAAGCCTTCGGTGAATCCCATCTACAAACAGCAGAGAGACGGGGATTAAAAAAACAAAACCTTGTCTTGTCAAGACAAGACTCTAGGACAAATGAGAAGGGTTTGATTGCTTCCTCCTTCTACCAAGCTTGAGCTGAAAAAGGACTATCTTTAACAACAAAATGTTCTTTGTTTTTTGTCAAACGTCAGCAGAGTTTGACTTCGCGGGGGGGGGGGGAGAGGAAGCAGTCAGCGGCTTTCCTACGATCTATAAAAACAGAAATACAACTGAGAGAGCACCTTCTCCTTTACCAACCTGCCCAGTCACTGAGGTCATTGGAGGGCCTGCTCCTGGTGGTTCCACATGGACCTTTGGCCCGATTAGAGTCCACCCGGAGAAGAGCCTTTAGTGTGGTGGCCCCTTCTCTTTGGAAGGACCTGCATCTGGCGCCTCCTGAAAACAACTTGTTTCGAGAAGCCTTCTTCAACTGACTAGCCACTGTTTTTCTGGTTCCTGTTTTTAAATTGAACAATTTTAATTTGCTTTGTAAATCTAATTTCTTTTACTATTTATACCTATGTTCACCGCTCTGGAATCTGTTAAGATAGTTGAGCAGTACATAAATATTGTAAATAAATAAACTGTTGTGGTCTGTTGAAACGGATACAATGACCCAGTTCACACAATCACCTCTGCTGTGCATCCAACAAAATTAACCAGCAGGTTCAAGCCAAGGCTGCTCTTTTCAGGATCCTCAAAGCACCTCTTGGGCCTAGACTTCACAATACATTATTTGATCCTTATGAAGATGCTGAATCAGACCGCTGATCCAGCCTTTCCTGTATTCCAGATGTGTTAATTACAATCCCCATCACCTCTAGCCAGAGTCTTTCCCACTCGTCACTCAAGAACCTTTTAACACCAGACATCCATTGAACTGGGGACTTTCCATGTGAAGCTCCACCACTGAATTGAACTTGAGCCACCAGTTCAAAACCAGCTAGTTAGCCGTCGCTTAAAGGCATGCAAGGTCCATTCTTTCGCCCACTTTTAACACCCTGCTGTAGACCAGGCTGGACCTGACCATTCAGAACTTAGCTTGCATTTGCTGCGAGGAAAGCCGCGGCCTTCAGCCTGGCAAGTGGGAGCGTGAGGCAGCCAGAGAGAGTCTCAGCAGGCAATTTTGAAGGGTCTAGGTGAAAGGCAGCTACTGCAGGGTTACTTTGGGCTGAGTCAGCTGGTCTAGACAGATGGATGGACACGCGGGAGGCCAGATAGTTCTCACTTCCTCCTGAGGGCGTCTGCAGACAGCTGCTGCACCACATCCTTCTTCCGTGGGGATGTTCCTCATGACCACTAGCCCGGTCTAACGCCATGCAAACAGGGCTCACCCCTGTACCGACTTCTTGTTAGTGCAACTAGGAACATAAGAAGCTGCTGTATACTCTCAGTCAACCTAGCCCAGTGTTACCAACCCTAACTGGCAGCCATGGCTCTCCAGGGTGGGATTCCTTTCCTTTCCCCACCTGGAGAAGCAGGGGATCAAACCGGGGACCTTCCATGTGCCACCTACATGCTCTATCACACTGAGCTATGGCCCCCTCCCTACACCACACTGGCCTATGAAGCTCCTGGCAGGCACCAGGTCAGAATGGGGAGATCACAGCTTGGGTTTTGGCCACTAGGCTACACCAAGAACATCTGAAGAGCCCTCCTGGATCAGACCAAAGGTCCATCCAGCGCAGCACTCTGCTCACAGGGGTCAACCAGGGACCAACAAAGCAGGACATAGTGCAACAGCACCCTCCCACCCATATTCCCCAACAACTTACTGCTTCTGGAGGTTGCACTTAGCCAACAGGACTAGTAGCCATTGATAGCCTTCTCCTCCAGGAGCTCTTATTTGAAAGCAGGGCCATTTGCATTCCATACTTCTGAGCCACATCCAAGTGGCTACGGAAAAGCCTGGAACCAAGCTCCAGTCAACCCACCTTCTACGACAAGGATGCAGAACCAGCCCTCCAGGGTCCCCAATCCAGCCTCCCTGAATTCCCCATAAAGCCCTAGTCCCTTCCTCCAGGTCCACACGTTCCCCAAACCACCAAGCGTTTCAGTGTTCAAGCAGCTGGACATATTTCTTCTCCCTTTCTAAAAGGTCGAAATGTTTTTCTTAAGGCTTAGTTACCGGCAGTGAGAACTTTTCAGCTAAAATACACTGGCATTTGGAGCCCTGTCCACTACTGGAATGCAGCCGCTGCGAACGTCTCTGAAACGGGATTCAAAACTTGCGCTGAAACAGGTTCTGCGCTGCCACCCTGTGAGACAGGGAGCAGGAACAAACCAAAAAAAGACAGAGAAAGGCTGGAAGAAGGGTGGCAGATGTTTTTGCATTTTTTAATTGAAACCCGACGTTCCCAACTTTGCAGAGGGAGGGCGGCTCTCACCTTGCAGGGCTTTTTTTTTTTTTTTTTTGGTTTTGTTTTTCTTCTGTAAAAGATCGTTTCGTTCCCATAACTTATAAACATGATTTACACTCAGTCTCTGGCGGCGAGAGGGAAGGAGGGCATGCAGAGATTCCCCCGCTATCTCCACAGGGGGTGTGTGGGGGGGGTGGCAGGCACGCTGGGCAGCTGTGGGTGGGTGTTTCTCTCCCTCTGGTCCCATAGAGCGTCTCCGTGCATTGGGTGGGGGTCTTTTTCGGGGGTGGGGTGATGAAAGGTAAAGGTGGAGGCGGGGGGGGAGGAGGGGGAAACGGTGCTAATGCATCCAGCAGATACAGAAGCAGAAAGATACTTCCTGCAAAACCTGTTGCTGGCAGCAGCAGCAGCAGCAAGGGGTGCGCATGTGTGTGAAGAGAAGGGGAGGCAGTGGGGAACCCTGAAGGAAAAGCAGCAAGACAAAAACACTGGGTTTTTTTTAAAAAAAAAGAAAAAAAATGGAACAGGGAGGTAAGAAAAAAGGGAGGGTTAAGAGGTCTGGGCTTCGGAACACGTGCCAGGAAGGATCAAATGGTTCCTGGTGGTGGGAGTTAAGGCCCTGAAGGCTGGGACTGGCCGCTTGGGCACTTTTACAAAACCGTCAAAGGAGCACTTGTCCCTCCGGGCCAGAGAAAGAAAATGGGAAGGGAAGGATGCTTCTCTCTGAACAGAAAGAAATAAGGGAACCGGGGGCGGGAGGGAGGGAGGGAGAACTGTACAGAGGGATGTAGCTCTCCGGTCCGGGTCCGGGTCCAGGAACCATCGTCCCATGCTCGGCCCTGGGGTTCGTGCTGCTCCTACCACCTCCTGCGTTGCATTACCGGCCGTAGATTCCGTCAGAACGCACCTGCTTCCCCCAGGCCCAAAACAACACCCCCCTCTAGTGGCAGCAGGCCGGCCGAGCAGCTGCTTCCGTCAAAGGGCCCTCCGGGAAGAAAGCTCTGGCCGTAAACCCCACACAGAGTCCTGCCTCCAAGTTCCCTGAGAACCAGCTGACTGCTCTTTGTGGGCGGGTGAGAGGAAGGGTGAGAAAGAGAGAGGGGAGGGGAAGACTCATTGCTCAATACATCCTGCCTCCCCTCCCCACGACACTCTTTGGGTTCCCCCCCCCCACGCCCCATGGACGCCACCGCTGGGCGGACGCAAGTGGGAGGGACAAAGGGGCGTGAGCTGCACTGAACAGGTGGGGAAGAGGAGGGGGCGGGGATTAGCCAATGGTAAGGCCAAAGCCACACTGGAATTTGTTCTTGCGGTGGTTGAGAAAGGCGCCCATGGCCAGCGTGAGCGGCAGTGGGAGGAGCTTCTTTTCCAGCGCTGCCCCCACAATCCAGTTGCTGTCGACGGAGCCTGAGAAGGGGAGGAGAAACACGGTCAGGGCGGAAGAGCGCGTTCCAACGAAACGGCAACGGAGCAGCCGTGAGCTCTCAAGAAATACAAGAACATCAGGAGAGCCCTGCTGGATCAGACCGAGGGTCCACCTAGTCCAGCACTCTGTTCACACAGTGGCCAACCAGCTGTCGACCAGGGACCGACAAAGCAGGACATGGTGCAACAGCACCCGCCCACCCATGTTCCCCACACAGGCTTACTGCCTTGGATACTGGAGGCTGCACTTAGCCATCAGGGCTAGTAGCCATGGATAGCCTTCGCCTCCATGAATTTATCCAACCCCCTTTTAAAACCATCCAAATGGGTGACCATCACCACATCTTGTGGTAGTGAGTTCCGTAGTTTAACTAGGCGCTGTGTGAAGAAGTCCTTCCTTTTATCTGTCCTGAATCTCCCACCCATCAGGTTCATGGGAGGACCCTGTTAGGTTCCAGTATTTTGAGAGGGGGGGGGGACGCCTCCCTCTCCACATTCACCACACCAGGCTTCATTTCGTACAGCTCTTATCCGCCCCGCCAGTTAAGCTCCCTGCCTGAACTGGGGTGGAGATTGATGTCGTACCTCTGAAGAGCAGGTTGGCTTTGGGAAGGTCCAGCTGGTACCCAAACGTGACGCTTGTGTCCTGCATGCGGGTGCTGGCTTCCAATTCGACCCCCACCTGCAACTGGAAGATGACAGGGGGGAGAGAGAGAGGAAGAGCGTGAGGCTCCATGGAAGATGTGGGGAACCATGGCTGTCGACAACCTGCACTTCCAGCCAAGGCCCATCTGTGCTGGGAGCCCAGGGCTAAGAGCATGGGATGAAAAGGTATCGCAGCAAACTAAAGCAAACCTCCCGCTTGCTAAGCTTCAGGCACGATCTGTAAATTTCACCCTGCTTAACTTCAGAACCTGCACCAAACAGGCCCGGAGCACCCCAGTGGGTGACCAAGCTTATCCGCCCAGGGAGCTCTGGCTGTTGGGCGGAATAAAAATGCAATAAATAAATAAATAAAATAAACAAACACGGCATTCATCACCACAGACAAAAAGGTAAACAGGAATCTTATTTTTTTTATAAAACTACATATTACGTAATCAAAATAAACGGTGCGGCATGGCTTAATATTGAACCCTTTAGTACCAGATTAACACTATTGAGGGTATCCCAAAGAAATACTTTTGTAAGCTGCCGTGAGAGCCTTTTTTGGCTGAATGGCGGCATAAAAATCCTTAAATAAATAAATAAATAAATAACAAAAAAAGAGTTGCACTAGATTGGAAGACCAAAGGCATCAAGAGTCGGCATGGTTGGGCACTTGCCGGGGGCCTGCCACACAGCAGGGGCCCACTGACAAAAGCCCCCTGGAGTTTTGCCTCCTCTTCACCCTTGCAGCCTGCCTGTAAGAACATCAGAAGGGCCCTGATGCTGGATCAGACCAAGGGTCCATCTAGTCCAGCACTCTGCTCCCACAGTGGCCAACCAGCCATCGGCCAGGGACCAACAAAGCAGGACATGGTGCAATAGCACCCTCCCACCCATGTTCCCCAGCAACTGGTGCACACAGGCTTACTGCCTCGAATACTGGAGATATCACACAAGCCTCAGGGCTAGTAGCCATGGATGGCCTCCGCCTCCAGGAATTCATCCAACCCTCTTTTAAAGCCATCCAAATGGCTACGTCTTGTGGTAGGGAGTTCCACGATTTAACCCTGCGCTGTGTGAAGAAGTCCTTCCTTTTATTTGTCCTGGATCTCCCACCCATCAGCATCATGGGATGAGCCCACTGGGTTCTAGTATTTTGAGAGAGGGAGAAAAAGGTCTCCCTATCCACATTCTCCACGCCGTGCATCTATTTGTACACCTCTATCAGGTCTCCCCTTGGACACCTGCCACTCGCTCTGGCCCAGACCACAGAGGTGGTGTGTAGGAAGAGCAGTAGATGCCCACTGCCTGCTTGGCTCCCTGGCTCTCTAACTGCCAAGTGATGAGGACGAGGAACAAGAGAAGGCCAATGCAGTGAGGGACAGGGGCCATGGGGGTGTCTTGCCCAATGACCCTGCTAAACTGGGAACTACACTGGCAGAGGCCCATCTAGTCCACCGTTGTGCTTATCACAGTGGCCCATCGAACGCCTCTGGCAAGCCCATAAGCTGGACGTGAAGGCAAATGACGGGCTCCAGCCGAGAGCCCCCTCCCTCCTGCCAACAACTGTCGCTGCTGAGGCCATCAGACAGGGAAAGGAAGCGGCAGTCAGGCCTCCCTCCATCGTGCCTTGATCTATATGAGGCTGTTAGACAGGGAGAGAAAGGAAGCAGCTGCTGAACATTGCAACTAAGAATCTAGTGCCGGAATCTGCTGCTGCTTTTTTTTTCCTCTTCCCTCCCAACCCCCTTTCCTTTTGTGTCATGTTTTTTAGATTGTAAGCCCGTGGGCAGGGACTGTTTTAAGAAATATTTCTGTAAGCCGCCTTGAGAGCTTTTTCGGCTCAACGGCAAAATAAAAGTGCTTAAATAAATACATAAATAAATAAATAAATAGACCAACCCAAACGGGTATTCAGAGACACGCTGCCTCTGATCCTGCACTGCCTTTGGACCCCACTCAGGCTAGAACTCCACTGAAGCCCCAAACGAAGGGTAGCGGCAGCTCATTTCTGTCCCACGTCAGTCTTGCCTCTATTCATTCGCCAGTCTGTGCCGTTTCCACAATTTGCAAAGCGAATTCGTTTTTTTTAAACAGCACGACAATTCTCATTTAAACAAGGACGTACGTTCACAAAATATGAATCCTACATGCATTTTACCCTAGAATGGTTATTTTGGTACTTTTTTTGGGGGTGGGGGGAGTGGAGAATTGTGTCGCAAAATTTGGAAAAGTACAAATCTCAGCTCTCAAGCATGGGGGTGTGTGTGTGCTCACAATTCATGAAACGAACAGGTGAGACAGACAATGAACTCAACTTTATTCCTCCCCCACATGCAATCGCCCAAAGGCGACTTACCTGATCGCTGGCTTTGTGGTAATACGTGGCGTGTGCTCCTGCCTGCCCTATTGTCAGTGTACCGATCCAGTTAGGTGCTGTGGAGAGAGAAGTAAATAAATAAAATCCTTTCTGGCTCCATTCTGAGCGAGAAGCCCAGCTCTACACGCGCACATCCGTACCAAGCTGTGCCCACCAGAGTACAAAGAGTGCAGCACAAGCCAGCCCTGAATTCGCGCAGATCCGGTTGGTACCTGCAACGACGCCACCTCACACTCAAGGCTTTGACGCGCACCCCTCCCTCAGGCTAAGCACCACCACTTAAATACCTGAGGAAGAGGGTAAAAAGAAAAGTATAACCTTTCCCTTAGAGCAGAGGGAAAAGCTAAGGAGATTTGGAAAAGGCTTTTCTGTGAATATAGCAGGCTGAAGGTTTAATGTAATGTGCTTATTTATAAACCGACAGAGCAGGAGACACAGCCAAACTGACACGTGGTTTTATGGTAGCAAAATAAAGAAAATGTTTATTGTTGTTTACAGTTCTTAGTTCCTTCGAATTCTGTTGTTCTTTAAAATGGATACTGTTTTTAAAGTGTTGTTTTTATACATTTTTGATGGTTTTAAATTTTGTATACTTTTTAATATCCACTGTTTTTAACTTTTGTAAACCGCCCAGAGAGCTTCGGCTGTGGGGCGGTATATAAATTTAATAAATAATAAATAAATATTTAACTCTTGCCTATTCTTAAGAATACTGGTAGTAACAAATCTAATAACAACAACCCTTAGTCCCTATGATCTTATTTCCACTCACTCCTCACACAACTCCTGACAAGGAATCACACAGCTAAACACATCTCCCCTCCAAACCCAATCACCAACCGAACTCCCAAACCACTCAGCTCCCGCATATACCAGGTGGCCCAAAAGTAAGTATACAGTTGTTTAGAATGTTGATGGGAGGTACTGTATACCTACTTTTGGGGCACTCTGTATAGACTCCTCCCCCCTTTCCACAGCATCACCAGCCACACCCACTCAATCCAACATTCCACACTCTCTAGACATACTCACGCAGACATACCTAAGGGAATAGAAATGTGGGTAACGCCACAGTACCTGTGTATTTCCCAGCTAGTGACATGACGGTCCCTTCCTCTCCTGGGCGGCGATGATACACCAGCTCTCCACCTAGCGCCAGGCAAGGCGTGATGCTCTGTAGATAGTGTGCCACCAGAATCCCTGTGGAGCAGAGGAGGAGGTGGGTCAGCACCTCAGAGGTGGATGTTCTACCCAAATGAACAGGACCCTCAGGAGAGTCAAGCGACTTGGGTCAAAGGCCAGCCCAGTTGGGAAGACAGGGAGGGGAGGGGAGGGGAAGGAGGAGAGGGAGGGAGCCGTCTCACCTGAGCCCACTAAAATATCGGGGTTCCCTAGCGTGACGGCTGCAGTGAAGTCTGCGCCCCGGTATTCGCCATCCACTTGCCAGTTCACAAACTTTGATTGCTGCGTCTGGGATATGAGGGAGAGGGGAAAGGGCAGAAGTGGTGGAGGGGGAAATAGATTAGATTTCTACCTTGTTCGGAAGGATTAATTTAAAGCCAGTCAAAGGTAAACCACTCAGCAACAGAGATGCACCCAGCAATCAGGCAGCAGAAATTTCCACAAATTGGACGCTCTCTCCTGTGTTTCCCTCTAAATACGTCCGAGATACACTCCAGCACCAATTTTAAAGGGTAGGGAGAAGGTAGTGCCCCAGACTTTCCTACCCTGGTGCCTTCCAGATATTTTGGGCTACAATTCCTAATCATTGGCCATGCTGGCTAGTGCTAATGGGAGTCAAAATCCAAAACTTCCAGGCAGCAACTGCTGGGGAAGACCGTAGCCGCCCACTTGCCTGCACATACCAGTGGCTAAACATCTGTGGTCTTTTTAAAAAAATTAAAAAGGGATGTTTTGCAAAGCATCCTCTTTTGGTCACCTAAAGGTGATTCTAGCTTGCCACAGGAGA
Organism: Elgaria multicarinata webbii; assembly: GCF_023053635.1. Taxonomy (NCBI): domain Eukaryota; kingdom Metazoa; phylum Chordata; class Lepidosauria; order Squamata; family Anguidae; genus Elgaria; species Elgaria multicarinata. The sequence goes on along the minus strand of NC_086183.1, from coordinate 29,146,883 downwards.
CTAAAAGGGTGAATATTTACAAGACTGAACTAGTCACAAGCCAGCAATGTAAGCCGTGGCTTAAAGGGCCTGGATGCAACATGGACCATGATGCCCCAGCAGGGAAGGCAGGCAGTTGAGCCCATATGGGTGGGGTGTGGAGTGAAGAGCTCAGCACATTAATAAGTACCTGAAAGGCCACCTTGGAGCGAACTTTGTTTGCAAGCTGGTGAATGATCTGTGCATTGAGGCTGCCGCTGTTATCCATATCACCCACGAGCACAGGGAAGGCCTGTGGGTCAACGAGAAGGAGTTTGTTTAGTTGTAGTCTTTATATCCCGTGTTTTGTCGGTACAGCCCAAAATGTAGCAATTGTGAGTACATAAAATAAAATGCAATTCAGATAATGATATTTTTTTTAAAATCCAAACTAATAGCAGCAATGAAAGGAGCCTTGGCTATCTGTCATTAAAACCACTTCCAAATAAATTTTTAACTTGGCACTGAAATGAAAAGAGCAGGTCACAAGGAAATGACCAGAAGGAGGTTATTCCCCTGTTTTGGTGCCACTATGAAAAAGACCCTGTCTTTAATAGCCACTCTTCTGACTACTAGATGATGACCTTAGCAAATGGGCAGGCTCATATGGGAGAAGGCGTCCCTAACGCAGATGAGAATGGATCCCTAGTCCTAAATGGCCCAAGATGTACAAAAGTACAAAACCAAGTCCTAAATGGCCCAAGATGTACAAAAACAGCATACATCAAACTTACCTCTGTGGGGCTAAGCTGCTTTGTCCCTACGTAGGTCACCCCAAAGTGGTAATTGGAGTCGCCGACTGTGCTGAGAGCCACCGTGTGATTGACCTGAGGAAGACAAGAAGGGCATGAAACAGCAGCAAGACCCACCGACTCAGGGAAATGACTGCTGAGACCTGAATTCTAATTACCAAGCACCTGTTCAGCTGTGGTGAGCAAAGAGTGCCTCCAGGTGACCACACAGTGTTTTGTAAATTAAGAGTTTTTCCTTTTGTCCTGTAGGCTGCTGTGCCACAAATTATTAACACAGACAAGCCTGGGCAGGCAGGTAACATTTGCACAGGCAAGTATTTCGACGTAGTTGCAAAAATGATTAAGGGCTGAAAACAGACCTTTTGATTTGAATTTTAAAGTGGTGTGACCCTTATGAAATTTCCCCAAAATTCCCTTCTCAAGTTGTTATCAGGTCTACAGGGGGGCTAACAAAAGCTTTTGTGGAAAGTGGGTGGTTAGATAAAAGGAAATGGAATGGGAAAAGGGTTAAACATCTTTCTCTCTGCTTGACTGTTCTGATCAAAATTGAGAGTCCCCTACAGCTGCATTTAAAGGGAAAACAAAACTGAAGAAAGCGATATCACCCTGTTAGGAGATGATGATGATGATGATAATAATAATAATAATAATAATAATAATAATAATAATTTATTTCTTACCCGCCTCTCCCTTTGGATCGAGGCGGGGAACAACATCAGTAAAGGAATCAACACATCTTAAAAATTCTTGATTTTACATTGATCTGGGTAGGCCTGCCGGAAAAGGCTAGTCTTCAAAGCCGCCTTAATTAGCCGCCTTAGTTTTGTTTTCCCTTAAAATCACAGAGAGAGTTAATATTACGAATCTCCTCCGGTAGACCGTTCCATAATCCAGGGGCGACAGAAGAAAAGGTCCTCTGGGAAACTGACGTCAGCCTAGTCTTGGCTGACTGAAGTAAGTTCTCCCCAGAGGACCTGAGTGTGCGAAGCGGACTGTATGGGAGAAGGCGATCCCGCAGGTAACCTGGACCCAAATCATTTAGGGCTTTAAAGGTAATGACCAACACTTTGTACTTTGCCCGGAAACTAATTGGCAGCCAGTGGAGTGATTTTGATGTTGGGGTAAAATGCTCACCCCTAGATGTACTGGTGACCAACCTGGCTGCCATATTTTGAACTAGTTGAAGTTTCTGAACTAGGTACAATGGTAGCCCTATGTAGAGCGCATTGTAGAAGTCAAGCCTTGAGGTTACCAGCGCGTGCACAACTGTCTTTAGGTCTTCTGACTCTAAGAAGGGGCGCAGCTGGCATATCAGCCAAAGCTGATAGTAGGCACTCCTGGCCGTCGCGTTTATCTGGGCTGTCATTTGGAGCGATGGATCCAGGAGCACCCCCAAACTGTGAACAGTCTTTCAGGGGGAGTGTAGCCCCATTCAGAACTGGTTGACACACCTCCAAACCTAGGTCAGAGCCCTTGACAGCAAGCACCTCTGTTTTGTCTGGATTCAGCTTCAGTTTTTCCCCTCATCCAGTCCATTACCGCCTCCAAGCATTCATTCAGAGGAGACACACTATCCTTAGCTGATGCTGTTATTGAAGGCATAGAGAAATATATTTGGGTGTCATCAGCATACTGATAGCACCCCGCCCATGCCTCTGGATGATCTCTCCCAGCGGTTTCATGTAGATGTTAAACAGCACTGGGGATAGGATGGCACCTTGTGGTACGCCATACAACAGCTCCTTCTTTGAGGAGCAACTATCCCCAAGCATCACCATCTGGAATCTACCTGAGAGGTAGGACCAGAACCACTGCAGCACAGCGCCCCCGATTCCCAAACCCCTCAGGCGTTCCAGAAGGATACCATGGTCGATGGTATCGAAAGCCGCTGAAAGGTCCAAAAGTACCAGCAGGGGCACGCTCCCCCTGTCAATACTCATGCGGAGATCGTCCACTAAGGCGACCATAGCTGTCTCAATTCTGTATCCCGCCCTGAAGCCGGTTTGAAATGGGTCTAGAAAATCTGTATCATCCAAAACTACTTGGAGTTGGAAGGCCACTGCCCTCTCAATCACCTTGCCCAAAAATGAAAGATTTGATACCAGTCTGTAATTATTAAGGTCCAGGGAGGGCTTTTTTAGAAGCGGCCGTACCACTGCTTCTTTTACAACAACTGTTATCCATTTCATACCCAAAAACGCAACCCCGTGCACACATACTTGAGTGCAAGCTATATTGTATTAACCAAGTTTTCTGTAACAGCTGTTTAAACCACAATTGTTAGGGGACTGTTCTATATAAAACAAAATATTTAAAAATAAAAAAATACGTTACAGATTAATACATGGAAAAGCTTGACAGGTCCCTGGAACTCCGCCTGCACCGTCCTGTGTAATTCACTCCCTCTCTGGTTTGAAGCAAACCATGGTTGGCTGTTTTGCATCTAAATAAGCCAACCATGGTTTGCCACTGCTCAGGATAGGAATCTCCTCCCCTTCTGAGCACAGGAGTGAGAGAGGCAGCCCAGAGCTTACAACTGTTCGTGCATATCTCCATAAAACATGACTTGCTGCTACAGCTGAAAGCAGCCAGTCTCTCCTCAGATGTCCCAGAAGTGACTCTCTCAAACGGCTTGTAAATTCAAAGGAGTTACCTGGAAGTGGTTACTGAGACCTTTGTTCACAGTCAACTTCACACCCTCCATCTGGATGGGGAATAGTTCTGAAACAGTGAGAAAAAAAACAGGGGCTCAGATAAGTGTATATATTACATGATATGAATGTAAAAAAATAAATGCCATTAAAGAAAGGATCCCAGGATCAGAACACAGTGCAGAACTACTGCCAACACATCAGAGGGAAAGTTATATTCTAAACATCTTGCAAGACTAAACATACATTTAACAATCTGAAATTTCTGCATCAGACACAAGCATGCACTTCTGTGTGCGTGTTTTACGCTCTGGAGCGAGGACGAGTGTCCCACGTGTTAGGTGCTGCCAGGTGCTGGAGAGCTTTTTACCTTTGCATTTGCGGTGACACTCTTCAAAGGTGCCCGGGTTGGGAAGCTGGTCACACTTGTCTTCTGTGGCGCGATCTTGTGCCGGGGGAACCAGCCCACTGACTGGGGGCATAGAGAAACCAGGTGGCACAGATACCAGGCCAGAGCCTGGTCCTGGCACTGCAGGAGGCGGTGCCGGGGAGCTGGCAGCCAGGACGTTGCCCATGGTGAGAAACTAGGAAAGAGGAAAGAAAGTGCTGGTCAAGCGGCAGATTCCCCCAGAGATGCCTCACCCCCTCGTTAGCAGCCATGGCTCGGTGGTAGACTGTATGCCTTGAAATGTATAAAGGTCTCAGTTTTTGCACACCTGTGCATGACAAACTGCACCTGAAAAATCCTTCTGCACAACCATCAGAAGGTACAGGAACCCCCCTCTGCATCAGATCCCTCCAGCAAGGCAAGGCTTTGTTCCAGAAGAAATGGCTGCTAATTTTGTTCAGTAACCGGTTTTGCTAGGCAGCCACTACGAAAAAGGAGTATCAGGGAAGATTGGAGCGGTTCTGGGCCACAGTCTCAAACCCACCTGAAGCCCTACTGAGAGATGTTGCTTCTTCCACACTCCTCTTTTTGCTTCTGGGTTAGTACCTAGCATATGTGCACATGTGCATGCATGAGTGCAGATTTGCCAAATGACCACTGGCATAAATCCACCATTTGTTAACTGCTAGCAGTCATAGGCTCAAAGAGACCCCCGATAGTTTTACTCTGAACACATGCTTTGCATGCAAGAAGTTCCTGGTTTAATCCCCAGTGGCATCATCAGATAGGCAAGAAAAGACTTCAGTGTGAAGCCCCAGGGAGCTGCTACCGTTCCGCATATGTGCATTGGGCTTGATGGACCAACTGTCTAACTCAGTAGAAAGCAGCTTCCTACAACTACCAGTAGCCATATCAGGCTCCAACATAGTAACATAGAACACTGCCTTACACCGAGTGAGAAACAGAAAAGAAAATGTTCTCAAGTTCCAGAAAAAAACTTTAATAAGCCCAATGCATTTTGAAAAAATTATTTCCTTCCTCAGGGCCCACTTGTCTTTTTTCCAGATATATATATGGCAATATCTTATTTATATACAACATTTATGTACCCCTCTACATCTACATAGGTTCTAGAGCAGCGGACAGTAAAAGATTAAAAGACAGAAAGAATAAACACGAAGTTATTATTATTGCTTTTAAAAGAGAACCAAAAGAACACACACAAAAAAACTTGGCTGATCAATCAAGGAAGGCTTTAGGAGGTACCAAAAACAACACAATGTCAGCACCTGCCTGGCCTCCACAGGCAAGGGGTTCCACAGAAAGGGGGCCAACACATGGAAGGCTCTTCTCCGGGTGGATTGCAATGGGGCCGCAGGCCCATGCGGAAACACCAGGAGCGTGCCCTCTGATGACCTCAGTGACTGGGCAGGTTGGAACAGGGTGACTTGCTAACACTTCCTGTTTCAAACAACTCTTGTACAGAGTTGGATCTTTGACCCACCTGGCCCAGCACTACTGACACCGACTGGCAGCGGCTCTCCAGGGTTTCAGACAAGATAACTTGGGACCTTCTGCATGCAAAGCAGAAGTGATGGCCACCAGGACTTCCAAAGAGGGTTTGACAAAACCCTTGGGAGGAGCAGGCTATCAAGAGCTGCAAGTCCTAATGGCTGTATGCTACCTCCATGATCAGGAGCAGTATACCTATGTATACACCAGTTGCCGGGGAACATGGGTGGGAGGGTGGTGTTGCACGGTGTCCTGCTCGTGGGTCCCTTGGTCGGCCACTGTGTGAACAGAATGCTGGGCTAGATGGGTCTGATCCAGCCTGTTCTTGAAGCACGTGCTCTGCCTCTAAGCCCCTCCCTCCGGGAAGCAGCCCTATAGCCTGCTCGGGAGGAGGCTCCCAGCTGCAGCCTGGAGGCGGGAGGAGACGCGCAGTAGCAGCAGCAGCCGGACTCTGCACCAAGGCCGCCAGTTGCTGACCCCTGGCTCAACGCGAGGGACTAGCGGCTTGGGCTCATGGCCAGCGGGGTCCGAGGGACGGCCGGCCTGGCTGCCTCTTCCCTCCCTCTGCCCGGAGCTCCTCCTACCCACCCACCGACCCACCCACCTCCCCCGCCGCAGTGTCCATTTTGGTTTCGCCTCCCCCACTCCTCCCTCGCTCTCCGCCCGGCCGCCTGCCTGCCCCGACCTCCCTCCCCGGCCATGTCGGGCTCTCCCCTCTCCCAGCAGGCCGCGTCTCTTCCCACAGGCCTGTCCGCCCGCCCGCCCGCTTCAGCCTCGCCCGCCCGCTCTCCCCGCTACACTCACGCGGCGGCGGCAGGAGCAGCAGCGAGGGCTGGAGCCGGGAGACACCCGAACCCGCCTGTCCGGAGGCCCCGCCCCCTCACTGCCGCCATTGGCCCGCATCGCCTCCAACTCCGCCCTTGCTCAAGCTTACCCACCACGCTACTGGCCCGTGCCCCGGCAAGCCACGCCCCTTCTCCGAGACCTCATGGGTTACAGGCCTGCCCGTGTCCCACCGCTTCCTCTCCGTAGGGTGGTTGCTATTGGTCGCGCGCACACCTAGGGAGCTACCCGAGCCAGCCGTCCTGATTGGGCGGATTATGAAATAAATCTGGCCTCTGAACGCCTATTGGTGGGTTTTCCCCTGCTGGCACGGAGCCTCGCCGCATTTTCATTGGCTGTTTTTCAAATAGGGCGGGGAACACGGCTCTCTGCCGACTAGTTATTGGTTAATTTTTTTAATGAGAGGCGGAGTGCCCAGCTAAGTACGCAAGGTCAGTTGAGAAGAACAGGGGCAAGGTCAGGTGGCCGTCCCGAAGTGCATCACGGCGACCACAGAGTTTGCGGGCTAGCGCAGCCGGAGAAAACCATAGAGAAAGCGGGGACGACGACGACTCATGAACGGCACCATCTTTGTAGTAAAGGACGCTGGTTGTGGTCCCGCCCCTTCCTGGCGCCCACGGTTACCATAGAAACATGTGGGTGGTTTCTAGGCTCCACTTTCTCCCTCAAAACTAGCAAGCCCAAGATGTACAAAAATACAGCCACTGAAATTAGGGGTGACCATATGAAAAGGAGGACTGGGCTCCTGTATCTTTAGCAGTTGCATAGGAAAGGGAATTTCAGCAGGGGTCATTTGTATAGATGGAGAACCTGGTGAAATTCCCTCTTCATCACAACAGTTAAAGTGCAGGAGCTATACTAGAGTGGCCAGATTTAAAAGAGGGCAGGGCTCCTGCAGCTTTAACTGTTGTGATGAAGAGGGAATTTCACCAGGTTCCCCATATATATAAATGACACCTGCTGAAATTCCCTTTTCTATGCAACTGTTAAAAATACAGGAGCCCGGTCCTCCTTTTCATAGGGTCACCTTATTGAAGGGGGACCTTGAAACTCACATTGCGCCACTGTACATTTGAGAAATTGTATAGACATTGACATATATCTGTAATGAGAATGACTGGAGATAGGAATTGGTCCCTCTTCAAAAGTACTACATGGAATGTGTACATTCCCCCCCTTCCCCGCTTAATTTTCCCAAACCTTCTTGGGATTGCACATCATGGAGTCTCAGGCCAGTGAGTTTTGGTATTTGCTTTCCATGGTATGATGGAATGGCCAAAGCTCCCAAGCAGCTTTGCAATGCCGTACAAAAGAGAGTGAGCACCAAAACGCAAGACAACGGCTGTGCTGGCCCTCCCCACCCACAGACCATGCTGCTGCCACCACACGCAGTTGAAAAATATTTATTTTTTATGAAATAACATCAATACAAAGGTTTTTTTTAAAAAAAAATCCATTTCTGTCCCCGTTGAAATTCAACCACTCAGTAGTGTCAAGCAAAGGCACATAAACGGGCAGTGGAGAAAAGGCATTGCGTGATTGAGCGCATAGATCATTCCCTCCCCCAGACCCTGAGATTCAGGGAGTTAGTAGGATTGGTGCAGCTAGTATAAAATAATCATTATTGTGTTCAAAATCCCACAGTGCCAATTTGTACCTGCATCCACAGAAAACAGCAGCAGTGGAAGAGTGTACGAAGACCATACCTTAGAATGGTTCAGTCAACGTATTTTATAACATATTTTTAAAAAGCTAAAAACAACAACCCAAAAACTTTTCACATTTTCAGGAGCCCAGAGACCCAAACTCAATTGGGCGGCATCCAAACTCTTGGGGTACAGCTTCAAAATTCAAGTAGTGACCGGAGCCTGGAACAGAACTATGGGGAAATCATGTCGGTAGGTTGTTCATTACGCCAACCTCCCTGCCCCAAGGAAAATGTCTTCTTTCTGAAACAGGGGAGGCTCTCAGCAGATCATCTAATGCAAGCTCTTGCCATACAGCCTTCCTGCTGAATTGTGGGGTCTGGTCTCAGACAAACAGTTCATCTGGGGCTGTAAAATTGTTCCTGGATTGTGCCACTTCAGAAGACTTCAGGTGGAGGAAGGTGCTGCATCATTGAATCTTGCCCCACCTGAAAGATTCTCTCCAGCTGTTGGAGAGAAGGCCTCTAGCATAACCTTCGCCTTGATCTGCTAATTTTCTGTGTCTGGGATTTTTGGGGGCAGGGGAGGGGCAGGAAATGAATCGTGCAATCTCCCACTTGCAAACTCAAGTGGCAAGGTCCAGGAAGAGTTTCACTGTGTAGTTTGAGCTTCCTGTCTAGATAACCCAACAACCTCCAGCTATGAGAAGTTAATGTAGGAGCAGAAGGAGGACGGAGAAATCCACTTCTTCCCCCTCAAACTGGCTTTAGGAGAAACCTGATCAGCATAGTATGGGAGCTAAGCTGCAAGTTAGACCTGCATCCTGCATCCACACTTTGGGAGTGTTCTTGGTTTTTCTTGAGGATTCTCACCTCATTGTAAACGGACTAAGTAGCGTTCAGCCTCGTACCTCAGATGTTCAGATATATATGGGCTCAGAGTCAGGACAGGAGAAGTTGGCAAGAGGACCTACTGAAGTTTGGGGGAGGTTGGGAACTGAGGCCACTGCCGGCGGCAGGCCCACTTCAAAAGATCCAGAATGAAAAATCCAAGAAGGCACTATTCACATTTGGCATACTGTAGGCTTGGGAGGGGTAGTCACTTCTTCCTGCATGATGGAGGAATTTACAAGGCCTGTTTTGAGCAAGGGGTGCTCCCGCCCATCTAAGGCACACGTGAAAATCAGGATTCCAAAACAACAGAGCCTGGCAGCTAACCGGGATGTAGTGGCAAAGAAGCAGCATCAATCCAGGACAGACGCAAAATACGCCCATGAGCAGCGTCCTTCTCTCTGGACCGCAGCTGGAGGTTCAACCTACAGGCTCAGACATACATGGCCCTGGACATGACAAAGGCCTTGTCGGTTGCCATGGGAGTCAGGGCTGTCTCATCCTCGTTGGCCGTAAAGGAGAGCGCATCGTAAATGGGGTTGATCTGGTCCAAATACTCATCCTCCAGGCCGGCTCCAGCTTCGCCTGCTGCCTCTCGCTCCTCCAATGTCGGCAGCTCGTGGTATCGTGGGGCCTCCTGCAGAGGGGAGCAAACAGATGGGAGAAAGTATTCACTCACAGTGGCCTCTCCTGTTCCTACCTCTCCCACAACACTGAAATTTAGGTTGGGCCAGGGGCTGTGCCTGGATCGCTGCAGCCCCGTATCCCCGAGATCAGTTGCTGGAACTGGAAGCTGGGACCTGGATCTGGGAGCATCCCAAACTGGAAGCTGGATAATAAAGCACAGTTGTTCCTGCTCTGTTGACCAAGAAAAGGCAAATGCCCAGGCTCCTGATATTTTTACTAAGCTTGGCCAATCCAGAAGTTTCATACTACCAGCCAGTCACTGGGACTGATGTTGCATGCCCCTAGCCAGAGGCCTCTGAAGCTGAAACACATGGTAGCCCTGGGCTAGGAACTTCCTAGCTAAAGTTGAAGGGTTGGTTAATTATGACCACCATCGCCCCGCCCCGGGAATGGTATTGCAACAGAGACATGCCACAAATTATATGGTACCTATTTCTTGTTCTTTCTTGTTATGTGCACAGGGTGGTTGGTGTGCACAGAATTTGCCCACAAAACTACATTTGTAGATTACCTGCCAAACATATCCAGGGCCAGCCCAACTGCGGAGGAAACACTGCTGGCTCTTTGAAGCAGCAACCGGTTTAAAGGGCAGCACTATTGTTACTGGTGCTATTGAAGCAGCGTGCAGTCCAAGAAGTGAACCCCGGGATTTTATGCAACGCTGGAGGTTGTCCAGAGGGGGACCCCGAAGTTGAAAGCAGCGTGATACTTTTGCGTTTGCAAGGGAAGAACAGCAAAGGAGGTTTGGAGAACACAGAAGCTGCGTTCCCCCTTCCCTGTCCTCATTCTAGCTTCTGAAAGCTCATTGAGCGTGGCCCACGGGTTTGCAAATGAATTGCTTCTCTTCACAGCCGTAAGGACCAGAAACTTGTGCCGTTTAAAAAAGAGGGGAAAAGGCAAGCGTCTCAGGATTCTGAAATGTGCACTCAATAACCAAAGTCCATGCTTTGGGAGGTGTGATTGCAGATGTGTGGGATATACCCCAGGAGGTAGGGGTATGTGTGTGTGTGTGTGTGTGTGTGTGTGTGTGTGTGTGTGCATTTGATGTATTTCTGATGCCTAATGGGGCCTCACGGTCATCATGGAGCAAGTTTTCTTCCCGAGGCAAACCCAGTCCAGGCAGATCCATTTCTGGCTGTCAAAGTTAATCCTATTTAAGAGGATTCGGTCACCTCACCACACCCCTTGTGCTCCATGTGGGATCTTCCCTCGAGAAAACTCTTTGGCACCAGCTTCTCCCTCACCTCCATTGTGGTGGCAATGACCCCTCCAAAGAGATCGTCTGTAATGCTGGGTTCAAAATAGGGAGTTTTGAGTGGGATACTCTCAGCCTCAGTGAGTTTAGGAACCTGGAATAAACCAGAGATGTGGTGAAGACGGGCGAGCCTGAGCCACCAAAGGAAACCAGGACAGAGAAAGGACACCAGAGTTGGAATAAATTCCAGGATACTGGATGGCCAGACAGATCCTGGCGCCATATCCACGCCTTGGAGAGTTCCTCCCCGTCCTCAGCCGCCTAAGCCTTTCTAAAGAGCCTTTTCGGCTTGGCCTCCTCATACTCAGCTGCAGAAAGGAGAAGAAGGCCACAGCTAGACCTAAGGTTTATCCTGGGATCATCCAGGGTTCGCCCCTGCCTGAGCACTGGATCCCCTGGGTGTCACCTAGATGAACAGGTTTGACCCCAGGACAATCCTGGGATAAACCTTAGGTCTAGCTATGGCCGAAGTTGCCAGAAACACACAGGTTCTTTTGTCAACAGGGTTTCGCCACGCTCTACGTCGTCTTTTCATCCTCAGCCAGCTACCGCTGGCAGCGGAGTATGTGGGGGGTGCTGATTTTGCCATTCCATGCTAGCACCACCCAGGTGTGGAATTTGCTACTGAGAGCAGGATTCAATGTCCCAAGAACCCCAGCTTTCCATTTAGAAACACGCACACAAGTTCCTAGCCCTTAAGGTGGCAAAGACAGCTTAAAACAGCTCTTTTCCAGGAAGCATTCCTCACCAGACCAGAGCCGTTTTTACTGGTATTCCATTTTCAATTGATGAATTTTAATAGTTGTTTTATTTTTTATTTTTACTGTTTTATTGGTATGTTCACCACTCCAGAATCTATTGTAGGTATGGAGCGGTATATAAGTATTGTACATAATTGTACATGTAAATAAAGAGAGGCGTAACCGAGCATGGGCACGGCTTGCTGAAATCTCAGAAGCCAGAGGGAAGGGCTGGTAAAGGATTCCAGTGGGGAGTGTGGGGCGAGGCTTCATTGACCCACAGAGCTCTTTGACCTGCTGCAGGACTAGCAGAAAAAGAACAGGTTGTGCGAAACCGACGCAATTACACACGGATTTGGGATGACATCAGGATCCTGCTTTTCTGGGCCCAAGTGGGCTTTTTCTAACCCCCCTTCCAGTGCAAAGTATAGACAGCCTCTGGGTGGTGGTTGTTGCATTTATATCCCGCCTTTTTTCCTCCAAGGAACCCAAGGCAGAGTACATAATCCTTCGCCTCCTCTCCATTTTATCCTCACAACAACAACCCTTCGAGGTAGGTTGGGCTGAGAGGCTGTGACTGGCCCAAAGTCACCCAGTGGGTTTTCATGGCCGAGTGGGGACTAGAACCCAGATCTTCTGACTCCCAGTCCAACGCTTTAGCCACTACACCACACTGGCTCTGAGTAGACTGGTGGAGGCAAAAAGAATGAGAGGGACAGGTCTTTGCTGTGGGGGAGGTGCTGGGCCAGCATTAGAAGTTAGCATTGTAGTTAGCTACTGTAAGGCCTGCACTCCAGCATGGTGCCTCCTGCCGACCCCTGCCCCGTGCTGTTCCTTCTCCTCTTTTCTGCCATCTGGGGAACCAGCATTTTTGAAATGAGAAATGGGGTCATCCTAGTAACTGCCTGGGAAGACAGGATTCACACTTATTGAACATTCTGAGCTCCATCAGATGAGGAAAATCGCGTTTGCTTGCCGTCACTTCTCCACCCGCGCGTTTGTCCCGCTTGACTTCCTCTTTCAAAAGAGGAAGTAAACAACGGGCACGTGGCCCATTCAGTGGGCCGTTTTGATCCCACTGCTTCTGCACACAGCAGGAGAAAGCAGCAACTTCCGTCTGTAAAAATAAGTCAGACTTCTTGGGGTGTTTTTCTGTTCTGCGAAGAAGGCTAGAAGGGGCGGGAGGTACATGGAAGGCAGACGTTGTGAGAAGGACCTGCGAAAATCCGTGAGTGCCTAGCAACGAGCGTGCAATAAAACTCTCGTCTGATGGAGCTCTTTGGAAACCACCCAGACAGCTTCAGCTATGGGGCGGTCTAGTAATGTATTAAATAGTCACAGTCATAATCACATGAGGGCTGGGGCTTCAATGTGGAACTAGCGTTGGACCAATACCAAGATTCAAATCCCTCTCAGCCCATTCAAGAGGCATCAGGACAACCATCTGTCAGGGATGCTTTAAGGTGGATTCCTGCATTGAGCAGGGGGTTGGACTCGATGGCCTTAGAGGCCCCTTCCAACTGTACTATTCTATGATTCTATGAAACTCCATGGGGTGACTCTGAACAGTAGAGGCTGTGATGTCAGTGGGGCGGTGAATCCACTCCGGGTTTTAGTCAGAACCAGTCAGAGCTCTAAAGGAGCTGTCCACGCTGCAGAGCTCCTTTAGATTTCTGTCTGGGCCGAGCTACTGTTAAAAGCACAGCTGGTTGAAAAGTTGGCAACTGGGGTCAAACCGGGGCAGAATCTTATGTGCTGAGATGGAACCTGCCATTCAGGCGCTGGGTTGGGGCAAGGCTCTGCTAGCGGGTTGGCAGGCGTAGCAAACATCAAGGGTCTGCAACTCGCATTGTTTTAATTCCGTTAAAACCCAGTTAGGAGATGTAAAAAAATCCGCATTTATCTCCTCCCTCTTCTTGTCCTGGGTTGTAATTCACCTCGATCCTTCCGGGCCCCGAGCGGAGTTGGAGCGATACTTACCGGTTCGGTCTCCTCGGAGAGCTGGCAGGGTGGGGGTGGCTTGTAAGCCGGTGGCCCTTCCAGTCTGCAGGGATGAAAGGAAGCGGGAGAGGATCAGGTGAGGAAATCGGAACAATTGAGCCTGCACCACCCAGTCTACCACTCCTTTGTTTTTCATTAACCAGAAGTGCCGGTGGCAAACTGAGGGCTCATCTACACCAAGCAGATATTCCACTCTGAATAACACTCGGGAAGACAGAAACAAACTTCAAAGCGATCTTGATAGGCTGGAGTACTGCGCTGAGAACAACAGAATGAAATTTAATAGGGATAGATGCCAAGTTCTACATCTAGGAAATAGAAATCAAATGCACAGTTACAAGATGGGGGATACTTGGCTCAGCAATACTACAAACGAGAAGAATCTTGGAATTGTGGTATTATTATTATTATTATTATTATTATTTATTTATTTATTTATTTATTTATATAGCGCCATCAATGTACATGGTGCTGTACAGAGTAAAACAATAAAATAGCAAGACCCTGCCGCATAGGCTTACATTCTAATAAAATCATAATAAAACAATAAGGAGGGGAAGAGAATGCACCAAACAGGCACAGGGTAGAGTAAAACTAACAGTATAAAAGTCAGAACAAAATCAAGTTTTAAAAGCTTTAGGAAAAAGAAAAGTTTTTAGCTGAGCTTTAAAAGCTGCGATTGAACTTGTAGTTCTCAAATGTTCTGGAAGAGCGTTCCAGGCGTAAGGGGCAGCAGAAGAAAATGGACGAAGCCGAGCAAGGGTAGTAGAGGCCCTTGGGCAGATGAGTAGAGACCCTTGAGCAGGTAGATCACAAGCTTAATATGAGCCAACGGTGTGATGTGGCTGCAAGAAAGGCAAATGCTGTTTTGGGCTGCATTAATAGAAGTATAGCTTCCAAATCGCATGAGGTACTGGTTCCTCTCTATTCGGCCCTGGTTAGGCCTCATCTAGAGTTCTGGGCTCCACAATTCAAGAAGGACGCAGACAAGCTGGAGCGTGTTCAGAGGAGGGCAACCAGGATGATCAGGGGTCTGGAAACATAGCCCTATGAAGAGAGCCTGAAAGAACTGGGCATGTTTAGCCTGGAGAAGAGAAGATTGAGGGGAGACATGGTAGCACTCTTCAAATACTTAAAAAGGTTGTCACATGGAGGAGGGCCAGGATCTCTTCTCGATCCTTCCAGAGTGCAGGACATGGAATAACAGGCTCAAGTTACAGGAAACCAGATCCCGGCTGGACATCAGGAAAAACTTTATGACTGTAAGAGCACTACAACAATGGAACCAGTGACCTAGGGAGGTTGTGGGCTCTCCCACACTAGAGGCTTTCAAGAGGCAGCTGGACAAGCATCTGTCAGGGATGCTTTAGGGTGGATTCCTGCATTGAGCAGGGGGTTGGACTCGATGGCCTTATAGGTCCCTTCCAACTCTACTATTCTATGATTCTATGAAAGTGGTATGGAAGTGGTATAAAAAAGGCAGGAGCCACACTACTGCTTTGTAGCGGTATTGAAGTGCACTGACAACTATTGGGACCCATTGATACATACCATATATACTGCTTTCATACCACTTTCATAGTGTTATATCCTGCTTGGTGTAGATGTGTCATGAGCCCTAACAGTTGTCAGTACCACTATAAGGCAGTAGTGTAGATTCTGCAGTGCACTTCAATATCACTATAAAGCGGTAGTGTGCCTCTTGTCTTTTATATACTGCTTTCATACCGCTTTCATAGTGGAATATCCTGCTTGGCGTAGATGAGCCCAGAGTGTGTTTCAGCCTAGATCCGCTGTTATCACATAGAAACTGGAATGGGGCTGATCCTAAGAAATCCGAAAAGGGGGACAGACGAATGCAGGAGGAATGCAGAAAACACGCCCCCCCCCCCCCTCCGTTGTGTATCTTGCTGTTGCTCCTCTTTCCGAAGGCTTTTATCTCCCCAGAGCTCATTTCCAGTATTGAAACTTGGCTGTAGGGGAAAATGCCCGGGTGGGGGGGAAGAAGAGGCTGTAGGGAGAGATGGGGTGGGGAAATTCTGCACTTCTCGTCTGCCCGCCCCCCTGCTCACCCCCACAGGCCTCCTCCCCAGAGCAAACCCAGTCGGTCACTCACTCGTCCTCCTCGCGATCCGTTCGGTTCTTCTGTTGCTGCCGGCAGATCAAGATGCCGGTAGCCAGCACAGCCAAGGCCACGATGGCTGCGATGAGGCCTCCGATGATGCCGCCGGTGGTGCCCGCTCCATCCATGCTGGGCTTATCTGGACCAAAAACACAATCACACAGAACAAGAGGGCCGCTCCGTCAGCTGGGCTAGAGAGCCTTGCAAACGTGTGACGCGCGACAGGTGGCTGCCACGGGCAAAGGAAAGGTCTGTGTTGAGTGGGCCTGGCAGGCACTTTGCAAAGCAGACCTGGGAGCCGACAGCAATGCAATTAGCAGCCCCCCCCCTCTGGGGTCACCCATTGCCTCGTGTGGGACCGTTTAGCCCATCATTACAAATAAACAAAAATTAAATCCCTGCACCCAGGGTGGTGCTAATGGTACAACACGAAAAAGTGGATTCGGCGCCCTGTATGACTACATTACATGCTTTTTATATGCTACATTATATGTTTTTAGACGCCAGGTGAAGACCTTTTTATTCTCCCAGTATTTTAACAGTCTATAAATAAATTTTAACTTGGTGTTTTAAATTTGTAATTTTGCATTGCTGCTGTTTTTATCTGGTTGAGCTTTTATATTGTATTTTGTACTCTGGTTTTATACTGTTGTTTTATACTTCGGATGGTTTTAATTTTTGCGAAGAACCGCCCAGAGAGCTCCGGCTATTGGGCGGTATAGAAATGTAATAAATAAATAAATAAATAAATAAATAATACAAAGTAAGCACCTGATTTGTCTTTGCTTTGTGCAATTGATCCTGCTGCTGTAGGTTGTGGCGGACAGGTAAGAAGACCTATAAGGCAGAGGTAAGGAAAACTTTCTGGCTCTAGGGAAGGGTGTTGGGGGCTGCATACCAGCAGTGAGTGGGCCCGGAACCCAAAGTGAGAGGGGTCACCCACTCGCACACCCATCCAGTGGAAACTGGTGGCTCTGATGTCCATGGGGCAGTGAATCTGCTCTGGGTTTCAGTCCGAACAAGTCAGAACTCTAAAGCAGTGGTTCCCAATTATCTAAGTACTGTGGACCCCTTGTTTTTCAAATGCCAAGCCATGGACCCCCTACTTTTGAAAATTTTGTTACCTCTATGGTAGTTACCTGTACGAAGCAATTTTTTGGAGAAAATAAGGGGTAGCCCCTAATAAGCAAAGGATTTTAGGGATACTAAAAAACAGACCATAAAATTTGTGATATTACCACGCAAAAATGACAATGATTTGGTTAGGAATTTAAAGACGAATTTAATTTTACTAATATCTAGTTTACAATTGAACAAATTATGACATGTTTAGCAGCTACTAAACCTAAATGTGATGGGAGAAATCATGCCTCTTTTTGTCCCGAACAATCCCTTCCACATCCGGTTCAATATTTCCTACTTTTAATCTCAAATCTGGATCAACATCGAGCCGATTTCTATGCTTGTTCTTCATATAACAAAATGTCGAAAATGTTTGTTCACAAAGATATGTGGAACAAAAGGGAACTAGATGTTTCAAAGCTTTTTCACCTCTTATAATCAGGAAAAATTGGTCCAGTCTATATTCTTTGAAAAATGATTTCAATGAACCATCACAAGTCACGTCAACATGCGCATCTTGTTCTTCCGCAGAGAGAGTTGTTAGTTGTTCATCACCACATTCAAAAGGATTCCTTTTCCATGAGTTTTCAGGATTAGATGCAGGGAAGTAATCTCTGAAGCTAGTCGCCAAATCACGCAGGTGCTCAGAGATGTTATATTTTACTTCTGGTAGGAATTCGTCATCAGTGGACTCCAGAAATGAATGGTGAATACGTGAATGGTGCTACGGACCCCCTGGGTGGGTTACGTGGACCCCCTGGGATCCACGGACCACCAATTGGGAACCACTGCTCTAAAGGAAATGTGACCTCAGACAGCTCTTTTAGAGTTCTGACTAAAACCCAAAGTGGATTTACTGCTCCACTGCACCCATCCATCCACACACACACACACACACACACACACACACACACACGGTTATTATTTATTTATTATTTTATTTACAGTATTTATATACTGCTCCCCATTCAAAATTTCGGAGCGGTGTACAAGATAAAACTAAACAAAAACAGAATAAAACACCTTACAACAGGTTTTTAAAAGCAAAATGAAAGGTGAACTGTGAACTGTGAACTGTGGCTGGTCATTAAGGAAAGGCTTCCTGGAACAATGACTTTTTCAGGAGGCGCCGAAAGGAATACAAAGTTGGCACCTGCCTGACCTACAGAGGCAGGGAGTTCCATAGGTTATAAGGCCATTAAAGTTAAGCCTCCAATTATTAGAAATTTCATTCAGCAATAGCTGTTCCTGAGATTTCAGCCAAGCGTGGTTCAGGTCTTCTCTAGCATATCCTCACAACCGTAACAGCTAGGAAGTTCCCATTCTTCTAGAGAGGAATTTCAAAGGGAAACTCTCAACGTGAAATAGCAGAATTGCAACTAATAGCAGAGCTTGACTCTGTTTACAGAGGTCTCTCGACCTGTTGCAGAAATCAACAACAAAGTAGTCTTGTGGCATGTTCAAAAGATGTAACAAATTTATTATGGCAGAATAAATGCCTCCAGACTCTTTAAAGTTTGAGTCTGTCTGTTTGGGCTTGATTAAAAACAAGGTTTTCCTGCCCCACTAGAGGTAATAATTAACTTAGCAATGCTAGAACGGCAGGCTAAGCACCAGTTACCAGCGTTGTAAATGGTCACTGTGCTTATTCTGTATACATTTAAGCTGAAATTTAATTTTTAGTCAGTGCTTTTTGCACTACTTTTCCATTTGACCACTATTTTCTATTATTTCTCCACAGGGGTGTGTGTGTGTGTGTGTTTGCGTTCTTGCAAACAAAGGATAACACTTTATGCAACTCATGACATGGACTCTAGTCAAAGAAAGGCTATGCCATAATTTATTTACTCATCTTTAAGCTGCCACAAGTTGCTTTCTTTGTGGCTTCTGCTGAATTGGGCTATATATTTACTGTGCATGCGCGCGCACACACACACACACACACACACACACTTTGCTTTGAAGTCCGATTCAGAGCTTCTGGTCCAGATCCGACTTGGGTCACTTCGGGCCCAGGTCGACCCGCTTCACATCCAGATCCGAAGCGAGATCCAGTCACCCGAAGCGTGTTGGTTGCTGTGGGTTCTTGGGCTCCCACCGAGTGGCTGCTTGCTGGGCACTCAGGAAAGCCAGGCACAAGGGTGGACCTGGAGTCCATCAGACTCCCCCACCTTGTTTGCCCCCCCCAAACCCAGAGCTGCTTCCCCCCGTCTGCCCGTAGGACTTACCTGACCTGTCTGGCAGCTGCCCTTTCTTAATGAGAGCTGCCATTTCAAATGAAAATGGGGGCGCTGTCATTTCCTAGATCTAACGTCATAAACTACGGTGGCCGTAAAGGGCCATTTTGGTTCAGATTCGGGGTTTGGGCTCGAAGTGGTGCACGGTCCTAATGTATGCATCCCTGAGTCAACCCCCGAGCACAGGGCCAGCGTCAAGGGTGGGCATGATCAGGCACTTGCCATGGCCTCCCACTCCTGCAGAGGCCCATTGGTTAGCACGGCCCAGAGTTACTCCTCCTCTTCCCCCATTGCTTGTTCACCTGCCCCTCACTCTGGCCCAGATCACTGTGGTGGTAAGAAGGAGGAGTGGGAGATGCCACGGCCTCCTTGCTCCCTGGCTCTCTGCCTGACAAGAAAGCAAGTAGTAGCAACGATAAGGAAGAGAGGCGGGGGCTACCAGGAGGAGGGCCTTCTCTGCTGTGGCACCCTGGCTTTGGAATGAGCTCCCTAGAAGGGTTCGCCTGGCACCTACGTTATACTCTTTTCGACGCCAGGTGAAGACCTTTTTATTTCCCCAATATTTTAACAGTTTATCACCTTAAGTCTTTTTTACTTTGCTGTTTTAAATCTGCATTAATCTCTGCCTTGCTACTCTGCTTTATCCTGGTTGCGTTTTTATAGTGTGCTTTTATACTGTTGCTCGTTTTATACTTTGAGAATTGTACTTCGTGGCTTTAATTTCTGTGAACCGCCCAGAGAGCTTTGGCTATTGGGCGGCATCGAAATGCAATAAATAAATAAATAAATAAGGAGGATGAAATCGCAGCTGGTGACCATGGCAGTGAGAAGGTAGATTCACTGAAGGCAAGGCCCCATTGAGGGTGCCTGACCCCAAGGGCCCTCCGAAACCTGGAACCGGCACTGCTAGAGGAGGACTCGAAGTGGCGCGGGGTGTGGATTGGGTTTGCTTGTCTTTCATTTTAAATCTTCGGCCACTAGGTGGTGCCTTAATCCTGCGCTGCAGATTAGCAACTGTGGGTTAGGATACCAGTGGGGTTTTCTGGGAAACTGTGCTGACATGATTCATCTCACGCAGAATGAGGAACTATACGCAGACCGGTTTCGGTGGTCCCTCTACAGTTTCAGTCAGTGGAGGCTGGTGGCTCCGATGTCAGCAGGGCCGTAGATCCGCTCCGGGTTTCAGTCAGAACCAGTCAGAGCTCTAAAGGAGCACCTTGGATAGATCCTTTAGAGTAGGGTGACCCTATGAAAAGGAGGACAGGGCTCCTGTATCTTTAACAGTTGCATAGAAAAGGGAATTTCAGCAGGTGTCCTTTGTATATATGTATATATTTGTATATATGGAGGACTTGGTGAAATTCCCTCTTCAACACAACAGCTGCGGAACTATACTAGAGTGACCAGATTTAAAAGAGGGCAGGGCACCTGCAGCTTTAACTGTGGTGATGAAGAGGGAATTTCACCAGGTTCTCCATATATACAAATGACACCTGCTGAAATTCCCTTTTCAATACAACTGTATTGAAAACTGTAAAGGAAACTGTACAGGAGCCCTGTCTTCCTTTTCATATGGTCACCCTACTTTAGAGGTCTGACTGGTCCTGACTGAAACCCGGATTCATCGCCCCCACTGACATCGGAGCCACCAGCCCCCACTGGTTTATATATATATATATATATATATATATATATATATATATATATATATATATATAAAAATTTTATTTTCTACAATACTTAAACATACACCAGTACAATTAAAGCAAAAACAACATACTACATAAATGTTGAATAACATCAATATCATCTCTATATAACATAATTAACTTAACATATACGTGCACCCCCCACCTCGGGATCTCATTCCTGATTCCAAAATCTCATACTTTCTTCTACTGGTGGTTTCCCACTTCCCTTAGAAAACACAAATATTAGGAACTGTTTCCAAATTCCTTCAAAATCATTTGTTTTAGCTATACCTCTTCTCCATTTAATATTACAAGTCAATTTATCATTAATAGCTATATCCCATACTTCTTTGTACCATTCTTCAATAGAATATTCCCCTTCAATCTTCCAGTTCCTAGCTACAATCAATCTTGCTGCAGTCAGCAAATTCGTTATCAATTCCTTAATTTCTTTTTTACATTTTAAATCTTCAAATAGTGACAGTAATGCAACTTTTGGTGTTCGTTCTATCCTCATTCCCACAATTTCTTCAATCTCCAAAAACACCATCTTCCACAATTTTTGTACATATTTGCATAACCCCCACTGGTTTCAGGGACTGGACCTTTAGAAAATGTTGATCACGAGGATGGGAGCAACGCACCGTTACCATCTGAGGGCGGCCCTTCTAGGTACCTGTGAAGATCGTTTAAAATAATGAGCTCAAAGGAATGAAGAATGGGCCTGCTGGAGACAAAATTCCAGGGATCCAGGTCCAGCACTAAAATCAGAAATCTAGGGATTAGAGTTGGGTGGTTCAGAAACGTCAGGATAACAGATATGCCGCTGTTGTACCCTGTGAAAGCAGGAAGTGGTGTTGGCCGCAAGATTTAGCAGCCAGAGAATCTCGGCTTTTATGGTTTTCTCTTCTTTCCTTGATTGAAATCAAGTTTCTAACTCCTAAGGCTGCAGCAACGGCGGAAGAACTCTCAGAAGGCACAGATCGGGATTGCCCCCAGCAAAGGGTCCTGTGCAGTCCTTTGCCTTCCGCAGTGATTAGCAGGAGCAAAATAAATTATGCAAAATGGAGACATATAGAGGCGAATGAGCTCAACGTGCATTATTCATACCCGTTGAAATGTGCAGCTTTTCTTTGGCACATTATTATTATTCTTTTCTTAAAGTACAAGAAATGTATGTGGCCTTGAGAGTGAATGCTGGGATTTCACTTTTCAGCTCTTTCAAGACAGTGAGGCCTAATGGCTGCAGTTTGTGGTGTGCGGGGTGGGGATGGGAGGCACCAATTTACATCAGCATTCCTGGGTTACAGGCCCTGCTCTAAGAAAAAGCAAGGGGTCTGCCGTTAAAACCATCAACCTCCATTAGTATAATTGTGCATATATTACAAGAGAGTGGAGCGAGTAGTCATGCTGAATGAACAAACACAGAGTCCAAGCGAACCTAACCTGTAGCGAAGAGGTGGGCAGAATGTAGATCTTCAGATATATATATATATATTTGGACTTCGACTCCCAGAAGCCTCTGCCAACATGGCCAATGGTCAGGAAAGCTGGGAGTTGATGTCCAAAACATCTGGAGATCTACTCTCTGCCCACCCTTGCTCTCGGGCAGCCTTCCTCAAGTTGGACTACAACACCCACCATCCCCAGCCAGAATGTTCACTGGCCATCCTGGCTGGAGATATTGGGAGTTGTCCAACCCAGCTGGAGGCAGTTTGTGGAAAACATCCTGGCTTGATCCACCAGATGCCAGAATCTTATGGCCCTCGAATCAGGGAGCCCGTCAGTGAAGGGGCAGCAGAGACAGTGTGCTCTTCTGCACGTCACTAGAGGACTGATAGGCGCTGCGTGCTCTTCTCCCTTCTCTTGCAGTGAAAACTCCACCAGGACTAGAACCTTTGCTCGTTAACGCAGGTATTTCTTTTCTTTAAAATATTTTTAGGCTCCCACTTGTTCTGCATTGTTCTGGCCCTTTGAAGCCCAGTGGAGGAATTTGTAGATAAAAGCTCAATTTTTATGTTCTTTTCTCTTTTAAAAAACGGAGGAAAAAACTGTAACTGTAAGCCAGTCTAAGCCTTAGGGATAAGAGGAGATATAAATGGTACTGTATAAGAAGTAATTATGAATATGAAATCTGATTTGCCTCTTGCCTCTTCGCGTCATCTGTAACATGAGGATAATAATACTGATCTGCTTTACAGGGCTGTTGTACGGACAGCTGTGATCACGTACGTGAAGCATTTTGAATATTGTTAGGGTTTACAAGAGACCAGAAACAATTGACCTGTCCCACTCCTGTGCCTTTAATAGCATCCTGGTGTGCAGGTATTAGCAGGTGAGGCTTTTCACAGTCTGACAGTAAGCCGGTTAATACCTGCAGATCAAGCTGCTGTTAAAAGCACAGGAGCACATGCCAGTTTTAAAAGTTGGCAATCCTAAGCATATTGAAAATGATAACCATTATTTACTATACAGTCCTCATGACCCATCAGAAAATGTGAATCACTTTCTAGAGCCAGGGCAAGTATGGTGTGAAGACTAGGGTGACCCTATGGAAAGGAGGACAGGGCTCCTGTAACTTTAGCAGTTGGGTAGAAAAGGGAATTTCAGCAGGTGTCCTTTGTAGGCCTGGTGAAATTCCCTCTTCATCTCAACAGTTAAATTATTATTATTATTATTATTATTATTATTATTATTATTATTATTATTATTTATTTATTTATATAGCACCATCAATGTACATGGTGCTGTACAGAGTAAAACAGTAAATAGCAAGACCCTGCCGCATAGGCTTACAATCTAATAAAATCATAGTAAAACAATAAGGAGGGGAAGAGAATGCAAACAGGTACAGGGTAGGGTAAGCAGGCACAGGGTAGGGTAAAACTAACAGTAGAAAGTAACAGTAGAAGTTACTTTCTACAAGAGCGCTGCACTTTTTTTTGTATCTGCTCAAGAGGGCTAGGCTCCTGCAGCTTTAACTATTATGTTGGGGAAGGAATTTCCCCAGGTGCTGCATGCATACAAAGGACACCTGCTGAAATTCTTTCAGTACAACTGTTAAAGATACAGGATCCCAGTCCTCCTTTTCATACGGTCACCCTAGTGAAAACCCTTTATTTCCAGCAACGTCCACCTTCGCCCTGCCTCTGTGTAGGGAAAGGCCCAGAGGCATGTGCGGCGCAAGCCCAAGGAGTGAAACACAGCCCACTCTGTGCCATCTTTTCACTGCCAGCTTGGCGTGTTCATCCACCTACTGATCCTCTCCTCAGCTCTCCTGGGAGATCCCATAATTACACAGCCCCATACATTATGCATGGGCAAGCTGGGAGCAAGTGGAGGCTCATGGCCTCTTTCGCAGCAGCAGCTCAAAATTATTATTTTTAGGTTAAAAAGGAAGATTTCCAAAGGAACCTTTTGACGACAGCTTTGCTGTCAAGAAGCCGGGCGGCAGCCAGGAATACCAAATCCGGAGGGGAAGAAGAAACCCTACAACCTCGGCGGAGTACAAAGGAGAGAATGCCGTCTGTGGTCAGGGTTGCCCTGTGTCTTACAGCGAGAGGAAGAAGAGAAAAAGAAAGATTGAGTGGGAGGGCGGGATGGAGGGAGGGAGGGAAGGCGAGAGAGGGAAGAAATGTTGGAAGACGTAGAAAGGAGGAAACATTTTTCATACTAGCAAAGGCTTAAAGGATTAAGACTGTTTCAAGCTTAGAAATGCAGAGGACAGCAGAAGAATATGACGGGCACGCATCCGGAGTATGAAATTAGAAGATCACAAAAACAAGACTGCAAGTTGATCAAGCCCCCACCCCTGCTCATCCACCTCCGCTCGCACAACAGAGTCCTTCACAAACAACATCTCACCCACAGTCAGGCTGCAGCCATAGCACAGTCAGAGACCAGGAGCAAACGAAAGCGTCAAAGATTTGGGGTCCTCTGGGCAGCTGGATCTAAGGGGTCCCCTTTCATATGTTCAGAGGCACGGCTGGTGGGGGACAGAAGGAGGGGGTGCTATTTGGGATGGGTGCTGATGGGTCGGGGACATTGCATGTTCGTACAACCTAGCCAGGCCCTGCCAGAACTAAAAGAGTGCCCCAGCAAGGCGGGGGGGGGGGGGGGGGACGACGACGACGGACATTTTGGGCAAGGTCCTCGCCTAGCACCATGTAGGAATTTAAGTTTAGCTGCGGTTTTATTTCACAGCCGAGGACACTTTACACAGGCTCTGTTTTAGCTGAGTCCTTCCAACCCTCGTCCTATTGGGAAGCCCTGGTTCTTGCTTTTCTGCCCGCCTGCATGAATTGAATAGCGCAGTCACTTTAGTAGATTCACACATTTATTTAAAAGGCATCCTGACAAAAGTAAGCAATAGGTACTGAGCTACTTTGTGGCAAAGTTTAGAACAGGAGGAAGAAACGAGCCGCCCGTTTTACCCATCACAGAGACTTTTAATATCTTGCATTCCCTTAAATATCGCACTCAATGTATCAGGCTTGGTCACCCTGGGTCTTGAAACGTAATTGGCTTTCCTACCTATGCTATTTTGACCGATTCTCATCACTCTCCAACGACGTCACTTGTTTTGATGGCCATTTCTGTCCTCAGGAAGTCCTCTAGACCTTTAGACCACGAACCCATCTGCTTTGCTTCTTTTGTACATGTTTCTCAGCTGCTTAAGTCAGCAAATGACTTGTCCTTGTACCATTCTGGGTTCTTCCAGTTATGACCTTTCCATGCCATCTTATGCCAACTCCAGCTTTTCTTGTGGTACAGCTGCGCTATGAAGCTTTGCAGTAGGCCTTTTGAGCGATGCTAAACCGTGGCATGCTGGCAATACGATGGACACGAATCAGTTCTGTAATTTGTAGAGGATATGGGCTCATCTGCACCTGCCATCCTTTGGGGAGGGACGATCACAGAGTTTTCCACTTCCGGGATCGTCCCTTGGGGGCCCCACGCCAGCGAGTTGTCCCAGAAGTAAAGAGGGACGTTCCGGGGCGCCATTTCTTTTTTAAAAAGAGGAGACATTTGTGCAATTGCACGGGCGCGATCCTGTGCAAAGGAACGACTTTTTAAAAACAACAACAACACAACAAACTCGGCACTGGACGACGCCAAGCGCCATCCCAAAGATGGCAAAAATGCTCTCCCCCTCACCCCTGATGCCTCCGGACTCCCCCCCCCCATCGCACAGCTCCGTGCCCGTTTCTTGAGCCCCGCTACTCGTGGGCAAGAGGGAGGACCCCGGGAGGGAGCGCCAAACCACCTGCGGAGCTCGGGATGGTCCCGAGATTGTGGGGAAAAAACAGGGAGAAAGTAGCCCCAGCTATTCTGGGAAAACAGACTGCTCATCTCCGGTTCACTCCAGAATCAGCTGTGGGTCACCTGGACATGCATGGACGACCTCGTGATCACCCCGGGATAAACGGCACGTGTAGACAAGCCCTATATGTGTGTGTGTGTGACTATTTTTGTCCATATGTTTTAGGACCTCCCTTCTCCTTCATCAGGACCAAACCCTGCACTGCCTCTGCCCAGCTTGGGTTCTGTGCCAAGTGAAAGATGTCCCTGCTGCTGTTGCTCTAGCAAATTAGACTCCCCCCCCCTCCACAGTCTCTACCTGCCCACCATTGTAAGGTACCATGTGGCAAATGGTCCTGTGAATTGACCCAGGAGTGAAAGGACGTTGGTAACATGTACCGTGGTGCCATTCTTCAGTGCTCCACCCCCCCTTTTTTTTAAAATAATCCCATCAGCTTTTGGAGCACACCTTGCCTCTCGGACTAGGCATCATGACATCACAGGACACCATGAAAGAGGCAGAGCTTGCTGTAGAAAAGGGGTGGAGCTGGTTGAGGAGTCAGACCATGGGCCTATCTAGGCCAGTGTTATCAACACAGACTGGCAGCAGCTCTTGAGGGTTTCAGGCAGGGTACTTTCCTCGCCCTACCTGGAGATGCCAGGAATCGAACCTGGGACCTTGTGCATCCAAAGCAGGCACTCTACTACTGAGCTAGAGCTCCTCTAGATTCCCACAGGGCTAGGCTGATGGTACAACCATGGGGCTCTCAAGGTGGTTTTGTTTAGGGGTGTGCATGGACCCCCCACTCCGCTTCACTTTCAGATCCGCCATTTTCGGATCGGGCCGCTCCGCCCCGCCCCGCCCCCACTCTGCCTATGCCCACTCCGCTCCGCTCGGAGCTCCGGATCCGGATCGGAGCTCCGTTTCCCCCCCCATAGGCGGGCGGCGATGGCGGCAGAGCCCGGTAAGGGACCAAGGGAGAGGGGGACCTTACCTGCCTCCGTCCGCGGTCCGTCGCCGTCTTCAATTGAGCCCGTGGTTCCACCAGGAAGTCTGGGCCGCAAGTGCGGCCTAGACTTCCTGGTTGAACCGCGGGCTCAATTGAAGAAGCCAAGGGACCGTGGACGGAAGCAGGTAAGGGAGAGGAGGGGGGGTTTACCGGGCCCTGCCGCCGTCGCCGCATGGGCGACAGCGACAGTGGCAGGGCCCGGTAAACCCCACTTACCTTTCCAGCAGAGCTCCGGATCGAGGCGAAGGATCCGCCTTCACCTCGATCCTCTTCGCCATGCTCCGCTGGCCCCCCAATCCTCTTCGCCTCCGCCTTAAGGGGAGGTGAAGCACCCCGCTCCGCTTCTAATTCTCCGGTCCGATTAGAAGCGGAGCACATCCCTAGATTTGTTGTTGCTGCTGTTTCGGTTGTGTTTTTATCGCTCTTAATATTGTGTCGGTTTTCTGTGTTTTATTGTCGTGTGCCGCCTGGAGAGCCCCATGGTTGTTCCATCAACCTAGGCCGATGGGAATCCAGATTGTGCCGCCTTTAGTTTTAAATAAATAAAACTAAAAAGGTGTGTCGTTTTACTGCCATTTTCTAGAGCTGCAGGGTGGTTCCCTTCCGTGTTCTGATTTGAAACGCTGGAGCGCTGGGCACGTTCAGATCGTGCCAAGCACCTGTCAGGTATGACTCAGAGAAGCCAGCTGGGATGGTGTTTGATGACTGCGCCATCGGGATGGTGCAACCGATAAACAATTTTGCATTGCAAGTGCTTATCATGACAGTCCTCCCCCAAAAGAGAAGCCGAAAATGCAGGTAGCTGCGTTGATCAATATCGACAAACTCGTGCTAGCAGGCCTTTTGTAAAGCCGATAGGTCATAATGTAGCCATCCAAGACCAGGCCACCCCAAAACACTTTGCATTACAACAAGGACAGCTCACAACAAGGTCCCCATCCGCTGCAACCCTGGATCAGGCCAATGGGAGTTTGCTCCGTGACGTCCGAACTCAGACACTGTGGGTTAATCGTAAAGAACCACAGTTAACCGAACGACGAATTGCAGGTTAGGATTAGTGGCACACAGCAAATCGTGAGATTAGGATTAACAGCACGGCGTGGTAATCAGGAGTTTAATTAACCCATGATTTGCTGCTGCAGGTGCAAAAACCTCCCATTTTCTGACTTGACTTGACTTCTGTACGTGTTAAATTTCTGCTTTCCGGAAGTTACTAGGGGTGATCCTGCAAAGCTTGTTGGACTCCAACCTCCGTCACTCCTGCCCACTGGCTATTCTGGCTGTGGATGATAGGAGTTGGAGTCCAACTACCTCTAAAAAGCTATCAGTTCCCCACCCCTGCCTTAACCATTGGGGGGGGGGGGATATGCAGCGTGCCCCATTTTGAGAGACTAGGAGTCTAATGTCCCATTTTCAGATTTTTCTAGTAAACCGTGCCTTCAAGCTTGTGTGTGTGTGTACGTTTTAGGGTCCAAGCATGACTGGAGGTAGCCCAACCATTATCGGAAGAAGCAGTGAATGCCTAGAGCCTTATATACTGCTTCCTGTCGTGCAGACTGAGGTTTTGGGAAAACAAGCTCCTTCCAGGATGGATCCCTGGGTTAGTTTGGATTCAAATGAGGATGAAAGCAAGGCCTAAGTACACCAGCCCAACAGGTAGGGCTGGAGAAGGTCATCTACGTTATCAGCAACAGTAATCCACTTTATCAGTCCTGCAAATATCCGAGAGGTACATTCAGAAGGGAACTGGCTAGGGAGTTTTCATAGGACTTGGTGGCGGTGCATGAGCAAGCCAAAGGAAAGGTGAGTCAGGGCTGAGCTGTGCCTTTTGAAATCGCACTGTGGTCACTGAAAGTTGGGGCGGGAAGAGGGAGGGGCTGAGAGCGAAACCGCTCTTGTTCAGGGAAAGAGACGGATTTCGAGAGAAGGAAAAGCGGAGGGGGGGAAAGAGCTGGAGTCGTGTTTTTCCTATCTGAGCCACGGGAGGTTCAAATTCCAAACAGATGACGACAACATGTGTACTACCCGGCTACAGCTCGTGCCCTCCCCACACGCTGACGGGCCCCGGCACCAACCCACACTTCACAAAAGACGAGCGGAACATTTGCCCTCCCTCCCGGATTCTCACTCTCAACAGTGCTGGGAACAAAACTTTTATCTTATCTCTGCTGCACCTTTCCCCACGCAAACTCCACTCCCCCCCATCACCATGGAGAAGTCCGGACGGCTCCCGGGCCTAGCCTCAAGAACGCATCAGGAATGACCGCAATAAATCCCCTCCGGCCTGGAGGTGACGCCTAGGGTGACCGTATGAAAAGGAGGACAAGGCTCCTGTATCTTTAACAGATGTATTGAAAAGGGAATTTCAGCAGGTGTCTCATGTATATTTGGGGAACCTGGTGAAATTCCCTCTTCATCACAACCGTTAAAGCTGCAGGAGCTATACTAGAGTGACCAGATTTAAAAGAGGGCAGGGCACCTGCAGCTTTAACGGTTGTGATAAAGAGGAAATTTCACCAGGTTCTCCATATACACAAATGACACCTGCTGAAATTCCCTTTTCAATACAACTGTTAAAGATACAGGAGCCCTGTCCTCCTTTTCATGGGGTCACCCTACTATCTAACCTCCCCATTACATTTTTAAATTCAATTCAAATAAGTTCAATGGGTTGAGAAAACAAAGCAAGGATAACTTGGAAAAGGATCCCAAGTTAGCACACAACTAGCTCGGCCTGGTTGTTCTTTGTCTCGGGCAAACACTAGTTGCTTGTTTTTAAAAGATAAAAAAGGCCTTTCTAGCTGCATTTCCTTAAACAGAAGCTACTCCCTCAGTATCAGCCCCTCCCTTGGGAATCTCTTCACCAGTGTTTACATGAAACTAGACGAAAAAGGAAAATAAGACTGTACTTTCGGCCTCAGAGGAATGAGTTTATGTTACTTCCCAAGAGTCAGCGCCAGGTTGGCCGAAGGAAGCCTGCCGAGCACAGGAGCTCAGAGCATGAATTCTAAGCTGGGAAGCTGTCCACAGCACCCGGAGACGTTTCTTCCTTTTGCTTGTTCTTTTTTTTCTGTACGAAAATGCATAGGATTGCACCCTAAATAAGACACGGTAAATACGTGCATGACAGTTGTAAATACAGTTGGCTACTGCTCTTCTGGCTGAGTCAGTGTCTTTAACAGCTGCACAACAGGCAGAAATTCAACAGGTGAAGTGTTTTCTCTCTTTCTTGCTGTAACTTGGACGGCTTCCAATTGTTGAATTTCTCCCTGTCCTGCAGTCAGTAAGAGGCCTTCTCCCAGAAGTCAAACTCAAGAGTTTGAATCAAGATCTTGACAATGCTGGCCTTTAAAATACTTGAAAGATTTGAGGATGAGAGAGGAGTTTTGTTGCGTCTTGGAAATTTAGCAGGTGGAAACTTTGTTCTCACTTATCTCCATGCCGGGAAAAAACTTCACCTCTGGAGTTTCTAATTCAAGAGCAGGGCCAAAGATACTTAGAATCATAGAATAGTAGAGTTGGAAGGCCATCGAGTCCAACCCCTGCTCAATGCAGGAATCCACCCTAAAGCATCCCTGACAGATGGCTGTCCAGTTGCCTCTTGAATGCCTCTAGTGTGGGAGAGCCCACAACCTCCCTAGGTAACTGGTTCCATTGTCGTACTGCTCTAACAGTCAGGAAATTTTTCCTGACGTCCAGCCGGAATCTGGCTTCCTGTCACTTTAGCCCATTATTCCGTGTCCTGCACTCTGGGATGATCGAGAAGAGATCCCTGTCGCCCCTCTGTGAGGTTTTCAGCCATGACCAGGAATGAACGAGCACCCTAAACGTAAGCATGTGTTGCTGTTTGGAAGATTTCCTACATTACCTGATAAATTGCCAGATGCTGTGACTACATGAGGCTAATTATACACTGCTATCTTGAGTTGTCTATTAATATCTCCCCTAATACAGCACACCATGCTATGAAGAAAGCTGCCTGATTTCTTGTAAGAGGGCTGTTTTTTATATCTACTGAATCACAGCTGAAAGAATTTACGACCCAACTCTGGTGCTCATCTATTGGGTGAGCCCATGCAATATTCTTTTTTTTTTAATGCAGGAAGCTTCCTTATACTGAGTCAGACCATCGGTCCATCTAGCCCAGAACTTTCACACTGAATTGCAGCGGCTCTCCAGGGTTTCAGGTAGTTTTTCCTGCCCTACCTGGATATGCCAGGGTTCAGAACTTTCACCATTTTCACTCTCCTAGTGAAAATGGCTTTTCTTTTGTTGTTGAAGTGGCACCAGGCCCTGCCTCTATATGTTATCAAACTTCCCACTGTGGTAGTAAGGAATGACATATAGACCAGCTCATGAGTTTGTCATTGGGGTAATATTTGAACAGGAGATTTCCCTCCTTATACTTTTCAGATATATCTACACTACAGACGTGTATTACTTTTATACTACTTAGTTGTCAACGTCCCCCTCATCCACACTCCTGGAAATGTAATTTGGCAAGCGTGCACAGAGAGATAAATATGATTGTGAGTTGTAGAATAAATACAAGCCCTCAAATGATGCCTTTCAAACTGTAGACAGTCTTTACTGGAAAGTCACCTTGTTTACCTTTACTGATCTTCTTCTAAAGCAGGGATGAGCTCCTTGTGGCCCTCCATATTTTGGCATACAACCCCCCGCACCACTCACCATTGGCTATGCCGGCAAAGGCTGAGGGGGACTTAGAATCATAGAATTGTTGAGTTGGAAAGGACCACAAGGAACATCTAGTCCAACCCTCTGCAATGTGCAGGAAAACCAGCCTCTTCTTAAAAACCTCCAGAGATGGAGAACCCACAACTTCCATAGGTTGTGGACAACTTGTATGCCCACAAGTTGTCCACCCTTCATTAAAACCCAGAGTTGCAGGAAAGCGTTGACTATTTTCTAGGATGTTTCTCACAGTTAATGCGGACTTGGAGGCTGGCCATGAGCCGAGTCCCTAGTCTAGAACGTTCCACCATTCCCAGAATCCTCTTCATCACACATAGGGGCTCTCCAGCAGACAAAGACGTTTGAAAGTCTCTGCCTTATGCCACTACATTACTCCATTTTTTGCTTTCCTAGGCATTGCCCTGGCACTGAGAATGGATTCTGAGACTCGAATCGCACCATTTTATTTCATTAAAAACTCTTTGGGACTGGAGTGCTCAGCTGGGCTGCATCCCAAAGCAGCCAGCAAGCAGGAACGTCTCCAGCTGACCGCGCTTTGACCTTTTCCCATGAGTTGAGCACTCAAGCACTCTTACTGCCTTTTAAGTAGAAACAGCTGGTTTGTCCCTGTTCCTGCCCAGGCCACAGCCTGGGAGGTTAAGGGCGAGGAGAATCAGATATGGCCTTCCATGTCACCCTAAACCTGTCAGCGTGGAAGGACTTAACTTGATGTTCATGCTAGGATTTAACTGGATCATGCATCATTGTGATCTGACAGTGGATTATGACAAGGGGTGGATGAAGGATCAAAATGTGATCTGGGAGGGTCTCGCCCACACTTTGGGCAGCTATCCAAGGGCAGTGGCCAACACTTGGTCCTGTTCTGTTTGGGAACATTCCAAACCATATTTCATGGGTATTTTAGTGGTATTAGTTGTTTAAAACAGATGGGCCAGAAGTGCTTTGAACATCCAGTGGAAACTAGTACTACTGTGGATGACATCGCCATACCCATACCACTGGCTAATGGGATTGGGGCACAACTCCCCATTGAACTTGAACCCCAACACCTCTTTTCAGTGCTGCTTATTTAGCACTCTCCCACTGCCTGCCCCCTGTCCTCAGTAAACATTTCAACAACTCTTTCTGAGATTATATATGAGAGTAATCCAGTATCGTTACGCCAGTGTTGCAGATGAAAGTATTGGTTTACCTAAGGCCAGACTGTGAGTGTATGGTTAAGCTTGATGTTTGAAACCAGGGGCTTACAGTTCATACCCATAAACATTGTGCAAGAGGCTTAGAAATTAGGGTTAAAGCCTTACACAGCTTGGGACCACAATACCTGACGGAACGTCTCTCCCGACATGAACCTACCCATACACAACGCTCAACATCTAAGGTCCTCCTCTGGGTGCCTACTCCGAGGGAAGCTCTGAGGATGGCAACAAGGGAGAGGGCCTTCTCACTGGTGGCCCCCCAATTATGGAATGATCTCTCCGACGAGGCTCGCCTGGTGCCAACATTGTTATATTTTCGGCGCCACGTCAAGTCTTTTCTCTTCTTCCTAAACTCAGCATATGTTGAGTTTTTTAGCTGACCTCTGGATAGTTTGGTATGCAGTCCGTTTTTATGCTTTTTATGGTTTTAAATTTTGTATATTGGTTTTTAAATGTTCAGCATTTTTAATCTTTGCAAACGGCCCAGAGAGCTTTGGCTATGAGGCAGTATATAAATGTAATAAATAAATAAATAAATAAATAAATAGAAATTAACCAATGCCCTTTATGTGGGAATGAATGTAATGAGGCCAATGGCAGTTGCTGAATTTATTGATAGCATTTATGTACGGCTCCACATCTACACAGATTTTGGAGCGGTGAATAGTAAATGGGCATACTTCACTGCAGTGGTAAATAGTAAATGGGCATACTTCTCTGCAGGGAGAATCAAGAGTTCCAGAAAGTGACCGGGAAGAAAGTTTCATAAATAAGCAACTTTCACTAAGTGTCAGGCACCCTCGACATTCTGGTTTTGCTTGTCTGTGACAGTCATAGATGGCCAATTTGCGGCCCAGAAGCTACAGCTGGCAGGGGCAGGAACGAATTATTTGCTCACCTGTACAGAAACTGAAAGTCCCACAGGTGCAGCTAGGGCAGAAGCGTCCCTTCTGCCTATTTCTCTCATGCTGCAAAACCACGCCAAGGCAGGAAAGGGGTGACATATTGATAGCATGCATGAAAGCAACATCCTCTCTGACCGAGTGGCAAGCTTACACCAACACTGGGAAAGGTCACCCGTCATTGACCCAGACTGCAAACATTCTGGGTAGAGATTGTCAGCTGCTTCAAACATTACTGGTAGCTGGTGCTCCAATATTACATGGAAGCCAGCCAGTGGGCATAGAATCATAGAATAGTAGAGTTGGAAGGGGCCTAGAAGGCCATCGAATCCAACCCCCTGCTCAATGCAGGAATCCACCCTAAAGCATCCCCAACAGATGCTTGTCCAGCTGCCTCTTGAATACCTCTAGTGTGGGAGAGCCCACCACCTCCCTAGGTTACTGGTTCCATTGTCGTACTGCTCTAACAGTCAGGACGTTTTTCCTGATGTCCAGCCGGAATCTGGCTTCCTGTAACTTGAGCCTGTTATTCCGGGTCCTGCACTCTGGGAGGATCGAGAAGAGATCCTGGCCCTCCTCTGTGTGACAACCTTTTAAGTATTTGAAGAGTGCTATCATGTCTCCCCTCAATTTGCTCTTCTCCAGGCTATTCTTCAATATTTGAATCAGTTGTATTTATTTTATGGTGTTTTTATTTGTGTTGTATCCCGCCTCAATCCAGAGGGAGAGGCGGGTAAGAAATAAATTATTATTATTATTATTATTATTATTATTATTATTATTATTATTATTAAACATTCTCAGTTGTTTCAGTCTCTCTTCATAGGGCTTTTTATAGCCACATGTAATATTATCTTGTCTCATGTCACACATGCATTTATATATAAAAGCAACGTGATATGACATGTTTAAAGGCAAGAAGGATCCTGATGCCAGTTTTACAAAGCAGGATATTGTCCATTTGCTTGCATTCTGGCATTTGACACAGAATTTTATTATTTTTAATTCCCAAGAAGTTTAGTCTTCATTTAAATGAACAACGAACGAGCATGTTTCTAGCCCTCATCATGCTAGGTCTCTCTGAAGACATTTCAGAAGCATCACAAGAATCTGTGTTTAGGAAGTATTTAGAAAGTTCATTTTGTACCTTCCTCAGGGGGCTCAATTTCGACCCACCTCTCTCTTCCTACAACGGCACTGCTCTTTGCGCATGAGATGGGAAAAGATTCAAGTCAAATCCATTTTCTGCCAACGGAACAAAACCACTGCCATTCTGCAAAACAACCCTCAAATATCTGGTTCAGACTAAAGTGTGTCACATGAACATTTATGCAAAATAAGATTTGCATATATTGGTATGCATGCATCTTAAAGCACAGCGCTTTGATTTTTCTTTTTTAAATGTAGAGCGGTGAGCAGCCCCTGCTGCTTTTGAACAAGGTATCCAGAGAGAGAGATCACATTTACAAGCTCAAGCAGGAGGCTTGAGGGAAATGAAAAGATGCCAAGAAGCAAAATATCTGGGCGGTAAAACCGATGAGAGGTCCGCGGATTGATCTTGCCAAAATCCAACCTTGCCCACTGCACTATGTATGGGAGACATAGTGGGTTTTTCATCACTGAACATATCATTTTATGGAATTCACAGCCGAAAGGTGGTGTGGTAGCGGCCTCTTAACTCAGATGCCATTTTATTTTTCAAAGGGTTAAAACAAATTCAGGAAAGGTAGGCCTGTTAACATCTATTGCCAATGATACTTAGAGACAGCCCATGTTTAAAGCCAGATGCTCGGGGACTTACATATATGGATTGTTGGCTTCTTGGAAGCATCTGTTTTGGGCCCTGGTTGGGAAGAGGACACCAGACGAGTGGGTTCTATGGTGCGTTTCCTCTATTCAGGGTAAAAACCACAAACCCCATTGACAGAGGATTAACGGGGTAGCGCGGAGGAGGCCATGCTCCCTTAAGCCCAATTTGCATCATTAGCATTCTGTACACATACACTCACTGGTGGGGCAGAGTGTCAAACAGCTGGTATCTGGTATGCACCTTGGATAACTCTGGGGGAACTTTGCACCCACCACCAGCCTCCAACGGTGTCAAGCACTGAGGACAGTATGGCCGGTCTCTCCCGGTCTCTCATGGTTTACACATAGGAGTATAGAAGGGAGAACTGCAACAACATATTCCCGTAGGGAGTGTAACTGTGTAGGATACCAGCCAGCCCTTTGGTTTTCCATTTCTCTCCCAGTCAGTTATTCTGTGCCCACTGAACATATACAGTCTCCCCTGAGCAGTTTTTAGGACAACCCCCCCCCTCTTCAGCATCCCCCCCTTCCTAAATTCTGCAAGCCTTGGGGGTTCCCTGAACCTGCCCACTCCCTCCCCCAGAGCATGGACGGCGTGTAAGATCCACACTCCGAGAATGCGTTCACTGTTAGTCTGCAGCAGGGATAGGCAACCCGGTGCCCTCCAGATGTTTTTGGACTATAACTCCCATCATCCCCAACCAGCATCCTTAATGGTCAGGGATTACGGGAGTTGTGCCCCCAAAATCTACAGGGCACTGGGTAACCCATCTGTGGTATACAGGATTCCCCCTGCAAAGAGGATCATCTGAGAATATCCCAGAATTCTCCTCTGCTCACTTCTCTGGAAACATAAGCAGTTCTTGAAAAGATAATGATCCATATTCTTGTCCTTCCTCACTTTGACTTCTTTTCTCAGTGGTGGAGGAGTTAATGCACATTCAGCAAATTCATGAGAATTTTTGCTGGTTTTATCGACATTTTTGGCTTCCCTTGAAATGGCTCAGATATTTCACCTGAGGAATTCCTCCCCCCCACTCCCACGCCCCAGCAATTTCACTTCAGCTAAACTTTCAGTGGCAGTGCTACTGTTAAATATTTCTCAAATCGAACTCTCTTGGCAAATAGGACCAGGGACAGTCATGAGGACATTTTAAGATCCCTTTCTACTAAGATACAGAAAAGCTTTACCTCAGAAGTAGTGTTTTCACTGGGCCCTGCTCCTTTATTGGCAACCTAACAGAAGCATTTAGAGAGCCATCCTGTGGTCCCTGGGCGAGGATCCCAGTGACCATAGGACAGCTTGGAAAACCCCTTCCAAGGTAGAGAGATAAAGCACTCCACTCCGGCTCCCTCTCTGAGGTCAGAAAATTGACCTCAGAGACTGAGGAAGGGACTGTTCTGGTGGATGGGAATAGGAAGAGACCAGAGAGGCCAGGTTACGATTCATCCAGAGTCTTCTTCAACCTCCTTTCCTGCCCCTCCAAAGCGCCTTCGCTAGATGGGCTAAAAAAGCCCATCTGGCAAAAATAAAGGAGATTGGAGGACAGGATGGCAAAGATAGACTGCACTGCTCCTCCTGTATAGGAGTCTTGGAAGCCCATCGAGTTCAGGACTTCGGAGGAGCAAAGGGCAGAGTCCACAGGATTGTGCCCTTATTTGTCGACAGTTTTTCTTGTTAGGGGGAAAGAGTGACAGAGAACGCTTCTGAACCAAAATTTCAGCATGTCCCATTTCAGCGTGAATAGAACCCTCACCAGGGCCCATTTCAAGGCACGCTTTCCTCGCCTGCACCTGCAGATCAGGGCATCTATGGAGTAGCAGGCACAATGAACTGTTCTCCACCTACGACACACCTGCTGTTCCTTGCTTTGGCTGTTGCCTTTGCAAGAAATACAAGCTGCCTCCTGGGGCAGACAGGTGGTCATGGAGACATGCAAAAGCGGATAGCTCAGTCTGGCTCTCAACCTCAGGCACCTGCTGCCAAGGAACTTACACGCCCTCCACAGCAATGGGAGGTGTTTTGGAGGCTGAATTAACAGTGCTATGGATCCAGTTCCGCTTTGCCCTCAGAGGGAAGGCCTTGGCAGCAGGATTATGATGAACAAGACAGCAAGACAAGGAAGTGCCTGTGAGCAAGAAGCCCGGACAGCCCACCGATAACGCTGCCATGCTGACCGACTGACGTAGCTCCATCTTGATACGGGCTCAAGATTAGTGTGCTCAAACACTTAAAACAACAAAAGGTCCTTGCAACTTGTACCACAGCAAGATAGATGTGCCAAATAATCAGCCCACCACGACGAAGCATAGCTCCTAAAGCACGAATGGGGAACCTCCAACCGACGGGCCAAGCATGCTCTAAGGGAATTCCCCATAGGGCCTGCCAATTGCTTCTCCAGCTCCCGCCCCTTTCCCGAAAAGGAAAAGCTCTTATCTCTGCTCAGCTGCAGATTGGAGATAAGAGCTTTTCCTGTTGGGGAGAGAGGGCACGCCTAAGGAAGCTGCTGAGTGATTCAATCCTGCTTATTTCTGACACTTCACCTGTACAGGTGTGCCCTGCTCACTTCTGAGGTTTGGAATTCAGATGCTGTTTGGAAGTGCTGTTGAGTAATTCAGCCCTATTTACCTTCAAATTGGGGTAAGATCCTTAATCACCACCTGTTGGCCCTGCCACTGACAAATGGAGTGCACCTCCCTTTCCCAGACTGGAATTTGCCCCTTGGGCTGAAAAAGGTTCTCTGTGCTTGTCCTAAAGGCACAAGGTGCTTACATCTGGTTACCTTATTCAAGATGCCCTGTCTACCAGCTCTATACAGAGGTAAGGATGTTGGAGGAATCCATGGGGGAGAGGTAAAGCTCTCCAAACTTTGGCTCACCTTCTCCCAGGCTGGCCTGACTTGTTTCGCACCCACTTCGCAGATTTCTGGTGGCTTATTTGTGTAAAAAAAAAAGTTTGTGCAAATTTCAGCTGAAATTACGGCTGCAATTTGCGCAATTTGTGGAAATTACAGCTGCAATTTGCACAAATGACCTCTTAGGCAAAAAAAACAAAACCCTGAAAATGTTCCCGGATTATGTGAAGAAAGCCGCAGCTCAGCTCGCAAATGCAAGCCAAGTCAGGGTTGCCATGGAAATCAGGTGATCCCAAAAAGGGTTGATTTCCCAACAATGGACATCCCTATATGGAGGCCAATCTTGTGATGGGGTCAGGGAGAATCTCACTTTCAAACTAATATACTCTCTTAAAAAGTCAGGTGCAATCCTATGTGGATAGTTGGCAGCCTTCAAACTCGGAGGCTGCTCAGTATTCCATGCCAAGGTGGGAGGACAGGTAATCTTTGCCTCTGCAGTCCAGCCGCCCTGCATTTCTGCTAGACAGGCAATTTTGCCCATCTAGCAGCAGCACCATGGAGAGGGAGGGAAGGCAGCTGGGGAAGCCAAAGGAAATGGTATAAGAGAGCCACCCTGGACTCCTTCCCACCCCTGCGAATGCCCATTCCACCCCCACCCCCATCTATGCTCTGTTTTCTGAGTGCGGAGAGACAGCCAGCATGGGTCTCTCCATAAAAGCTATCAGAGGGAGTGGTGGGGAGTGCAGTTTCCTGGCTCCCAGGTCAGAGCCTGTCTCTAACCTAGAAGCCAGGAAGCTGAACAACTCAATGGCTCCCCAGATGCTATCTAGAAGGCATAAGAGTTCTCTCTCAGTTGCCAAAGACATCCCCAAAATGTATCAAAATGTAAAATCAGCGACAGGAGCATATACAACTCCCTAGTTCAGCAGTCGGCAGTTTTCAGGCTTATCAGATCTACTTTTTTAAAAATTAAAACCTCAATATCTACCACCTGCGGCCAGATGCAAAAGTTGTATACCTAGAATTAAAGAAGAGAGTGCCTCCGAGTATATTTTGAGCCCAGGAATTTCTTTGTAGTAGCAGAAGTGAACTGAGCTCACAGCCCTTTCCTACAGAAGTCCACTCCTGGTTATCCCAGCTCTCTTCATTTCAGCAGTCTAATTTGGGTGGGAATAATCATTTTGTTGATGCTGTTATAAACAACTGAGAATCCCAAATCCTTGCTGTTCTACTGCAAATCACCGAGCGATCTACGAGTAAATCCTGACTGCCTCAGGGCCTAGCATACACTCAAGTGGTGCCTTCCACGCTGGTTTTCCTGCAGAAAAATATTAGGAAGTATATTTTGTCCCTGCAGCAACTATGTTCTTGTTTTTTTTAAAAAAAAATCAAAATTAATAAAAATCAATAGTTTCGGTGCCCTTCCAGGATTGGAGGAAGGAAGCCAATATCACGAGACTGCAAATCAAAGGCAGCTATCCTGGACAGGATTGATTGTATTCCTTTTCCTAACCCGAACCTTCTCCCCGCTCACATGGACAACCCAATCGCTCTCGACCTGAGCCCCTAGGACATTTCATTTGCAATTAATTCTTTCCCAAGCAAGCAGGTTTTAAATATTCATACAGCAGCCTAGCCGGAGAAGTAACGTTGTCAGAAGATGAGAGATTCGGTGTCACCATGGTCAGGAATCCCTCCTCCTTCAGCAATATTCATCACATCACCCCAGTCCCCAAACCTCTTCCCGCCCGGGGGGGGGGGGGAATCCAAGACAGACAGACGGGAGTTGGGTTTTGAGACAGCTTTTAATTACACACACAAAAGCAAAGACAGAGCCCACCGGGGACAAAAAAACCAAACACCCAAAAATAAAAAACAAACACCCAACAACAACCCAGTACGAAAATAACTCTTGTGCCTTTCTTTTCCTATCTTTCTTTTTTCTTTTTTTAAAAAAGAAAAGGCCGGGGGTATTTACAGACAACTGGGGGCATGAAGAAAAAAAAAAACTGCTGGTCCCCGTAAGGCACAGCATGGGTTAGGGCAGCCTTCCTCAACCTGGGGCGCTCCAGATGTGTTGGACTGCATCTCCCAGAATGCCCCAGAGCTGGCTGGGACATTCTGGGAGTTGTAGTCCAACACATCTGGAGCGCCCCAGGTTGAGGAAGGCTGGGTTAGGGTATGAGTGAGGAAGAGAGGGGAAGAGGTCGTCTCTCTCCCAACCCCCCAACAGTTCCACGAAATCCCACCCACACACAAAGATGTGAATGATCCACAGGAGATAGAGGGAGAAAGTGGGGCAAGCCAAACCAGGGGCAAAACGAGACTGACAAAACCCGGGCGAATTGAGAATTCTCTTCAAAAACAAAAGTCGATGTTTTCTGTTTTTAAAGACCCCGGGCTGACAGCATGAGTGACACGGACCCCTTCCTCTTTCCCCCCCAGCACGGGCCTTGCTCCCTGGCGGAAAGGTAGTTATGGTACAAAGGCCAGGGCAGGCCAGCCTTGGTTACCTGCAGACACAGGCATGATGTAGGGTGCGTGGAGAAGGGAGCTCAGCATTTTAACAGGAGCTAGTTTCTTTCCCCACCAGCACCAGGCTGGGGAGATTCAGCACCAGCCAAGAGAACTGGGTAAGAGCACCAGAACCAGAGGGAGTCATTCGAAAGGGAGGTTAGAAGCGCCAGAGTCTAAGGTGTCGCTCCGGGCAGGATAATGCCCCAAGGCCCTTCCGCGGGGGCCAGAAGAAGTTTAATTCCTTTTCCGAGCTGCCCCAAACCCAGTTTTACAGCCAGCCTTGACATCTCATTTTAGCATTTATTGAAAACGAAAATTAAAAATCCTGTTAAGGCAGCGGCAGCAGCAGCACAAAAGTTCTCCCAGCGACAGAAGAAGGTGGGAGGTCGTCAGGGTGAGGTATGTCCCCATTCTCTCTCTCTTTCCTTAAATCCCCCTTTTTTCCAACACTCCCACCTTGATTTGGCGATGTCTCTTGCAGCTGCCTCGCTTTTCGAAGGAAGGGCTTCCCCAACAGAGTTCAGCCACACAGGGCCCATAAATTATAAAAGAAAAAATTAAAACTTCTGGAGAGTCTAAAAATGTCTTTGCAAGGGCCGGAGTCATCTTCCCACCCCCTTGGAGGTGCTGATGAGGCAGGGCTCACACATAGACGGCTGTTTTTGAGATGATGGAGCCATCGTGTTGGGACTCCATGTCGTCGAACTCGTAGCCGTGGGAGGCCGAGCCCAGCCGCAACATGGGGCCCAGCTGATCAAATCGCTCCTCCTCATCCGCCAGGCGGCGGGACGGGTAGCTGTAAGGAGAGCGTCGCCCCTCACGCTCCTCGTCCTCGTCCTCCTCCTCGTCCTCGTCCTGCCCCCTTCCCGGAGCGCCCTTGAGGGGCCGGTCGAGTTCAGCGAAGTCGCGGATGGGAGGCGGAGCCGTTCCGTTGCCAAAGACCCGGGTCTTGGGGTCATAGGAGCCTTTGGCGTCCCGGTGGCGTCGTCGGCGGATGAAGAGGAAGACGCCGACTATGGCCGCCAGAATACCCAGGGCCAGGATCCCCCCCACGATGAACCCGGCCAAGGCTCCAGCGTTGCTGCTCTGCCTCTTCGCCGGCTGGTCTGAGTAAAGAAAGGAAGATGGGGAAGTCACTCAGAGGGTAGCGCACCGTTCGCCATTGCCGGCAAGGGGAAGGGGCAGAGCTGCAGATGGAGCCATGAAAGGGCACGTGGGGGGCGGGGAGGTCTCAGGGACCCCCCATCGTCAGCCTGGTGGGATCCTTTTGCAGGGGGCCAAATGAGTCCCCACGTTGTCCAAGGAGAACTGGGACGGAAGGGGGTCCAGAAAGCACCACCTCCATGCAGGACTGGCCAAAGGCGATGCAGCCCAGCGCATGCCGCCTCCGCACCCACAATGCACCTGGCTGGTGGCATAGGATGGACCCATAATGCATCTGGTTGATCAGACCTCATGACATTCCTTGCCCTCTTGACCCCACAATGCATTTGACTTTCAGGACATTCTGAATACGTATGCCCATGGCGTGAACACTTTATCGAGTCACTTACAATACCAGGAAATTTATTTATTTATTTATTTATTTATTTATTTATTACATTTGTATACTGCCCCATAGCCGAGGCTCTCTGGGTGGTTTTCATAGGTTAAAAGGCAGGCCTAAACCCGTCTCCCTGATATGTTAGCACTGTATGTTAGCACCGCAAAGGAGTATTTCTCATGTGTGGGAGGAGGGAGTGGGCAGCACTTACATTCAGTCCCGCCCTGGAAACTGAAAATGGTACAGTCCAGCAACAGATTCGTCACGGGAGATTTATGCTCATGCGTCTCAGCTCTCAGTGTGTGCATGTGCGCACGCACGCACCACACATGAATACACACACTCTTCTCCCACAGAGAGGAAGCACATTTAAACTGCAGGCACCTGATCCCCAAAGCAGTAAAAAAAGAGAGAAGACCCCAGGATACCCCCCACTTGCCCCCCTTCCTTTCCACGGTCCACATATCAGCTTGCCAGAGTCCGATCTCCAAGAATGAAGTTCCTCCACCCAAAAGCCACCTGCACCTGCAGCCCAGTGCAACCGCACCATTCTTACCTCGGACAAAGACGATCTGTTCCGACGAGACCTGTCCCACCCGATTGGTGGCCTGGCAGATAAAAGTAGTGTTCACAGATGCGTCCACATTACGCACTATTAGTCGCTCTCCCACAACACTTACAGACTTGGGCAGGGGCCCGCTGGTCCTGGATAGAGGTAAGCGAGCAAGAGACACAATTTAGCCAAGAAATAGAATTCCCCTTGTAAAAATTCATCAAACGCAATGGCTGGGTTCAGACGATCAGCAGGGGAAACAACCCAGCATGGGTTGTTTCCCCCCTGTCCCTGTGTGTGCCAGTCGCCTGATCGGCAGTTCCCTGATTATGCGCACTGCACTGCAGGTCGCTGTGCTTTCCTAGGGTGACCATATGAAAAGGAGGACAGGGCTCCTGTATCTTTAACAGTTGCCTAGAAAAGGGAATTTCAGCAGGTGTCATTTGTATATATGGGGAACCTGGTGGAATTCCCTCTTCATCACCACAGTTAAAGCTGCAGGAGCTATACTAGAGTAACCAGATTTAAAAGAGGGCAGGGCACTTGCAGCTTTAACTGTGGTGATGAAGAAGGAATTCCACCAAGTGCTACATGCCTACAAATGACACCTGCTGAAATTTCCTTTTCAATACAACTGTTAAAGATACAGGAGCCCGGTCCTCCTTTCCGTATGGTCACCCTAGCTTTTCAAACCTGGCACATGGTGCAATGGGGCTGGCTTCTTACTCACCCTACGACCCATGGCTTGCAGTAGGGGTTGTGGGGTGTGTGAGAAGCCACTGTCCCGACACTGCACTTGGACAACACAGTAAATTGCAATGCAGTGGTAGGGTGACCATATGAAAAGGAGGACAGGGCTCCTGTATCTTTAACAGTTGCCTAGAAAAGGGAATTTCAGCAGGTGTCATTTGTATATACGGAGAACCTGGTGAAATTTCCTCTTCATCACCACAGTTAAA
Source organism: Elgaria multicarinata webbii (assembly GCF_023053635.1). Lineage (NCBI taxonomy): Eukaryota > Metazoa > Chordata > Lepidosauria > Squamata > Anguidae > Elgaria > Elgaria multicarinata. Next base: position 29,102,964 of record NC_086183.1, on the reverse strand, counting down.
GCTGCAGGTGCCCTGCCCTCTTTTAAATCTGGTCACTCTAGTATAGCTCCTGCAGCTTTAACTGTGGTGATGAAGAGGGAATTTCACCAGGTTCTCTCTATATACAAATGACACCTGCTGAAATTCCCTTTCCTATGCATCTGTTAAAGGTACAGGAGCCCTGCCCTCCTTTTCATATGGTCACCTTAGCAGTGCGGGTAATTAGGGGAACGCGGTTGTGTGGCCGGAACACGCAGAGAGCAAGGGAAACGTCCCATACTGCGTTGTTTCCCTGCTAATCATCTGATCGCAGCCAGAGTGTGTTCGGAATTTAAAGACTTTTCCGCTTCCTGTGCATGAACATTAGTCTGTTAGTGCAGCACAGAGTGCTCAAGCTTCTCTCCACAACCATGACAACTAGAAACTACCCTGGAACTGGGTAGATGAGCAATCCTCCAATTCTTAATAAGTTAGGTTTAATTCATTATTTTAACTGACTAATGTATTATTATTTTTTACTGTGTTCTTTTAATGTGTTCTGTTTTGTAATGCCTGCAGCACCACAAAATAAACTCTGTTTGATTTGAAGTAGGAACTTGTGTTTTACTTTATTTTTCAAGAAAGGAAGGAATGCAATGAATTTGGTATCGTGCAAATCAATCATGACTTGCCTGGAACAGCCTGAATACGTTAACATAGGCAACAGCAAAAAAAAAAAAGGGGGGGGGAGGAGGAGAGGGGAGGGGTGCACACTCACGCAAGCTCTCAACAAGAATTACGATAGCTATTAAAGAGAATTAAATGCAGAATGTGTTTTTCCTAGAGTTACATTGCTTTATAGATGGATCTCCATGTAAGCTGTAGGCACGGAGTAGCACATGAAAGAAGACTTCCCCAGTGTCATTTGAGTTCATTAATTTGGGCATTTAATACCGACCGTTTGTTTATATTAGTGGGATGCCTCTTTTCTGCACGGCCTGGATACACACAGGCCATGCCATCTATACAGCCAAGGCTAGACCACAGACTTACCAGTCATGACCCCTCTGGTCACTCCCCCTCCCTGCCGCTTCGCTGCACTCACCCCGGGTCCCAAGGTGCCTTAGAGAACGGCACGCCAGACTCCAGAGCCCTGCTCTCTCCTGGCCCTTCCCTTGCCCTGAGCTAGAGTCAAGAGGAGAAGAAAGGATGTTTTTCTGTGGCGAGCCAGCAGAACCAGTTCGGCCTCATTCACCGTGAAAGGATAAGCAAACTTCCCCAGGCTGGCGGAAGAGGCTTTGCAACACTTTGCTTAAGACGACACAGCTGAAACACCTGATCTCACCGTTCCTTGGAGCAGGCCTGTGCCACGTTTGGCCTAAGAGTTCCCTTGTATTTGACAACGGGAATTGTAGCGATGGCCACCATTTGGATGGCTTTCAAAGGGGGTTGGAGAAATTCCTGGAGGAGAAGGCTATCAATGGCTACTAGACCTGGCGGTTGTGTGCTACCTCCAGTATTCGAGGCAGTAAGCCTGTGTGCACCAGTTGCTGGGGAACATGGTTAGGAGGGTACTGTTGCACCATGTCCTGCTTGTTGGTCCCTGGCCGATGGCTGGTTGGCCACTGTGTGAACAGAGTGCTGGACTAGATGGACCCTTGGTCTGATCCAGCAGGGCTCTTCTGATGTTCTTAGTCCAGCACAGCTGGGAGGTGCTAAATTGGGAACGACTGGCTTAAGCACTTGGACCTGGTTACATTTAAGGAGAAAAGCAGCAAGTTTCTAGTTCTCAAGAGGCAGAGGAGCAGAGCTTGAAAACCACTCAGTCAGCATCTCCCAAAGGCATTCAGGCCAAAAGGTGTACTTTCACATTATGAAGTCCACTGGGTGGAAAACATCATCTCTCTTCATAAACCAGAAACGATTGCACAAAGGAACTTTAGTTGTGGGGCGGCTTAGAAATGTAATTCACTTATATCAACACCGCTCCTGTGACAGTGTGGAAACCAAATTTGGATTCCTAACTGGCCAGGTCCAGGCAAATGTGATGGTAGAGTGTGGGTAAGCAGCCTTCCCCAACCTGACGCCCTCCAGATGCGTGGGACTGCAATTCCCAGGGCTCCCAGTGGACATGGGAGTTGCTGTCCAACACATTTGGAGGGCGCCGGGCTGGGGAAAGCGGTCCTAGGGCGTGGGACTCACGTGCTCCAGACGAACTCAGTGGGCATGGGGTTCCCTTTAGCGCTGCAGATGAGGTTGGCCTCGTTGCGGCTCAAATACCAGTTGTCATCGTAGCCGTCTATGGTAACTTCTGGGGGATCTGTAGGGAAAACAGCAGGAATACTCCAAGTTCATTTGGTTGTAGGGACTAGGAAGGCCCAAGCACACGGCTTCCTTCTCCCACAGCCTGCACCCGCCATGAAAATGTGTTGCTACCATCAATATCCCCAGCTGCTACCAGGCTCTAGAGCAGCCTTCCTCAACCTGGGGCGCTCCAGATGTGTTGGACTGCATCTCCCAGAATGCCCCAGCCAGCTGGCTGGGGCATTCTGGGAGATGCAGTCCAACACATCTGGAGCGCCCCAGGTTGAGGAAGGCTGCTCTAGATCTTCCTCACATCAAACATTCCATTCTTCCATTCCCACCGTCAGGAATAGAATTCACCATTTCCCCTTGGGTTCCCCCCGCCCCCTCCTGCTCCTCACAACGTGCCGTGGAACAGGAATAAAGAGACAGCCTTTGAATTGCTCCCCGTGCTTCAGCTCTAACCCATTAGGTACCAGACCACTATCCAAAAACTAGGAATCCAGATTCTCTTGAAATTTGATGCCTCCTTTTAACCATCCCACTCTGTCAGCTCAGGGTGAGGAACAAGGGGGAAACAGGAGTTATAAGATTTCTTCTATCCAGCACCTGAAGGCCAGCAGTCAAAGAACCACACTCAGCCACTCACTCCTCTCTGAAGAGTGTAAGCTGGCTTTCCCCAAACGGGCACCCTCCAAGTGTTTGGGACAACAACTCCCATCATTCCTGCCCATGCTGGCTTGGAATGATGGGAGATATAGCTCAAAATATCTGCAGGGAAAACTATCAGCATACTGTAGTTTAAAGCTCTTATTTCCATGAGCTTAGGAGAGGCATTTCAACTTTCTAGAACCATCAAATGAATGGGGGAAAGGGGTGTGGTGTCAAGGGAAGTGGGTGTGGCCTTCTGCGGAACCTCCGAGGGCCGGAAATCCACACACCCTGACCTGAGGCTCCCCACCCCTGGATCAAAGCTCACAGCTGTAAGTGAAATATCAGCATCAGAGGAGTAAGCCTATATACACCAGTTGCTGGGGAACATGAGTGGGAAGGTGCTGTTGCACCATGTCCTGCTTGTGGGTCCCTGATCAACAGCTGATTGGCCACTGTGTGAACAGAGTGCTGGACTAGATGGACCCTCGGTCTGATCCAACAGGTCTCCTCTTATGTTCTTATGTGTGTATTGGAGGAGATGAGAGGGAAGCAGGACCCTTCCACCAGCCCTGTGGAAAGACGGCTGAAGTTTTTTCCTCTTCCCTTCCCATCCCTTTTTCCTTATGTGTCGTGTCGCCTTAGACTGTAAGCTTGTGGGCAGAGACTGTCTTGTTTTACTGACTGAGAACTTTTTTGGCTGAAGAGCGGAATAAAAATATTTTGGATAAATAAACGAAAACAAAAAGTACTGGGACCAGAACACAGTTATAGTTAAAGCAGACCCACTGCAATCAATGGGATTTCAGTTAGTCATAACCTACTTGTCCCATGACTTTCAATGGGCCTACTTTAAGTAGGACTAAGTCTGGTGCACACAGTAAGCCTGTGTGCACCAGTTGCTGGAGAACATGGGTGGGAGGGTGCTGTTGCACCATGTCCTGCTTATTATTATTATTATTATTATTATTATTATTATTATTATTATTATTATTTATATAGCACCATCAATGTACATGGTGCTGTTCATCCCTGGTGCTGTTCATCCCTGGCTGATGGCTGGTTGGCCACTGTGTGAACAGAGTGGAGGACCAGATGGACCCTTGGTCTGATCCAGTATGGCACTTCTGATGTTCTTAAATAAATGAGAGGGAGAGACAGAAAAAGCAAGCCTCCTTAGCCCTGAAGTGTTTTTCTCCCTCGTGCGCCCGCCTCTGGAACCCAAAGTCCCCAAAGCCAGGCCAAATCACTCACACAATATGGAGAGCGTAACTGGGATGGACTCTGGTTGTGCGAGAGTCTTCTGCGCAATCTCACAGGTGATGCGCTGCCCGTTGGCCTCCTTGCTGGGCACCATGTTGTAGGAGCTGGTGACCGTGACCGTGCCGTCCGCATGTAGCACTTGCGAGACAGTGGAGTTGCCGTTCAGCCCCGACTGCCACGTGATGCGGGCTGGCGGCTTCCCATTGGCAGAGGTGCAGTTGGCCACAGGGACCTCCACTTTGCTAGCTTTCACCTCCAGAGCTTTAGCGGTGTTTGTGGGCTTGGCTGGAAAGAGAGACAGAAGTCGGGGTGAAACACAACGTAGGCTGGACATCAGGAAAAACTTCCTGACTGTTCGAGCAGTACAACAATGGAACCAAAGTCCTAGGGAGGTGGTGGGCTCTCCCACCCTAGAGGCAGTCAAGTGGCAGCTGGACAGCCACCTGTCAGGGATGCTTTAAGGTGGATTCCTGCACTGAGCAGAGGGGTGGACTCGATGGCCTTATAGGCCCCTTCCAACTCTACTAGTCTATGATTCTATGTTGGACTAGGCTACTTTAAATTGCTGGGGGTGGGAAGAGAGGATATACACTGATATGTCCCCTAGACAGGGGGAAATACCTCAACTCCCTGCACACAGAAAATGAGCACTTCATGAAAAAACTTTCTCTGATACTTGTACAAGTTTCACAGTTGGGGAGCATTTAAGCAGACACCCCTGCCCCCAGGAACCCAAGGTGGCACAGTCCAAGAACAGCTCTCCTAGTTGATTCTGCTGATGGTGTAAACTGGCCTCCTCTGGCAAGCAGGACTGGCGGGCATAAAAGGAGTGACTTTGCACTGTGAGTGACAGCGTGGTGAAGTGCAATTTTGCCTGTGACTTCAAACGATATGAACTGCGTAACGAGACAGCCGTTCTGCCAAGGCCTCTTTCGCTCTTCATACTGGTGAAAGGGGGTTAAAAAAAAGAGTCTGGACAAAACCTGGTCACTGGGAGGTGCTGCCGCCACTGGCCCTTCTGCCTTTGCACAGTTCAAAAATGTGACCCTTAATTAGTTGCACAGAATAAACATTCGACTTTATTTGCTGCATCAGGAAAAAACTGCTATGATGCATTAGGTTCTTGCAAAATTCCCTTAAATGGGGGACTTCCTCAATGCTTGCCAGCTGACCACAGGAACACTGTCAACTCCATGCTAGGGAAGGCGGCCAAAGTAGCTCTTCTTCATCTTGGGGGAGTACTACTGCAGTAGTACCATGGCCAACTTGCTCTCACTCTGGGCCCTAAATTGATTTGACTTTCCAAATCAGGAAGAGGCCAGCAAGGCAGGGGGAGTTATGGAGACATTTCCATGGTTTCCTCCATAATCATCAGGGCTAGAAACTTGCCTTCAAAATGAAAATGGATTCAGGATGGGCAATTCAGTTCTGGATGGAATACACACAACTCTGGACTTGTACCCCTGGCAGAACTGTACTGTTGGGTAACCCTATGAAAAGGAGGACAGGGCTCCTGTGTCTTTAACAGATGCATAGAAAAGGGAATTTCAGCAGGTGTCATTTGTATATATGGGGAACCTGGTGAAATTCCCTCTTCATCACAACAGTTAAAGCTGCAGGAGCTATACTAGAGTGACCAGATTTAAAAGAGGGCAGGGCACCTGCAGCTTTAACTGTTGTGATGAAGAGGGAATTTCACCAGGTTCTCCACATATACAAATGACACCTGCTGAAATTCCCTTTTCTATGCAGCTGTTAAAGATACAGGAGCCCTGTCCTCCTTTTCACAGGGTCACCCTATGTACAGACTTTGCACTAGCATTTTATATATAAAATCCGGGGGGAATAATTTGCATAATTTAGCCTGGTTTTGCTAGGCATTGGGAAGGGAAAAGCAATAAGCAGGATACTCAAGCCCCATCCGTATCCACCAAAAACCGAATTCAGCCACCCTTCTGGCTTCTGAGATTTCAGGAAGTAGCCCCCACACTTCCACACTGATCTTTGCAGTCATAAACGTAAAACAAAAATGAAATCCTGTGCTCCGGCAGACTCACAGCAAACTCATCACCCTTGCTTTTAAAAGCAGGACATTGCTATATGCCATGGACAAGCCCTTAAAAAGGTCATCTGAGAAACACTCAGTCTAATGAGACTTCAAGGTAGGTGGGGGAATCCCCCATCCCTAGAGGTCCTTCTGCGATCAAATTAAAAATAGACGTGAGAGTCCTAAATGACAGCCCAGCGACCTTATTGCTGAGCCATGCAAGAGAACACGGAGCACGATTGGGGCCCGGTTGCTCAAAGCCCTTTTGGGCTTGTTTGCGTTTTTTGCTCCAAAACTGCCTGTTAGGTAAGAGCTTTATTGCTGCTATTATTACGCTCTCTGCTTGCCGAACCTTCCGACGAATTGCCCATAATTAATTCAAGGAATTAGGACACGCCGCTACCTTGCAGCACTGGAAGACACGAGCCGGGGAAAGCGTTTTAAGCGGCTCGGTTCAGAATGGCCCCAAGGAAGCAATTTAAAAATGAGCAGATCCCCTCCCATCAGAATACAGCCAGATGCAGGCAATCTGCATCTCCAAAAATAAACAGGCAAAGCCAGCCAGAACCACACTCTCACTTCCTCATTCAGAGCTACAACGGGATGGATCAGGGTGAGGATGTGACTCAATACTCCTGGCCATATCCGTTGGCTATGCCTCCTAGGCAACACCCCCTAGAATGGCCTACGGTGTAGTGGTTAGAGCTGCTTCCCCAAACATGGGTTTCTCCAGATGTGTTGCATTACAACTCCCCAGCTATGCCAGCTGGGTTTGTACAATTTGCAGTCAAACATCGAGAAGGCACCAGGCTGTGTTAAGAGAGGTGGGTTTGGAAAGGGCGAGACCTGGGTTTATATCCTGGCTTCGCCATGAAGCTCATTGGCTGACCTTGGCCCTGGAAGCTTAGCCCACCTCACGGGGTCGTTGTGGAGGAAGGAAAAGCTGATGAGGGCCCAATCTTCAATGCCCTGAACACACTGGTGGATGAGAAAGGTACAAATAAAATAATGGAGGACAGAGATGTAGGCAGCTTTTAGCCCAGATAAGCAGAAGCAGAACCTTCACATTCAGACTAGGATGCTAAAACGCCTGGGGAAATGAAAAGGTCTTAACCTGGCACTGAAAGGAGTACAATGTAAGTGCTAGGCGAACCTCTCTAGGGAGCTCATTCCGCAGCCAGGGTGCCACAGCAGAAAAGGCCCTCTTTCGTTGGCAGGGGCTCATGGAGGAGGACCCCTGAGGATGATCTGAGGATCCGGGCAGGTACATATGGGACGAGGCGATCCTCCAGATGGGCGGCATGGGGATGAGCGCATTCATACTTACGGAGATAGTTTGTTCTTACCCACTATTATCAGGTTGGTGATGCCGTCCTCGTTGCCCAAAGGGTAGGTAGCGAACTCGCAAGTGTAGGTGCCCTCGTCCGTCATGAGCAGGGGGCTGATGATCAGCGTGGCATCCTCCAGGGACGCACTGCGGAAGCGGATCCGGGTACTGCCCCTCTCCATCGGATAGCTAGGCCCATGGTCCGGGTGGTACACGGCCACGTTCTGTTTCCTGCCTCCCGTCTCCTTCACCCAGGTGACCTGGCTGACCTTGATTTCGGGGTAATTCGTCGCAAAGGTGCATGGCAGAGTGACAGCCTTCCCCAGGTAGCCTGTGACCTCATTGGCGACCTGCACCCTCTGGGCGAGCACAACTGGAAGAAGGAAAGAGCGAGCGAGGTGAGAAGTTGGGTTCTTCGAGCAGGCCTGCAAATATCCCCCCTTGCTTTGTCAACTCTGGGAATTGGGAAACACCTCAAGGGAACGCAGTACAGATGCTCGACTGCAGTGCTGCCCAAACTCCCTGTCCCTGCTTGGAAAATATTAGCTAAGTGCAGGAAGGCATCCCAACAGGGATTACTGCAAACGTTCTCAGAAGGCTGGTTTTTGAAGGCTCCAACTTATATTAGATTGTAAGCCTATGCGGCAGGGTCTTGCTATTTACTGTGTAATCTGTACAGCACCATGTACATTGATGGTGCTATATAAATAAATAAATAATAATAAATAATAATAATACCTACCTACCTGGGAGTAAGCTCCACTGAACGCAATGGGGCCTACTTTTGAACTGACATGTGTAGGCAATGGGGCGGTAAGGATGGGGCTTTGGGGGCATCGTCAGGGGCCAGAATGCAGGGACCCCCCAAATGACCACCCAGAGAGCAGCAGGTGATGAGGGCAGCAGGGCAGCAGGAGCAAACTTCGTTTTGTTCCTGGAGTCATGATTGAAGTGTACTTAAAATGCAAAACTGCTTATGCTCAGAGGATTTAAATAATAATCAGGAATGGCTGGCAGTTTTGCTGTTGTCGCTCTAATGCATCAGGAATGTAAAAGCCGTTGTAGAGCATGGAATTGTGGCTGGGATGAAAAGAAACGTTGTCTGTGTGCTTCACAAGTGAAGTAACTCACAGACCCATCTAAAGCAGCCTTCCTCAACCTGGGGCGCTCCAGATGTGTTGGACTGCATCTCCCAGAATGCCCCAGCCGGGGCATTCTGGGAGATGCAGTCCAACACATCTGGAGCGCCCCAGGTTGAGGAAGGCTGATCTAAAGGATCCCCCACATAAGACCATTACATCCGAAGTCTAAAATTACCTTATCTGTGTGTAGTGCACAATATACACTGTATGTCTCTTGTGCTGTGTGTTCTGCTACATGTATGCACAAGGCTGTTCTGGCCATTGGTTCCCTAATTTATGTAAGTTCTCAAATAATGAAGCAATAAATTGCACGAAAATAGGCTAAAAGCAAGGGCTGTGGGCACTGTACACTTCAACACAAGTGGAGAAGTTCACATGGGGTAGAGAATCCAGTATCCTGAGAACCAAAACTGTAATTCAAATGTCTAACTCCCTTCTGTCTCACAGAAACCCACAATTATTTCCTGGTCCTAAAAATGAATATTCCTTTAGTCAGGCCCTGTGTCAAGATCCCTTCTTACAATCATGAGTACCTGAAACAGGCTAGCAGACTAGTTTCCTGGTGAGCAGTTACACAATAGTCCCATTCTACAACTCCGGTATAAATGCGGGTCCATTTGCAAGATGTTTGTGGATTTGGCACAAGCAGATATCAGGCTTGGTGGATCGATTTTGGGTGGTAGGCCTTGGGAGTTTTAATAAAAAGCAGAGCCAAGTGGAAATCAGCCAAATATCTAGCAACAGTTCCCAATTTACCTTCCGCCCAATTCCTGTTACAGATGCCTTTCTAACTTTTTTTTTTTTACTATTGAAAGACAGTTAACTTTGTACCACAACTATTGCTCATGTTTACTTCTGTTACCGTTTATTCAATTTGATCAAGTATTTATAATAATTATTTATTATTCCGCCACCATTTGTGTATTAAGAGTTAATTTGGGGTGCTCTTATTTTTATGTCTCTCTTTCCCCCTTCCATTTAAAAACAACATCAAGTTCACCCAGACTACTGCAGAAAACCAGAGAGGCCTGGTTAACCCAGCTAACCAAAGGCTAAGAAGTGTCTTCTGAAAATAAATAGCAACCACCATCAAGAAAAACACTTAACGTTTGTATAGCTTTCAAGTGTTCTAAGTGCTTCGCGAGGATTGTCTAGGGGTATTCCTTACAACAATCGTGGAAGGTTAGTCAATATTATTATGCCCCTTATTGCAGCAGAGCAGGGTAGGCAACATGGCATATATGAACACTAAGGTGCCCCCAGACAACTTCATAGAATCATAGAATAGTAGAGTTGGAAGGGGCCTAAAAGGCCATCGAGTCCAACCCCCTGCTCAATGCAGGAATCCACCCTAAAGCATCCCTGACAGATGGTTGTCCAGCTGCTTCTTGAAGGCCTCTAGTGTGGGAGAGCCCACCACCTCCCTAGGTAACTGATTCCACCGTCGCACTGCTCTAACAGTCAGGAAGTTTTTCCTGATGTCCAGCCGGAATCTGGCTTCCTTTAACTTGAGCCCGTTCTTCCGTGTCCTGCACTCTGGGAGGATCGAGAAGAGATCCTGGTCCTCCTCTGTGTGACAACCTTTTAAGTATTTGAAGCGTGCTATCATGTCTCCCCTCAATCTTCTCTTCTCCAGACTAAACATGCCCAGTTGTTTCAGTCTCTCTTCATAGGGCTTTGTTTCCAGACCCCTGATCATCCTGGTTGCCCTCCTCTGAACACGCTTCAGCTTGTCTGCGTCCTTCTTGATGGACTTCCTTGGTGTCCATCCCATTCCTTCCCATTCTTATGAAAATAATATTTTTATATATTTTCTTACCGGCAGCTGGGAGTCTCTAGCTGCCATCTTAATTTCCCATGAATGCTGCTGGGCAGCTTACTTGTTCTTTGTATCACGCCATGCCCACCCATGGCGGCCATTTTGTAGTTGTGCCCAGGACCGTTTCTCAAATTTCCAAATAAGCCCACGGGCCCTGAGGTTTGCCTACCCCTGAGATAGAGGGACTGAGGGGGAGAGAGGCAGACACCCAGTTCTCACGCTGAAACAAGCCACTATGCAAACAAACCGTGGTTTTATTTATTTATTTATATATTGCATTTTTATACCACCCAATAGCCAAAGCTCTCTGGGCAGTTCACAAAAATTAAAACCATTCGAAAGCAGCAGTTTCTTCAGCTGAAACTCTCCCCACGGCCTGAGTTCGATCCCAGTGGAAGCTGGTTTCAGGCAGCCGGCTCAGGTCAACTCAGCCTTCCATCCTCCCAAGGTCAGTAAAATGAGTACCCAGTTAGCTGGGGGAAAGGTAATAATGGCCAGGGAAGGCAACGGCAAACCACCCCGCTCTAAGGCCTGCCAAGAAAACGTCAGCGAAACCTGGCGTCCCTCCAAGAGTGAGTAATGACTCAGTGCTTGCACGAGAGGTTCCTTTCCTTTTTTTCATAAAAACAGGAACGCACAAGAGCTCTGGACTGTCTGCGTGCTTCCATCACGCTAAGTGACCCGGGGACACGCATCATAGGCGCTATGAGTTCTGCTTCTTTCCCACATTTTTGCCCCTCAGTCCCCTAACCAAAGAGGCGCTCATGAATAAAGCAGAAGTGGCTCATGCATAGTGAATCCCCCCCTCCAAAATTTGCATGTGGCGCAGCCCTGCCCTCTCCCCAAAAAGCCCCCAGCACCACTTTTGGAGACCGCTTCTCCAAGGAGGCGCGGAACTACTTTAAAACCCTGCCTTCCCAGCCCAATCGAGATAAACGATCCGTGGCTGATGATATCAAAAGCTGCTGACAGGTCTAGAAGAACCCACAGGGTCGCACTCCCCCAATGCATTCCTGGTCTAAGTCATCAACCAGGTTGACCAATGTTGTTCCCGTCAAGGTTTTCACAGAGAAAAGCTGAAGGAGTATAGGGCGTGCGAGCAGACTGCAAATATTAAAATGGAAAGAAAAACAAAAATGATCATGAGGCTGACAACAGAAGGGCAGAGTACAAATTCCACCGATAGAGCTTAGCGTTCAGAGTGTTCAAAGTACATCACATGCAACTAGGAGAGAAACTACTTTGGCATCAATCCTATAGGATATAGCTACATCTCGAGCACAAAACATGCTTTCCTCGACTAGAAAACATTGGTAACTGGGCTATTATAAAAATATAATAGATATAAGGCGGGATACAAAGGTTTTAATAAATAATAAATAGACAGCCTGTTTTATTATTTAGCCAAAATAGGCAATGCTAAAACAATTACATGCTTCAGAACAACATGGTAAGCTAGATAGCAATTCCCCCAGTAAAAGTTGGATCAAATAAAGCCCAGCCTTCTGTTTCCAAAACAGGACAGTTCATAAGCAAGGCATAATGGAAACACACAGACACCTTGTTTGTCCCCAGCTCCTGATACTCAAAAGGTATAGTGCCTCTAAATGTGGAGGTTCTAGTCATGGATCAGCACTGGAGATATTGCCATTATAAACACTTGCATCGTGCCACAGAATGGCCGTGTTCATAAATAGATAAAGCAGCCTTCCTCAACCTGGGGCGCTCCAGATGTGTTGGACTACAACTCCCAGAATGCCCCATGGGGCATTCTGGGAGATGCAGTCCAACACATCTGGAGCGCCCCAGGTTGAGGAAGGCTGAGATAAAGCGTTACTGTTTCAACCAGTGGTTACAAGCATAGTAAAAATGAGAGAGCTTCAGCTATTGGGCGGTATAGAAATGCAATAAATAAATAAATAAAATAAATAAAAACAATGGTAAAACAAATCATACATTCTGCAAGGTCTGAAATTTTGCTCTATACATTTGGGCTGCCAGAGCGAAGTTGGCCGATGCCAATATGCTATCGCATGTAGACAAAAAGTGTATTCTTTCTGAATCGGACCAGCTGGACATTTTCTCAAGGAAACAATCTAAATATTTAGAACCAATTCGGGAATAGACAAGGCAGTAGAACAAATAATGAGGCAGATCCTCCGCTTTGCCACTACGGCAAGGGCAGCGTCTCGAGGCATAAGGAATTTTATTAAAACGCCCTTCAAGAACTGCTGTTTTCATTCGTTGCATCTTTAATCGTCCAAGGGCTGATCTAAGACGAGGATCAGAAATTAGAGTCGAGTAGCATTCACATTCAAATTTAACCTTAGTGTCTGCCAACCAAGGTGCTATCTTATTACTTGAAACTGCACAGAGATCCATTTGGATAGAAACACTATAGACCCTCTCCTTAAAGACCTCTTTGCTGTTAGCTAAATTCAAAGTACTAAAGTATTGAGAAGAAAAACCATAATAATGAATTTGAGGAATCCGTTTTTGAAACTAAGGCCTTAGCTAGACCTACCTGATAGTCCGCGACGGAGGAGGGAAGATCTCACATTGCGATTAACGCGAGATCCCTCCTCCGTTTACATGTGAGGTGCGACGACCTCAGGAAGAGAGGCGTTGCGCCCGCCATTTTTTATTTTTAAAGAAGACGGAGCGCACTAATGCTCATAAGCTAAAGGAAGGTCTTTTTTAAGTTTAACTGAATTTCCCCATTCCCCTCACCCTACCCCCAGCTCCTGGCTCCACGCAAGTAATCACGCGGAGCTGGGTCAAACCGTGGCAACGGGCAACACGTTTCGCAGTCTCAAGACCGTGGAAAAAGCAGGCCCAAAGTGGAGGGCTCTATCCCGGGGCGAGGGAGGGATGACAAGGCGGAGCGTGTTCAGAGGAGGGCAACCAGGATGATCAGGGGTCTGGAAACAAAGCCCTATGAAGAGAGACTGAAAGAACTGGGCATGTTTAGCCTAGAGAACAGAAGATTGAGGGGAGACATGATAGCACTCTTCAAATACTTAAAAGGTTGGCACACAGAGGAGGGCCAGGATCTCTTCTCGATCCTCCCAGAGTGCAGGACACGGAATAATGGGCTCAAGTGAAAGGAAGCCAGATTCCAGCTGGACATCAGGAAAAACTTCCTGACTGTTAGAGCAGTACGACAATGGAATCAGTTACCTATGGAGGTTGTGGGCTCTCCCACACTAGAGGCCTTCAAGAGGCAGCTGGACAACCCTCTGCCAGGGATGCTTTAGGGTGGATTCCTGCAATGAGCAGGGGGTTGGACTCGATGGCCTTACAGGCCCCTTCCAACTCTGCTATTCTATGATTCTGTGATCCCGGGATCCCCTGGGCATCATGTGGACACACAGGGACAATCCCAGGGTTCACCCCGTGATAAAGCCTGATCTAGCTAAGGCCCAAGAGGATGTATTTGATGAATTGGCTCTCATTTGCTCTAAAAGACACAATTTAGGTAAACTGGTTAAAGGAGGGATCTTGAGCCAGTAGTTTAAGGCCCTGATGACAGTGATAGATTTAACTGCTATTACGCCGGTTTCTGAGCATAAAAATGAAGCAGGAGAGCACCTTCTTACACCTAGAATTGTCCGTAGCAATTTATTTTGAAACATTTCCATATTGTATGAAGATTTCAGAGCCCATAATTCTCCTTATTCATTATTAGGATGAAGTGTGCCCGTTTACAAGTTCAGCCCTGGATCTTGGACCCACCAATATCCCAGGCACGGCTGATGGGTACGTGGGAGAGGGCCTTCTCGGTGGCTGCTCCAAGGCTCTGGAACTCCCTTCCCAGGGAGGCTAGGCTGGCTCCCTCTGTGCCACAGTTTCGGAGGCAGGCAAAAACGTTTTTGTTTCAGCAGGCTTTTGGAACTATACTGGACCTGTGCTAATGAATTGGATCCCCCCCCCCTCTTTTAACCTATTACAGTTTAATTTTTTAACATGTTTTTAATTTTACTGTAGGTTTAATTCTATTTTAACTTTTGTAATTTATATTTATATGTTTTAATTGTACATGTTTTAATCTTGTAAACTGCCTTGAGTCCCAGTACTGGGAAAAAGGTGGGATATAATAAATAAATAAATAAATAAATAAATAAATAAATAAATAATAATCCTGCTATAATGCACCTGTCACATCCACCTAAAGGCATTTTGGTGCCAGGTTGCCTAAATACTGGTGAGCAATATTTGAAAGCAACTTCTTAGTAATGGGATTGCAACAGAAAGCCAGCCTAGCCAGGCAGACTCGCCTCACCTGTCAGGAATGGGATGGGGCTAGAGTTGCTTCAGGTAGAGCTGCACATTGGCCCTTCTCTGTTCTTGGTCACCGGTTCAGAAAAGGCAGGTGCCTGGCAGGGGTGGGGGAGAAAACCCACCCGTTTTCATCACATGCAGGAGCACCAACATTTGCCCAACTTGCTGGTTACTGCACACTCAAAAGGCTCCCTTAATTGTTTCTAAGAATAGTCTGTACGCAATGCCAAAAGGCACACATTCCTTTGCTTGAAAGTTAAAGAGGGGCAGCTGGCAACTGTATTGACAACACCAGTGCTAGTTCCAGATTTCTGGGGGGCCTTAGGCAAGACACCCACAATGGGCCCCCTCCCTCAGTGAGGCGACCTTTAGGGTGCTTTAGGATGGATTCCTGCCTTGAGCAGGGGGTTGGACTCGATGGCCTTGTAGGCCCCTTCCAACTCTGCTATTCTATGATTCTATGATTCTCTCTGCCATTGTCACCCGCTGCTCTTGTTCCTCATCTTCTTATCATTGCTCCCATTTGTTTGCTTGTTGCACCATGTCCTGCTTTGTTGGTGCCCTGGTCAACAGCAGGTTGGCCACTGTGTGAACAGAGTGCTGGACTAGATGGACCCTTGGTCTGATCCAGCATCAGGGCACTTCCGATGTCCTTATGACAGGCAGAGATCCAGTGAGCAGTGGCAATGGTATCTACCCCACCCCCCTTCTCACCACCACCAATATCTGGGCTGAAGCAAGATGCAGGGGAACAAGGAGGTTGCAATGGTGAAGAGGAGAGCAAGTCCAGAGGGCTCTTCCCAGGGTGTCCCTGGGGGTGTGTGGACCCTTGGCAAGGGCCCGACAACGCCTACCTTTGACGTCGGCCCATATAACAAGGTAATCATAATAAACCCTCTCTTAAAATACGCTGCTTTTGCTTGGCGGTGTGGGAGGTGCACTATCTGGGACTGTCTATATTTAAACCTAGCTGATAATCGTGTCCCGTTATCACCCCATCCTTATTACATACATACTGTATTTCTTCGATTGTAAGACGCCATCGATTGTAAGACGCACACTAATTTCAGTACCACCAACAGAAAAAAAAGCTTTGATTATGAGAAATAATAAACACTGCCACGACACAGGCTCTGAACACCAGACCTCACGTCTGCCACCACTTATTATGGGGTGACACAGGCTCTGAACTCGAGACCTAGCCGAGGCTACTCCCTGCTCAAGCCAAGCACCACCGCTTGATACGCATGAGGCAAGGGATAAAGCCCACCTTCCTCCAAACTATGTGGAGAAAGGGGTTTAAAATGAAGAAGGATTTTAATATATATAATAATGCGCTGTGAGTTATATCTGCTGAGGTGCATGATTGTCAGAGTGGGTGCTGAATGTGTAAACTTAAGATGATAAATGCCAAACAGACACATGGGACTTTTGTGGTAGTTTAAAAACAAAACAATCAAAATTTATTTTTAAAAGTACACAAGCTTTGTTTCAAATAACAACATTTAAAAGCCTTTTTGAAACCTTTCATACAATCCGGTCACTCATACACATTCGCGCTTTCCTTTTTCTCACACAATCACTCTTGAACTTTCTTTATTATCAGTATTGATTAATATACTTCCACTAAGTGCACACCACACTCTAAAGACACCACGCACTACACTGACCCTCAAATTTCCCAGAACTTAAGTACCATAAACACAGAGAGCACTACAGACTCTACGAGTACCTAACAAGTCCCCCTGAAAAGCTCTCTCAATCCCCCCAGTCCTTCCCTTATATATCACTCCCCCCCCTCCCAAGACATTCTAACTCCGCCCACTCAGGCCAACATTCTAAAAACCACAGACTTACAAACTGCAGACATACATTTGGAATTGACTTGTGGGGTGTAACGCCACAAACGCCACCTGCGATTCTAAGACGCATCCCGTTTTGAGAGATGTTTATATGGGTGTGTGTGGGGGGGGGGGGGAAGTGTGTCTTAGAATCGAAGAAATAAGGTATATCTCTTGCAAAGCCTTACAGAAGCTAGTTTATTAAGAACTAGGTAAGACTCTCAACCTTACATCTAAACCAGCTAGCAACACAGCCAGAAAATGTGTTGCAGAGATAAATACATAAATAAAATAAATAAATACATGCTATTCAAACTATGCAAGACTAACTAAACAGATGCAACAAAAACAACAATGAATCTTGGGGCACCTAAAAGATTAACAAATTCACTCTTCTTTAAGTTAGTCTTTAATGCTTTATGTGTGTATGTTTTGTGTTTTAGAATTTTAAATTTTGTATACTCGTTTTAATCTTAATTTTAGAATTTCTGTAAACCGCCCAGAGAGCCCTGGCTATGGGAGTGGTATATAAGTGCAATAAATAAATAAATAAATAAATAAATAAATAAATAAATAAATAAGGTATCACAAGACTTTTTGGCTGCAATAGACTACCACGGCTACCCCTCTGGAAAACGTAAGTAGGTGCAACGTTCATACTACCATACACCATTGTTACTACTGCCAAAATGGATAATATCGCCTGAGCTCATGTGCAGGCCAGAGAAGGAGCAGGTATCGGGAGTTTGTTTCCTGTCTCCCAGCGAGAAAGAACACTCTCCTCCAAAACCCAGAAAACCAACTTTGCTACTCTTTAAACTGGAGTCACCAAGGAGTGAACTTGGGACATACTGAATAGAAAAAGCAGGTGTTCTACCATTAAGATGCAGCCTCTTTCCTAAATAAACCAGCACAGGCAAAAAGAGATAATTAGGTATCAAAATATTAGAATCATAGAATTGTGGAGTTGGAAGGGACCACAAGGATCTTCTAGTCCAACAATACTATTCAAGGTTAGCTCTTGGCTGCCTGATTGCTTGTGCTGCAAATGGGAGGAGCTAAACAACCCAGGGATGCTCCATGCCTGGGTTGTTTGTGACATCCAAACCCAGAACGCAGGGTTGTCAGAGAAGAGACAACCCAGAATGGCCTAGATGCAGGTGTAACCCCTTGTGGCTGCTAAGCAACGCCAAGGTGCCTGAGCTTCCATCAATAATTGGGCAGAAAAGAACCGTCTCATAATCCATTGATGCTACACAGGTGCAGTCTAGAGTATAAAGTACTAAAGTCTAGAACCATCTAAAAGGCGAATAAGCAAATCACAAAGAAGGTAGCTCCTAGTTTGATGGGGAGTGGAAAGAAAAAAAGGGGTTGACTCAAGACCATTACAAAACTGTATTAAAAAGGGTTGCTTCTCTTCTCCACTCTGAAGCGGCTCCTGCTGAATCACCGACTGTCAGGTTCAGGACAGCAGGAGCCCTTTGAGAACCCCGGGCTGCCTGAAAGCAGCGCTCCGACAGCCGCCGCTCGACAGACGACGATCTCTTCCGACGGGCAGGCCATGAATAAGTAAAAGGAGGAGAGTGTGCCGTTTGCAAGTACTGGCACACAATCTGCCCCTGGAGGGTGAAGCACACTCAAACGACTCAGGCAGGCCGAGCAACGAGGAGATGCTCTCTCGCACACAGAGGGGACTCTTAGCACCAGCATTCGGGCTCCCTGGGTTACAATAGCAAATCAGGCCGCGCTCCATTTAATGCACACCCCTGCGCCCATTTTGTTCACTGTGCGCACTGGCTAAACGGTGAAAATGGATGCTTCCCCCAGGAACCCTAATGCTGCCACCAGAGAAAGAGAGAGAGAGAGAGAGAGAGAGAGAGAGAGAGAGAGAGAGAGAAATATATATATATATATATATATATATATATATATGCAAAGCCCTGCATCACAATTACCATCTGTCCTCACTCAGCTACCTGCGACTTCTCCGATTTCACCAGACGGCGGCTGCACATTTTCAAGCTCATTACCGCATCCATAAGGGCTAGGAACTTGTAAAACGGAAGCAGAGGTGTGCGGAAGGCCTAGTTTAGCAGCAGACTCTAACATCCACCTGTAGCTCTCTCATGGAATTCAGATGGTCTTGCTTCCACCCTCCCTTACACTCTTCACCTCGACACACAGCTCCACCCGCCTTCCTCAATAACCCACCCCAAACCCTATCAAACTAGCTACCCCAAGGTAATTATTTGGCAGAATCTTCATCATCCAGCACAATCACCACAAACATGACCTATTCCAGTGGGGTGAGGCTAGGGAGGAGAGACCCAGGCTACATGCACATTAATAACAGAAGTACTTAGTATTTACATTGCTCAAAGCACTTCACATGCATTAATATCGCTGTAATCCTTACAATAAGCCTGTAGATAATACTAACCTATCACCCCATATTGCAGCCAGGAAGGCCGGGGGGAGGGGGGCAGCACCAAGGCAGAGACACAGCGGCTTTCCTAAAGTCATCCAGTGAGTTCATAGCCAGGCCGAGATTTTGAACTGAGAATTTCCGGCTCATAACAGTTATCCTCTACTAATGCTCCATAGCTTAGCTTAGGTGTGTTCCATGTTTTGTTTATGAGGAGATTTATCTGGAATGCTTCATGCTTCCTAATAATGACCTGGCTTGCACATAACACTAACTCAAGTTTTATTTAACCCATGGTTTGTTGCCTTACCCAAGGTTTGTCTGCCAGACAATCGAACAACCCGTGGTTTGTTTTCTGAAACCCTGGCTGTCAGGTATAGGTACAAGGCCGGCCTTGTACCTAGTGGTTAGATTTATTAGGAAATGGTTTGAGACTGGCAGATGTTCTCTGCAAGCTTATCTCTGTAAGAAGTTCCCATGGGAGTAGCTTGTTCACTCCTTTGTCTTGGCCTTGAAGCGGCTGGTTCTCTGGGAACTTCAGAGTGTTTTGGAAAAGGTGGAGGGACGCTCTTCAAAGTGGGTTGTAACATCCCGCCCTCTTGGCACATGGGCAAGGTTTACTGGTCAGAGGACCTGTCTGTCAAGTGACTTTGAATAGGCCTTAAAGGCTGGTGCAAAGCTGAAAAAGCTTTGCTAGGTTTCATCTCTCGACGCAATGCCTGACCTCCCTCCTGCTTTGGATTCCACCTCCGCTTGGGACTTTGAAAGCACTCTGCACATGGACGCTTTGCTATTTGGACTTTGGATATCTAAGAACTGTGCCATGAAAAGTAGTGAGGCCTTTTCATAGACTTGGAGTTGCATATGCTGTGGATTCTGTGTTTGTGCCCAGACTCAGGTGGCAGGGAGTTTCCAGTCCTTAGCAGAAGGATGAGAGTCCTGGGCCTGAGGCTTAACCTTTCCTGAAGTCGTGGTAACGGGGTCAGCTCAGTAGTGGTAGGCTGAGATTGACAAGTGTGTGATGAATTTCTCTGCCCGGCTCTGGTGGCTCAGAGCAACCTTTCTTGGGACTTTGTTTTAGGAGATTGGCCATGTTCCTTTGAGGTGCCAGGGTATGCGGCATCTGGAGAAGCTCAAAGCAGTTACTGGCTTACCCTATTCACACACACCCTCCGAGTGTCTGCCTTAAGAATTGTTCAGAAAGAAGAGCCTAAAGCTTTCTAACCATTGTTCTGCTTTAAGTGTGTTTTGGAGACTCTGTAACGTTAAGCTTGTCTACCGTGTGATTTCCTCAATAAAAGAAGTCTCACTGGTGTGAGTGTTTCGTGTCAGCTTGCCAGCACGTGTGAATGCCAGAGGGAACAGGCATGAACACCACCACTGGCCATTGTAGAACGATGGAGAGAGAAGGTGACACAGTTCTAGGATGCTGTAATGCTAATGTGGCACCTATGTGGTCCACTCCACATAGCAACCAGCCCACAGGCAGCAGATTTTGAGAGACCATTGAAGAGCCGCAAATTGAAAGCAAAGTTTGTTATATTTTCTGCATCAGCCACCAAAAGCTCTTGGGCTACATAATCATATCATACATTAGCAGAATTAGATTTTTGCGAACCGTCCAGAGAGCTTCAGCTACTGGGTGGTTCAGAAATGCAATAAATAAATAAATTATCCTAGAATATTGCAATATATTTGCAAAAAAAACAGATATGTAATAGGTCGACACAGGCATCGTGCCAATCCTACTCTCAAGTAAGAGTTTGGGTCTCTCCTTGCAACTCAAGCCTTCCACGGAGTATGGAATTCCACAGCAGAGCCAGCCTCGTGGGGAAACCTTCTTACATCTTGTACTACAACTTTCCAGGCAGTTCAGGTACGCTGCAACATTTACCCAGACAAGCAAAAAACACCTCCTGTACCTGACAGTCCTGGGGGGACAGGGGAGTGACAAGGAGCTTCATGTTCACCCCAGAGGCAGGTATGTGTGTGTGTGCGTGTGCCTGTGCACGCGTGTCTGTGAGTAGGTAGGTAAGGAACGTTTCAGCTAATAAACTCTTCACACTTCACAGCCCAGCAGAAAGAGGTAAGAGAGCCTCGCCATGCATTCTGTGGTTATTAATTCCCCACTGATTTATTTCTAGAAGTCAACTATGACAGAAACAACAGTTTCTGGCTCTCACCCCAAATCACCCAGCCCACCCCACAGGTGGGCAGAAAGTAGGTTTGGATACATTGGCAGGTCTATGAATGATCTGCAGTAGATTGATAAGGATTTCTGTCCTCCGAATTTGTAAGAATAGCAACAACAGAAGAACTCCCCACTGGCCAAAATTATACTGCTGAAATGAAGATATCTGGGGACAGGGTGTAACTGAGAGTTGATTTGTCTGTGGAAGGGCTGTGACTTCCGTTCCAGTTCTGGAACTCAAAACAAATTCCTGGTCCCCAGAAATATTTACTTCTAAGCACCCATCTTTTGCACCTGGCTCCAGTTGGGGTATCTCAGGTCTCTAGAAGGAAAACAAAGTAGTCCCCCCCCCCCAACCCTGCATTATGTTATCAAGTCTTTAACAAGCTGAGGGATTTCAGCTCCATTTTGTCAGGAGATGGGGCAATGAAGACGCTCCCATTGACAAAAGCTGCCAGAACCCCTACGTTATCAGCTCACTGAAGACTTTTGAACAATGGCTGGCATTATAGAGCTGTGTTACGCAGCAGCAGGTGGGTGGGGGGCAAGGAGTGGGGAGATGGGACAATTCCCAGCCACACAGTCAGGAGTGGGAGAGAAAGTGGATGTGGACTGGTGGGTGAGGGAAAGACTGGTTAAGGCTCCAGAATCTACCAGTCCACCAGAATAGAAGGCAGAGAGCCTGACCAAAACAAAGATGAGGAAACAGGTACAAATTAAGAGGTAGTTAAACAGTCCTCAGTTTTCTATTTTGGCTTAAAGAGGGTGGCTGGGATCCAAAGAGCTACTTTAAAAGGATTCAGAAGCAGCCAGCAACAAAGCACAGCAGCCACGGCTTAAAAGCTCCAGTGTCCACACTAGATTAGGACAGTCCCTGGAGAGAATCACCTTCTAGCAAGGCAGAATGCAAAAACAGAACATAAGAAGTAGGGGTGTGCATGGACCCCCCACTCCGCTTCACTTGCAGATCCGCCATTTTCGGATCGGGCCGCTCCGCCCCGCCCCCACTCCGCCTATGCCCACTCCACTCCGCTCGGAGCTCCGGATCCGGATTGGAGCTCCGTTCCCCCCCCATAGGGGGGGTTACCAGGCCCTGCCACCATCGCCGCCCATGCGGTGACAGCAGCAGAGCCCGGTAACGGGGAGGGGGGCCTTACCTGCCTCCGTCTGCAGTCCGTCGCCGTCTTCAATTGAGCCCGTGGTTCCACCAGGAAGTCTGGGCCGCAAGCGCGGCCCAGACTTCCTGTTGGAACCACGGGCTCAATTGAAGACGGCGACGGACCGCGGACGGAGGCAGGTAAAGGAGAGGGGGGGGGTTTACCCGGCCCTGCTGCTGTCGCTGCATGGGCGACAGCGGCAGGGCCTGATAAACCCCACTTACCTTTCCGGCGGAGCTCCGGATCGAGGCGAAGGATCCGCCTTCACCTCGATCCTCTTCGCCTCCGCCTTAAGGGCAGGCGAAGCCCCCCGCTCCGCTTCTAATTCGCTGGTCCGATTAGAAGTGGAGCACATCCCTAATAAAAAGCAGCATCAGCAGCTGGGAGAAATGGAATAGGAGATCCAGAACATTCAAGGACGGAAGTGGTGTGCTGGCATGATTCTATGGCTCTCTAAAGTTTGCCATCTTCTCTCCCCGTCATCCAAACCCAATGTTAGCATGGGGAAACTTTTCTCTTGCCACTGGGCTCAGACTGGGTGCCTTCCCTCAGCGACTTCCTTCCAAGGAGAATGCACTGGATGGCTGCAGAGGGGCAGGAGTAATTGTGCACACGCCTCCTCCATTGACTAGATTAAAGGGAGTGGCTTCTATGGACCTATGGAAACACGCAAATGCCTACTTGCTCCATGGCCAAGTTACTGCCAAGCCAGCTAAATCATGAAGGTACCTGTAAATGGACCAGTTCAGAGCCTTGGTGAGAAATACGGCCTTAATCCTGAGCAGCCCACCTAGATAGTTCAATTTATTTATTTCATTTTTTTAAATTACATTTTTATACCGCCCAATAGCCGAAGCTCTCTGGGCAGTTCACAAAAATTAAAACCATAATAAAACAACCAACAGGTTAAAAGCACAAATACAAAATACAGTATAAAAAGCACAACCAGAATAAAACCACGCAGCAAAATTGATATAAGATTAAAATACAGAGTTAAAACAGTAAAATTTAAATTTAAGTTAAAATTAAGTGTTAAAATACTGAGAGAATAAAAAGGTCTTCAGCTGGTGACGAAAAGAGTACAGTGTAAGCGCCAGGCAGACCTCTCTGGGGAGCTCATTCCACAACCGGGGTGCCACAGCGGAGAAAGCCCTCCTCCTAGTAGCCACCTGCCTCACTTCCTTTGGCAGGGGCTCACGGAGAACGGCCCCTGTAGATGATCTTAAGGTCCGGGCAGGTACATATGGGAGGAGGCGTTCCTTCAAATAACCTGGCCCCAAACCGTTTAGGGCTTTAAATGTCAATAGCAGCACTTTGAATCAGGCCCGGACCTGGACTGGCAGCCAATGAAGTTGTAAAAGGACTGGCGTAATGTGATCTCGCCGGCCAGTCCCTGTTAGTAAACGGGCTGCTCTGTTTTGTAGCAGCTGAAGC
This sequence comes from Elgaria multicarinata webbii, assembly GCF_023053635.1. Taxonomy (NCBI): domain Eukaryota; kingdom Metazoa; phylum Chordata; class Lepidosauria; order Squamata; family Anguidae; genus Elgaria; species Elgaria multicarinata. The sequence continues at coordinate 29,079,124 of NC_086183.1, read as the reverse complement.
TTCCGGACCATTTTCAAAGGCAGCCCCACGTATAACGCATTGCAGTAATCCAAATGCGAGGTTATCAGAGCATGGATAACTATAGCTAGGCTATCTCTGTCCAGATAAGGGCGTAGTTGGTATATCAACCTAAGCTGATAAAAGGTGCTCTTTGCCACTGAGTTCACCTGTGCCTCAAGTGACAGTTCTGGATCCAACAGAACCCCCAAACTACGGACCCAATCCTTTAGGGAGAGTGCAACCCCGTCCAGGACAGGGCAAACATCACATTTTTGTTTCCAAATTGTGGTGGCTCTGGGGTCCTTAATAATAGCGAAGCCTGTGTTCGACCTCACCATCAATGCCCGTCCAAAGGCCTTTCCTTTGAAAATTTAGTTAACACAGCAGAGTCCATTCGCTATCATTTGGCCTACGGTTTCCACCCCTAGTTTTAATTCATAACTCAAGGTTGAGAGAAGAAGAGGCAGTGTATTTCTCCAACCATCAGTGACTGACTCAGAAGTTAAATCCTTTAGGCTCCCCTTATTCCAAAGCCCTGTAATTAGAACTTGTTGTGTTCTTATTTCTTTTCTTTTCCTCCTCTAAATCTATCCATCTTACGCCTATGGCCCACCATTTTCACCAGCATTCAAACTTTCTTTTGATGTATAGCCTTCCCAATTTCTTGCCTTGCCATTTCCATTACTGCCGATTCCACTCCTTATTTGGCAAGTGCTAATTTACCCAATCTACGTCTTTATTTCCATAATAGGACTATTAGAAGTAGTATACTGGGCCATGTGTTAAGTGCTTGGGATACCAACTAAGCTGTTTTTCTCTTTGGTAATGTGTGTGTGTTTTAAGAATAAGGTCAGTAAAAATAAAGTCTCTCTATTTTTGGAATTTAATGGTTGTTTGAGCTAATTCCCCCAATTTAGAAGTAGCTTTTCCCCACTTGGATGAAACACCGTGCATAAATATCCGGTGTCTGCACTAAACCACAACTCTGGCAAAGGTCCCTATAGTCCCACGTTCGTCATTACACATGCGGGTTTGCGTAGGCATGAGAGCAAAAACGCGCTGCAACACCACTTTTAATTCACTTGTTTTTCCTCTCTCCCCACAACAAAATTTCACCTCCCCTGCCCTTGTCTCACTTGGGGACTATGAGTTGGGTTGCATACCGTTACAGTCACCATGGAGATTGGTATCCTTATGGCAAGGTCCATACATAACATGCACAAGCAATTTCCATGTGATGCGGCATCTCATTATATGCGCTAAGGAACTCTGAAACAGTGGTTGCCTTCCGAAGTCTGGATCTAGGGAAGGAGAGGCTGAGGGATCCGGGAGAGGAAGCAGAAAGGACCCTAAGAAATTAAACATGGTCCATAGGAATGGCGATAAAGTTTCAGATGAGGAGAAAGGTTGCCAACCGGCCCAATTATGGCCTCCAATACTTTAGAAATCACCTTCTATTCACCTAGTTTACTTCTCAAGATTTGTCTGTTGGGAGCCTATTCCCACAGCTACACAAACACACGTGCTCTGTTGCACCATGAGTTATGATTCCAGTGGAGATGCAGAACAAGGAGAGCAATGGGGTACTCGGGGAACTGGTGTGAGGAAAGAGAGAGAGCAAGCCCCAAGCACAACAATTACTTCCAGACTCCATTATTCTGCATTTCCAGCTCCCACAAAAAGGCAGCTTGCAAAAGCCAGGGCAATTTTAGGGAGGGAGAAGAGGACATGTTCGATAAGAAAAAATACGGGAGACTTTGGCAGAGCAGGGTATGGGAACTGGAGACTCCACAAGACCACAGCTGAATCCTAAAGTTCCTTTTTTCTCCATATGGACAGAGAGAGACAGGCAGACAGAGATACAGGAAGCCAGTCAATCAGCACCAGCTGCAATAAACATGGGGTCTGTGGACACCTGTGCTAGACAACAGATAAGCTCAGAGGTTAGCTTGCCAGGGGTTCCCACAGACCTCTTGAAAGTCTGTCTGCCCCCCTTCAGCCACTGAGCCTTTTTTTTAACACTCTATTGTTCTTCTTCCCCCCTTCATCCCCAGCAGCTGGCTTCCTGTTTGTTTTGAAAAGCATCTTCCATGTCAGAGAAACAGACAGAACAATGTAAAAAGTGAAGCGGAAGAGAGCTTACCCCCACCCCAAAGATTGGGGGAGGGACAGAGAGAAAATCAGATGGATTATTTGGGGCAGCATCAGTCTCTTCCATTTCAGGATGGGTGGAGGGAAGGGACAAAGAACCAGAGGTGCTCATGCTGACCTACCTCTGTGTCATCATGCATCCTATTGAGATGATCTTTTCCAAGCTCATGAAAACCCTGCCAGGAAGAGGGTGGAATTCTTTGCAAAAAAAAAAAAAACCCACATGAGTATGTAGACTCCATGCTTTGGCTTCAATTCCCATGACAGCATCTCTCAATCTAGCAAAAGTGAGTCACGGGAAGACTGCTATGATATGGCACACTCACACAGTAGGAAGCCCTACTGAACTCAGAAGGGGCTTGCTTGGGAGAAAGCATGCTGGAGGTCTGGCTGAAAATCCCACTCAAATCAGTGGAGTTGATTTGGGTATTGTTTGGTCATTTGAAGGCGGCAACACATTCGCATGTGTGAATGGGCCACTGACGAGATTGTGGGCATTTTGTTTTGAACATAGACAGGAGGTTCTGAGACTACATGAGTCTCTAACTAGCCCAACTCTTGGATCAGTTGAATAGTTACTTCAAGTTTTAATTGTGATGCGCCTGTGAAGCCAAAACATGGAAAGAATATCCACAATTCTCCTCTGTTCTCTTGTCTACAGAGAAAAATGGCATCCTTCTCCATCACAGACAACTTTAGGAAAGGGTTAACGGGTCCTGTATGATATGGGGAAGGGTGCATACTCCTCTTAAAAAAGGGTATATCCTCATTGATGGAGGAGTTAAAACAAAGGAAGGAGAAGAATACAGGAGTTAAACAAATTTAAGTAACCACTCCTTTATGAATAAGGCCCAAGCTAGCTGGATATTTTGCAGCATCCCAGAGCCTTCACTATCCCCACATAAATATGGGCAATCTTGAGTGTTCAGGACTATGACCTGGTTTGCACAATCAGATCCCCCATCGTTTGTTAACCATGATTTGTTTACGAGCATGCCGGAGTGAACAAACGTGCTGGTTTCTGCCTGCATGACTGCTTTTGCTTTCAATTAACAATTGTTCAATTGTTTCATGATGTGCAAACCTGGAAATTCTGGGTTGTTTAGAGGTTAAACAACTCAGAGCTAACCCAGAGTTTGTTGTTGGGTTAATTCTGAGTTGTTTAACCCTAAACTACCCAGAGTTTTTGGCTTCACATGTTATGAAATAAACCAGGAACACCCCATTATTGTTAATTGAATGTGGAACAGATTGAGTGAGCAGATTGGGGGGCAACTCAGTCACTCACTCCTGTGCCCCTTGTCACTTATTGGGTTAAACAACCCAGGAATCTCCCATATCATGCAACTGGGTCTATGAGCTGGAAATTCCCTGGTTCAGATCCCACTTCAGCCAAACTCACTAGCTGGGCCTTCAAGGTAAGCCATTATTCTCTCAATTCCCCATTTGCAATATGCAAAAGTGTACCGACCTTCCTTACAGGATTTTGTAAGGATTACCAAGATGTGTAGGTGAAGCACTCTGAACACTCAGAAAAGCACCAAGTAATACCATGGTAATCTCAAACCTTTCAGAGTGAAATTAAATTCATTCTTGTTTATATGCAGTGTCTTGGTGCAAGTATTCTAGCCCCCCAGCCCCCCCAACCAGATGGCAATGGCTGCTACTACAGTTCATGGGCATCTGCCACCATTTCCACCCCAGATGTGGGGTTGGCAGCTTGCAGGTTTCAGCCCCAGCCTGGCTTTTCGACAGTTCCAGAATTGAGCGGGAGAAGCAGAAAACGTTTCTCCCACATGCGGTTAAGAGTCTGGGACAAGTCAGGAGTCACATCTCAAAAAGAGAGAGGAACTGTGGGAGGGCAAGGGGAGAGAAGTGATGTGGATTGATCACCTTGTCAAAGATGCCTCCACGTCTTAACAGTTGGGGTCAAGAATAACTAACCTCTATTTTATATGAAGCCAGATCAGAAACAGTAGGTGATTTCGCCAAGGAGAGAGAAAGATACAGTTTTGCCAGCCGTTATGCTTACAATGCTGTAATAAGAAAAACGTTGCAAATGAAATATTTCACACTGTTGGTTGCCCAGACTTCCTGAAAGCAAACTGAGACAGAATCCTCTTGATTTGAACCCTTATTTGGAGTTTCCCCCCACCCTATCTGGCCTTTCGCCACTGTTCTTTTTAAAGATTCTCGTTGCTTCAGCATTCTAAATATTCCCAAGGCCTTTTGGATTAATGAGATGGTTGTGTAATTTGCGTGCCGGTTCCTCTCCAACCCAACCTGCCTTTAGGATACTTAAGCATGACAGGCAGTTATTGAAGCTGATGGCTGCAAGAGGGGAAAGGAGGGGATTAAAAGAACCAGCAAACTACAGTTCTGCAAATGGGTCCTCCTGGACCCAGGACCACATGTAAGTCAGTCAATGTTACAAAAGTACCATGGCCATCTTTCCTGCGCTCATCACAGACATACAATGCTCTTCCCAGCCTAACAAAGGCAAGGCAGCAACCAAGGAAAGGGTTGCTGCCTGTTACATTAGGCCAGGGGTGACTAACTTGTCATCTAGATATTTTGTCAGCCTATTTGATAATCCAGTCCTGGTCAAAATGGCGTCAACCTCAGTTGTCGGGGGTGGGGGGGAAGCAATCAAGTGCAGGGCCAAGTATAGATATAATTGACTGTTCTTCAACATTTCCATCGACTACAGATCTAGGGCACAATCTGTATTCACATTAGGATGACATCAAGAGTCAATAGACATAGACTGTACTCTGTATGGCCTATGTGCCCTACAGATCATACCACAGAATCTTCCATAACTCAAACGGATTCCACAGCAGGCAAGCAAATGTGGAAAAAGGTTCCCTGACAGTGAGATGTCCGAAAAACCACTGAAATTGGGATTCTTTCTGTTCAGGAGGCTAAACGAATTCTTAACCCACAGTCTATCTTCCACGGACATGGCTCATGGGCTCCTTTGAGCAAAATGAAACACAAGTCACCATCCAAAGACATTTGCAGTGACCTATAGCATTAAAGTACAACAAATACTCATTTTTATCCACGCCACCCAGTGGATCTGCTATGGGTCGGCATACAAACACCTTAAATAAATAAAAAGATCATTAGAGATTATTAATATCCTCCCTCTTCCTACAATGCCCCCACCCATACATGAATCCTCCATCACCGCCCTATTCATTTGCATTCAGCATGTGATGGGTTGTTAACTTTTGTAAACCACCCAGAGAGCTTCGGCTACGGGGCGGTATGTAAATTTAATAAATAAATAAATGGGTTGAGCAGCCAGGAGGGACTGCGGCAGGCTCACAAACCGACCCACCAGCTCAACCAGGTTTGGCCCCCTGGTCTGGAGTCCTGATCTATGTCCAAACCAGGAGTCCTGGTTTGAACATAGCACTAAGGTTTTCCCCCTTAGAGATTTCCTGGTTCCTGGATCTGCTCCTGCTGGTGGGACAAACCTAGAAAGAGCAACAGAGGAACACGCACCAGTGCACATGCCGGTGAACAATAAGCCAGGATTCATGAGAATTCTGGCTTATCGTTTTTCTGTGCCTCTCTCTCTCTCTCTAACGTACTGCACAAAGTAGTTATGGAGAGAAAATGAGAGGGAGGGAAAAACATGTTGGCTTCTCTGAGCTCTTTGGAAGAAGGGCAGGATTAAAACGCAGATAAAATGGCTGAGGTGCAATTTGAACAGGAACTTTCCTGACTCTTAGCTCATACTCTTAGCCACTACACCGCAGCAGTTCTCAAAAATCACCTCCCCCACCTAATTGTAGGCGTTCTCTTCCGACGCCAATTTGCCGATCCAAGCTTCTATATATTACCAAGACTATATGTAGCTGAAAACCTGGAGAAGGTTCTTGTGGCTGCCATTTCACTGCAGGAATGCAAAAATTCGACCTGTGCTTTTAACTACACGGGTTGTAAAGCGTGGGTAGTTAGGGTTTTGGGTTTTTTTTAAACTTAATGAGGTTGGCTACGGCAGACATTTGAGGAGCCCTCAATTAAAATATATGCATCCCACACAGAAAGCCAGGGCTCAAAAATAAAATATGAAGCAGAGCTTCAGTTTAGTCACAGTCTCCATTGCTGGCTGGCTGGCTTTGGTCTTTCTCATCCATCCACACCCTCCTGTCTAGCCAAGCAAGTTAAGCAGAAGGGAAGGAAGAGGATAGAACAAACGAAAAGCAGCCAAGAGGTCACACGCATCATATACAACTACCTGACTACAGGCCTTCAGTTCCCAGAATCACTACAGAACACCAGTGCTTGTTCAACCAAATCTTGCCTAAACTTGGGAACACCTGTGTTTTGATTTCCACATCAAACAAAGGCTGGCCAAGATGGCCTCTTGTGGGACTGATCTCCTCAGGCTTCACGTGCGGAGGCACTCATTTGCAAGAGTCCACATGGGGGAATAGCGTTTTCCCTCACAACTCACCAACCCAGTGGTCCAGGGTGGCAAACTCTTGACATATGTGTCAGTCACGTATGAAAGAATGAGCCAGGAGCTTTCCCGTGAAAGGGCTCTGCCCTTCCAAGAGTTTATTCCAGTTCCTGGGATAAGGAGACACTGGTCTCAGCCAGACGAGGGGGTGAAAGGGTGACGATCTCGCGATTTTATGATTGCAAGATCATCGCCCTCGTTTACACGTGGCGCTCGACATCGCGGCCGCCATTTTGTTTTAGGTTTTAAAGGAGAAGGAGCGCATGAGCACTAGTAAGTTTTTTTAAAAAAATAATAATTTCCCCACTCCCCCCACCCCATCTCTGATGGGCACAGAGTTCCTGAGAAGCCCTGTGCCCGGCTTCCGGCTCCTCACGGTTACTCGTGAGGAGCCGGGACAAACCGTGACACCCGGCCACATGTTCCACGGTCTCAGGATCAACCCAGGACTGCAGAAAAACCAGGCTAGATGGGTAAGGCAAAATCCCGGGGAAATGAGGGATCGTCTCTCCCTGCCCCCGGGATTCCCTGTGCGTCATCTGGACACGCAGGGTTGATCCCGGGGCGATCTCTGGGATAAGCCCTCGTCTAGCCATGGCTACTGACATGGGCAATTAACTGCTTGGGGGGGGCATATTACTTCAGGGTTCCTCAGTTGCCAGAGCTATGTGAGAAGAAACCACACCACAGCAACTTCTGCATCGCTTAGGTAACTCAAGAACAGGGCCTTAATCAGGGATTGGCTCCAGTTGTTCAACAATTCCGTTCTATTGCTAAGAATATTGCCTCATTCCTGATTTCTGACTTCAGCGTGTGTGTGTTTTCTGCTGCAGAAGACAAAAAAAAGTAACACAAAACCCCAGTCTCACCGTCCTCTCATGCAGGCCTTTAAAGATTCTGTCCCTAATTAAGTCCACATTTTATGCCAAGGTCAACCCAGCACCTACGCGACAGAAAGCTGAACTCTGAAACCTGAATTAAATATGCAGATTAAGTAACTTGCATAAAAAGTCTTTATCTTGCATGAATAGTTTTACTTTTCCCAGCTCCGGAAGGGCAAAGAACTACTGAGGACACTCCAGTCCTGCTCAGTTTCCCTTCAGGCTTTGAGATCCCACCAGGTTTTAAGCCTATTTTTCCTGCAATCTTCCCCAACCTGGTGTCCTCCAGATGTCTTGGACTGCAAACTCCATCATTCCCTGCTGGATGGGAATGATGGGGGCTGCTACCCAACAAATGTGGAGGGCACCAAAATTGGAGGAGGTTCTTCTACAGTCTTAAGAGCAGGAAACCATTTATTTATATATTTTTAGGCTGCCTTTCTGCCTGTAGACCTTCAAATTGACTAGAAGTTGTTTAAAACACAATAAAATAAACTAGCAAGCAGGAAAAATCTTACATTCCAGACTCCATAATATATCATAGAAGTTCTAAGTGTACAGAACACAGACTATTCTGAAAGACAGTTCAACGTTGGTAGTCAAATGTACTCACTGTCAAGGTGAATCTTTCAAGCTTATTACAGGGGACAAAGGATGGGGTGGGGTGGGGACATAGCAACCAGGCCTGAACCTCAACTAGTTATTTGAGAAGATTTCTTGTGGTCCAAAGAAGCACCTCTCTCCTTTTTGGTACTCTTTGCAAAAAATAAAATAGTGTCTTATTCGTTTTTAAATTGTCCTGTATAGACACCATCATATAGCCAAATCTCATTGGTTGCGTTAAGCCACCTGATTTTTATTTACTGAAATCTGGGCATGTTGCCACAGAAACAACATTGTTCACCACGTCACCCTCCATGAAGATGGATCAGCACCGTAGTTAACTCTGGAAGAAAAAAGCCCCAGCCGCAACAGCCCTGGACAATATCAAACGAAGCGAATGTTCGCATGCAGTTTCTACCCTGCTAAAATGGCTAGTTTTGATCCAGGAATCTAAAGCTGGGGAGCATTCCATGCGGCCCTGCGTGCATTTGACGACAGTTGTGTCATAATCAGATGCAGAATGGTAGACAAGCTAGACCATTGCTTTGCCCCACTGTGGCAGTTCCTGTGCTTCCTTACTCTAAGGATAGTTTTAAAAATAGACCATAATTATGTTCCTCTGCATTCCAGTATAAAGCTAGAGAAGAAGGCTTGGGGCCGGTTTTGCCAGACAATTCCACTCTGAAAGAAAGATTTAGCTAAGGAAACAGACAAGCCACAGTTTGGCTTTTATAAAAATAGTCACAGAATAACAAAGCCCTCACCCCTCCGCTGTCCTCCCGGCTGGCAGCTTCCACGTTCTGAAGGGGTTTTTTTTGTCTGTGTTTTGTTTTAAGAAGCCCATCCTACCCTAGGACAATTATCCCAGGGAGCCAAGCGCACAGGCCTCTGCCCCTAATGGGAAGCGACATTCCCGTCCGTAGCCCCGCGCCGCAGTCAGGGCAATTCGGAGAGCGTGAATGAAGCTCCCCTTAATTTAATAAGAAAACAGATCGAGCGTGAGACGGGAGCATTAAAAATTCAGCTTTTACGTATGTGTGTGTGTATTTTTTTAAAAAACTCAGAGGGTAAAGAGGGTAGATGTAGGAACAAGAAACCCTCTAGGATTTGGGTTCGTCAAAGAATGCACTTTTTTTTTTTGAATGGATACAAAGGGAAAAGCTCATACTTCAAGTCACAGTTACTTTAGTGTAGATCAGAGAGCAAAATTCTGCAGAAGTGCAGAATATGATATGGACACAGGTTATAAAGCATCCCTTGCCTCTAGCCAACAGCTCATAGAGCTCACTGAGTCAGTGTCTTCTGCAAAACCACGTCCCGTTCATCCCCCACATGGATCTAAATCCACCATTACCTGTCGAACTGCCCCAGTTCTCTTACTCAAAGATTTAACCCAGGCACTTAATGATTTTGATACCTAAAAACCTTGACCTGTAGGCTTTAATCAATAGATCAATAAAAAAATGTATAGGGGCAATTTTAATAGGCAAGGCTGATGGACAGAGGAGACTGCCTTGTCCAAGTTAGACTGTTGCTCTATCTGGGCCAAAACAACTCAGGACCAGGACACGTAGCAAACCGACTTCCCCTATATATACCAAATCAACACCTGAGATCTTCCAAGGAGGCCTTGTTGATCATCCCACGACCAACAGTGTGTCATCAAGTAATAGCACGTACCCGGGCCTTCTCAGTAGTGGCACCCACCCTCTGGAACGTTGTCTCATACGTACTCCAAGAGGTGGAAACTAGTACTGAAACTGGGACCTTGTGCAGGGAGAGCATGTATTCAGCCATTGGGCTCCAGCTGTTCCCTAAGGGGGCACTTTCAATTGTGGTATTATAACAAGGAATGGCAAAAGGGGGTAATCAAGGAGATGTTAAAGATGACCTCTCTTTCCAACAAGGAATGGCAGATTTTATCTTATGCTTTCTTCAATATATCAGGGGGAAGCATCTATGTTGATACTGGAGTAGTGTGCAAATGCATTTAAACTTAAACGTGATCAATTACGTGAATCAAGTGGCAAAACAATGAATCGACCAAACATTCTTTCAATGGTCGATAGCCACACTAAATACATGATGCTGCCATCCATGAATTGTACATATTTCTTCTGCATCCTAATGGCTTGCTAGTACAAGTTCATCCTTCCAAACACAGAGAGATGTCCAGGAGTATAAGCTAACGAGGGAGTATCAAGTCGATCACCTCTGCCTGCCTTTCCTCCTCCCTCCAGGTTCCTGAGCTGACTGGAGGAGACAGGAGACACGGCTGCAAAGTGAACAAGCCACTTCCAGCTGAGTTTCTCAGCGCCTCAGCAAGACGGCAGTCAACAGCCGATTCTACGCTGCCCCCACCGGGCCTCTGCCCAAAGCAGGCGTGCGCCAGCTGCCACAGGAGCGCGATGGAGGGTGGCGAACGAGGGCAGCAGCCTGACAGAGTCGCAAGTGTTGGGCAAGTGGACAACTAGCGGAGTGCTTGGTACCCCAGGGCAGGATGGAGATTAACGGCCTCAAAAAACAACGCAGAGATGCAAACCTTACTTGCTACAGATCTCAGGAGCTCAGACACACTGGGGACAGACTAAGCAGCCTCTGGACTGAAATCTGCTAGGAAATGGAGTCCTGAATTAGCACTAGATAAAACCCTAACTGCTCTAAACCTACAGTCAAAGGCTAGATTGGTTGATACTAAAGTCAGTGCGTGAAGATAACAGGCCCAATCTCTGCTGGCCCTTTGGTTTTGCTGTCCATTCAAGTGTCCTACATAGACGTGGGTAGAAAGCAGGTTATCCAGATTTTTGGACTTCAACCCCCCAGTATTCCTTATCATTGGCCAAATTGAAATGGAAGGAACAAGGCGAATATCAAATAGAAGGGTGGTATAAGGAAATCTGGGATATTGCTATTAATGACAGACTTACATGTAGTATAAAAGTTAAGAAAGGAGTATCGAAGTGGAATGACTTTGAAGAGATATGGAAACCATTTGTGGAGTTCGTGTTAGAAAAGGGGAAAGGATGCAAACATTCACAAGAGTTGTCACAACTTTGGAAAGGAGAATAAAGGTCCCGGGGGTGGGGGGCATTTATTATAATTATTTTGGTTAATTTCTATTAATTTTCATTGTTATGTAGTATTTTGATGTATGGTGATATTGTATGTGTTTATGTTTAATAACAATTTTAAAAATAATAATCATTGGCCAAATTGGCAGAGGCTTCTGAGAGTTGAAGTCCCAAACATCTGGCGATCTACTTTCTGCTTATCCCTGTCCTACAGCCTCCAAAATCTTCCTGCCGATCTTGCTCAAGTTACAGGAAGACAGATTCTGGCTGGAAATCAGGAAAAACTTCCAGACTGTTAGAGCAGTACAACAATGGATCCAATGACCTAGGGAGGTGGTGGGCTCTCCCACACTAGAGGCCTTCAAGAGGCAGCTGGACAGCCATTTGTCAGGAATGCTTTAAGGTGGATTCCTGCATTGAGCAGGGGATTGGACTCGATGGCCTTAGAGGACCCTTCCAACTCTGCTATTCTATGATTCTATGACTTCCTGATAGCAGGATGCAGTTCCTTCTCATCCCAAGGCCCTGCATGGGATTGACTCTTTATCTCCTTAGCACCCCACTCCCTGTCTTCAGCCATCCCAACACGGAGTCCTCTCTCTACCCTGTTTTCCAACCCTCACTCTACCTGCTTGTCTAGTCTGACTCCCTGCCCTTCTCTTATCCTGCTAAAAACACATGTGGCTCTGCCCTTTGCCCAAGCCTGTATGACCTCTTTCCAAACCAAGCTCCATAAGCAAATATTTACTGCTGCTTGATCTCTTTCCTCAGGATGGTATACACTAGCCTTCCCCAACCTGGTGCCTTCCAGATGTGATGGAACTACAACTCCCAGCATGCACCAGCCAGCTGGGAGTTGTAGTACAACACATCTGAAAAGGCACCAGGCTGGGAAAGGTTATTTTACATGCTTTTTTTTAACCTTCTATTTAGCATGGTAATAAAGAGAGAATGGATCCAATCAAGCCTTCCAGTTCACATTCCCATTAAGACTGCAATGCAACAGCTCCCCTTCACAAACATTCTTGATGTTTCCCCCATTTTAAAGAAAGGGAATGTTGAGCGTAAACGTCAAAAGTCAAGTCGATTGTTCTCCATCACTGCCACGCATTTCTGCCCAGCAGCAGGGGCAGAAAAAGGAGCTGGGTGTGAAGCTACATGCCAAATGAGTACTGATTCCGAGATGTCCAAGAACAATGTTCTAATCTTAGAAGACACTGAGGGGGTGGAATAGAGAGGCCCCCTGAAGCTTAATCTTCCCTGGCATGCTAGTCCAAGAAGCACCAGAGACGGGCGTTGAAGGTGAAAAGGTTGCCTCAACTCATCCTGCAGGCCTGGTTAAGGCAGGCAAGAAGGAGAGAAGAGATCCCAAAAGGACACAGAACAGAGTTAAGAGTCCACATAGTTTAGGGCTGGAAATCAAGACTTTTGGCTTCCAGTTTTGGGATGTTGGACTAGGATGCAGGATTCCCAAGTTCCTTTCTCAAGACATTGGAAAGAGTCGTTCTCTCTCAGAAGTCAATTCTTTCGGCTTCGCCTGCCCTCCTAGTAGTCACGACTCCCCCCATAAAAGCAGAGATGGAGCCTCTAACCCGCCAGGTGCTACCAAGACAAGTACTCCTGTTCTTTCATCGTAAGTAATGTGGCTGGCCCTCTCCCTGCTAAGATGAAGCACAGAACTTTAGATTCGTCCAATCTTGCCCTTTGCTTAACTAGAGTGACCGTATGAAAAGGAGGACAGGGCTCCTGTATCTTTAAGAGTTGCATAGAAAAAGGAATTTCAGCAGGTGTCATTTGTATGCATGCAGCACCTGGTGAAATTCCCTCTTCATCACAACAGTTAAAACTTCAGGAGCCCTGCTCTCTTGACCAGATACAAAAGAGGGTAGGGCTCCTGCAGCTTTAACTGTTGTGATGAAGAGGGAATTTCATCAGGTGCTACATGCATACCAATGACACCTGCTGAAATTCCTTTTTCTATGCAACTCTTAAAGATATAGGAGCCCTGTCCTCCTTTTCATAGGGTCATCCTAACTTAACCAAGATTCATGAAACTCCCGTCCAATCCTGATTCCCAGCCTAGGGCCAAGAACTGCCGAAGTGCCACTCTTCCACCCGAACAAGGACAGGCCATAGCTCAATCATTGGCAGAGCACTTGGCTTTGCATGCAAATATTCCCAGATGCCACCCCTGGCATCGCCAGATAAGGCAGGAGGAAAGGCAAAAAGCCCTTCTCTGAGTGAGGCCCTGGAGAGCAGCTACCAGTCATAGTATAATGCTGTGCTACATAGGACATGGCAACTTCCCAGGTTCCCCAAGCTGCTCTTAAACGATTCCGTCCATTTCCCCATCATGGTGGAATTCCCTCTCTACAGCCCCACATACTGCCCCCTCCCACTCTTTCCTCAAAAACACCTTTTCCACAAAACCCTTGCTGTGGGCCCCACTTTTCACTGCCAGCCACAACAAAGTCTGTGGAAGCACATTCACCTTTTTATTTATTTATTTATTTATTTATTTATTTATTTATTTTATTGCATTTATATACCACCGCATAGCCGACGTTCTCTGGGCGGTTTACAAAAGTTAAAAACAGTAAACATTAAAAACTAATATACAAAGTTTTAAAACATAAAAAGCATAAAAACAACAGTATTGTTATAAAAGCAGCTATCCTGGGGTCCGTTAAAAACAAACAAACTCAGTATATGTTGTTACATGCTGTTCAACGCCTGGGAGAAGAGAAAGGTCTTAACCTGGCGCTGAAAAGATAACAATGTTGGCGCCAGGCGAGCCTCATCGGGGAGATCATTCCATAATTGGGGGGCCACCACTGAAAAGGCCCTCTCCCTTGTTGCCATCCTCCAAGCTTCCCTCGGAGTAGGCACTCGGAGGAGGACCTTAGATGTAGAGTGCAGTGAGTGGGTGGGTTCATGTCAGGAGAGGCAATCCGTCAGGTATTGTGGTCCCAAGCCGTGTAAGGCTTTATAGGTCAAAACCAGCGCCTTGAATTGGGCTCAATGCTGTTTGATGTTCAACAGCATGAGTGGTAGCTGCTCTCCAGGGCCTCACTCAGAGAAGGGCTTGCCTTGCCTCTTTAGCAAATTTTACACTGTAAGCTCCTGGAGGCAGAGGCCTGCTCTTCCTCCCCTCCTCATTTTTATTTGCATTGTCAGCAGGGAGTGGGGAAAGGAGAGGAATGGGGCTGGACATACAGGTAGGCTCAGGGCTCCCACTCCATCCTGCATCTCTACCAGCTTTTGTCTGTGGATTAAGAAGCGTTTCTTCTTCTGCTACAAATCCCCTTCCCAGGACAGGCCTGGCAGACCACAAATCTAACCAATTTGCATTCTCACACACAAAAAAACTGCAGGTTTTCACCAAGGTCAGGAAAAGCGGGAGCACAGCAAGGATCCTGGAAGCTCAGCACATCACACTTACAAGGTCGTTCTGGGGGCGGGAGATGCCGTTCGTTCGCTAGGCCTTTTGCTTATGGGAGAAATTGGGTGAGTTGATGTGGCGAAGAAGAATATGGGCGTCAAGAGAGGATCAATACGGCTTAGCCACAGACCAAGCATCCCTTGAGGGGATGGATTTTTACATATCTTAATATAGATGCAAATTATCTGAGAGAATTAAGTAGGTCACACTAACATCACTACCGTTACAGGCTGAAAGGAAAGTGAGTCCACGCACGTGTGTGTGTACAAATAACATAAGAGGTATGGGAGCAGAGAAACCCCAAGCGGTGGGGGGGGGACGAAGAGGGGGGAAGACAAAAGGGACAGCAGAGCCTAAAGTGCTGTTTGATGTTCAACAGCATGCAAACAAAGCAGTTAAATGGAGCAAGCTGTCAGGGAAAAATAAAAGGTATTTTAGAGTTGGAGAGCAGGGAATGCCCCTCCCAAGCTAGAAAGCCTATTTTTCCAGGCTGCAGGGGCAAGAGAAGACAGCAAACAAACCTAGAAGGAGACATCAAGATGAGATCTTAAGGAGATGAGGCAGAGGGTGGTGTGGTGTGGGGGTGTGTGTGAAAGGAAGAGGCGCAGCAGGAGGACAGAGGTGTCCTTGAGGTGTTGGAAAGACCATTAATTTATCGTGGCGCTCTCCCGTACATCCTGGGCATGCACCTTATGATTCTCCCTTTCTCTCTCTCTCTCTCTTCCACTACCTCCTTAGCTTCCTGCCACCCCAGGCCACCGTTATATCTCAGCACCTCCATTTTCCAGTGAGGGTGGGTGAGTAGGAGATAATTCACCAGGTCAGACCTCTAGAAAGGCTTACATAACCTTTTTGCAATTCTACGGAACACAAGTGCAGCCGTGGCTTCTTGAGAACCCTATCTAGTGACGTTTCATTAAACGCAATTTCAATTTGACACAAAAATAAACCAGCATATCGTTACGAAGATCCAAAGCATGCGCTGAATTAAAATAATACAAGTGCTATCTGCAACAAAATGGTGCTGTATACCCACTAATAGCACCCCTCCTCTTCTGAATTCTAGCCAGCCAGCTATGTTATCTCCCAGGGTCAGGACCTCAAACAAAGCATTCAAATCCTCTCCCCTAATTTTCCACTTTTGTTTTCTACCCGATACTCAAGATTCCACAGCTACTGAGCATGCACAATTGGGCTCTTTTGGAGTAGGGGTCTGCTCCCTTATTTTTTTCTAAATTGTTGTACTCTAGCAAATCTTGGGGTTTCCGTGAGCATGATAATATCTCCCTTCTCCCCCCATCAAGTGGTCCCATTTTGATCCCAACCCTGTTGACACCACCCACCCACCGTAGTTTGTTATTAGAGAGAGCAACTCTACATCAATACCAATTAATGTGAGAAGTCACCAAATAAGGAAATATATAGTTGTTTAAAAAAAAAAATCTGAAAAAAGGAGCCCAGGTTGAGTAACTTGGGAGCGGTGTATGAAACAGTCCATTTCAAAAAAAAAAAAAAAGAGTAGGATTCCAACAATATAAAAGAGCCATGCTGAGCCTATTCAGCACAGTGTTCAGTTCCCACAACGGCCAACCAGATGAGCTAATGTGAAGCCCACAAGCAGATATGAGTGCATTTCTACCTACCTTCCTGCTTGTGTTTTCCTGCAACGGGCATAGTCCCAGCCCTCATATTTCCCCACATGACGGCCCACCCATGAATCAGTAGCTACCTTTATTCTAGCCCATGTTCATAGCCTGAAGGATTAGAAACCGAATATCCCCAGAATGCTGAACTGTCTATTACAATCTTTGCACAGGCACAGTGCCATCATGAAACACATAGCAACCGTCTTGTTTGTGCTGGGAGATGGACTTGCCCCCTACCCCATCTGCCTGTTTCTAGAAACACAAGACACGGGGGAAGACGTTGGGGGCTACAAATGGAGGGCAGCTCCCTTTGCATCCTCATCCAGGTAACTCAAACATTGCGGGAAGACAATGGTAGTAATTACAACCGGTATGTTTATATGGAATAGCGTTAAGGCAGGGTTGCATTGAAAGAACTTGCCTGGTGGCCACAGGCAACCAGGAATTCCAGGCAAGCAAGTGCATAGGCTGGCAGATGAGACATGGACCACTTCATCCCTCTCTGCCAAACTCCTTGGGAGATCTTTTTTTAAAATGCAGACTAGTCTCTTAGTAGGCTAGTAATTATTATTATTATTATTATTATTATTATTATTATTATTATTATTATTATTATTTGCAGGCCAGTCATTTTTATGAGTTTATTTATTTATTTTTATTTTTTGTATTTTTATATCACCCAATACCTGAAGCTCCTTACAAGGCCGATGTAAGGAGGGATGGGATCTTGTACAGATTCTGTTATTCTTATATCTGTAGCCCCATCCTTCCTTTAACCACACCTATTTAGTTAGCATCACCCACTCCATCAATGCCCTATGTCTCTTCTTTACAGTGATACGATTTTATACACAACATTTTATTATTCAAAATGGGGTTCAACATGCTGAGGATCATCTATCTTAAAATGCATCTTTCAGCCTGATTAGGTTGTATGTTTGTCATGACCAATGGTTTTTAGCAAATAAATTTAACCATATAAAGAGTACCTCTGGGCATGAAAAGAGCATGTTTTCTTCATCACTTAGCAAATGCAGCCATATCCCACACTCTTCCGCTTAAGTGGCAGGTCTCTCAAGAAGGCCTAAGCACCCTTGACAGTGTCCCAAGAACACAGTCCAAAATATTTTTTTGAAGCATTTAAAAATTTAACAAGGAGAGCGATACTCTCAAACCACCACAAACTTTCTGCATGAACTATGAGCAGGATACACTAAATGCACGAAGAGAGGAGAACAAAGTAGGCTGTACGGCCTACCTCACGCTCCACCTGCTCAGCCAAAGGGTGCATCTGCAACCACAGTGATTATTTACATTTATTATCATTATTTTAACATTTATTTTATTTAAAGTGATACCAAAAAAAAGGAATGAATACAAACAATCCCCTAACAATTAAACCAACGGTTATATGTATATGTATAATGTACAAAGAAAAATAAATTAAAGTTGATTGATACGACTTCTAGGGGAAAGAGGCTTAATCAAAGTAGAAAAGGGAAAGTTAAAAAGAAAAAAGGAGAAGAAAAGAAAAAGAGAAAGATACAAAAAACAAACAAACCCTAAATCATAAATGTGCTGTATTCCTTCATTTGTTGTTACAATGTCCATATACTCAGAGCTGAAACAGGCATACACTGTTGTTCAATGAATCTCTCCCATATGGCTTCGAACGAGGTTGATTCTGATCACAATGATTATTTTCATGTCTGGATTGGGCTGCACTTCAACAAATAATTTCTGGGTGGGTTGCAGAGCAAAATATATACACTTGTTCAATGTACCCCCCCCCCCCTGTGAACAGGCTGATGTTATGCCACCAGCACGCTGCATGGGACCATGCCCATTCATTCCCACCCTCACTATTGACACCAGGTGTGTTTTCTTGCACCAGGATCCGTTCACTAGTCACCAATACGGGACCCAACTGGGGCCACAGCTAGACCTAAGGTTTATTCTGGAATCATCCAGGGTTCGCCCCTGCCTGAGCACTGGATCCCCTGTGTGTCACCTAGATGAACAGGTTTGACCCCTGGACGATCCAGGGATAAACCTTAGATCTAGCTATGGCCTGAGTCTCCAAGAGAAATGAGCATTAGCTCAGCACAGGGACATGAGGGGAAGTGTGTGCGCACGCAGAGCAGGAAGAGCGCTTAGCTCATCCACGTCCATAGAGATTACTCTTCTCCTAGTTCCACTGGGCCCAAGGCAATGCAGAGTCCATGGGGAGATTTCGACAAGCAGAGACAGCGCTTCACAGTTCATCTTTTCAGCTCACTATCAAGAAGCAAGCGCCTTCCCTGCCCTTTGTTTCTTGCTCTTCCTGGCCAGCTCTCCCTCCCTCCAACCCAGCATAAAGAGATGCCTCAAAAGTTGTAGGACAAACAAAACTACGGCCAAAAGACACCAAAGCAACAGCTTCTCCACCTTCTGCATACAAAAACTCCCAATACAAGACCCTCTATTTTTTTAATGCCCAGGCGTTGGGGGCTGGGGGAAATCCACACGTCGTACTCAGGGCGCTTCCATGCGGCCCCAGTGCACCCCGAAAACGATCGTGTAGCTTGCCTGTAAAAGAGACGAGGAAGAGGCGTCCTTGCCGCCACCCACCTCCCTCCTCGCCTGGCGAGGAGGGAGGTGGGTGGCGCCGGCAAGGACGCCTCTTCCTCGTCTCTTTTACAGGCAAGCTACACGATCGTTTTCGGGGTGCACTGGGGCCGCATGGAAGCACCCTGAGTACGACGCGTGGATTCCCCCCTGGACTATCGCTTCAGCGAAGTTCTTGGTAGGACAGGAACCCAGCTAAACTGAATTTCCAATGCAGGTATTTTTGCTACCTGTCACCAACATGTCCTTTGTTTGGAGAGGACTCCCTGGCTACATAAACATTATTTGGAACAACTGGGGCGAGAAGTCCACTTGTAAATCTTTGTTGAGCATCTTAACTGAATGTAAAAGGATAATAAGACTACTAACCAAGTGATTTCCAAACGATGGGACTGGGGTGGGGGGTTTAGGTTCCAGGAATGGATAGAATCTCAAGACAGATAGTTTTCTCCTTGTCAGTGTTGGATTAGGGATCAACATCACAGATCCTGGCATACGGGAACACACAAGAATCTTCACACGCATAGAAAAGATGATCGGTATTAAAAAAAAATAGGACATTGCACAAAATGGTCAAGGAGGTTCAGAAGTGGAGACAGTGGCTCAATCCACCCACAGGGGCTTCTCAGTTTGCCCCCAACAAAATTTCCAATCCCAGCCCCCTTTGTCGCAACTTTAACTACTTTCTCCCATGCAAGCAGACCCTCCCACTCCGGTGTCAACTGCAATCCGGGCTCCGTCAAACAAACCTCCCCTTTATGCACTTGCTTTGTGCATACTCATTTGCTTGCACACAGAGAGCAATGTTCAACCAAAGCACATAAAGAGAGGATCCATCACTGCGGACATTGGAAAAGAGAGGGTTAAAGCACTCTTTGCCTGTCTCAATGGTGTGGGACAGTGTCGCTGGCTTTTCATCCCTTGCCAACTGCAAACATGCATTCTTCCCCCACCCCCTCCGCCTTAAAGATCAGTAACATCTGACAAGGGACATAATTCTTTCCCACTAAGGGCCAGTTCAGACTTTTTATGGTGTTCTTTGTTCTTGCTACAAAGTGTTTGCTATTGGCATGTGCTAAGTCACTGTGGTAGCTCAAAGTAACCCTCACCCCATCCCTGCGTTTTAGACTTTACACCAGGCCCCCAAGCCTCCACTGCTTCCTAAAGTAGGGGGCAGACTCAGACAGAGGTCTCAAAACAACTCTGCCAACTACAAGCCCCCTGTTCCTCGTCAGATTTGATCACTGGCGTCTCTGCTCCCCCTGCTAAGTTTCGTGTCTCGGAGCCCATCAGAAAGAATGGGGGAGGGACAGACACGAAACCGCTGGCTGAGGAATGTTATCGGCAGAGGAGACAAAGCGATGGATGGCGAGCTGGGATTAAGCTTGGTTTATGGAAAAGCAAATCAGTGATGAGTTGAGGGGAGGGGGGAGGCCCCTGGAGCAGAAACAGCACATGTTTCATTAAAGACTGTTTGAACAGAAAGAGAGCGGGAGAGATGCCGGCAGGCCTGATTCAACTGGAGAACAGCAAAGGACACACACACACAGTCACACTCACATACACACCAGGCAAACTACTACAGCGGCTGCAGATGGAGCAGTGGTCATTTGCACCAGATAGAACTTGTAGCATTGCATGGCTTCCTCCCTGCAAACACCCAGCTTTATTGGGGGGAGGAAAGGAGTAACTCCACACATCTCTTGCTATGGCGGCTTATACTCCGTGCAAGGTAACACCGCCAGTCAGCCTAGATCACAGCCGGTTTTAACTTATCATTCAGCTACATTTGTTTGAGGAGCAAGCTAAAAGGTGCCCTTTGACCAAGGCCTAGTTCACATGAACTGATAAGATGGTAGATTTATACCTGGACTGTACCACTTCAAACAGATAGGGGGGAGAAGGGGGAAGCAATTGCTTGAATTCACTTCTACGTGTAATTACTTATGCATAGAAGACTAAATGACAAAGAGAGAGAAAATGCTACCTTTGATTTCCCCCTGGTATTTGTATCTAACAAATACCGCTACCCCCACAAACCCCAGACACACCTACAGTCTGAAGTGGTACAGTCCAGTTCACTGCCTCGTCCACTGTTTCTGTGATCTAAACCAGAGATTGAGCTGCAAGATCTAAGTCCCATTACTTGTACAACAGGTAGCTTTTCACACAGAAGGGACAAAAATACATTACATTGAAGAAATTGGGAAGTGAAAGCATTGCAGTTCCATTCCTAGCAAGTAAAAAGCCTGCTGAATAAGCCGCCCGCAGGCATTTTTCAATACACAGGACTTGTTCAAGAGTGGATAGAACCTAAAACAGAAGATGACTTCTGTGCATTTAATGGCTACATGGGTCCCATTTTCTCCCAAAAATACACATAGGCTGTGATCCTGCCACAGCCATCCCACAGACAAGGCGTCCTGGTGTCATTCATAACCCTTTCTAAAGATAATGTAGCTCCTGCTCCAGTCTGCAGAAATTGCTGATTCAGCCACAAATTCTCTGCACCCACCTTGCTACAGTTTACGATCACTCCGTCCAGCGCAAAAAAAGTTAAGCAAATTTGTGCCAAGTTGCTTTTGGACCTTCCTCCAGTCTCTATTAATGCCTTAAAACGGAGAAAAACAATTCCAAAGCTGACAGAGGTTCTGGGTGTTCATCTCCAGAAGTACCACAGCTCCATCCAATTTCCTTCAGCGAAACTGGGCCTGCACCTTGAGGCCTCGTGGGGTTATTCGGACCCCCTGTATGGTTGCTAGTAAAAGAAGCCTGTCTACCTCACAGAGAAGTGGGGAAAGAAAAGGCCGACGTGCGGTTCCCGGTTGCCATAGCAATGGGGAGACGGAAGCAGCGGGCCTGCCTCCCAGGACAAAATTGACACAACTCACCTGCCCAAAAGACTGGGTGGAGCGTAATAACAAGGTAACCCAGTTTAATCTGAGCCAGGACTCGGCTGAGGAACCAGTTCTGAAAGTCCCAGCTTATTACGGCTATGTGAATAAAAAGAGGATTCCCTTGTGCATGTAGATTCTACCTTGCAACAATAGCCAGCACTCACTCATGTGAAGCCAGCCCCAGGAATCTCTTTGTATAAGAAGTAAAGCTTTATTTATTTATTGCATTTCTATACCGCCCAATAGCCGAGGGGGAGGGGCAAAATGATATAGATTCCAGCTGGGGCAGGAGATAGGGTGGAAGCATGAGCCCTCCTTCGGATGCACAGATTATAAGAAAGGGGATTTTTAACCGACATGAAAAATTTAAGTCGGAATCGGGAATGGCAGTTTGTCCAGATTAATTAAAACAAGGGTGCAATCTTGTGTATGTGGCATGACCTCCCAGGACTTGAGGCACTCAATTCCAACATCTGAAAATGTGCAAAATAGAAGCAGACTCTCACCAAACTGGGCAGGCACTCTTGCTCAGTGGTAAGAGTACAGAATTTGCATTGAAGACCAGAAAGCCCTAGGTTCAATCCCTGGCATCTTTATCTTTTAAAAAAGGATCAGGTAACAGAGAGACTCTTCCTGAGACACCAGAGCTGCTGCTGACAGAGCAGACAATACTGGGCTATATATGGACAGATAGTTTGATCGGGTAAAAGGAAATTTTCTATGTTCCATTATGTTGGAACCCAAAGATAATGCTGTTCTGTTATTACTAGTGCAATGCTTTGTCTCACATCTAAAACAGTGAACAGTGGTGTAAAATCTTTAACGATGTAGAATCTGAGTGTTTGCTGCTTCATGTGACACAAGAATACACCTTAAATTACACTCAGTATTCCCAAAGGTGACACATTTTAAGGGAAGATTGGGAGCTTGAGCGAATAGTCTTTCGGGGGATGCTTGTCTGCCATGCCTGATTCTCACAGGGGTGAACCCCAGGGTTCCCCCAGAACACTAGGGTGTAGCTCTGCTTTGCATGCACAAGGATTAAACTACGGAATTCACTACTACAAGATGTGGTGATGGCCACTAATTTGGGTGGCTTAATTTGGGTGGCTTTAAAAGGGGGTTGGATAAATTCCTGGAGGAGAGGGCTATCGATGGCTAAGTGCAACCTCCAGTATCAGAGGCAGTATGCCTGAATACACTAGTTGTTGGGGAACATGGGCGGTAGGGTGCTGTTGCACAAAGACCTGCTTGTGGATCCCTGCTCGACAGCTGATTGGCCACTGTGTGAACAGAGTGCTGGACTAGATGGACCCTCAGTCTGACCCAGCAGGGCTCTTCTGATGTTCTTAAGGATTCAGGTTCAATCCCTGGCATGTCCATGTAAGCCTGGGAAAGTCTGGAGGTCCACAGAGACTAGCCTTCTCAACCTGGTGCCCTCCAAAGAGTAGTGTAGCAGTTTAGTACAGATGCTCATCATTAGAGTCCCCATAGGTACACTCAACAAGCAAGCTCTAGAAGTTTTCATGCCCACCAGGAGCATGTTTTTTGTAATGCTAATGGGTCTTAATTGCCCATTGAAGACCGAGCCACCCCCCCAAAATACTTTGCATTACAATAGGGAAAATTCATTACCCTCCCAGCTATTGTGAGGACTACAGGGAACAGGGAAGTCTAGGCAGGTGGTGGGTGTGGTAGCAGATGACACAAGCTTCCCTGCTAATAAAAAAGGTGCTGGCCTTGCATCTCTGTGAGCCCTGGCTCAGGATGTGTTGGATAGCAATTCCCATGTTTCCCATCCAGTACAGCTGGGCACTAGATTGGGGAACTCTGGCATAAACAAAACTGTGCTACATGGAGGAATTGTCTGATTCAGGTTTCAGGCAGCTTCCTATACAGTTTGGAATCACTGAGAGATGGAGTTCAACATTCACAATTCAGTCTTCTATCTCAAAAGCAGCAACTGCCACGAAACTCCAGCCTAGCAACAGAAATACCAAAGACAAAGCTCTCTCATTATATTTTGTGCACACACAACACACCAGTCACCTCCTTGCCTGCTCAGACTTAATGCCGTAGTAGGGTAAAAAAAAAGACAAGAAAGTCTCCCAGCAGGATACAACCGTTCTTGGAGAAAAGGATGAGCCAACAGAGTTTGTGTGAAAAGAAGAACCAGGATCAAGAGACATGGAGGCTTGGGCAAAAGCGGGGCAGGCAGGGAACATCCCTTGGATGCTCTTGGCTTCTAAAACACACACACACCACAAACCCCTCAACTCTCAAATCGCCTGGAGGGATTTGCCCAGAGTGGTAAACCACAACTCAGCAGGGAGAGGAGAGGGTTAACCCTGTATTTGCTGCAATTGCCTCCTCTGGGCCATGGCTTGCAGACGGCTTTTCTCATGCTAATGATGAGTTCTGGCTCTTGGGCAGACAGAGAGGGGGGGGCAGGGAGAAAGGAAGGAAGGTTGGGGGATGGGAGAAAGGAGGAAAAAATTACATTCAGACAGATTTGGGGCTAGGAGAGTTTGTGAATGAGCTCATAAAACAAGAGTATTTGCTGTTCGGTGGGGAAGACTGCAGACCATAAGGGAATTTAAAGAGTAATTTATCCATCATATATTGAATATTTATAGGCTGCTTAAGAAGGCATATAAGTTTTAAAAAGATGCACCATTCATTTTACATATTTCTTCTCTACATTGCCCTAAAGCATCAATATGGGTTAGATTAATAAACCAATCAAGAACTGGTCTGTTTGATCTAGATGTCAGGCGTTGCTGCGGAAGAATGGAATTGGATCCATTTTGTATTGTCCAAACCAAGTGATGCCTTTGATTTAAATCCCTTAAGGTGTTTTGTGTGTCTGTCAGTAATGTGGCATCTAAGAATATTGTGGTACAGGAATAACATTCGACACGTACATTTGGGACATAATTCTACATTTCAAGTTCAAACGCCAGCTCAACACACTGAGCACATGAACGTTTTCAAGGGAGAGAATTCCAAGCTTCTTACAGCTCATTGAATCCTACAGAAAAGAACCAGAACAAACAAAGCCCGATACTGAATCAATCCATTGGTCCATCTAGACGCATATTGTCAACACTGACTGGCAGCAATTCTGCAGGGTTTCAGAAGGAAATTTCCTGTGGTGGGAATGCAAATATGTACAAAGATTATGGAAGATGGTGTTTTTTGAAATTGAAGAAATAGTGGGAATGAAAATAGAACAAACACCAAAAATTGCATTACTGTCACTATTTGAAGATTTAAAATGTGGAAAAGAAATTAAAGAATTGATATCGAGTTTGCTGACTGCAGCACGATTGATGGTAGCTAGGAACTGGAAGATTCAGGGGGAATATTCTATTGAAGAATGGTATAGAGAAGTTTGGGATATAGCTATTAATGATAAATTGACTTGTAATATTAACTGGAGGAAAGGTATAACCAAAATAAATGAGTTTGAAGGAATTTGGAAACAGTTCCTAATATTTGTGTTCTCTAAGGGAAGTGGGAAACCGCCAGCGGAAGAAAGCATGAGATTTTGGAAGCAGGAATAGATCCCGAGGTGGGGGGTGCACTTATATGTTAAGAATGGTTACATTGTATGATAGGATAGGTTATAGATAATATTTACTCAATATATATGTATTCAACATTTATTCAAAATGTATGTAGTATGTTGTGTTGTTGTTCTTTTTTGTAAGATGTTTATTTTGTGTCTTAAATTTTTTTTTAAAAAAAAAAGGCTGAAAAGTTTGTGGTTTTTACAAGTGAGGTTCATGGCCATGTAGTAATTTGGATCTGGGTCTTCCTCATTCAAATTCAACACTCTAGTTCAGGGGTCAGCAAGGCGGCTCCTGTGGGTGTACTAGCACCCATCAAGTCCCCCAAGCGTGCCCACCAGAGTACCTTATGCTCCACTCTGCCCCAATCCACCTTCCTTAATCCCTGTTTGGGATTTCCTCCTCTTTCTCCACTTCTGCCTCTTACCTCCATGCCAGCAGTGCTAACAAGGGCCCTTCCTACACCTAAAGATTACCCCAGGCAAATGGAGGGATCGTCCCTGCCTGCTCCCGGGATGCCGTGTGTGTCATTTGGATGCACAGGGATGATCCCGGGACAATCCCAGGATATAGGCATGGCGTAGACATGCCCAAGGAAACAAGAAATTTGCAGATCAGGAGACTTCTGTGGCCCCTTCATC
This sequence comes from Elgaria multicarinata webbii, assembly GCF_023053635.1. Taxonomy (NCBI): domain Eukaryota; kingdom Metazoa; phylum Chordata; class Lepidosauria; order Squamata; family Anguidae; genus Elgaria; species Elgaria multicarinata. Next base: position 29,053,136 of record NC_086183.1, on the reverse strand, counting down.
CTGCTTCGTTATGGATGCTGAGGTGAGCATGGAAACGGGTGGCAGAAGCAAGGAGGGGAGGTAGGGCCGGCCCTACTATTAGCAGAATGAAGAGGCTACTTCAGGAAGCTGGTAGTGGGAGGTGGCAGTGAGGCCATTGGCAGTGTTGAAGAAACAGTTCAGTCAGCTTTGTACGTGGAATGGGAGAGGGCAGCATCTTGTTCTTTGCCTCAGGCAGCAAAATGTCTTGGGTTTGACCTTGGGGGAGAAAATCCCAAGCAGTGGTGGGGAGGAGTACCAAGTGCGGAGGTAGGAAATTCTGGAGGCAGGAAATTCTGGAGTCAGCAGCAGAAAGGGGGAATTCCCTGGTAAAGATGTGGTAGTGGAGAGGAAGGGCTCAAGGGAATCCAAGGCGAGGGAAATCCCAAGAGAGAAGTCAGAGGGAAACAGAGAAAATCCCGAGAGGGGAGGCAAGGAAACTCAGAATCGAGAGATAGGAAAGCAAAAACAGCCAGAATCCAGCGAAGGGCCTGCTCTCAATCACTTTGCAATTGGCCATCATTCCCACAGCAATTTGTGGTGGTGCCCAACTTATGTCAAATGTGCCCTTGGGCCCCAAAAGACAGAGTCAAGGGACATACTAATCTATTGCACAAAGTGAAGAGATGAGCTACTCTCTAAACTTTTAAGGGGAGACATGATAGTACTCTTCAAATGCTTGAAAGGTTGTCATACAGAGGAGGGCCAGGATCTCTTCTCGATCCTCCCAGAGTGCAGGACATGGAATAAGGGGCTTAAGTGACAGGAAGACAGATTCTGGTTGGACATCAGGAAAAACTTCCTGACTGTTAGAGCAGTACGACAATGGAACCAGTTACCTAGGGAGGTTGTGGGCTCTTCCACACTGGAGGCATTCAAGAGGCAGTTGGACAACCATCTGTCAGGGATGCTTTAAGGTGGATTCCTGCATTGAACAGGGGGTTGGACTCGATGGCCTTAGAGGCCCCTTCCAACTCTACTTGTCTATGATTCTATGAAACTTCTGTATAGCTCAGGTGCAGAAGGTGCTTGCCTGCCTGCCTTATATTCCTGATGCCTACTCCAAGGCACCAGAAGCCATGCCACCCTGGTTAGTGAATTTTTGTGACCCGCCCAGAGAGCTTCGGCTATTGGGTGGTATAAAAAAATGTAATAAATAAATAAATAAATAAATAATAGTGGTGTTGGGGGGAAAACACCACTTTGCAGCTTTGCACCTGGTTGGAAAATAACAGCCTCGGGGCGGTGCAAGAGCATGCTCTTGCTTTGGAGAAGGACTGAAGACATTTTAAAACAAGCTCTGCTTGTGTTCTACCTGCTTGTTATGTAGATTTTTAAGTAAATGGAAATTGCAAACTCACTGTCTTACTTGCCTGAAAAGTAACCCTGAAAAACATTGCCATTACCATTTTTATTGCTTGAGGAAGTGTGGAGAGAAAAACCCGTTATGAGTAACTTTGATACACTAATCAGGTAACTGGCATATGATTTACACCTACATGTGATATATGCACATTTGTAATGCTCTAAAACAATGCAGTATGTACCCACAATATTGTAGTTTTCACTACACATAAAAGCCAGCCAGCTGCCAAAGCTCCTGGAATAAGTATTTCTCACTAATTTGGTTTCACATTTTAACAGCTTGTCATATTGTTTAGTAGGCTCCTGGGATTAGACGGGCTCTTGAAAATACTATAGAAATAGTTCTACAAAAATGCTCTTCATATATATGGGGTGACATAAGAACATCAGAAGAGCCTGTTGGATTACACCAAAGGTCCGTCTAGTCCAGCATTCTGTTCACACAGTGGCCAGCCAGCTGTCAACCAGGAACCCATATTTTATTTTTATTTATTTATTTATTACATTTTTATACCGCCCAATAGCCGAAGCTCTCTAAGCAGGACATGGTTGCAAAAGCACCCTAAAGCCCATGTTACCCCGCAACTGGGGCTTATAGGCTTACTGCCTCTGATACTGGAGTAGTTCTTACGGTCCCCCTCCCACATAAATTGTTTGCTGCAGCCTTGAAAACTTGACATACTATCAGTTATTGTAACTTTGTATCCTCCTTCCAAATTCAGAGTAGGTACACCAGGAACAGAACAGAACATACCAGGAAGACAAAGTTCACCCCCGCACAATTAGCCTCCAAAAGCATTTTCAGGTCAACATTAACGGTTTGGAATGTGATAGCCAACATATTTATTTATTTACTTTATTACATTTATATACCGCCCCATAGTTGAAGGTCTCTGGGCGGTTTACAAAAGTTAAAAACAATGAACATTAAAAACAGATATATAAAAATTTAAAACATAGAGGCCTTAGTGGAAAGAGTCATTATTTTGAGCCTGTCCCCTCCTTATTTGCACCTTGATTAATCAACAAGCCTTTGTTATTATAACTTGTGGCACTTCTGAGCATGCACAGAATGCATTCCTCTGCTTAGCAGAAATTCTTTGGGGGATAAAAGGACTTGAGGTCAACGTACTTTTGAGTAAAGGCAGAGTATCTTTGCCTTGTGACAGAAAGATTTTTCTTTTTAAAGAGAGGTTCCAGAGTCTTCCCTCCCTCAGAATGAAACCAACTTTTCTGTTTTGTAAGAGAGAGGGAGAAATCCCCTGTAACCTTACGGAAAGTATGGGGAAACAGCTTGCACAATTAATACAGTATTGTCCCTACCCTTTAGCTTTATACCTTCTTCTTCTGGTATATCATCAAGAGGACAAAATTCTGACTAGCAAACAGCCTGAAAAAGCAGGAAGTTGCTGGGGAACATGGGTGGGAGGGTGCTGTTGCACCATGTCCTGCCTTGTTGGTCCCTGGCCGATGGCTGGTTGGCCCCTGTGTGAACAGAGTGCTGGACTAGATGGGCCCTTGGTCTGATACAGCACAGCTCTTCTTATGTTCTTATGTTCTAGTTAAAGTAGGGTGACCCTATGAAAAGGAGGACAGGGCTCCTGTATCTTTAACAGTTGTACTGAAAAGGGAATTTCAGCAGGTGTCATTTGTATATATGAAGAACCTGGTAAAATGTCCTCTCCATCACACCAGTTAAAGCTGCAGGTGCCCTGCCCTCTTTTAAATCTGGTCACTCTAGTATAGCTCCTGCACCTTTAACTGTGGTGATGAAGAGGGAATTTCACCAGGTTCTCCATCTATACAAATGACACCTGCTGAAATTCCCTTTTCTATGCAACTGTTAAAGATACAGGAGCCCTGTCCTCCTTTTCATAGGGTCACCCTAGTTAAAGCAGGTTGCTACTCTTACTACCTGGAAAATATTTCACATTTCTTGGAGTCAGCCTCACCATTCGCAGAGACAAGGCAAACAAGAACCAGAGTTTCAAGCCCTATCCTGACCCTCGGGCCTAGTTCTCCCAATCCAAACAAGAAGAGGCTTTGCTCTTAGTCGCTTCCGGTTGCCAAGGAAACCCCAGGGCCTTTGAGACTCCCACTCAGGCTCCAACTTGTTCCCAGGCCTCAGGCTGCCCTGAATCAACTTCTTGGGCAACCGTCAGAAGCTATTTGACACTGCCTCGGCCATCTTGCCACAAGTACGGTTTCGGGGCCATTTCACACAAAACAATTTCCTCCACCGTGAGAAGCAGAAACTAAGTTTCTTTTAGCCAGAAGTTGCTGTGTAGAGAAAAAGATAACGCCGTAAGATGGCCTTCCGCCCTGTTTACTTCACCTGCTAGTCCTGCACCTCAACTCTGCGTATTTCTCAGCCACAAACCCTACCTAGTTTCCCAAAGTCAGTACTGGTTTGATCCTTGGAAGCAGAGGAAACTGTTCCACTTTCAGACACCTGTTCATTTCATTTATTATATTTTTCTAAACTGACCCATAGCCAAAGCTCTCTGGGCGGCTCACAAAAATTAAAAGCCATTATATAAAAAAACATTCACATGAGGACATAAAACAGATAGCACACACAACACCATGTATCTAAAACAATTAAAATGATCAGCCAGAGACAATGCAAGACTTGATCAAAAAGACTCATTATATTCTGAGAAATGCCTGAAAGAAGAGGACAGTTTTAACCTCATCAACAAGCCAAGCTCCCACCATTTTCCCTTCCAAGAGCAAGAGATGTAAACCATTAAGTCAAACCTTGGGACAAAAACCGGTTCTTGCATCGCTCTGGCATAAGGAAGGCCCACCCCGTTAGAACATATTCTCTATATAATCTTGTCACAAGCCGTACAGGGCACGTAACCATATAGATATACAAGTGAAGTCAAACTCTCAAGCAGGAAAAAAAATTGAAACCAACTTTGCTTGACTTAAAAGCTTGCTTATTTTCACAATGACCAGACATTGCTCCAAAGTAATGCGGAAGGCAGAGGGTTTATCTACACCAAGCAGGATATTCCTCTATGAAAGCGGTATATAAAAGGCAGGAGCCACACTACTGCTTTATAGTGGTACTGAAGTGCACTGACAACTGTTGGGGACCATTGACACATCTATACCAAGCAGGATGTAACACTATGAAAGTGGTATGAAAGCAGTATATGGTATGTGTCATGGATTCCAACAGTTGTCAGTGCACTTCAATACCACTATAAAGCAGTCGTGTGGCTCCTATCTTTTATATACCGCTTTCATACCACTTTCATAGTGGAATATCTGCTTGGTGTAGATAAGCCCAGAGTAGGGGAGAAGAGAAAAAAGCCAGCCAGCTTGTTCTTGCTCCAACCTCCGATTCACTTCTTGAGCAGGTCCACAAACTAGAAGAAACTGAAGCAGATTCAGAGGGTTGGCAACCCAGGGCAACTGCACTGAGCACTTACTGGGCGATACAGGTATATGGCAGAGAGAACATGCGCGCATGAGTCAGAGGCCTAATCTACACTTGCCATTTATCCCAGGATAGTATTGAGTTTGTCCTTACTGCACTACATGACCTTCACCTACTCCTGCGGTGATCCAGGGATGACCATTCCGTTTCCCCGAGATATCGGTGCCTGTTTTTCCTGGGGTTTCCTGTCTCTTGGGACAATCCTGAGGTCCATGGGCGGTGCGCCCCCCTCCTGTCATAGCTGTTCCTTGCGAATAGCGGGGATCAGCGTGGCGAGCCCTGGGGTATGAGGGGTGAGAGCATTTTCATGTTTCAGAGGGGTCTCAGCATCTTCCAGCGCCAAGTGTGGCTTTTTTTTTTTAAAAAAAAAATCACAGCTTAGTGCAGGAGCACACCTCTGCTTTTGCACAAGCGTTAGGAGTAGTAAAAAACAACAGCCCTTCGCTCAGGATGGCTCTCCTTTACTTCCAGGGGAACTCACTGATGTGTGGCCCCTGACGGACCATATTGGAAGCTGGAAACCCTGCAATCATCCTTCCCCACTCCCCAAAGGGTTGCAGGTGTAGATTAGCCCAGAGAAGGTATAGAAGGGTAGAAAAGAGCTAGGCCATTTCTACACCTGCCTTCCCCCCCCCCCCCCCCGGGATCATCCCTGTGCATCCAAATGTCACATGGGATCCCGGAAGCAGGCAGGGACGACCCCTCCATTTTCCTGGAATAATCCTTAGGTGTAGAAAGGGCCCTAGTATACAGAGCTACCGTCACAGTTTGGTGCAATGCAACTTGGCGTGAAAGGTTTAAAATAAATAAATAAAAGTAAATAACCACGACTTTCAAGTACGTCACTCCCTATTTATGACAGGTTGTGGTGCAGGAGGGTGCATCCAAAGGTAAATGTTTTCTTAAGGGGTTGGGCAGGTGAGGTGAAGGTTGTTATTTATGGGCAGCATCAGCTGGAACTACATTGTAGTTCCCCAACTTAAAACAAAAAAAACGCCAGTTTTTCCTCCACATGAGGAAGAGCGCAATCTCCAGGGCGTTCCGCAAACCTTCTGCGCATTCCTAGGCCCTGACTTGCAAGCGTCAACAGGCTGTGTTTCAAGGGATCCAGGCCAGACCGCTTTCCCTTCTGAAGGGAAGGCAATTACCTCAGAATTACCTCAGCAAAAAGGAAAGGCGTGTACCAAATGTCCTGCAATAATAATGTAATTACCGAATACCAACAGGTAGTCTCCAACTGTATCAAGTTATATTTCTCTTTAGAGGAGAATTGTTGCTTCCTGTCAGAAACGCAGGACTCAACCTAATGGTGAGAATACAGAACCAGATCCATCTAAGCCAGCGGTTCTCAACCTGTGGGTCGGGACCCCTTTGGGGGTCGAATGACCCTTTCACAGGGGTCGCCTAAGACCATCGGAAAATACATATTTCCGATGGTCTTAGGAAACTGTATTGACTGAACTATGTCATGTATCATCTTTTGTATTATTAAAGCTATTGTTATGTATTATTTTCATTAGCAAACCATCCCATGACAATGGATCGTGTAGAGAAGAACGAAAATAATTTTATGGTTGGGGGTCACCACAACATGAGGAACTGTATTAAAGGGTCACGGCATTAGGAAGGTTGAGAACCACTGATCTAAGCGCTCATCTACACCAAGCAGATATTCCACTATGAAAGTGGTATGAAAGTGGTATATAAAAGGCAGGAGACACACGACTGCTTTATAGTGGTATTGAAGTGCACTGACAACTGTTGGGGCCCATTGACACCTACCACATACCGCTTTCATACCACTTTCATAGTGTTATATCCTTGCTTGGTGAAGATGTGTCATGGGCCCCACCCGTTGTCAGTGCACTTCATTACCACTATAAAGCAGTAGTGTAGATCCTGTAGTGCAATATCAGTATAAAGCAGTGGTGTGGCTCCTGCCTTTTATATACCGCTTTCATACCACTTTCATAGTGGAATATCCTGCTTGGTGTAAATGAGCCCTAAGTCTGCAACGCCACCAGGAACGTGAGAAGGCGTTCACATGTTAATGTGCCAGTCTGTGGTTAGACCCCCACGTAAGTACTAACTACTCAATTCACAGTGCCCATGCATTTCAGAAGGAAATGGTTTCTCTCAAAAATAACTGCTCTAACACCACAAAGCAACCCAGCTGAGTTGAGAGGAAGAGCCCATGAGAGCTGGTGTGGTTATGACTGTTCAGCTTAGACTGGGGAAGCACAGATTCAAACCCCACATAGCACGATCCTATGTCAGTTTAGACAGAAAGAAGTCCTAGAACTCCCAGCGTTCCCCAGTCAGCATGGCCATTAATTGATTTTAAGAAGTCAGGTTTTAAAATTATAAATCAGATTTTTAAAAAAAACCCCACCACAGTTCTATTATGTGTCCCTTAAAATTATATAACATTGGAATGTAAACCAAAATGAACATAACAACATGAACAGTTTATTTAAATCACTTATTTCAAATTGGGGCTTTTTCTTTGGGATTTAAATCAGTCCACCCCAAGGCAATTCCTATAACCTGGATGGGGGAATTTAAAGCACGGGGTCCCAATCCAGTCCTCCAGCTTTGCTAGAAGATTTGGCCCTTGTCTCCTCCCCCCACTCCCCCGCCCCCACAACATAAGAACATCAGAAGTGCCATACTGGATCAGACCAAGGGTCCATCTAGTCCAGCACTCTGTTCACAGTGGCCAACCAGCCATCGGCCAGGGATGAACAAGCAGGACATGGTATAACATCACCCTCCCACCCATGTTCCCCAGCAGCTGGTGCACACAGGCTTACTGCCTCCAATACAGGAGATAGCACACAACCCTCAGGGCTAGTAGCCACGGATGGCCTTCGCCTCCAGGAATTTATCCAACCCCCTTTTGAAGCCATCTAATTTGGTGGCCATCACTACATCTTGTGGTAGTGAGTTCCATAATTTAACTCTGTGCTGTGTGAAGAAGTCCTTCTTTTTATTTGTCCTGAATCTCCCACAAATCAGCTTCATGGGATGACCCCGGGTTCTAGTATTTTGAGAGAGGGAGAAAAATGTCTCCCGAGCCACATTCTCCACACCATGCATAATTTTGTACACCTCTATCATGTCCCCCCTCAGCCTCCTCTTCTCCAAACTAAACAATCCCAGCTGATGTAACCTTCCCTCGTACAGGAAATGCTCCAGCCTCTTAATCATTTTAGTTGCCCTTTTCTACACTTTTCCCAACTTTACCACTGACTGTTCTGTGGTTTCTTAGTTTCTGTGCACTTTTCCGCCATTCTAAAAGCTTAAAATCCTCTCCTAAGGCTTAGTTACTGGCAAGAAAAGCTTTAAACTACAATATGTTGGTATTTTGACCCTCCGCCTTTTGCCATTCGCTCTACCCATCACTTAAATGTGTACCCCCCCACTCCACCCCTGAGCTCCTCTGAAATTTAATTTTGTCCATGGTTTGAAAAAAAGATTCCCCACTCGCTCCTACCCTATAGTGTACACGGGGATAACTGAAATAGTGTGGAAATGCTACAAATACAAACTTACATTTTCGAGGAACAAACAGATTCAAGGCATAACCCACAATCAGGAAGGATGAAAGACTCAGGCCTTAGCTAGACCTACCTTAAAATCCGTGCCTGACGAGGGCGATGCAAGTATCGTGGGATCTCGCCCTCGTCTACACACGAGGCGCGACTGGCTAAAGGAAAGACCCGTCGCGTCCGCCGTTTTAAATTTTTTTTAAAGGGACCGGATGCGCACGAACACTTGGGTAAGTAATTTTTTTTAAAAAAAAATCATACTCCCCGCTCCCCCCACCCTGCCCCCACTCCCCCCACCTTGCCTCCAATGGGCGCAGCGCTCCTGGGCTCCTGTGCGCGGCTTCCCCTGGCTATGCCCAAGACTGCGGGAAAAATCGGGCCAAAGGTGGTACCCATTATCCTGGGGCAAGGGAGGGTTGATCCCTGCCTGAGCCCGGGATCCCCTGTGCATCATCTGGATGCACAGGGGCAATCCCGGGTGTCAGTCTAGGATAACCCCTCTTCTAGCTAAGGCCCTGGTCTCCTGAAAAATCAGAGGTTCAAAACAGGCATCTGCATAGCAGCCTAACAACAGCACTCCTCCAGTTTCATCTGCTTGAATATCCTTGCAAGTGTGCGCCCCGTGAGCAGTAAAAGTACCCAGACCTCAACAGCTTAGCCAGAGAATTATGAGAAAAAATATCTCGGTTACCCAGGCACATAGGGAATTTGGGCTATTTGTTCAGCTGTGCCAGGTCCTAAACATTTGGTGTCAGCTCCTAAAAACTGCCGCTGAAGTAAATCATTGCGGTTTTCAAACTGCGTTTTAGGGAAAACACACACACACCCATGGTTTCTCAATGAATAGATGAGTCATAGCGGACACAGTTTCCTGGATGACAACCTGTACTCTTCTGCACTACCCATTTCCCCCTGAAATATGGGGAAGCACCGGGCATATTCCGGGGTAACAAGGCGGACCAATGGGCATAGGTGTGCACAAGGGGTGTGCCTGGTGTGCCCAGGCACACCCTAGTGTCTCAAGCAATAAGTGCCGAATTGAGGGGGTCATTGAGTAGGGATCCACATGCAGCGGAAATGGACCTCCAGATTCTCTGCCGCCCCAAACAGCACGCCATTGCTCCCAGAAGCTGGAGCAAAAAGGAATCGCTCTGCTGGGAGCTGCATTTCAAAGAGGCCAGGAGGAGCCCCCCCCCAAAGGCTAATATCGCTTCATAAGCCCCTCCTCTGGCCAGTGTCACCACAGAGCCCTGCCAATTCTGTGGCTTGAGGAGTGCCTCTTCATCTCAACCCCCCCCCCACGCCTCTCCCATGGTCAGGCAAGCTGAACGCGGAGTATGGCATCAGTGTCTACAATGTTTAATAAATAAATAAATGAATAAAAGTAATTTCCTTTACGATTGAGAATTCAATAAATGCTCGCCTTTAAAAATAAATAAATAAATTTCTCTGGGTGCACCCCCTCATGAAATGTGCTGCACACTCCTATGCCAATGGGCTGTATCCTGCCATCATGAACTAATTGCTAAACCTGAGGGGGAAAAAATAGCCCCAGAATTCTCTACAGCGCTCAGGGGGTTCCACGGTAGAGGCTCAAGTGTTCCACGGCCAATACGTCATCGCAGAAACGTTCCCCAAAGGAAGAGGGTTTGAAAAACAGATGGAACGTTGGAAGCTGCTATATCCCAGGTGAGGACTATTTGTCCACCTGGCCCTGTAATGGGCACTCTGATTGACAGTTGCTCTCCAGGGTCTCAGGTAAAGGTCTTTCCCATCATAAATTCTCTTTTTTAAAAACAAAAAAAAACTGGAGATGATGTAGACTGAACCTGAGATTCCGCAATCAAAGCATGTGCTCTATCGATAAGCTCTGGTCCCTTCTCAAGGGACTCTGGTCTTGAAAGTGGCTGTTATTAAACCACGACAGGTAAGGATGGGATCTATGCTTTCAGAAGCAATATGCCTCCAATTACCAGACCCTGGAGACAAATAACAGGAGCTGGGGGGGCAAAACCTATCATTCTGCCCTGCTCTCAAGCTTCTTGGCAGAGTCTCAATGGCGGCTGTTAGAGAAACAAGGGTTCCGAGTGAAGAGGATGGATCATACGTGCGACCCAGGCACCACAATCCCGACGTTTCTAACGCAGCCTTCCGTTCCTTAGTGAAGATGCTGACAAGAGCCAGGCTACAGAGGTGGGCAGGGACCCTCCCCTAGCAACAACTCTGTCGAGAGCCCTGGCGCACGAACACAGCCTTTAATCACACACCAAGAACAGCAGGCGCGCACGGTGAATCCTTCCAGACATCACTGCTGGATACAAAATAATAAGCAGCAGAGCCGGTAGGTGTGTGTGTGTGTGGGGGGGGAGAAATGGTGCAGCAGGCGCAAGAAGACTCTGCCAGGCGTACGTGATGGTTTCGCTGGGGTGGGATAGAATCCAAGCAACTGTTTCTTACAGCAGTGAAATCTACAGGTAACTACAGGTAACGGAATTTGTGTTTAAGGAACCCAGGCAGATCTCTCGACTAGAAAGCCAGGAAGGATTCCAGCCTTTCGGAGCACAGAAAATAAGTTACAAGGCTAGATCAATGAAGATCATGCCAGATTCCAAGTGCAGGGGGATTCCGTCCCAACTCGGTCGGACTGGGGTTACTTAATCCCAGGTACTGCAGTTTAAAACCAGGGCGCTGGAGCCTGGGGGATGAGTCCAGACGAAGATGGATTGGTCCTAGGCTCCCCCACCTCTCCTAAAATTCTCCAGATTCCTGCGGGGGAGGGGGAAAGGGAAGGATCACAGAGAAAGGGAGGCTGAGAGGGGTGGAGCTAGCAGATCCCATGGGAAGCGGTACCCCCACCCTGATGCCCTGCCCTGGGCCGTCCAGCCCAGCCCAGCCGGGCCAGGTGAGAAAGTGTTAAGAGGCGTCCGCTTTCTCTCCGCCCTCACCCCGCCTTTCCCAGGGCGGCCAGCCAGAGAAACAGGTTCTCTTGGCTGGCCTCGCCATCTTGGGAGGGAGGAAGAAACTTTATCCACAATTAAGGGGGGGGGAGGTTTGCCGGGGGTGGAGGGGAATGAGGGGAGATCGAGTTCGAGTGCAGAGGGGCGCGCAAAGTCTGGGGAGGAGAAAGGGGCGAGGCAGCGTAGAGGTGGCACAGGTGAACTCCGGGAACGGAACGGTTTCGGGAGAGAGACGCCGAGGCACGAGAGCCAGGGCTGGCGCCGGGGGAGGCGAAAGAGGGTCCAGCCCGGAGCGCGCAACTAAGATCTGAGACAACTGGGGGGAAGGGGGGTGGGGAGAGGCCGAAGGAGACTTGCAGTGCAGACGGGGCTGTGGGGGGGGGAGCGATCTCGATCCCTCCCCACCCCCAGGGCGGTCGGTGGATGGCTGGAGCCACGGACTTACCGGAGAGCAGGCAACAGAGGAGGCTAGCGAAAGCGCACGAACTCCGAGGCGCGCCCATGGGGCGGTGGAGGGTCCCGACCTCAGATCTTCGCCCTGGTTGCTACTCCGCGGGCTGGCTGGCTGCTGGCGGGCTGGCTGGCTGGCGAGGCGCCTTAGATCCGCTCCTTTCGAAGACAGCGCCTGCCGCAACTCTGGCTGCGTCTCGGTAGCGAGCGCGTTGCTACTGCTGTTGCAACTGCCCGGTGCGCTTCTGGCGCCGCCTCGGAGGAGGAGGAGGGAAGCGGTGGCCAGGCCCAGTCGGAGGCCGCCCCCCCCCCTTTTCCCCAGCAGCTACACTACCATTCAGGTTGTGTTTTGTGGACACGCCCCCTTCTCTCTCTCTCTCTCTCTCTCTCTCTCTCTCTCGTGATCACAACAGCCCTGCTGAAGTTTTTTAATTAATATATATATATATATATATATATATATATATATATATATATATATATATATATATATATTTCATTGAGTGTTGCAGTTCTTGGAAAGGAAAGACAGTCGAGTCGTCACATGAGTTTTTAATCAATGTGTCACATTTGTGCATGGGTAAAACCCACCACCACCCTATTTTTAAAGCAAGAAGCATCGTTGCCTTGGTTTTAGATCATGTCCATCTGTATTGTAGTGGGTGGAGCAGAGGAGGCGTTTCTCCTGTGTGAGCGAGAACTCCTTGCTAAGATGGTGCTTGGCAGTTTTTATAAGGATTCATTGATCGATTAAATTCTGCAATCGTAATCAGGTTTGGCGTTAAACGCAAGTTTGGGGGTCAGTTAAAAACTTTTAACGGCACAATTCTATGCCTGTTTACTCCGAAGTAAGTTCAATGGGGCTTACTCCCAGGAAAGCAAGTATAGATTGCTCCTTCTTGCAATTTTACACTTCACCCATTCTCCCCTCTTAATAATAATAATATTAATTAATTAATTACATTTATACCCTGCTTTTTTACGCTTGCGAGGAACCCAGGCTGCCTTATGTAGTCCTCATTCTTTCTATTTTATGCTTACAACAGCCCTTTGAGGTAGGTTAGGTTGAGAGTCAGTGACTGGCCCAAAGTCACTTAAAGCTCCATCACACCAGGAGTTAACCTGCTCCCTTACCCTCGCTTCTCCGGCCTTTGTTTTCCTTCCTCACATTCCTTCCTCTTCCAAGAAGAGGAAGTACACAACTAGCATTGAGTCTGCTGTTCTTATGGCGCTGCTTCTCCTGCACACAGCAGGAGAGAGCAGCAAAAAACATCAGACTTAAAGAGGGTTTTTTTGTTGTTGCGCAAGGAAGGCCCGAAGGGGTGGAAGGACGTCATGTGAGGGACCTGAGCAAACTCTGTGGGCGCCCAGTGACGAGCATGCAATAAAACGCTCGTCAGATGGAGCTTCTAGTGACATCTTCCAAGTCTAGGCCAACTCTCTAACCACTATACCACACTGGCTCTCATTAACCACTGCTTCCTCATTAAATACTTTTCAATGCTGCACATGTGAGTTGCGAGTCTGAAGAATCTTCTCTGATGCTCTTCCTTATCTGTGGGATGTTGCAGAGTGAGAGAAAAAACTCTCTCTTGGGCAGTTCCTCCCTTGGGCATGCAGGTTGAGCAAGGTTTTAAGATCCTTGGGATTGGGAGGAAGAGACCAAAATCTTATGGGTGAAATGTGCGCCTCAGTCTTCTCTTGCAGATACCTCCTTGGCTTCCCCATGGGTGACGTTTCCACAGCCTCAAAACCATAGCTCTGAAGTGGCCTTGATGGCCAGGGATTTCCATCAAACCATTGTGTCCCTAATGGTTCAAAAAGTCCCCAGTTCTCATCATGTCTTCCAGATGGCAGCAGAGCCCATCATTTACATGTTGTGAAATACCACTGTTGAGTGCTCCTGCAATATATGTGTATGTGTTTTTAAAACCTCCCTGAAATAATAATAATAATAATAATAATAATAATAATAATAATAATACCTTGAAAACTTTTTGAAAGTTGAAAACTAGCACAGCAGGGTGTGTGTGTGTGTTTTAAAACCTCCCCAAAATAATAATAATAATAATAATAATAATAATAATAATAATAATACATAAATAATAATTTCCCTGAAAACTTCTTGAAAGTAGAAAACTATCACAGAAGGAATTTGGCTGCGTTATACCTTTTCTCCTTGATGGTCTAGATTTCTGCTTGCAGAGATGTTTTGTTGCTGCTTTTTACATGGTGGGGCATTCCAAAGTGGTATCCTCCAACTGCAGTCTGAAATAGTACAGTTCATTCCGTCAGCTCAGTGAATCTACCGCCTCATTTTGCTGAATGTATCGACCCAGGCTCGGTTGCTTCTCTGTTCAGGCCCTTCTCTTTTGCTGCCTGGTTTCTCTCTCTGTTCATTGCTTCAGCAGACACACCTCCTCTTGTCAATTTTGTGAGCACCTCACGCCCCCTGGTGGTTGAGGCCTTGCAAGCAACACAAATAACCGGGTTGCTGCAACCTGCCTGCATGATTTTAAAACAAGAACATACAGGTGTACACAACTGCATCTTAAAATGAGCCCCGGAATATACTTTGTCTGTCACAGAATGATGTGGAAATGATTATCAGGTAATTATTTATTGCTTGTTCTCCCCTTTGTCCATCCTGACCCTGCTATTGGACAATTAAATTGTTACATTTCAGGTGTTCACATACATTTACTGTACTCCTGTAAGGTGATTATCCTCAAATGGGGAAAAATACTGAGGCTAAAAAAATACTGGCATCACTTAAGCCTGTTGAGTTTGTGGCAATGGTAAAATTGGACGTGGGCGCACATTCAACACACACATCAGTAGCCCCTAGACTGACAAAAACAGAATTGCTAGAGTTTTTTGGGGGTGGTTGAATGATTTCTCTCCTTTAAAAAGTAGAGTTTTCTGGCACCTTAAAGACGAACAGATTCATTGTGGTGTAAGCTTTCATGAACCAGAGCACATTTCTGTATCTCTCTATGGGCCTGTTCAGGTCATACGTTAAGCCATGGTTAGGCCGCTAACCCTTTTGCAGCAAATGGTTAGTGAGAGTGTTTAAACCACGGTTATATAGCCACCATGGTTAGGAACGGTCCACACGCCACGCTAAGTCGTTTAGCTCAAAATGCTTAAGCACTGTGGTTTAGCATGTCATCTGAACAGGGGCTATGTGTAAATAGATACTCACACAAACACACACACACACAAATGCTGCAACTAAATGTTGCAGTGTACCATCAGCCCTAAAAGGAGGGTTTCTGTTGAGGCTGCCGGTCATGCAGCCATGCCATTCTCCAGGATACTATAATCTGTAATGGGTTCTAACAGGACATTTATTTTTTTAATTTAATTATTTCTTTAAAACATTTGTATCCCACCCTATATCAGTAGCACTCTATATCACCCTATATCAGGGCGGTGTACAGATAAAATTATACAATATAAAACAATAAATATACACATTTCACTCCCACGCCCCATTTCCCTTTGGCAGATGATTCTCAACATCATACGACTACTGAGCATGCTCAGTCCTCATATTTTGGGGGTGGTACCCCATCTTAATTTAAAACTTTTTTGAGAGGGGGTCCTTCTGCATACCCCAGCTTCCACCAAGCATGCTGATACTTATCTCTCGTTCCTTGGCAGCCCTGTTTTGCCTTCACTGCTGTTGACACTCCCCACCTGAGCTTGCTATTAGAAGGCACGATAATATGCGGGTAACAGCATGTGATGAAACCCAGGGGTTTGGCTATTGTTGTTTTGCTGCAACAGACTAACAAGGCTGAAATTTGACTTCTCTGTATCCACTCTCGTCGTGATTATAGAAAACCTTAAACACACACCCTTTGGCTATTATACATTTAAGATGAAAACTTGGGCAAGACACCTTAAATGGGCCTCCTCCCCCAGGGAGTCTATGTCCTCACTGTCATTGTCACCAGTGGCTATTGTGCCTGGCCTTCTTTCTCATCATAGCTACAACTTTCATGCTTGACAGGCAGAGAAGCAATTAGCAAGTACGCTGTGTCATCTCCTCCTCCTCCTCCTCCTCCTCCTCCTCCTCACTGCCACCATTGTCCGAGCCAGAGCAAGAGGCAGATGAAGAAGCAGGTTGCCATGGTGAAGAGGAGGAACACGTTCAGGGGGATCTGGTCCATAAACCCCTGCTGGGTCATGGGCCCTTGGCCATGCCTATCTTTGATGCCAACCGCCAGCAATAGATCAGTATACTCACCTTCAAAATGCCACAATCCATGGATTCACCACCCACTGACATAGGATCCACCAGCCTCCACTGGTTGCAGTCCAAAATACCTGGAGGGCACCAGGTAGGGGAAGGGTTCTGGACCAAACACAGACTCCGTGGCTTAACTAACAGCTGCCACCACCCTCCCCGTTCAGCTTGTTTTGTATCTTGTCGGATGAAGGGTCTTCCCAGCTCTACCTGGAGATGTCAGTGATTTAATCTGGGAGCTTGCAGAGACAGGATCCTGGTCATAGTCCGTACAATCTATTACCAGTAGGGATGTGCTCCGCTTCTAATCGGACCGGCAAATTAGAAGCGGAGCGGGGGGCTTCGCCTGCCCTTAAGGCGGAGGCGAAGAGGATTGGGGGGCCGGCGGAGCGTGGCGAAGAGGATTGAGGTGAAGGCAGATCCTTTGCCTCGATTCGGAGCTCCGCCGGAAAGGTAAGTGGGTTTACCGGGCCCTGCCGCTGTCGCTGTCGCCCATGCAGCGACAGTGGCAGGGCCCGGTAACCCCCCCTCCCTCCTCTCCCTTACCTGCCTCCGTCCACGGTCCTTTGGCGTCTTCAATTGAACCGCGGGCTCAATTGAAGACGCCGACGGACCGTGGACGGAGGCAGGTAAGGCCCCCCTCTCCCTTGGTCCCTTACCAGGCTCTGCCGCTGTCGCCGCACGGGCAGCGATGGCGGCAGGGCCCGGTAAACCTCCCGCCTTCCTCTCCCGGCCTTACCTGGCGCCACTCCTCTCCACTGCGGAGCTCCGATTCGGAGCTGGAGCTCCGCAGCGAAGAGGAGCAGAGTATGGGCGGAGCGGGACGACCCAAAATTTTCAGATCGGCCCGCAGGATGGAGCAGGGGGTCCGTGCACACCCCTAATTACCAGCATTGTTCATCACACATAGCCAATGCAGGGCCAGGCAGAACTGGTAGCCTGGGCCAGATGGGAAATGTAGGCCCCATTTCAAACTGTTCATTAAGTATTTTTTAATCAGTTCGAAATACATATGAATTAGAACGATTTATTAAAAAGGTCATGGCAAGCACTTTTATTCAAGATGTATATAAGACATCACTTCTTCACATTCAGAAATGCTTTACGTGCTTTTCTTTGGGCAAATTCATCATCGACAACAGAAAAATCAAGCCACTTTGCCCAGGGGGATTGCCCAGCCCTGAGCCAATGGTCCAGGGCATCAGACGGAGGACAGCTGATGTATGGTGTTGCTCAGTAAATGCCGCACCACTCAAAAGCGCCTGCAGAGCTGACTTTATTGACAGAACTCAGCTGGAGCAGCAGGGGCATTTTGGGGGGGACTGGAAACGTCCCTAACAAATACACAATTGGAACTGGGGCTTTTGATTTGGAGAGATATTTAAAGGCAAACATTGACATCTTAAAGTCTTGTGGCTGAATTTTAAAGCAAAAAAAGAAAGAAAGAAAGAAAGAAAGACAGGGATATTAAAAGTAACACGTGTATCAACCTCACGAAAGAAAAATGAGAGAAGCACTCACAAGCAAAACTTGAGCTTCCCATTCTGATACAAACTGCTACAGAAAGTCAATGAAATGCCAGAAAGACCATTAAAGCGAATCTTTCTGTTAAGTCAGCACCAGCGTATAAAGTACAAGAAATATCTTTTAACATCTACAGTCTGATATGGAGAACATGCTATTGAATCTCTCTCTCTCTCTCTCTCTCTCTCTCTCTCTCTCTCTCTCTCTGGCAAGGAAATAGACAGGGCGGACTGAAAGTATCTATTCTCAAAAGAGAATGTAAAACGTGAAGAAATAATCACTCTCACATTCCACAACAGACCGCTGTCTCTTCCAGATGGTGAGCTACAAGGTCCTTTCAGGACCAAGCAATTAGCAGAGCTGGCAATCCTATACGCAGTTTGTGCCATCTGAGGTGCAATGAGAGTTGCATTCTCAGGGTCGTCGCTAGCCGGATCACTGCGGCTGACGGATTGGGGCCACGGTGGTGTCGTTTCGTAGGCGGTGTGTCTGGTGGTGCAGGGGAGTGTGCAGGCTGTGTGCATGCATGTCCCCATTTCCACAGGTTCATTGGCCCCCTCCGCAAATGGGTGGTGTGAGGTGTTGTTGCCAGAAGCGCAGTCTTGAATTGATGGGCTTAGGCAGTGGTTCCAGGAATGCTGGGGTGTGTATTTGACTCTCTCTGGGTTGGTTGGTTTTTCACACAGTTTGAAGAGTTTCCGTTTTGTATGTTCTCCACGAAGATCACTGCCTTCCTGGCCTGAGCACATATAGGAGGTTGTCAAACTTTCACCCTGGGGGGAGACGAAGGTGAGTCAGGACTCACCTGGGCTCACAGCCAGCCCTACATCAATTTTCCCGGGCATGGGGCGGAGCGGCCCAGTACCACCCTGAATCAACCTGAGGTGCCCTAAGGCTTCGGTGCCAATCTGCTTCCCCCGATGAACATGTGCCGTTGTCCCATCCCCTTTCCCCAGAATGGCAATTTCTTGGCTTTCGTACAGCCCCCCCCCCCCCGTGGTGTTACACCCCACAAGTCAGTTCCCAAATGTATGTCTGCAGTTTGTAAGTCTGGGGTGAGTTTAGAATGTGGGCCTGAGTGGGTAGAGTTAGGATGTCTGGGGAGGGGGAGGAGTGATATATAAGGGAAGGACCGAGGGGATTGAGGGAGACTTTTTAGGTACTCTTAGCATCTTTAGTGCTCTCTGTGTTTAGAGTACTTAAGTTCTGGGAAATTTGAGGTTCAGAGTAGAGAGTGGTGTGCACCTAGTTGATGTATATTAATCAATACAGATAATAAAGAAAGCTCAAGTGATTGTGTGAGGGAAAGGAAAGCATGTATGTGAATGAGTGAAAGGACTGGATGAAAGGTTTCAAAAAGGTTTTCAAATGTTTTATTTGAAACAAAGCTTGTGAACTTTTAAAAATACATTTTAATTATTTTGTTTTTTACTACCACAAAAATCCCACGTGTGTTTGTCATTTATCATCTGAAGTTTAGCACACATTTAGCACCCACTCTGACAATCATTCACCTCAGCACTTATAACTCACAGTGTTTTATTTTTATATTGAAATCCTTCTCCATTTAACCCCTTTCTCCACATAGTTTGGAGGAAGGTGGTTTTTATCCCTTGCCTCGGGAGTATCAAGCGGTGGTGCTTGGCTTGAGCAGGGAGTAGCTGCGGCCAGGTCTGGTGTTCAGAGCCTGTGTCGTGGCACCCCCCCTCTAAACAATTGAAAGCTTAGGCTAGATCGACGCTACTGCTTTATAGCAATATTGAATTGCACTGAAAATTAGGGCTGTGCAGGCCCTCGGGTCAAATTCCTGAATCCAAGGCAGTACCAGCTCAGTCCGAGGCAAGTCAGGGCGCTTTGGCGGGTGCCCGTGTTTTCTTGGCACCAAAGCAAGATTCCCCCCACCCCCGAAGCAGGTCAGCCATGCGGATTCTTAAGTGCCGTCCACGTGGCTGACGCTCAGGAAACCTGTGTGCAAGGCCGATCAGGAGTTCATTGGGCTCCCAGCTCCTTGCAGCCCCTCCCCCCTGAGGCACTGCTGCCAGGACTTACCTTTAAATTGTGTCCTCCTGAGAGCCGAGCCATGATTTAAAGTCATCATGGGGGCTCTCTATTTTTACTATATCTATGGCTGTAAACTACAGCAGCCATAAAAGGGGAAACGGCCCTTTCCCAGAGTGGATTCACCACTCCACTGCAATTGTGACAAATCAGCCACCAGCCTCCACTAGTTGTAGCCCAGTACAACTAGAGGACACCAGGTAGAGGAAAGCTTTTGTACCAAACACAGATGTTACGGCTTTACTAGGGTGGCCATATGAAAAGGAGGACCAGGCCCCTGTATCTTTAACAGTTGTATTGAAAAGGGAATTTCAGCAGGTGTCATTTGTATATATGGGGAACCTGGTGAAATTCCATCTTCATCACAACAGTTAAAGCTGCAGGTGCCCTGCCCTCTTTTAAATCTGGCCACTCTAGTATAGCTCCTGCAGCTTTAACTGTTGTGATGAAGATGGAATTCCACCAGGTTCTCCATATATACAAATGACACCTGCTGAAATTCCCTTTTCTGTGCAACTGTTAAAGATACAGGAGACCTGTCCTCCTTTTCATAGGGTCACCCTAGGCTTTACTATCAGCCATTCCTTATCCTTTTCAATTTGTTCATCTTGCCTGATGAAGCGTTTTCAAGAACCCAAACCCTTGCAGTATTTTGTCACCTCTGAGTTGGCCCTAATAAAAGCATCACACTAATACGGACTTTGGCATTTTTCTTTGGGGATCTAAATTCAAATTAGCTGGAAAATATAATGAACTAGAGACCTGAAGCCAAATATGAAGCTGGGTGCCGCTACTCCCTCCCACGCCGCCCCTGGCACGGCCGAATCTATGTGTGAAATTCAGCGCAAATGACAAGTGTAGGAGAAATCTGTGGCTGGAGACCAAAGGGCTAATTTGCAGAAGTTCTAATTGAGATAATGACTGCAGAGCATTTCCAGCATTTGCAAAAAAATAAAATAAAAAATATCGACAGCTAGAACCACTGCAAGACAGTGCCCCACTCCCACTAGTAGCCAACTGGATAAAGGGGCGGAGTGGTGAATTAGGACATTCCCCATTCAAATTTCATCTCTGCCACGGACTCAAGATGCGGCCTTAAGTAAGCTACTCTCAACCTTAGGGCAAAATCCAACACAAATCTTATTTAGAGTAGACCTATTGAAATAAATGGAACTTTAATTTTTGTGAACCGCCCAGAGAGCTCCGGCTATTGGGCGGTATAGAAATGTAATAAATAAAATAAATAAATAAATAAATAAATAAACTTAAGTGAATCACGACTAAGTGAGGTTCCCTTCATTACAATGGGTTTGCTCTAAGTAGGACTTATGTTGGAATTTGCCCTCAGTCCCTTTCCCATCTGCAGTACAAGGGAATAACAATTCTGACTTACTTTACAGGGCTGTTGTATGGATTACAACTGGGTAATGCTTTCAAGGCACTTTAGACACTTGAAATTGCAAAACAACATGCCACAGGCAGCAACTAAACCGGAGCAGCTTTTCTCTCTTCACTTCGTCTTCCTGCTGGTAGTGGTGGGAGGGGGAAGGAAGGAAGGAAGGCAAAACTTTTGAGGTCTTTCTGGCCAAGCTGCTGTTCAGAGCCGAAAAAGGTGGAGACCCCGGGCGTTTATAGTTTCCTGAATGGGTTATCGAGATGTCACGGTGTATTCTGAATTCTCACCACAAGGTGTCACTGGTGCTCTACAGAGAGAGAGAGAGAGGTCGGTTTAAGCTTTCTAGAACATTTGGTACTGGGCTGGCCATGAAAAGCTCCATCACACCTAGGAAGAAATGCTGGCTACCTTCGCTTCTCCGTCGTTGCTCAGTTACCTCTGGTTTGAAAACAGGAAGAAAACAAGGAGCACAAGGCCCATTCAGTCGGGCATTGTAATTGCATTGCTTCTCCCACACACAGCAGGAGAGAGCAGCAACCGGACTTTTTCTGGTTTTTCTTGTGGTGCAAGAAAGGCCAGAACGGTTGGAAGGTGTGCAAGAGGCAGACGTCATGGGAGGGACCTGCAAGAAATCCGTGAGTTGCCCAGTAACGAGCGTGCAATAAAACGCTCATCGGATGGAGCTCAAAAAATGGCTAGATCTAGAGCGTCATCGCATGATGGGAATTCACATTTCCTTACCATTGTTTTTCCTTCATTTGTCCTGCATTACTTCCTCTTTTGAAAGAGGACGTAAACAATGTGCACATGGCCCATTCAGTGGGCTGTTTTGATCCCGCTGCTTCTCCTGCACACAGGAGGAGATAGCAGCAACTTCCGTCTGTAAAAATAAGTCAGACTTCCTGGGGTGTTTTTCTGTTCCATGAAGAAGGCTAGAAGGGGTGGGAGGCAGACGACGTTGTGAGAAGGACCCACGAAAATCCGTGAGTGCCCAGCAACAAGCATGCAATAAATAAAACACTTGTCTGATGGAGTGCCTACACAACTGCTTCATAGCGGAATTGAAGGACACTGATAACTGTTTGAGCACATGGCACTTTCCATATATTTCTTTCAGAGTGTGGTTTCCTGCTTTTTATTCCCCATCATCCCAAATACCGCAACAAATGTTACTGTGTGTCCTAATATGGAAGAGGGAAATAATGTTACCATAATGGGATCATCATGTGACCACACTTAGAATACTGTGTACAGGTCTCATCACCACACCTAAAAAATGGTATTATGGAGCTGGAAAGACTGCAGAACAGGGTGACTAAAATGATTAAGGGGCTGGAGCATCTCCCCTATGAGGGAAGGTTACATCAACTGGGATTGTTTAGCTTTGAAAAAAGGAGGCTAAGGGGAGACATGATAGAGGTGGACAAAATTATGCATAGGGAGAGATTTTTCTCCCACTCTCAAAATACTAGAACCTGGGGTTATCCCATGAAGTTGATTGGTGGGAGATCTATGACAAATAAAAGGAAGGACTTCTTCACACAGTGCAGAGTTAAATTATGGAATTCACTACTACAAGATGTAGTGATGGCCACCCATTTGGATGTCTTTCAAAGGGGGTTGGATAAATTCCTGGAGAAGGCTATCAATGGCTACTAGCTCTGTTGGCTATGTGCTACCTCCAGTATCTGAGGCAGTAAGTGTGCACCAGTTGCTGGGGAACATGGGTGGGAGGGTGCTGTTGCACCATGTCCTGTTTGTGGGTTCTTAGTTGATAGCTGATTGATCACTGTGTGAACAGAGTGCTGGACTAGATGGACCCTTGGTCTGATCCAGCAGGGCTCTTCTAATGTTCTTATGATTTGACACAAGGTGTAGATTTGGCCAATTGTCTGTTTGCACCAGGCTTCCTCAAACTGGTGCCCTGCAGACACGATGAACTGCAGCTCCCGTGCTGGCTGGGAATTATGTGTGTTGCAGCTCAACACATCTTGAGGGCACCAGCTTGGAGAAGGCTGGTTTACACAGATAGTAAGCAGCAGTTACCAAGACGTTTTGTGAACCGCCCAGAGAGCTTCGGCTATTGGGCAGTATAGAAATGAAATGAAATGAAATAAATAAAGTGAAGATAGTTAACCAAACCTCATCCCATAACGTGTGTGTGTGTGTGTGTGTGTGTGTGCATGTATATTTCCCTTTTTAGCTCATGACAGTGTTGATTCTTGCATTTTAGGACAGCGTGTTTGCTATTGTACATTTAGCAGTATATGTTGTTTTGTTGTTTATTGTCGCTTCTGACTCTTCGTGACTTCATGGACCAGTCCATGCCAGAGCTCTCTGTCGGCCGTTGCCACCCCCAGCTCCCCCAAGGTCAAGTCTGTC
This sequence comes from Elgaria multicarinata webbii, assembly GCF_023053635.1. NCBI lineage: Eukaryota > Metazoa > Chordata > Lepidosauria > Squamata > Anguidae > Elgaria > Elgaria multicarinata. Next base: position 29,029,729 of record NC_086183.1, on the reverse strand, counting down.
ACCTCCAGAATATCATCCATCCATCTTGCCCTTGGTCAGCCCCTCTTCCTTTTGCCTTCCACTTTCCCTAGCATCAGCCTCTTCTCCAGGGTACCCTGTCTTCTCATTATGTGGCCAAAGTACTTCAGTTTTGCCTTTAGTATCATTCCCTCAAGTGAGCAGTCTGGCTTGATTTCCTGGAGTATGGACTGGTTTGATTTTCTTGCAGTCCAAGGCACTCTCATATTTCCCCCTTACCTATCAATTTATTTATTTTTATTTAAGACATGTGTTTCCTACTGTTCCTCCTCAGAGCTCAGGTTGACGTATGAGAGATTATTTATTTTGAGTATATATTTCTTCAGATAGCCCTCAAAGTACAGCCAATACTATACACAGAGGCACGAACAAATAAATGCGCTATACAGTTGGTCGAGGCCCATAGCTCTGCTGTCAGTGGGGGAGGTGAATCCATTCCGGGTTTTAGTCAGAACCAGTCAGAACTCTAAAGGAGCTAGCACCTTGGAGAGCTCCTTTAGAGTTCAGACTGGTTTGGACTGAAACCCGGAGCGGACTCCCTGCCCCCACTGACAGCAGAGCCACTGGCCTTGACTAGATACTGTACAGTCAGTGGTTTAAAATAAACAACCGACAAAACACATCAGCAGCAGATAAAATCATTCTCAAGTCAGGGATCCTCCTCCTCTTTTTTGATCCTCGCTAGGGTAACCCTTTGAAAAGGAGGACTGGGCTCCTGTATCTTTAACAGTTGCATAGAAAAGGGGATTTCAGCAGGTGTCATTTGTATATATGGAGAACCTGGTGAAATTTCCTCTTCATCACAACAGTTAAAGCTGCAGGAGCCCTGCCCTCTTTTGTATCTGGTCACCCTAGTATAGCTCCTGCATCTTTAACTGTGGTGATGAAGAGGGAATTTCACCAGGTTCACCATCTATACAAATGACACCTGCTGAAATTCCCTTTTCTATGCAACTGTTAAATGTACAGGAGCCCGGTCCTCCTTTTCATATGGTCACCCTAATCCACACAGCAACCCAGTTAACCAGGCTAGGCTGAGAGATGACCTGCTTGCTCAAAGCCACAGCAAACGTTATCATGGAGTAGGGATTGTGAAAGCCGGGCCTCCCAGGGCCATGCCTGAGACACTGTCTCTACCGAAGATTCTCTGCCTTCCTGAGAGTTCGGTGTCACTAGAAAAGTTTGCTCCTGGCATTTGGAGGAGTATCTGGTCACCTGATGAATGTTTATCGCCCCACAGATCTGACTTGCGCCGAGGGTTGTGTACCATGGTTTCCCGTACCCCTGGTTTGTTGACGGCAAAACAGGAAACGGAGCACGAAACGACACGGGGTTCCGCACGGCAGCAGAATTTCTTCATCTGCCCGGACGGTGTGGCTCTTCCACAGCCTGTGATTCCCCAGCTGGTGTGCTGGGCATGTTCTGAAGAATGGCGGACATGCAGGTCACAGGGTTCAGATTGCTGAAGGGAACATTTCTCAGCCTCTGCAGATGCCCTCTTCCCATCCCATAGACCAGCCAGATCGGTTGTGCGTCTAAGGCATTTCAGCGTGAGGCTTTTCTCCCAGACTTTTATTGAGGCTTCTGGATTCTTTGCAGGATCGAGAAATATAGCAGTGGCCCCGATCCACAGGTCCTCAGACGTGGCAACAGGATGCAGAGGCCTGTGTGCAAGAACACCCTCTCTGGGGATTGGCATGGGATTGCGGGGAGGGAGGAGGATTTTGGAAGGGGCGATGATGCTGAGCTAAGGAGATCTTTCAGAAGTATTGCTGTCCCAAAATAGCTTTGACAGTTAAAAAAAAAGAAAAAAGCTCATCATGATATAGTCAGCATCATATATATAATGAACTATAGAGCAGAGATCAAACACGCAGCTAGCTATTTCAGATCAATGTGTGAAATTCGGCACAACCTGTCCCTCCGTTTATGTTTCTCTCACAACGGCTCCACAGAAAGCACATCCAAACACTGTAATAGAGATGAGATACATGGCTAGAATCCAAAGAGCTACTTCAGTGAGAGCTTGAAGGCTTGGGTGAGGCAGCTTGGATTTCTGATTTTTATGCTGCACCTTTATTGAGGCTTCTGCTTCCGGATTCTTTAGGGGATTAAGATCAGCTCCTTTACACGTACTCCCCCCTGCCCCGAGGTTTTTCTTTCTCTGCTTTTCTATATGTTTCATTATACAGCTACTAGATGGCACTATGGTATAGCACAATTGCACAATGACATGAGACTTTCATTCTGCCATTTCTAAATAATACCAGATTTCCTTCGTTATGAAAAAAAACCCTGTGATAATGGTTACAAAGCATGGGGGAGGAACTGAATGGTGACAAACCACTATGACTGACGAATCACAAGTGCACAATAAAAGCCTCATGTAGAAAGGCTCTTAGACCCTCAACTTAATGGCTTTCTGGAGCTCCCTTTAGATGACCATGTGTAGTTCTTTACGTGTAAAACACACAAGTAACATTTATCTTCCCCTCTCCCACTGCTCCTATACTTTAAAACTGGTTCCACATTCCCGATACATTAGAACAACAACAATAACATCTTTTGCCAAATCTATTTTTTAAAAACAACAACATCACACCACTCTGACCATGTGTACAGTTTTGCATTTTAAACCCACTTAAATTCTAGCACCACAATAACTACAGAAATAAAACGGAGTTTGCTTCTACACCTGGTCATCTTCCCCCTGTCCCCCAAGATTTGGGGCTCTGGATTTTGGCCCCAAGGTCCACCTCTGACTGCACCATTGCTCCAGATGTGGGAGCACAGCTGCATGATGTCAGCTTGGAGAAGATTGCTATACATTAATCACAAGCTCATTCTCCAAGTCATTCTCCACATGAAACCAAAACAGTACCATTTTTGCACAAGAGAGAAAAGGTAGGTTTAGGGGAACCCCAAGGTTGGCAGAAGAAGAAGAAAAATTGGGGGGAACTAACAGGAGAATCCTAAAAACCAGTGGAGGCTGGTGGCTCCAATGTCAGTGGAGCAGTGAATCCGCTCCAGGTTTCACTCAGAACCTTCCGCACCTTGGATAGCTCCTTTGGAGTTATGAGTGGTTGTAACTGAAACCTGGAGCGAGTTCACTGCCCCACTGACATTGGAGCCACTAGCCTCCACGGCCTTCAACAATTGTGGAAGCTTTTCTCAACTCTGTGTGACAAGTTGGACTCATCCAATCCTCTTCTATGGATTTGGCCGTTGCACTTCCCTGAGACACAATGCTTCACCCCAGAAGTCGTTCAGCTGTGAGTCACATGGTTATGCCTTGAAGCATGAACGTGTGTTCAGCTCTTATTTCCTGGGATGAGTCTATACCAAGCTATAACTTCATGCCCTCTGCAGTTCAGTCTAAGCTTCCTTCCCCCCCCCCCCCGCAAAAAAAAAAAAAACTTGATTAAGAGCTCGGTGTGACACCCCATCACCAAATCTTGCACACAAACTCCTTGCTCCAATCCTACTTGATGCAGAGATCAGTATGACTCAAAACTTTACACACGCTTCCTTGCTCCAATAAAATCTACATGCCCAGGCCCATTCTCTGGGACAGATACATCAGCACAACGCGGCCGTGAGAATATGGGATGTTGATGGGGCCGGCATGCTCTGAAAACAAGGGACATGCCTTTGATCACAGGAAGTTTAGCAAGCATATCCACTTTGCCCTGTTTGTTGAAACCTTCCTCTGCCAACCACAGTACGTTAGTGGGAAGCTGCGTTTCCCCTCCTGTGTTAAAAAAAACAAGAATGAAGAAACATGTTCTACAGGGCCATTGCAAACACACCTCCTTTCTTAATCGATATGATGCACCTGATAAAGTTGGGGCGTTACCTGCAGAAGCTCACGTTCCAGGAAGCCAGTTTGCCTCTAAAACCTACCTTCTGAAGCTGTGAGTGGCAGCCCCAGCGGAGGGGTGGGTCATGGTGGGTCTCCAGGAATAATCTGCTGCTCCCAAAAGTAACGTAGTAGCTGAGGACCATCTGTCTCTTTTGAAGACCCTAAGACAGCTTTCCTCAACCTGGGGCGCTCCAGATGTGTTGGACTGCATCTCCCAGAATGCCGGCTGGGGCATTCTGGGAGATGTAGTCCAACACATCTGGAGCGCCCCAGGTTGAGGAAGGCTGCCCTAAGAGGAAACTCTGCAATCTGCAGCTAGGAGAATGAACCATTCAATTCCTACCCTGGAATCTTCAGTGGTCTTCAACTGGTGGGACTCAGTCAGGACCTAAAAGTGGCTCGCAAGATCAGTCCAGATGGGTCGCGGCACAGCTGTTGTCACCGTGTTAGGCGATTGTGAAAGTGGGTCCCATGTTGCAGGTTGGGAGTCCAAAGTGGGTCTTGGATCTAGACCAGTTGAAGACCACTGGCCTAGATCACTCAAGGAGGCAATGGAGGCTGGTGGCTTTGATGAATCCGTTCAGGGTTTCAGTCAGAACCAATCAGATCTCTAAAGGAGCTATCCAAGGTGCTTCGCATGACAGAGGACCATGTTTACAGACAGACCGAAACTCCAACATCTTTGTGTTCTAGAAATAAATCAGTGGCTTTGATCCACAGATTCTCACACGTGGCAACAGGACTCAGAGGCCTCTGGGCAAGAGCATCCTCACTGGGAATTGGCATGGGATTGCGAGGAGGGAGGAGAAGTTTGGAAGGGGCGATGATGCTGAGCTAAGGAAATCTTTCAGAAATATTGCTGCCCCCAAATACTTTTTATGATCAGCATCCTTCGGCAGTCAAAAAAATTAAAATTCTCAGCAGGAGATGGACAGCATCAAAATGAAAATAAAATAGTACAATGAACTATAGACCAGAGGTCAAGCATGCAGCCAGGCATTTTGGATCAATGTGTGAAATTCGGCACAACCGGTCTCTCCGCTTCTCTCACAACGGCTCCACAGAAAGCACATCCAAACACTGAAATAGAGATGAGATCTGTGGCTGGAATCCAAAGAGCTACTTTAGTGAGAGCTTGAAGCCTTGGGTGAGGCCACTTGGATTTCTGACTTCGTATCTTTGAAGAACAGATCCCCCTCTGCCATATCATAAATTATTTTGGGAAACTGGCCTCAGCTTCAAAAATGGCTTGCCGCATGGCATGACTCCCAGAGCACAAGAAAATGAGTTACACAGGGTTCCCCCCCCCGATCCTGACCCATAACTCCCACTTTATTCGTAAAAGCCAGCAATGCTTCTTTTTGATGTTTGAACTGCTTTTGGACATCAATACTCCGGGATTGAGTCTTTCCTCCTCAGCAGTTAGAATGTTTTTGAACATTCTGTGACTTCACAGCAAAGCAGCCATTGAAGTAGAAGCTGGCTAAGGACACTAAAGCCCTTTTTACTCCTTTGCTCTGCCAGAAGATATACCACCTAATCCCCACTGCAAACTCCCTGGAGCCACAAGGACAAGTAAGTTAGTGATTAATGGTGCAGTTCTACACATGTTTAGATGGGGGGGGGGAATCCTACAACTCCCAGCATCCCTCTGGGGCATGTTGGGAATTGTAGGACTTTTCCTGTCTAAACATGCAGATGATTGTCCTTTAGAGGAGAAAAAAAGAGACATTATCAGAAAGCAAATTATGTATCAGATTTAGAAGTCTGGCTCCAGTGCTTCACATGCAGACACACAGAACATGTCCAGCCCCAATAATCTCTTTTGGAGAATCAAGTTTCTGATAATGGCAGTTTTACTGCCGTTCAACATTTAGGAAAATCCATCCATTAGGTATATAAAATGTGGAATGTATTGCTGCAGTTGGGTTGGCAATTTCGAAATAGCACACATGGCGTTTGTCCCCATTTTCAAGGGGCTCTTTTGAGGAAGGGATTCTAATTTTTGCAAACACCCACCCACCACCATCTTTCAATGAACGAAGCACATTGTTGAACAGGTAGCTCCCAACCTGTGGCTTTGGAGCACTTTGGAGCTGCCTTTTTGCACAATGAAAGTTGATCTCACCTTAATGAACCTCCCAACTTGGAGCCCTTTAACCACAAACAAATTAAACAATCAAACACTCTTAAGCAGCCCTTCACTGGAAATTGACTTGGTCCTAAACAGCATTTGAGTGTTATCTCTGCAGATCAGGAATGATAACAAGAGTAAATGCTGGCTCCAGTTTTTGGGGGGCCTTCATGGGGAGGTGACCCTCCCTGCCCCCCCTCCCTGTGTGAGTCCACCTTCTCACGGCCACGGTCACCAGCTGCTCCACATCCTCTTTCTCATAGTCGGTATCACTTGCTTGCTTCACTTGCAGAAAGCCAGACCCAAAATAGCCTCAGAAAATAAACAAGAGTGATCTTACCTCTCAATGTCACCCATTAAAATTAGCCTCTACCAATTAATAAACTAGATTTTAGTTGATTAACGTCTATTGCAATCAATGAGATCTATACATGAAATTGACGCAACGGCAAGCGTTCCTGCATTTCTAAGCTATTTATTACTTCACCTTAGATGTATATTCTAAGCTACATATCCCCTGCTTAGCATTTTTGGCAATGGAGTTAAGAGCTGAGCTACCTAACAGCTCAGGTTTACCAAAATTTATCTTATCTCAGGTCTTGCAAGGAATTCTATTCCATTACATAAAATTTCCCCATCCCTTTAAGGAGCTCTTCCCGGAACCCAAATGATTATTTTTAAGCAGCAACGTCGGTTGTTGTAAAGCTTACAGTGCAATTATTTTTAAATTTGCATCTGTACATATAAATAAGCATATGCAAATGTTATGCAAGTCAGTGCCGTCTTTTTTGGTGAGTCTCTCTCTCTCTCTTTCCTTGGTACATGCGTAATTTCACCAGGGCAGGAGAAGCTCAGGAGGAACAGCCAGGGGACTGCTGTTGCTATCCACCCCACCAGCTCCTGCAGCTTGAGGCAGCTGTCTCACACTGCCTAATGGTAGGGCCGGCTCTGGTTTTCCAGGGTTTAAGCCGAGGTTTTCCCCTCTGATCCTACCTGGGAATGCCACAGATTGAACCTGGGAGCTATTACATGCAACGAAAATGCCCCCAACTATAGCCTTTTTCTGATCAGTTGGCAACCCTATATCAATATATTTACAGATACATGAAAGGAGAACAGTTTACAAATACGAGTGAAAAAGAAACCCGTAATTTGAAGCTATTGGGGCAGGGGGGACGTCCACACACAAACCCCACCGTCACCACCTGTAAGAGCGAACAGGTCTGGCTTTTGTTATGGGAGGGAAATCCCGGACTCTAGTAGCTGAGCAATTCCCTCTTGGGCGCACCAGGCACCTTGTGGGTGAGGAATGTGGTGAAGGCCAGGGAAAGGCCGGGAGAGTGGGAGTTATGGGTTGCCTCGACGGACACCATCCACCTCCATCCATCAGTCCCCTGGGCTGAATCAGAAGCACCGGCAGCTGCTGACAGGCCTGGCTTGGGGGAGGAGATGTCTGATACCAGGCCGGGCTGCTTCCTGGGCCTTGGGGTGGGGCACGCACTCGGAATAAAACCCCCAACATATGTGGCTTGGGCCTCCTGGCCAGGGCTGTTATATCTGCAAGCAGATATACTCAGATAACACCGCACTCTCTTCCCCACTGCTCCAGAGGTTTCCATCGCCTGTTTAGACCACAGACCTCTCAGCCAGAACCCCAACTGCTCCTTGCAACCAAAGGCACTTGTAACGCACATAGCTTCCTATGTGCTGGGGTGCTGTCTAGGGAGACACCCGCCCCCCCCAAAAACCCTCCAGTTTGCTGCCACAGGACCTAGCTTCTCCTATCTCTGGCCCCAAACATCGGTTCTACATCAGGGGTATTATTTTTAATTTATTTATTTATTCAAAACAGTTATATATTATTTATTTATTTATTCATTTATTTATTACATTTTTACACCGCCCAATAGCCGAAGCTCTCTGGGCGGTTCACAAAAATTAAAACCCTGAAAAGCACAACAAAACCATCAACCGTCTAAAAACACAAATACAAAATACAATATAAAAAGCACAACCAGGATAAAACCACACAGCAGAAACTGATATGGATTAAAATAGGGAATTAAAACAGCAAGTTTAAATTGAAGTTAAATTAGGTGTTAAACTACTGAGAAAATACCGCTCCATATCTAAAGTAGATTCCGGAGAGCGGTGAACTTAAGAAATAAAATAATCAAAAGTTTAAAACAGCAGATGAAAATGGTTCGTTTTGAAACGGAACCACTTCTAGCCCAATTGCTGAATTGCCGTCACCTTTCAACGGCAGGAGGGCCAAAGGAAACATGGCCCCAAAATACAGCAAATTTATTTTATTTATTTATTACAGCGTTAATATCCCGCCTTTTTTCCTCCAAGGAACCCAAGCTGCCGTACATAATCCTCCTCCTCTCCATTTTATCCTCACAACAACAACCCTGTGAGGTAGGTTGGGCTGAGAGTCTGTGACTGGCCCAAAGTCACCCAGTGGCTTTCCATGGCTGAGTGGGGAGTAGAACCCGGATCTTCTGCCTCCCATGCCAACACTTTAGCCACTACACCACACTGGTTTAAAGCCACAATACTGGGCATGTTTAGGCAGAAAAAAGGCCTTGTACTCCCAGTATGCCCCAGCAATTTTGAATGGGGGAAAAACACTGCACAAAAAACAGGGAAGGGAAGGGGACACGGCCTTCCGGGGAATTGCGGAGGCTGGATTGGGATCCCCCCGAGGCCCAGATATGACCCCCGGGCCTGGGGTTCCGCACACCTGTTCTTCATACTGAGCTACCAGAGTTGCATAAAGAAGGTATTTCCGTTTGCTTTTCCTGAACCTTTTGCCAGCCAGCTAATGCTGGCCTTCGCTCTCTCCGCGCCCTCTACACACTTGCACTCACACACTGTGTGCAGAGTGTACAATGCACAGGTTGCACAAGCAGCCACACAGCACACACATATGCACACACACACACGTGCACAAAAGCCCCAGCTGCAAGCACAAAACATGCACTGTGCCGGTTCACGCTAAGCCTCGCTCACGTTTCCCGGTCGCTGCCCTTTTCGCTCCCCGTCCCGCCCCGTGCCCTGTGGGTTGGGGTGGCTCACGTTACACCATCCCTCCTGAAATCCACCCCTCATACAAAGTGGTTCTAGCTTGAAGGCAACTAATCCTTGGGTCAGGGAAGTCGCGGGGGCGGGGGGAGCAGACCCAGAAATGTGCGAGGCACATCCCCTGGGAGACAGCCGTAGCTGGGAAGAGGGCCCAGCGGAGGGGAGATTCCTGTAAAGAACCAGCCCATGTGACTGGCAGGGTGCCAAGCGCTGTGCCACTAATCCCAGTGCATGCCCACCCTGCATGGCACAGGCCCAACAAGCCTACGCAGCGAGGGTGCAGCCTGGCTGGAACAGCAACACTTAGCGAATGCTACACATGCCATCACTACGACCCAGCAATATTCTGGGCCTAGTCTGGAGCTGATATTTACATACCTTCCAAGATTTGACAGGGCGGGGGGGTGGGGTGGCCAGGTAGGAAACAGGAGCCTTTGTTCTACGTGAGGTGGGGGGAAAAGAGGCAAGCAGCAGCACGAAAGCGAGAGGGCAAAATGAGCCAACCTCTTCCGCAGACGCCTGGCGATACACCCTGAAAACCGGCCTGTCCTAGGGCGCGGGGTGGTCAACTAAATGGGGGAACAGGCCAAAGCCAGCCCTCCTGAGGGTTACCTCCGAGCGCCACGGTTTGATCTCCGCCCTCACCAGAGGCAGATATTTCAGGAGGGAACGAAGGAAGGGGAAGGTATTTTTAAGCTAGCTGGCTCCGACGCTTTAATTATTTACCATGCTGTTTCTGGGTTTTGGTTTTAAATGCTTTAATTGTTGGTGTTTGTTTTATTGTTCTTTGGGCACTAGGCTGATAAGTAGAAAGATAGGATAGACATGGTTCTAATAAATATTCTCATAAAAGGATAGAAAGAGGAGGGGAAGGAGAGGAAGATTTGAACCAAATGATCCACGCGGTTCTTTCTTCTCTGCGCTTCTATTACTTGCATTTTTCCTGCAACACAGAAAGTGTCCGTGACAAACCTGTATCTCTGCACCTCCACCCTGCGAGGTAGGACAGGCTTCAAGACACCCTTTTGTCTCTATTCCTCACAGGTTGCGCCATCACCTTTTCCGTGCCCTTTTTTATATCTGAAAACCACAAAGGCCCAAAATGTTTCTATGGGGCTGGGCAGTTCCAAGGGACGGAAATTCAAACTGACCAATACATAGGCAATAAGCCTGTATCCACCAGTTGCTGGGGAACATGGGTGGGAGGGTGCTGTTGCACCGTATCCTGCTTTGTGGGTCGCAGCTGTTTGGCCACTGTGGGAACAGAGACTACATGGACCCCCGGCCTGATCCATCAGGGCTCTTCTGTTCTTAAGACCTGGCCATGCATTCTCCAGGTGATTTCTGTAGTCCTTCTTGCTTAATTACTGGGGGAAAGAAGATGAGACTGTCAAGCGAGCCAGGGAAGTGTAGAGATGTAAATTTGGGTGTCAAGGATGGCCATGCTCTGTGTTCAAAAATATTTCTAAAAACGTTCAGGGCAGGAGAGCAAAGGTTTGGTTTATCACAGTGCATTTTTCACTTGTAGTTAGATACCATAAATTTGCACAACTTTATTGTCAAGTAATAGCATCTATATAGCACAGTTCAAGCAATCAAAGCTCTTCAGTTGACACAATCAAAGCAGCAGTTCCTTCAACAACCCTTTGAGGTTGGCCAGTACTATTACTGACATCATCCCAATTTTTATAGATTTGGGCCTAAATCCCCTTACTGATGGGGGGGCCAAAGCCCCCTACTGAAGCGGTGGGTCTTCTAAGATTCGAACCAGGGACTCCCAAGTGCCCTGATTGCCCTGTAAGCCATTAAGCGACACCAACTGTCAAATAATGAATGCCTCACACGCAGATATGTAATGGGAGTCTCCAGAATTTTACAACAGCAAAGCTCTGGGATCCAAATCCCAAACAGGACGAACTGTTATCGTGCATGAAATCTACTTCGGTTTGGTGCACGGCACAGTCTGTGATAATCTTCTAGTGAAGATAAAGCTTGTTTTATTGCAAACTGGCGTGCCCCGGCTGAGTACGTGTGCTCCCGGAATCTGACCTGGAAACCTTGCCCCCCTAATCCCAGCTCTGCGAAGGTTGTCTGTGGTTACTCAGTGGTGAGCAAAAGACTCTTAGGTGGATTTAGGGCCAAACTAAAGCGCTCTTCAAATCACACATAGCAGAGCTATGCATCATTGGCTTATTTATTTCAGTGCAAGCGTGGGTGGCCCCGATTCAGACTGGAACTGTGGCACTTTGGGAAGGGAGGTTGGGATTCTAAGCTTCCTCACATTTTTGTTGTGAAATTCCACACACACCCTGCAAAGGGTGTGGGGGAGGGTTGTTAAAAAAGAAAAGAAAAAATGTTTCCAAAGGAAAAAACGGTTATCTGGTTCCAGGATATCTGAAAGACCATATTCTCCCTTACATGCCTGCCTGTGCTTTGAGATCTTCTGGGGAGGCCCTTCTCTCAGTCCCACAAACTTCACAGGCGCACCTGGTGGGAACATGGGAGAGGGCCTTCTTGGTGGCTGCTCCAGGGCTCTGGAACTCCCTTCCCAGGGAAGATAGTCTGGCTCCCTCCATGATGTGTTTTCGGAGCAGGCAAAACCTTTTCTGTTCCGGCAGGCCTTTGATCCGAATCAGGATAGTATGTGTTTACGCTGAGCTAAATAAGCTAAGCACACACAGCAGATTTGAAGAACGTTTAGTTTGGCCCCACAGCCAGTGTGTTATAGTGGCTAAGGTGTTGGACTGGGAGTTGGGAGATCTGGGTTCTAGTCCCCACTTGGCCATGAAAACCCACTGGGTGACTTTGGGCCAGTCACAGACTCTCGGCCCAGTCTACCTCACAGGGTTGTTGTTGAGAGGGTAACATGGAGAGGAGGCGGATTATGTACGTCAGCTTGGGTTCCTTGGAGGAAAAACGGTGGGATATAAATGTAATAAATAAATAAATAAATAAATAAATAAATTTATTTTCTCCGCTGTGGCACCCCGGTTGTGGAATGAGCTCCCCAGAGAGGTCCGCCTGGCGCCTACACTGTACTCCTTTCGTCGCCAGCTGAAGACCTTTTTATTCTCTCAGTATTTTAACACTTAATTTTAACTTAAATTTAAATTTTACTGTTTTAACTCTGTATTTTAATCTTATATCAATTTTGCTGCGTGGTTTTATCCTGGTTGTGCTTTTTATACTGTATTTTGTAATTGTGCTTTTAACCTGTTGGTTGTTTTATTGTGGTTTTAATTTTTGTGAACCGCCCAGAGAGCTTCGGCTATTGGGCGGTATAAAAATGTAACAAATAAAATAAAATAAATAAATAAATAAATTTAGCTGGGGGCTGATCCAGCTTATAAGTCAATGGCTCAGTTCAGGCATCGCAATGAACTATGGGTTAATGTGACTGGCAAGAACTCCACAGCAGTCTCTCCCAACCAAGGGAAAGGCTTCAGGAGATCGGAAACTTTCATTTCCAGTTTTGATTAACCACAGTTTTGCCCAGGTTACCTCAAGGGATGTCTGCCCTTCTCCAACTTCCCAGGCCACTATGATCTTCAAGTAAGGACTTGGTGTCTGTGCCACGACCTGCGGATTTCTGGGTCCAAAAGAGGAGCCTTCTCTATGGTACGTACCATCCATCACCTTGTGGAATGATCCCCTCTCTGAGGTCTGTCAGGCCTCCACGCTGGTGTGTATTAGGCATTTACTTGAAAATGTCTCTGTTTACTTTAGCTGTCTTTGAACCAACATGAAACATAATACCATTGTGCATCTATTGAATTCTTTTTGTAAACCACTTTGAGATGTATATAAATATGTGTATAAATATGGCAAATAAATAAATTTTCACCGTGGTTTGTCTGACACAAGGCGTCTTCAAACCATGGGTTATGAAGCTGACGTTACAACAAGCCACGGGTAAGGCTAACCATGGTTTAGGGTTTGGACCTCATGCTAAACTGTGATTAATCAAAAAAGGAGGCAAAAAACTTCCTACATCCTCCTCCTCGAGGAGAAAAGGTACGGTTGGAGGAAAGACCTTGGGGAAAGTGCCGTGTTTGACATCCCTTGAGACAATCGCCTTCTGCCATACCAAGTCCTCCTCCTGACCTCCATCTTGTCTGCAAAGAGAGCGACCTTTACCCCGACATCGGTGGGGGGGTTGGGGGTCATTGCTTCAACCCAGTGGAACATCACTGGAATGTGGAAAATGCAGGCTCTGGTTGCTTGCTGGCCGGGAAGGTAAGCGGCAAGCGCTGACCTGCTAGTGGCAAGGAGAGGTCATGGCTTAGCTGGAGCCCCCCTGACGCCTCCTGGCTTCTGCTCACACATCAAGATAAGTGGTTTTCAAAACATGTCCCTTCAGGGCTCCTTTTCCACACCACACTGACTGCCAGGAAACCTGCCCTGAGTGTCCATCATGGAACCCTTCAGCACAGAAGACGCTGAGTCCTGCGGTCCACAGCAGCCTTTCCCAACTTGACTCTTTCCAGGTGTTTTGGACTCCATCTCCCATGTGCTGGCTGGAGATGTTGGGAATTTCAATCCAACACATCTGGAGGGTGCCTGGTTGGGGAAGGCTACCTCAAGGCACACATACAGTTCATCAGCCACTGTTGTGCCTCAATATTTGGATTTGCCTGCATGCAATGCCTAGTTTTTCTTTTTAATCTTGTCTGTCCTGGCCCACACACTGGATAGTTGGCTCTGAGAAAGTCTGCTTCAGGCAGCTGATTTTGGAGTAGCAGTAATGAGCAGCAAATTATCAATTTTTTTCACTTCTTTAGAGGGGAGGCACCATTTGGATGTTTTGTCTCAGGGAGCTAAATATCTTAGGCCACCTCAAGTGTATGAGAGAAGGGAAGCTTAATACATTGACTGGGTTTGGATGATACACCATGTTATTTAACCCATGATGAGCCATGCGCCCGTGGCCACCAGGTTCCATGTCATGTGAACCCAGCGAGCGTGGTTATGTGAGGGTTAAACAACCTGGAAACAGACCATGGATTATGAGAGGATTGTTTAACCCTCGCTTAATCCACTCTTGTCAGGTTCACACAACACGACAACCCCTGAGTGGGGGTTGCATATTCCGTGTAAACCAGCCTCACCGTGGGTTAAATAACCCACAGTGGGCTGTCGTGTCATGCAAACAGCTTCATTTAGAGAAACCAAGGGGAGAGCAATGCGCACTTTCCCCTCAGATTTGATTCGGAGGTTTCTCAGGAGCTGTTTCACACATACACACACACAACCCTCTCCTGCGGATACCTGGCTCAAGACATTTTGGCACCTCAGGCCCAAAACCCCAAAATGTTACACACACACCCACTCCCATGGTTGGGAAAATAAACAAATACATGAAATACCCCCAGAGTCTGAGGCAACTCGGCTCACTCTGGGTGTTTCCAGATGGGGTGCAAGAACCATGAATCAAAATTTGTGTGGAAAGGAAATATGTGAGGAAAGGGGTGGAAAAACGCAAGAGGGTTACAAACGAAAGACGTTTGGATCCTCTAGAGGAAAAAACACCAATGTGAATGAGGCATGGTGATTGCATCATAAAAGTCTGGTCTGGAAATACCATCCGTCTAATGGTAGGGTGGCCTTGTCCACGTGAGAAGCATATTGTTAGAGGAAGAGACTTGTGTGGTAATGTAACCCCTCTTCCATGATGAGAAAAATCGTCCCTTTTTTAGAGTGGAAGAGCCATAATCTTTCCACTTCCTGAGATGACACTGTTTACCTTAGTTGACGCTGCAAGTGGATATAAATGCTCTTGACTGACTAAAAAAACACCCAACCCTTTTTGAAGGTGCTATTTAGATACAGGAACAGAAAGTGTAGCTATCTCGGAACTGGCAAAATTAGTTTGCCACCTGCTTGCTATTTCCTAAGAAGCGTCCCTCTTCAAAGAATATCCCCCCCCCTTCCTCTCTTTGTAACGTTTTCCAATGTTGATGGAAATTTCCCTCCGTCATTAAAGGCTGGGTAATGGAAGAAGGAAGGAGACATTTGAATTAGAACTGGTGTCCTAGCCAGAACCTCTCAAGGTAATGACTTGGGCCACAAGGACACTTCACTTGGAGGTGGGAGTCAAATTGGTCTAGTGCAAAAAATTTCAGGAACATGCCTAATGCAAATGGTTAATTACAACAACACAACAAAAGCTATGATGCCAGCAGTGTCCAAGTCTGTCTGGAAGCCCTCCTTCCCCTCACTAAATTAAAAAAAAATGTGGCAATGCACATGCTCAGAAACTCCCATCACTTTGGATGGTCCAACACCAGGCCATGATTAAAAAGAGATTCTAAAGGCTGTGGACCGGCTCAAGTTAAGAATGGACCTCTGTCCCAACCGCTTAGGAAAATTGACTTGCGTTTCAAGCAGGATGTTGGGGAGCCGTGATCCTTCTGGGATCTAAGAGGTCTCTAGACAAGGGGTGGGCAACCCTCTGCCGAGTTGCAAAAGCTCTCTTCAAGCTATCAGTTCAAACCTCTTGCGATATTGATATGTGCCTTCCACAGCAGTCTGTGGCATGAGGAAGAGAAAGCGAGTGGGGGGAGGGAGTGAAGGAGAGTTGGGGTGTGTGTGTGTCCAGGGCCGGTGCCAGACTATTTTGTGCTCTAGGCAAAAAACAGCTAATTTGTGTAAAACTGTGACCCTTAAAGGTCAGTACTGTGCCCCTCTGAGGTCTGCACCCTAGGTGGCTGCCTAGTTGGCCTAATGGTAGCCCCAGTCCTGGGGGTGTCAGAGAGAGAGAGAGAGAGAGAGAGAGAGAGAAAATCAGAGAGGGGGCATCAGTGGGTGTGAGTGTGTCAGACAAAGTGAGAGAGAAGGGGCATCAGAGAGAGAAAGAGGACATCACACAAAGAGAGAGAGAGTGTGTGTGTGAGAGAGAGAGGGTGTCAGTGAGTAAGAGAGAAAGAGATAGGGGGCATCAGGAAGAGAGAGGGTGTCACACAGAGGGGGCATCAGAGAGCAAATGGGTACTCCCACCCAGCACTGGCATGCGACCACCCTGAGGGAATATGGCCCACAATAAGAAAAAAGTTCCTTACTCCCACTCTAAACAGCTCATCCTGTGGAGAAAAACTGTTCCTGGATTGTACCTCTACAGACTGCATATTTGTCATACCATGATTGGACACTTCTTCAAGAAAAAAATGCCTACACTTTGAAAACTATGTGCAGGGAGTTGTTTGTTTTTAAATTTTGTGTGTGTGTGTGTGTGTGTGTGTGTGTGTACATGTTCCATCATCAATCCTCTGCCCAGTCCAGGAACAGAGTTTTACTGAACCACCTGGTGAGCTGTTTGTCAAAGAATTCCCGCTGAGGCTGACCCCAACATCTTGCTCTTCTAAGTGACTGTGCAGCATGACAGAAGAGCTTGGCCCCACGATCCCTTGCAAATGCCACAGAGGTTGATAAATTCTCAGGTTATGTGTGGCTGCATGCAAGCAGGTAGAGAGAATAGCCATATTCCCTCCCCTCTGCTCTGGGCCATTTCAGGAGATTCTGAGGTGTACAACTCACATCACACACTGGTGTCATAGGAGGAGTGCAATAGTACAGCACATGCCTTGCATGGTTAAGGGCCTAGGTTCAGTCCTGGTTGTTCTATGCAGCATTTCAAGCAGCAGGTTTGGGAATGAGTCTTCTTAGTACATCGGTGCGTTGCATGGACTAATGGTCTGACTTTATGTGGTCTCCCCCTGAAAACATGGCCAGTACAAGTAATCAACACTGGCCTGGTTCAGACAACACAAGCATGGTTTAGCGTGTTGTCTGAACCAGGCTAGTGTTATGTATACTACAGTAGTAGTTAAAATACTGGAAGCCAGACCTTAGAAGTGGCCACTTGTGAATCAACAAAAATGACGACAAAAGAGGATGATTTGCATAAAATGGACATATGCTACTATAGATAGATAGATAGATAGATAGATAGATAGATAGATAGATAGGACAGACAGATGTTTAGAAATAATTAATTATAATTTAAATAGAAATACATTGCATTTATATGTTTTAACCAGTTTTATGTATTTTATAGTATTTTTGTATTTGATGTTGTTCCCTGCCTCGATCCAGAGGGAGAGGCAGGTATTATTATTATTATTATTATTATTATTATTATTATTATTATTATTCTCTCCCCATAGTGCAGAGCAGTGTGACCAGGTGAACTGTGTGCCTGCCTGTTCAGGTGCTGTTAATGGGCACCTTCAAGGCCCATCTCTTTCTTCTGATGGTTCTTTTTCTTTAAACCGGAATTGGGACTTTGCTGCCCTTCAAACAGAGCACTGTCCTCTACAAAAGAGGACACCTGGCCACCCTACTCGGGGCTTTCAGCTCAAAGCTTGCGCCTCCAGCTTTCAGCTGTCAGAATAACATTGAGTTGGGTGTGGATGGGTGTGGAGGCGGCAAAGTAGGATGCATGGTCAAATTGCCGTATGTGTGTGTGTGTGTGTAATTTCAAAGCAGCGCTCCAATTTTGATCCAAGCTCAGTGCTGATAGATGGCGCGTTCTATCTCCCCTGTGCTCTCTCCACAAAGCTGCTATTTGCTCCATTTTCGAAGGAGGAGGAGGAGGGGAGGAGGAGGAGGAGGAGGAGGAGGAGGAGGAGGAGGAGGAGGAGGAGGAGGAAGAAGAAGAAGAAGAAGAAGAAGAAGAAGAAGAAGAAGAAGAAGAAGAAGAAGATAATACAGGCACCGTACAAGAGCCTGCCAGGAATTCCCCAGGCCTTTAACCTGCTCTGTTTACCCATTCTCCCTCCTCCTTTCTGTTTTGACTGGCTGACCTTCAGCCATTCCTATCTGGTTGGGACAGCTGGGCTCTCTGTTTGCCATAGGATTCATTGCGGGCAGGAATTAAATCACCGTTGATCCTGTTGGGCCTGATAGGGAAGGCTAAGAGCGGCTTCTGACCTTGCAATGGAGCCAAGCAGCTTGACGGGATACCAAGACAAGGAGAGGTGTGGATGGGAGAAAGCCGTGTGTGTGGTCCGTGGAGTCCGTTTTCAGAGGAAGGAAGCTGTGGATGGAAAAGGGTATTCTATATAAGGATCCACACTTGGAGAATGAATTCACTATTAATATAGAGTGTATATCAATAGTGAACTCATTATATAGCCAAAATGGACTCATCTGTGCACAAGAGGGGGGAGGTATCCACAGGCTCGGGGAAGCCCCATGGTTTGAAGAAGTGCAAAACATCTTTAGAAAACAACAGCAAGGGGAAGAGGGCCACCCCGCCCCACCCTGGCCAAAAGGCCAAGGGTGACTGAGCATGCTCAGTGGGCAGCAAAAGCTGAGTGTTGGGCAGCAAGACAAGGAAAACCGGGGTGGCATGGGGGCAATGTAATGGAATATCCTGGAAAAGAGGCTGGCTGGTTGGCTGGAAACCCTGAATGGCAGCACTCCACGCTGCAACCTTTTGTTGCAGATAGGACTTGTCAGGCTTCTAGTCAAATTTTTCTTACACGTCTTCTGTTTTGGACACTGCAAAGAGGTAGGGATGATCTTGTGCCATCCAACGTCCTTCCCACACACACATCCCACACACACATCCCACCGCCAGCATCTTGCATGAACTGAGGCAGGATCTACACTACTGCTTTATAACGGGATTGAAGTGCACTGACAACTGTTGGGGCCCATGACATAGTCCATATACCGTTTTCACACTACATTCAAAGTATTATATCCTGCTTGGTGTAGATCTAGCCTGGGTGTAAATCCTAAAATATGCCCTTCTGCAATGTGCAGGGATTCCCTCTATGACAGATGTTCAGGAGTTCGTTGTCCAATGACTAATTCTGAGACGGGTTCCTGAAAGGTACAAACATTTAAAAGGCACTGCTGTGGAGGCTGGGTTGGAACGGAGGGGAGGCAGCGGTAGTGAAGAATTGTGAGAATGGATATGTAGGGAGTCAGTGATGAAGTTGCACCAAAAAACAAAGGCACCCACATCGGCCATTAGACAAAACTCCCAAATCCATATGGGGTAATACTTTTATGATGAAGTTAGTCTATGTTGGGAGGTTTGCAGGAATCAACAGTGTGTGTGTGTGTGGGTGAGGTGTGTGTGTGTGGGGGGTGAGAGGTGTGTGTGTGTGTAAAGTAGCAATAATGAAGACTGCACCTGAGCAAATGCAGAGTACGACTTGCACCCCTGTGAGACCATGGCATTCTTCAACATATCTGAGTTTTGAGATAATGTAGAAGGCTTGACTCCTGGAAGATTCATGATTATGAAACTAAAAAGTCTTTAAGGCAGCCATCCTGAAACTCACATGTTCTGACATGGCAGACTTTTATCTCTAATCCCAGATGTGTGACAAATGTTCTCTCTCTCTCTCTGCCCAATTAATCATTTTACTCCATATATTTCCCCTTCCCCAATGCGGCATAACTACAGAGTTTCTAGAAAGTTGTGACCTATTTCTCTTTTTCTACAGAGGCTGTGGAAGTCCAGAATAAAGGCCTGTGGTAGCGATGGGCTGGATGTGGGTTTGCAAGCCAAGAATCTGGAGAAGAAGAAGCTAGAGAAGTGTGCTGTTGGGCAGTAGTAAAAGCACTCCATGTTCATTGTGCGGCCTGTTGTGGGTGGGTGTGCCCTCCCCTTGAAGGATTAGGTTTGCAGCATGGCTGTGCATGTGCTCCTGGGTGCTCAGGTGACGGCTGTGGCTGCAAGTGAATGTGCACATCTTCGGTTACAGTGCCAGCTGCTGTGCTCTTTCCTAGAGGAAGCAGATCTGGATTCTGCCACATATGCCTTGATCACGTCCAGATTTGATTACTGTCGTGCACTCTACGTGGGGCTGCCTTTGGAAAGTGCTGGGAAGCTTCAGCCAGGGCAAGATACAGCAGCCGGTGTGGTTGATTGGGGTTGGCATTTTGGAACATATTGTTCTGCTTTGGTTCAACGTGCACCAGCTGCCAATTTCTTTCTGGGTGGAATTCAAAGTGCTCATTAATACCTAGAACACTCTAAAACAGTTTGGGAGCGGGTTATTTGAAAGACACTTTCCTCCCACGTGAGCCTAGTCTGCCTACTACATTTGTAAACTGAGGCCTTGTTTCTAGGGCCTCCCAAATGGTGCAGGTTGGTACCCAGTCCCTGCCTATCTTGATTTTTATTAAATCTTCTTCTTCTTCATCATCATCATCATCACCACCACCATCATCTCTCTTTTCTCGCTTGTGGCGGTTTTTCTAGATGAACGTGACAGGTTTTGCCAGGTCATGCTCTTTTACTGATTCAAAAATTTCCTGACTATAGAACGTATTTTAAGTATCACTGCTTTCTGGATGTTGGTGTGGATGTATTTTGGAAGGCCCAGTTTCCGAAGGTGTTGTTATTGTTGTACCTGGGAGGAGGCACACTGCAAAGTGATGGGCTGAAAGGATCAGATCTACACCAAGCAGGATATAACACTATGAAAACGGTTTGAAAACGGTATCTGTAATGTGTCCTGGGCCTGAGCAGTTGTCAAAACTACTATAAACGGTTATAAATCAGTAGTGTAGATCCTGCCCAGGACTCACCTCTGCCTTGTTCTTGGACAGGTTAGTTTTCGCAGGCCATGGCTAGACCAGGCCTATATCCTGGGATCGTCCCGGGATCATCCCTGTGCATCCAAATGACACACAGGGGATCCCAGGAGCAGGCAGGGACGACCCCTCCATTTGCCTGGGATAATCCTTAGGTCTAGCGAAGGCCTTAGTCTCACCAGTTGCCTTCTGGGAACTGGCCATGGCCACCATGGTAAGCCCCACCCCCATGGTAGCCCTGGTCAAATGTGCCCACTGACCCAAAAACGTTTTGGGAAAATGACTTTGTTCTATGCCCCAATGCTGTTCCCAAATTGTGGGGCTCCCACATTCTCTACCCACCAGCCCAACTGGTTTTCCATTATTTCCAGGGAAGGGCGAAAAAGTCTTTGTTCTGATCTGAGTTTCCTGTTCTCTCTGCTATGGACATATTTCAACTTTTTCTAGCCTGATAGCGTCCGTTTTTTAATTGTTTTGTGGTTGTTATAAGTCATTGGATGTTTTTGTGTGTGGCTTTTATAGCCTGAGCTGAAAGGTAAGGTACAATATCTAGATAAATAAATAAACAAACAAACACACGCTTTAAATTTCTGGTGTGGGTGGCGAGGAGAAGGGCGCTCTGCACGCGCTCAGAGGCATCAGTCTCAATCGAAGCAATGAAAAGACGTGCCAGCCAGGACTGGCTGAGCAGTGACTCAAAGTAAGCCCCGGCACCTCTCATTTTACAAAGCAAGTAACCATTGATGGAGGAAGACAGGGAGCGCCCGTCGGTCGGTCGGCGGTCTCGTCGAGGGCCGGGTCACTCTTGGGGATGGCTGACCGAGAACGGCGTCCTCCTCCATCCCCTCCCTCCGCCGGCCGAGGAGATTTCGCTCGCAGGCAGGGAAAGGGGGGGGGTGCGGCTGGGGATTGGGCTGAGCCGCTGGGGGCGGGCCGGGGGGCGGGCCGGGGAGCCGGGCAAGAAGGGGCGAGTGAGCGGCGGCGGCGGCTTTGCTGCTGGAGTCGAGTTGCAGGCGCTCCTCCGGCGACAGCGCGCATCATGGGCTCCGCCGGCTCCCCGAAGACGCTCCCTTTGCAGGGCCTCCTGCTGTGGCTCTTTCTGCTCGCCTGCCCAGGTAAGGAGCGGAGGGCAGCCCCCTCGCCCCTGCGGACCGGGAGGGCAGGGAAGGCGGCCGCGGGCGGGGAAGGAGCCGGCGGAGATCCGCGCGCCCCAGGGCATGGCCACCCTCCTCCAGAGGGCTCCGTGCGCCCTGGGCGGGAGGCGAGCCGAACTCTCGGCCAACTGCTCAAGGCGACCAACCCCTCGCCTCGCCTCGCCCCATCCCTTCCTCCCACCTTCCCCGATTTAAACGCCTTCGATTCACCTGCTGCCCCCCCTCCACCCGTGGCTACAGCTCCTCCCCTTCCTCTTGACCCACCCTGCCATGACCGCCCCCCTCCCCGGTTTCTGAGAACCCGATCCCATCAATACTCTGGGGCGAGAACTTTTCCTCTTCTGCCGTAGGGAAGGAAGGATTTGGGGGGGGGGGCGCGTGCTTTGCACCTGCGATCTGCCTTTCCCCCCGGCCCCCCTCCCCACTCTTCCCGAGAATAGCCAGTCGGCAACTTGCCTCCTCACCCCGGAGAAGTGTCTCTCTGTGTGCCGTGGAGGGTCCCTTTTGTTTTGGGGAAAGGGTAGCTAGCAGAGGTTTGTGGAAGCGTTACTTCAGGCTACAAGCCTCCGCCCCCAAATAAACGCACTTACTTTTTCCTCGTTTCATTCCGTTTCAAGCCATCTTTTCTCATCGCATCGCCCGTGCTTATGAGTCAACTGAAGAGGACCAGGTCGCTGCTGAACAAATGGCTTTTAGTGGCCAGGAAGGGGGGGGCAGGAGTCTTTCTCATCCCCAGTCCCCAAAGAGAGGCAGAAATGAATGGGGGTGTAGGTGGGGCAGGGCTGGCGAAGGCTGGGCTCGGTTCTGGAGATGGTGGGAAAGACTGGTTGGGGTGTGAGGGTGTAATAACAGGCGACCGGGCGCAGCGGAACTGAAGAGAGTGCGTGTTTTTGAGTGCATGTCTGAGAGATGTCTTCTAGGAACTTTGGCAGTGTAGCCTCTTGAACGCTCTGGTGCTCATGCGTGCGCTCGCATGGGAGTCCCGGTGTGGGCTGGGGCTTGGTTGCAGCCCTTTTTCCTTATGCCTCCTCCGTTCTGCCCTCCTTTCCCCACCCCTCTCTGCACACCACTTCTCCAATTAATATTTTCCGCTCTGCGAGATTTAAGGACACCAATGAGGATACTGTAGCAGTAAGTCATACCAAAAAACAAAGGCAGCGGTGTTGGCCGTAAGGAAAAGAACAATAATCCATATTGGTATAATCGCTTCATTAGGCCAACTCAAAGATCACAAAGACAAATGTGCAAGCTTTCGAGATCTCCAGATCTCTTCATCGGGCAAGATGTTACAAAAAACAGGTTGCGGAAGGGGGGGGATGGGGAGACTGTCTGGAGGTTGCAGTCAGGATGTCTGCAAGGTCAGAGTCTTAAGATAATATGGAGGAGGGGGTTTGCAGACACCTTGCCCTCTGCTCTTCCCCTTTCTCATCCACTCTCCCCCTCCCGAACTTATATTATTGCATATCTTGGCCACCACCCCTCTTTTCCTGGCATTTCCTTGCTCAGCAATGACTTGATCGGTCTTAAGTGACTCATGGTCATCTCTGATGTGATGTGATGAGATGAGAAAGAATTGTTTGAAACATAATTAAATGAGGAAATGTACGTGTGTGTGTGTGTGTGTGTGTGTGTTTGGGGGTGGAAGGTTGTAACCATTAGTAACCCTTCCATAAACCTCTGCTAAACATCCTTTCCCCAAATGGGTAATAGAAACAGTGGGGAATGGTGGTTTTTCGGATCCTATCCTACCTACACCTGCTTCAGTCGAGTAACATCACATATACAAGATATGACTATTTAATTTCAGGTTAGCTAATATGGAATAAATACAAAACTCTGGTTCCATACTTGTGCTCCCTAGTCTCTGAATATAGCGTGCCTAGCGCAGCTTTGAACCTTCCCCCCCATCTGGAAACTTTCATTTAAAACATCCCCCTAAGGAGCTCAGCCTTTAAATACTACACTGTAATGATCTGGATTGTAAAGACTGCTAAGTGCTATCTAGTCTAGTCCTCATGAACATTCTCATTGCAGGGAGCCTTTTTTTTTTTGGTATGCCAGGACTGAGCACTGTCTGGAGTATGTAAATTAATACTGAAGAAGAGTGTCATCTGGCATGGGCAGAGTTTCTCATCTCTAAGGGACCACAGACCATCTCAGATGGTGTGGCTTCCATGCTGGGTTGAGCCTCAGCAGTTCATTTCCCCCCCTTTTTGGATCAACCAAGAGATGCAACCTAGTTTTCAGTCATCAGCAAAGAATAGGAGCAAAGAGCTGATCCCCACTCAAGACAGAGAAAACTGGTTCTACAGAGCTTTCTCTGAGTTCTAAGTTTCCTTCCTAGCCAGCGAGAGAACCCAGGGCTCCCTAATGCCACCAGCTCCGTTTCTACTCGTTTTAACTTCTCTTTCTCAGGGCTCCAGAATACCATGGGTCATGGACCTCTGGCACCGGATCTTGTAGATGCCAGAGGCTGGCAGTAAGGGAAAATGTTTATATAACTGGTTCTTTAGAAGGTTGAGTAGGGTTGGATGCCAAAGTGGTGTATGTTGGGTGTGGGAGGGAGGAGGTTGGAATGAGGCAGAGGATGCCCAGGCAGCAGGAGGAGTAGGGGTGGCTTGTAAATCACTCCTTAGTCACCAGCCCCCTCCCCCAGCTTGGAGTACTGGGAGGGATGCTCTTACCCAAACATGTCCCAGCTGGTTGTTTGCTCAGCCCCTGCCTCTTGCATTCCAGGTTCCCTGCGTTAGCTTTTCCCAGCCTCCTGGGCTCTGTCTGCAAGGAACCACTCCTTTTGCCACTTCAAGCAACTTGCAGGGCAATTCCTACCTTGCAACAGGGAGAAGCAATCTCTGGCAGCTTATTAGAGATTTGGGGTCAAAAAAGACTGTTTTTATGGTCTTCTAAACCCACATGCCCTCCGCAAGCTTTCTTATCTAGGGCTCAATTTGTAAAAGGAGGAGTTCTGGGGCTCGAGCCTATGTAGAAACTATGGGCATGTCTACACCATGCCTTATCCCGGGGATCGCTCTAGGATCATTCCTGTGCATCCACATGATACACAGGGGATCCTGGGGGCAGGGAGGGAAGATCCCTCCATTTCCCTGGGATAACCAGGATGGCTGTTAGCCCAATTTTTCCTGCGGTCCCAAGACCACGGAAGTTGTGGGCGGCCGTCCCAGTTTCATCCCGGCTCCTCGCGAGTAAATGCGAGGAGCCAGGAACGGGGTACAGAGCTCTTCAGGTGCTCCGTGCCCATTGGGGGTGAAGAGGGGAGCGGGAGCGGTTTTTTGGTTTTGTTTTACCTTGTAATTTTTGCTGGAGCACGAGTGTCCTCCAGCAATTCTTGTTTATTTTTTTAAAATGGCTGCCACGACGGGCGCGATGGCCGGAACTTCGCGTGGCGCATGTGGACTGAAGGGGAGGATCTCGCATTAGCATATCACGAGATCCTGCCCCTCCCCTCCCTTAGTGTAGACTTGCCTTTTGTATAAGAACGTAAGAAGGGCCCTGCTGGATTGGACCATAGGCCTCTCCAGGTCAGCATGCTGTGTTTAGTCCAGGCCTATCTTCTCTGAATTGAATTCTGCAGGCTCAGAATGGCACTGTAGTAGTATTTTGGAAATCTTGTCCCCAGTTCGGGTTGTGTGAGAGTAGGCTGTTTGTCCTGGTTTCTGGTTTTTGTGAGAAGTACACTCTGCACATTCTCAAAACCACACTCTATACCTCTTCCAGAACTGAAAACTGTCTGAGATTGAGCCAGACTAACTGAAGATATTTTGCTGCCTGAGGCAGAGCAGAAAATGGCGTACTCACCATTTCATAGCATCCACACCTGGCCAAGTTATTTCAGTATGTGAGGGAGAACATCCCATGAGCACCTCAACAACAACCAAGTAAATAACTAATGATTTGCTGCCCTTTTATGATACCCCAAATCTGCTGCCCAAGGCGACTGCCTCACTCTGTCTAACGGTAGGGCTGGCACTGGATTAAGCTCTCATGTACTCTTTCCAACTTCTGCATTTCCTCACTCTCCTCCAAAGATCTCACCCTTTCGTATAATGTTTATTGAAAGAAGAAAGATACAGCAGTTCCTTCCTATCTCTCAACAACCGGATACAAGGAAAGAGGTGTGGAATATGCCCCTGTGCAAGGCCAGCTCCAGGCTTCGAGGAGGCCCTGGGCAAAGGGCTTTTTGGCGGCCCGCCTCCTCCATTATTGGTCCCGGCAAGCTTATCTTTTGGTGGACAGCAGCGCTCCAGATAGCAGTGGGCAATTGATCGTAGCCACATCTTTTAATTTCTCACTGTACTCCCAAGTGGTGGTATGATAGGGTTATTGTGAACCGCCCAGAGAGCTCCGGCTATTTAAATAAATAAATAAATACATAAATTATTGTGGGGAATGGCTGCTAGACCCAGCTGCCTGGGGTTGTTCTGAGCGCCATATATACTGTAGGAGGCGCTATGGCACACATCAGTGGTGGACACTGCTGTGGCACTTGGGGTCTGGAACAAGATTGCCAGATTCTTATGCTGGCCCTGCCCATGTGGAGAAGTTGGATGACCCTAGGAATCCTCCCTGGTTTCATTTCCCCTTTTACAGGCCTTTCGTGGCATAGCGTATACTTGGTGTTACTCCTACCTTCTTCATCTGTATTCACAGCCCTAGTCTATCAGAAGGGCCCAAGACAAGGAGATAAATTTTGTGTTTTGATTAGGGGTGTGCACGGACCCCCCGATCTGCCCCGCGGGCCGATCCGAAAATTTCGGATCGGCCCGCTCCGCTCCGTGCCACTCCGCCCATAGTCCGCTCCTCTTCGCCGCGGAGCTCTGGCTCCGAATCGGAGCTCCGCAGTGGAGGGGAGTGGCTCCAAGTAAGCCCCCCCTCCCTCCTCTCCCTTACCTGCAGAGACCAAGGGGGAGGGGGGCCTTACCTGCATCCGTCCGCGGTCCCTTGGCTTCTTCAATTGAGCCCATGGCTCAACCAGGAAGTCTGGGCCGCAAGCGGGCTCAATTGAAGAAGCCGAGGGACCGCGGACGGATGCAGGTAAGGGAAAGGAGGGAGGGGGGTTTACCGGGCCCCGCTGCCGCCCGAAGGATCCGCCTTCACCTCGATCCGCTCCGCAACGCTCCGCTGGCCCCCCAATCCTCTTCGCCTCCGCCTTTAGGGTAGGCGAAGCCCCCCGCTCCGCTCCTGCTTCTCCGATTCGAGAAGCGGAGCACATCCCTAATTTAGATAACTTCCTCGTGGTTTTAATGCTGAATTTTCAATGTGTGTGGGGAGGTATTTTATCAGTGTTGTACACTGCTTTGGAGACATAGTTAAAAAAAGTGAGCTATAAACTGATAAATATCTAAATCAACTGGATAAAAAGAGAGGGATTAATCTCTTCAAAGGATTCACAGCGTAAGGGCATATAGTCAAGATTGCTTAAAATGGATTAGTTGCTGTTAACATCCTTTAACAGTCCCTTTGTACTCTACTGATGGTGAATATATTTAAGCATCAAGTTGTGACTTAATTTTTGGACCGTGGATGGAGCTGTTCTTTTGTGTTGTGAGGGTTTTTATCATTCTCCTGCTTGCGTAGATTACTGATGGGGTGCAGATGTGTTGTAAAATTCTCCCCAACTGTGTGGGGAAATACTACAGATGGCCAGCTCCCTATGTGGTCATATGCCTGCCATGATAAGTTACCACTTGGTGAATGATTGCTTGTACCACTCCAACTGAGATGGTTAAAGAGGTAAACAGATATTTTCCCCCTACCCATTCAATGCATACATATGGCAGAAGTTAAAAAGGGTAATACTAAATTGAATGGCAGGTACTCAATTGGTGGCGAATGCAAAGAAGCACGAAGTGTTATCTTTGATGGGCCCATCGAGCTTTTGACAGACAGATGGTTGCGTTTGCTCCTTGTCGCTTTATTTTTTAAGCCTCCTGTTTATTATTTTGCTTTGCTGCTGTGTTTTTAGGCTGTGATGTTTTTATATGATTTTACTAGGAAAGGCGGCATATAAATGTTTGAAATCAAGAGTAAAACATACACTTTTGGGAGAATTTGTGTTTTTAAAAACTGAATTTCTAGTCCTCATACATATGTAGAAAAGCTTTAAAACCAGAAGGAGAAATTCATTGGCAGTCTGTAAACTCTTCTGCTCCTTGATAGCTACTCTACTATTTCCCTCAATTAATCTTCTTCTTGTTATTTCAGGGAATTACACCTGCCTTCATCCAATTCAACATCTTTGCCCAGTCTGTCATCTGTCCAGTGCCTCTCTCTCTAGTCTGCTTTTTTATTTTATTTTAAAAAGGAGGAAAAATTAAAGGCTAATTTGGCTTTGAGAGGATGAAAAATATGGGAATGGCCTATTTGGCATGCAAAGGAAACTCAGGTTTTTTTTAAAAAAATGTGTCTGGCTTGATCATTCCCACTTGGTTCCTCTTGTCAATGGGCGTGACTAAACAAGCCAGGGATGCTCCGTTCCTGGCTTGGTCAGCTCTGTCCGAACTCAGAACTCTGACTTGTCTCTTTCCCCACAAGCCAGAGTAGTAATCCAGGCACTGTTCTTGGGTTGCAACTCTGGGTTGTCAGAGGAGAGACAAGCCAGAATTCTGCGTTCAGACATAATGCATTAAAAACAAATAAATCCCTGCTTACCTTTGTCTGTGAACTAGGCCAATATGATACCAAGCTGAGATATCTCTGCCTGGGGAGATAGAATTAAGCAAGGTAGTGATTTGGCGTGGGGAAAGGTAGCGCTTGGATTATCGTGAGCTGCCTCTTAGTGTCTTGGCCTGAGGGTATTGTGAATGAGGGTGGTGTAGCCTGCTGGCTTTGCCTGGGCACAATGCGTAACATATGAGGTGTGAAAATTGCTTTGGCTCATGTTGTGTGAGAGCTTGGCTGTGTTGGGCAAGTAAGGAAACAAGTTTGGGGCCAGTTCCCTTTGCATGGCAGCCATTCCATGAGGCGAGACATTCATGTGTAGAGACCTCGCACACCGTGGCCTCCATTCTGTGTTTGTGTGTATGGTCAGGGGGCAGCATGCGGACAGACAGTGTGGTGGCGGTTGGTGCTGTTCCAAATTGCCACGTGGACTCTGGGCAATGTCAAGTGGTGCCGTGTAGACCCAAGGCCTGTCGTTGCAAAACAGGATCATATCATCGCTCCCCTGCTCTCATTTCCATTTTGTCGGGCCTGTCGTGTCTAGGGTGACCATATGAAAAGGAGGACAGGGCTCCTGTATCTTTAACAGTTGTATTGAAAAGGGAATTTCAGCAGGTGTCATTTGTAAAAATGGAGAACCTGGGGAAATTTCCTCTTCGTCACAACAGTTAAAACTGCAGGTGCCCTGCCCTCTTTTAAATCTGGTCACTCTAGTATAGCTCCTGCAACTTTAACTGTTGTGATGAAGAGAAAATTTCACCAGGTTCCCCATATATACAAATGACCCCTGCTGAAATTCCCTTTTCTATGCAACTGTTAAAGATACAGGAGCCCTGTCCTCCTTTTCATATGGTCACCCTAGTCGTGTCTGTTTCTCTCTGCTCCCCATGGATCACTTGCCAGGATGGTGCGAATGGAGTGCGGTGTCTTTTAATTATTTCTTTATTTGGCACCATCAACGTGCATGGTGCTGTACACGTCTATGCTGCTTGTTCGTGTGAAGGAGGCCCAAGGCCTGCTTGCTGTGGCAATCACTGTGCCATCCTGTCAGCTCATGGCCCGGGCGCGTCTCTCCCCCTTCCGCTTCTGGCTGCCTGTTTCTCTGATAACATCTCTTAGGTATCCCTGAACAGGCAAAGGCAGACAACCGGTCTGGCCACTTCAAGGGGCCCTTATAGCCGCTGGGGGCAACATTACTTGGAGAAGGGGACGCCACTAATTTGCCCTTCAGGGGCTTACATGAGGACTTCGCTCCCTCTCTCATGTTCTCTTGGCAAGCTTATAATCCCCCTAGCATTGTTTCCCCCCCCCCCCCTTTTTTTTATCAAGGCCTCTAAAAGCCCCTTTATGTAGGAGGGCTGTGGTTTCAGGTGTGTTGAGACCTGTTCCCGTCCCACAAGAACGCCTTTCATTGCTTGGCACCTGCCCCCGGCTCCTCTTCTCCCTGAAGCAAGGCCTATTTTTTCGCGCTCTTTTCCTCTCTCTCTCTTTCCCTTTCTCTCCGTTTGTGTGTCCCCCCCCCTCCATTTCTCTCACTCTGTGTGACTCCTTCGCTTGTCCACCCCCCCTGGCCGCATTGTGTTTATCTGGCGAAGCGTGTAACCTTTTCAAATCGTGGAGTAGAAATTAATGATTTTTCTTTGCTAGTACACACGGCCGTGGCGGAGTTTGGACACAGATTCCCCAGGAACTCAGAGGAGTCACTTATTGTCAGACAACAACAGAGTGGAAAGTGGAATCCAGGGATTTTGACTCCTACGGGTATTTTGGCTTTGTTCTAAACTCTTCCAGATTCCTGTATTATCCTGGGGAACCCTGGAGTCCTGGCTTTAAATCCTGACTTTCTTAACTGTCTACTCTATATCTAGGATTTAGATATTAGGCCATGGGACTTTTTTTTTAATTGTCATGGCCATGTGCTGTAGTGTCTCTGAGCATATATAGAGGGCTTTTATCGTTCTACTGAGTAACCATAGCCAGCTGTTTCTGCACACATCTAGGATTAGGGGGCTGGGTTTCTGAGACCATGGTCAACATGCAGGTTGGAGCCCAGATGTATTTAGATGAGAATTGACTCCCAGGTTTTGCTTCATGGTGTCACTCACTTATGTTTTCTTCTCAGAACTGGGGCAAGAACCCTGGAAATCTGGTTCTAATTCTTATTGGGGACTTCGGTTCTCCTTGTCCTCCCCCCCACACACCTCGAAGTTTCTAAAGTTCCACCTTTCTTTGCTCTACTTGGCGGCACTTATCCCAGGCAAGCTCTAGTTCCCCACCCCCATGTTAATTAGCTGGCTTCGTTAAGCGTGTCTGCGGGTGCCCAAGCGCGCCTGGGATGCTGAGCTGATTCTTTGCTCTTATTGCTGCCCTGGGAGTCAGGGAGAGAAACAATGTGCCCCAAGGCACTGCCTTCTCTTTCATCCTTAGATAGGCACGGCAGAGTCAGGGGAAGAGAGCACGGAAGTCTTTGCTCCATGGTTATTTGCAGACCGGGGCCTTTTTTTAGTTTCTCCGGGGATTTGGGGCCTAGTCTCCCTAGCCAGCCAAGGGCTGAAGCTATTCATAGCTGGGCATTTGGTTCCCAGAGTTTCTCATGGCAGCCGGGATCTGAGGAGGCGTTTACTCTGAACGTGACACTAAAGAGCAAAGGAGCTTCGTGGGATTCCAGTCCCCACTCCCACCCTCTGGAATGCATGTGCTAACTATGCCAGGAACCTGCTTCTGTACACACTGGATGTGCCATGCAACACTCTTGCACACATGCTGCAGGGAAGCTGTGTCCCGGAGCTTTGCAAGCTCACACAAACTGTTGAAAGTGGCCCAGCGTACCGAGAGGTGTGTGTCACTCAGACACATGTGCCACTAAGTGTACCTTCAAACACTCTTGTGCATGTGCCTTAGGGGGACTCTACCATCGGCGTGTATACTCTGCTAATATTTTTTTAAAATCTCTGCCAAGATAATGCAAATGCTGCAAGAAGATGAGCTGAATTCTGTGACCTGTGTACATTATGCTAACCATGATGGGTAAGGCAAGCTTTTTCCCCTCTTGCATAATTTATTTCTACCGTTTTGTAAAATTCCGATTATGCCAATTACAGGGGAGGCTGTAAGGCATCAAAACTAAGCCCTAACCGCTGGAGGTCTTTCTCATCCAATGCTTTGGATTCTGAGATTGCCGATGTGCTTTTAATATCATCACAGCCATTAGAGCAAGAATCTTGTTACTTTTCTTTAAAAACAAAAACAAATGAAGAGGAACAAACCAGGAACATAACAAGCTGAACTTCTTAGAAAGTTGAATTTTCTCCGTAAGCTTACACAGAATCAGGATGTATGGGCAAACCTGAGTACAGTCACTCCTCGCTTCTGCCCAATTCACAGTTATAACAAAAACTACTGAAGCAAACCAGAATAAGAAATGCTTTCCAGTTAAGAGCAGGGGTCCATCTAGTTCCAGGAATTCTGTGGCCAACCAGGGACCTGTGGGATCCCACAAGTAGGACATGAATGCAATAGCATCAGCTGGTATTCAGAGGCATACAAACAACCTGGCTTCACTTTCATCTATATCTCCCCGCAGGAGGAGACGAGAGCTGTGGAGGGAAAAGCCCATTTTACGGGATTCCCTGCAGGATAGGAGCGCAATCCTCCCTCCTCCCTTTCCAGGAGCACCTGCAGCAGAAGCAGGATATTGCCAAAGTTCCTGGCAGGAACTGTGCTCCTCTGGGTCTTTGTTCCAAGACCCACCCACATACAGGCAGGCCTTTTTAAGCTCAACAACACTAGACAGAGAACTGTAAGTGGGAGCCAAAGCTGAGCTCCTTTCTGCCCCTCACACATGTAATCAGTCTAATCTGTTTTATTGCAGCGAATCCTGTGTTATCATGACTGTCTTGAATGACTGCACCCCTGTGGCCCCATGTAACTCCTTGCATGCTCAGGCGAAGATTGGCATTCTCTTTCATGTATTCTTTGTGTGCAGGGTGTGTCCTTAATTCATGGTGAAGTAGAGGCTTAATCTGAGCCAGGATTTTTTAAAAAGTTGCTAGCTGCCCTGAATTTTGTGACCGAAACACAAGGTTGGGATATAAATCTGCTTAAATTAATACATAATGAATAAATAAAGAAATAAAGAAATAATGAAAAGCCCTGTATCTGTCCACATGGAAGCTCAACATCTCAGCTCCTTTCTTCTGGAACAGTGATGCTTGGGGTGATGGGCTTGCCAGAGTTGGCTCTTCAAGCCAGAATTGGAACCTCTTTGACCCTGTTCAGATGACATGCTAAACCATGGTGGTTAAGCATTTTGAGCTAAACATTATGGCTTAGTGTGTCATGGCAACCATGACTTAGCATATAGTGTGAACCATTCCTAACAATGGTGGCTACATAACCACTGTTTAAACACACTCACTAACCATTTGCTGCAAAAGGGTTAGCAGCCTAATCGTGACTTAGCGTGTCGTCTGAACAGGCCCATAGAGTAGGGTGACCCTATGAAAAGGAGGACAGGGCTCCTGTATCTATAACAGTTGCATAGAAAAGGGAATTTCAGCAGGTGTCATTTGTATATATGAGGAACCTGGTGGAATTCCCTCTTCATCACAACAGTTAAAGGTGATGAGTGACCAGATTTAAAAGAGGGCAGGGCACCTGCAGCTTGAACTGTTGTGATGAAGAGGAAATTTCAGCAGGTTCTCCATACATACAAATGATACCTGCTGAAATTCCCTTTTCTATGCAACTGTTAAAGATACAGGAGCCCTGTCCTTTTCATAGGGTCACCCTACCATAGAGGTCTGGTGCAAAATTCTAAAACACCCTCCAGCAACTTGCTGCCCTCCATATGTGTTGGACTGTGGGCTCCATCACACCTACTTTTTTCCTGGTTTGCCTCTGTGATTTCCACCTCCGTTTCATTAGCGCGTCAAGTTAATGGTCCCTTTCACGTGGGTTTGTGGTATCGGCACTGTACCGGTGAAACCTCCTTTCGCTTGTTTACTCTCCCGCTCCACCCCACCCCCTTTCCTTCCCCTTCCAGTTCATTGGTTGTGACATTGTGACGGGCGTGGGCTCCTTCCCCCCTCCCTTGCTGTGGCTTTGTTGTCTAGCGTTTTACCAATTTAATGTTTCATCGGCTGGGTGCCATTTCTGTGGGCAATGCGAGTGGGATTGGAGCAGCGAAAGTCCGTTCAACCAACTTAGCACGAGTCCGTTCGTTCGACATGGCATGCTGGAGGAGAACCGCCTCGTCCTCTTTCATCAGCAGGACCTCCCTTCAAAGCACCCCACCCCCAACAAAGGACATAGCGCGAGGAAAGCAATACATGGGAATGGAAGGGCGGGTTAATCCTGCATGGAGGAAATAAACCGGACTTTCCCCACTCTAGAAAAACACAGAAAATGGAGGGGAAGAGGCTGGGTGACTGCAGGACAGGCACGGCGTCCTGTGAGTACCGTGCTGCAGAACTGCAAACCAAGCATGACAGGCGTGCGATTAAACGCTGGTGGGCCACAAGTTACCCACCCCTGCAGTACAGGAAAGAAGTCTTGACGTAGGTCAGAATGTTTGTGACCCACACCAGGCCTGCTTCATTGTGTAGCCTGGGCATGTGGAAAATATTATTATCCTACATCGGTAGCAAGGAAACCTCATTTTTCTGTAACTAGAAATAAATAGTAGAAATGAATTGATTTTCATACATTGTATGACTTAACCAGAGTGGCTTGCACAAAAAGATGCACATACATTTCCTTATTCTGTTTCCGAAGCCAGTTTTTCTAAGGGACTTTGTTACTGGGGAACCTGTGGCAGAGAGTGAAACAGAAAACTGTTCAAGAGATTGAAATTCCCCTCTTGTCCTTTGTCTCTGGCTTCTGATATTTCCCCAAATGCTGCAAGGCTTCCCTAGAAGCTTTCCTTTTTCTTTAATAAAAAGAGGGTTGGAATCCCAGGAGGCCCAAGTTCTGAACTGGTGATCAAATGCCAGCCAAACTGACAGTGGGACAGAATATGCCCACCATGTCTACACAGTTCTCCCATTAGTTCTCTGCTGCTTGCGTCTCTGTTGGTGCTTGGCCTTTCCCTACGGGCCCTGGTCTGTCTCCCTCCCCTCCCTGTTTTGATTCCTTGGTTGTCCCTGGCTCCTTTTCCATGGTGGAGACAGCTGTTCCCTGGGTCAGCGGCACCTGTTACTGTTTAATCAGCCTCCCCTTTCTCAGTGGCCTTGTAACCCCTTCCTCTCCACTGTCCCCAAGGATGATCCGGCACCTGTGTGGCCAGTGAGGGATCCCTGCTCCTAACACCACATTCAGTGGATCTACGAAGAGAGGATCCCCTGTAATCCAACTCTATACTGCTGCTTTCATCTCATTATGATCCTATCTTTTTGCTCCTATTGGAATTTACTAGAGCTTATGTTGCAAAGCCAGAAAATAAGATCTAGAAATGTTGGTTTGAAGCCTACCCTTCCACCCTGTCTTGCTCTTGTGTTTGCTCCCAGGATAGGTCCCGCGAGTCCTGTACTTCTCCTTTTGTAAGCTGTTGCTTTCTTGATCTTTTTGTTTTATTTTTTTACAAACACTTGGGTGTTCTGTTACTTCAGCCCTATTGCTTTTGAAACCACTAAGCCCTGCTCTTTCCCAAGAGCTGGGAAGAGAGCCTTTTCTATGATGGGTGCTCTAAGATGAAAAGGGACCTGAATTTTCTCAGGACAGTTCCTTGGCACACTCTTGGTGAATGGATGAGATGCATTCGATCAGATGCTGAGGTTGAGACATGGGGAAACCCAATTAAAATTAAACTTGGGTGTAGTTCTCTCAAACAGTAGATGAGATGATAAACCGTTGTCTGGATTATACCACTTTGGGCTGGAGGGTGGGGGCTCACATCGTTTTTTTAAACGGAGGAGCATTCAACAAATTCCTGTATATAGAAAGTTGTAAAGAACCATCTCCCTGACACGCTAACTTTCTATATTCATGGCTGGGAGAATTTGGGTATGAAAAAGCCTTAAATCATGTGATCACCCTACCTCCAGTCTGTACTAGTATAGACCAGACAGGTTTACCACTTGATCTGCTGTTACTGAGTTTTGTTTGAATCTAGGTTTCCCCATGCCTCATCCCTTAGGAGACTCACTGTGGGCATGTCTAGACAAGTCATTATCCCGGGGATCGCCCCGGAATCATTCCTGTGCGTCCACATGACGCACAGGGAAACCCGGGTGCATGGAGGGATGATCCCTCCCTTTCCCCGGGATAACTGGGACGGCTTTAATTCCTACTTTTCCCGCGGTCTCGGGATCGTCCCAAGACTGCGGGAGGCTGTCCCAGCTTTGTCCTGGCTCCTCGCAAGGAGCTCCGTGCCCATTGGGGGTGGGAGGGGGGAGCTGGTTGTTTTTTTAAAAAAAAAACCACACCGACCTTTTCGATGGAGCGCTTGTGTGCTCATCTTCAATAAAAAACAAAATGGTGGGTGCAATGTCCTCCATCCTCCCGGGACGTCGTGCGCCATGTGTGGACTGATGGGGAGGATCTCACGAGCAGAATACCGCGAGATCTTCCCCCTTCCCTCCCAGAATGCCGTGAGGTCTAGACATGCCCTGCCTCAGGATATCTTTTCTTGGCACCCTCTTTATTGGTGTTCAGATGCAATTCGAAGGCCTGGTTGTTCCGGCAGGACTTGGGTGTACTTGGCTGATAATATATTTATCCTTCAAAGATGCCTTTTATCTTCTGCGTTTCTAGTTTGTTTTAATATTTGTGGGTTTATCTGTTTTATTGTGTAAACAGCTTCGGTAGCTTTAGAAATAAAATGGAAAGGCAAGATTTGTTTATAATATTATTATAAATGTGCTCCCTGTAAGTGGGGCCTCCGTAACTGAAGAGATTTTATCCCAAGTATCTTTCGGTGCTATGGGCAGGCAGTCTTAGCTCCATCAAATACATCTTCAAGATGTATGTCTAGGGAATCATCTCTCTTACATGTTTGCCCTCTCCAGCCATCCCTCTAATGCAGCCTTCCTCAACCTGGGGCGCTCCAGATGTGTTGGACTACAACTCCCAGAATGCCCCAGCTGGCTGGGGCATTCTGGGAGATGCAGTCCAACACATCTGGAGCGCCCCAGGTTGAGGAAGGCTGCTCTAATGTGGCATGAAGCCATATCTGGGTGCCTATTCGGGAAAGCTAACTTAGGGTGCAATCCTGTCCATGTTTAGACAGAAAAAACCCTATAACTCCAAGCAGTTTCCACCCACCATGCTGGAGTTGAAGGACTTTTTTCTGTCTCAACATTCATAGGACTGTGCCCTTAACACAGGAAGCTACCGTATCCCTAGACAGGCTACTGGCATTGTGGTAGAGATAGTTTGCACTAGTGCAACATCACTTACATAGTGCAGTGTTGGATATTATACTACCCTTATGTATTCTCTCACATACTTCATCCTAGGCCTAATCACCTGGAAAAAAGAATAATTACAGCGTTGAAACTGTCAACCTTGGCTAATATTGTATTTGCAGTTGGCATCCATTCATTGTTTACTAATGAATTTATGAAATGGAATTTTTTTCTGCAGAAAAATTAAGCACTGGGAATTTTTCCACCGTACATCACAGCTTGTTCCTCTAGTGGCAGAGCCTAGAGCAGGCTTCCTCCACCGGGTACCCTCCAGATGTGTCGGACTGCAGCTCCTAACTTTCTGAGACTGCATGTCCAATTGTTGTAGTCCAGCACATCTGGAGGGCACCTGGTTAGGGAAGACTGTTTCCAATATGCATAGAAGACCGTCTGTATAGTCCCTCCCCATGAATGTAACACCCTGAAAACCTTTAGCCGCTGTGGACTGCTTCACAAGAGGGTTGGCGGCTTTCTCATGCGTTCAGTGCATATTTAATAAATGTGCACATGACAAAAACTTTCAGGTAAGTGACTAATTGGGGATATTTGTAGGAATTACATTTATCATCACTTAATAAACAAAAGGAAAGTTGCTACAACTTGTTGTCTGAAAGCAAAGCTATCTTTTGTAGTCTCTCTTTCATTCCATTAATGCATTAAGCACACTTCAGCAAAGTCAGCTTTTAAAACCACAAGCTAGCATGCATGGCCTTCCGTCCATTAAAATTTAGCCAGCCAATTTGATGATTAATGTACAGATCTAAATGGATTAATTTGGGGTCCTAATCTGTGCTGGTGATTGGAGTGGTAATTCTGGATTCATTAATGCAGGGTAGGAGGGTGTGAGTTGTAATGGCTGGATTTTGCACCCATGCCTTTTCTCAGCAACAGAGTTTCTTCATTACTTTGTGTATGTGACAACTTGTTGTGCTTCCTCAGAATGTGAGGAAGTACCTTGTACTTCTTCTTTTTAGTTGGGGTGGGCATACATGGTCAGAGGGTTGCTGACCAGTGTCTGCCTTTCCCCTCTGCTGGTTGTGCACCCTTCTCTGAGCTCAGCAGGGCCATTGAGGACAAGACAGGAAGGAAATTATTATTAATAATAATAATAATAATAATAATAATAATAATAATATTATTTTCTTACTCGTCTCTCCGTTTGGATCGAGGCGGAGAACAACAATAAGTATAAAATACATAAAACTGAATTAAAAAACATAGTATACATTATTAAAACATCCTAAAAACATCCTAAAATTCCAT
Source organism: Elgaria multicarinata webbii (assembly GCF_023053635.1). Taxonomy (NCBI): domain Eukaryota; kingdom Metazoa; phylum Chordata; class Lepidosauria; order Squamata; family Anguidae; genus Elgaria; species Elgaria multicarinata. The sequence goes on along the minus strand of NC_086183.1, from coordinate 28,991,572 downwards.
TGGATAGGCCTGCTGGAGTAGATCAGTTTATCAGCTTTCTTAAATGTTTTTTAATGAATAAATCAATGCTTGATTGCGAGCAGACAGGCCACCTGAATTCTTTTTCTCTGCTGTAGAAAGCGATTTGGAGAGATCCTGGTCTAGGTTTGCAGACATTATTACAGAGAGGTGTTACAACTATTCATTGGCGTAGGAGAGCAGCTTCCCTTGTGGTTGGCGTTTTTTGATTTGCTCTTCATGGAATCCATTCCTCCACCCGTTGTGCTCTAGACAAGAACTAAAGAGGGCAGGTTTAATCGTCATAATTTGTAGTTTGCCAAGGGAGTGAATGGGGCATTGCATACTTCACCGAGGCAAACTGGATTCTGAGACTTGTGCAAATGAAGCAAAATCCATGTACAATATTGGGCATAATTTATCCTCTAGAGAGGCTATGCAAGACAATGAACCCCTGCTCCCTGGAAATCCTATTCAGACCCCAGTGTTTGAAACTCTGCTCAGCTTTACCCACACACATGGAAGTGTGGTTAAGTTTACCTTTTTTTTTTTTAAAAAAGGGAAGTTCAGGCTGCTGCATTACATGCCTATTACCAACTATTTTAGCACTTGTAGTATGCAGTCAATGAGCATACAGTTCTGGCTATGGCATTTAGAGCCAATTACATGTTGGATGTTAATGTATGTAACTGAAGGACCTTTTTGGAGAAGGAATAAGGGAAGTGGCAGGTGGGGAAAAGCATTGCCTGCCACTGTTCAGTTTCTATAGCCGCCTCTGAAAGTGTTGTGTCCATATTAGACAGGTTCCATAACATGCATTTGTGTGTACTGTGTAGTTTAGACTTGAAAGGGAAAAAGGGTACATGTGGAATAGGGAAATTAGCTGAACTAGAGAGGCGCTCTTATGGGCAGAAGTTAGTAATTAGAAGAGGGTGATTGGGAATCTGGATTCTTGAATTATCTGTAAAATTTAAATTCCAGTGGCGTGGGGTGGAGGAGGGTAAGGATCTTGGTTATTGAGTTTGGAGGTAGGACTCCTGGGTTATCTTCTTCCTTCTGGAAGCGTTGGCCGGGGGAGTCAGGGCTTTAGGATTGCCACCATCCCTCATTTTTACGGGCGGATCACATTTCAGGGCCTCTGCAATAAGCAGAAAACCTATTACAGGGGATGATTGTCCCTGGGTTCTGTTTTTGGTGAAGGCAAGATTTCAGGTCCAAGTGAATTTCAGTCTGTTGCGGTTTCAGTTTCAAGGACTTCTGTTTGAAGGGTAAAGTAGGGCTTCTTAGTGAGTAAAAATCACTGGAGGAGAAGGCTGTTCCTCGAGGGGAAGGCTATCAGTAGCTTCTAGTCCTCATGGTTATATGCAGTGGGCCTATATTCTTAACCCCTTGGTGTCCTATTTTAACTTGGTGGGATGAATATCCAGGTACTCTGAAACTTGCTAGGTTAAAAGCTTTTGTCGACCCTGTTTGGAGCAGGGTTAACAAAAGCTGGAGTTCAGTGCAGGAAGGTGGAGGGTCTTAGGGTTTAACGGATTATAGAAAGGGGTACTAGCAGAGGGATTTTCAGGTTCACAGAGAGCCAGTGTGATTTAGTGCTGTCAAAGCAGCCTTTCTCAAACTTGTGTCTTCCAGAGTGGTGTATTGTAACTCCCATCATTCCCAGACACCTGGCTGGGAATGATGGAATTTTAATCCACCACATATGGAGGGGCATAAGTTTTGTAAAGTCTGGGTTGGAGTGTTGGACTAGGAGTCAGAAAGCCCAGATTCAAATTGCCCCTCCGCCATGAGTTCACTAGGTATCCTTGTGCTGGTCTAATCTACCTCACAGGGTTGTTGAGAGGTTAACATGCCGGGGGCCTAGGGAAGGATATCTATGCTGTCCTTGACACCTTGAAAGAACAGACAGGCTATAAATGTAATAATGAATACATATAAGCAGACATTCTGCCCCACATTTTGCTGAACGTTGCCAGTTGACATGGGGTACAATTCTCCACCCTGCTTGGTAGAAGGATCTGACTTTTATACTGTTAGTTTTACTCTACCCTGTGCCTGTTTGGTGCATTCTCTTCCCCTCCTTATTGTTTTATTATGATTTTATTAGAATGTAAGCCTATGCGGCAGGGTTTTGCTATCTTATTGTTTTACTCTGTACAGCACCATGTACATTGATGGTGCTATATAAATAATAATAATAATAATAATGGTGACGGAGTTCTCCCTGGGTTGCTTTGTTTATGCCTGTTTGGTGCATTCTCTTCCCCTCCTTATTGTTTTATTATGATTTTATTAGAATGTAAGCCTATGCGGCAGGGTCTTGTTATTTATTGTTTTACTCTGCACAGCACCATGTACATTGATGTTGCTATATAAATAAATAATAATAATAACAATAATAATAATAATCTGTGTGGCTTCGTTGCCCAGCGTCGGTTTTCTCAATCTAGACCCCATTTTCTCCTCTGCTCTGAGACGAGAGACGTTGGTTATTCTAAAAAGATGCCCCCTCCTCGATATGAATAAAGAGTCAGGCGTGGGGGTGGGCTGGGGGCTTTAATCCACCTTTTCCTGGCCAGTGGGCTTGTGTCTGGCACAGGTGCGGGGTGGGGCTCCCCTTCGTGGCCTGGGAGCGTCCCCAGCCCCAGCTGTCACCGGTCTATGTCCCCTCGGCGGGACTCCCGCTAACGAGGCTAATCTGTCACTCCAGCTTCCCTTCCCCGGCCTGAGGGAGGACAGGGCAGCCTGAACCCAGACAGAGTAGCGGGAGACATGGGGGCGGCCGGGCGGGGGGTGGGCGGTTGGGCTCAGATGTGCCGGCAGGGCCGCTTTTGTGTGCATCGCTGAGGTGGGCCACGGTCCACAGCCTGATAAGGGGAAAAGCAATTTCTTCAAATAATATGTTAAGATGCTGCTGAAGCGACTCGGACAGGCCTGGCGTAGTTCCCTGGGGAAGGGGTTCCCGGAGCAAGGTTTGACTGGAGCAGTGAAGCTTCCTTCAGAATTTGTCTTTGAAACCCCACCAGCCTGCTCAAGACTGTTAAGCTATCAGAAGTAACTGGCTATTTCAATTTGAACGTGAGGGGAAATAAGCAAAAAGGATGCAGGTGGAAACGGGGGCGCGGCAAGCACAGCCTTTGAAAAAGAACTGGTTATGTTCCTCCAAATACTTCAGAAAACAGAGATAATAGCGGTGAATTGTTCGATGTACAGATTAATGCAGCTTTATGTGGGTGACATGATGATTTAAGATATATGTTTCCATAGAAACGTTTTTGACAAAAGGATTTCTGTGTCTCTTGGCAACCAGGGTCTTCCCCCCCCCCCGCTCACCTGCCAGCACATTTTACCCTCACAACAACCCTGTGAGGAAGGGAGAGAGGAATAACTACACTGCAAATTGATCTCAGTTTTATATTAAATTAAACTGCCATGGCTTCTTCCAAAGAATCCTAGGAATTGTAGTTTGGTAAACATGCAGTATAGGGTCACACACTGAGCAAACTGACTGCTCATAGTTCTCAGCGTTCTCCAGGGAGAGCAAATAGTTATTTAAGCCAGGTTAAGTCTGTGGCGCAGATATACTGCTAGTGACCAGCTCAAAGCCCGTAATCTCAAGTGCTGGGGAATCTCTTCAGACCAGGGTTGTGTGAGAAGGTAGACACAAACATGGGTCTTATTTATAGCCAATACTCACAAGTTCTTAGGCACTGAAACATTGTTCTCAATATTGGAGTTATTACCTACCATATCATGGTACTAAACAGTGACTGGGTTCAGACAACCAGTGGGAGAAACAACGCAGCGTTGGTTGTTTCTCCTGCCCTCTGTGAGACAGGATTACCCTACCCACGTTGTGTCGCAAGTTACCTTGTTGTCCGAATCCAGCGCGTGGCATGGCCATGGTGACTTTTCACTCACTCTACAACCCATGGCTTGAAGTAGGGGTTGTAGGGTGGGTGAAAATCTACCGTGCTGGGTTCGGATGATATTGCAGCCCAGGTAATTAGGTTATGCGACCAGCACACTTGGGGGCACGGGAAACAATGAACGCTGTGGTTTCCCCCGCTGATCTTCTGAACACCCCCAGTGTGAACGAGGCTGTTTCCCCTCGATGCAACAGGCTGTGGAGAGGAGAGAGTGCCTCTAAGTACATGCAGAGTGCGGTTGTCTCTGCAGCCGGTCCCCCCTCACCTAGGAGTTTGCAGTGCAGGGCCTCCAAATGAAAGAGCCATGATGCATCTCATTTTACAAAGTAGGCATAGCGCAAAATGCATTCCAAGTTCTCTCACTTGGCCACACACATGGATGAGGAGGAAGGATTAACTGCACACTACTGGCAAACACGTACACATGCTCTCCTTCATTTGTTTGTGTACAAACATGCAGCAGAGGGGGCAAAAAAATATTTTGCAGTCAGTCACAGACACACATTCAGTCCAGTGACCTTTTACCAGAAGGGGAGTCTAAACAAGTACCTTGTACTTCTGTCAGAAAGAACACTGTTGTCCTGCAAAAAACGATTTACAATGAGTGGGGTGTTCTTAAAAGGGCTATCTTAAAGCTGGTTTTGCTTCTAAACTCGGGAGCAAAGGTTATATGCACAAGTGGCAAAATCCTTGCATGATTCTGTCAATTGCGAACAGCACACATAGGCATTACATGGATAGATTTCCTTGCAATAAACACAGAAGCAGGCAGCCAGTCCTTTCCTGATTGCAGCATTTCATTTCTCTACCACCCAACAGCCAAAGCTCTCTGGGTGGTTCACAAAACTAAAAACCATAAAGTACAATATTATAATTAAACGTGATATAAAGACCTTTAAAAGTTTTAAAATGAAATAAAGCCTACGTAAAAAACACTTTTTGTTGAAGAGAAATCCGAGTCAAGTTCTGGGGTGCATGCATTACTTCTACATGGTGTTGGCCGTAGACCTTTTGGGCCTCGATGAGGCCTTGTGCAAACTGAAAGTATACTCAAGAGTCCCCCATCCTTGGTACTAGTGGCCTGCAAGACACCCCCCAGGGAAACTTGTACACCATTGCTAATCAAAACATTGAGGAATCCCTTATTCCACAGGAATTTCCCAAACACAGATGGAAAAACACACACAAATCTAGTGGTTTTCCATGGTTTTGGGAAGGAGTTCTTTACCAGTCTAGCCACATGAGATACTTTTTTAAAAACACATACCTGGGGGTGCTGTAGGTTGAGCCCTGACTGTTGATCTGCATGAATTACCGTTCTTTTCCATTCTGGTTTGTGTAGCTGTCCAAGGGAAAGGAATTATCTGCTTGGGTTCAAATCCTATTGTAGGCATTTACTCATTGGTGTTTGTCTTGACCTGTGCTCTAGCTGTATTGAATTAAGGGTGCCAATCCTACGCATGTTTAGATAGAAAAACTCCTATATGCTGGCTGGGGAATGCTGGGAGTTTTTAGGACTTTTATTGGTCTAAACATGCATAGGATTATGCCCTAAGAGGAACAGTTTTGGAGAGTACAGTCTCTTAGTAGAGCATTACTCTCCCTGGTGCCCCTATGCTCTCTTGAGTGCTATAGAGCTGTGATAAGGGAGTGCATGTTGGGAATTGCGCTGAGACACCATTCGTGTAGAGACATGACCAATTCCATCCCAGTGAGGTCTGCTGTGCGATTCTAGTGCTGTCTCTTTCCCAATGCAGCCAGGAGGAGAAGCTGAGGGAGCAGCAGAAGCTTCCAGGGTTGGCATGTCTTGCTTCCCTCCTGGGTGCATGGAGTGGAGTGTGGCTGGTCAGCTCACACTTGCATTCTCGAGGCTGCAAGGCCCCGGGCGCAGCGGTGATGGATTCTCATCCATAGGCTTGACCTGACCGTCCCGGCTTGACCAAACAGCTTCTGGATGTGGGCCAGAGATTCTCTGATTTTTGTCGAAAAAACAGCTGGTTTCACCTTCCTTTAAAGGGTGCTGCTTCCTCCACACCCAAATCAATGAAATAATCCTTAGACAAAGTGCGCCTGACAATGCCCACAGAGACCAGCAGAGCTAAGAAAAAGGGGAGCAGACCCATATGGTTTCACAGCCTACTTGTAAGCCCCTGGGAGAACAGACCCCCCCAGGGAAGTGGTAGGTGGTTGAGGAAAATTAGAAGGGCTGTTCCTTTGATTCCTGGGGTTGGCTATTGTTACAAGGAATAGGGGTCACACAGGCTCTTATTGCATTTCGGCAAGTTGGCAAATTGCCTTCTTGTTCAGTGTGCCAGTCACTGGGGCTGTTAGTACCTCCCTAGCATATGTCTCTTGCCCTCTCAGGAGGCCCAACCAATGTCCTGAGTACCAGGGATGTCGGCAAATCCAACTGAAACTAAAAACCACCCATGTTCAATTATCTGTAATGTTTATTAGTGTTTTCCTGAATATTTCATAGAAACACAGATTCATTTCGGCATTAAATTCTAATACATAATCAGATAGGGAGAAAATAAAGGACCCCTTTTTTTTAAAGGGTTGATTTAGTAGCCAGAATGGTCTTTTGAAATTATCTATAACAAACAGGTTCAAAAGTGTGAGAGAGAAACTATCAAACTATAATTTAAGGATTTTAATAGCCATTTTTTAAGGCCATCAGTTTTCACCACCTGGGTTTAGAAGAGATTAATGTAATAACGCATATTATATATTGTAGTCCAGTCTTGCCAACTCAGGAGTAGACCGTTTGTTCAGCTTCGAGAGCCACATTGGCGACGCATTGCAAGCTGGCAGGCAGCAGCTAACCTGCCTGAGTTATTTAGGCATAATTAACCTCATTTGCATACAATTTAGCATGTGCTCGGTGGGTGTGAAACTACAGCCGGTAGACATTTTGCAACATTTCTGTGACAGTCCTTTGTGTAACTTCCAAAAGCAAGGCCCCCGCTTAGGTGTTCTTTGGAGTTGCTTGTTACGTACATGTGAGATTGTTTTGTGCTCGGGAAGGTTCAGCATTTACACCCCTGCTATCATTTTTCTCATAAACCAAAGTACCTCTAGAGAGAAAGAAAAATGGCTGATTTTAGAGAACAGGAGATTTTGCAAAATGTGTTCCAAATCTTCTTTCACAAAGTTTGCACGACATTTTTAATGGAGGATGGGGCTCCTGTATTTTTCTGTTCCCTCAGCTTCATAAAAGTTCATTCCTGTCTCCCTGATGGTTGCAGGTGGAGCAATAAACATAACAAATACTTGTCACCTGAGCTGTACCAAACTACAGTTGGCACAAAACATAATTTGCAAAGCCACTTCAAACCATGGTTTCTGATTCTTGTTTGCTGGCCAGTGGCACACCCTGATCTGTGTATTCAGACATTATACCAACTCACAATTAAGCTACCAGAACCATGGTTTGGAGTTGATATCTGTATTCCGCCGGAGTCATGATAACGCTACTAATCCTAAATGGTCAAAATCACCAGGATGCCACTCAGAATCATGAGACCAGGAGGTGTAATGTGACAACTGTGTGTTACAAACAAAAAACTGAGCTGATTCTGGAATGCATAATAAATGTGGCGTTCTTCTGAATTTTGATAATGTGCTGTCATCTGGGCTCATGAGCTTTTTCTCTGCAGGTAGGAATGCTAAAATAAAAGTCTCTCCCCTCTCTCCCCCCTGCCTCGGTTCTGCAACTACAAAACCAGATTGGAACAAATGCTACACGCTAGAAAGGTCTTCGTACTATTATTATGTCCTTGCATGAGGACTGGATCCACAGGGTTTGCCTGATACAATCCTGATCTTGAGGATGTTGATTGGGAAGTCAATGTACAATGGCTTTACTTCTAGAAGTGAGTGTGAGGATCCAGTCAAAGGAAGAAACGGCTTTTTGCCTTTCAACTCTATGTATACTAAGCAGGAATGTTCAGTATGTTTCTGTACCAGGATCTGGGTTCCTCAGGGGTAATTACTTGCTGAGGGGCATGTTTTAACCTGTGGGAGGAAAGGGCTTGTAAGGGTTTATTTTTCTACCACCGTCTTCCTGCTGTCTTTCATCCATACCTCCTCTTCTCGCCCCCCCCCCCCAAAAGCCAGGCTGGATTTTTCTGCATTTAACGAACTTAGAGTTATATTCCCCCCTTTAATGAGCAACTTATATCGACATATGAAACTCCTGAGACTGATCGTCAGTCCATTTGGCTCAGTATAGTCTGGGGTCTCAGGCAAAGGTCTTTCCCAGTCTTGCTACCAGATCTTTAGGAACGCAGGGAACTGCTTTATACGGAGTCCATCTTGCTCAGTATCGTTGACGCTGATTTGCAGCAGCTTTCCAGGGTTTCAAGCGGGATTTTCCAATCCCTTCCTGGGCCCTACTTCATGCCAAGCAAGTGCTCTATACCACCAAGCTATGGTCTTCCGAAACTGCATCTGCCCTGGCAGAATTCAATAAGTACAGTTATTTCCAGCGTGGAGAGATCAATGTTGCACCTGCCTGCCCTGCAGCTGTTAAAGTGGAGAAGCCCGTCAGAGAAAAAGCGTTGGCAACCCTGTAACCACAAACATGGCTGAATACACAGGGATTCAAAGCCAGATTTTTAAGAGCGAAGCACTCAAAGTCATGGGATGGACGGATCTTTCGATTTCGCTTTTCCCTGCATTCGAAATGTTCCGATCTCGAGTGCTTTCCTTCTTGTTTATGAAGAAATGTGCAAATAGTGCTTAGTGTTTAACCTGCATTCTCATGCATCCCTTGCCAAGGGCAGCGATGCCTCTGCTGCACCATTTTCAATTTGGAAAAACGTCTGTCTGTCTCCTAACGGTTGGGTCCATCCAACATCCTTTAGACTTTGCAGCCACCCTGTAACTGGGCTGTGTGCCTGGCTGTTCTGCAGTCCGGCGAAGTTCCTTCCTTCTCAGCAAGTCTGTTACAGAAGGCCTCATCGTTTTCTTGCTACTGCGTCTGACTTTGGGCACCCTTGGGGCTTGTCTTTGCTAGGGTGGGTGGGTGAGGGGGGAGCAATTTGCGCCGTTTCTTAATCTGTCTTGGTTTGAGATGTTACATGAAGAGGACCCCTTCTGTCTGTGCATCAGTGTTTGTGAATCAATCTCTCTTTCTTTCCCTGGTTTCCCAGCTGGTTCTCTGGCGTTTAGCAGTTTCTGGGCACTTAGACTTGCCAAAAAAAACCCCCTCCTTTCCCCTACCCGACCAAGAGATGAAAGCTCATTCCCCCTCCCCTCATTTGAAGGGGCTTATCCTGGAACAAAGCCCTCAGCGCCAGCCTGGAATCCCAAGCAGCTGCTGGCTTGCTTTGCTGTGAGCCTTTCATATCGTGGATTCCCCCCCTCCCTTCACACCCCCACCCACACAATACCAAATAGCTGCTTTATTTTTCTGCCCTGCTCCCTCCGCCTCACTGCCCCCCACTACTGCACATTTTTTATTCAAGATTGCCTTAAGTGAGGCCAAAGGCATATAATAACTGTCTGACATTTGACAGAGGAAAAGGGGGTATAATTGTTTTGTTTGAGCGAATGAGAAGTTCACAACATGTCAAGCAAAGGAGAAAGCTGCTTTTATTGGGGGGCGTGTCAGGGGTGTGGGGACGGGGACGCGAAACGGGATATTACCACTAGAAAGAATTTTGGAAATATTCACGTCAAATGTATGTGTATTTCTAAAGTCCAGAAAAGCATATTTAAAACAGGGGCTGAAATGTGTACATCTGATTACCATGTAATCTAATGCTAAACTTCAGCTTAACACAGCCCTCCAGATGGACTACAACTCCCATCAGCCCCAGACAGCATGGCCCCCACATTCTGAAAGATTAAGATGTGCTTTTGCTAAGGCTTAATTACTTTTAAGCTAAAATATGTGGGGATTTTGGGGATTTTGGCCCTGTCCTATTGTGCCTTCGCCCCCACCAACCCCGGAGAACTTCTGCAAAATTGAGTCCAACCCTCGTGTGGAAAGGTTCAACATGCCTGGTTTACATACTCACCCCTCTTATCTCCTCCCCTTGGACAACTGTGAGGAGGAGGAGGAGATGGAAATGTACGCTGCCTTTGGTTCCTTGGAGGAAAAAAGGCGGGATATAAATGCAATAATAAATTTAAAAAATATATAGTTTCCTTTTATTTTATTTTTAACTAACTACAGTTCCCTGTTACATCCAAACTCAGGGAAACTGTGGTTACTATAAACTGTGGTCTATTCAAACTACCCAGGATCAAAGTGGGGTTAATAATCCCATCTTGTTTGAACAAACTGCTGAACGCTAACCATTGGATGTAACGGGGAACTTTAGTGAGTTTAAAGCAGCAGTGGATGCTTCCAATCACCTCCTTATAGCCATGCGGACCAGAGGCTTGCTACAGTCCCTGCACATACCACCAAATTATGGTTTAGCGTTACGACTAAAAAACTCACAGCTCAGTAAAGACGATCCTCCAAACCATGGTTTGGAGGATTGGAAGTGAGCCATGGTCTTGGACACACTCTCCCCTCCACCGCTTGAGTGCAGCTTCCTTTCTCCATTCCCTGTTTAGCACTAACCGTAGTTTGCCACGACATCTGAATCAGCAAGCTCTCCCAAAGCAGACCTAGGAGCCCTCTTCCAAATGTGATGTCTAGTTCTGCTTTGGAGGGCAAAAACTCTAAAAATGGCTGGCTGGGGCATGCTGGGAGTTGTAGGACTTTTCTCTCTCTTTAAGCTCGCATACGATTGCGCCCTAAACTATGGTAAGTTCTAAACAGGAAATGGGGAGGGAAGATGTCTGTGGGAGGGGAGCAGGGCGCGTGCGAATCTGCAGCTTGTTCGAAGTTTGGAAAATCATCTGAATTGCGCCCGGCTCTTTGCTGAACTCTTGCATTTTTCAGAATATAAAAATCCAGTGTATTGTTTATATTAGTATGTCGCACAAGCTAAACAGTTCTCTGAGGAAGTTATACTCTATATGTAAGTTGAAGAATAGTGGAAAGAGGGGGCAGAAAGGCAGGGAAGGGGGGAATGCATGCATGCAGATATTTAATTTTTAAGTACTTAGGTCTCATTGGCAAAAAACAAACAAACATCTGAGGCAGTAAGGGAGAGTGGGTGGAGTATTTTAAGAGAATAGGAGACCTTTGGGTAGTTAAGCAGAGCTATGGAGACTTGGGGCATGTCTACACCATGCCTTATCCCAGGGATTGCCCTGGGATTGTCCCTGTGTGTCCACATGACACACGGGGTCCCGGGGGCAGGGAGGGATGATCCCTCCATTTTCCCGGGATTACCAGGACGGCTTTTAGCCCAATTTTTCCTGCAGTCTCGGGATCGTCCTGAGATCGCGGGAGGTGTGGGCAGCTGTCCCAGTTTCGTCCTGGTTCCTTGCGAGTAAACGCAAGGAGCCTGGAACCGTGCCCGTCAGGGGTGGGGGGGGGGGGCGGGATCATTTTTTAAAAAACTAACCTTTTCGTTGGAGCGCTCATGCGCTCATCTTCAATATATAAAAAAATGGTGAGCGTGACGTCCTCCTTCCTCCCTGGAAGTCGCGCACCGCGTGTGGACTGAAAGGGAAGATCTCACGATCAGCATATCACGAGATCCTCTCCCCTCCGCCAGGAGGTATAGACATGCCTTTGGATTCCTTCCACATGGAGGGCTCCTAAAGCAACCAATCTGAAGGCATCGTGCAACTATTCCGTCTTTCTTTGCTTAACATATTACACGCGGCAAGAGAAAATACAAATAAAGCGGTGGGAAACCATGAGAGGGTTACGAGTAGAAGTCGCTGTCATCTGGACCCCCTGTAAAACTCTGTGAACAAGGCCGGGCACGCACCCTTGATTCCCAAACTAAGCCCCTTTAGTGCTGCTGTTTGTTCTTCTACAAATGTAATAGCTGCAGTTTTGACTGGCTGCTTGCAGGATTGGAAGAAGAAGAAAAAAAACCCTCTCGCATAGGCTAGCAAAGCTGCTGGCTTGTGTACGAAAGGAAGAAATATTTCTGTGTGTGGGTTCTAATGGGCCCCTATTGGCGACAATGCTACGCGGAGAATTGGGTGCTTACCGGCACAGTACCCAAACACCGCAACTCCGCGTCGCCGGATTTATTCAAACAGTGAAACTTGGGGATTGTGACCACATACGTTTGGGACTTTAAACTTAGAATTTCAGATTGCTCCGCAGGATGTGTGCGAAGGATGTGGCTTCTGGGCCAGAAACATTAGGCAGACCTCTGGTGGGGAGTGAGTGCAGAATCAAATGATTTGTGTTTTCCATTTAAAACCGAGCCGCTCGGACCCTCCCTTGCCCTCTTCCAAGGCACAGCACCGGAGTGACAGAACCAGCCACGGATATTTTTAGAAAAGCCGAGGAAAGAGGGGGCTGTCCTGGTTGCACAGCCAAGCTTTCTCGAGGGCAAGGTTGCCCGTGTTCCTCTGCTGAGCATGACGTTGTGTTCACATCAGAAGGGGAGAAGCAGCATTGGACGTTTTGTAAGGGTTACTCTGAAGGAACTGCTCATGTCAGCACGGCTGTCCCCTACTCTAATCTGCCCCCCTGAAAGAAACCCCTCAGCTTGGAGGCAAGAGGAGGGATATTGAAGGTGCCCTGGCCGTGGTAACGAAACTGTTGCCAGGCCCTCAGGCAGGAAGGAACTAGGCCTTGGGTCTACCTTTCCCCCTCAGAGTAGGCGTCTGGTAGGGTGACCATATGAAAAGGAGGACCGGCCTCCTGTATCTTTAACAGTTGCATTGAAAAGGAAATTTCAGCAGGTGTCATTTGTATATACGGCGAACCTGGTGAAATTCCCTCTTCATCACAACAGTTGAAGGTGCAGGAGCTATACTAGAGTGACCAGATTTAAAAGAGGGCAGGGCACCTGCAGCTTTAACTGTTGTGATGAAGAGGGAATTTCACCAGGTTCTCCATATATACAAATGACAGCTGCTGAAATTCCCTTTTTCTATGCAACTGTTAAAGGTACAGGAGCCCTGTCCTCCTTTTCATAGGGTCATCCTAGCGTCTGGCAAAAATAGCAACTTCGGTTGATGTTTTGTGGGCCCACCTGACCGTCTTCTGTTCTTTTTCTCCCCTCTGCCCCATTGCCTTGCTACAGAATGCCAGGCAGACGTGCAGGTATCTGTCCCAGCTGTGATGGATGTTCTCCTAGGTGACCCGGTGTCCATTTTGTGCACCCACACTGTGACCGGGGGAGACGGCTACCTTCTGGTGGAGTGGTTCATTGTGAGTATGTGAGGTTGCGGAAGGAGGGTGGTGGTGATTGAGGTAACTGGAATGTTTTGGGCCAGGGTGGGCAACTTGGGGCCCTACAGATCTTTTGGCCTACAGCTCCCATGATTTCTCACCATTGGCTATGCTGGGTAGGTCTGATGGGAAATGTAGGCCAAACCGTCTGGAGAGCCACACGCTGATCACCGATGGTCACTGTAGTAACCAACCCTTTCTCCCTACCTACCCTCCAAAAATCCCCCAGACGGACAAGAATGGGGAGCAGCGCCGTGTGGCCTACAGCGACCAGGGTCGCCAGGGGGTGGACAGAGCCACGGAATACACTGACCGCGTCTCGATGGACCCCAGCCACAGCCTGGTCATCCAAGCCGCTGCCGTGAGTGACGAGAGAGCCTTCTCCTGTCAGGTGACCAGCACGTCGGGGAATGGAATGGGAGTGACCCAACTCAAGGTCTACGGTGAGATTCCGGTCGCGTCTCTCCTCATTCAGACCGTGAAGCGGCTTTCTTGTCCCTTTCCAGGACCAACACAACTTTCTTGCCCTTGCCTTTAAAGCTCTTTGTAGGCCCTTCTTGCCTGATCTCTCTGCCCTTATTTCCCTATACATCCCTGCCTCTAAATTTTCTCCTGCATCTCCTTCTGCCTGCCCCAGAGTCCCTTGCTGGCTTAAATGGCTTCACTCTGGCTCTTCCTTGTGCTTGGAACTGTTGCCTTTCTCTGCCCTGATATTCTTCCTTCCTTCACCCTTTCTTCAGGAAGTATTTAGTTTAATTCAAGAGTGGGCCACATGTGTTCGCCACTGCTCCCCCAATTAACTCCCTCGTTCATTTTTAAACAAATAAAATAATGCTCCACACTCTTACAGAATTCTAGGAGGGTCACATTTAGCTTGTTTGCAGGCTACATTTATCAATTTTAGTATGCAGTTGCCAATACAGAATGCTAAAAAGGTTAAATTTAGCTTGTAACTGAGCTAAATTTAACTTAGATAGGGTGACCCTATGAAAAGGAGGACCGGGCTCCTGTATCTTTAACAGTTGTATTGAAAAGGGAATTTCAGCAGGTGTCATTTGTATAAATGGAGAACCTGGTGGAATTCCCTCTTCATCACCACAGTTAAAGGTGCAGGAGCTATACTAGAGTGACCAGATTTAAAGGAGGGCAGGGCTCCTGCAGCTTTAACTGTTGTGATGAAGAGGAAATTTCACCAGGTTCCCCATATATACAAATGACACCTGCTGAAATTCCCTTTTCAATACAATTGTTAAAGATACAGAAGCCCTGTGGTCACCCTATTTTAGAACTACTTATTGCTACGGAGCAATTTGCCACCAAATTATTTTTAATTAATTTCTTTTTTTACCTACTATGGCCCATCAGGGGGGCAAAAAAGCCTACCAGAACTCCTACAGTTGCCCACCCTTGATTTAAATCCTTAGTCCACCTCCTTAATCAAAACAGCTTATTTAAGTCCCCAGGGTTGAAGTCTAGATTGTAAGTTCCTTCCTGCTTATGTTAATGGTAAAAGTTCCGTGTACATCAATGGCACTATAGCAATAATAACAATAATCCCAGCTAGATGACTGTCCTTGGTCACAGTGGTCCTAAGGCATGTTTGGTGTCATTCCCAGTGTCTGAGACCTTTTATATCCTGCCTTTTTTCCTCCAAGGAACCCAAGGCGGCGCGTATAATCTTCCTCCTCTCCATTTTATCCTCACAACAACCACCCTGTGAGGTAGGCTGGGCTGAGAGTCTGTGACTGGCCCAAAGTCACTCACTGGGTTTCCATCATCATCATCATCATCGTCGTCGTCGTCATCATCATCATCATCATCATCTATTTCTTACCCGCCTCTCCACTTAGATCGAGGCGGGGAACAACAGCTAATATAAAACACACATGATTAATACATCCTTAAAACATTCTAAAATTTCACTGGATAGGCCTGCTGGAATAGATCAGTCTTCATAGCTTTCTTAAATGCTAAAAGGCTGTTAAGTTGACGAGTCTCCTCCGGCAGGCCATTCCACAGTCTGGGAGCAGCAGAAGAGAAGGTCCTCTGGGTAATACCCGTCAGCCTAGTTTTGGTTGACTGAAGTAGATTCTTCCCAGAGGACCTGAGTGTGTAGGGCGGATTGTACGGGAGAAGGCGATTCCGCAGGTAGCCTGGACCCAAACCATGTAGGGCTTTAAAGGTGATAACCAGCACTTTATACTTCGCCCGGAAACTAATTGGCAGCCAGTGAAGAGATTTTAAAACTGGTGTAATGTGGTCACCCCATGGCCGAGTGGGGACTAGAACCCAGAACTTCCAACTCCCAGTCCAAAACTTTAGCCACTACATAAGAATGAGATGAAATGACTGACAGCTTAATGGTACCGTAAAATGTGCCGCCTAAGGCAGACTTCTTAACCCTTACCTTGCCTAATGATAGGGCTGCCCCTGTATAGGTTGCTTCCTCCACAATGACCTATGAAGAAACTAAGGCCAAGTGGAGGGAAAAAACACTGGGTTGTTAAATACCTGCCTTGCTTCTGGTCATATTTGCTAGTAGCTCAGACACGAAAATGTTTTCTTATCTGCTTTGGAGGCCCTTCTCCATGTCCCGTCTTCAGTGGCGGTTCAGCAGGTGGGCATAAGAGTGTAGGTCTTCTCAGTGGCGGCTTGTAGTCTGTTGGACAGGGGTGATATTCCAGGCTTTCCCCCTCTATCTCCTTTGAGACATGCAGCCAATAGCAGGCTTTTAATTTGCAGTTGCGACCTGCTGCTATCATTTCTGCTGTTCTTGGTTTTTATTATACTTCCACCTATTATTATTTATTTATTTATTTATTAACATGTGCTGTAATTTGTCATATACTTGTTCTGCCTGCACTGCTTTGATGATCATTCCTAGAAAAGCTGAGTTACATAATGGGCAAGTGGGCTAGTAAAACATTGGTGGACTAATTTGCGAGGCGGTTTTCCTAGTTGCCCAAACTCGGCATCACCCTACCCATGGTTAGGGCTGGCCCTGCTCAAGAAAGACAAATAAGGGTATACATGGAATAGATCAGAATACCAGGGAAATCGGAGGATCAGGTTTTAGCATTGCAGGGAGGTAGTTCAACCCAGAGCCATCAACTGGCATGTATTAATTTCCCATTATGCCCCTGACATAGCATCACTCCGAGGATTGTGGGAAATTAAAATGGCGGCCGGACTTTGCCATCTGGTGCTTCTTGTAGTGCCACTCCAAGCGCTGCCGCCTTCTACGGATGGGACCCCCTCAATCAAGCCCGGAGCTGTCCCTGAGCCCATCTGCTGTTCCACATTACCCAGAAATGCCCATACTCCCTCATTTATTTCCCCTGTCCGTTCGTATAGATTTCCCACAATCCCTCACAACGCAGGCCTTCTGGGCCACCGGTCTCTTCCCCCGCAAGCAACCAGGCGTTGCCTCGCCTCGTGATACGTCACTCCTTTGCTTGCGAAATGGTTTCCCTGCCTGCGGCAAAACACCTGGAGAGCAGCACCTACCGTGGGCGGCCCTCTCGTAGGGGCCAGGTTGGTTGTACACAGAACTTGCAGCAACACTCAGTTCCACCGACACAGCTGCAAACACAAAATGGGAACAGAAGGGGAAAGCAGCTGTGTTTGTCTCTACACTTTCCTTGCTAGTAAACGGGAAGCTCATTCCCGCCCCCCCCGCCCCCCCATAAATGAAAAACAGGGGAATCTAGCACAGATTGATGCGCTGCTGCTGGGTTTTGTTTCCTTTTGAACCTTGCTTCACTGATAAGGGCTTGTATTTTGGATTGAGATTGTTTTGAATTTTACTTTGCCCAGAGCGCCCCGTTAATTTTCTCAGTCCTAATCCCTTCATTTTCCCCCTTGATTCTGAAAGTGCTGGGAAAGAAAGTCATCACTCTCCTCCCCTATACTTCAAATACAAATTGGTGTGTGTTGAAGTGGTCTACGGAATTGTTCTTTTGTGGGTCTGCCTTTTAACTTACTTAATTGATGACATTTATATGAATCGTCGGGTTACCAAAACCTTGATGAAGCTGGCTTTTTGAGATACTGCAGGAAGCACAAGAGAACTTAGCATCCAATGAACAAAAGTTAGAAGGGAAGATAGTCTTTAAAAGTGTTTTCTTTGTCTTTAATTCCCCATTACAGTAATACACTGGAATCAAAATAGCATAAAATTCCAGACGTGTGCCATTATCTCTCAGACCCAGCCATTAATATCTCCCCACACCCGGTCAGTCAGCCTAAAGATTTGGCTGATTAATGTACTGCTGAAATCTTGCAGCCCTTGGGCAGAATCCAGTGAGCCTTATTGAAAGCAATGAAATGGGACTTAATTGTGAGTGGAGTTCTATTGATTTCATTTGAGATGGAAAGTCTGATCCTATGCATGTTTACCTGGGAAGCAAATCTCATTTTGTTCAGGGAGATTTACTGCTGGCATAGCGTCACCAGTGCGCCTAGGATTGCATCCTCAGGGGCCACTAACCTTTTGCTGGATTGTGCCTCTAGAGTGGATGCACAAACACAATGGATTAAGACAAAATGGGGCACCCCTTCCCCCAGTTCTACCGGGACCTTACTTTGCAGAGCAGAAATAGCAGAAAGCAAAGCACAGCCCAATTTTCGATGGCCCAACAAGTGCTTCTTCTTTACTTGGATTTTAAAAATATATATGCTGGACTAGCCAGCTCTTGGCCTGACCCAGCATAGCACTTAAAGTAAAGCAAATGTAGCTGCTCTGGATCAGTTAACACAGAATACTTATGCCATCGCGATGGAGAGATCATGAGTGTGTCCTCTTGCTTTGTAAGTGTAAAACACACAGGTTGACTACAGGGATTCTTGCAAAAGCCCCCACCCCCACCCCCGCCCCCTTGTAAAACTATCCTGCCGTTCAGTCTGTTGAACAGTGGGCGAGGGGCGGGGGGGGGGGAAGGGGGCCAGGGGAAGTGGGGCAAGGCAATCTGGAGAACCCCATTGGGCTGGATAGGGAGTCTAGGTGGGCCAGATTTGGCCGGCAGGCCTCAGGTTCTGCACCCCTGCTATAAATCCACAAGATTAACGAATTGAAATAAACCGAAAACACAAAACCAACCAACCAGCAACAGAAATGGCAGCAAAGCCCAAACCAGCAGCAGAATTAGAAACATCTGCATCAGCGATGGTTGCTTAGTACAGCTCCCTAAAGCTCTCTCTGAAATAGAATGGCCTCCACCTGTGGCCTGACAATGAAGGTAGAGGTAGACAGACCTCCTTAGAAAGTGTTGCCACCATTTGGATGCCACTGTTGAAAAGACTGAATAAGCGGTGACATTTCAGCTGGAGAAAGCGGTCCTTAAGTGAACCATGTCGGTGTGCTTTCTGTGAGATTCTCCTGCCTTGTCTGCAGACCTGTCTGACTCCTCCTCCTCCTCTCGCCACAGACCCACCTGAGCCCCCAGAGCTCGTGCAAAACTCCGGGTCCGTCTCGGTGATCCAGGACCATGCGTCCGAGGTGAGAATCATAGAATCGTAGAGTTGGAAGGGGCCTATAAGGCCATCGAGTCCAACCCCCCTGCTCAATGCAGGAATCCACCCTAAATCTACCCTCGGCTTCACCGTTTGTTTTTTTAAAAAGACTTCTATGTATCTTGAGAAATGCCAGGGCTTCTGTCTGCCTCGAAGCCTTGATTCCCGACCGCTGGAGCTTGGGGGTTCCCCCTTAGCAGTGTGTGGGGGAAAGGCACTCTGTACATGCTTAGAGGAATTGCCCCTTCTCCAGCCATGCTCCTGGTACTGAAGAAAAATGATAGGAGATATACAAGGGCGAGATTTATTTATGTATTTATTTTAATTTTTATTTACAGTATTTCTGTACCGCTCCCCATTCAGAATTTCGGAGCGGTGGACAAAATAAAATAGAATGACAACAGAGTAGAAACACATTCAAAGTACATTTTTAAAAGAAACAAAGTGCAAAATAAACCGTGACTGGTCATGAAGGGAAGGCTTCCTGGAACAACGACTTTTTCAGGAGGCGCCGGAAGGAATACGAAGTTGGCGCCTGCCTGACCTCCAGAGGCAGGGAGTTCCATAGGAGCGGGGGGCATAGGATGGACGTTCTCTATGCCAGTAGGGAGATGCATTGACAGAACATGTGAGGGGGCCCACGGGAACTAGCCCTGCTACAGTTCTGCTCCCTGCTGCTGTTGCCTGTAGGGAAAATGTTTGACAAAGGGATCTCCGTGTGTAACGATGTGCATGTAGAGAGCTCCTCCAGGTGAGGAAGGAACTTCAACTTGCCCAGTTAGGGACCCTCCTCATGGAGAAGTGCTCTCTCCGGATCTCAGTATGTCATGGAGAGCCTCTCCCCGCATCATTTGAACACACGGACGGCAGGAAAGCATTTCCCCTGCAGGCCACGGTGGCTGGGAGCATGGCTGCAGTGCCACACAGATGCAGGGCTTGCCTGCGTGGCTCCGTGGACCCCCCTCACATGTTCTTTCAACACCTTTGCATGTTCTTTCATGTGAGCCTCCCTAATAACATCACGAGGAATGCAGAAAAGACCCCAAATAGGGCATGTGTCACAGGTGATTGAGAATCACAACGTTTAATTATTTTCTTTAAAGCAGCTTACGTTTCAGGAAGCGTGGGCAAGAATTCCTATTGAATCTCGAGAGAAATGGTTGAGAAAGACATTCAGGGGTCAGGAGTGGGCCTTCATGGCTCTGTAAGAACTTAGCCTCTCCCCCATTATTAAGAAAAAGAATAAGGTATGCAAAATAAGGAATCACAATACATTTGCTTAATTTGCATTACTTCTCCAGGGTTGCGGAATCCAGGTTTTCGCCAAGCAGAATTTAGGGTGGTTTTTTGTTTGTTTTCATAGCACACGACACACGCAGCCCCACCTTGTGAGCTTCGGAGGGCCCAGCAGTTATAAGGGCTGGTAGTATCCCAGGGTACGAAAGGGTTGACAAGAGTTGTATGGCGGGTGGGGAAGAGTTGTCAGTGCTAACCGTAGCAGCGATTCACTGCCTTACCTTCCTCCCCAGATTGCAACGTGCAACAGTAATAATGCCAACCCGGTGCCCACCGTCAGCTGGTACAAAGATGGCCGTCTTCTGAATGCCTCCACTGAGCGTAATAAGGGTAAGAAAACTACGTATTGTTTACATGCCTATAAAATACATAAATAAGGAGCTAAGCATGCTGTTGCTACCTTTAAAGACACCAGTTGTCTCTATGTTTCTGGCTGTGAAACACCGTGAATCTCCCTTCTCCAGATAAAATCTAATTTGGAATTCAAATCACAGTCATAGAATCATAGAATAGCAGAGTTGGAAGGGGCTTACAAGGCCATCGAGTCCAACCCCCTGCTCAATGCCGGAATCCACCTTAAAGCCTCCCTGACAGATAGTTGTCCAGCTGCCTCTTGAATGCCTCTAGTGTGGGAGAGTCCACCACCTCCCTTGGTCACTGGTTCCATTGTTGTGCTGCTCTAACAGTCGGGAAGTTTTTCCTGATGTCCAGCCGGAATCTGGCTTCCTGTAACTTGAGCCCATTATTCCGTGTCCTTCACTCTGGGAGGATCGAGAAGAGATCCTGGCCCTCCTCTGTGGGACAACCTTTCAAGTATTTGAAGAGTGCTATCATGTCTCCCCTCAATTTTCTCTTCTCCAGGCTAAACATGCCCAGTTCTTTCAGTCTCTCTTCATAGGCTTTCTAGCCAGAATCGGTCTTCCTGTCACTTGATCCCCTTATTCCATGTCCTGCACTCTGGAATGATCGGGTCCGGCGATGTAGGCCTATCTAACGAATCGTCACAAAGTACCGTATTTTCTGGCGTATAAGACGACTGGGCGTATAAGACGACCCCCAACTTTTGAGAAGATTTTCCTGGGTTAAAAAATCATCTTATAGTGGCCGTATAAGACGACCCCCAACTTTTGAGAAGATTTTCCCGGGTTAAAAAGTAGTCTTATACGCCAGAAAATACAGTACTTATTAAAGCATGTCTGTGTTCATAGTGGCCTACAGTAGAACATAAACCACATTTTTTTATTTTAATGTGTTAGTTCTTATTACTGTTCGTGCCATTTTTGGATGTGGGTGTGGAAAGGTGTGGTATAAATCAAATCAAATCAAATCCATCAATGCATTAATACAAAACTGACACACAGCTGAAAATTGTTGTGTAGCTGCTAAATCCTAATTTAAACGACCTTTAAAGGCATGGTTTGAATCTCTTTGAAATGACCCAAAGTAGGAGTTGAATATCCTCCGTTCTGACCCTATTTCCTGAGCTCTCCAGTTCCTGCTGACCCCCTTGGTCTGCCGCCCGCCTCTTCACCCTCTCCCATATTTCTGTGCTCCTCCCCAGATCTGTACGTGGTGTCGCGGACTGTGAAAGAGGCCTCGGGCCTCCAATCCGTTTCCAGCACACTGTATCTGCGCGTGAACAAGGCCGATAAGGACTCCACGTTCCTCTGCAAAGTCAGCTACTCGATGCCGTACGGAAAAGTTGGCAGCGCCGAGTCGGAACCGTTCCAGCTCAAGGTGCACTGTGAGTAGAGGGCCGGGGCCTGGTTTGAGCAGGTCTTATTTATTTATTTATTTATTTATTTATTTATTTATTTATTTGCTTGGCCCTGCCGCTGCCGCTGCTGCCCGTGGGGCGACAGAGCCAGGTCGGGGAGGGGGGTCTTGCCTGGTCCGTCGCGGCCTGTCGCCGGCTTCACTAGAGCCCGCAGCTCAACCTGGAACTGTAGGCCCCGCTAAAAACCTTTCTTTTTCCTAAAGCTTTTAAAACTTGATTTTGCTCTGACTTTATACTGTTAGTTTTACCCTACCCTGTGCCTGTTTGGTGCATTCTCTTCCCCTCCTTATTGTTTTATTATGATTTTATTAGATTGTAAGCCTATGCGGCGGGGTCTTGCTATTTACTGTTTTACTCTGTACAGCACCATGTACATTGATGGTGCTATATAAATAAATAAATAAATAATAATAATGATAATAATAATAAATTATTTATTTATTTATTTATTAAATTTATATACTGCCCTGTAGCCGAAGCTTTCTGTGCAGTTTACAAAAGTTAAAAACAGTGAACATTAAAAACAAATATAAAAAATTATCAAAAGCATAAAAACAACAATATCCTTTTAAAACAGCTATTCTGGGGTCAGTTAAAAACAAACAAACTCAGCACATATTGTGAACTGCCTGGGAGAAGGGAAAAGTCTTGACCCGGCGCTGAACAGATAACAATGTTGGCGCCAGGCGAGCCTCGTCAGGGTGATCATTCCATAATTGGGGGGGCCACCACTGAAAAGGCCCTTTCCTTTGTTGCCATCCTCTGAGCTTCCCTTGGAGTAGGCACTCGGAGGAGGACCTTAAATGTTGAGCCCAGTGTATGGGTAGGTTTGTATTGGGAGAGGCGTTCTGTCAGGTATTGTGGTCCCAAGCCACTCCCACACCCCGTGCCACAACGGTGAGCTCCCTGAAAGCTTACTAGGTGCAGAGGGGGCGGACGGTAGTGCCGGGCGGTGCTGAGGATGGGCTGCAGCGCTGAAAGCAGTGCAGGTTTTGCAGCCTGGCACTCCCTTAGCCTTGGTGGCGCTGTGCGGAGAAGCGCCAGGCACAACAACTGCCACCGTCATCTTCACGACCCCCCCCCCCCCCCCCGTGCTCCTGGGCGTTCTCTGTGATGGCGGCAGCTGCAGCCGTCAGCCGCTTTGCTTCTGTTTGCAGAATATATATTTAAAAAGTGAGGCTGGTGTCAGTTCTGGTGGGCCGTGGCATAGGGCCCCATTGTGCCTGGTGCTGAGGCTGAGCCTGTTTCAGTATCTTCTATCCCTCTTTCCACACTGAATATAGTACGGTCGTATTTATTGTGTGCAGCCAATGGCCATTCCAATATATGTCCCAAGATGCAACACACACACACACCAATCCTGATAAATCAACATGCAATTCCAGAAATGCAAATCACCAAAATAAAAGCATTTAAGTTAGGGAATCCCACTGGCACTTAAACGCTATTGTGGTGGATCAGGGAAATGGTTTTTAGTGTTCTTGCTGCCGAACGTGTACATACCTGCCCACGTTTTGAGATCTGCCTCGGAGGCCTTCCAGCGTGTTCCATCTTCAGCATCAGGTGTGTGCGTGTGTGTGTGTGTGTGTGTGTGTGTGTGTGGTTCTTAGACAGTGGAATGCCTTTTTCCAGGGGTCTGTCTGCCAGGCTTTCTCTTCATCAGCCTTTAGTGGTATAACCGGAACACGGCTTATATGTTCGTTTTTCTGCTGCTGCTGCTGCCATCTTTGTTACAGTTTAATTGTTTGTCTATTTCTTAAAAAGCTAGATCTTGTGAGCTGCTCCAGGATTCCTATTGGGATGCAGGGGAGGACCCTTTCCTTCCTTCCTTCCTTCCTTCCTTTCTTTCTTTCTTTCTTTCTTTCTTTCTTTCTTTCTTTCTTTCTTTCTTTCTAAGAAGTCCTTCAGCAGGCTTTGCTGTGATCTTGGTTGATGACTTGCTGCTATTTCTTCTGGTGCCTTGTTGGGTGTTGGATATTTCATTTTAGTGTGATGCTTCAAACTTATCTTTTACAATGTGATGCAATTTATGTGTCGATACTCCCTCTCTTTCTCTGGGCATGTCTAGACGAGGTTTTATCCCGGGGATCGCCCTGGGATCATCCCTGTGCGTCCACATGACGCACAGGGGATCCTGGGGGCAGGGAGGGATGATCCCTCCCTTTCCCCGGGATAAGCGGGACGGCTTAATCCCGACTTTTCCCGTGGTTTTGGGACCGTCCCGAGACCGCGGGACGTGTGGGCAGCCGCCCTGGTTTCTTCCCGGCTCCTTGCGAGTAAACGTGAAGAGCCGGGAACTAGGCACGGGGCACGGAGCTAAAGAGCTCCTGAAGAGGGGAGCATGGGGTTTTATTTTGTTTTTGTTTTTTAAAAAGATTTACATTTGCGATCGAGCACTCGTGCGCTCTTTTTCATTAAAAAAAAAAACAACCCAAAATGGCAGGCGTGATGTCCTCTTCCTCCCGGGACATCGCTCTCCACATGTAGACTGTGGGGGAGGATCTCGCGATCAGCATATTGCGAGATACTCCCCCTATACCCCCCTGGTCTAGGCATGCCCCCCCCCCCCCACATACACAGTCGCACACTCCGTAGGCATAGGCCTATGTGTGTGTGTGTGTGCATAAAGAGACACAGAGAAAGAAAATGTGTGTGCATACAAACACACATTTTCTTTGTGTCTCTTTACGCTTGTGCACACACACACACGCAAACGCCTATGGAGTGTGTGTGAGAAAGCTGTTTTGGTTGTACTTTATAGTCTCTCCTGATTAACCAACCATGGTTTTATTGGCCCAGAAAAAGGAAAGGAATCTCTCGTGCAAGCACTGAGTCATTACTGACTCTTGGAGGGACGCCAGCTTTCGCTGATGTTTTCTTGGCAGGCCTTATAGCGGGGTGGTTTGCCGTTGCCTTCCCCGGCCGTTATTACCTTTCCCCCAGCTAGCTGGGTACTCATTTTACCGACCTCGGGAGGATGGAAGGCTAAGTCGACCCGAGCCGGCTGCCTGAAACCAGCTTCCGCTGGGATCGAACTCAGGCCGTGGGGAGAGTTTCAGCTGCAGAAACTGCTGCTTTACCGCTCTGCGCCACATGAGGCTTTTTATTGGCCCAGCCTGTATTAAAAGGTTTTAATTATGTATTTCCATTATCATTCTTATTATTTCTCCCCTTTCTGTTGCTCACCGCAGGGGGTATTTTATCGGCAGTCGAGCGGTATAAAAACCTTGTAAATAAATAAATATAGAAAGGCGGGGTGTGTAGATAAAGTGTCAATCCTGTGCCACAGTGTGACCCCCTTCCTCCTCCTTTCTTCCCATTCTACCCCTGCCCTCCCCAGACTACACAGAGAATGTGCACTTTGCTTTGGATTCTCCAAAGGTCATCAAGGAAGGCGACGACGTGCGGCTGCAGTGCAAGGCTGATGGGTTCCCTGAACCCGAGTACTTCTTTACTAAATTGCAGGTACTGCTGGTCTCAATCCCTGCCAGTTGCCCCAGCCTCTTCCTTCTTGGGTGGGCGGTCGGTTTGGCACCTGAGTTGTGGAAAGAGCTGAGGACAAACTACTCGTTCTCTCGACGGTTGATGGCCAAACCCTTGTGGAGGCCTGAGGCTTGCTGCGTTGGATGGAATCCAGTGGTGTTCTGTGTTACAACCACGGCCGGTCTGAGGCTTCCAGGAATCCTGGGCTTCAGAGAGACAACAGCTGCCTCTGACTTCCAGAGGTTCATTTTGTCCTCCTGGCTAAGAACAGGAGCCTGTCTTGTCTTAGGCCTTAGCTAGACCTAAGGTTTATCCTGGGATTGTCCCAGGGTTATCCCTGCCTGCTCCCGGGATCCCCTGTGTGTCATGTACATGAACAGGGATGACCCCGGGATGATCCCGGGATAAACCTTTAGTCTAGCTAAGGCCTTACAGAGGACACTCCAACAAGTCCTGCAGCCTCCACCACAGGTCTGGCAGCACCGGGAGGCACGGTCAGGCCCTACACACCAACCGGGTGTGTGTGGGAGGGGGGCATCTGATCGGAGCCCTTGAAGCTGGGCCCTGGCCTTTGCCTGAGTCAGCTGAAGGCGGTGTGTGTGGGAGAGAGAGAGAGAGAGAGAGAGAGAGAGAGAGAGAGAGAGAGAGAGAGAAACCAAGCCTCTACCCAGCCCATGCGTATGGACCGAGGCCTCTCGACCATGCATTGGAAAACCTGGAGTTGCTGACCCTCCTTGGCCCTGGCATGCTGACCCTCCTTCAGCCTCTGGAATGGCAGCTGCAGGGCCAGATAGCCTCTGCCTCAGTTGCCACGTTTCATTGATTCTTTGCCTTTCTCTTTTCAAATATCTGCTCCCTTTTGGTCCCAATGGGGGTCAGCAACTGGGCCTCCAGTTGCTGACCCTCCCCCAGCAAAAGCCGGAAGATGCTTTAAGTCGGTGATGGGAACATGATCCCCCCCCCCGATAATTGGCCACAGCAGCAAAAAAGGAAGCCCCGATTCCTCTTTAAAGCACGGTGTGCAGAAAGCAGAAGCGTGCTCCTGGAAGCCTCCACCGAGGGGGATTTTGCCCGGTTTTAAAGGGAAACAGACGCCTTTTTGACACTGTTTTTGTAGCGAATTCAGCAGGGGTGATATTAGCAGCAGCGGGGAGGAAATTTTGGCAACGCTGGTAATAGCTGCAGCCCTGGGCACCTTCCGTTCGGGCAAAGGGAAGTTACCCAACCAGGCTGCCCACCCCTGCTTTCAGGACACACCTACAGGTGTGCATATGGCCGATGCGGAAAAGGCGTATCCTTCAGGAAGTTGGGAGGGGCTGCAGCTCGTTCTCCAGAGTCCATTTCGCGGCCTGCCTGGGTTGGCTCCCGTGTGCTGAGAGCAGGCGCCTGGTGGCCCAGCTCTTGACCTCTGCCCTCTGGCGTTTTCCCTCTTGCCTCCTCTGCCCATCTCCGCAGAAACTGACTCCTGGAGTTGAGCAGGACATGGGTTCCAGCCCCACCGGTACCTTGCACCTTCCAAGCGTGACCAAGGACAGCAGCGGCACCTACCGGTGTCAAGTGCTTGACTTCGACAGTCCTGATGAGGTGGAACTGGAGCAGGAGGTGACCATCTTTGTCAACTGTGAGTGCCCCACAGACTGCTGGGAGAGAGGCCAGTAAGGCCTCCCTGGGCGAGGCAGGGGAAGAGCTGGAGAGCAAACTCTCTCTATCAGCAACCTAGAAATGTAAAATTTCTGAACATTTTGAGGCCATGGGAAAAGCCCATTTCCCCCCCAATTTTGGGGGGGAAATTGGATTTTTTTTAAAAAATAAGCAGTACTTATTTTATTAGCGCTCTTAACAGTTCTAAAGTCACTTTGTTGCTGTAAGACACCCTTCCCCAACCTGGTGCCCCAAACCGGTGCACTTTATTTTGGACTCCTGCGCCCATCAACCTCAGGCAGCACGGCCAATGGTCAGGAATGCTGGGCACTGTAGTCCAAAACATCTGGAGGGCCCCAGGATGGGGAGGGCTGCTTTAGGAACATGAAGCAGCGTTTCTATTCCTGAAGTTATTTTATGTATAACTTAGTTTGCTCATGAAATTATCATTATATTTTTAAAAAAATTAAAGTAAACTCAGTAAATTTGTAATTATTGACTGAATGGATTAAACTATATTAAATGACTGCTACAGCATCACAAACACAGGACTCTATAGAACAGCCTTCCTCAACCTGGGGCGCTCCAGATGTGTTGGACTACAACTCCCAGAATGCCCCAGCCAGCTGGCTGGGGCATTCTGGGAGATGCAGTCCAACACATCTGGAGCGCCCCAGGTTGAGGAAGGCTGTTCTATAGAACAAAACTGTCAAGTATGCAAAATAGTCAAGAAACTGTCAAGTATGCAAAATAGTGACTCTACTCACATGTCGGGAAACTGACCATAAATGTCTATCAGTAAAATATACTTTAGGTCAATAATTTTAAGATGGAATGAAAGAACTAACAGGGAATCTTGCAAAGAGGATTTTTTTTTAAAAAAAAATCCCCCTATGGCTTCATTATTTCCAGACTTTTTCATCTCTAGTCTTTCTATAAATGTGTTCTTATTACATAGTTCTTAGAAATGATTTTGCTAGGAGTAAAGACTGTATAACAAGATATAAATACTTTGTGTTAAATTCTAAAAGAAAGTATTTCATAATCCAGAGCAGTTCAATTTTTTCCAATGTTTCTGAAACAAAACATAAACAGACCTTGAAGAAAAAATGAAAAAAATCAGCAACATTTCCCCCATTCTTTTCTGGGCCTTCACATCTCTACACCAACCGCTTCCTTCTTCTTCTTCTTGCCCCCCACCCCACCCCGGTCTCCCCCAGATCTGGATCCACTGGTCATGAATCCGAGCGAAATGGTGACGGCAAACTTGAGCGCAAACCTCAAACTGACCTGCTTGGGTACTGGCTCACAGGCGCCCATGTTGTCGTGGTGGAAGGTGAGTGGAACGCTGCCTGTGTCAATGAAATCTCTGCTGGAGAGGGATGTGTGCATGGGGGTCTTCCAGTTGTGAATCTCCTGCTGTCTCGTTCTACTATGTCCTTGCTTTCGAGGCACAGAGAGGCAAGATTTTACCCATCCTTGAAAGAGGCTGACTGCTGCATCTCTTCATGAATCGATGCGCTGGGCTTGCCTTCAGGGACTCATGCGCAGACACAGCGGGCAGCTCTTACTCTCTCAAAGCGAATCATTTCTGCTGGGCGAGTGAAGCGGAATCGCGCCTCCCATTTTTAATCCCGAAAGAAAGCCTGCCTGTGCTATCAGGATCTCTCTGAAACATTGCTGGCGTTTCGCCCCACGTCCTTGCTCTCTTGCAAAGCAGGAATGCCACAAACATCCTTGGCAGGCTGTAATTTTAAAGTTTGCTTTCCCCTTTCTCAATCTCTCTTTCTTCCTGCCTATTGCCATTATACCACTTTCCTTATTGCTAGCCTTATCTTATTCACATAATTGCGAGTGGCTAACTTAAAAAGATACAAAGCTGAAACTTCACTCAACTTGATGTGCAGAGCAAGCAAAAAAATCCTACAGCTTCCCACTCAAAGAAGCAGATTTATTGGCCAAATCTCAGAACTTCTATGTCACTGCAGCTGCTCGCTCCTGACCGGTGTGATCGGAAACCGGGCAAAAGTGCTACCTGTGCTGTAGCATATCACCTGTTCGTATTAACAAAGCTTGTGCAAGGAGATCTTTCCTGCTGAATTGAAAAGAGGGTGTATTTGTTGACCATCTAAGGCCAGAAGGGTGGAGCCGGTCCCCTCACAGGGCGAAGAAACGCTAAACCTTGAATCCTAGAGCCCTTTTTTTAAAAAAAACACTGTCTGGAGGTTTTCAGACATGCTGTTGCAACACTTAGGGACAGAAACTTGATGCCAGTTTTAATGAAAAATGCTTCCCTTTGCATCAGGCAGTGGACCATGAGGCCAAGAACAGCCTCTTCCCCACGCATGGTTGGTTTTTATTCTATTTTTTAGATACTTACCTTCTCCCCTTTTTGAAAACTCAAGGCAGGTGGCAACATTTTCAAAAGCCAGACCTGTTCAGAGCAGCCTTCTCTTGTTATTTATTTATTTATTTAAGGATTTTTATGCCGCCATTCAGCCAAAAAAGGCTCTCACGGCGGCTTACAAAAGTATTTCTTGACAGTCCCTGCCCACAGGCTTACAGTCTAAAAGACATGACACAAAAGGAAAGGGGATTGGGAGGGAGAAGGAGGGGGAAAAGGAAAGCAAATTCAGGCACTACAATCTTAGTTGCAAAGTTCAGCAGTTAGTTGACAGTTGGCAGCAGGAGGGAGGGGGCTCTCAGCTGGAGCTGGACCCAGGCACAATGGAGAGGTGCCTGGCTGCTGCTTCCTCCCTCACTGGTGGCCTCTGCAGTGTCAGTTGGTAGCAGGAGGGAGGGGGGCTCTCAGTTGGAACTGGACCCAGGCACGATGGAGAGGTGCCTGGCTGCTGCTTCCTCCCTCACTGATGGTCTCTGGAGAGAGAGTTGGTAGCAGGAGGGAGGGGGCTCTCAGCTGGAGCTGGACCCAGGCATGATGGAGAGGTGCCTGGCTGCTGCTTCCTCCCTCACTGGTGGCCTCTGCAGTGTCAGTTGGTAGCAGGAGGGAGGGGGCTCTCAGCTGGAGCTGGACCCAGGCACGATGGAGAGGTGTCTGGCTGCTACTTCCTCCCTCACTGGTGGCCTCTGCAGTGTCAGTTGGTAGCAGAAGGCAGGGGACTCTCAGCTGGAACTGGACCCAGGTACGATGGGGAGGTGCCTGGCTGCTGCTTCCTCCCTCACTGGTGGTCTCTGCAGAGACAGTTGGTAGCAGGAGGGAGGGGGGCTCTCAGTTGGAACTGGACCCAGGCACGATGGAGAGGTGCCTGGCTGCTGCTTCCTCCCTCACTGATGGTCTCTGCAGAGAGAGTTGGTAGCAGGAGGGAGGGGGCTCTCAGCTGGAGCTGGACCCAGGCATGATGGAGAGGTGCCTGGCTGCTGCTTCCTCCCTCACTGGTGGCCTCTGCAGTGTCAGTTGGTAGCAGGAGGGAGGGGGCTCTCAGCTGGAGCTGGACCCAGGCACGATGGAGAGGTGTCTGGCTGCTACTTCCTCCCTCACTGGTGGCCTCTGCAGTGTCAGTTGGTAGCAGAAGGCAGGGGGCTCTCAGCTGGAACTGGACCCAGGTACGATGGGGAGGTGCCTGGCTGCTGCTTCCTCCCTCACTGGTGGTCTCTGCAGAGACAGTTGGTAGCAGGAGGGAGGGGGGCTCTCAGTTGGAACTGGACCCAGGCACGATGGAGAGGTGCCTGGCTGCTGCTTCCTCCCTCACTGATGGTCTCTGCAGAGAGAGTTGGTAGCAGGAGGGAGGGGGCTCTCAGCTGGAGCTGGACCCAGGCATGATGGAGAGGTGCCTGGCTGCTACTTCCTCCCTCACTCATGTTGTGTTGTGTTTCATTCCTCCTGCAGGGCAAGGAGCCGGTGGGGAGTGGGGAGACTTTGGTCCTGGATTCGCTGACCTACCACAAGGCCGGCACGTACACCTGCCAGGCATCTGTGCCCAGCATCCCAGGGCTGCAGCAGAACGAATCTGTCCAGGTCGTTGTTGAAGGTATGGTGGGGAACGTGAAGAGCTAGCTAGGTGGGCATAGAAATTGGCTGGCGGAGGTGGATCATGGGGGCTCTGCGGAGGCTTGAGCTGCTTGGGTGGGCAGCTGGGAACAGGGCTGGTCCAACCTGCTAGCCGGCATCAATGAATAGCGTTCCACTGCCCCTCCCCAGGTGAAGGCGCATAGTATCTAAAGCCAATCAAGTCGGCACATGGAACAAAAAATATGTGTGTCTCCCCGTGCCTTGCAATAAAAATAGAATCATAGAACAGTTGAGTTGGAAGGGGCCTATAAGGCCATCGAGTCCAACCCCCTGCTCAATACAGGAATCCACCCTAAAGCATCCCTGACAGGTGGTTGTGCCAGCTGCCTCTTGAATGACTCTAGTGTGGGAAAGCCCAGAACCTCCCGAGGTCATTGGTTCCTTTGTCATACTGCTCTAACAGTCAGGAAGTTTTTCCTGATGTCCAGCCAGAATATGGCTTCCTGTAACTTGAGCCCATTATTCCGCATCCTGCACTCTGGGATGATCGAGAAGAGATCCTGGCCCCCCTCTGTGTGACAACCATTTAAGTATTTGAAGAGTGCTATCATGTCTCCCCTCACTCTTCTCTTCTCCAGGCTAAACAGGCCCAGTTCTTTCAGTCTCTCCCCGTAGGGTTTTGTTTCCAGATTCCTGATCACCCTCATTACCCAACTCTGAACACGCTCCAGCTTGTCTGCATCCTTGAAGTGTTGACACGGTCCTCAAGATGAGGCCTAACCAGTGCCGAATAGAAGAACAAATAACAAATTAGATAACTATTTGCTGCTCTTTTGTGACATCGCAAACCTGTTGCCGGAGGCTGCC
This sequence comes from Elgaria multicarinata webbii, assembly GCF_023053635.1. Taxonomy (NCBI): domain Eukaryota; kingdom Metazoa; phylum Chordata; class Lepidosauria; order Squamata; family Anguidae; genus Elgaria; species Elgaria multicarinata. Next base: position 28,959,824 of record NC_086183.1, on the reverse strand, counting down.
TCCTCACTCTGTCTAATGGTTGGGCCGGCCCTCTCCCCTGCCGCAGACACTTAGCCTGTAAGCGTCTGAATTGGGGGGTGGGGGGCAGGGGGGTGGGCAATGGCTTCCCTGCTGTGGTTTTCCTGACAGCATCCCTCTTGTTCTTCAGTTCACCTAAGGCAGCCTTCCTCAACCTGGGGCGCTCCAGATGTGTTGGACTGCATCTCCCAGAATGCCTCAGCTGGCTGGGGCATTCTGGGAGTTGTAGTCCAACACATCTGGAGCACCCCAGGTTGAGGAAGGCTGACCTAAGGGAACGAAGCAAAAGTGTATGGAGCAGGAGAAAGCAGCTGTCCTTGGGAACAGTTGGGGTGGTAGAGAAAAATGGTTCCCAGCCCCAGATCCTGTTGTCTTGCAACAGCAAGAACAATTTTCACCTAAAGCAGCAAACTAGTTTTAGCGGCGGGAGATAGCTGCAGAGAACATGGCCATGTTCACACAGATGGTAACTCGAGTTTGTTTATTTAAGGCGCAGTCCTCTGCAGAGAAAAGGCCTACAACTCCCAGCATGCCCCAGCCATCCATGCTCTGCTTAACCTCTGCATCCCTAACAGAACGTATTCTGCAAAACGGGAGAAGCAACTCGGCGTCAACTTGTCGCGTTACTTAAAGCTCTTGGTTAGAGGGTCCACATGGGCCTGGTGGTAACGTCTCGATTTCCTCCCACAAACAGGAAAGCCGGAGATAGAGCAACATCAGCCCATAGGTCATTACCACAGTCTGGGCCAGACGGTGATGCTTACCTGCTCAGCTTTGGGCCATCCTCAGCCGGAGATTAGGTGGAGCGTGTCTGGCAAGGAGGTGAGGGCAGCGGCGAGAGATTTGGTCGAGGAAAACAAAGGGGGAGGGGGCGATTAGTCAGGGCTGCATAAATCTGTAAATCTTCTGCGTGGGTTCCCTGGCAAGCTCACGGGGGATCCTCAGCAGATGAACCAATATCCAGAGTCTTCCGTGGAGGAAGAAAATGTGAGCATCACTAAGAACATCAGAAGAGCTCTGCTGGATCAGACCAAGGGTCCATCTAGTCCAGCACTCTGTTCACACAGTGGCCAGACAGCTGTCGACCAGGGACCCACAAAGCAGGACATGGTGCAACAGCACCCTCCCGCCCATGTTCCCCAGCAACTGGTGCACACAGGCTTACTGCCTCGGATACTGGAGGTAGCACACAACTCTCAGGGCTAGTAGCCATGGGTAGCCTTCTCCTGCAGGGATTTACAAAGCCCCCTTTCCAAGCCATCCACTGACTTAGGGGTTCTTCCCTCCACCGCCTCCGCCCCGCCTTGCCATTCTGAACTCCAGCTGCTTTCAAGCTGTTGAAATGAGATGGGGGGGGGGCAGCATGCAGAGTGCTTCATGGGTGGTCTCTTTGTGCGCGGAGATGAAGGGAGGGGCGGGGAGTGCGAGAAGAAGCCAAGGTCACGGGTGGACCTAGCGGAACCAGCTCTGTCTCTTTGCCACGGCTTCACCCACGTTCTTCCACCGAGTGCAATTTATAAGAGAGCACCGAGAATTCCCTCCAAGGGCGCTTGCAGTCCTTTCAGTCTTCCACGCCTAGCTCGCTCCACGTGTATCCGAGGCAGCAAGCCTATCTACACCAGTTGCTGGGGAACATGGGCGGGAGGGTGCTCTTGTACCCATGTCCTGCCTTGTAGGTCCCTGGTCGACAGCTGGTGGGCCACTGTGTGAGCAAAGTGTTGGACTAGAGGGACCCTTGGGTCTGATCCAGTATCATGGCTCTTCTGATGTTCTTAAGGACTGCAACCCCATCGCTCCCAGCCAGCATGGACCACACAAGTGCAGGGTACCAGGCTGGGGAAGGCTGTGCTCTATGCAGCTCTGGAGTCCTGTCATTGTGGTTTTAATTTTTGTGGTTTTAATTATTATGGTTTTAATTTTTGTGAACCGCCCAGAGAGCTTCGGCTGTTGGGCGGTATAAAAATGGAATTAATTAATTAATAAACCAGGTGCACAGGAGGATGTGGGCTTCTGTAGCTTTTAACCGTTGCCCAGAATAGGAGGGAATCTAGGCAGTGCAGCTTCTCTCCTTGTTGTGTGACAAGCTCCACTTGCCCCAGTCTCTCTCCCAGGTCTCCTCCCTCCCTCGCTCCCTCCCTCCCTCCCTCGCTCCCTCCCTCCCTCTTCCTTCCTTCCTTCCTTCCTTCTTTCCTTCCTTCCTTTCCCTCTTCCTTCCTTCCTTCCTTCCTCCCTCTTCCTCCCTTCCTTCCTCCCCCTTCCTTCCTTCCTTCCTTCCTTCCTTCCTTCCTTCCTTTCTCCCTCTTCCTTCCTTCCTCCCTCCCTTCCTTCCTTCCTTCCTTCCTTCCTTCCTTCCAGCCTGTACACCATCGGCAGTGTATCAGAAGGGGCAGTGTTTTAAATCCTTCCAAGAGCGCATGCACATAGCCAAGAACTATATTTGTTCATTAACAACAATCCTGTTTCATAGAACCGGCTTTAGAGTTTTCAGAAAGCACTTCCTATTTATCTCTGGGGTGGAACTACTTCTTCTGAGATAAACCCTGTGTTTGTCTTATAACTCTGATGTAGCGCTGGGGAAGAATTTGCAGTGGAGAACTGGCAGGAGAGAGTGCAGCTTGACCCTTTCCCTGCCTGTTAATTCTTGACGGCAGTAGACCGGCCACCTCCACCCCACATATGGCCTTGTCTTGGCAAATGTAGGTGTAAGGGCACACACTGGCCAAGACAGGGTCTATTTCTGCTCTCTGACACTTTTACAACAACCTTGTAAGGTAGGACAGTGTGTATTTATTCCTGCAACACAGATGGAGGGGCGGGGCAGGGAGGCTGAAGCAGAAAGCACAAGTTTTGGGCAGAGGTGGAATTCAAACCCAGTTCACAGCTCGGTCTCATTTGCCCTCCCCCCCCTTCCTGGTTTGGTCCTCGCCACGCTGCCAAATTCGGCACTGGCAACCCTCCCACCCCCCATTTTATCCAAAGAAAAATATGGCACCCATAGCACTGCAGAGTTCTACCAAGGTCAAATTTAGCTTGTTTGCCAGCTAGATTTGACCCATTTGCCACTCCATAGTTGCTACGGAGCACTGCAAGGGTCAAATTGGGCTTGCAAACAAGCTAAATTCAACTCCTGTAGCATTCTGTAATGCTCCATGCTGGTTTGCTGCCAGATTTTTCGAAATACAGAAATCAGGGGGAGCAGGACGATGCGGCCCTGAGTGTTGCAAAAATGGCCCTCAGCCCTCCTGCATTTGCCCACTGCAAGTCAACACATTTATATCAGTGCTCTTGATTGTTATTATTGGTTACAACTCCCACATGGAGGGGTGTTACTATGCCGGATGCCTGCAGCATCCTCCCCAAAATGCAGGGGACGTCCAGAGGCAAGCCTGGACCAGGTGGGGACGGAGGCCCCCTCCCATGCGAATGTCCCCCTCCTTCTTTGCTTCTCCCTCCAGGCTCTGAGGCACTCTGGGAACAAAGTCATTGGCGACCTGTCGGTGGAGGTCACCCCCGAGCTGGTTCAGAGCGGGGTCAAGTGTCGGGCAGAGAACAATTACGGCTCTGCGGAACAGACGTTCCAGCTAGAGATCGGTGAGTGGCCACAGAGGGAAGCAAGGGATCTTTCATGCCTTTCCTGTTAAGGGCAAAGGTTGCCAATGTATTATTATTATTATTATTATTATTATTATTATTATTATTATTATTATTATTTGTTGTTGTTGTTGTTGTTGTTGTTGTTGTTGACCACCGTTGATTTGTAGCGAGGCCTGTGGCTAAACCACACTGAATGGCCAAACTTGATGTGACCTTCATTTCACGATTGCAGTTTAATGTGTCTTAAGTTTTAAAAATGTAGCTCACTGCAGGGTGTGTGTAGGTGTATAGATGACGGAGGAGGCCGCTTGTGGGGGATGGAGCTTGACGAACCCTTGTTGGCTCGGACTCCCCCCCCACCCCACCCCAGACTTCAGTCTGTTTTCTGCTAACTGCCCGACTCGGTCTGCAGCAAGTTTCCGTGTTTTTCAAATTGCCCAAACGACCGGCGCCGTTTACGCAGATTTGCGTAATTTGCGCACGTTGTGCAAAGTACGGCCGCAAGTTCTGCAAAACACACGAATTTCAGCTTTAAGTTGGGGAAAAGCCCCCAGGGGTGCTGGGAAAACCCGTGGTTTGGCTCATGAATGCAAGCCGAGTTGGGCAGGCAACAGAACGCCATCGGGCCTCCAAAGGGTCAGATTTCCAAGCGACGGGCTTCACTAGAGCCAAGATGTGGATTGTAGTATGCAGGAGCAAGGAGCTTAATCCTTCCCGTACATGTTATGACCCCAGTGAAAATCTCCCTCTGCTCTCTGAGCTGCCATTCACGCAAGGAGAGAAGCATGCATTGGCACCAGGGGGGAGATTCCCTTGTCTGGCGAATAGCAGCTCTGTGTATGTGTGTGTATGTGTGTGTGTGTGTGTGTGTGAGAGAGAGAGAGAGAGAGAGAGGGGATTTTCAGTGTAACTGCAGCACAAGATAAAAGGCTTCAACCCCTCCTCCCCACGTGACGCCGTCCAGTCCAGATTCCCCCCTCCCTCCCCTGGCAGCTGCTATTTAAAAACGAGACACGACGCATTGCAATCATTCAATTAATGTGACGTCTAGTTTGGGCCTCCTTGGAGTTGGGTCGGGGGATGCATGAAATGCTGGGATAGGTGAGATGTTTGGCCCGGGTGCAGCATGTATGACGGCTTTCCCTCAGCCTGGTGTCCTCTTGGTGTGTTGGATTTCAACTCCCGCAGTCCTCTAGCCAGCTATGAAGCGCAACGTACCTGGAGGGGGGGTGGGCGTGTTGGCTGTTGCACGGCCTTCTTCTCCCCCGGCTGGCCAGGTGCAGGCCGTTTGGCTGGGGTAGGAAGCCCACGCCAGCCGCTGCTGGGCAACCACAGGATGCCTGCTGTGTTGTGTGGGGTTCTGGTTCTGCCAATCAGGTTCTGGCTTGGACTTGGCAGAACCAGCACCCAACTCAACACACCTGCCTAGGGCATATAGGTGGCAGCGGGCAGCTCCTGGCAATTGCAGGCTGATTTCCCGTCCCTCTGCTTGATCCCGTAAAATCGCTGGCTGGGCCTGCCTAATCCTCAGACGTGCAGCGTTTCTTTAATTGTGTTTATGTTAAATGTGGTCGACCGCATGTTTAGCTTTTTGCTGTTTCACGTGGCTTACTCTGGCGCCTCCAGCGCAAAAAGCCTGGCTACGGGCCTGAGCGACTATGGATCTAGCTGCTTAGGAGGACTCCTTGATGCGTTTTGAGCATCTTGTTTCTCCCATGCTCTGATTTTGGAGGTTAATCTTGCGAGGATATGGGGGTGGGTGGATGAGGATTTGAGCTGCAGAATCTCTTTCAGCCCAAGGCCCGAATTCCGTTTCAGAGATTGAATTCCACGTTCTCGTGGTGGGCAGGGCCAAAATCCCAAATAATCCCAGTCTATTTTAGCTTAAAGTTCTGACTGCCAGCAACTAAACCTTAGGAGAGGCATTTCATTTTTCTTTGAATGGGAGGGGGCAGCCGGGGGGGGAGGGAACTGCACAGAACCTGGGGAGCATCAAAGCATTGGTGTTTGGAGCAAATTGGGGGAGAGCCAGGGATGGGTGTGTAGCCATTTCAGAGCCCTGGGGGGCTGGTTTTGGCCCCCAAGTCTGAGTTTCTGCACCCCTGTCCTAGACTTTTCCCTGGTTGTGTGAATTCTGCACAACCCCACAATGTGCACAGACAGAGATATGAAAATCCTAGAGATATGAGTACATTTGCTTGTTTCGGATCATTTCTATTTCAGTCCTATGCACCTTTCCATGGCAGTAAGTCCCACCTTTGCCCCGTCCTGCCTTGCTTAGGCCTGTAGCGGGGCAATGAGCAATCAAAATGGTGCTCAGCGCCAGCCCCTTCATCCCTCTGCTTCGAAGATTTCATTGCATGTGGTCTCCTCTCAATAACGCCTCCCCGCAAAAAAGGGGACACCCAAAAGTGCCTGTCAGTGATTTGGGGGATATTCATCTTTAAATGTCCAACCTGTTTCAAGCCCTCTGGAATCATACAAGTAGACAAAATGGTTTCCCAGCTATGAAGGGACTATCACAAAAGGGAAATCCTTTCCCCGTCCCCCGACCAATTTTGTAATTCAAGCACTGCTGTGCCGTGCAGTTCCAAAATGGTAGAATCCAGGCAGCCCTGGGAGTCTTCTGGGAATAAGGACCTGGTGTTCTTGGCAAGCGTTCGCCATGGACCTTGTCTAATAGACCTGTCTCTCCCTGTAGTTTCCCCAACAGCATCTTCTTCCCCGGGGCCAGCAGGTAAGTCCTTCCCTTCACTTCCCCAGACTCTGGTGCTGCTAATACGGTGGATGTGCAGGGCCTGGCGACGTGGGTGGCACTTGACTGGGTGGGCTTTGCGGGCAGGACAGAGCCGGGGATTCTACCCACTAACCGCTTTTTCCCTCTCCTGCATGCTGCCTCAGGGAACCCTGAGCTCCGGACAGGTGGGTGATAATGGCTTGGGAATTCTGTAAAGGGAACATTTTCGCTTTGGTTTATTGCTGTTTCCAACCCCCGCTCTCCCCCCCCCCCCCCCAACATAGGTGTGCGCAGCACATTTCAACAGGATGTGTACCCAGGGATTTTTTTTTTTAAGGCAATCAATTACTCAATCAAAAAGGACATTTTTAATTCATTTATTTATTAAACATTGTAGACACTGATGCACTACTCTACATACGGCTTGCCTGACCGCAGGAGGGCCGTTGCAGGTGGGAGGGGTGGGAATGAGGACGTTCTTCAAACCCCCCCGCACTGGCCTCTTTGAAGTGCGGCTCTCGGCAAAGAGGCTGCCAGCAGAGCGATTCCTTTTTCACCCCTACTCAATGGCCTCCTCAGTTCAGTGCTTATTGCTTGAGATATTAGGGTGTGCCTGGGTACATCCAGCACATCCGTTGCGCACGCCTATGCCCCCCGACCCTGCATGGTAGGAAAAAAACGGGGAAGATTGGGGGAAATGCAAAAGGAGCCAGTGTGGCGTAGTGGCTAAAGTCTTGGACTGTGAGTCAGGAGATCTGGGTTCTAGCCCCCACTCGGCCATGGAAACCCACTGGGTGACTTTGGGCCAGTCACAGACTCTGAGCCTATCCTACCTCACAGGGTTGTTGTTGTGAGGATAAAATGGAGCGGAGGAGGAGGATTATGTATGCTGCCTTGGGTTCCTTGAAGGAAAAAAGTCAGGATATAAATGCAATCAATCAGTCAATCAATCAATCAATCATGCACTCCATGGAATCCCGCTTCGCCATCGGGAATGGAGTATATTAATTTCCTAGATGTTTTGCATGCGTGTGATACGGTCACACGGTTCTGCTGTACGTAAAAGAAGAGCTTGGAGGACAGTTACCCAAGTTCAAGTAAAAGCTGTTCTTATTTCAGTTAGAATCATAGAATCATAGAATAGTAGAGTTGGAAGGGGCCTATAAGGCCATCAAGTCCAACCCCCTGCTCAAGGCAGGATTCCACCCTAAAGCATCCCTGACAGATGGTTGTCCAGCTGCCTCTTGAAGGCCTCTAGGGTGGGAGAGCCCAGAACCTCCCTAGGTCACTGGTTCCATTGTCGTACTGCTCTAACAGTCAGGAAGTTTTTCCTGATGTCCAGCTGGAATCTGACTTCCTTTAACTTGAGCCCATTATTCCGTGTCCTGCACTCTGGGAGGATCGAGAAGAGATCCTGGCCCTCCTCTGTGTGACAGCCTTTGAAGTATTTGTCGTACTGCTCTAACAGTCAGGAAGTTTTTCCTGATGTCCAGCTGGAATATGTTCCCCCCTCCCACTTCCAGCCAGAAGGAAAGAGAAATAAATAAAGACATCCCAAATTTGCAAACTCTTTAAAAACATTGGCTCTTTTAGAGTAGGGTGGAGATAGGTTTGAATCTCCTCTGACTTTGTAACCATAGGAACCGTAACTCTGCAACATATACAGTTCACATTAAAATACAACATAGCAATGTAGAAACCAGCTAAAAATAATAAATAAAAACATTCAGAAGATTTAAACAATATTACAACCTCATAACAATAGAAGAAGGTGGTAACAGAGTCCCTCACAGGTCAGGAAAAGCTTGCGTGAACAGGTGTGTTTTCAAGAGGTGTTAAAACCTTCCACTGTTTCGGCCTCTTGAACCACAAGTGGGAGGATGTTCCAAGGGGTGGGTGCCACCACTGAGAAGGCCCGCTTACATACTGCTACTTGGCCGTACTCCATTGGCCATGGAACGACCAGTAAGGCCTCCGCAGAAGGTCTCAGGGGTTGACTTGGGTGTCTATATAGGAAGGCGGTCAGCTCAGTGTCCTAGGGCCAAGTCATTTTGGATGTTGGACGTCAACAGCCGCTTCACCATTGTGTCTTTCTCCCCGACAGTGGACAGCGAAGAGAGCCAGGGCGGCAGCACGGTGGCGGTCATCGCGGTGTGTGTCTGCGTCCTGCTGCTGCTGCTGATCGTGGGCTTCTTCTACTTCATGCAGCGCCGTGGCCAGCTGCCCTGCGGCGGGGGCGAGAAGAGATCGTTGTGAGTGACCGCTTGGGTGCCAAGCTACCCGACCCACGGCCCCGGTGCCTTCCACCTCCCCAGTCATAGAATCATAGAACAGTAGAGTTGGAAGGGGCCTATAAGGCCATCAAGCCCAACTCCCTGCTCGATGCAGGAATCTGCCTCAACCTGACGTTCCTGGGTGTTTGCGGTAACGCAAGATCTCTCCTAAATAAGCCCTGGATTTGGAACTTGAGCAGTGACTGAGAAGTCAGCCGCTGTGCTTCACAGTAATGGCAGAAAATCCCCAATGTTTCGTGTATGACCTGTCTCCTTGCTCTCATCTTGTGAATTGAGTCTAGTAGAATTCTCCTGCTGTGGAGAAACTGAACGGGGAAGAAACACATTAAATTTTGTAGAAAAACATGGCTAGGTGAGCAAGGTCATAGAATTATAGAATCAATGCAATTTACACAGAATAGTAGAGCTGAAAGGGGCCTATAAGGCCTACAAGGCCATTGAGTCCAACCCCCTGCTCACTGCAGGAATCCACCTCAGAGCATCTCTGACAGATGGCTGTCCAGCTGCCTCTTGAAGGCCTCTAGTGTGGGAGAGCCCACCACCTCCCTAGGTCATTGGTTCCATTGTCGTACCGCTCTAACAGTCAGGAAGTTTTTCCTGATGTCCAGCCAGAATCTGGCTTCCTGTCACTTGAGCCCATGATTCCATGTCCTGCACTCTGGGATGATTGAGAAGAGGTCCTGGCCCTCCTCTATATTATTATTATTATTATTATTATTATTATTATTATTATTTTATATAGCACCATCAATGTACATGGTGCTGTACAGATTATACACAGTAAATAGCAAGACCCTGCCGCATAGGCTTACAATCTAATAAAGTTGCAGTAAACAATAAGGAGGGAAGAGAATGCAAACAGGCACAGGGAAGTGTAAACAGGCACCGGGTAGGGTGAAGCTAACAGTATAGAGTCAGAACAAATATATATATAATAACCTTTCAAGTATTTGAAAGCGTACTATTGCCATGCTAGAACCTCGCCTTCCTCCCACCTTTCAGCTTCCCAGAGGAAGTCTCTTGGAATGTGGGGGTGGGGAGGGGGGGGGAACAAGTTGAAGACCGGCGTGGTGGAAGGCATCACTTCAGCTCCTCGGTATAAACTTCTGCTGCTGCGGTTTTACGCCAGGGTTGCACAACCTCGGGAGAATTAGCTTCCCCATTCAGAGGTTTATGCAGCTCCTACTCTCTTATGCTGGAGCATGCTGGGAGCTGTAGTCCAGAGTCCCAGCGGTCTCTGATCCCAGGTTTTAATTTTTAATATGTAACTTGTGCCCAGTCCTTTCCAGCTGTAGAGCCATACATGGATGAAGGATTTGCTGGCCAGGCTTGGGGTTGAGTGGGGGGACATTATGAAAAAAACGCCTGGCAAGTAACCCCATCCCATCGAGTTTCTCTCCCACCTGTCCCGGGAATGCTGTGCTCAGATGTCGGTTTCCTTCTCCTGCCAGGACTCCCAGGGAAGGGAACCCCGATGATACGGTGGTGGAGATGAAGACAGACAAGCGGAACGAGCAGACGGGGCTGCTGAGCCCCGGAGGTGGTGGCGGCGGCGGAGGGACAAACGAGGTGAGGGGGGAAGACGGGAAGAGTGGTTGGGAAGGGGTGGGTGGTCCCCTCTTGCTAGCAGCCTGAGGTGATGCCCAAAGTCATCTGGGGCTTCCTCGGGGAGTGTTTCACCTTGATGAAGCTGTGGGCTTTCGGAAGTGGTTTTTTTCTAGATATATGTTGTCTGTGTGTGTGTGTTTTTATGTAAATGGATTTTAAAATTTGTATACTGTATTTTTAATGGCTTTTAATTTTGTCAACTGTGTGGTGTACACCAGTGTGGGGTAGTGGCTAAAGTGCTGGACTGGGAGTCGGGAGATCCGGGTTCTAGTCCCCACTCGGCCATGGAAGCCCACTGGGTGACTTTGGGCCAGTCACAGACTCTCAGGCCAACCCACCTCACAGGGTTGTTGTTGTGAGGATAAAATGGAGAGGAGGAGGAGGAGGAGGAGGATTATGTACGCCTCCTTGGGTTCCTTGCAGGAAAAAAGGCAGGATATAAATGCAATAATAAAATAAATAATTAAACTGCCCAGAGAGCTTTTGCTACGGGGTGGTATTGAATAATAATAATAATAATTCTATCCCTTTCCCGCTCATGGTGGTTTTTCAGGATGGACATGACATGACAGGCTTTACCAGGCCATGATCTCTTTTACAGATTCAGGGATTTCTTGACAATTGAGCATGTTTTAAGTATGGCTGCTATTTGGATGTTGGGGTGGATGTATTTTGGTAGGCCCAGGTTCTGAAGGTTTTCTGTGCAGCTTTTCGATGTGATGCCGGTGACTAACAGAATAATCGTGACCTTTTCCTGTTGCCATAGTTCTTTAACTTCCATGGCCAGTGGTGTATATTTTTCTCTATTATTATTATTATTATTATTATTATTATTATTATTATTATTATTATTATTATTATTATTATTATATTTGATGCAACACTGCCCTTTCCTTTTTATTTATTTATTTATTTATTACATTTTATATCCAGCCCTTTTTTCCTCCAAAGAACCCAAGGTGGCATACATAATCCTCCTCCTCCTCCTCTCCATTTTATCCTCACAACAACAACCCTGTGAGGCGGGTTGGCCTGAGAGTCTGTGACTGGCCCAAGTCACCCAGTGGGTTTCCATAGCCGAGTGGGGACTAGAACCCGGATCTCCCAAATTCCAGCCTGACACTTTAGCCACTACACCACACTGGTTTTGGTATTTCGGGAAGGGTCAGCTGGGTGAACGTGTTCCTTCTGTTCTTTCATCTCCTGCCTTCTCCCTGCAGTGCTGAGAGCCGGCCCGGAGTTGTCTTGTTCCCGAGGAGACCCCCCTGCCCGCTCTGCACCACCCACCGTGGATGAAGAGGATGCCCTGGCTGGATTGTGCGAGGGGGAGGCAGTCCTTCCAGCCCCTCCCTTCCGCGAGAGGCAGGAAACATCCCCCTGCATCTGGACTTTGGCTGTGGAAGTAGGGTGAAGCGCAAGGGTTGGGCTGCCATGACTTCCTCCTCCTTAAAAACGCCTGGTTTTGTTTTGTTTTGTGTTTAAAAAAGAAACTGACCCGTGTCCAGATCCTTTCGACGCCACCTTGTCGACGCAGAGGTTCTTACGGATCCCCACACCTGCTGTCCCTGTGGGCCTGTTGCCTACCTGTGGATGCGAACCGGCCCACGCAAGCACTTACGTCAGTAACATGCAAACACGGTCAATTCACAAATGTTACTGGCTCATCCCTTCTTACTTTAATAATTCGGTTATTATTTTTGCCACCTCTCTGCCAGCACACTTGCACTCCAAAAGGAGCCAACTTTTGTAAATCTTTCCTGTCTGGTCACTGGGAGGCGATTCTCGCCAGCCACAGGCCGCTGGGCAAGCTTGCGCAAAGACATGGGCGCACCCATGTTTATGCGTGTTCACATAGCGTCCGTATCCTCAATGTAAAACAGGCACCGAAAGTGAACATATGCCGGCATGCCCTTCCTCACCATGCATGCACGAAAGCACTCATGCTGGTTGACCTGAGGATACAATGGAAGTGAAGACGGCTGCCCGTACTTTATATATGTGTGCACAGTAACATGCATGTGTGAATATGCCCCGTCCAAACACCCACATGTACACACATGCTGATAATTTGCTCTGTGTGTGTGTGTCTGTATGCATGTGCACGCACCATCCTAGGAACACCTACCACCCATGTACCTTTTCCAGCGAGGAAGCATATCTGTGTTCCCAGTCCATTTACAGATCCCCACTTTTCACACACACGTCCATCAACGTATGGCCCATTTTTGTCCTGGGTCCCTGTGGCTGTCACTTCCGACAGCTGTTTGATCTGCTGCAATGAGCAAGTGGTAACGCTGTCACGGTCTCATGGAAAAAAGTTTCTCCTCCCGATTCCTGTAGGTCTAGAGACACCGGAGCAGACCAGGGCCCTTTCAACACCTAAGGGTTATCCCAGGAAAATGGAGGGATTGTTCCGGGATCCCCTGTGTGACATTTGGATGAACAGGGATGATCCCGGGACAATCCCAGGAAAAAAGGCAGGTGTAGAAACGGCCCAGGTCGATTTGGGCATGTGTGTGGATGTGCTTTCTCCCCTCATCCTGTCAGCAACCCTAAAAGACTCATTCATCTTTCCCTCTGGCACCCATGTGCCACGTACACAAACCAGCACCCGTTCAGGTTTAATTCGAGTGCAGGTTCCTAATATGTCACCGCAGGGCGATGCTTTTCATCCCTCTCTACCTGATGGTTGGCTGGTGAGGAATGCCTCTCTTCGCCCCGTGTTCACGATGTGCTTCCCTCGACATTCGTCGCCGTATAGCCAGCTCTAGCTCCTGGGGTTTAGAAGGCGGGGCTTCCCAGTCAGAGGGGCGGGGCTTCGAGGCAGGCTCGCGCCCAGCGGCATCCCTCCCGCCCTACGGGATTCCCCCCTCCCTTCCCAAACGTCATGTCTCACCAATAGGCAGCTAATGCATTTTAGTCCAGCCACTTCCTTGATGCTTCTGTGACCAGGATCACTCACTCACACACACACACCCCTTCAGGGGGCGGCCTGTTCCCACCCCTTCCAGTATTTCGACTCTCTTCGTTGAAATGTGTTGTTTTTACATGGCATTTTTGTCTGTCCGGAAAAAGAGACTTTTGGGGGTGTTGCAGCCTTCCTCCCCTCCCCTAATCCCTGTGGCGTTTCTGCTCCTTTCTCTCTTGCACTGTCTGGTCAAGACACTGGCTTATTGGGGGGGGGGATTTGGGGGCTATCTTTTTTTTTTTAAGGTGTAGTATATTTAATGGTGTTGCATCCTAGAGAACAGGGCAAAGCTGCGTAGCTATGGCAGAGCATGGGGGTGAGGGCGGGGGGGCAGCAAGGGCAGGAAAAGGGTGGGGCTAATCCTTGGCCTCCATGTTTTTAAAAAGAAGCATTTTCACAGGGAGGGGGCCACCCTTCCCCTCCTTGAACGGCAGCTGGGAAAACCCCTTGACTCCCCCCCGGTCTTTTTTTTACTCTCCTTCCGCCGTATTTTCGTAATAAAGGATGGGGTCATGTCCGTCTCGCATACCTCATTGGCCGAAACGTCCCCCCTTAAACCCCGCCCCGTTTTCCTGCCATTCCCCTTTTTGCTCCTGCCTGCTGCTATTTTTAGGGTTGCCACCATTTTTTTAATATATATATATATATTTTACAACTAGACCCTGCAGCTCTCTGTGCCTTTCACAGCAGTTTGATCTGCAGGCCATTTGGTGCTGAGAATGCTCCTCGCCATCGTGGCCCTTTCTATACCTAAGGGTTATCCCAGGAAAATGGAGGGATCGTCCTTCCTGCTCCCAGGATCCCCTGTGCGGCATTTGGATGCACAGGAAAGATCTGGGGACGATCCAGGGGAAAAAGGCAGGTGTAGAAATGGCCCATGTTGATGCTCTAGTTCTGTATTTCCTGCATCGAGCAGGGGGTTGGACTAGAGGGCCTCCAAGAGCCCTTCAGCTGTATGATTCTACGACCTGGTTCACACACAACCACCACCAGAGTATGGGTTGTTGAGTCCTGGGTTCTCGATACTCAGGAACATGGGACTATGGGTTAGCTATGGATTGTTAACCACAAGCAACCCAAGAAAAGAAGCCATGGTTTATTGTTTGGTCGGGAACTCTGGGTTCTTTTAATTATGGGTTGTCGTTACATGTGAACGGAGTACCATGGGCTGTTTCGCCAGGCTACAGAGGCAGTGGGCAAGAGTGGTATTTTTTTAAAAAATAAATAAATAAATTCAGTCACTTTATATGCAGGATTACAGCACTGCACAGGCATTTGGATACAGTGAGGGAGCCGGCAAAGGAGTAGGGAATTAAACAACCCAGGAATTGAAAACAACAACTTGTGCTCTGTGTGATCATCTGGCAGACAAATCATGGGTAAACTCTGGGAAAGGTTTCTTATGTGCAAACCAGGTCTATGAAAAGCTTGCCTACAGATTCCCCACCCCCACCCCCTGCAGACCAAGCTGCTGTTAAAGACACAGGAGCAGGTCAGCTGGCAACCCTAGCTGTTTTGCATCCCTCCGTCATGCCGCCAGCCCCACACCAAGGCCATAGCTCCAGTGCCGCCCTTCAGATGTGTCTGGTGCCTGCTGTCCTTCCCCTGGGTTACACTGTACATTAGCAATTAAAAATATTGTAACCTCTGTTTGGCTCCTGAGTTTGTTTCTTCTGCTTCCTCTGCTTCCTGGTAGAGAGTTGTGCCCTCTTTCCACAAACCCCTTATCCCTGAATTTCTGAAATACAACCTTTTTCTTACGTGAGATGTACCATTCAGAGCTTTTGAAATGTTGGAGGTAGCCAGCCTCTCTCTCTCTCTCACGCAGACATGGTGCTCCCGGGGCCTTTTGGCGTTGGCTTGGGAGACTTTCAGCCTTCCTTCCTCCAGGGAAGGAAATGTCAGCTGAGCGCGAGAAGGGAGTTGTTTATGTTTATTTTATTGTTTCTCTCCCACAAGGTGGTCAGTATGATCTGGGGTGGGCTGGCTTCCACCTTGCGCGGCGTACATAATTTTGGTTCTAGATTCCCGATGGTCCGCTGCTGTGTATTAAATTTTTTAAAAGCCAAGGAGTGCCAATTACGGATCTCTTTAACAGTTATTAACCTGCGTTAACTGTTCCTCCTTGAATATTCACTGTTGCTTAAAAACAAGGATCAGAGATCTAAGATCCAGTTGGTTCCACATTTTTTGCAAGTATCTCAGCAGATGCTTGATGGGCCAATCGCTATTCTCCCCCCCCCCCCGTGTGATGACGCTCAATGGTCGCTGGCACTTCCCCATCCTAAGTCCCATGTGAACATCCGGAAGGCACCAAGTCAGGGCAAGTGAGCTACAAGGGAGGGGGCGCTCCATCCTGAATCATGAGCAGGACCAGGATGGGCAAAACGGCTCGCAGCTCTTCTTGGAAAGGGTTCTCATCTGCCTTTTCTTCCCTTCTGGCATTGCCACAAGCGTATCCCTGCCACCGCCCTCCCCGAGGGACGCTCATGCCTGTGTGCATCTGTTCTGGGCTGCCATCAAGTCCTGGGGTTGCAACCGAAGTAGGGTCAGGTGCGGCATTCTTAGGGTTCAGGTCTGTTGAGGCAGAGGCCCGACGGCTGCAGCTGTGCAGGGTTTTCTGAGCAGCTTTCTAGATTTTCCATCTTTCGCACCAGCTCCTTGGGGACTCGCAGCCTCTGGAAAACCCAGAAAGTGCTAATTAGAGCAATTCCTTCCTGCACTGTTCATTAGTCACCGCATCCTTCCTCATTTCCCCCAAAGGGCTCCTCACGCTCCTTCCCTTCCCTATTCTTTTCCAAGGAATGACCAGGAACGTCTCCTTCTGCTAATTCTGCCAACTTTCTTAGTGGCCCTGGCTCCTGCGCTTTTAAAAGCGAAGTGATCTGCAGCTATTTCAACGAAGGGTCCTGTGGCACCTTCAAGGCTAATACATTTGTGATGGCATCAACTTTCGTCATCAGAGGCACAAAATGTTATCCTGTGTTTCAGGTCTATATACCTTTGGTTGAGGGTGTGTGTGAATGCGTGGGATTGTAAACAGGCAATGTTATTAACAGCGTCTGTTCACAAAACAGTTGTAGCTGATAACACAAACATCCAGCACTGGGTAAGCCAATTAACACATGTAGTGTGATTTAAAAAAAAATCCAAAACCAAAACACTTATCCTGAGTCAAGCCTCTGGAGATATCATCATCATCATCACTTCAAGGTGGCTTTACAAATTTAAAACATATACATTTTAAAACCTATAAAAAGAAATATACAAAAGTTTTTTTTAATATATGTATGTATATTACAATATTAAAACATTCAACATTTAAAATACATGACAATTTTACAAGTCCTTGGCACAGATGGAGGTCCAGATGATTCGCCAAAGGCCTGCTGAAACAAAGAAGTTTTTGCCTGCTTCCGAAAGCCCATCAAGGAGGGAGCCAGCGTAGCTTCCCCGGGAAGAGAGTTCCAAAGCACCGGAGCAGCCACCGAGAAGGCCCTCTCCCATGTTCCCACCAAGCGCGCCTGTGAAGATGGTGGGACCGGAAGAAGGGCTTCTCCAGAAGATCTCAAAGCACGGGCAGGCTCATAAGGGAGAATACGGTCTTTCAGATAATTGAATCTCTTGATAAATTGTAACTCATTATGCAGAGGACTGAATAATAAAGACAAAGGTTTCATTTTTTAAAAAGCACACTATAACATCAATTGTCCTATGTTTGTGTTATCAGCATTTCGTGAATGGTCACTGTTAGCAGCAGGTTGTCAATCACTGTCAGTATTTCCTGCATTTCATTTCTCTCCGATCTCATTGTTTACAATCCCCAATTCCAACCATGTGTGTATACTTGTAACTCAGGATAACACTTCTGTCATCTGATAAAATGGACCGCAGTCTACAAAAGCTTATGCCATAATAATTTGTTCAGCTTTATGGTGCCGCAAAACTAGGGCGACCCTATGAAAAGGAGGACCGGGCTCCTGTATCTTTAACAGTTGCACAGAAAAGGGAATTTCAGCAGGTGTCATTTGTATATATGGAGAACCTGGTGGGATTCCCTCTTCATCACAGCAGTTAAAGCTGCAGGAGCTATACTAGAGTGACCAGATTTAAAAGAGGGCAGGGCTCCTGCAGCTTTAACTGTTGTGATGAAGAGGACATTTTACCAGGTTCCCCATATATACAAATGACACCTGCTGAAATTTCCTTTTCAATACAACTATTAAAGATACAGGAGCCCTGTCCTCCTTTTCATAAGGTCACCCTATCGACAAAACTCCTTGTTCTGCTGCAACCACTAAACAGGCAAACCCTCTGGAATTTTCTGCAGATATTAGCCAGCGACCATACTTCATGATGGGGAAAGTTTCAACCTGCTGGTTTCTACAGGTCATGCTTCGGCATAAAGGCACAGGAGCAGGCTAGGCTATTCTTTTCTCCTGAGCAGTTGGCAACCATACCATAATTTCTTCCCTAAGGTTTTTGGGATAGTGTGATTGTGCATTTTGCAAGGATGCTTTGCTTGTGAAAGAGATGTTACTTCCATCAAGCGCTATCCTGATTTATTCACAGCTCATACCTTTAGCCACAGTCAATATCTCGCCTTCTCTGGAAAAGCAACGTACACTCGTGTTTGAAATCAAAGAAAACCCAAATCTGAACTTTCCATGAATACATTTTGTTTTTTGTTGAACAAAAAAAATGCATCTTTGTTTTTGGGAAAGGGGAAAGAAATCTATTAATGCACTTGGCAAGTTGAGAAGGAAGGATAAGGGTGTGACCGTGTGTGCTTGGCAGGACGTCTGCCAGGTTGGAAGTCGCCAGGGTTAGAGGGGACGAAAGAACAAGAGAAGATGTCTTCTACCAGGCTGAACTCCTTATCCACCTAGCCCAGTATGGCTGCCTCCTTTGACTGTCAGCAATTTTGGGGGGCCCTGGGAGATGGAGGGGCTTTTCCTACCTACGGTGGCCATTTGCCCTCTTTTACAAAGGACTGTCCTCTGTTTGAAGGCCTGGCCTGTCCAATTCCAGTTTAAAGATAAAGAACCCAGAGGGAGCATCCCAGGGCCCCTAGACGTTGTCTGAAGGGTCATAGGATACTGGGAGTGCCCTCCTCTGAGGTCGGAGAGAGCCTTCCATCCTTGGAAGGGGGGGTTGGAGATCCACCCCCTCCACCTTGTAGAACCACGTCGGCTGCTCTCCAAGCTTGGAAAAGCAACCTTGGAGGGGGGGAAGGGCGTGTTCCAGTGGGCAGGGAGGGGAGGAGACTGGAGAGGCCAAGGTATGAGTTATCCGCGTCCCTGCCAGCCTCCTTCCTTCCCTCTCTGGAGCACCATCGCTAGACGGGCTAAAAAGCCCATCTAGTAAAATATACAGGGAAGGAGAACAGGGAGCAAAAATCACCTCTGCTGCTCCTCCCACCTTGCATGGATGATCGTTTTGGGGCACCTGATCATCATAAGAAGGGGTCCGTCTAGTCCAGAACTCTGTTCACACAGTGGCTAACCAGCTGTTGAGGAGGAACCCACAAGCAGGACACAGGTGCAACAGCACCCTCCCACCCATGTTCCCCAGCAACTGGCATACAGAGGCTTGCTGCCTCTGATACTGGAGGTAGCACCTAGCCATCAGGGCTAGTAGCCATTGATAGCCTTCTCCTCCAGGAATTCATACAACCCCCTTTCCAAGCCATCAAGGGTGCAATCAATAGGGTTGCCCCCTAAGAATGGTTGTCCGACACCAACTAGCACCTGGAGAGCAAAGGAAACAGGCAGGTATACAGGTCACCTGGTCGCAGTCGTCTGCAGTGTGGTGAGATGCGCTGCAATCATGATCTCTAGATTTGCATCTACACATGTAGAGCAGCACATGCCACATGTTGTACAAATTGTCTTCTTTTCGGATGATGCATTTCCTCTTTTGGGGCGATTCTTGTGCGGCAGTCCTGTCATCCCCCCCCCCTGCCTACCTGCTCCTTTGGGAACAGGAGATATACCTGCCATAGCACATGGGGCCTTGTGCCCTGCAACGCATGCGTTCTACCGCTGGCCCCTGGCACCTCCCAGAAGGATCCTGCAGCAGCCATTCAATCCCTAGAGTCGGTGGCATGGGAGAAAGGGGCTGGAAAGGGTGCTGCTGGGCATGGAAATCAGATCACTAGATGCCTTCTGTGGCTGGGGGGGGGGGGGGCTCTTCTCCTGCCTTCTTGTTCCCCCACAGGCCCTTGGGGTGGCTGAGGCCCGGGGGTGGGCTGAAGAAAGCAGCGTAGGTGGGTGGGTTCCTGCCTCCCACCCACCTGTCCCAGAGATGTCACTACTCAGTCTGACTCCCTGCCAGAAAGAGAAGCATCACTGGCTGGAAATAGGGACAGGGGGAAGAGGACAGTGAAACGAGAGAGAGAGAGAGAGAGAGAGAGAGAGAGAGAGAGAGAGAGAGAGAGAGAGAGAGAGGGAATGGGACATAGAGGGAAAGGAGGTGGGGGAAATATAGAAATCTCAGACAGCTTCAAGGAGTTCAGCTTGGAATAGGGTGACCCTATGAAAAGGAGGACCGGGCTCCTGTATCTTTAACAGTTGCATAGAAAAGGGAATTTCAGCAGGTATCATTTGTATGCATGCAGCACCTGATGAAATTCTCCCTTCATCACAACAGTTAAAGCTGCAGGAGCTATACTAGAGTGACTAGATACAAAAGAGGGCAGGGCACCTGCAGCTTTAACTGGTGTGATGAAGAGGGAATTCCACCAGGTTCTCCATCTATACAAATGACACCTGCTGAAATCCCCCTTTCAATACAACTGTTAAAGATACAGGAGCCTGGTCCTCCTTTTCATAGGGTCACCCTAGCTTGGAAACAACCAGCCCATTGGGGAGGGGAAGGTCCAGGGATGGCAAGTAGCCCCTAGAACCGCTGAAGTTGCCCACCCTTTGTGTAGACAAGTGAGTAACCCTGTCCAAAGGTGTGACTGCGCAAAGAGAGAGAATAGTCTCAGGATGCTATGAACAATTTTTTGGCCTCTTGCTTTTCATTAGGCCTTCTTCAAAGGGCTGTAATAAAACGTACCTAGGACATGAATAAGACAACAGGTTTTCCCCCCAAAAAAACCCACTCACCGCAATTAGAAAAGCACATTGCAAGCAAGGCCTGTGCCGGCATGTAAACAATAAACAATTTAAATGCTAAATACAAAGGGTTAATAGTAGGGTGACCCTATGAAAAGGAGGACAGGGTTCCTGTATCTTTAAAGTTATATAGAAAATGGAATTTCAGCAGGTGTCGTTTGGATGCATGTAGCACCTGGTGAAATTTTGGCTTCATCATAACAGTCTAAGGTGCAGGAGTCCTGCCCTCTTGACCAGATACAAAAGAGAGGAGGGCACCTGCAGCTTTAACTATTGCGATGAAGAGGGAATTTCACCAGGTGCTGCTCGCATACAAATGACACCTGCTGAAAATCCCTTTTCTCTACAACTGTTAAAGATACAGGAGCCCTGTCCTCCTTTTCATAGGGTCACCCTAGTTAATAGGGCACATTGCCAGCAAGGCATAGGCATATATTTAAATAGGATAAACCAATTCAAATCTTACATACTTGTAATGAAGACTGCAGAGATGATTTACAACGGATTGTCTTGTGCTATGAACATAGTGGATAGGAAGCACGACGTGGAAGGTGGGGGAATTATAGAAATTTCAGAGAGCTTCGAGGAGTTTAGCTTGGAAACAATAATTAGGAGTGCGGCCTTTTGGGGAGGGGCGGTCCAGGGAGGGCAAGTAGCCCCTAGGAGGGCTGAAGTTGCCCACCCCTTGTGTTGACCATACTGAGTGACATTGACAAGGGTGAGACAGTTCCTATATATGTGGAGGGTGGAAGAGGTGTGTGTGTGTGTGTGTTTCCTAGTGGTGGACATATAACAGGGATGGGCAACATGTGGTCCTCCAGATGTTTTGGACTACAGCTCCCATCAGCCACAGAGATGATGGGAGTTCTACTCCAAAACTTCTGGAGGGCCTCTGGGATAGAAGAAGATTGAGGGAAGACATGATAGCACTCTTCAAATACCTAAAAGGTTGTCACACAGAGGAGGGCCAGGATCTCTTCTCAATCCTCCCAGAGTGCAGGACACGGAACAACGGGCTCAAGTCACAGGAAGACAGATTCCGGCTGGACATCAGGAAAAACTTCCTGACTGTTAGAGCAGTACAACAATGGAACCAGTGACCTAGGGAGGCGGTGGACTCTCTCACACTAGAGGCATTCAAGAGGCAGCTGGACAATCATCTGTCAGGGATGCTTTAAGGTGGATTCCTGCATTGAGCAGGGGGTTGGACTCGATGGCCTTAGAGGCCCCTTCCAACTCTACTATTCTATGATTCTATGAATGCTGATGGGTTTATAGGATGAAGGGGCTCCCATGTACTTTCCCCCAGCTCTGATGGGAGAACAGCTAATTCTACCAATGCACTGCATAGGGTTATACATTTTTTTATTTTTTAAAACAACATTGCTCTTCTGAAGTTTCATGCTGGATTTTTAATTAAGGTTGCGGCCTTCTTTCTCTCTCCTACCCCTTTTCTTTTTGGCACAGTGTTTCTGCCTTTCGTAGCTGCACAAAGAGAAATTCAGAAGTGAACTGCGTTTCCGTCACCAGGTTTCTGTACCGGACCCGTTGAATTCCCTTGTGTTGTCCAGCCATTAAAGTCAGGGCGGAGGTGGGGGCAGGAAAAAAGAAGTTGGCAGGGCTCCTCTCTAGCCTAAAATCCTTTCCTGCTGCAATCCTGGATAGGTGAGGGTTGCTTGCGGCTACCCAGAGAGAACGGCACTTCGTACATGCTTAAATGCGCTTATTACATAGCGTGTTCCAAGGCAGAACCTTGGCACAGAGGAACATTAGGGGCCTAAATTGCAGGGTTTCCTAGCTCAGTGGGTTAGTGGCAGCCTATTATGGGTAAGCCCTGTGTCTGCAAAATTGCTAGTGTAAGAGAGCCATGCTCAAATCCAAAGCTTTCTCTGTGTATTACATTTACCTAACAGTTATCAGGGGAGCCAGAATCTAGTAAATAATGTAGGAACATTTATGATCTTGGCTTTACAGCGTTCAATAATGCAGTGTGTGCAATCTGCAATGTGAGATCCTATAAGCAACACGTTCATTTTTTAAAAAATAAATCAAGCCAATGTCTGCCAGGAAACAAGCACACAAGCTTCGGTATAACACAGAGTTCTTTTGACAGGCAGAAATGAAATGAGAACATGGTAAGATCATTAAGGAACGACATCTCCGAATGTAGGGTTGCCAGTGTTTCTTCCCGGTAGAGCTCCCGTGCCTTTCGGAAGGTGGCATGGGCAGAAATGCCACTGGTGCAGCTTTCAACAGCAAAGAAGGCGAAGGGGAAGCTTCGCTGGTTGTATTCCTGCCTGTTAGAGGAGGCTTTCCAGGAAGAGAAAGAAAGCATGCAAGGGTGGGTACCCAGTAACTCTGCCTGTTCCTGAACTCTATGGGTGCTTCCGGACAGGATGCTAAAGTTTATTATTTGGCTCCCTGGATAGCATTACATGGCTGTTTCCATGTGGCATATATGGAGCTGGCCAAGTCAGAGATACACAATGGCGATTGGCAACTTACCTTGGAAATAACTCTGAAGCTGGTCTGGGTGTGGGTGTGATGTAGCTCAGTAGTAAAACACAGGCTTTTGAGTTGAGAAGGTCCCAGAATCAGTCCCCAGCCAAAGAAATCCCACTTAGCAGACAGGGGTGAAGTTCTTGGCCAAAATCCCAGCAAGAGAAGAGGACAGCAGGTCATGTGGAGAAATAGTCTCCCCAATCTGCCGTGGAGGCTGGTGACTCTGATGTCAGTGGGGCAGGGAATCCGCTCCGCGTTTCGGCCAGTACCAGTCAGAACTTTAACAGAGTTATCCAAGCTGAAGAGCCACCAGCTTCTACTGCCAACCCAGGCTGCCGATCAAGTGCAGAGCTCAGCAAAACTGGCCGCTCCCTTTTCCTTGGATGACATAGGTGTGGCGCTGAGTCCCCGCCATCAGAAATAACACCCGGCAGGAACAGCATCGGTAGCTTAGTTGCGCAAAACTTTGAAAGAGAGCCTAGTCAATAAACTAAGGTCTAAATGTCCACCATGAATGTGTTTTGCGTAAAAAAAGAAGTATGTTTGCGTTGATTGGAGAAAATCATTGTTTATCTTCAAGGGGACAGTCTCTTGATCACAGAGAGAGATGAGATGAGGTCCTTATTCAGTGGACCGACTGAGCTCTCTTTCAAAGTTCTGCGCCAGAGATGTCAGAGAAATCCGCAAATTTCATTGTATTGTGCAAATTTCGTCATAGAAAAATACACGATGATGATGATGATGATGAAAGAAAATGCACATTTCCCCTATAGGCAAAATGCACATTTTGGAAGGGATTTGCAAATTTTGTGCATTTTCACAAGTATGAATTTGTGCAAGTTTAGGAAATAGGAAGAAATTTGATTCTATCGTTGAGTGGATACTGGAACGAAAGGCACCTGACAATCGGTGAAATGTAAATGGAATGGATTTTTTACAAAAACAAACATATTTTGCACAAATAAGGAACTAGGAACCAGTTTCAGCATCATGTCATCAGAAAGGGCCGTAGGTAAGTGGCAGTGAATTTGCGCATTAATCCAGTCCCCGCCACCCTCCAACCCAAGTCTCAAACTGCTGCTTCCGTTACGTGTGCTGTCTGCTCAGCCAGGTTGGTGCGGTCCCAGATACTTTGGGCTGGGGATGCAGAGAAGAGGGGAAAGTCTTGTTTGCTGATGGTGCTCCAGAAGGCAGGATTCAGTCGAATGAGTTTAAGATACAGGAGGGTAGATTTCGGTGGAACATTAGGAGGAACACCGTGATGATAAGAGGAGTTTGATAATATAACTGAATACCCAGAGGAGTGATGGGCCCTCTGGAGTTCTTCAAACGAAAGCTGGTTTGTTGTTGTACATGCCCTGGTTTGGATTTCCTGAGCAGTGGGGTGGACTCTGGTCTCCAAGGCCCCATGTGCATGTATGATTCTAGGAGACTTTGGGCTGATGTTCTCCCCCAGTGCATAATATTATTTACTCCATTTATATCCTGCTTTTTTTCTTCTTGGAAGGAACCCAATGTGGCTTAGATGTTCCTCCTCCTCCTCTGCAATTTATCCTCACAACAACAATCCTGTGAGGCAGGTTAGGCTGGTTAGGCTTAGGTTTGGGCTGCATTAATAGAAGTATAGCTTCCAAATTGCGTGAGGTCCTGGTTCCTCTCTATTCGGCCCTGGTTAGGCCTCATCTAGAGTATTGCGTCCAGTTCTGGGCTCCACAATTCAGGAAGGAAGCAGACAAGCTGGAGCGTGTTCAGAGGAGGGCAACCAGGATGATCAGGGGTCCGGAAACAAAGCCCTATGAAGAGAGACTGAAAGAACTGGGCAGGTTTAGCCTGGAGAAGAGAAGATTGAGGGGAGACATGATAGCACTCTTCAAATACTTAAAAGGTTGTCACACAGAGGAGGGCCAGGATCTCTTCTCGATCCTCCCAGAGTGCAGGACACGGAATAACGGGCTCAAGTTAAAGGAAGCCAGATTCCAGCTGGACATCAGGAAAAACTTCCTGACTGTTAGAGCAGTGCGACAATGGACTCAGTTACCTAGGGAGGTTGTGGGCTCTCCCACACTAGAGGCCTTCAAGAGGTAGCTGGACTACCATCTGTCAGGGATGCTTTAAGGTAGATTCCTGCATTGAGCAGGGGGTTGGACTCAATGGCCTTGTAGGCCCCTTCCAACTCTGCTATTCTTTGATTCTATGAGAGTTAGCGACTGGCTCAAAGTCACCCAGTGAGCAGGGACTAGAACCTGGATCTCCCGACTCCCAGTCCAAGACTCTAACCACTACGCCACCCTGGCTCTCCAGTGAGGTGGAGATAATATCTCGTCCCTGTTTGACTTGCAGGTGAAGGTATGAGCTGGCACCCTTGAAAACCCTGGCTCTGAGATGGCGCGCATGGCTTCTTTCTGGGCCCTTGGACCTGCGCCTGCCCCTTTCATCAGCCATGCTTGACGCTGGAGCACTCCCGTGCGAGCCATAGGCTTGTGCAAACAGGCCATTTCACGACTCCCTTTGGCTTTGCCCCGCAGACATCTCCCCTGCTTCATCATCGCGGATTATCCCTCCTTGTGCCGCAGTGCAGTGCAGTTCCTTGACACGCCCTGCGCAGATGGCACACGCAGATGCCAGTTCCATCCCCCCGGGGGAGTTTCGCTTCCATGCGCTGCGTGTGGCATCTTTTGCTATCCCTTCCAGGGAGAGCGGAGAGAAACGAAGACTAAATCGGTGGGGTGGGAGATGTTTGAACCAGCCCATAAAAGGATGCCGTGGAAGTTTCGGGAATCCTGTCTGCGGTCACTCGTGCCTGAGTGAACGGCACCCTGTGCATGCTTAATTGCACGTTGCGATCATCGCCATCAGAGTTGGGGGTTCTGTTCCTGGTTCTGGGTTGAGTAATAGGGCTGGAGCAGGAAAGAATCATAGAATCATACAATAGTAGAGTTGGAATGGGTCTATAAGGCCATCAAGTCCAACCTCCTGCTCAATGCAGGAATCCCTCTGACAGACAGCTGTCCAGCTGCCTCTTGAAGGCCTCTAGTGTGGGAGAGCCCACCACCTCCCTAGGTCTTTGGTTCCATTGTCGTACTGCTCTAACAGTCAGGAAGTTTTTCCTGATGTCCAGCCAGAATCTGTCTTCCTGTAACTTGAGCCCCTTATTCCGTGTTCTGCGCTCTGGGAGGATCGAGAAGAGATCCTGGCCCTCCTCTGTGTGGTAACCTTTCAAGTCCTTGAAGAG
Organism: Elgaria multicarinata webbii; assembly: GCF_023053635.1. NCBI lineage: Eukaryota > Metazoa > Chordata > Lepidosauria > Squamata > Anguidae > Elgaria > Elgaria multicarinata. The sequence continues at coordinate 28,933,750 of NC_086183.1, read as the reverse complement.
TGCTATCATGTCTCCCCTCAATCTTCTCTCCTCCAGTCTTAACATGCCCAGGTCTTTCAGTGGCAGCAGGACCCCTGGGGAGGTTGCCACTCTATTTATCCATCCATCTACCTGGGGTTCACCTCAGCCAGCCAAGATGAAGTTGGCATGGCGATTACCTTTAGTGGTGTTCAAAGGTAAGCGTGGTCGGGCACGTGCCGAGGGCCCACACCTCACAAGGCCCTGCTGACAAGAGCGCTTTGGAATTGCTCCCCCTCTTGTCCATTGCAACCTCCTTGTTGCTCTGCCTCTCGCTTCGGCCGAGGCAAAGATGGTGGTGAGAAGGAGGAGGAGCCATGGATGCGGCAGCCTACCTGCTCCTTGTCTCTCTGCCTGTTAAGCAAGCAAGTGGAAGCCATGTTGTGGAAGAGCCATAGCGACTGGCGACGATGGTGGTGGGAACGCTGACTCACTGAGGAAGTGCCCCCATGGAGGGTGTCCTATTTTGTTTATTCATTTACTTATGGACAACATTGGTATACTGCTCCACATCTATACAGATTCCAGAATGATGAGCATAAAAGCTACACTAGTACAAAGGTTGAAAGATGAAAACACCATCTTAAAATGATTAATGATTAAAAATACCAATCAAGACTGTGCCTGGTCATTTAAGGAACGCTTCGTGGAACAGGACTGGTTTTAGGAGGTGCCGGAAGCAGCACGATGTTGGCTCCTGCCTGACCTCCAAAGAAGCAGGGAATTTCATAGGAAGGGGGCCACCACTAGGGTGACCAACTGTCAGGATTTCCCCGGATTTGTCCTGGTTTTTGTTCTTTCCATTGTGTCAGGGGGGATTTTCTATAATTTTCAATAATGTCCTGGAATGACACACCTTCCCCTTTAAGGCTGCCATTAGCATGGCAGGAGGGAATGACATGCTTTCTTGAGGCACATCATTCCCCCACCCCGAGCTCCAATTGAGGTCTTAAAGGGGAAAGTGGGTCATTCGTGGACATTATAGAAAAGGCCCCAATTGGAGTGGATGGTGGTGGTGCAGAATGAAATCCTTTCCCCTCCTCCTCTCCAATCGGGTTCTTTAAGGTGGCGGGGGAATCACGTACTTTCTGCAGGACTCAGAAAGCTGCTTCCCCACACACACACTAGGTGTCCTCTTTTTTGGTTTCCCAAATATGGTCACCCTAGCCACCACACTAAAGGCTCTTCTCCTGGTGGACTCCAATTGGGCCGTAGGTCCATGTGGAATCACCAGGAGCAAGGGCTCACCCATGGCTCCCCTGAAACCTGGAGCCGACATTGACTGCTGTGCCTGAAGGCACATGTGATGAATGCCCAGAAGTTTTGGAAGGTGGAACTGCCATGGCCTTCAAGTCCAATCCCCTGCTGAATGAAGGAATCCACGTTGAAGAGGTATGTGGAGAAGCAGAGCTACACAGGGACAGCAGGCAGTTGTGACTGCTGCTGAGAAACCATCAATGGAGTGTAGATGGGGCGGGGCTGTGGAGGATAGGCAGGCAAGCCAGCCTGAAGGGCCTCGTGGGCCACTTCCGGCCCACAGGCCAAGGGTTCCCCACCCCTGTGTTAAATGCACGGGAGCCTTACCTGGAAAAAGGTGGCATCACTCCCCTCCCCCCTCCCCCAAAACAATTAGGTTTGCCATTTTTTTCAAGGGCTCCAGTCCTCTGCTTTTAATGGAAGCCAAACTCACAAAAATTTCGTAGGTGAAATTTTGCCTAGTGTGGCAATAAGTGGAGGGGCAGAGCTACTGTTTGCGTTGTGGACTTCCACTCAAAAGCACAGGCGCAGAGCTGGTACCAAAAATAATAATAAAAAGTTGGTGATCCACATAGCAATCACACATGGAGCTTAGAATTCCGCCCCCAAAGTAGGGATAGGAGTGGGGTGTGATGTGGTGTGGAGTAATTCATGTTTTCCTCCCTACAACATTTCCAAGTATCCCAGTCCCAAGCACAAAAAGCCAGTGAAAGGGTCAAATTGGGTGTGTTCCGAGTGTGTGTGCACTCAGACACACACAGAGATCTTTTCCTGATGGTCAGGGCAGCAATGGGCTGGAGTTGATCCAGGTTCCCCCTTGGGCGGAAGGGCCTGGGCGGGAAGGCCTGCTCATTTCCTTCCCCTGGATCTGGCTTGCCTTCCCTAGCAACCAGGAGCGTGTGCAGGGTGTTGCACCTTTGAACATGAGCAAGGCTGGAGGGCGGCGGAGGCTTTGGGGCATGTGCGAAGGTCCAACAGAGGGGGCAGAGTGTGAGAGAGAACACTTCCCCTTCATGATGGTCAGGGGGGACGGTGTGTGTGTGTGTGTGTAGCACTGCCAAAGCCCGACAGCCTGAGATGGGACTCACAGGGCCCATTCAGAAGACACCTTAAACCATGGCTTTAACCATGGTGGTTAAGCCAGAAAGCCAGGCCGTGTTCAGAAGACACCTTAAACCACGGCTTTAACCACAGGGAATAAGTTTGTTTGTTTTTGCTTTATCCACCATGGTAAAGCCGTGGCTTAAGGTGTTTTCTGAACACAGCCCGGCTTTCTGGCTTAACCACCGTGGTTAAAGCCATGGCTTAAGGTGTCTTCTGAACACAGCCCGGCTTTCTGGCTTAACCACCATGGTTAAAGCCATGGTTTAAGGTGTCTTCTGAACACAGCCCGGCTTTCTGGCTTAACCACCATGGTTAAAGCCGTGGCTTAAGGTGTCTTCTGAACACAGCCCGGCTTTCTAGCTTAACCACCGTGGTTAAAGCCATGGTTTAAGGTGTCTTCTGAACACAGCCCGGCTTTCTAGCTTAACCACCGTGGTTAAAGCCGTGGTTTAAGGTGTCTTCTGAACACAGCCCGGCTTTCTAGCTTAACCACCGTGGTTAAAGCCGTGGTTTAAGGTGTCTTCTGAACGGGGCCACTATTTCAAATTGAAAAACAGCCAAACCTTTGCAGCGCCTCGCCGTTCCTCCCAGTGTTCCAGCTAGTGGGCTTAGGCCCTTTATCTACCACAGGGTGGGCAACTTTGGTGGGTCCATGAGGGGCAATTTCTGCCCCTGAACACCCCCAGCCCCATAAGCTGCACTCCTGCTGACATTCCGCCAAGATTCGGTGGTGCATCGACGGAGTCAGCAACAAAACCAAAGAAAACCAAATTGGCGGTTTGCCACCGAATTTCGGCAGTGAAGAGTCACGGGGAATTAAAAAGGAGAAAGTCGACTCGTTTTCCTTTTGGGCGGTTGGTAAAGAAGACCACACCAGAGGATGCAGGACACGGGAGGCGGTATCTGTCGCCCAGCCCTGATCTACATACCACAAGGGTACGGATTGTGGATGATAATGTTTGCAAAAGCCAACTACCTAATGGCAGCCGCTCGCTCAGTTTGCATTTTTGAAAGGTTAAGTTAATGGCAGGGAGGGCTGGTGGCGAATCACCGGGGGCGGACCTAGAAATAGAACTTCCATGGTCAGTGGGAGTGTACCTCTGAACACCAGACGCTCCAGACAAGCAAGAGAAAGGGAGGCGTTTGTCTCTGGCCCTCCCTGGGGCAGCTGTTGGGAGTCAAAGTCGTGGCCTAGAAATGGACCTTTGCTCTAACCCATCCAGGCAGGCGCTTGAGTCAGGTTAATGGATACTGGGTGAGGGACCCCTCCCAGATGCTCTTCTGGAGGTCAGGTTTATGCCCCAAGGGGAGGAGGATTGCCAGATGTCCCTTCATTGAAAAGGCATGGCTCATTTCAAGGCAATGTCCCCCCCTTGTCCCCGTCCCCCCCCCCCCGGAACATCACAGCTCTACAGAAAATAGACATATAATAAAGGGCATTCCCTTTAGAGATGCTTGCAAAATGTTCTTGCTCTCTCTCTCTGTGTGTGTGTGTGTGTGTGTGTGTGTGTCCCCTGCCCCCATCACTTGACTTGGATTTAAGCTGGTGGAAATAGACTTCCCCGTCCTTTCCTTCTCACAGCAGACCCTCCAGCCCCCCTCAGAAGATTCTGCTGAATGGGTGAGCTGTGGGGGAGAGGGATCCCCCCCAAAATGCACAGACGGACCTTCTTCTTCTGGAAGCCGGATCCTGGATCCTGCTGACCGCTTGTTTGCGAGTTTTGAACCTCGTCTGGTAGAGGGATAGCTAATACACCTGACCTATTTCAGCCTTCCCCAAGCGGGGTCCCTCCAGATGTGTGGTCTGGGAATAATGGGAGTTGTAGTCCAACACATACCAGAGGGGCCCAGCTTGGGGAGGGCTGATACATGTTTTGAACTCAGCCAGATCCAGACCAGTGGGTGAAACTACTCACGTTGATCTTTTTGTTTTAAAAAGTAGAGTACCGGGGCTGAAGCCTGCTCATTCTGGCACGCAACCTGCTTCTAAAAGGGGTGTCCCCTGGCACCCGTGATGCATGGGCATCTGGTACCTTGGAGACAGGGCAGGCGCGGCGGGTGAGCAGAGAGGGAAGGCACATGATGTGTTGGGGAGCTGCAGGAGGCAGGACATCAGCAAGCCTCACTCTCGCCTCTCTCCGGCTCTTGTTTTGGGGACGTCCCTGGGCCAGAGCAGAAGGGGAGCAAACTGGAGAGGGGGAGATTTGGAGAGGTGGATTTGGAGAGGTGTGGGCGGCTTCGCTCTGCGTGCTGGGCCAGCAGGCAGGGGAAGCTGGTGAACGTGGGTAATGAGCCAGCTCGGTTTAATAGACTCTGAAAGAAAGAAAGCATCCGCCGAACGGAGCCAAACCCCGATTAAGGCCTCATAAACGCTGGCGGGCATCCGGCCCTTCAGCATCACATGGGGCTGCCCGAGTGTGACAACGAGAGAGAGAAAGAGGCGGTGGAGAGGCTCCTAGGGCCGACTTCGCAAGGGGCCAAGCCGCAAGGCCCCCTCTGCCCAGAGCCAGCATGAGGAGCCACCAAGAGGTTGGACAGCAACGGCCAATGCAAAACTCAGGCTCTGGTGTTGACGTTTGGGGGGCACTGAAGGGCATGTGTGGAGAAGGGCCCCGCTTCTCAGGTCGTGGATTTGTGCGCCTTTGTGCATGGGCGCAAGGGAGGGGGGTTGGGGAAAGGGCAGGAAAGGGCGACTGAAATGATCAAGCGGCCAAAGCAACTCCCCTATAAGGAAAGGTTACGAAGGCTGGGAGTGTTTCGTTTAGAGGAAAAGCGAGTAATGGGAGGTACCAGTGTACGGAAGGATGCACAGTGTGGAGAATGTGGCAAGGGAGATGTTTTTCTTCCTCTCTCATAGTACTAGAACCTAATGGTGTCGTGCCATGAAGCTGATTAGTGGGAGATTCACACAACACAAAGGCAAACTATGGAACTCACTTCCACAAGATGTAGGGCTGGCTTTAAAAGGGGATTGTACAAATCCCTGGAGGAGAAGGATATCATTAGCTACTAGCCCTGATGGCAATATGCTGCCTCCATTTTCAGCGCACAATATAGTATGCTTGTGTGCACCAGTTGCTGGGGAACATGGGCGGGAAGGTGCTGTTCCACTTATGTCCTGCTTATAGGTTCCTTGTGGGCTGCTGGTTGGCTACTGTGTGAACAGAACGCTGGACTAGATGGACCCTTGGTCTGATCCAGCAATGGCAAATGGGTGGGAGGCAGTCTTTCCCAGTGGCTAGAGTGTGGGCCTCACTGGCAGTTCAGAAATGAGGGTTGCCATCTCTGTTCCTTCCGGGAAGGACGCAAGATGGATGCCGGGGGGGGAGGGGCTTGTTTCCCATTGGCAGAGGCAATTGAAATTCGTTGAAACTTGGCCACTGAATTCAGCATCCAAACAGGTGACGGTAAAGTGAGTGATTTATGAACAAGGTCGATATACAGATCCCTGGCGGGACGCCTCACAAGCGTGCAACCGGGTTTCTTCTAGTTTACGAGACAAGAGGGAGAGGGAAATTTGGAGGTTGCTCCTCGGGAGAGGAGGTGGTCTGTGTGAGGCATGACTGAGGGTCATCTGGAAACTTGTGCTGAACGTGGCAAGCAGCCCGGGGGCTGTGATCTCTCTTTGATGGCCACCTCCCCCACCCCCAATTCTGTCACTCGCCGTCTTTCCCCCTCACTGACTCTCCTCTGTGCTGTTTCCCCCCCTGGCAATGTTACCCCTCCGATTCCCTTCCTCTCAGCCCCATCTATCCCAACCTTGAAATCAGCTGGCCAAGCCAGACACTTCATCTGTCGCCATGGAAACCACCTCCTTCCTCCCGTCTCCTTGCCAACTGGACCAAATCCTACCGATGCACTCAGGGGCAAGGGTGGTTAGTATGAGGCCCACAAGAGGGTGCTAGTTTAAACTTTTTGTGTGTGTGGGGGGGAGATAGATAAGCGACTCTGCCCCCCCCCCTCAAAGCTTTCTCATCACGGTCTCTTTTGCAGTCTGCAGGCCAGAAACCTTCCCCTCCATCCTGCGGCATGGCCTATTTCATGCCAAGGTGGGAGACTTTGAGTCCAGATTCTGAAGATCACCTTTTCAGATCCGGCTGCCACTCCTGTGCTGATGCATGGCTGGGCAGTTTTTTTTGGGGGGGGGGAGGAAGCAATTTTGGGATGCCCACACTTCCATCCATCGTCTATTTCTCCCAAACGGATTCCCACCCCCCTTTCTTTGCTTCCAGCTCTCACAAAGGGGAAATTGGATGGGAAATGGAGCGTGGTTACAGCTGGCTCAGTTGTCTGCAGGGTGGGCGTAGGACGCCTGGGGGGATTTAAAGAAAAAAGAACAACACAACACAAGCGCCGGAATAGGGAGAAGGGGCAAGAGCTGTGAAAACCGCCCCCCTTAAATGCACATATTCAGCCACAGATGGGGTGCTGAGGTGAGCTGTAGACACCTGCCGCTATTTTGGTACCATGTGAAGCTTCCTTTGAATAGCAGCTGGGGATGGCAGGCAGTTATCATTAGGGCCTTAGCTGGGGGAGAGGGAAGGGTTAAATCCCCCCTCCTGCCCCCCCTCTGGCCTCATTTCCCTATTTGAATTTTAAAAGCAAACTTGCATGTCGATGGCATTTGTGCTCCCCGCCTTGGATAGCTCCTTTAGGGTTCTGAGTGAAACCTGGAGCGGATTCTCTGCCCCACTGACATCGGAGCCACCAGCCTCCGCTGCCGATGCCCTATGGACCAGATCCGCCTGTCTCCCACTTTGCTGCCCTACGTAGCGCATCAAATCCGGTATGATGTAGTGGTTAGAGTGTCGGACTGGGAGTCGGGAGATCCGGGTTCTAGTCCCCACTCGGGCACGGAAACCCACTGGGTGACTTGGGGCCAGTCACAGACTCTCAGCCCAACCTACCTCACAGGGTTGTTGTGAGGATAACATGGAGAGGAGGAGGATTTTGCAGGCCGCCTTGGGTTCCTCAAGGAGGAAAGAAGGCGGGATATAAACGTCATAATAAATAAAAGCTAAATAAACCCGCTGCCTGACCTTGCCTCGTGACAAAAGTCGCCCTCTGCCACCCTGGGCAGGGCCGTGTGACCACGGAGACCTCCTGTGTGCCTGTGTGGCTGCACGGGCACCGCTCTCTGTGTCTGACCTACACCCTGTGGGGCTCTCCGCCCCCACTCTCCGGACCTCCCGGAGCTCTGCATGGCTGCTGTATCCCATTCCGCCACAGAACATCGATCTGAGCTGAGCTCTCGGCAGTTCCCGGAATAGGCGCTGATCTCAGCAACCCATCCGGAGGCATAAGCCACCTCCGCCCAGGGGAGACGGATCGATATATTTGCTAAGGGAGGCGGGAGCAAGCCTTGGGGGGCGGGGGGGGGGGGCGGAGGAGGAGCCTCCTCCATGTGGATCGGGGGGGGGGGGGAGAGAAAATGCAGGCCCCAGGCGATTCGCCCGACAAATCTCCCCATCTCAGGTTGCTGTTAAAGGCACAGGAAGAGGCGCGGTCCAAAATATGGAGGACCTTAAACCTGCAAACCTTTTGGATGTTGCTTCTGAAATTTAGGTGTCACATGAAACCCCAACATTTCTTGATGAATATTTAATAGCAATGAACTTTTAATGGCAAGTATCAGCTTGCCAGAGTTTATTCTTTCTTCTAGGATCCTTACATCCATTGGGATCCATAATAAACAAGGAGCTTTTTAAAAAAAATACAAAAGGAGGCTATAAAGGCATATTTTTGCAAGTCTGGAACAGGACTTACGGAGGTACTAGTCAGATTGTGTCACTAAAGCATTGGCACCACCTAGTGGATATAACTAGCATGTCAGACATACAACAAATAAAACCATGATGTAGAGATACTAGCTAGTGTTGAGAGTTCGAATGCCGGTACAAACGAACCTTTTCTGCTTCTAACAGGCCAGATTTTGCACTGGCCCCGGAACGAGCACACCTACCCTCTGAAGGAGGCAGAAAAGCAATATGAAATCAGTGAACTGCTGAAAATGACGTGGCTAGGCAAGGAATGGACTCATGATCCACTCAGCAGTGATGAGACGGACACTGTCCAATAGGAGCCCATGACCTTAGCACAATGGTCATCCCGACAGAGGGGAAAATGCAGTCACGATAGATGTGTTGGCTGGAGCAATCATCATTTCCCACCAGAATGCTTGAGTAATGAGTGATGTCACTCCGACAGGAGAAGCACTCACTTGGGTGATCTTGGATATTAGTGACGGCTGTGCCGTTCTCTTGGGAAATGCCGCATTGTGGGAAAAGGCTCCTAGAAGTGGCTGAACTCCCCCTGCAGGAAAACAACAACACCTTGGCTCCGTTTCGCCAGCTTCCATCATTCTTGGCGGGGGACATCTGTGTAGTCCATGGCAGTGAGTTGAAGAATTGGTGATGTGCGTGAACCGTTTTTCCTTCCCCTCATGGAATCATAGAGCAGGTAGAAACCGGCATGACGCCGAATTCAGTCTTCGACCACAAGAGAGCCTGTCTTGCTACCAGACCTCCGCAAATTGGCCTATGCCATCTGGGCTGGGTACAGGCTGCTGCAGGCAGGGGACAGATGTTGTGCCAGCGGAGTTCATGGAACAGTGCAGATGGCTCTAGTTGGGCAAATATAAAAGAAGTTAAGTGACATCTGGTCCCTGGCCTTTTCCCTGGGGATGGGAGAATGTAAGCTTCTGAGTTGTATTATGATGATGATGATGATGATGATGATGATGATGATTATTCTGCTTACAATATTAATAAAGCAAGTAACAGTGAAATGACAATAAAATCCTACTATCCCAATAAAGCAATTGAAAATACAATGCTAATAATCTAACCTAAAAAACACCCAAATGAACAACTCAGGAGCCCAACGCTTTTGTAAATAATAATTTAAAGAATGGTTTTAAGTTACGTTTAAAAGTATTCACAGTAGGGGTAAATCACATCTTTCCTTGGGGGGAGTCCCACAGGTGGGGGCACTGTTGAGAACGCCCAGTCCCGTGTCTCCATCCTCCTCACTTTATTTATGGGGTGGGATGGGGGGAGGGGGGGCGAGTGAGCATAGATTGAAGATTAGCTGGTAAAAGGGAAGATACACGTGATGCTAACTGGACCTGGGAGGCGGGAGGGTCCAGACCCCTGCTCAGCCAGGCAGCTCAGATGACTCTCTCAGACTAATCAACCTTACTAGATACTTGTTGGGGGAAGAAACGAAGCAAGAATAGTAAAACACTTTTCATACTGAAAAGGTGTTTTCTTTTTTCTCCATAAAGTCTACCCGACTCTTTCCTCCAAGGAGCTTAGAGTGGCATTTTACTGGCACAGCAACCCTGTGAAGTAGACGAAGCCAAGAGACTGCTACTATATGCCATCTATAACTGATCAGAATGGATTCTGCTGAAGGGTTCTGTGTAACCTGAAAAGCTTGCACTCTTGCACCAATAGAAATTGCTCCAATACAAGAGATTCCAATATGGATTTCCTCCTTCCTTTTTCTTCTATCCTTCCTTCTGTCCGTCTGTCCTTCCTTCCCTCCCACCCCCCACCCTCCCTCTCTCTCTCTCTCTCTTTCATCACATTCCATCTTGGTTCTATCCAGCAAGGCAGATCTCATATTTTTTTTCAGTATTTTGAGCTTAGTTTACTGTTGAACGTACAACAGGGACAACTCTCCTCCTCAGTGAATCAACTGAAAGCTTGGGTTGATTAATCTACCCATGGAAAATATCTGCCCCGGGTTTCTTTTCCTCACCTGTCTCCGCCGCTGTCTCCGCTGAAATCAACTCAGCTGTTGCGGCTCCTGCTGGCCCCTGTGAAACGGGGAGGTCGCTGGGGCATCCCACGGGACTGATGACGGAGGGCAATCTCCCGGGAGACTTGGCAAGGGCCGTTGGTAGATCCAGTGGGCAGAAGGGGCACCCTGGGGAGAGAATCAAAGAGAAGGTGTCAGCTGGGAGATGCCCATATACAGACGCACCATCAGTGGTGTGGGTAGGTCGGGACCTTGGGGCCAAAATCCAGGGGCCCCCACCCTGGGGGACGATGACAAAATGACCACCCAGACAGTGGCAAGTGACGGTGGTAGTGGCAAACAGACCGTTGCAGTTGAAGCTGCTTAAAGAAATTAAAGATGCCCCATTAGCCTATTTAATTTCTTCTTTGTTCAAGAAACATTGGGGAGAGGAGGCCTAGGGCCCCTAGACAAGAAGGCTGGGGAATAATAATAATAATAATAATAATAATAATAATAATAATAATAATAATATATTTCTTACCTGCCTCTCCAATTGGATCGAGGCGAGGAACAACAACAAGCATTAGATACATAAAATACCGATTAAAAACATGGTATACACTGTTTAAAAACATCCTAAAAGCATCCTAAAAAATAAAATAAAAATCCGCCCATTTTGGTTTCTCTCCATTTCTCATTTTTCTATTCTTACGTTCGGTTGAACCATGGTTTATCCTGAACTGGCGTGGGAATTTGAACCTGTGCCCCCCCATTCTTTCTGACCGTTACACCGTGTTGGGTTTGGCAGTCCGTGAAGAGCTCGGCAACCCGGCTGCCACATCTTTGCTGCCAAAACGCAGGTCTGCATGCAGGCGCTCTTGTGCAACGCGCAGAGCGGAGGTGGAAAGGCGCAGCTGCGCGGCTCCGCTCTGTGCAGGGGGCAGGGGCGCCCTTCTTCTTTCCCCCAAACATCCAAATGCCCGGCTACCCGCCAGACCTCGTTGGTGCCATGTCACAGCGGGCGTCCCACTCACCTGATAGTCAGGATTGGGCAGGGGGGCGTTCTTCTGCTGCTGGAGACTGACCCGAGGGGGTAACGGTGGGGTTTGCAACTCAGGGTCCAGGCATGGAGAGGAAATGGCATTCTCCATCTGGAGCATGGGATGAGGATGGGTGGGGGAGAAAAAACAGAGTTAATCCAGATCTCCTCCCACACCCTTTAGAGCCCCCTCCACCAAAGAGGGCCTCTCATACAGGCCCGGTGCCAGACTATTTTGCGCCCTAGGCAAGGTGAGCTACTTTCACACACACACACACACCCCAAAATGCCAACTTTGATTTTTAAGAACATATGTTTCCTGGAAAAAATAAGAAGCACAAAACTTGAAACTGCTAAATTTATTTTAGAGCGCAAGAAATACGTCAGGCCAATTATAGCAAACAAATTGGAAAGGAACGTCTATGGGTCTAAAATGCATTATTTAATAGGAATATCACCTCCAATTTATCCCCCCCCAACTCACACGCGCACGCACACTCAGCATCACTCACTCCAAACAAACACACGCATGAACACATGCATTCACTCAAAGACCCCCTGCACCCCCTTCACCCACACATTCTCTCTCTCTCTCTCTTCCGGGCGCGTTCTGGAAGTCCGAATGTGGAGCCGCCGCCCCCACCCCAGCGTCCCTGGGTTCGCTTCAGCCGGGCAGGAGCGGGGTGCCATCTTGCCTGCCCAGGCCCAGCTGAACCCTCGGGCCGGGCCGGCTCACAGCCAACGCGCATGAGTGCTGCACTGTGCCCGGCGCCCCTCTTAGCTTGGCGCTCTAGGCAGCCACCTGAGTGGCCTCTATGGTAGCACCGGCCCTGCTCTCATACCAACCTCTTTAGCCCTGCGCATGGTCGCCAGCTGCTGCAAGACGTCCTCCACATCCTCCAGGTCCCCCTCGTCCCCCTCGTCCTCCAGGCAGGAGTTGCCCTTGAAAGGGTCGATGACGATCTCTTCGTGGCCCCAAATCTCCCGGCGGCAAAAGGGGCAGGTGTGCGCTTCGGCGAGCTGGCGGGACGCGGCGGGGGCGCCGTTAGGATTTGCTGCCAGCCACCGGGACTGAGGCAAGGCCAAATGCGTGTCCTGGGGAAGGGAGGCAGGAGAGATAAGGGGAGGGGGGACTGAGTGGTAGAGGGTCAGAAGGCACCGGAGTCGCCCCGGCTGTGTGCACCGCTTGTCAATAGAGTTAACCAGGGGGAACTGCAACAAAATGTTACAGTGCGGGGTGCTTCGGTGCAGGATTCCAGCTAATCCGTTCCGTTCCACTTCCCACGTGTTTTCTTTCCAACCAACCCATACCCACAAGAAACAAGTCAGCATTTCATAGCCACTGAGGATGCTTAGTTCTCACTGAGTGGCCTTGTTCCAACCACTTCCCCGACAGGATTCTCTCTCTAAAGCAGCCTTCCTCAACCTGGGGCGCTCCAGATGTGTTGGACTACATCTCCCAGAATGCCCCAGCCAGCTGGCTGGGGCATTCTGGGAGATGCAGTCCAACACATCTGGAGCGCCCCCGGTTGAGGAAGGCTGCTCTAAAGGCTATCACATGTCTGCATACCTTGGTTTGTTTCTTTTTTAATTATTCCTTTTTTTATATTGCCCATTAGCTGAGGCTCTCTGGGCAGTGAGCAAATAAAAGCATACAATGCAACAAGTATAGATCAATTTAAGATGTTAAAAGTAATCCCTTCTAGCCTTCTCCGTGGGACAAAAGAACACCCCAGGAAGTCCGACTTTTTTTTAAAGACGGAAGTGGGCGCCGTTTCCTGCTGTGTGCAGGAGAAGCAGCGGGATCAAAACAGCCCACTGAATGGGCCCCTCGCAGGTCGTTTACTTCCTCTCTCAGAGAGGAAGTAATGAGGGACAAACGCGTGGGCAGAGAAGCGACGGCAAGGAAACGCGATTCCCCCCGTGTGATGACGCTCACAGTCGGAACAGGACAGAAACGCTACAGGGAAACGTCTCCAAAAGTGCAATTGTGAGATGCCCGAATTTTAGGACGAGGCAACTCACGCGGAACGCAATCAACAGAAAATGAGGTTTCTGCGGTAAAAGGAAATAAGACCCAAAACTTTGGCAGGTCTTTCATCCGGAACGCTAGCAAACAGGCGGCGTTTTCAGACCTTTTACAAAACCGTTGCAGGAACTGAATATTAACCAGCGGTGGGCCTTTTCCCTTTTGTACATAACTAAAAGAAAGTCGTCTCGGTACAAGCCTTAAAGGGGAGTCTAGAATTCAATCGAAGCAATAAGAGGGAAGGACAGGCCAGGAGGGAAGGACAGGAGATGGTCAGATTTGATTTGCTGCAAGAAGCAGCTACCGAAAGACGCACTGAGGCCCAGCTGTGTGGGTCCCTGGGTAGTTAAGTAGGCCGGAAACTCACCTGCCATGCATCCAGGCAGCTCCTGCAGAGCAGATGCCCGCAGGGCTGGATTCGGACATCCTTGTCGTTCTCGGCACAGATCTTGCACAGCTGGAACGTGGATCCCACCTGACAGTAGAGCTCATACTGTTCCTGCGGAAGCAGCAGGGGAAAGGGATGCAGGACATAACTGCTCGCTGTGCCCGTTTGCAAGAAATAAGAGTCTGCACCTGCCAGGACCTGCCTGACCTCTGAAACCAGGGGCACTGGAAACAAGGAATCCACTGAAGATCTTAATAAATGGGACGGTTCATATTTTATGCCTGAATCCCATCAATCTTCTACTTAATTTTGAAGTCCAACCATCTCTGTGGCCTAATCACTTTGGGGAGAGCAGAAAGCTGTGGTGAAGTTATGAAAGTCCTCTTCAAATACTTGACAGGTTGTCGCACAGAGGAGGGCCGGGATCTCTTCTCGATCCTCCCAGAGTGCAGGACACGGAATCATGGGCTCAAGTTACAGGAAGCCGGATTCAGGCTGGACATCAGGAAAAGTTTCCTGACTGTTAGAGCAGTACGACAACAGAACCCATGATCTAGGAGGGTCGTGGGCTCTCCCACACTAGAGGCCTTCAAGAGGCAGCTGTACAGGTGGGCTTTAAGGTGGATTCCTGCATTGAGCAGGGGGTTAGACTTGATGGCCTTAGAGGCCCCTTCCAACTCAACAGTTCTATAATTCTATGAAGCTTTAGGCATAAGGTGCCTAAAGGCACTTGTGGGTGGACTTACCTGTGAGACCCGAATTCGGTTTGGTGGTGATACCTCAGTCAACTCTGATAGGTCTGGATTCATGTTCTTCCCATCGGGATACAGGTAGCTGCGGGATGAGATGGTGCACGGCAGAATGTTTCTTACAGTCTGTTAGCTCAGCCTTCCCCAACCTGCAGCCCTCCAGATGTGTTGGATTGCAACTCCCATCATTCCCAGGCTGGGGATGATGGTAGTTGCAATTCAACCCATCTGGAAGGCACCAGGCTATGGGAGGCTGGTGCAGAAGTAGAATTGGCAAGGTGATATTTAACTTAACTATTACTGTCTTGAGCTTCGTCAGGAAAGTTTAAATGGTTCAGCATACAAATCCTACACAGACTCTTACCTAGAAGTCAGACTCATTGAACAGAGCGGGTTTGATCTGGACTTTGTCATCTCCAGCGAGGAGACCCATTAAATCCTATTGATTTCCACGGGTCTTCTCTCTAAGCATGACAACATCTGGATCCAACCCAGTTGGACTAACATCTTTTGCAGTGTGCTTTTTTTTTTTAGGTCTCTCATTTTTAGCAAGTAGAGTCATTAAGTTCTATTGCTTTCCATAGGTCTCCTCTCTAAGCATGATGACATCTGGATCTGACCCAGTTGCACTGACGTCCTTTGCAGTGTCTATTTTTTTTGGGGTTTTAGGTCCTCAATCGTTTGGTTTCCTTTTAAAATAAAATAAAAAATCAGATGTAAAGTCTGACGTTTCGTCGTGTTAGGAACCAGGGTGGATTCGATTTAAATCACAGTTTAAATCACTACTCAGAAAGACTCTATTTAAACATGTGACTCGCCCCCCACAAAAAAGTGCACTCTGTTCATTGAATTTTTTGAAACGTCGCACTTAAGAGGAAAGGGGTTGATTCTGTGGACATAGATTTGCAAAGGAACAATGGGGTTGTGATCTCTGCAGACACAAATTCACACTTTTGAGAACTGTAAAACCAAGCATCTGTGATCATATCTTCTAGATAGAAAAAATTGCCCAATAATCTTACAGAAACCTCTGGAAGAGCATGACATTGCGCATGGATTCATGGAATTCATTTGCCAAAAAATTTAAACATTGCATGAATATACAGCCTCTATTTATTTATTTATTTATTACATTTCTATACCTCCCAATAGCCGGAGCTCTCTGGGCGGTTCACAAAAATTGCGACATAATTAAAAACTAATCCTTATTTCATGATAAATAACCTTTGGACTATAATGTATCTTAAATAGAAAACTATCTTTAGAGAGATTTTTCCTCAAAAAGCATTTTATTAAAAAAAATCCAATTTAAATTTAAAAAAGTCATTTTTTATTTTATTTTATTTTTAAAAAAACCACTGATTTTTATCTACCCTTTTAGGAACTCATGCAAAAGTGAATCCCCCCCATCCCCTATCACTCACTAGCCCTCCTTGTGTCCGTCAATCAGCGCCTGGAAGAGCGGTTTGTTCTGGGGGATCGTCTGTAAGATGCTCCCGTCCTCCGTCACGTAGCCGATGGCCCACTGGCCCAGTCGGGTGCAGCTGAGTCGGAAGATATAGCTGAGAAAGAGAAAGAAAGAGGCCGCTGCTGAGTGGGAGAGTCGCGGCTTTGCATGCAAGAGGACCCAGGTTCGATCCCTGGCATCTCCTGGTAGGACTAGGAAGAAAACCTGCTGGGGACCTTGGAGATGGTGTGCACCAGCAACAGTTCCCCAGCAACTGTGTGCACCAGTTGCTGGGGAACATAGGTGGGAGGGTGCTGTTGCACCATGTCCTGCTTGTTCAACCCTGGCCAATGGCTGGTTGGCCACTGTGTGAACTAGATGGACCCTCGGTCTGATCCATAAGGGCTCTTCTTATGTTCTTCTAGCCCAAACATGGGCTGCAATGCAATCTGTGATCAAAGTCCACGCTTGCGATGTGATTCGTGGGTCCTCGCGGAGGGCATCACTTTACCTGCCGGGCTTGCTGCTGTACGCCTGCAGCCGGGCCTTCACCTCATCATAGGTGAGGAAGGCCATGTACCCTGGATGCGTGACTGCCAGGTACGTCCAGTTCTTCAGCAGCGTCGACCAAGGCTGTGGGGGAGATGAGTGCAGGAGACGAACATTAGGAGAACGTGGGACGTACATGACAAGCAGGGAGCTATGACAAAACCTTATGGCGTGTCCCTAGGGATGTTTTCAATGCTCATGCACAGAAAGGCAGTCAAACAGACAAAATGGCATACACACACACACACACACAGAGGGAATCTGCTGCTTTAAAGGAGTTTTATCTGCTGTCTTACGTTTTTATATGCTGCTACCTGTGTGCGGTTCCTTGTAATTAACTGTAATTTGTATGGATTGCCTTGTGGGGTTTTGTTTTTATTGAGTTGGTAAACTCCTTTGAATGGTCCCCTAAAAAGTGGTGTAAGTAATAAATTGATAAAATCAACTGGGACCTGCAACAAAACGTTGCAGTATATCCTCACTTCCTTCTAACAGGCGTGCTCCTGTTACAGCGCAATCCTATTCACATTCAGACAGAAAAAAAAAGTCCTACAACTTTCAGCATTCCCCAGCCAGCGTGGCTGGCTGGGGAATGCTGGGAGTTGTAGGACTTTTTGTTTCTGTCTGCACATGCATAGGATTGCGCCTTTAAGGGCTCTTGTCTGCCGGCCATGCCCTTCTCGAAGGTACTCCGTTCCATCCCTGCCTCACTAGCTGTCTGCTTTTCTTTTCCAACTGACACTCAGCCTCCTGGAGTTACTGAGCATGATCAGGCCTCATTGGGCCATTGTGCAGGGCATGGGTACGATTGCCCCTTTTGTATTTTTAAAAGATGTTTTCCTTCGTCCTTCTGCAAAACCCGCCATTTTTCTGAGCACTTTAATATCTCCTTATTTCATGGTGCTCCTGCTCTGGCTTTACCGTCGTCCACACTCACCAAATTAGTTTGCAATTAGAGGGAACGGCACATTCTTTTGCAGACACCATTACTTGTCCCTTGTGAGTGTTAAGCGGGGGTGTTTTGCCGGTTAAAGAAGCGACTCCTTCCTTCCCTCCCCCCAGACCCACCCCCATTTCAACCGAACCAAGAGACTTGCAACCCTTCCCAGGCTTTCAGTAACGGAAACTTTGGGCCGCTACCTAGAGCGGCTGACCCCCTCTCTCCACCCACACATGGCAGCCTTGAACGATGGACCGAGAGAAGCCACATCCTGCCGTGTGGTCCACAGCTCTCCTTGCTGATAGGCCAGAGAGCAAACCTGCAAAAAGGCAACGTTCATCCATGGAGGGGGAGGAGGGGTGTGTGTGTGGTGCGTGAACAAGGAAACGTGCACTTGTCAGAAGCAGCCCAGAGCCTCTCTCCCATTCGCAAGGCTAGGGTGACCATATTTGGGAAACCAAAAAAGAGGACACCTAGTGTGCGTGGGGGGAAGCAGCTTTCTGAGTCCTGCAGAAAGTACTTTATTCCCCCGCCACCTTAAAGAACCCAATTGGAGTGGAGGAGGGGAAAGGATTTCATTCTGCACCACCACCATCCACTCCAATTGGGGCCTTTTCTATAATGTCCACGAATGACCCACTTTCCCCTTTAAGACCTCAATTGGAGCTCGGGGTGGGGGAATGATGTGCCTCAAGAAAGCACGTCATTCCCTCCTGCCATGCTAATGGCAGCCTTAAAGGGGAAGGTGTGTCATTCCAGGACATTATTGAAAATTATAGAAAATCCCCCCTGACACCATGGAAAGAACAAAAACCAGGACAAATCCGGGGAAATCCTGACAGTTGGTCACCCTACGCAAGGCCCAACGTCAAAACAGAAAGATAAACCGGGAGGTGCAAAGGCTGTCAAGCAGCTAAAGCAGACCCCCAAAAGGAGAGAAATGTCTCAGGATGCAAAGATTTTGTTGGTGAAAAGCCCAATAGGAAGCCTGGTTATTAACATGGGACATACATGACAAGCAGGGAGCTATGACAAAACCTTATGGAGTACCCCTAGGGATGTTTTCAGTTCTCATGCACAGAAAGGCAGTCAAATAGACAAAATGGCAAACACACACACACAGGGAATCTGCTGCTTTAAAGGAGTTTTGTCTGTTGCGGTGTTGCGCACAAGACAAGAATCCTGTGTGTGGTTCCTTGTAATTAATTGTAATTTGTATGGATTGCCTTGTGGGGGTTTGTTTTTATTGAGCTGGTAAACTGCTTTGAATGATCCCCTAAAAAATGGTGTAAGTAATAAATCGATAAAATCAACCGGGACCTGCAACAAAAAGTTGCAGTGTATCCTCAGTCACTTCCTTCTAACAGGCATGCTCCTGTTATAGCGCAATCCTATGCACATTTAGACAGGAAAAAAAGTCCTACAACTCTCAGCATCCTTGGGGGTCCTTCTCCGTGAGCCCCTGCCAGAGGAAGTGAGGCAGGTGGCTACCAGGAGGAGGGCCTTCTCTGCTGTGGCACCCCGGCTGTGGAATGAGCTCCCTAAGGAGGTTTCACCTGGCACCTATGCTACATTCTTTCAGACGCCAGTTGAAGATCTTTTTATTCTCTCAGCGTTTAGTCTATAAATTTAATTTTAACTTGGCTGTTTTACATTTGTATTTTACATTTGTATTTCTGCACTGCTGCTGTTTTTATCCTGGTTGTGCTTTTATATTGCATTTTGTATCATGTTTTTATACTTTGAATGGTTTCAATTTGTGTGAACCGCCCAGGGAGCTTCAGCTATTGGGCGGTATAAAAAATGTAATAAATAAATAAATTATTTTATTGGTAGAAAGTTCTTTTTGGCACAATGTCCAAAAGAGCTGCAACCCTTCCCACAAAAGACGAAGTTCTGAAATGGCTAGACTCATGCCTAAGGTGCTAACTTTGAATTTATTTATTTTTAAATTAGCCCTGCTTTCTTGGCTTTAGCACAGGGCCAGGGAATGTCTTCCAAAGCACAAATTAAATTCTGGAGAAGCACTGGGGTGATGTGTCCCAGTGGTGTGTGGGGCCAAAAAGCCTCATCATCTTTTAGCGTAAAGGTTTGCTGCCAGTAACAAAGCCTTAGGAGAAGCATTCGGACTTTCAGTCTGAACTAGTCAGAACTCTAAAGGAGCAGCTTAAATAGCTTTGCAGTTTGGATATCTCCTTTAGAGTTTTGACTGGTTTAGCCTGAAACTTGGAGTGGGTTCACCACCCCACTGACATCAGAGCCACCAGCCTCTACTGGGTGGGGAGAAGCGGGCGTAGCCATTTGAAGAATCCCAGAGGACCAGACTGAGACTGCGGGCCTCTGGATCCCCATCCCTGTGTTAGCCTGATATACAAAACTTTACAGTGAAATCCTATATCTATTCAGAAGTATTTCCCACAGAGTTCAATGGGGCTTCCTCCCAGGTAAGTGGGTCTATAATTGCAGTCTTAGCGGACGAAGATTTTCCTGGTGTGGAAAGAAATGGTTGTACAAGTTTCAATTGTAAAATAATATTTTCATTAGTTCAGCATAATTAAAAACTGGCCTACAAGACAGAGTTAAACAGTGATTGAACAGTCATTTCTTCGTTGCACGACCCTTGTGAACTGTAGTTCTGGGGATAAAAGGGCATTAAAGATCTCTAAGAGAGAATCCTCATCAGCTTCTCATGAAGCGACAATTCTTTGGGAGAAGCCATGGCATTTAAAGTGGGCTCATTTCAATTTATGTTTGTAGCATGTAGGTATGGAGTTCGTTATCAGCGAATTCCGGCAGCAGAATTTCGATCTGCAAATGCCGAAACGAGGTTGACGAAAACTTGAAATTCCACACCGATAAAATAAAATAAAATATCGGTTGCCCAGTTCACCCTATTTCCTAAAATTGAGGGGGCCATGGGCTAGTTCAGATTCTCAGATCCAAGATCAGAGACAGTACTCTGACCTCAGAGCTAGGAAGCGAAACTCCGATCTCCCTCCCTCACACTGGCTGCCTCTTTGATGTCAGGAACACAACCTTGGAGAGGAGGGGAAAAGGCTGTTTTGGTAGTTGGGGAAGGGAGGAGACTGGAGAGGTGAGGATACGAGCTATCCTGAGGCCTGCCCAGCCTCCTTCCCTCTGAGACACTTTTGCTAGACGGGCAAAATAGCCCATCTAGCAAAAATGCAGGGCGGGAGGATGGAGAGGTGAAGATTGCCTCCTCTGCTCCTCTCGCCCTACATAGGATGATTGTTGCAATAGGGTTACGCCCAAATTTTGATTATTTTGAATTTGAGGTTTGGCAAGTTGTTGGTGGTAAACCCGCCCCCCTCCACCCTTGCACAAAAGGTTCCTGTCTGCTCCCGGGGTGTACCTGGAAGAGGCGGGTGAAAATGTCAAACTCGAATATGGAGATGTGCCCGTTGCAGGCGAGGTCGATGGTGGATCTCAATGCTATGGCCATTGGGCCAGGATCCACATGGTGGAACCGACTGAGCCCTTCTCGAAATTCGACCCAGGATACCAGGCTCCTGCGGAGAAGAGGAAGGAGAAAGCATTGACGGACCAGCATGTTACATTCAGAGGTAGAGTTGAGGGGCATTTGTTTTGATGCCGGCATATCCACACTGCAAACCCATAGTGGGTTTATCCTCATTTGAGCTTCTGCCAAAGAAACCTGGGAACTGCAGTCTGGTGAGAATGCTGACGAGAATTCTCTGATAAGAGTTGACTAGGACCTCCTCACAGAACTGCAGCTCCCAGTGTGCCCTGAGAACATGGATTTTTTTATTATTATTATTAAAGCACTTTAGATCTGTGGTGTCGATATGCCCTGGGTGTGGCAGGTACAGAACACGTTGGAAGGCTTTCCTGGAATTCACCGCACGAGCTTTTTAACAAATTATTTTATGACTGCTTTAATAATGAGCAGATGGAAGGAAGGATCGCTGCACTCAGGCTAATAATATGCACGTCATTGAAATAAACAATCGTTGGAGAAGGCTTGAACAGAGTTAAGCAAAACGCGTTAACTGAGAATATCTTTCCACAGCCTTTCGTTGTGTGGCTAGAAGTTTTGGTACGGCCGACTCTTTCGCTCCACTTAAGTTCAATTAAAAGAAAAGAAGTTAAGGATATGATTATGAGCACTCTCATACATTTACAGATAAAGTAATAAACTAAAAACAGGGCTCATTTGACTCTGGCCAAACGCGTTTCGACGTTTGTCTTCGTCAGTGGCCCAATCACTAAGCTGTAGAGTACTCAGAACTATTTTTTCAAAAAGGGGCTGACTTAGGTATTCCCCCAAATTGTGATTTTTATATGTCACTCGTTGGAAGTATTAATAATTTAACTTCATTTGTATTACATTTTAATTTATAATCATATATAATGTTGTAAACCGCCCAGAGAGCTTCAGCTGTGGGCGGTATATAAATGTAATAAAATAAAATAAAATAAATAAATAAATAAATAAATAACTATCTTTAACTTCTTTTCTTTTAATTGTCCGGTTTTGGTTAAGGGTTAGCACCTTACGTTCAGCCTGTACATTTGTAAAGGGATGCAAACATTACAAATAGGGCGGCCATTTATGCAAATTTCAAAAATAATAATAATTTAGAAAATAATAATAATACATTTAGAAAATAATAACAATTATTTAAATAGAAATACAGATCTCACATAGGGCTCATCTACACCAAGCAGGATATTTCTCTATGAAAGTGGTATAAAAGCAGTATATAAAAGGCAGGAGCCACACGACTGCTTTAGAGCGGTATTGAAGTGCACTGACAACTGTTGGGGCCCATTGACACATACCATATACCGCTTTCGTACCGCTTCCGTAGTGCAATATCCTGCTTGGTGTAGATGTGTCATGGGCCCCAACAGTTGTCAGTGCACTTCAGTACCATTATAAAGCACTAGTGTAGATCCTGCAGTGCACTTCAATATCAGTATAAAGCAGTGGTGTGGCTCCTGCCTTTTATATACCACTTTCAAAGTGGAATATTCTGCTTGGTGTAGATGAGCCCATAGTGTGGAAGGCAGTGACCATGTGACCTGTATGCCTACTTCTTCCTCCTGCTGCCCAGGGGCTCTCTGTGTATTTTATGGTTCTTTATGTTTACACTGGAACTGGAAAAGACAGCCTTTCAAATAGAGGACTGTCCTCCGTAAAAAATGCCAATGCACCTCCAGTGACCTTCTTTCAAAGGCAACCAAACCTGGTTAAATGCTGTGTCCCTGAGATGTCTCCCTGGAGTTCTGGGTTGTGTGTAACAATCCCCAATAAAACACTTCTCTCCTTAGCCACTGACAAACCACAAAACAGAATACGTCCAAGGAAAATTACGTGTGTAAAAAATATGACAAAATGTTAATATAAATACTGATATTTTACACAGGATTTCAAACAGTTGTTTAGCAGTCCATCAATGTATCAACATCTACATAGTTACCAAATCAAAAGGCTGCACAAATATACAATGCCCCCAAACTGGTCCTGTTCAGTGGGAAAAACATAAGCAGTAATTACAGCCTTTACTACAACAAGGTTTTCACGAAGCTGAACTTCCTACAAGGAACCTGTAAAACCAAATACACAAACTTAGAGATACCTGGGATGATATACTTTACCCGAATAATCAGATAAATGTAAACTAATTAAAAAAACAATTTTCCAGGTTTATTTTGTATATTTGTACAGCCTTTTGATTTGGAAATCCGTGTTGTAACTATGTTTGTGTGATCTGTTGCTGGACTGCTATTCAATTGCTTTGAATTTTGTGTGAAATATCATTATTTATATTAAAATTTTCTCATGATATTTTTACACGCGTGATTTTTGCTAAACCTATTCTGTTTTGCTGTGTGTAACAATACCACGGATGGGAAAGAATTGTGTTGCGGTGACAATGGCTGGGTTCACACATCACGCTGAACCATGGATTGTTTGTTGAACTATGGGTTAGTGTGTTGTCCAAACTCGGGACATTTTCCACAGTGTGGCTTGTAAACCACCCTGAACAACCCAACAGCAAATCATGGTTTCTCAAGTGGCCTGTTCAAGAAAGATAAGCTGCACCGCATAGTTAACGATGCACCTTCCAGAAAATGTCCTGGGTTCAGACACACACTAACCCACAGTTCAACAAACAACCCAAGGTTCACTGCGCTCAACATCTAAGGTCCTCCTCCGAGTGCCTACTCCGAGGGAAGCTCGGAGGATGGCAACAAGGGAGAGGGCCTTCTCAGTGGTGGCCCCCCGACTGTGGAATGATCTTCCCGATGAGGCTCGCCTGGCGCCAACATTGTTATCTTTTCGGCGCCAAGTCAAGACTTTTCTCTTCTCTCTTTTCTTTTCTCTCCCAGGCATTTTAACAGCTTTTTAACAGCTTTTTAACAGCATTTAACAACGTTAAGTTTGTTTTTAATGGACCCCAGAATTGTTGTTTTTAAATGGATACTGTTGTTTTTATACTGTTTTTATGTTTTTTTTTTAATTTTTGTATACTTTTAATGTTTACTATTTTTAATTGTTGTGAACCGCCCAGAGAGCTTTGGCTGTGGGACGGTATATAAATGTAATAAAATAAATAAATAAATAAATAAATAAATAAATAAATAAGAACCCACACCCAACCACTCAGTGTGGGTTAGCGTCTTATGTGAACCCAGCCGCAATGGATGTAAGAAGAGGAGGATGTGTGTGGGGTGGGTGGGAATACCAGGATCGGTTTTCAATGTCTCACCGTCCAGCCCATGTCTCCCTCCAGAAGGACTGGGCCTCTGGTTTGCTGAGTTGGTACAAGCTGCCCTGGTCTTTCCCGCCAGGAAATAGGGCCTGGAGCTCAGCCACCATGTGGCTAAAGATCAGCGAAAGCTTGGTCAGGTTCCTCCTGCAGTGAGACAAGCAAACAATGGAGTCCGAATCAGTCCGCGTGTCCTCAAAGACCATTGTCTTAGCTGTAGGTCATTGCAGCCGTACACATCTGCAATGATTCACAAACGGCGCATAGAGAGATAATTAAAAAAAAACCCACCAACCAAGCCGCAACCTGCAATTACAAATAAGAGCACCGGCACAACAGTACCAGCTTTGAAGAAACTTCCATGCGTGATTTGCAACTGCAAAGCTTTACCTGTTAAATTTTGGTCTACATGTTTAACTGTCAAAGGCACAAGAGCCCAGCCAGAAAAGAAGAGTTGTCCATTAGAGTTGACCCCTCTGGGCCTGTTCAGATGACATCATGGACTTCCAGAGCTGTTTCCAGATGTACAGGTCCTAGCACTACCTATCAATCGCAAGACATTGTCCAGCGATTCTAATTGTCCCCCCTCCTTAATGGTTGTGTGTGGAGAGAGAGAGAGAGAGAGAGAGAGAGAGAGAGAGAGAAGATGTCAGACAGGTGGGAAGTCTCCTTCAAAATCACACCAGCCCTTTCTTGGCCTCCATGAACTCAGCTTTTATCCGGAAAGGTCTCACCGCGGCCTGGTACCGAGTGTTCCACGCGGGAGGGGAGGGACCCTGGTTACCTAGCAACCAGCCCTACCGCAACTGATAAAGGAGGACCAAAGTCCAACTAACAAAAATGGAGTTGCAGGTGGAGGAGTAGAGGGCAGGGTGGCCTACTTTGTTTGTGACCAGTCCTTGTTCCTCTGCTTTTAACAGCAGCTTGATCTGGACACCCTGGGGGCATCATCTATATTCAGTGCTGCTTCACTTACTGATTCCTCCTAAACCTCACAGCATCCCTAATGTGAAGCAGCAACAATAGTTTACATGGGCAGGGTGAGCACGGGTTATTCAGCCAGGAAAGTTCGCAGCGCCGTTAGCTCACAGCAGTAATGGGCAGCAAAAATCAAAGGACCGAAAACCGCCGAAATCTTTTCTTGTTTTGTTTTCTGGGAACTCTGCGTCACACTGTAGCTTTCAAAGCCTGTTTTTGTGCCTCTGTGCCACTACAGTCCTTTGAATTTATGCGCTATACATAATAACCGTCCTTACTTTCGTTCCAGACTGTAATATGTCATTAATATGCCTTCTCTGTAGCGGCACCCTCCCTCTGGAAAACTCTCCTTCTGGAAAACTCTCCCTCGTGTGGTTCGGGAGGCGAAAAATGTAATAACTTTTAAACGCCTCCTAAAAACATATCTTTTTAAACAAGCCTTCCCTGGACTGTAATTTATTCTGGTTTTATGTGATTTTAAAGTTTTAAACTGGATTTTATGGTTTTAGTTGTAAACCGCCCAGAGAGCTTAGGCTGTTGGGCAGTATAAATATGTAATAAATCAATAAAATAAATAATTACTAAACACTCAGTTGAGGCTGCTCGAGCCCAACCCCAGACCCCTGCCCTGTATTCCCGTGCCTACCGTGCCTGGGATCTACCCCTTAACTACGCCCGCCCACTCTCTGAACCCAAACTGACGCCACCACTGACACACGTACAAACAACTGTGGCAACATCAGAGCAATGTAAAACGTTGCGGTAAAACGACACGTTGAAAATGTGCAGCTTCGCGAGTCGGAGGCTGCGTCGTATAAACAATGGGGCGCAACTGGGCAGCCATGACGGAGTATGCAGAATGTATAGACACGCCTCCTATCACAGGCTATCACATTCTCTGTACCACAAAAGCAATGCCTGCCGCGTTTTGCAGTTCATGTAGGTGGTATTAAACCAGCGTAGGTCCGGTTGTTTTTCGTTTTGTTTTTCGTTGGTTAGTTGGCAGTCTTAGAGAGGAGATCAAGTTCTGTCGAAACCTATAAACTTTGTCAACCACAAACACCCTGAACTTACAAGACTTCCTGATTGTGCTTTGCCATTCTGTACCACCTCCCCCCACTTCTCCAAGTTCCCCGTTATTCACTTGAAGGCCTGGTTGTTTTTAGCAATTTGTGCAGAATAACCAGCTGACGGTTGCAAAGGTGCATCACGGACTTATTTATTTATTTAAAATATTTGTATC
Organism: Elgaria multicarinata webbii; assembly: GCF_023053635.1. Taxonomy (NCBI): domain Eukaryota; kingdom Metazoa; phylum Chordata; class Lepidosauria; order Squamata; family Anguidae; genus Elgaria; species Elgaria multicarinata. The sequence continues at coordinate 28,907,505 of NC_086183.1, read as the reverse complement.
CCTCCCTATATTACTAGGATCTCAGGGCGGCGTACAGATAAAATCATACAATATAAAACAATAAATATACACAAATTAAACCATGAATCAAGTTAAAACCAATATATAACTTAAAAGCAGTAAAAACAATTAAAACAGTTAAAACAATGTGCAATCCAGGTGAATTTAACCATTAAAGGCTTTGTTAAAAAGCCATGTTTTCACTTGGCGCCAGTATAGAGTCAGTGTTGGTGCCAGTCAGGCCTCCAAGGGGAGGGCATTCCACTGTCGGGGTGCCACCACAGAGAAAGCCCTGTCCCATGTCCCATCATAGTGTATGTGTTGCATTGGTGGGATGCGGAGGAGGACTCCTCCAACAGATCTCAAGTCTCGGGCAGGCATATATAGGGAGAGGCGCTCCCCTCAAGGAGAGGGGCTTCCAGAGCTGTTTCCAGACGTACAGCTCCTAGCACTATCAATCACAAGACACTGTGCAGCGATTCTAACTGTCCCCCCTCCTTAATGGTGTGTGTGTGTTTGTGTGTGTGTGTGTGTAGAGAGAAAAGATGTAAGACAGGAGGGTTTACAAATGGAAGATGTGGTTATCTTGATCTCACAATTCTGTGAAAGAGATGGGGCAATTGCAGGATCAAATCTTTCCCGGAAGATAAATAACCAGGTGGATGGGGAAAATTTCACGCACACACAGACACACACACCTTCCTCACCCGGCTTGGATTGTTTAATGTCTAATAAAGCTTTCTAGCAAATAAGGCAGTATATAAATGTTTATAATATAACAATAAATAATAAAGCCCTAGGTTCTTAACAATCATGGCCTATTCCATTCATGACATGCCCTTGATTTTAAGGAATAATAATAATAATAATACCATATTTCTTCGATTCTAAGACGCCATTGATTGTAAGATGCATAGTAATTTCAGTACCACCAACAGAAAAAAAGCTTTGCTTCTAAGAAATAATAAATGCACCCGCGATTCTAAGACGCACCCCGTTTTTAGAGATGTTTATATGGGGGAAAAGGTGTGTCTTAGAATCGAAGCAATACGGTAATAATAATAATAATAATAATAATAATAATAATAATAATACATTCCTATCCTTCACCACGGCAGAAACTCTGTGCCCTTAAGAGCTGCAGGTGCCAGGCAGAAATGAAAAAGGAGCAGCTTTTCTTGAAAACAGACTGCTGGCAACAATAGCACCTTACCAGCTGCACCTGAATTCTTTCCAACCAGGCTACTGTTAAAAGGGCATTGATTAGGAAAAAGAGTAGAGTTCCGTGCTCCCCGTTTAAAACAGGGTTGCTTCAGACCATCGAGAGGGTTGCTACTTAAAAAAAAAAAATCTGGCCAGTCTCCTGCGCTGTTAAACTTCTGTGTAACAGGCAGAAATCTAACAGGCGTAGCTTCCCACCATCATGATAGAATTCTGTGGAGGAAGGGAAGGGTGTACGCACCCTTGCCTTCTAGTTCCTAGATATCTAGGCCCTAGACAGAAGTAGCAGGCGTGAAGCAGCATAGCAACATCCTTGTAGCATCCCCTGGAATGTGGAAACCAGCCCTCTCCCCGGCCCCAACAAATCTCTTTTTCTCTTTATTTATGATCTTTTTTACCTCGCGGCCGAGCCCTCTTGGAAGATCTCCTCTTTCTCCCTCTTGAAGAGCCGGATGGCTTGTTTAATTTTTTCCAGCAAGTTGGCGAGGTAGACCTGAAAGTACTCCCCTTCCCAGAGCTGGGTCCCGTTCTGCTCACGAATCAGCCGTAGGTGCTGGTGGGTTTGGGGCAGGAGGAAGGGCAGGTGAGGCGGGCTGTTCCGGAGCCCTAGGCGAGGTTGGTTCACCAGGTGCTGCAGCTTCGTCAGGCCCTCGAGGGCTTTGTCCAGAGAGCGGTGGCCTGAAATCCACCGAGGAATTCGGGCAGGGCGCAACGGAATGGCCATGGCAGGGGAGAAAGGAAAGGAAAGGAAAGGAGGGGAAAGGAGGGGAAAATGGGCGAAGCTGCCCAGGTGAGGCCTAACCCAGCCGGAGCTTCCTGGGTGCCAGCCGCAGAGCCAGGGCGGCCGGTTTGGGAGGGCGCTGTGTTGAGTCAGGGAGAAAAGTCAGCCAGCCAGCCAGCAAGGGAGGAGACGGAAGAAGGAAAGGTAGAAAAACAAGAGCCAAAGAGCAGTGCAGGCAAAGAAACAAAAAACAAAGCAAAAAAACCGACCCCCAAAAAAACCCCTGAAAAGGAAACAACACCGAGCAAGAGGCCTTGACAACACACCACACTGTCTGCAGCGCACTGGCCACAAACACAGGGAAGAATTCAGCGTACAGCAGTGGACCGACAGGCATCAGCCTGCATAAAGCAGTCTTGTTTGTCTGCCTGAGGGCACTGCGCACCTCCCAGTGCTCTAGTTGTACATCTCCCGCTACGAGCCGGGACTTTTATTTGTTGCCGTGGCGTGCTAGGTGCTGTACAGGCTACTGGAGTGGGAGGACGGGGTGCCAGGTCTTCGCCCTTTCTTCCCTTTCGCCTCTGAAACAGATGCCCCACGTGCCTGAGTTTGGCAGGAGAAGCGTCTCCCGCTTATTTCACCTCGGCTATGTTTCTACTGGCTATCAAGGCCTGCCAGACCCCCCCCCAAAAAAATGGCCAGGGGTGTTGCTAGGCAACATTCAGGCCCCCAAACATGCAGGGCCCAAACTTTTTATCAGCAGGGAATGATATTGGGGTGGGGTGGGGATACTATAGCAGGTCTGGAGGGAGGGGGGGTAACCCTTCTCTCCCTAGCTGTAATCTCCCTTGAAAATCCCCCCAGATGGCAATTAAACTGAGAAAAATACACTTCTGGCACCAATAGATACTTTGCAGAATAGATCAGGGCTCATGGGAAATTGACGGAGGGCCAGGGCCCCAAGTGCCCAGGCCTACTGAAGGCCCTGCGTTTGTCCACCCTGCTGCGTTTCCCGGTCCCTCAAGCAAGCACACACTCCAGCAAACTGACACGGGGCAGCCATATCAGTGAGCATAGGCGTGCTCAAGGGCTGTGCCAGCTGTGCCCAGGCACACCCTAATGTTCCAAGCAATAAGTGCTAAATTGAGGGGGGCATTGAGGAGGGATTCAGAGGGGGATCCAGACACAGCAGTGACGGCCCTCCGGCTGCTCTCTGGCTGCTCCACCGCGCAGAAATGCTGTCCCTGAGAAAGCATCATTGTTGCCAGCAGCAGGAATGAAGTGGCAAGTGTCACCCTAAAGCCCCACCAATGCTGGGGGGTTAGGTAGGGTGACCATATGACCAGATTTGCCCGGATTTGTCCGGGTCTTTGATGACAAATCCAGGAGGGGGAGGGGAAATCTGGATTTTCTCCAAAGAGCAGCTCTAATGGGAATTAACAAAAATGCTTATAACTCCGTCATTTTTAAAAATAAAGACATGAAACTTGGCACAATGGTAGCTCTTAGGAAGGGATTTAATTTGAAACAGATCCGTTCATCCGTTGATTTTTTAGGGATTTTTTAAAAATTGAGGTTTTAACATTATTTTTAAAATCGTCATTTTTAAAGATAAAGAGATGAAAGTTGGCACCATGATAGCTTTTAGGTAGAGCTTTAGCCATACCAAATTTGAAACAGATCTGTTCAGCCATTGATTTTTAGGAATTTTTTAAAATGTGAGGATTTAAAAAAAATTAAAAACATTATTTTTAAAGATAAAGAGATGAAACTTGGCACCATGATTGTTCTTAACAAGGACTTTAGCTATGCCAAGTTTGAAACCACCCAGAGAGCTTCGGCTATTGGGTGGTATAAAATGTAACAAATAAATAAATAAACAAACAGATCTGTACATCCATTGAGTTGTAGGATTTTTTTAAAAAGTTTGAGGTTTCAAAATTATTTTTTAAAAATAATTTTAACATGGCGACCATGTTGTCCTCCTTTTTGGTTTCCAAAATATGGTCACCCTAGGTTAGGAGCCTCTCCTCATTCCACCCCCCTCTTGCAATGGCCCTCCCATGGTCAGGCAAGCCGAAGGCAGAGTAGGGCGTTGGTAGCTAAAGTGTTTAAAAAATAAACAAATAAAAATAATGTCCTTTATGACTGAGCATTCAATAAATGTTCATCTTTACAAAAATAAATAAATCCCTGGGTGCACACCCTAATGAAATGTGCTGCGCGCGCCTATGTCAGTGAGACTTCTTTATAGCAGGAAATCTCACAGCAAAAGCTTAACGGTTACATGCTCCAGAAATCATATCGCTGACGGTCAGTAAGCTCTAAGACAGTCCAGAACAGCCCAAGCTAATCACGACCACCGTGACTGAGATCCTCTTCAATGTGGTTTTCCCGTTGCTATGCTCTGAACCTTGGACAGCTCCTTTAGAGTTCTGATTGGTTTTGACTGAAACCCGGAGCGGATCCACCACCCTACTCACATTGGAGTCACCAGCCTCCACTGGTGGTGGGAGGAGAGAGAGAGAGAGAGAGAGAGAGAGAGAGATTTCCGCGCCCATGAAAAAGCCCCCAAAGTCTGGCCTTTGTAAGATGGAGGAGGTGTTTCTTAAGAAGCCTTCTTTAGGTTAGTCGGTGGGTTAATCTACTAACACCTCCTCCACTCTATTTTGCAAAGGGCAGACTTTCGGCTTTTTGTATGTTTGTTTGCTTTGCCTAGAAACGTTTTCCTTTTCTCTCTTCCCCTCACCCTATTATTAATTTATTTACTTGTTCCTTAGCAATGCAGTTTAAAGGTCCCTTCTAGAGAATCTAAAAACACTCTCAAATCAGGACCGTACATTACCCACCTCTGCTTTAGCTGGTCAAGTAATTATATCATCGTCATCATCATCATCACCAGCTCAGTGCAGATGGTTCTTTACAGGCTACCATAAGCAAAAGGCTCCTGCATCAAGAGGTTTACACTAAGTGTAAATTTAGGCCAGACAAGGGAACACTACAGGCTTGTGAGATTTGCTTCATTTTTTAAAAAATACCCCCCCCCCCAAATTCACCAACTAGAGCCAAGTTGGTGGTGGGGTTAATCACTTAGAATTCTGTAAACCGCCCAGAAAGCCCTGGCTATGGGAGTGGTATATAAGTGTAATAAATAAATAAATAAAAATAAATAAATAAATAAATAAATAATTCTGAGCCCAGGAATTTGAGGTTCAGGTTTACGTAGGGTGACCATATGAAAAGGAGCACAGGGCTCTTGTATCTTTAACAGTTGTACTGAAAAGGGAATTTCAGCAGGTGTCATTTGTATATATGGGGAACCTGGTGAAATTCCCTCTTCATCACAACAGTTATAGCTGCAGGCACCCTGCCCACTTTTAAATCTGGTCACTCTAGTATAGCTCCTGAAGCTTTAACTGTGGTAATGAAGAGGGAATTTTACCAGGTTCTCCATATATACAAAGGACACCTGCTGAAATTCCCTTTTCTATGCAACTGTTAAAGATACAGGAGCCCTGTCCTCCTTTTCATATGGTCACCCTAGGTTTTCTCTTTGTTTAATCTGAGTAACAGAACTGGACAGAGCTCATAAGAACATAAGCAGAGCCGTGCTGGATCAGACCAAGGCTCCATCTCGTCCAGCGTTCTGTTCACACAGTGACCAACCAACCATTGACCAAAGACCAACAAAGCTGAACAACCATCTGTCAGGGGTGCTTTAGGGTGGATTCCTGCACTGAGCAGGGGGTTGGACTCGTTGGCCTTGTAGTCCCCCTCCAACTCTACTATTCTATGATTCTATGGTTCTATGAAAGCAGGACATGGTGCAACATCACCCTCCCACCCATGTTCCCCAGCAACTGGTGTGTACATAGGTAGACTGCTCCTGTTCATAGAGGTAGAATATAGCCGTCAGGACTGGTAGCCATTGATAGCCTTCTCCTCCACGGATTTGTCCAATCCTCGTTTAAAGCCACCCAAATTGGTGGCCGTCAGCACATCTTGTGGCAGTGAGTGCCATAATTTTACTATACCCTGTGTGAAGTTCATCATCTGTTTTCAAAAAACAATCCACTCCTGATTGCCCCACCGCTTTTTATTTACTTGGGCTGGGGTGGGCGGTGGTGTCATTTTATTATTGCATTGTTAAACAGCCGAGCGTGAGAAATCTTTGCTGATCTGGGCTTCCTGATCTACCTTTTGTCCACTCCTTGAGGTGGCAACGGAAGAGACAGCAGAGGGAGGAAAAAGAGATGACAGTGAAGGGGTCAGAGCTAAGGGGTTTACTGGAAGAGCAAGAGAGAAGTGGCATTTGGAGCGGTCCCTTCTTCTGGGAGCAGGAAAGAAGGGTGCATAATTAATCAGCCTGTTGTGCATTATGGCATGGCAAGGGATGAGCAAGGCACAGCGTGAATACGGGCAGGGGTGGAGCAAAAGATGATTTGGGGCCAGTGGAGGCCCCGGGTTTCAGACAGAACCAGACAGAACTCTTAACAGAACTTATCCAAGGGAAGCACCACTGGAATGTGGCCTCGGAGTACTTCTCCGAAATCTATTTCAGCCCTCCGGCGGAAAGAGCTTCAACAATCCCTGCTCTAAAGTCATAGCTCCAGGCTGCTTTGGATTTGGGCACCTCTCCTTTGATCTTGCAAGGATGGGGAACCTGTGACTCACCAGGTGTTGTTGGACTGCAACCAGTGGAGGCTGGTGGCTCTGATGTCAGTGGGGCGGTGAAGCCACTTTTGGGTTCCAGTCAGAACCAGTCAGAACTCTAAAGGAGCTATCCAAGGGGTGGACCATGAATCCACTCCGGGTTTCAGTCAGAACTAGTCGGAACTCTAAAGATGTTCTGACTGAAACCCAGACTGGATTCACTGCCCCACTGACATCGGAACCACCAGCCTTCACTGACTGCACCTTCCATCATCCCCAACTGCTGGTTAGGGCTGATGAAAGTTGCAGTCCAACATTGTCGGAAGGATCATGGGTTCCCTGCTAGTTTTACAACATGAACCTTCAGCAAGAGACCTTGTGGAAGATATACCGCCTTCTAGCGCCCCGGAAAGATAGGGACCGGTAAGTAGGAGAGGAAAGGCACTCTGTACATGCCTAAAGCTGCTCCGTCCTCAATTAGTCTCTCCTCTCTTCCCAGCCCTCAGCCATGTTCCAGGACTAAATCTGACAGAAGACGAGAAGGCCTGCCTGTTATATTTCCTGGTTGGGCGTCTCTTAACGCTTCTGGAACAGTGCTGGAGCCAGAAATGAAGGTGGCAACTTTGGCAGAGCCAGGAAGCAGCCTGAATGGGGCGGGCGGGAGAGAATGTGTGAGAGTCGATTATCACCAGGTGTGTTTGCGCAGAGGCGAAAGAGCAAGAAGATTGGAATAAAGGGAGCAGATTGAGGAAGCACACGCCGGTGTGCAATCACACCCTATTCTAGAGTTACAAATTGAGGAACCCCAAGCCAGGGGGAAACTGGGGCGGTGCCAGAAGGCTTGACTGCCAACTATCCCCCATCTTGGCAGTGAGCAGAGCTGCACGGCTGCGCTCTCTCCTTTGCGTGGAGCCGGGTCAGACGCCTCCCCCAGTCCTTGGCTGGCGTTTTTGGGAGAGGCTCAGGTAGCTATGGAAGCAGGCTTAAGAGCCCCTGGGAAATGGAGGACGTGACTCGCTGTTCTTGTATATCAAGCTGCCAGCTGCTCACCTGGGAGCCCCACCCTTCTCCACTCACCTTGATGTCTGGCCCAAAAACTATTTACAAAGGCCAGGTTGGGGAGGTGGGGGAGAGAAAGCCAGGAAACGGCATAAATGTATCATGGTGGCCACCAGGGGGTGGAATTGTTCTGTTCTCTTATCCGCCCACCTTCTGCAGCATGGATGAATTTTTCTCTCTGCTAAATTTCGGTTGCACATTCAAAATGTTTGATGGAATTGAACTGAAACAGTCCTAGATCTCTGGATCTGCTCTTCACCTGCTCCTCTCCTCCCACTCTGCATGGGATGCCCAATGGCCACCAAAATCGGAGACTGATGGGTATCCCAATAAGATTGCATGCTAAAATGCCTGGGGGGAAAGAAAGATCTTCGCCTGGAGCTGAAAAGATAACAACGATGGTGCCGGGTGAACTTCTTTGGGGAGGTTTTTTTCCCCATAAGTGGGGCACCACCACTGAGAAAGCCCTCTCCACTCGCTTAGCTTCCGTTGGCTGGAGGAGTCCCCCTGAAGATATAGGAGAACATTCAGCACTGTTACCACGCCCAGTGGCTGAAAAGAACCTTCAAGGTGGCTTAAGATACATAAAATGATCACTGAGTAAAAAACATTTCAATGAAAACACACCTTCGCTGTAGCAAATTCAGTCAAAACTTTAAAATTCAAGCAGCAGCTGCAAACACTTAATCAGATCAAATGGTCTTCACTAAAGCAGGGCTGATGAGCTTCTCTGGAGATGGAGTGCTACCACCAGGGGGCCATCACCATGAAGGCTCTGTCCCTGCTGCTCACCAGCTTGACCTTAGACAATGCCAGTGAACAGAGCAAGGCTATGGCCAGTGACCATAAACTGGGGGAAGAAGTCAGTAGGCATCCTCTGGTACCCTGAACTCGGTGGAGGCTGCTAGCTTTGATATTAGTGGGGCAGTGAATCCGCTCCAGGTTTCAGTCAGAACCAGTCAGAACTCTCAAGGATCTATCCAACATGCGAAGCCTGATTGGCTGAAACCTGGAGTGGATGCACTGCCCCACTGACATTAGAGCTACCAACCGCCACTGCCTGAACCTTCTAGAAATGAATTGGGAGCAATTGCACTAAACCACACTGGCTCTCTTTTAACAGCCATCCTGGGAGCCTGGAGCATTGTACTAATTCATCAGTCTGACGTACCTTGGATAGACTCTTGATTTCCGGCAATTGACCTCGGCAGCTTGAGAGCCTGAAATAGTTCCGCACATTCCACTGCAATTAGAATGTAAGCCTATGCGGCAGGGTCTTGCTATTTACTGTTTTACTCTGTACAGCACCATGTACATTAATGGTGCTATATAAATAATAATAATAATAATAATAATAATAATAATAATGATAATAATGTGATTGTAGTATGCAGGAGCAGGATAGGACGTGTTCTCCCAAATGGCCCCATCCGACAGCAGTGCATTTTTTAGATGAAATCTCATAAACTGGGCAATCTGTCTCTCTTTCTTTAAAAAAACTCAGTGATTTCCTCCTCCTCTTGGTTTTACTGGCAAAGCATTACTCTAAGGAGTGGAGGTTGAATGTCGTGTCTTCAGCATCTGGTTGGTCTGGCGCCCTTTGTCTCTGAACCACTACTAGTGGCTTCCACTGAAATACAAGAACATCTTATCTTGTTGACCCTAGACTTCCCTGCCCCTGTTCTAACTTTAGAATTATTTAGAATCCAATAAATAAATAAATTCACAAGCTTACTCCAAACAGATGCACCACCAATTAACTCAGGGTAAAACAGTCTTACTTTAACTCTAGTTTCATCAGGGAGCAAACAGGAGCATTTTCAAGATCACACTCTAATTTTTGATCAATGAAAGTGCTGCTGAGTATTCATAATTTTTATGGATTTCATCGTTGTGGAACTCTGTAAATTAGGGTGACCATATGAAAAGGAGGACAGGGCTCCTATATCTTTAACAGTTGTATTGAAAAGGAAATTTCAGCAGGTGTCATTTGTATATATGGGGAACCTGGTGAAATTCCCTCTTCATCACAACAGTTAAAGTGCAGGAGCTATACTAGAGTGACCAGATTTAAAAGAGGGCAGGGCACCTGCAGCTTTAACTGTTGTGATGAAGAGGAAATTTCACCAGGTTCTCCATATATACAAATGATACTGGCTGAAATTCCCTTTTTATGGATTTCATCGTTGTGGAACTCTGTAAATTAGGGTGACCATATGAAAAGGAGGACAGGGCTCCTGTATCTTTAACAGCTGCATAGAAAAGGAAATTTCAGCAGGTGTCATTTGTATATATGGGGAACGTGGTGGAATTCCCTCTTCATCACAACAGTTAAAGTGCAGGAGCTATACTAGAGTGACCAGATTTGAAAGAGGGCAGGACTCCTGCAGCTTTAACTGTTGTGATGAAGAGGAAATTTCACCAGGTTCTCCATATATACAAATGATACTGGCTGAAATTCCTTTTTCTATACAACTGTTAAAGATACAGGAGCCCTGTCCTCCTTTTCATAGAGTCACCCTATGTGAATAGCTAAAAAGTTCTAACAACAGTAATAAGCATTTATACAACATGTTTCAGTTGATCAAATCCAAGGCCCCCAAGCACTGGAGGACAGGGAAGGATATACCGGATCAGAACCCAGAAATCCAGGCTCCCCTAGAACAGGATGAAGGGCTGAAATGAGGCTAATTTGTAGATCATTGCTTCAGGATATTTATGGAAATTTATTTCCTGTATCCATGATCCTGTTGCCCAGACATTGCGAGAACTGCTGGAGCCAGTCCAAAGGAGTGTTAGAGCAGAACAAACAACGTTATGAAGAGTGAGTTGCTTGCCCTTCTAGAGAAGAGTTTGTGTTGCATAACAGCAACAACAACAACAACAACAACAACAATATAGCACTTTCTAACAAAGTGCTGTACATGCGAGTTTACAACAAATGGAATAAATACAACTGCTTGTGCAGTTAAACTAGGCCTGCAAGAGAGACAAGGAGATTTGTGCTTTCCTGTATGATATATGCTCTCTCAAGAACTACAAGTCCCAGAGTTCCTTCTGCTCAGGCAGGAGGGAGGGATAGCTGTTGAAATTGACAAAGCACCATAATGTTCAAGGTCACTGGTCCCAGTGACAGTGAAAGCCAGTTCTACTGGATGGATTCACAGGCATAAAATAAATGTGAATTAAGTGTCTATTTCGCAACTATCCTACAGATCTTTCTGAATGTTTTCCTTATAAAATGTTACATCCAGGAAGTGGGGGGGGGGGGAACGACACTTCAGGTCTAATTTTGGAAAAGAGTCTTTATTTATAAGATAAATCACACTTTATCTTATTGAATGAGACGTTGGTGAGAGGCTATTGACAAAATCTCTCACCAAATAGTCCTGAGCAAATTTAGCATTCATGGAAGAGAAGAGTTCTTATTATGGATAAGTAACAGGTTAAAGAACAGAAAGCAGATAGTAGGAATAAGTGCTAAATTCTCCAAATGGAGGGGTGTAAACAGTAGGGGTCCCACAGAGATCTGTACAGGGACCCATGCTTTTCAACTTGATAAATCATCTGGAATTATGAGTAAGAGAGCAGTGATCATATTCCACTTATACAAATGTATGGTGTGGCCACACTTAGAATACTGTGTACAGTGCTGGTTGCTGCATTTAAAGAAAGACATTGGTTGGTTGGAAAAAGTGCAAAAAAAGGACAACTAAAATGATCAAGGGGTTGGAACATCTCCCCTATGAGGAAAGCTTACAACAGCTAGGATTGTTTAGCTTGGAAAAATGGCAAGTGAGGGGAGACGTGACAGCAGCATACAAAATTATGCGTGGTGAGGAGGAAGTGAACAGAGAGGCATTTTTCTCCCTCTCCCATAGTTTTAGAAAACAGGATCATCCCATGAAGCTGAATAGTGGGGGATTCAGGGACTTCTTCACAGAGCTAAGTCACTCCCCCAAAATGTAGTGATGGCCACCACTTTGGATGGCTTTAAAAAGGGCTTGGATAAATTCACGGAGGAGAAAGCCACCAATGGCCACCAGTCCTGATGGCTCTGTGCTCCCTCCAGTATCAGAGGCAGTGAGCCTCTATACACCGGTTACTGGGGAACATGGGTGAGAGGGTGCCCTTGCACTCACGTTCTGCTTGTGGATTTCTTGTGAGCAGTTTGTTGGCTGCTATATGAACACAAAGCTGGGCTAGATAGACCCTTGGTCAGATCCAGCACGGCTCCTCTTACATTCTTATGAGATTTACGAAACAACGGGAACTAATTTTTAGTGAAGTGTGTATAGTCTTATGGATTGTTTGCACATCACCAGTGACTGCGGCTGAAGCAGTAGGCATTCCTGTATAGCGCAAGAACAGTGTTGGGACCTAGCTATTTTGTCTGTTGAATGTGAACTTGAAAGAGAAATTGACACTGGAGAGAGAAATTATTATTATTATTATTATTATTATTATTATTATTATTATTATTATTATTATTATTGCATTTTTATACTGCCCAACAGCTGAAGCTCCTTGGGCAGTTCATGTTTGTTTGGAATGAAAATGGCCTGAAAAAGAAAGCTTTGAAGTGACTATTTATAAAAGGTTTGCAACTATGTTGGATTATTATTAATAAGGAAATACCGTATCAATATTTGAGTTCAGTGGAGTTTAGACAGCAGAACTAAATTAACATAGGATGAACACACCCACCCACACGGCTGTATTTTGCATGCAGGCTTGCAAGGAGGAAACAGATTGCCAAATACAGAATTTGCATGGACTGTAGGTGGCAAAGTTCATGAAGTTTTGTTTTTTTTAAAAAAAGGCTGCTTCTGCAAGGATCTCAGTGTTCACATGGCGCTTTTCTATTCCTCCTCCCAAGAACCTTGCAGTGTAGGCAAGCTGAGAGAGGGTAACACTGAAGAGCCAGTGTGGTGTAGTGGCTAAAGTGTTGGACTGGGAGTTGGGAGATCCGGGTTCTAGTCCCCACTCGGCCATGGAAACCCACTGGGTGACTTTGGGCCAGTCACAGATTCTCAGCCCAGCCTACCTTACAGGATCGTTGTTGTAAGAATAAAAAGGAGGATTATGTACACTGCTTTAGGTTCTTTAAAGTGGGATATAAATGCAATAAATAAATAACCCAAGGTCCTTTTTGTTAAACAAAAGGCCAGCACTAAGCACCACCACCATCATCTCACACTCTTTATAACTTTGGTCAAACTAACGGCCTGCAACAGTAAGTCACAAGCTCGTGTGCAAAGTACACTCACCCTTGTACTCTGTGCATGACGTGCTGTCTGTGCCTCCCAACAGCTTCTCCTAGGAGTTGTTGAGCCTACTTGTTTCTGTACGGAGTGCAAACGATTGTTCACCTGCTCCTGATGTAGCAGGATGATTCACCTTGTGGAGTATGCCCAACGCATCTCTGTGAGAGTCACCGCTATAGGCCTGCCACCATCCAATCAGGGGAAACATGGAAAAAGCTACTCGGGTAGAAATGCAGTGGGTGGGTGGGCTGCACTGGGGGCACGTCTCTTCTTAATATTTGGGGAAGATTGGTGAAAGGGAAGAGCCTTGTTGGTGGTGGCTCTTTGGAATTTTATAGTGACGGAAGCCTGCCTTACAGCCTGCATCTGCTGGTTTTCTTTTGGTGACTATATAACTGATTACATGTAGTATTTCAAGACTCTTCACTGTTTTCCCACTGATGTCTTGCTAAGAATACATGGACCGCGAAGAGATTTTCTTATACAAATATATAGAGCATTAAGATTTTATAAAAGAATAATATATATCAGCATATTTTAGCTTAAGATTCTTACTGCCACACTCTGAGCTCCATGGGAGGCATTTCAAGCTTTTCGAATGAGGAAACAACAGCACAAGAACTGGGTTCAGATGACGCGCTGCAGCTCATCCTGGGTTATTACCCTAAAACAGGCCAAGGGTTGTTTAATCCTCGCATAAGCCACGCTCACCAGGTTCACATGACATGACGACCCCTGAGAGGGGGTTGCATATTCAAAATGGTGGCTGCATGCACCACAACCTCGCCGTGGATTAAGTAACCCACGGTGGGCTGTCGGGTCATGCAAACAGCTCCACTAGGCTTGTGTGGCATGGACTCGCAAGCAGCATGAATCTGCCCATATGCACATGAGCGGGGGGGGGGGGGGCCTCTCAGACAAGACTGAACAATTTGACAAGTGAGAGGTGAGGGCTTGTCATTCCCCGAGATACTCTAGAAACAGCAAGCCAAGCCTTTTGAAAAAACAAAACCCCTAACTTTGTGTACAGTTTCACCACCTTGGAGGCTGCCTTAACTGTGCACCCATAAGAACGCATGTACATAGGCCTTGAAAGTAGAAAAATACTTTATTGACAAATTAGGAAGGGGGAAAAAAAAAGAGACCCCTCCGCATCCGATTTTTTCTACCGTGGGATGATTAGAGGGTGCTACTTTTCAAGTATGGTTGTCCTTAAAAGCAGAGAAAGAATGTCTGGCAAGAAAATTTGGGGGTGGGGGGAGAGGGACCCCAGAGATACCGTTCCTGTTATTAGGGAGGGGAGAATGGAAGGATGATCCAATGGAATGGAAGGGAGGGAAGAATGGATCAATGACAGTGAAGTGGAACTTGGAACCCGCCTTCTACTGAGACAGAGCATCTAGGCAAGATCTACACTACTGCTTTAAAAGTTTATAACAGTAGTGACAACTGTTGAGGTCCATAAACAGTTTTCAAAACATTTTCAAAGTGTCATATCCTGCTTGGTGTAGAGCAATATCATTTACACCAGCCTTCTGCAATCGGGTACCCTCCAATTCTTGTGGATTATGGTTTAGCGCAGCGTTCTCCTTTGCAGCGGGGTCTGGTGGCTCCGAGGTCAGTGGGGTGATGAATCCGCTCCGGGTTTCAGTCAGAACTCTAAAAGCGCTATCCAAGGTGCGGAGAGCTCCATGGATAGCACCTGCAGAGTTCTGACTGGTTCTGCCTGAAACCCGGAGCGGATTCACTGCCCCCTGACATCGGAGCCATCAGCCTCCACTGCCCCTGCGTGGTGCTTTCCAGATGTTTTGGATTACAGCACCCAATGGTCAGGAATGCTGGTCACTGTAGTGCAAAACACCCAGACGGTACCAGGTTGGGGAAAGCTGGCTGGCAGCTGTGCTCTTCTGGGTTTTAGGCAAGATTCTTTCCGTCTCAGCCTTATGTGGACGTGCCGGGGATTGAACCTACAACCTTTTGCCTGTAAAGCATGTGCTCTAGCACGGAGCTACACACCCTCCCGTCCCTGAGTGGAAAGCAGGGCAAACTGTCTTGTGCTGAAGAGGCGGGTGTCAAAGGAGGGGATTTTAAGGGGAAATTACCACTCCTGTGACAGTCTTTTCCGGCTCGACTCCCATTCCTAAGCTGGATCAGGAGGAGGAAGAGGAAGAGGAGGAGGTTCCACACGCAACAGATCAATTAACTAGGACTAACCTCCCTCCCCTTTTGAAGGACACATTTCATACTCCCCTGTAACCCTCTCGCCGCACTGACTAATCATTTCTACCTCTACAACTTCCTCTAATGATGAGGACATTGGCCAGGGAATTTCTGAAATTGCAAATCCTTACAAATCTACCCAACATTCCACTTGGCTTGCTCAGGCTTTCAGAAAACCCCCAAGTTCCCACCCCCGGCCACCTAGTGGCATTTTCGCCCTCCAGCTGCCCTGCATCACCGCCACACCAATTCACTTTGCACTTCCTGAAATGTATGATTTTGTAATCACCGGGAAAACTGGCAATGTTAGGGCAGGCAGGCAGGGAGGGAGGGGGAGAAAGGGGGTGAAATCCGTGTTTCCTTGCTCTTAAGAATTCCTCCATGTTGAAAGGGCTGGTTTATCTCAGGTGATGGCACAATTTGGCGAAGCGGCATGCAATTCAACACTCCTCCACTGGAGGGAGACATAGCACCACCACCGCTTGCTGCGCGACCAACCGCTGCCAGTGCAACGTTGCTGAGGGGGCGGAGGGAAGAGAGTGCTCATGGACTTCGCCGCTGCGATTTCCTCTCCTAAAAATGCACCCCACCCCCAGCTCCAGACAAAACCTGCCTAGGGAGTGGCCTAAGAAGAAGCAAAACCTGAAGAGGATGGAACTGCGGTTGTGGGGGGGCAATTCAAGCAGACCAGCAGACCCCTGGCTTAGCACAGCCTGAAGCATCATCTCAGGCTTGGGGCGTGTTGCTATGCGCAAACGCACAGGGCAAGAACTTGGGTCCACGGGAGGTGTGGGCATTCTGGATTCCGAAGCAGCAAAGGAGTGCCGATTACGTGCCGGGGAATCCGTAGCAGCAAAGTCTAAA
The DNA here is from genome assembly GCF_023053635.1 of Elgaria multicarinata webbii. Classification (NCBI taxonomy): domain Eukaryota; kingdom Metazoa; phylum Chordata; class Lepidosauria; order Squamata; family Anguidae; genus Elgaria; species Elgaria multicarinata. Next base: position 28,891,500 of record NC_086183.1, on the reverse strand, counting down.
ATCCTTGGCACTCTGCCTGGTTTATGGCCTTCCTTGGCCAGTCTCCCGGTTACAGGAGGCTGATGGGAGTCCCTTCATCTCCTCCTGTCAGCTACCACCGGGCCCGCTGTTGCGGCTTTGGAGCCATTGTCCTTCACGGGCGGGAGCTGGCGGCTTCTCAGCGTCCAGGATTGTCTGTGGTTGGTCCGTCTCCGTGCCCCTCGGGTGAATCCGATTGGCCAGGGACACGGGGGGCAGGGGTATGGCGGAATGGTTCAGGCCAATCGGAAGCAGCTGCAGGTGATGGGAGGAGAGGTTATGGCCGGACGTCGCAAAAGGGTAGAGGGCGGGGTGATGGAAGGTGGGGTCCATCATGCTCTCGGCCACAGGCAAGAAGAATGTGGGCGGCCCCGTGAATCCCATTGGCTGCTCCAAAGTGGGCGGAGTTGGGCTTCTTTCCAGTTTCACTCTGTGCAAGGAGCCGGGTGCTGAAAGCCCATTGGTCGCTATAATGCTCTCTGGTTTCTGGTTGGTGGACTTGGGGGACTGCACTGCCCGGTGGGGCTTTGGGGTCTGGGCTGGGCTGGGCGTGGTGGAGTAGGAGTCAGGCGAAGCTCGGAGCAAGCCTGGAGGGAGAGAGAAAAGCGCAGTGAGTAAGGCTGCCAACCGATGGAAGAACTTTAATGTGATGATCAATGGGTTAAAGAAGCAGACATTCAAGGATTAAAGGAAACTAAATGGAAGTAAGTTTGCCTGTTACCAAAACCTCAATGTAGATACCTTTCTGAGATACTGAAGGAAATGTAAGATTAAGAGTACTATCTTTAAAGGTGGCCTCAAAATCAGTTTAAATTAGGGGTGTGCACGGACCCCCCGCTCCGCCCCGCGGGCCGATCCGAAAATTTCGGATCGGCCCGCTCCGCGCCGCTCTGCCCATACTCCGCTCCTCTTCGCCGCGGAGCTCCGGCTCTGAATCGGAGCTCCGCAGTGGAGGGGAGTGGTGCCAGGTAAGGCCGGAGGGCGGGGGGTTTTACCGGGCCCTGCCGCCATCGCTGCCCGTGCGGCGACGGCGGCAGAGCCCGGTAAGGGACCAAGGGGGAGGGGGGCCTTACCTGCCTCTGTCCGCCGTCCGTCGGCTTCTTCAATTGAGCCCGCGGTTCAGCCAGGAAGTCTGGGCCGCAAGTGCGGCCTAGACTTCCTGGTTGAACCACAGGCTCAATTGAAGAAGTCGACGGACCGCGGACGGAGGCAGGTAAGGGAAAGGAGGGGGGGTTTACCGGGCCCTGCCGCTGTCGCCGCATGGGCGACAGTGACAGCGGCAGGGCCTGGTAAACCCCACTTACCTTTCCGGCAGAGCTCCGGATCAAGGCCAAGGATCCGCCTTCACCTCGATCCTCTTCGCCACGCTCCGCCGGCCCCCCAATCCTCTTCGCCTCCGCCTTAAGGGGAGGCGAAGCACCCCGCTCCGCTTCTAATTCGCCGGTCCGATTAGGAGCGGAGCACATCCCTAGTTTAAATAAGTTAATTACTTCTGCTTACTAATGGCTAATATGCTTTGGTAGACACTGGGTAGCATTCATGATAGGGCTGTGCACGGACGCCCCCCCCCCGAACTGCTTCGTGGCCTGATCCGGAACGTTCGGATCGGGCCCGAACCGCTTTGGGTTGATCCGACCCTTCCCTGCTCCGCTCTGTGGAGCGAGATCCAGAGGGGCGAATCGAGATTTTGCCCAGCCTTCCCTACTCACTTGCCTCCACGGTGGGCAGGTAAGTGGGGAAGGGGGGACAAAATGGGGACTGAATAAGCCCCCCCACTTACCTGCCACTTACTTACCTGCCTCCGTCGCAGTCTGGTGCAGGCTGCAACTGAGGTCCAGACCTCAAAGTGGAAAAAGGCCACGGCCTGCTTCCGCTTTGAGGCCTGGGCCTCAGTTGAAGCCTGTGCCAGAGTGTGACGGACGCAGGTAAGCCCCCCTGCCCCCTTACCTGGCTGCGCCAGGTCAGTTGCACCAGCGCCAGGTGAGCCCCCTTCCCCCCCACTTACCTGCGTTCGGAGCTCTGGATGGAGGCAAACCACTTTGCCTCGATCTGTAACTCCCCCGACCCGATTCGGATCCGCCTTTGGCAGAGGCGGATCGGGTCGCTCCAGATTTGCGATCCGAATCAGAGCGGAGCACAGCCCTAATCCATGATTAACGTAGGTCTGATTCATTTCAATGGGTCTACTCTACACAGGTCAAACATTGGACACTACCTAATTTTGCACCAGAACCAAAATAGCCCCAAGAAAATACACATTTCAATTTGTTATCCTACCAAGGATTGGCCAGGGCATTTTTTAAAAATAAGGTCTCCCCCCAATTAATCAACTAAAGTTTCAATTGATTTACCTATTGATTAAATGGTGCAGCCCTAAATGCCAGCTAGTCCCTGAAGTCAATTCTTCCTGCGCCATGCTATTTCACCTCCCCACAATTTGTCACGTGCCCGTGAACAGGCTGCCTCACGAGCAAGATCTTCATTCAGACTGGGCTGGCTGCTAGGGTGGAGGACAACAAAATGGCCGTCCCTCTCTCGCTCGGAGAGGAATTACTCACCAGTTTGGGCAGGCCGGATGCCAGGAGAGCTGGCGTTGCTGGTTGCCGGGGACGACCCTTCACGGATGTTGTCAGGTGGTGGTCCGGGACGGGAAGCTTTCCCTCTCAGGATGTCGATAACCTGGTTGAAGAGACAAGGAGAGGTTTTCAAATCTGCGTCGGCCTGCAAATCTCTTACCTCGGTAGCTCAGCTTGTTCTGAAGGTCTCATCTTTGGTGCCCTGTGGCCCTGGCATGTCCAGACCATAGAATCATAGAATCATAGACTAGCAGGGTTGGAAGGGGCCTACAAGGCCATCGAGTCCAACCCCCTGCTCAATGCAGGAATCCACCCTAAAGCATCCCTGACAGATGCTTGTCCAGCTGCCTCTTGAAGGCCTCTAGTGTGGGAGAGCCCACAACCTCCCTAGGTAACTGATTCCATTGTCATACTGCTCTTACAGTCAGGAAGTTTTTCCTGATGTCCAGCTGGAATCTGGCTTGCTGTAACTTGAGCCCGTTATTCCGTGTCCTGCACTCTGGGAGGATCGAGAAGAGATCCTGGCCCTCCTCTCTGGGACAACCTTTCAAGTATTTGAAGAGTGCTATCATGTCTCCCCTCAGCCTTCTCTTCTCCAGGCTAAACATGCCCAGTTTTTTCAGTCTCTCTTCATAGGGCTTTGTTTCCAGACCCCTGATCATCCTGGTTGCCCTCCTCTGAACACGCTTATCACTACATTGATAAGGAATGCCAACAGGCACACAACTGCTTATCAATTTTAACAATGAAATCAAACAACAATAGTATGGACTGATGGACTGTTTTTCCCCACTGTTTTGACGCTAATGAATTCTCAGCCAGGGCAAAAGAAAGAGTTTCCCTCGAAGGGCTCTGTCTGTAAACTGGAAGTAATTTTGGAATTACTATCTTCTGTCTACACCCCCACGTCTTTTGCTCGTATGCGGCGACTTTAAAGACTGTACATCTGAGGAAGTCTGAAATAAGTGAAACGGAACACATAACCGGATTCCTGTTTCGTCATCCATATAACGGTTTAGAAGTCATTATTCTTACTCTTGATACAATCTTTGCTTGATTGAACTGTTTAGAATTGACATAATTATAAAAATTAGAAGTCATTATTCTGACTCTTGATACTATTGTTGTTTGATTTCATTGTTAAAATGGATACACAGTTGTGTGCCTGTTGGCATTCCTTATCATTGGTTATTAACAACTGCAGCCTTCGTGTGTTTTATGTCCAGAACGCAGCCATCCTATCTCTGAACCACAGGGGAGGGAGGCCATGAGGTCACATAGGCCTCAAGTTAGGACCACCCCAATGGAGGCTGGTGAGTCCGATGTCAGTGGGGGTGGTGAATCTGCTCCAGGTTTCAGTCAGAACCAGTTGGCACTCTAAAGGTGTACCTTGGATAGTTCCTTTAGAATTCTGACTGAAATCCAGAACGGATTTACCTCACTGATATCCCAGCCTCCATTACACCATCCTTTTCTTGACAGACGCCAAAAACCTAAAGGACTATTTAGGAGTTCTAAATTGCCCTCACTGTGAGGTTCGGTGGGGACATGTGTGCTGGCTCCGTCCCCCTCGGTTGCCTTCCATGGGTTTCAGGACAACTGTCTGCGGCAAGGAGCTCCCTGCTCTACTCGCGTGTAGGTTCACTGCATGATTTAGAACCTGACTTTCAAGAAGCGATGATTGTCACGTTCTCCCAGGGCCGGCGCCAGACTATATTGCGCCCTAGGCAGGCGCGTTCTGAAGCCGCCCCGCCCTCCCCGCTCGCTCACTCGCCTGCCCCCCCCGCTCCCTCGCTCCCTCACTGCTCCCACCTGCCCGTTCGCCTGCCCACCCGCCCGCTCGCCCCCGCCCGCTTGCCGCTCCGGCTCCCCCCTTGCTTGCCCGCTCACTGCCCGCTCCCTCCCGCTCCCGGCTTTGAAGCCAGGACACTGGGGTTGGGGGGCGGGGCAGAGGCTTTGAAGCGGCACGCCTGGAAGTGACTTCCTGGCACGCCATACTGAAGCCTCCGCCTCCAACCCCAGCATCCTGGCTTCGAAGGAGCCAGAACGCTGGGGTTGGGCGGAGGCTGGGGCGGCGGCTTTGGAACAGCACACCCGGAAGCCGCTCTAGGAGAGCAGCTTCCGGGTACGCTGTTCGGCGCCCTCGTTTGCTTGGCGCTCTAGGCGGCCGCCTGAGTTGCCTCTATGGCAGCACCGGGCCTGCGTTCTCCCTCCCTTGATTTGAGTCGCATGAGGGAAATTAAACGTCTCAGTAGGATGTAAAGGGTGCCTGCCACCAAAGAAAGCACACGTGTATAAACACAGGGAACAAAACCAGCAGGAGAATAGGAGATGGCAAGGCTTGCTGGAATTAACCGGAAGCTGCAAAACACCGCTAGACCTTCGCTGAACTGCTGCTACCTTTGAGGAAATTGTTTAACCAGTTCAACCTGAAATGCCATTTCTGTAACTGTAAAGTCTGAATTCTCTTCCTGTCCTCTGTGCACAGGGCGGGCAGGGGTTTTGCCTCATCTTTCATGATGCCGGCGTTCACATTTCTTTAATCATTGTTTGCCTAGGCTAAATATATGTACACACAGGTACGTATGGGCAGGTGGACGCATTCCCTTAATCCCTCTAGCCCTTCTTTGTACACATGCCATCTGGCAAACTGCATCTCACCTTTCCCTAAAACTCAGAGCTCTGCATGGCCTGTGATTACAGAAAAGGGGGACGACGGAGTACAAAATTCAGCATTCTGAAGTTCTTGGCTTGAAAAGAAAATGTAATATAGGCATCACAACACCTGCTGGCATTACAGAGGCATTGGATTACACTCCAACATGGGGCCCGTAGACACCAAAGAGACCAGCACTACCTTTATTTGGGTTCAAAAGAGTGTGTTTCCCTTTTGGCGTTCAGACCCTACCTCTGCCTTGTACTTCTTGGGCAAATTACTTTTCTTTTAGCCTCACCAGTTCGCCTTCTCAAAAATGAGAGTTTCCAGCCATGTTATAAATGGGAAACCACTCCTGAGGGCAGCCATTTTGTGAGAGCGCCCACAACACTCTTTCAAAATCCCAAACGTGCCTACTGACCCAAAAAGGTTGAGGACTCTTGGGAGAATGGATGTGAAGTGCTTTGAACACTCTGCAAATGGCAGAACAAATGCTACGTGTTATTTTTCTTGGGCTGTAGTGCCTAGAATTAACTACACAGCTCGAACTGTAGCTTTATGATGCTTCTCTCTCCTTCTCTCTCTCCAAATTCTCTCACCCTCTTATTCTTGGCCACCATCAGGGGGGTGTCGTTGTGGTAATTCTTGAGGCTGCCGTCTGCCCCGTTGCGCACCAGAAGCCGCAGGGTGTCCAAGAGGCCGCGGCCGCTGGCTGCATGGAGAGCCGTGTTGCCCCCGTACGACTGAGCATTTACGTTGGCTCCGTGCTGCACAGTGGGGAAAATACACACACATTTGTAAACTGGTTGGGGACGTACTAGAGCCTCGTGTGGCGCAGAGTGGTAAGCGGCAGTTACTGCAGCCGAAAGTCTCCCCGTTCGATCCCAGCGGAAGCTGGTTCTCAGGCAGCCGGCTCAGGTTGACTCAGCCTTCCAGCCTTCTGAGGTCGGCAAAATAAGTACCCAGCTAGCTGGGGGAAAGGTAACTGCGACTGGGGAAGGCAACGGCAAACCACCCCACTACAAAGTCTGCCAAGAAAACGTCAGCGAAAGCAGGCGTCCCACTAGGAGTCAGCAATGATTCAAGTGCTTGTGCGAGAGGTTCCTTTCCTTTTCCTGGGGACGTAAAAGACCCGATCTTCTGCTTGCGAAGATCCCAAGACAGAGATATACTTGGACAAGGAAAAATCGGGATGGGCCACATGCCGGGGAGATGAGCATTCAAGGTAGGGATGTTATAGAAATCTATCTGTGGAATGGAGTTCAGTGGGTTTCCTAGATTCAGCCCTTGGACTTCATTTTGATTCCCGCTGTGGCACCCGACTCGATCTGCAGGAAGTTGGGACAGTTCGGGCATTTAATGCATTTCCTCCCAGTTTCTACAATTTGTGGAAATTTCTGAGCAATTTGTGCAAATTTGGCCATAACAGTGTATACCATGTTTTTTAATCAGTATTTTATGTTTTTTATGCTTGCTGTTGTTCCCCGCCTCGATCCAATTGGAGAGGCGGGTAAGAATTATATTATTATTATTATTATTATTATTTGTGCAAATCCATAATTTCTGCAATTTATGGCCAAATTTGTGCAAATTACTGCCAAATTCGCATGCATTGTTCAGAAATTCGGCCGTAATTTGTGCAAATTTCTCAGAAATTAGTGTAAATTGCTTAACCTGCCAAAAAATAAAATGTTTTTAAAAAGTTCAGGGTAAAGCTTGTAGCTTGGCCCGCAAATCGAGGCGTACAGGCCGTAGAACACCATCACATGAAAAAAAGAAAAAAAGAACTGGATTTCCTAGCGACAGACATCCCTAGTTCAAGGGCAGGCCTCTTTGCTTATCCACAGTTCAGCACATACAGAAGGTGCTGAATTCAGATTTTGTGAAACCCCACAGTTCCCATTGTAAAACGTTAGAAGAAAAGTTTCGCGTCAGAGATCTTGGTTCTTGAACGTGTACAGCAGCTCAGGGTCAAACTACACATTGTGTAAATTACCTAGTGTGTATCTGATCCTGATCTTTCTTTTTACTCTGCAGTAGGTCCAATGACGGGGCAGAGGAACATCCTTACCTGTAGAAGCAGTTCCACCATCTCTAGATTATTATTTTCCACAGCATGCAGTAAGGGAGATCGTCCACTCTTAATATCCTGGAAAAGATGGGGCAACAGGGGTTCATTCAGATCAGAGCCAAATCAATGGCCCTGATGTCTGTGGATGATGGGAGATGCAATGCCAGACATCTGGCGAGCACCAAATTGAACAATGCTGCTGCTGCAGGTGATTGCAGTGGACTCAGAACAGCCCTAAGTTTTCTCCAGGATTTCCAAATCCCTTTAAGCATGATGCTCTCCCCTCAAACATGCTGAATATGAGCCAACAGTGTGATGCGGCTGCAAGAAAGGCAAATGCTATTTTGGGCTGCATAAATAGAAGTACAGCTTCCAAATCGCGTGAGGTATCCAAATCTAGATGAGGCCCTGGTTAGGCTTCATCTAGAGTATTGCGTCCAATTCTGGGCTCCACAATTCAAGAGGGATGCAGACAAGCTGGAGGGGGTTCAGAGGTGGGCAACCAGGATGATCAGGGGTCTGGAAACAAAGCCCTATGAGGAGAGACTGAAATGACTGGGCATGTTTAGCCTGGAGAAGAGACGATTGAGGGGAGACATGAAAGCACTCTTCAAATACTTAAAAGGTTGTCACACAGAGGAGGGCCAGGATCTCTTCTCAATCCTCCCAGAGTGCAGGACAGGGAATAATGGGTTCAAGTTACAGGAAGCCAGATTCCGGCTGGACATCAGGAAAAACTTCCTGCCTGTTAGAGCAGTACGATAATGGAAACAATGACCTAGGCAGGTTGTGGGCTCTCCCACACTAGAGGCCTTCAAGAGGCAGCTGGACAACCATCTGTCAGGGATGCTTTGGGGTGAATTCCTGCATTGAGCAGGGGGTTGGACTAGATGGCCTTATAGGCCCCTTCCAACTCTACTGTTCTATGATTCTATGTCCATCTTCTCCTGAATTGTAAACATAATAAAGCATCGAAAGGTATCCTGCTGGAAGCCTGCTTGAACTTTTTACTCTGTTAGTCCATCCTTCAAACCATCCCATTAACCAAAGAAGGAGGGGCCATAGCTCAGTACGATGGAGCAGCTGCCCTGCATGCAGAAGGTGGATAAAAATCAATGATTTTTTTTTAAAATAAATGAATTTAAAAAAATGATTTACTTTAATTTAAATCGGATTTTTTTTTAATAAAATGCTTTTTGAGGAAAAATCTCTCTAAAGATAATTTTCTATTTAATATACATTATAGTCCAAAGGTTATTCATCATGAAATAAGGATTAGTTTTTAATTATGTAGCATGAAGGCTGTATATTCATGCAATGTTTAAATTTTTTTGGGTAAATGAATTCCATGAATCCATGCGCAATGTCATGCTCTTCCAGAGGTTTCTGTAAGATTATTGGGCAATTTTTTCTATCTAGAAGATATGATCACAGATGCTTGGTTTTACAGTTCTCAAAAGTGTGAATTTGTGTCTGCAGAGATCACAACTCCATTGTTCCTTTGCAAATCTATGTCCACAGAATCAACCCCTTACCTCTTAAGTGCTAAGTTTCAAAAAATTCAATGAATAGAGTGCATTTTTTTGGTGGGGGGAGTCACATGATTAAATCGAGTCTTTCTGAGTAGTGATTTAAATCGTGATTTAAATCAAATTGATTTAAAACAAATCCACCCTGATCCCAGGTTCAAAAAACTCCAAATCTCCAGGTAGGACGAGGGAAGAATCCTGCCTGAAACCCTGGGGAACCGCAGCTGCTAGTCAGTGTCAACAATACCAAGGTAGATGTAGATGGACCAATGGTCTGACTCAGCATAAGGTAGATTCCTGTGTTCCTATGAAGCAGTTTGCATAAACCAAGACCAAGAGTTAACAACAGGGAAAGCTTGTAACTGGCTACTTCTATGATCATGACCACAGAACTGTTTAATTTTGTGTATGTGCATGAGAACTAAGGAAGGAAAATGAGGAAGTGAGCCAGTGTGGGGTAGTGGCTAAAGTGTCGGACTGGGAGTTGGGAGATCCGGGTTCTAGTCCCTACTCAGCCATGGAAACCTGCTGGGTGACTTTGGGCCAGTCACAGACACTCAACCCAACCCACCTCACAGGGTTGTTGTTGTGAGGATAAAATGGAGAGGAGGAGGCTTATGTATGCCACCTTGGGTTCCTTGGAGGAAAAATGATGGGATATAAATGTAACAAACAAATGCATAAATAAATAAGTGAAATAAGCTAGTGTCTGAAGGAAAGATGAAGAAAAAAGAAAGAGGGTGGTGGAGGAGGAGGAATAGGCAAACTGGCACCCTCCAAACGTTTTGGACTACACCTCCCATAAGCCCCAGCCAACATGGTAAAACGGTCAGGAAACACAGGAGTTGTAGACCAAAAAATCTGGGGGAAACTAGATACTGTTGTTTTTATACTGTTGTTTTTGATGGTTTAAAATTTTGTATATTTTTAATGTTTATTGTTTTTAACTTTTGTAAACCGCCCAGAGAGCTTCGGCTATGGGGCGGTATATAAATGTAATCAATAAAATAAAATAAATAAATTAAACTGGGTTATCTACCCCCACGCTGGACCTTTGATTAAATTCAACAGAACGATAAGAAATATTTGTTATAACTAATATAATTAATCGGCATATCAATTGATCTAAACTATTGTAATGGATTCCCCCCTCCCACTTTCTGGGATACATGGAAGTAAATTGATGAAGGGGTGGAAAGAAATGCAGAAAGGAGGACTCCAAGCAATTCATTCCGGCTGTGAATAATTGTGGCGGAAGAGAGGTGAAATGCAGGTGAATGAGACGGTTACGTTGATGTGATTTTGTCTGTTTTTGGCAAAAGTGTGGCAATTTCTGAGTGAAGCAGGGGAAGATTCATCATAGTTGTGGAAGCTTGCTTTAGAAAAGGAAAGGGGGTGATTAAGCAGATACAGTCATTACTCAGTTCCTTCTTTCCCCATTTCTGTGGGTGGGAAAACAGGAAACTAGGATACAAACAAGAAACACACACAGAGTGGAACAGCAGGGCTTTGCGCCTTCTGGAAATGTAGAGGCAATAAGGAAGAGTTCCTGATCATGCAAAGGCTTCTAAGGATGTTCAGCTGAAATCCTCTCCAGAATTTTGCGCTAAACGCATGAAGGTCTGCAGAGGAGCATGTGAACATTAGGGGCGGGGCATGAGTATTTGCCCCGAGCACATTTTTAGTCTTCGTATGGCCGTGGCGGCCATAGGGTGACCATATGGAAAGGAGGACAGGGCTCCTGTATCTTTAACAGTTGCCTAGAAACGGGAATTTCAGCAGGTGTCATTTGTATGAATGCAGCACCTGGTGAATTCTCTTTTCATCACAACTGTTAAAGCTGTAGGGGCCCTGTTCTCTTTTCTATCTGGTCAAGAGGGCAGGGCTCCTGCAGCTTTAACTGTGGTGATGAAGAGGGAATTTCACCAGGTGCTGCATGCATGCAAAGAACACCTGCTGAAACTCCCTTTTCTATGCAACTGTTAAAGATACAGGATCCTTGTCCTCCTTTCCGTATGGTCACCCTACCATGGCGGAACAGGCCTTCTTCTCTTTTCTTTTCTTTTTGCACACTCCATTTTTATTTTGTTTATTTACATCTGCTGCTGCTGTCGTACCTCAAGAACATGCTGATAACACCCAAGGAAAACCAAACAAGATCTGTATATAAATGTCATGCAAGTTCGCTCCTGTGCATTTTTTTGCACAATGTCTTTTGCTTCTGCTAGTCACGGGCAAAGGTGAAGAGCTCTGAATGCAAATTGATAAGAGTCTGTCATCTCGCAGAAGTAGAAGGACAGGATTAAGAATCCGGAGAGCAGAAGCTTCCATTTGAAACTGGAGTGTTGAACCGCTTTCAGCTGAGGACTGAAATGTCATTTTATGAAGGCGAAAAGCAACAGGGCCAAAGATGCCAATATATTTTGGCATAAAGGTCCTACCGCCATTAATGAAGTTCTGGGGAGGCATTTCAACCTTCTAAAAGGGTGGACAAAACCTGAGAGACCACCAAAGAATTGGTGGGAAGGCAAAAGATGTGGGTCCGTCTGAGAGAATCAAGACTTTTTGTCGTTGATGTTTGTTTCAGGGCAGGGTCTGTTTGATTTTTTCACGGCACTTGGTGCTTTGAGGCGCCTCGCGAACGGCAATAAAAGTTGTGAGGGAAAGGCTGGTTCCAACACGTCCCCTCACCACTCAGTTGTCCCGCATCGTCTGACTGACAGCTGAGTGTGTGGGCTGCCCCCCCCCGGACACCCCCCTGCCAATCAAAAGCTCACTGCATTTGAGTTCACATCAGAAGGTTAAAACGTTCTGCCTGTGGTGCGTCTGGCTGTTCACAACCACAGGTCACCTCTTGAAGGGCGATGAACCTTCCTGGAGGAACACGCCCGAGTCTTTGAACAACATTCAATGAGAGCCAGTGTGGTGTAGTGGTTAGAGTGTTGGACTGGGATTCAGGAGCTCTGGGTTCTAGTCCTCACTCGGCCATGGGTGACTTTGGGCCAGCCACAGACTATCAGCCCAGCCTACCTCACAGGGTTGTTGTTGTGAGGATAAAATGGAGAGGGAGGAGGCTTATGGACACCGCTTTGGGCTCCTTGCAGGAAAAAAGGCGGGATATAAATGTAATAATAAATAAATAAAATGATGAAATCTCACAATCCAGAAAGGAGCGTGAACTAGGTAGCAGGTGAGGCTTAGTGTACTGTCTCTCCACATGACTTGCAGAAGCCTGAATTTCTCCTGCTTCTTCAAACAACTCCGCCGGTTCTCCTTCGCTCCCTTTTATGCCCAGAACTTCCTGCATTAATTCATGCTATTTCTCTTATTTCCTTCAAAATCCCCAGCCTTGAGTGTAAAGTCCGTTCCCAAGCATATGTTTCCCACAGCCTCTATTTCCTTCTTCCTGCCTTGTGTTCAGGTTCATCACCGCAGGCAAAATGTTTAAATCCCTTGACATCCAACTTGCATCCGTTGGCAGGGCGCCTGCAGGGCTGGAAAACGCCTGCTTGAAACCCTAGCGATCCTCTACCAGTCAGTGTTGACAATACTAGGCCAGATGGACACATGGTCTAGTATAAAGCCGCTTCCTCTGTTCCCAAGCTTTATATTGCATGTTCCTTGGGGCAAGGGGCCTGTTTTCTTCAACTTTGTAAAACGTGATACCTTAAGCTCACGCGCTATATGGATGCATAAATGGGATGCAAATAGGTGAGGCGGTGAATCCGCTCCGGGATTCCGTCATAACTCTAAAAGAGCTCTCCAAAGTGCAAAGTTCCTTTAGAGTTCTTACGGGTTCTGACGGAAACCTGGAGCGGATTCACTGCCCCACTGACATCGAAGCCACCAGCCTCCACTAGCCAAAATTCTGTCCCCGCTCCTTCTCAAACCGTATGCTTACCACGGCATCCACATCAGCCCCGTGCTCCAGCAAAGTGAGAACCACATCGCGATTGGAAGTTCCAACAGCCACATGGAGGGAGGTAAAACCTGGTCAGAGAAAGAAAGAGAGAGAGAGAGAGAGAATTGGAACACTTAAAGGATGGAAATACAATGGTGAGTTTTACCAGGGAGACTCCCAGCCACCAGGCAAGGGGAAAATAAACTCCGCATCAGCCTTTCCCAACCCAGCTGCCCTCCAGGCGTGACCGATTCCAACTTCCATCAACCCCAGCTAATGGGAGGGTGCCCCAAGTTGGGGGAAAGCTGAATGTGGTTGGATGACATTTCCCATCATCCCCACTCATTGACCATGCCGGCTGGGGTGGGGCATGGGATTTGGAGTTCAACAATATCTAGAGGATATCCTGCTTTAAAGGATACACTCCTGAAGAGGGGAGAAAGACAGGTGTAATTGTGTTGAAGCTCAGATGCAACGCAGGGGACGATGGGCTTCAATAATGAACAGTAATGGAAGCTCCTAAGTTGATTGGACATCTATACAGTAGAGGCTGGTGGCTCCGATATCAGTGGGGCAGTGAATCCACTCCGGGAGTGTGTGTGTGTAAGTATGCGTGTTTGTGTTTTCACCACACCAGCTTTCCTCAACTGGTGCCCTCCAGATGTTTGGGATGATAACTCATTGGTGCTAAAGTTCAAAACATCTGGAGGTGCCAGGTGTTGGGGAGAGTTGCCCCACACCAGCTCGTCTCACCCTCGAAATTCCGGGCCTCCAGATCCAGCGGGCCGGGCCTCCCATCCAGCAACTCCTGCAGGCAATGGAGGCTGGCGTGTTCAGAGGCGAGATGCAGGGCAGTCTGTCCATTGCGGTCCAGCACCATCGGTGATGCTCCGTGAGACATCAGCAACTTCACCAGGGTTGGTTGGGCTGTGATGACGGCCAAGTGTAAGGGGGTCTGAGTGTGAGGGAACAAAACACACTGTTTGCACATCAGAACATCAGAAGAGCCCTGATGCTGGATCAGACCAAGGGTCCATCTAGTCCAGCTGTCTGTTCACACAGTGTCTAGCCAGCCATTGGCCAGGGACCAACAAGCAGGACACGGTGCAACAGCGCCCTCCTACCCATGTTCCCCAGCAACTGGTGCACACAGGCTTACTGGAGGTAGCACACAACCATCAGGGCTAGTAGCCATTGATAGCCTTCACTTCCAGGAATTGATCCACCTCTCTTTTTAAAGCCATCCAAATGGGTGGCCATCACCACATCTGGTGGTAGTAAGTTCCATAGTTTAACTATGCGCTGTGTGTTGTTGAAGGTCATTTCTGGGTAACTGCTCACACAGTGGCCAACCTGCTGTCAACTAAGAACCCACAAGCAGGACATGGTGCAACAGCACCCTCCCACCCATGTTCCCCAGCAACTGGTGCACACAGGCTTACTGCCTCAGATACTGGAGGTAGCACATAGCCATCAGAGCTAGTAGCCAGTGATAGCCTTCTCCTCCAGGAATTTATCCAAGCCCCTTTGAAAGCCATCCAAATGGGTGGCCATCACCACATCTTGTGGTAGTGAGTTCCATAGTGTGTTGTTGTAGGTCATTTCTGGGTAATTGCAAGCAAACAAGCGCAGAGAAAGTTTAACACACACACACACACACACACACATCTGTGGCTAGGAACAACTTCAGAAAAACTCACAAGTGCTAGGAGGGGGGGTGAGGGGGGGTTAAGCTCAGCATCTCTTACGCACCCAGCTAACCAGAGGAAACCCATCTGGTTCCCACAGAAGAAACCGCATCACCAGCACCTGCCTGTGTTGACGTAATCAGGCGCTTCTCAGAAAGGGACGGGGTTGGTAGGGTTTATGAGAAACAGATAAGGAAATGACAACAGGTCAGGCACAGGTTGTGAACATCAAGAACAGAGACGTGGGCAGCACAGTCCCAGTGCAAAGGCAGGACGCACATGCCCCCTGCCCTGGATGACTCAGAAAACACAAAGACTCAATTCTACAGAATTTGCTCCAAGAATCAGTATAATCCGAGGGTGCCTTTTTGCTGCCTCCCAAAAAGGCTAGCAGAAGAAAGAGGCTTCTAGAGAGGAGAGGCCTCCAGACAAGTCTTTTATCCGGCAACCAGCCTGCCCCAAGCATGGATTTATATGGAGGGAGGGGGTAGAGAGGTGTTGTCTTCCGGGCATAACCCTCCTGTATTTTTCCACAGCTTCATCTGACACTTTTCCTTCCAGAAAAAAAAAACCCATTACAGAGGAAAAGATGGAATAGCTGCACTCCACCTTTTGATAGTTCTTTCCTTTGGAGGTCCTCCAAAGCCAGGGCCCAAGCATCTTTTAGATGTCATTCTTCTTCAGCCAGACTTTATGGTAGGAATGGGTGGGTAGGGGACAGGCTCAGACAGGCATTTGGGGAGTATCTTTTTTTTGCCTCTAACTCCTCCAGTTTGGGCAAAATGGTAGCACCTGCCTTGAGTCCTAGGGAGAGGCCAGGCTACTTCGTTTATTGAAAAACTGAACACTGTCTGCCATTGTAGGCTTCTTAAGGTGAGGGTAATAAAATTTTAATAAATAGAAAATGTTGGTGTTAAGGACAAATCGTAGAACAAGATCCACCTAGCTATGCCTAAGCAGAAACACAGAAGAAAGCAAAATTATGGGCAGAGGGGATAAAAGGCAAAGCAAGTTGCCTTCATGATCGGCTCAAAAGCCCAGGTTCAGTTCCTGGCATTTCCAGTTTAAAGGATCTCCTGTAGTAGCCAGGGAACTACATCTATGGCCGCTGGAATGTAAGATGAATTTACTAGCGTGAAACAGACACTTAGGCCATTTCTACACCAGCCCAGTGTAGAGGGAGGCACGGAGAAGGGAGGATCTTGTGAGATCCTGTTCGCGAGATCCTCCCCTTAGTCTACATGCAGGCGCGACATCCCAGGAAGGAGGGTGCCACGTCCGCCATTTTTAAAAATTCCTTTTAAAGGAGCTGAGAGTAAGTGCACTCCAACAAAAAGTGAGCTTCTTCTTCTTCTTTTTTTTTAAAGCACCAACCACGCTCCCCCTCACCCGATTCTTCCAGGCCTGGTTCCCTCTACTGTTCCCTGCTACTTGTGGGGAGGAGGGAAGAAGCCGGGACGGGTGGCCGCACCTCCTGCGGTCTCGCGACGATCCTGAGACCACGGGAAGAATCGGATTTTCCCAGGGATGATTTATCCCTGGGAAAACCCGCACTCATCCCCGCTGCCCCCGGGAGTCCCTGTGCGTTATTTGGACGCACAGGGACTCGGCCATGACCAGCCGCATTTTCGGGCTGGTGTAGAAATGGCCTTAGCCAGCAGACGTGTTCCTGGCTGCCACTGGAAATCTCCATCCTTACACTCTGAGGGGTATGAATGGGTGTGAACAGAGAACTCCCACATTCTGTCCGTTCTGTAACACAGATGACCGCTTTCCTCCCAGATTTATGTACTTGACTGCCATCGTATTGTTCTCCTGTTGGCAGCCAAAGACATTTTTATTCAGGCAGATTTTGGATTTTTAAGCTGCCTTGTGGCAGTCGTAGCCTTTAGCCTGGTAGGTGCTGTTCACTTCTTTCTTTTTCTTAACAGATGTGATGTTAATTTTCAATTATAATGCTACATTGTCTGTATCTTATTGCCAAGCACTAATTTTAGGGGAAGAGCAGGATATAAATCTAGGAGAATAAATCAATTAAAAAAAAAATCAGAAGTGTGACTTTGAAGCAAAATATATGTTTTTAAAAGTCGGATTTTGAGACTTTGCTAGAAAGGCTCACCTTGGAGAGGTGGTGGCAAACATGTGGTCCTCCAGATGTTGGAGGACTGCATTTTTCCATCACCCCTAGCCAGCCAAGCCAGTCGGGGATGATGGGAGTTGGGCCTGACAACATTCGGAAAACCACATGTCTCACTCCCAGCCACTGTCTTGGAGTAAATGGGTACCAAATTCCAGCTTCCTGTCTATTGTGGAAGCACCTCTGCAACTTGGATACCTGCCCATCAGTGCCTGAGTAAGGCCCATGTCTTCTCTTACAGTTACGAGATACTTGGGCCTCATTCATAGGCTGGCAGGAGGATAAGAAAGCGAAAGTGGTTCTGCAACAGCTTGAAAGCTTCACAGACATTGCACCACTCTGTCTGGTTCTCTCTCTCTCTCTTTTTTTCACGTTCTCTTCACCCCCGCTCCCCCGCTCTCTAATACTAACCCTTTAAAGCCCTGAACAGTTTGGGATCAGTGACCTAGGGAGGTCGTGGGCTCTCCCACACTAGAGGCCTTCAAGAGGCAGCTGGACAACCATCTGTTGGGGATGCTTTAGGGTGGATTCCTGCATTGAGCAGGGGGTTGGACTCGATGGCCTTGTAGGCCTCTTCCAACTCTGCTATTCTATGATTCTATGATCAAATTCTTTGAAAGACCACCTATCTCCATTATAGAGACATATGAGAAATTCATTTCAGTTTGTTTTTCATCGCGCTTCTGGACTGAACACGGACTCCGACACAATCTGCTGTCAAAGTCTGTACGATTCCACGCTTGCAATGTGATTTGCAGATCGGGGAATTTTTATTTGTTGTTGTTGCTGCGTCTGACAACACGCATATGTTTGAATCATCCGTACAAACACACTTTAATCAACGGGAGAAAATGCATACTTCTCCAGGATATAAAACGCATAAAAACACACATGGATTTTTCCTGCAGAAAGGACGAACAAACCAAGCTTACAGTCTCGATACGGAATGAGCTTCAAGATGGAAATCAGAGAACTTTGGCAAGATCACATTGTCGCTGATTCACACATCCTTACAGCAGCACCTCATATGAATCTGCCCCGGGGTGAAAAATCACCCACAGAGCGCCTTCTCTGCAGCCCAGCACTAAGACCGCTAGCTTTCAGGGAGAGGTCCTTTTCAGTGGTGGCCCCACATTTCTGCAATCCCTCCCCCGAGAACTCCTGCCTTGGCTCCTGCCTTGTGGCCCTTTTTATTCATTGCACCTGGCTTTTTTTTACTGATGTTATTGTTGCTTCCTCTATTGATGTTTCTCATCTGATGCTGCTTTTATAACATTTGACTATTTTGTTTTAATCGTTTTTAACTGCAAGCTGCTTTTGTTCGGCTCATTGCCCTAATATGTTACACAAACAAACAAGTCACCTCCATTTCCTCCTGTCTCACCCGTCGTTCCTGCTGTTCTGAGTCAGTGCCGCTGACCATGGAGAGCAGTTGCTCTTGAGTAAGGCATTGGGGAAGTGGCCCGGGGCTTGCCACCAACTGGGGCTAGGGAAAGTCCCTTGGGAGGGAGTGACGCGGGCCCAAGAGACTGCCGGGAATCCACCCATCTCTCTTTCCCTCTCTACCACCAGCTGCCAAAAGCCACAGGCTTTGGGAGCGTCTCCCTTCGGCTTGTGGCTCAAGAGTCCCGTCTACGCCAAAAGGCTTCAGTTCGGCTGCTAAGCTGCAATCCCCCCCCACCTCCCTTGCCCTCCGCTTGCAAGTTTGGAAACACCAACCTTCAAGCAAGGTTTTCTCTCATCTCAGGAAGGAACCCAATCCAGCAGGGCTATTCTTACGCCCTTCGAAATGCTTGTAGCAAAACTATCTTCAGTATCCGAGGCAGAAGCCTGGGTACACCAGTTGCTGGGGGACATGGTGCACCATGTCCTGCCTTGTTGGTCGCTGGTCAACAGCTGGTTGGCCACTGTGGGAACGGAGCGCTGGACTAGACGGACCCTCGGTCTGATCCAGCAGGGCTCTGCTTATGTTCTTAACCCTCACGGTCAGCTGCCGTTTTAAACAGGAAAAGCGGCTTTGGAAGGGCTGAGAGGAGGAACAGGAGGCAGGCAAAGGGTTCCCCCCCACCTCCTCTCATTCCCAATCTCATCCTCCCCAAAGAGCATTTCCTGTTTAAAAGGGGGCGTAAATCAGGATTTTTGTTTGTTGTTTATTCGTTCAGTCGCTTCCAACTCTTTGTGACTTCATGGACCAGCCCACGCCAGAGCTTTCTGTCGGCCGTCGCCACCTTTAGCTCCCCCAAGGTCAAGTCTGTCACCTCCAGAATATCCTCCCTCCATCTTGCCCTTGGTCGGCCCCTCTTCCTTTTGCCTTCCACTTTCCCTAGCATCAGCCTCTTCTCCAGGCTGTCCTGTCTTCTCATTATGTGGCCAAAGTACTTCAGTTTTGCCTTTAATACCATTCCCTCGAGTGAGCAGTCTGGCTTTATTTCCTGGAGTATGGACTGGTTTGATCTTCTTGCAGTCCAAGGCACTCTCAGAATTTCCCTCCAACACCACAGTTCAAAAGCGTCTATCTTCCTTCGCTCAGCTTTCCTTATGGTCCAGCTCTCGCAGCCATAGGTTACTACGGGGAATACCATTGCTTTAACTATGCGGACCTTTGTTGTCAGTGTGGTGTCTCTGCACTTAACTATTTTATCAAGATTTGTCATTGCTCTCCTCCCAAGAAGTAAACGTCTTCTGATTTCCTGGCTGCAGTCAGCGTCTGCAGTAATCTTTGCGCCCAGAAATACAAAGTCTGTCACTGCCTCCACGTTTTCTCCCTCTATTTGCCAGTTGCTGCATATGGCTGAAGCGTCCCGTTCCTTCCCAAGATGAGAGAAAACCTTTTTTTGAGTTCCTCTCTCTCTGCTCTGGCAAGTGCTTGCTTCACAATTTGCATTTGTGTTGGTTCTGTGTGTTTTTTAAAAATCAAATTTCTACGGAATTCTGCAACCGCTGTGCATTATGGAAATGAAGCCCATTTGCTTAGATGTGCTTATTTTGCATTATTCCAGTTTTGCTTTCAGTGTTTGTGGGGAGGACCAAGGAGCGAAGCGAAATACCAATGCCTTAACACACTCTCCCTCCCAATGAGGTTGCAGCAGGCATCGCCTGCACACAGTTAAGCTTATCTTCTCAGCCATGAGGGCTGCAAACTTGTTTTTAAAAACCAAAAACCAACAGAATCCATTTTTAGGAAACTGATTACTGTGCTCAATTCCAAAAGCTGAAGGTGGCCTTCCCACTTCCCCACCGCCTCCATGTTTGAAAAGATTTGAAGGATGTGCACAATTTCAGTGATGAGGACAGGCAGAAGGGTTTGGGTGTGTTTCATTGCAATTCTCGAATGTGCAGGCCTTGACGGAACTCCTTCCCCTCGCAATCAGCCGGCGGAAGAACCCCTGTGTGTTCTGCCACTAAACCATCTTCACGTGGAGCAAAGGATTCTGGGAAATGTGCACTGAAAAATGTGCATTCCTTCCAAACCAGGCCTCACCATGACCCCGTGTGAACCGAAAGCCTGCCCTAGAACAGGCGTGGGCAGATGTCAGGCTTGAGGGATCTAATATGCATTTGTAGTAGATCCCTGAAGTCCACCAAGCAGAACCAGATACAAAAAATTAATCGCTGGGGGTTTAGCTGAGCTAGATGCAAACAGAGCCAATCTCCTACCACACCCCACTGGGTTGACTTGCATATGCAAAGCCGGAATCTGAATCTGCACTAGCAGAAATCAGGGAAACCAACATGCTGGCCATCCCCAACCTTGTGCCTTTCAGATGTGTGCTGGACTGCAATGCCCATCATCCCCAATGGCCATGTGGTCTGGGAAGGATGAGAGCTGCAGTCCACCACATCTGGAGGGCACCAGACTGAGGAAAGCAGAAACAGCTTAATTTCGAAATGGGAATTGGGGGGGCGGGGAACCACGTCTTGGTGGTGTTGCGATCATTCAATAATCTCCTGCTAATCACCCAGCAGTTTACTGGTAGATATTCCATCTATCTTCCGCCTTTGGAGCACACCCATTGCTCCTCCCTGGTTGCAGATTGCAGGGAAAAGGTTGGTAGCATTGCACAAGTCGTCTTCCAGGGAAGCTCATCCACCCTTCCCAATGATTCAGGGAACCCGGACTAACTTCCAGGGAAATTCAGGATTTCCTGGAACGGAGTCTGAAAGCCACTCGGCCTATAAAGGGATTGTCGTCAATCTACGTGCTGTTTGAACCAACTGCTACTAGTACTACTGAGTGTGTGTGTGTGTGTGTGTGTGTGTTTCTTTAAAAAAAAAAAAATTCTTTTCTCTCCTTCTCTCATTCTCTCCTGGAGTCATGCCGGGACATAAAAACCTGTCGTGCAACCCTTGCAATTAAAAAATGGGAAGTGAGCCGCTTCTCCAGGGCCTGTACTCCTTCAGAGTCCACTTTCCCCTCCAACGGGCACAGCAGGAAGGCCTACCGGCTTTGCATGCGGCAGGTGCCAGGTTCCATCTCAGCACCTCCAGGTAGGGCTGGGAAAAAACCCCGGACCCTTTGCTGAAACCCCCGGAGAGCTGCTGCCAGTCAGTGCAGACGACACCGAGGCAGCTGGACCTGGCGCGGGAAAAAGCAGCTCCCCATGGCTTGAGAGAGGGGTTCACTGCCCCCCAAGCTGTGAACATCTAGGCGGAGGAAGCTCCCAAGGAGGGCTGAGCCAAGTTGTTTTGCTGCCTGAGGCAGAGCAGTTGCCCCTCCCGTCCCGCGACAAGGAACACTGTACCCTAAGCCGCTCAACTTTCTTTGGCACTTGAGGCAGGAAATCCCATGGGTGTTTCCCCCTCCAGCAATAAAAACAGACTACTCATACATTAAATATAATGATTTACCACCCGTTCACAACACCTAAAATTAGTGGCCTCACTCTCCCTTCCTCCGACTCCACTCAGCCACCATAGCTAAAAAGAGCATCCATATCCAGAGGCAGTATACCTCTGAATTTCAGGGGACAAACAACAGGCAGTATCACCATCACACCTTGCCCGTGAGATTCCTGGAACCCCCAGTTCGGTGCTTCAGGGGGATCCTGAAGGACCCCATCAGACGGGGAACGAAGATCCCTTCTGCCACCGTGTAACGATTTTCGACAGCCCGACCTGCAGTCCCCGAGCACCCACCCCCTGCCATGGCCCTCCCTGTCACTCATGCTTACCTGCCGCAGGTTGTTGAAGATGTCCAGGTCTCGCTGTCCCTGATGGAAGAGAAGAATCAAACGCTGGGCAACCGGCACGTTGCCCTGGACCACAGCTATGTGGAGGGGCCTAGAACGGGGCAGAGAAACGGGGCCGTCAACAAGCCGAAGAGCGACTCTGCAAGATTGGTGCTGCACCTCCTCCAGCTCTCGCAAACACCTCCCAAACTGCAGCCGCTCGTCCTCAGTCAATCCAGAAGGAATCCCATGAGTACATTTTCATCCATTGTAACGCCTTGCAACCCTGCAGGAGGCCCACACATTTCTGCTTGGCTTAATGGCCAGCCACTAGATTTGTGGCTCTCTCTGTCTACTGCCACCCCTTCCCCTGAGCCTTGTGGAACATTCAGAGGACGGGGAGGGGGGCAGGGAAGAGACGGGGTGTTCCCCTCTGTGCCTTTGTTATGCGCCCTGCTGCCTTCTGCAAAAATCCAACGCAGAGGCAGAAACCGTTTCTCCTAAGTTCACGCAGGAGAGCAAAAGAAAGGAATTCTTTGTGTTGGTCATACAGGACATGGGAGGGTTTGCAGAAGAAGGGGTGGCCGCTGGTGGCATCGTGGCAAGGAGACCAGTGGAATCCCTGCCTTGTTCCCTTCTCCTTTTATTATTTTTGACTCATTGATTGTAAAGTTGTTATAGTGGTTTTAAACATATGTGCATTTTGCATGTTTTTGTGGTTTTTAATTTTTGTATATTGTTTTTAAGTGTTTTTATCTTACGCAAACTGCCCAGAGAGCTCCGGCTATGGGGCGGTATACAAATGCAATAAATAATAATATAATAATAGATAATTATCCTTTCCTTCCAGCCTTACTCATCAAATTTTAGACCGCAAATGCCTTGGCTCAGGGATTTTATCTTTGGCGCGCTGATGTCACCCTGCAATGTGTCGTGGACATGGACCACATGCCAAACTGATGACAGTTTCAGGATCTGGTCAGGAAGCAAAAGAGACAACAAGCTTCCTGAAGCTAAGCAGGTGTGGGTCAGATCAGTGCCGGGATGGGTGACTGCCTAAGGAACCTGGGATGCTCTCCTGGCCCCCAGGTTCCATTATGGAAGAAAAGCACGATATACTGGTCACGTGGGAGTAATCCTTAAAACCAGGTGCCAAGGTGGACCATGCAAGTGGGAAGCAGCCGAGTCTCGTCACACGTTAAAGGGTGCGTGTGTGCAGCCTAGGCTCTGGCCATATTGGCCCCAAAAAGAGACTCTATGGGTGCACCGACCTAGGGGTGTGTAATGCTCTTCCACGTGATAGGTGGATAATCCTGATTACTGCAGGATCCCCACTCACGCTGAATTGCTCACACGACCTCACAGTACCTCTAGTGCACCAAAGCATTCATCCACATCCTCCTAATGATTATCTTCCATATAACGGAAGCCAGCATGGTGCAGTGGTTGGAGTATTGGCCCGGGCATCAGGAGATCTGGGTTCTAGTCCCCACTCGGCCATGAAGCTCACTGGGGAACTCTGAGCCAGTCACTGGCTCTCAGCCTAGCCTATGAGAAAAAGAAGCTACTAGCTCTGGTGCTATGAAATGTCATTATTATTATTATTATTATTATTATTATTATTATTATTATTATATTTATTTGTATCCCGCCTTTTGCCCAATGCTGGGCCTCAAGGCGGCCTTACAAAGTTTAAAACATACATTGGGGGTGGGGGGAACAAAACCATAAACGCTTAAAATACACAACAAAATTATAAGACATTTACATAGATGGAGGGCCAGATTATTCTCCAAAGGCCTGCTGGAACAAAAAAGTTTTTGCCTGCTTCCGAAAGCCCATCAAGGAGGGAGCCAGCCTAGCTTCCCCGGGAAGAGAGTTCCAGAGCACCGGAGCAGCCACCGAGAAGGCCCTCTCCCATGTTCCCACCAAGCGCACCTGTGAAGATGGTGGGACTGAAAGAAGGGCTTCTCCAGAAGATCTTAAAGCACGGGCAGGCTCTTAAGGGAGAATACGTTCTTTCAGATAACCTGGACCCGAGCCACTTTCAACCTAACTTGTACAACACTCAATGTTTGGATCTGGAGATCCTTCGTCAGGAGCTGTCCAACGAAATGAATTATTTATCTTTCCTGATTGTAAAA
Source organism: Elgaria multicarinata webbii (assembly GCF_023053635.1). Classification (NCBI taxonomy): domain Eukaryota; kingdom Metazoa; phylum Chordata; class Lepidosauria; order Squamata; family Anguidae; genus Elgaria; species Elgaria multicarinata. The sequence continues at coordinate 28,867,612 of NC_086183.1, read as the reverse complement.
AACCACCATTGCGTGTATATATATATAATGGTGTTTTTTTACAATCAGGAAAGGTAAATAACCCCTGTTATGAAAGTCTTAACACAGAACAGTTTTGACTGCTGACAGAGACAGAATGAACACAACTGCGGTCTTGTAAAAAATATCTATAAGGCTTCAAATTTATAATTACTTCAAAAAATAATTCATTTCTTTGTACAGCTCCTGACGAAGGATCGCCAGATCCGAAACGTTGAGCGTTTGTACAAGTTTGGTTGAAAGTTTTTTTAATTTTTTAAAATATATTTCGGATAAGAAAAATAAAGAAACCTCTTTTGACATTTTATAGCACCAGAGCTAGTCGCCTCTTTCTCTCATAGCCTTTTTGTGGTGCTTTCCCCCTCTTTTTCCACAACTGTCAGCCTAGCCTACCTTTCAGGGTTGTCGTGAGGATAAAATGGGGAGGAGGAGGACCGTGTAAGCAGGCTTGGGTTTCTTGCAAGACTAGAAATGTGATAATAATAACAATTCAGAAGTCCAGGAGGGGGTGGAGGGGTGACCCCCTGTCTGCAGCCTGTTTCACTCTTTCCCCCTCCTCGCCATGCCTATCTGCCCCACCCCAAGTCAAACAATACCGTATCCAACTCCATATGATTTCGCAGAAATGTTCTGCCTCCCCGTTTACCATAAAACGAAACCGCCTTATCGTCTCAGGGCTGAACCCGCAGCCGAGGGAAGGGCTCCCGGGGCCCAGCCTTCCCGTAAGAACAGCCGGCTCTGCCGTGACCTTCACTTCCTGTCTCACCGCAGTTGCCCCCAGCCCTGCGACTTCCTTAGAGCGGCACAAAAGCTGGCTCCCCAAAGAGAAACTTTGGCAAGGAAACTTCGGCGTCCTCAGAGCTCCCTCGAACAGTTCTGGCAGGAGGCTGCGGACTTCTCTCTGGGCAGTGCCCTGAAAAGGGCCCCATTTGGGACTTCAGGGGGATATGGAAAGACTCGGAGGGGGGTGGGGGAGGAAGAGGGCAGGGAGCCTGTGCTCTCTCTCTCCCCCCCCTCAACCCCCCTCCAGGGCCAGGCAACGGTTCACAGCTTCCCTTTGCCCCATTCCAGTAAAGGGGCAGAACCGCCAAGAGTGACGTGGGGTGAGGAAAGCATCAGCAGGCGGGGAGGAGTGGACGGGGAGTGTGTGTATGTGGGGGGGGGGAGGGGGGAGGGCTCAGTTGCACTGCGGCGAGGGGATTCCCCTCACAGCCCAAGTTGGCTCCGATGAAAGAGCAGCAGGAACTGCTCTCAGAGTGACAACAGAAGAAGAAGAAGAAACGCGTTCTGCTCCAAATGGCCCCGGGGCGGAAGCAAGGAGAGAAAACAACACACCGAAGGACGTCAGAGCGAGAGCTGGCGGTGTGGAGATTCGAGGCTGGTCCACGCTTTTCCATCCCACCCCCACCCCCTCAGGGAGGTCACATCCAGGACGTGGAAGCGGTGGGAATCCCCTGTTTGTCTCTGGTAGACTGCTCTTGAATGGGGAGGTTCTACTTAGCCCCAGGGCCAACAGCCATGGATAGACCACTTGTCTGGGAACGTGCCGGGTCCCTTTTAAAGGGCTTTAAAATCAAAGGGACTTTGGTGAGCCAGGAACTCATTTATGTCCCATGGATTTCAATGGGTCATCTTCTCCAAAGATCACCAACGCCCCGTGTATTTTAAGAGCGTTTGTTGCCATTCTTTCCCTCTTTTCAGCCACGTTGTCAGTGCTGGGCAGAAACAGTCCTGCTTCCTCCCTCCCCAAACTTTTTCAAATGAAAGGGCTTTTGAGTTCGTGGCACGTGCAGCGGGTGCATGGGCCCATTTTACAGATTACAGCAACGCTCCCACTGAGGCTGTGGTGTTTCCAGGGAAGAAGCAATGGGCTGGAGAAGGCTCAGCCCTTCTCCTGCATGCCATGTCCTAACTGCCAGGCTCTGAGACCAGGGGGAAGACCCCCCGGCTAGACCCCCGCCCCCACCCACCCCAGCCCTTTGCTCCCAGCAACTGCTCTCTCTTTGCCAGGAACTGATTATTATTCCAGCTTTTGTCTCCAGAACAGCCTAGAGATACAGGTACTACTGAAGAACGATTACACCAGGGCTGTTACAAGGGGGGTGGGGTGGGAGGGGCAATTGCCCCTCTTCCCCCAGCCCACCCCAGCCTCCCCAAATGCTGCCACTCCACCCTGTTCAGCTTCACCCCATTGTGCTGAGTAAATACCTGGCCATCTTAGCCAGAGGTGCATGTGACTCCGTTCCCATTGCAGGACTTAGCCCTAGAATTTGCCCTCTGTGCCAGGAAACTCTCATCTTTGGGGAAGGAGAAGTTTAAAAAGGGCCACTGAGCATGTGCAGATTGCCTCTTGACCATAAGAATTCTCTCTCTCTCTCTCATACATACAGACCTCCTCTCATAATTGCCCTTCTAAAACAAAGCCCTCCCTCCCCCTTCCCCAAACCCACTTTTCCAGGGGTGCTGCCTCCCCCCTCCATCACACTGCCCAAAGAAGCCCCCCGCCTTACGTGTCTCCATCTTCATCTTGTCTGGTTGCCGTGGCAATGTCCAAGGCCCACTGGGCCTCGACCGGGCAATGCAGGGAGTAACAAGTGGGGACCCCCACCAACGAGTGCGGGGTCACGGGGTGCAAAAGAGGAGACAGCTCAGGGCTCAGGAAGGGGGCAGCCAGGCCTGAGACAGAAAGGGGAGAGAAAAAGAGAGAGGAAGCTTGAACAGTTTGCAGTGAGAAGCAAAGCCAAGTCCAGGGCAGGATCTACACTACTGCTTTAAAATGGTTTATAACAGTAGTGACAACTGTTGGGTCTCAGGACACACTCCACAGACAGTTTTTAAACCGTTTTCAAAGTGTCCTATCCTGCTTGTCTTTATCAAGCTATGACAGACTGCCACAATCTGGCTACAATTCCCATCACCCACAGCCTGCTGAGGATACTGGGTGTGGTAGCCCAACACACCCAGAAGGCACTGTCTTGGAGAAGGCTGACCTAGGAGCTCAGTAAGCCAATGATAAGTCAGAGGAGAAAGACTATCTGTGGGATGTATTTGCATGTGTGTTTTACACCTCATGATAATCAGAATTACAGGCACTCCTGTTGATGTGGTGTGATATATAAAACCTCCCTAAAGGGCACTCACACTAAAATAAAAAGCTGAAATGCATTCACACTGGTTAAGGAGGCCAGAAAACTATGTTTGTATAAAAGTACTTCGCTCAAGGATACCTGCCCTGCGCAGTGTGGCTCCAAAATTCATTTCTGCTCCAACTCAGGCTGGAGTTAAGCCCTGTTTTCCACTTGGTTCAGCCTTGGCTTATTTACTATTGGGGTTAAAATAAGTAAAAGACCTGTCCAAGATGGCACCAGTGCTAGGAGTCTCCTGCAGACCTGGAGTCACCTTACAGGTGCTGCTCCTGATGCCACGATGCCGGGAGAGTTTGGGTCCGAGGGGCAGCATTAGTTCTGACCAACCTCGTCGCTCTCCAATGGCGCCCCAAATCCCTCCGTTTGAGGCAAGGGCTTCAGTCTACCACATTACCGGGTTGGAGTCAAGCCTGACAAAGAGTTCGGTGCACTTGCATCATCTTTGCGTTGCTGGTTGGTTCGGTAACAAATAATAATAATAATAATAATAATAATAATGCATTTACGTAGCACATTGTGTGTGTGTGAGTACTGAAAAATGTTCTGCATACATTATCTCAGAACTTGCAACCATCTGGTAAAATAGCATCTAGTAACACATTGCAGGTGGGGGCCTGGGATGAGGAAACAGCAACTTGGCTATGAAGACTTTAAGAGTTTGGGGGCTGAAATGACACAACCATCAACCTTTCCATCTGCCAGTTTCACAGGTATCCACCCTATGGGCCTTGCAGAGGTATCTCACGGCCAGCATCATTTCCTCCTTGCTGAAGGGCTCCTTCTTCTTGACCCCCTGCAGCTGGCCAAGGGGTCTTTTTTTATCTTCTGGGAGCCCAAGGTCTCCTCCTAAGATCCCCCCCCCGGGGGTGGGTGGGTTGTAAACAGCCTCCCTCGATCAAAAATGGGGTGCTTGAAAATCAGCTTCCTCCAACCTCCCCCGCACTCCAGGTGAGTCAGATCGCAACTCTCATCGTCCAGCGTGGATGATGGGAGTTGCAGTCCAACACATCTGGGGTTGAGCGGATTGAGGACAGCTGGTGTAGAAAATGACATTCTGTAAAGGTGAAGGTGGTTGCTGGGAAGGAATTTGGCAGGGAAATGCTATGGGGTTCTTCCCCATGGAGGGGGGGAATGAAAATTAGGGAAGGGGGAGGATAAGAAAGGCCCCCCTGCTGGGTAAGTGGGTGCTGGCATCCTTACCTGGATAATACGCAGCTGGCAAACTGGAATAGCTAACCGGGATATAATGGGAGCAGTAGCCATTGGAGTGGGAAGCCCACAGTCCGGTCTCCCCTTGGCCGTTCTCCGTCTTGGGGACCTTGCCAGCCAGCGCCCCCTGTGCGCCCCCACCTGCCCCCTCTGGAGCGCAGTAGCGGCGTTTCCGCAGGGGCAAGGAGGTCTCCGCCTTCTTCTCCCCCTCCAGCCCCTCCTGGGGGGAAGCTGCACTCCGCATTCCCGGCGGGACGGCACCCGGGCAGACGGAACTCGGTGCTTCCTCCGGCTTGTGCCTGGGTGCCAGTGGGGCCTCGCTCTGAGGCGACTGCCTTCCAAAGCCAGCCGCCGCCGCCTCTCCATCAGACGTGACCCATCTGCCTGGGCCACCGCCCTTCCGCCAGGTCCTCAAGTCCACAGGTAGCTCCCCTGCCATGTTGCCGGGTCCTTCTCGCCACCCAAACGGACGGGCCGCCAGGCCGAGCTTTCTCCCGGCTCCTGCAGCCCCAGCTCTGTGCGGGGTGGCCCACCTAGTCAGCTCCCCTTGGTGCTGAGAGGGCAGGGCAGGGCCCCCGTCACCTTCGGTTCCTCATCTTGATCAACGAAAGCCTCCCCCCCCCCTTCTGGCTCTGAACAAGCCCACCAAAGAACTCCTCCTCTTTCAACGCGGTCTCCAAGTTTCTCGGCGTGGGAGAAGCCGGGCACCGGTGTCACGGGCTGTCCGAGCACCCCAGGGCCGGTTTCGATTTCTCTCCCGGTTACCAGCATCGACGCGCCATGTGATCACACCTGAGTCCTTCCCGCACAGGGTGCGGAGAGCCGCGGCGGGGGCGTCATCTTCGTCCTTTCCGAGAGCGGCAGAGAGTGGCTGTGCGTGCGGGGCCGTCGCCGCAAGCAGCTCCCAGTCTCCCCGGTGCCTGGAATGGCTTCTTGGGAAGGGAGGCACCAGACCAATTCCACCCGATCGCCTCGCTCCAGGGTTTGCCAAGTCTTTCCTTTCTTTCTCCTCTGCAAAACGCGTCGGTCTCAGCGACCTCAGTGCCCCGTGGGCGCCCACGAGTGAATCCCGAGTGGTGGCGGCGGCGGTGACACCCGCCTCACGCACCCTCCGCGGTAGAGGAGGAAAGAAGCCGGGACTTCCCCTGCGCTCAGCTGAAGCGCAGGGACTTTCACAGACGCCTCCTTACCGGCCTCCCCTCCCTAGGGGAGTTCCGCCTCCAGCCCCTCCCACTCCTGGCCGCCAGCCCCTCCCGCGCCTCTCTTCCCCGGCAGCCGCCGCTGCTGCAGGAGGAGGAGGAGGAGGATGGCGAGGGCAGCCCCGTTCCGTGCGCCCAGGGCGCATTGCCAACCGTGCCAGGTGCGCCCTGGGCGCATCGCCAGCTCCCAGACCGGCTGGAGGCGGCGCTTCGCCGGAGTGGCCCTTTTCCCGGACGGAAATGCCCGAGAGGGGAAGGGAGAAGAAGCCGCAGGGCGCGTTCGAGAGACAGTTAACTCTTTCCTTGGCCCCGAGCTAGGATTGCGCGCAGCACCGGGGCAACCCCTCCGACGGTCCATTCCCCCTAGCGGGTTAAAACTTTCCCCGCCGATATGTAGCGATGGAATGAGCCGCACCTGTTGAAATTCTGCCTGCTAGCAAGCTCTTAAAGGAGTTGGAGCCCAGCGCAGCCCAATCCTATAGAACAACTACAAAGTCTCGGGCGTCCAACGCGACTTACTCTCTGGTTCGTGTGCCTACGACTGCAGCTGAAACCTCGAGTGTCTGAGGTTGCTACGAGGTGAGAAAACGGGGTTGCCAACTTTCTTTTCTTTTCTTTTTCTTTTGCAGTGCCCTTAATAGCAACCTGGCGCGCAGAAAGCTACCAGGTGAAACTTCCGTTTGTCTCCCTGCCAGCAAAAGCTTCGTCTGCTAGATCCCTCCAGGGCAGGCAGGCAGGCTGTTAAAAGCGCAGGAGCAGCAGCAGGGCCAGGGAGGAGAAAAGTTGGCAACCTGCGCCTTTTTTTGACCCGCAAGGCAGAAGCGTAGGATGGCAGGAAGAGCCCGAGGTAGGTAGGAACCGGCCCATCCGGTTCTTTCTCTCTCCTTCACTCGCTCCCCCTTCCAGATACAACGGTGCTCCGAGCTGCTGACTAGGCGTGCTAGTGACGTGTCTTTGCCGAGGGGGAGGGGGAGGGAGGGAGGAAGGGGAGGACCGAGTGGGATTTCCCTAAAACTGGACGAAAGGGCAGGCGGGGTCGCTCGGAGCTGTGCCACGAAGCCCCCTGCTGGCCGAAGCTGGAGAGGCAGCCGCTCGGATGCGAGAGGGTTAATTGGAATTCAAAGTCGACTTGAAATATGGCTAAAGATGCTTATTCAGGAAGAGAAACTGTGGGAGTACACTGACTCCTGCAGGGGTGCGCCAGGAAGCTTCCTCTAGAGGCGGCTCATATGGCCCTGTCATTACCTTGCGGCATGATTGATGGGAGCATGTTCCAATCCCACTCGGAGCAGCAGGATTACCCAAACCTCTGCAGCGGCTGATTGGGAGGCGAAGTGGCCACAATAGTATGGAGATCCAGTGTGGTGTAGGGTTAGGGTGTTGGACAGGGACTCAGGAGATCCGGGTTCTAGTCCACACTTGGCCATGAAGCTTGCTGGGGGACTTTAGGTCACTCACTGACTCAGTCTGGCCTACCTCACAAGGTGGTTGTTGTGGGATAAAATGGGGGAGGAAGAGGACCAGGTAAGCTGCTTTGGGATCCTTGCAAGAGGATAGAAGGTGAGATAGAAAAGTAAGAACAATAAAAGTCCCAGAGAGGGTAGCCTCCTCTCTGGGTGGTTGATTGTAGCTTCACAGGAGCATTTGTCTCATTTATTTGCCACTGTGCAGAGGTGGCATTTTTTCCCCATGGAGCATTCGTGCGTCCTGACGCTGACTGGTAATAACTGCTATACTTCCAAATCTATTCATATGGTTCAGATATTTGTGGCACTGCAACCACAGTAGCTCATTGGTAGGGCACACGCTTTGCAGTTTACACACAGAAGCTTTATGGTTCAATCCCCGGCCCTTCCAGTTAAATGGATCGGATGGCAGGACTGGGAGAGACCCCCTCTCCGTTTGGGATTCCGGACAGCCGCTGTTGTTCAAAGTAAATAATACTGGGCTCTTTGGGAAATCATAGAATCATAGAATAGCAGAGTTGGAAGGGGCCTACAAGGCCGTCGAGTCCAACCCCCTGCTCAATGCAGGAATCCACCCAGGCCGTTACTCGCTGGCAGAGCCCGTGGCTTGAATGTAGAAGATCCAGGATATTGAATCTAAGTCTTGTCGTTTTTTCTTGTACAACATCACTAGAATTCGACCGTTCCTATCGGTCTCTTCCGCCAAGACCCTTGTTCATGCTTTGGTTATTTCTCACCTGGATTATTGTAATCTTTTGTTGACTGGTCTTCCTTCTTCTCATTTGTCTCCACTGGTCTCCATTCATCATTCGGCGGCTAGGATTATTTTCTTGGCTCATCGTTTTGATCATGTCACCCTGCTTTTAAAATCCCTCCACTGGCTTCCTATCTCTTATAGAATCCAATACAAGCTGCTTCTTCTTACTTTTAAAGCCTGCCATGATCTGGCTTCTCCCTACCTTTCGTCCCTTATTTCACTTCATCGCCCTGCCTGTGCCCTCTGCTCCAATAACGCCATGTCTCTTACCTCCCCAAGAGTTTCCACATCTCTCACTCGTCTTCGCCCATTCTCGCTCTCTGCCCCCTGTGCCTGGAATTCTCTTCCAGTGCATTTGCGGACCACAACGTCAATTTCTGTTTTTAAATCTCATTTGAAAACATTTCTTTTCTTGAAAGCCTTTTAACCGTAGCGTGGTCATACTAGTCTGTATTTAGTTTTAATGTCCCTACCCCTATTGGTTTTTCCCCTCCCTCCCCTGTCTGTTACGGTGATTTTAGATCATAAGCCATAGGGCAGATTGTCTTGTCTTGTTTTATTCTGTACAGCGTCATGAAAATTGATGGCACTTTATAAATATTAATAAAAATATTGGTGGCTCTGATGAAATTGAATCAGTTGTCCACGTTTTACTCTGTTGTTATTATACAAAGATTAGAGAGAAATTATTACTTGACACCAGTTTAGAAATTAATGCACTTCTTCAGTGCTTCAGGGCCACAGAGGACAGAGACACAATCAAGGCTTTTGCAAAATTCTTTTTGAATGCTATGAGAATAAGGTCACTCCAGAATTGATTCTGATGCATACTTTTCAAATCTGTATGTAATTTTGCCCTACTCTTTTGTATGTGTAAAATCTGGTTGGTGACCATAATAAAGTTGATGATGATATTGGTGGCTCCGATGTCAGTGAAGTTGTGAATCTGCTCCAGGTTTCATGGAAGAACTGCTCAGTTTGCAAGCATCTTGGGGACCTCCTTCAGAATTCTGGCTAAAATGGCTCGGTCCAGGTTATTTGAAAGACCATATTCTCCCTTATGAGCCTGCCCGTGCTTTAAGATCTTCTGGAGAAGCCCTTCTTTCAGTCCCACCATCTTCACAAGCGCGCTTGGGAACATGGGAGAGGGCCTTCTCAGTGGCTGCTCTGGTGCTCTGGAACTCTCTTCCTGGGGAAGCTAGGCTGGCTCCCTCCTTGATGGGCTTTCGGAAGCAGGCTAAAACTTTTTTGTTCCAGCAGGCCTTTGGAGAATAATCTGGCCCTCCATCTATGTTAATGTCTTATAATTTTGTTGTGTATTTTAAACGTTTATGTTCCCCTCCCCCCAATGTATGTTTTAAACGTTGTAAGGCCGCCTTGAGGCCCAGCATTGGGCAAAAGGCAGGATACAAATAATAATAATAATAATAATAATAATAATAATAATAATAATAATAATAATACCCAGAGCGGATTCACCGCCCCACTGACATTGGAGCCACCAGCCTCCATTGGGAAGCTCCTAGATTCAGTCTCTCACTTCTCCAGATTGGGCTAGAAAATAATCTTGCCAGAAACCCTGAAGATCTGGTCAGTGTTGACAATACTGAGCTAAGTGGACTAAGCTTCAGACCCAGTATAAGGCTGCTAACTCTGGCCCTAAATAGACAAGCAGCCTGGCTTGGTATATGACCGCTTCCTAAAGTTCGCTGAATAATTCATCTGAAACAATTGCTGCTGTCTGATTCATAATCTGGAAAGCTGTTCCAAAGCACACCCCATTCATGAAAAACCATGCATTGCAACAGTCAGGAACATCTGACTAATCATAACATTCAAAACAACCTCAATGAAAAACTGGGCTGAAACTAACAGCATGAAATTCAACAGGGCCAAAAGCAATGTTTTGTATTTTCAGCCAGCAACAACAACCAAGCAATCAAATGCACAAGGATAGGGCGGGGGATTCCTGGGTTAGCAGCAGAGCATGGGAGAAGGATCGTGGGATTGCAGTCGCTCGCAAGCGAATAGGAGCCAGCGCTGTGATGCAGCAGCCAAAACAGCTAATGCAATTTTTAGGCCTTGGTTTGCAAGCCGTTAGAAGTAATAGTTATTATTATTATTATTTATTTATATAGCACCATCAATGTACATGGTTCAACTTTATTCTGCATGTGTCAGCACTGGTAGTTCACGCTGCACCTTTAGAGTTCTGACTGAAACTCAGAGCATATTCACAGCCCCACTGACATCAGAGCCACCAGCTGCCACTGGATGAACGGTTCTGGCTCCACCAGCTTTACACACCCACTCAAGCCTGCCCAGGGAGCCTGTCAATGTGTGAAATCAAAGGTTACTTGCTATTCGTGAACACGGATATGACTAAGCGATCAAGTGACCAAACCAATATCTCTATTTCATGGTAGTTCCCAATCCATGGTTGCCATTCATTTAATCATTTCCCTGACTTTGAAGTCTCTGGCTAGGGCGTGCTGGGCATTGTAGTCCAACACCCCTGGAGGAGGCCAGGTTGAAAAGATTGGCTTAGGTGTACCTTTTTCAGAGGGGCTACAGAAATTCCCCCACCTCCCTGCAGGAAAAAAGTAACAGGGGGACTTGCAGAGAATTATCCTTTCTAAAGATTTTTTTTTTTTTTTTTTTAACCAAGCGGGTTCACGCTTGAACTCCTGGCCTGTTGGGGTTTCACCCACATCATTCCTATTGAGACATTCTTCATTGTTTTCGGCAACTTGCAAGCTGGAGAACCGCGGGTGAGTCAGGGAGGAGGATTTCTCGAGCGTAACTGCGGGAAATGGATGGCATGAGTCACATAACAGCTTACGTAGGGAAGCAAGAACTGAACCTACAAATCCCTCCCTGAGCCAATACTCTTACTTGGGACGCCACTGTCTTACTTTGCTGGCCCTGCTGCTGGGCCTTTCGCAGCGGCCGGATAGGCAGAAATTCAGCGGGCGGAAAAGCCAACTTTGTCCAGCCGCGGTGGCAAGCAGGCCCTTGGTTTTACCCCACTGAAGGAAGGCAGGCGGACAGGCAGGCAGAGAGAGGATGAAGAAAGATGGAACAAGGGCGGAATGTTGCGTCATGATTTTTAATAAATAAATAAATAATTTGCAGATTCAGGATTGCCAGTTGTATATACCAGCTCTGCTCCTTTATCTTTAACATCAGCTTTGCACGAAGAAATTGAGCAGATAAAATATTGCTCAGGGATGGAGGTAAAGTGACGAAGAAAGCGTTGCCTGCCCAATTTCTTTGTATCAGGCTGCCATTAAGAGCACAGGAGCAGGGCTGGGGGGGGAAAAGGTGGCAACCTTAGTCAGATCTCTGGATAATGATGTGGCAGCTTATGGTGTGACCTGTTCTTCCTCGAAAGAGCTTATAAGATCTTTGGTTCCCAACTGATTTTCAAGTACTAGCTTGGCCCAGACGTGGTTAGCTTCAAAGGCTGATATCTGTGTTTTGTCCTGCAGCAATCGAGATTTTAGAGAGATAAAAGCCAAAAGAGCAGTGGGAACTATTGTTCCAAGCCTTGAGCAAACATTATCTGTGAATTTTCAGTTTAAATTTCTTCCATGTCATGAGGTCTAGAAACTTGGAATTAGAAAGAAGAAGAAAGCAAGGTGATCCGGTATCAATTTTTAATATTTTTAAAAAGATTTCTAACTAATGCTATCTATCCTAATTCAAGGCAGACAACAGAATGGAAAGAATTATATATATACACATATATATCAGTAGTCCTTCCTGTCTGTCCCTGATTGCATGGTTTTATCCTGGTTGTGCTTTTTATACTGTGTTTTGTAATTGTGCTTTTAACCTGTTGGTTGTTTTATTGTGGTTTTAATTTTTGTGAACCGCCCAGAGAGCTTCGGCTATTGGGCGGTATAAAAATGTAATAAATAAATAAATAAAATAAATAAATATAAATAAATCACTAAATGCTAAACATATCTGGATTCTGTGTCAGTTTTTCTCTTTCCTTTCAGTTTTCCCTGTGCCGTTAGAAATGCATAGGAAATTATAGAACACATTATTGGAACATTTTATAGCAGCTTCTCCCAAGCTGGTGACTACTGGATGTCTGACTACAATCCCCACAATCCCCAACCACCAGGAGCCTGGATGTAGGATGATGGGAGTTGTAGTCCAAGACATCTGGAGGGTGCTGCTTTGGGGAAGACAGGTTTGTAAGATTGATGGAACAAAGTGGGAAAGCTTTTTCCTTGACTGTACCAGTTCAGGCTTCAAGACCTTACGATTCCGATTTACATGTTCTCAGAGAACACCCAAACAATGTTCATAGAAGACTGGGAGAGAGAAGGCTGAGCGCCCCCCCCCCCCCTTTTTGGGGGGTGGGAAAGATGCAGGGAGTATTTCCATCCTTCCAGTCAAGGATCATTCAGACATGGAACCTGCCACTCAGCCCCCCTCCCCGCTTTTGAAGTTTTAAGTGGTTCAGTCCCAGGAAAAGCTTTACCACTTGCTTCTGCTATTTGTACAGACTGTGGTTCTTGCAAACAGGGAAAGGAAGAAATGGACTTCCTTGCCAGGGTGCAGATCCATCACTGGAAACTCTGACCCAGCTTTCCCCAACTTGGCATCCCTCATATGTGTTGGACTACAACTCCTATCATTCCCAGCAATCCTGATCTAATCACCCCTCTCTCCTGCCACCCCACACCTGCTGTTTATTAAAGAAAACATAACCACGCAAGAGCTAAAGATGGGCGGAACGTCACGTCTATGGAGAAGAGCCATAGTTGAGTGGTAGAGCGCGTGCTTTGCAGGCAGAAGGTCCGAGGTTCAAGCTCCGGCATGTCCAGATAAGGCTGGGACGGCAGGGGAGGGGAGGGAAAATCCAGCCTGAAACCCTGGTCAGACGGTGCTGCCAGTCAGTGTTGGCAATACTGGGCTAAATAGACCTCAGGTTTGCTGCATCTCCAACTACTGACATTCCCTCTTGGACAGGATTTTTAAAAGCACAGGACTCCTGAATTTGCATGCTAATGGGATCTGAATCAATACTGCTATTAAAGTAGCCATGCTGTTGTTGCTTTTTCCATTATAAGAAAAGCAGCAGAGGGAGGGAGGCAATGGGTTGGGAAGTCACACGGCAAGGGGAGGGGCTTAGATTGCTCTCATTTGCATGTTCTCCTTTGCACTTACAAAAACTGGCCAGGCAAGCCCTCCGCCACGATCTCCAAGGAACAGGGACAATGAGAATAGGAGCAATTCCTACCATTGTTTCCACCCCCTAAACCCAAAGACCAGGTTTCCCAGCCGTCAGCTGTTTGGAAAGTCCCGTTCCATGATTCCACGGCCCCTGCCAGGAAGCGGCTGAGGGGGAAGAGCCTGCACAACTCTTGCTCAAAGGGGAAAAAAGGATTAGCAATCAATATACTCCAGGCTAGATACTAGGGCGGGGTTGCCAACTAACCATCTAAAAGGGCCTTGGGCTGCTCCTGTGCCGTTAACACCAGCTTGACATCAGAAATTATCAGGTGGGGCTTTTTCATTGCAAGGAGATAATCATTTCTTGCTATGTCTGAAAACAAAGCGACTGTTAGAGGCTTCATTTGCAGTCATGAAGCGTCACCAGTTTTTGATTTTGTTTTCTGTGCCTTTAACAGCACTGCCTGACATGCAGAAACAAAGCTTCCACATACACTTTTATCCAATACCTCACTACCAAATTTCTGTGATCCAGGCTGCTGTTAAAAGCAGAGGAGCAAGGACTAGGACGTAAACGTGGTGACCCTATCTGCAGCTGTGGTTATGGTGACACCTAGTGGAAATGGTTATGGTGACTAGTGGCTGATTTGAGCAATGGCTGCAGAAGTCAGCGGGCTTAATAGAAATTCTTTTATTTCCATTGTGCTCTGCCTGTAAGTACAAAGACATTGGGCTTCTTTAGATTAAGGGGAAATCGTGTTTCCTTACTGGGGCTTTTCTTCCTACTTCTCTTGCGCAATTGTAACGGGGTGCATTACACAGGTGGAGAGGGGTGACCACATGGTCTGTAACTGAAAACTTTCCCACCTCATAACCATACATGGAACAGCGCCCTCTAATGGGTGCTTTGTAGCACAACCTTGGCTGCACACAGTAGAAAATCCCATAATATTTCAGAAGAATCGGGATATCCAGGTTTTTTTTTTTGGTTTTTTTTAGAATGGCATTACTGGGGGAAGCTGGTTTTTAGGGACTGTTGGCTTCTGTATGTAACAATGATGTAGCAGAGCTGATTTCATCATACTGCAGAAAATAACAAGAATACGTACTCCTCCCTTGCTCATGAAGGTGAGGCTCTGGTCCAAATTAAAAAGACCAAACCCTAGAACGGTCACTCATCCCCAGTGAGCATCTGAACAGCAGACTGAAGAGGCAGGTCTGGCCACGGTCCCTTGCACGATGGCGAGATGGACTGTACTTCAAGTTAAATTATAATATTCCAAAATTTGCATCTAGCATATGCAATGTTTAGAGATTCTCTGAACATCATCTTTTTTTGGGGGGGGGGAAAGTACCCATTTAGACGTTTTGAGTTGGCAATGAGGATTTTATTGAGGGGTTGGTTTTTTTAAAGGGGAAGGCAAGAGGAGTGCTGGTGGAAAGCTGATTCCTCCTTGAGATCCACCACTGGCCAGCGAACTGCATCTTCGTTTTCCTGGGGTCTCCAGAAGTAGAGAGTAAAGAATCCCAGGCGAGCAGCTTCAGTCTGTGCAAAGACAAAGGCCGTTTATGGGTGAGAAGCAAACGTCCCCTTACAGAGCATCTAACAGTGAACCTCTTAGAGTTGCCAACGTTTTTACTGGCCCCTCTTGCTGTGCCTTTAATAGCCGCGATGTGCCCAGGCACAAGCCAAGAAACACTTTCTTCCATGCCATGGAGCACATCACCTACTTATTTTGACCAACGAAGCTCTTGTTAAAGGCACAAGAGCGAAACCACACTGTTTCCCTGCCCCGGTCAGTTGGCAACCACTGCTCTTGTGCCAACCACTAGCTGCAAGCCTTGTTTTCTGTCCCTGCTCCTGAGTCTTGGGCAGGATCTACGCTGCTGCTTTAAAATGGTTTATAACAGTGTGACAACTGTGGGGCCCAGGACACACTCCATACATAGTTTTTAAACCATTTTCAAAATGTCATCTTGCTTGGGGTAGATCTGGCCTTGGGCAGGTAAGCCTTTCCTGGCATTGAGATAAATGACAAGCATGCTTTAGGGCACAATGCTAGGCATATTTAGACAGAAAAATGTCCTATAACTCCCAGCATGCCCCAGCCAGCCATACTGGGAGTTGTGGGCCATTTTTTTCTGTCTAAACATACCTAGCATTGAGTCCCAACTTTCTTAATTTTTACAAGAGAGCCTGCTGTCCAGTGTACAGGAGGAAGACCTGTTAAATGTTTGGCACGTATACAAAAAATAGCTGACATGCAATGGTATTTTGAATATGACAGTGAGCTGTTTATTTCATTGATTTATTCTTTATTACCTGTTCATCCCCTGCTTCCTCTTACATGGGAATAAATTACGCAACCTCCACTTAATTTATCCTCACAACAACCCACAAGTTAGATTAGGATGAAAGTAAGAGAGTAGCCCAGGATCAGCCCAGGACTGAGTACAGATTAGTTCCTTGGTTCACGTCCAACCCTCTGACCATTATACCCTACGGTCTCAGTTATGGAATTTCACATGCAAGCCTGCCATGATCAAAGAAATCAAGAGTAGTTAACAGGTGCAACACACTCAGATTTTGAACCGTTGGGTGAACTCTCACATTTGCAATCTGAGTCGGTGAATTGTGAATATTTATGGACATTCCGTGGCAACTCCAACCTCAGCCCTGCTTCCCAGGAGAATCTCCCTCCTACCATCCCTCGTCCTCATGTACTTACTAGAAACCTGGAGCCGTGCCAAGGCGTCTGTCCAACGTTGACCTGAGCGATTCCCTTGCAGGGTGACTAAGTAGTACTCTCCGTTGTCCGAGGGCTGCAGGCGTTGGATGACTAAGGCGCAGTCGTTCCCCAAACTTTCGCGGCCTGTGGCGCCCCCTCCTCTTTGGACCACTCTTCCATACTCAACTTGGATGATCATTTGACTTTTGTTAAATTTATTACCCCGGAACCAAAAGCAGATAGTGGGATGCTCTATATCCCGCACGGAAAGGGTGACCGTTTGCCCCACAGGGGGGTTCGGGGGGACGGGGACGATGTGGACGGCTTCAGCCGGGTGGAGGCAGGAGGCCAAGGACAAGACTGCAAGAGAAGAACCAGGTGGAGTTGATAGGAACAAAGTTTGGGGGGTGATTCCTCTTTCAATTCATGTGATATCCACGCTTCCTTCCTGCACCCTTAAGCTTGACAATTGACAAGCATGTGATCACCCTGTCCTGTTCCTGAGCTGCCCAGAGAACTTTCTATTCTGGGGAGGCATCTGCAAGTCATAAACTAACAGCTGGATCTGTGGGAATTGACAGGGGAACCTTTTCACAAGATGCATACAATCCTTCTACCCACCCCTCAGGGATGGTGTTATTGGTTTTCCTGCTTGTCACAGAGAGGGTTGGGCTAGATGACCCTTGTGGTCCCTTCCAACTCCACAATTCTATGATTCTATCTCCCTCCTTGTCCCTGCAGATCAAGCTGCTAAAGGCACAGGAGCAGGGGCCAGTTTAAATGTTGGCAACCCCATTCCCTTCCTACTCCCTGCGCAAATGAACATTTGTTTGCTGGTTTTGTTTAATTAATTCCATTTTCAGGATTCTCAGGAATTACGTGGGGGTTGACTGCAGGGAGTGGTGGGCTAGAATTGTAGATATCCTCAAATCACATGCACACACCCCCACACATCGAAGATTTATGGGCTTCTCCATATTCAGCAAAAATCCCGCAGCCTTACCAGGGCTTTGTCTTCTGAGCCATTGCAGGTTTAACGACTGGCAAAATACACATGCTCCCCCCTCTTGATTTTGCCAGTTCTTTCCCAGATGTTTTTATTCTACTGCCAGCAGATGGTGCTGTTTTATAGTGCCGTTTTATAAAATGACAGATTCCTACTTCGAAACAGCGGAAGGCTGACGACGCCATGAAAGTGACCCGTCAAAGTCCGGGAGTGACCAGTCCCAAGTGTGCACTAAATCACTCTTGTGGAGAAGCTCTGAGTCCCCGAGTTTTCCCCAAGGAGGATCACATACCCTGCCTTCAAGGCAGGGTATGTGATCCTCCTCTTCTTCATTTTATCCCCACAACAACCTTGCAAGGTAGGATAGGCTGGGGGCCAGTGACTTACCCAAAGTCACCCAGAGACCTTCATGGCCCAGTGAGGACAAAAACCCAGAGCTCCCGAGTTCCAGTCCAGCACTGTGACCACTACACCATGCTGGCTCTCCTAGCACTCACCAGGCTTTGTGTAGCTACATAAGATTTTTGTAGAAAAGGCAATTTAGGCTGGCACTACTTTTCTCGGGGTGAGTTGAGAAAAGCTGCTGAAATTCCCTCGCTTTCATTGGCCTCTACCCCGTTCCCACATCTCACCTGCAAGGACAGCTAATCCAGTCTGCGGCATCGTGGGATGGAGGGTGTGCCAGAAAGAACGCTCCAGGGTCTACGTAGCGTCGTCTTTGGAGCTAGGGTGTCCTGCCTCAGCCTTATGTATTGAGCAGGGGGGTAGGAGGATTTTCATAGACAAGAGGGGGCATTACCCAAGTAGGCCGAGGAGGAAGTAGTGAAAGAGAGCACAGGAATGGAACATTTAGCAAGAGCGAGAGAACAACGGCACCTTCTGTCCTTGGAGAGGAATCTATGTGTCAAGAGCATGAAGAAATGTTGGCGTTTATCCAAACACCTGATCTGCCTGTTCCAAGGAGGAATCCACTTCTGTTCTGTATTTTCTCCACAACAGAGCTCGGAGGTATAGGGGGGATCTACACTGCTTACTGAAGGCGCTTGCGAGCGCCTGCAGTGCACCCCCAAAGCGATTGTGTAGATCCTGGAAGAGGTGGAGGAGGCGGTGGCTGGGGAATCTGGCCACGTCCTTGCCGCTGCCGCCGCCCACCTCCCCACCGGCCTCCTGCTGCTGGCGAAAGAGCCACCCGGGTCGGAGAGCTTCTTCCGAGTGAATCTCTTTCGCCGGCAGTAGGAGGCCGGCAGGGAGGTGGGCAGTGACGCGGCCGGATTCCCCAGCCTCCTCCTCCTCCTCTTCCGGGATCTACAAAATCGCTTTGGGGGCGCACTGCAGGCGCTCACAAGAGCCTTCAGTACGCAGTGTAGATCCGCTCTATATAGTGTGAAGTTTAAAGCGCTTGCATTTCCTATTTTTGAATATGATTTTTTTTTAATCCTTATCCACAAATTTTGAATTCCGACGGGCAAAATTAAAATAAACTATGCTAGTATGAAACTTCACAAATATTTCTTCTAGGTCTAAAAATCAGTTTAAAAGTCCTGAAGAGAGTTTGTTCAGGGAGCGCTTGTGCAAAAGGGGAAAAGCTGCCCCCTGCTGAACGTCCCCGTTGTGTGCTACTTTGGAAAGAACAGCAGCCCCTCTCCTTCTTGGGGTGGCATAACTGCAACTTTCCTCCTTCCCTGGCATTTATGAGCACATATTTCCAGGAGGTCAGTGAATCATTCAAAGGTTTCTCCTTCTGATGGTGGTTTTTTTGTGATCCCTGGGGCTGAACGTTTTAAGGCAGGAGGAGGGCGGGGCAGTGGTGAGCAGAAGGAAGGTAAATATTGACAACCCCCGAGGAAGCGTTTGAGTCACACAGTGCAAAGGACCAGGGGTTTCCCCTGCGTTGGTTCAGTTCAAAAGGACTCTGTTCCAGTACAAGGAAATGAAGAGATGGCCCAGAGAACTTCAGCCTGACCTCTCCCTCCCTGCTGGCCCAGTGTAGCAGCTGCACTAAGGGTTGCCATGTTGCTTATCAACCCCTGCTCTTGTGCCCAAAAATAGCAGCTTGATCTGAAGAAACCGGCAGCTGAAGCTTGTCAGGTCATGGTGGGAGAAACATTGCCACCTGTCAATCTCTGCATGAAAGCAGTGAACAGTACATGAGTGCAACAGCACCCTCCTGCCCATGTTCCCCAGCAACTGTCTCTCATACTGGGGGAGGCATAAAACCATCAGGACTAGTAGCCATTGATAGCCTTCTTTGTCCTGCTCTGATAATGCCGCTCCGAGACTGAGGCTGTTTTAAACGGCCCTGGTCAGCTTCGTGCTGCTAGTTGATAGAAGATCCGAGAAGAACGCAGGCGGGGGCAACCTGCCATTAGAGCTGGAAAACAAACGTCTAGGACAAAAGAACAGCGTCATTCAAAAAACCATGCCGGGGTCGGAAGTCTAGAAGGAGATTCAGGTCCAAAGAATAACAGGGAGCAGGTTAATCCGGGT
Organism: Elgaria multicarinata webbii; assembly: GCF_023053635.1. Classification (NCBI taxonomy): domain Eukaryota; kingdom Metazoa; phylum Chordata; class Lepidosauria; order Squamata; family Anguidae; genus Elgaria; species Elgaria multicarinata. The sequence continues at coordinate 28,848,402 of NC_086183.1, read as the reverse complement.
CGTAAATCAAGATCACCAAGAGGTGGCAGGAGAGATTCCGGAATCTCTGGGCTAACGGAAGCGAAGGTTCACTCCAACCCTGAGTACAATGGTCACCTCTCCCATCCCAAGCAAGGATTGTGTATGTGTGTGTGTGTGAGAGAGAGGGGGGGGCTTTCTACACCAGCTGTTTTTCCAGGGGTCATCCCAGGATCCCTGTGTGTCCAAATGGGGATCAGGGAGGTATGAACCCTCCATTTACCCGGGATAACTGAGACCTCTTTTTTTTTTTTACATGCAGCCCTTGGATGATCCCAAGGACTGTGGGCCTCCCGTCCTGGCTTCTTCCCTCTTCCCTGCGAGTAGCAGGGGTCATCAGGAGTCCAGGGCCCTCGGGGGTGAGGAGCTGGGTCGGGGCTTTTCGATTTTGCTTTCCTTACCTTTTAATTTTTGCTGGAGCGCAAGTGTGCTCCAGCTCTAGCCCTTTAAAAGAAAAAAAGGTGGCTGTAATGGGCATGACCGTTTAGACTGAGGGCAATGATCGCGGAAGCAGGTAAGTCTGGGATCGCCCCCTCTCCCTCCGTCTACACCCATAGGTGTACAAAGGGCCAGAGAGAGAGAGAGAGAGAGAGAGAGAGAGGAAGACCTGAAAACTCCCCCAGAAAATCCTGGCTAGCAATCCTAGCTTCAAGACAGGGTCCACCTGCACCCATCAGTTCCACGGAGGGTAGCAGGCAAACTGGCTACTGGTTTTCAGAACCTGAGAACATCTACATTAGATCATTGAAATGCTCTCTAGGCAGGGCTGCCTTTGATAAGTCTTCCAGCATTAAAATTGATCCAGAGGGGGGATTTGAACTGGACTGTATCAGCTTCACTGGCCTCCAGGCCCAATTCACCCTCCAAGACATTGGCTGTATGGGTAGTAGTGTTGTTTGCAAGGCAAATCAGGTGTTCAGACAAACATCTAGGTGGGTGATATAGGCAGGGCGGGTCTCCCCACCGCACCCCCATCATATATACATACCGTTGTTCCCTGCAAAGTTGTGTGTGTGAGAGACAATATCAGGGTTTTCCATTGGAGTGGGCAAAAAGATGGATGACAGTTTAAGCATAAGAACATCAGAAGTGCCCTGATGCTGGATCAGACCAAGGGTCCATCTAGTCCAGCACTCTGTTCCCACAGTGGCAAACCAGCCATCGGCCAGGGATGAACAAGCAGGACATGGTGCAACAGCACCCTCCCACCCATGTTCCCCAGCAACTGGTGCACACAGGCTTATTGCCTCGAATACTGGAGATAGCGCACAACCCTCAGGGCTAGTAGCCATGGATAGCCTTCGCCTCCAGGAATTGATCCAACCCCCTTTTGAAGCCATCCAGATTGGTGGCCATCGCCACATCTTGTGGTAGTGACTTCCATAATTTAACCATGTGCTGTGTGAAGAAGTCCTTCCTTTTATTTGTCCTGGATCTCCCACCCATCAGCATCATGGGATGAGCCCACTGGGTTCTAGTATTTTGAGAGAGGGAGAAAAATGTCTCCCTGTCCACATTCTCCACGCCGTGCATCATTTTGTACACCTCCATCATGTCTCCCCTTAGCCGCCTTTTTTCCAAGCTAAACAATCCCAGCTGATGTAACCTTCCCTCGTAGGGGAGATGCTCTAGCCCCTTCATCATTTTAGTTGCCCTTTTCTGCACTTTTCCCAGCTCTATAATATCCTTTTTTAGATGTGGTGACCAGAACTGCATACAGTATTCTAAGCGTGGTTGCACTTAGCAGTGGAGGCTGGTGGCTCTGACATCAGTGGGGTGCTAACTCCTTTAGAGTTCTGATTGGGTCTGACTGAAACCCAGAGTGGATTTACCACCCCACTGGCATTGGCGCCACCAGCCTCCAGTTATTTTAGGTGTGTGCGTGTGCGTGTGTGGTCGATCTTTTTGCCTGGTCTTGCAGGGCTGCTGCTATGCTCAAAAAAGATGGAGAAACCCAAGGGAGGGTTTCACTGAGCTGCCATCTGCAAGCAAATCAGGCATGCCAATGAGCGACGTCTGTCCTTTGCCCTATTGGGAAATGGCTGGTTGGTTTCCGAGAATGGACCGTTCCCCCCACCCCTCTCACCCCACTCTTCATTCCAGTATGTTCTCCAACCCTCTTTCCTGTACTGATTACTGGGGCAACGGGCGCCTTGCCAGGGGAAATCCTCTCGCTTTGCATGGGATATAAAAACAGGAAAGGGGAGCATTAGCCCCAAACGACAGGCACTGCAGAGCTGTCATGCTGACCTCTGGTGTCCCCCATCCCACTATGCAGTGGACCAGACTAGTTCTAGCAGGTGAGATGTGTGTGGGGGAGGCAAAGGGCTGTGGCTACTAGGCCAGCTGGTCAGATGCCAAAGTGTCCAGAGCGTGTGGGCCTTTAAAATTTGTAGAGGGAGGGAAATTTGGCAGGGGCAACTTTTCTCCCCCGCTTTGTGACAAAATTTCCAAAATTCCCTGTTGCTCCGCTGCGTTGATGCCTGCTTTTTTAGTTGCTAGATTGATGCTCTTTATGGGGTTATACACAGTTAATAATGCTGTGTATACTTATTATGTAACAACCATCAAAGCGTAATTAACTTTATATATAACCGTTGCATTCCCTGTCCGACGCTGCTCTTGATGGTAATGGAGCCCTGCTGGATACATCTACATGTCAGCAGGAAGCAGGCGAATGGATCCTTTCCTGCGTGGGCTCTATTCCAGGATTCCCCAACCCTTTTACCCATGGACATAGCTGGAAATTTCAGCTGTGGGCACCACCACAAAATGGCTCCAATGGAGGATGTGGCTAGTCCCATCATGGCTGCCATGGGGACCTGGCTAGTCAAAACTATCAGAGGCAGTAAGCCTATGTACACCAGTTGCTGGGGGACATGGGTGGGAGGGTGCGAAATCACCTTGGAGAGCTCCTTTAGAGTTCTAACTGGTTCTGACTGAAACCTGGACTGGATTCACCGCCCCGTTGACATCCAAGCCTTCAGCCATCACTGTGCCTTCCCAAAGGACCCTCAAAACCTTGGAGCTGGCATTGTGGGGTAGCGGTAGAGGCAAATTTGGACTAACCACTTCTCCTGGCCCTTGTCTTTCAGCCCTGGCCCTGGCCTTGGCCTCCTGCCTCCGACCAGCTGAAGCCGCCCACATTGTATCCCACCCCGCAAACCCCCACATTGGGCAAACAGTCAACCTTCGTGTGCAGGGTGTAGACGCCCCTGTTGGCTGCACGTGGTTCCGGGGTAACAATTTTAACAGGGATCAAATGATCTTCAGAGATGAATTTCAAAGTCCGATTCTGAGAGGGCCAGCCTTCACTGGCCGCGAAAGCCAGGGATGGGCTTGCTCATTGATCATCCGAGACTTGCAGGCTTCCGACTCCGGAGAGTACTCTGTGTTTGTATTCGACTTGTACGGCAACCCGGAGAAGGCCGTGGGACAGCTGCAAGTCTCCAGTAAGTACACGAGGATTGGATTGGAGACAGAAATTGTTTGATTCTGGGGGTTTTATATGGATTTATCTCAGTGGTGCCTCCTAAGCTATTAAGTGGCTACCAGGAGGAGGGCCTTCTCTGCTGTGGCACCCCGGCTGTGGAATGAGCTCCCTAAGGAGGTTCGCTTGGCACCTACATTATATGCTTTTAGACGCCAGGTGAAGACCTTTTTATTCTCCCAGCATTTTAACAGTCTATAAATTTTAACTTGGTGTTTTCAATTTGTAATTTTGCATTGCTGCTGTTTTTATCTGGTTGAGCTTTTTTATTGTATTTTATATTATGGTTTTATACTGTTGTTTCATATTATGAATGGTTTTAATTTTTGTGAACCGCCCAGAGAGCTCCGGCTATTGGGCGGTATAGAAATGTAATAAATAAATAAATAAATAAATAAGTGAGCCAAAATACATTTGCGTGCGAAAATCTGCAATTTTCCAAATGTTGTGAACGGTTTTCTGCTGTCGCCCCACTCCCGGAAATATACCCCTAAATGTGTATATTGATGAAAATCCACAGGCTAGGGAAAAGCACACACTGATAGCTTCATCCCATGTACCTGTTTCCCTCGAATTATCCCCTTTAGCGCTAAGCTGTCGTTGTTTTTGCTAGATAAATCACACCCTGGGTGGCAGCGCTCCTAAGATCCTTTGCAAAGGGTTTAAGGGGGGAAATGTAAAAAAGTCATTAAAAAAATCAACGGATGATCCAATCCGATTCAAGTTTGGTGTGCTTAAAGCTCTCCTTAATATCTATTACTGTGCCAATTTTGATGTCTTTATCTTTAAAACTTATGCAGATGTAAGCATTTGTTTTATTTTTCTTTACACATATTAAATCCTGCTCCTGCGCCCCCCAGTGGCTGCTTGGAAAACAACAAATGATTCGCTCCAAAAGTAGTATCGAAATAGATCAGGTCTTTTGGCTTTATAGCACAATTAAAGCAGGATGCATGAGAGTACCTCACGGTCAAAGCAGATTATAAACTGGAAACCTCAGAGTACTTGCACGCAATTCGCAGTGATTGCACAGTATAACGCTGGTGTGATAAAGCTCATAAATGTACACAGTAGTGTACAGCAAAGCACAAAAAATGCATTATAAAGGGGGAAAGCGTCTACAAAAATAAAAAAGGAAACATTTGCAAAAAGGGCACATGAAAAAATGTGCACCTTAGGGGAGGGTGTGCGCCAAATGCATATATTAGATAAGTTCATACCAAAATGCAGGCAAATTTTGGTGTGGACTTAAAAAAACATTTTCATAAAGCCTTGTGGCTAGTGATGCAACTGAATTTTGAAAATTGTCAGCTCATTGGTCAAAATTCGTGCATCCATAATGCTCGCCTTTGTAACAAGCGTGGTTTGCTGTCTTACAAATTTGTTATTAATTTCTCAATTAGAATACGCAATCTGCATTTAAACTATGGCTTATTTTTCCTTGAACAAGCCACCTTGAGAACCCATGGTTGGTTCAGGGTGGTTAACAAGCCAGACTGCGGAAGATGCACAGCATTCAGACAACTCGATAACCCACATTGCAGAAATTGCACTGACTTAGATAACCCACAGTTCTAAAACAACCCATACTCACCCGCTGAGTGTGGGTTACTGTGTTGTGTGAACACAGAGAGAGAGAGACTGGACTGATATTTTGCTTTTAACAGCAAGTTGATCAGAGAAAGCTGGTGGATAATGGTGTTCATGGAACGGAGAAAAATATTATCAGTGGCTAATGTCTGCCCATATGAAATATGCATAGCAGCAAAGGATAGTAAAAATGTTGGCAATATTATCCCCTGCTAATATCTGCATATTTTGGTTTGTTTTAAGTGTATCTTTTATTCATTGCTTCATTATTTGCATTTTATGTAGGCTGACCATATTTTGGAAACCAAAAAGGAGGACAATACGGCCGCTCTCAAGGAGACATGCCCACCCCAACATCATGCCCAGCCACCAAAGGGGTGGGCCCATCTGCCCCCAAGGGGGCGTGGCCTTGGTCACATGTCTGGTTCTACAGCTCACAAGTAAGACCAACCTGTTCTACAAAATACGTTAATGTTAAAATCACTGAAATAAAGAACAAGTGAGACATTCAATGTATCTGAAATCAACATGTATTTTTAGTTGCTGTACAAATTTCTTTATGGTAGTTCTTTTTGCTGTCCTCATACAAGATCAGTAGAAAAGACAATTATTATTTTCCATTGTTTTAAAAGCAAAAGGTGCTGGGTTAGAAAAAGAAATAGCTAAAGAACACTGTGGATAGGAGGGGAAATGCTCCTATCCAAATGTTTAGTGCTAGACTAAACAGAAAAATGGGAAATATGCAGTAAAGACGGATTAGACAGGGAGGCAAAAGGTGCAATTCTCTAGCCAGAAAAAAGTCCTACACCTGCCAGCATAGGATCGTGTCCTAAGCAGAAGCAAGCCTCACTGAGATTATTATTATTATTTACCTGCCTCTCCTTCTGGATCGAGGCGGGGCACCACACAAATAAAAACACCATAAAATACATACAACTAATTCAAACGTTTAAAACTAGTACATCATTAAAAGCAGCACACCATTATTTATTTATTTAAGCATTTTTATTCTGCCATTCAGCCAAAAAAGGCTCTCACGGCGGCTTACAGTCCCTGCCCACAGGCTTACAATCTAAAAGACATTTTTATTCTGCCATTCAGCCAAAAAAGGCTCTCACGGCGGCTTACAGTCCCTGCCCACAGGCTTACAATCTAAAAGACATTTTTATTCTGCCATTCAGCCAAAAAAGGCTCTCATGGCGGCTTATAGTCCCTGCCCACAGGCTTACAATCTAAAAGACATTTTTATTCTGCCATTCAGCCAAAAAAGGCTCTCACGGAGGCTTACAATCCCTGCCCACAGGCTTACAATCTAAAAGACACGACACAAAAGGAAAGGGGATTGGGAGGGAGGAGGAGGGACCATTAAAAAAAGCATCTTTTAATAATAGGAGTTACTCCCAGGTAAGGGTGGAGAAAGAAGAGAGGAATGATTGGGTTACTGAAGCAATCTTTTCTCAGGCCTATTCAGTGTGATTTAATATTAAGCAAGAAAATGCAGCTCTCTTTAAAACATTGTAACACTTGAGATGTAATGTAAGGTGGCTCTGCTGTGGCACCCTGGCTGTGGAATGAGCTCCCTAAGGAGGTTCGCTTGGCACCTACATTATATTCTTTTAGATGCCAGGTGAAGACCTTTTTTATTCTCCCGGTATTTTAACAGTCTATAAATTAATTTTAACTTTGTTCGTTTAAATTTGTGTTTTTGCATTGCTGCTGTTTTTATCTTGGTTGTGCTTTCCTATTGTATTTTATATTATGGTTTTATACTATTGTTTTGTTTTCAATTGTCTTAAATTGTAAACCGCCCAGAGAGCTTCGGCTATTGGGCGGTATAGAAATGCAATAAATAAATAAATAAACTAGATTTTCACTAGTCAATTTCTATTGAAGGTCTTACTCCGGGCATAGCCGTTTGCAAATTTTTATGTGTACTATTTGGAGAGCACCCACAATATGGCCTTAGTGGTGCCTGGTCACATTATTTGGATAGAATACATCTTGATATCTCAATAAATAAAAACACTGACAATGTAACAATAAAGGTAAACGAATAATTACAATAATGTAAAAATATAAGTTATCAACCAGCAGTATAACCCTACAACCAACTAACTCAACCATTGCTGTTGTATTCAAAGTGAATCCGATTTTTTCCACTGTTCTGTTGTCCATAATAATGTAAAAGGTTTTCTTTTAATAATGGCTTGTTTAGGATTCCTAAACTGACCCATTTCCCAGTTTAACCCAGGGATATGGGGGTATCGTTTAGCACTGCCAAACCCCATAGCATTATGTACTATTTTAGGGTGACCATATGAAAAGGAGGACCTGGTGAGATTCCCTCTTCATCACCACAGTTAAAGCTGCAGGAGCTATACTAGATTTAAAAGTGGGCAGGGCACCTGCAGCTTTAACTGTTGTGATGAAGAGGGAATTTCCCCAGGTTCCCTTTATCTACAAATGACACCTGCTGAAATTTCCTTTTCAATACAGCTGTTAAAGCTACAGGAGCCCGGTCCTCCTTTTCAGATGGTCACCCTAAATAAATGAACATGCAGGCATATGAAACCGCCTTTTTAGTCCATCCACTGGCCTCTTTAGCACAGTGCCATCTGTTTTGACTGGCAAGTTCTCATCTTTCCTCTGGCTTGCTACCAGACCCTTTGAATTGGACCAGACAGGAATCGAACTTGGGACTTTGTGCAGGCAAAGGTTATGCTCTGCAGCTGAGCTAAGGCTGCCTATAGTTGAGGAAGGGAGCCGCTCAGTCCCCTGCAAAGGCACTGAGAAGTGAAGTCCGCCGAAGAATGCTGCTTCCCAAGCGTATACAGGGCGGGTGTTGAAAGCACTCTGCAGACGCTCAGAAGCACTCTCATCGTTACTTCTACACTACACGTTTTCTGGGGTTGAAAACAGGTTCCGGGGCCGGAATGGGGGGGTGTTAGGGTTGCAGAGGTGTAACGGGGGTGCAACGGGTGAGTTCTGGGGGTGCAGCATAAAAACAGCTAACGTTTAAAACAATTAAAGCACATATCTAACAGTTTGGTAAGTTTATCTATTTCTGCCACAGTTAAACTCAGTTGTACTATACCCTCCTTTATTTCCCATAAAGCATAGTTCAAAAAGAACAAGACCACCATACTGGAACAGGGCGGCCATCTGTCATCGTTGGCTGCCTGGCTAAGTCTGTCTTCATGCAGCTGGCATTTGGCTCTTGCTGGACTTTTGCCAACTCTACCAGTAGGATGAAACCTTTTTGGTTTCTGGCGAGTGGCTGGGCATTATTATGGCCCTTAAATGTTTGTAGAGGGGCATGATCCGCTGGGTCTTGGGAGAAGCAGTCAACTCCTGCTGTTGGCCGCTTCGGGGAGAAATCGCCTGCGTTGTCCTTGAGCGCGCCGCCTCGGTTGCTGTCTACACTTGACTGGCAAAGTCTGGGTCAACGGCCCTCTTGCAACGTGATGTGTGGATCCAGGAAGATCTGGTAGGGACCTTTCCACCTGGGCGCCAGGGTCCTCTTGTCCACTGAAGAACCTTGATGCAGACTCTGGCCAGTGGTCGTGGCAGGGCTCGTCTGGGTGTCTTTAATCTGTGAATGAGAACCTTAAACTACCTCATTAATGCACGGCCATAGTCTTAACACTTGATCATCTGTTAGTTGGAGTTTGGTGGCCTGAATTTTATTAAGGGGAGAGTCACTGGTTTACCCGTGAGGGTTCCATAAGGACTAAACTCTTGTTCATAAGTGCCAGAGGCCGGCCGCACATCATAAAGATTGCCAACTAGAGTAATTATGCATTATCAACTACATATAGCTCAGACCATACACAAGGTATGAGCTTGCCCTTCCCTGGAAACATGGTGTGCCCTGATATCCTTGATACTCCCTTTTCTTAATTGCAAAAAAGGGATTTCATCAAATTCCAAGACCCCCAGGTGATCAGGCTGGAAGTTTGGATTTCATGAAGAGGAATCAGGAGAACACACACACCATGCTTTGCAGCAAGGTCACAACGTATTTAGGGCATCAAGAAATGCTTCATGTGGTGAGTAAATCTTTATTACAAAATAGCTTTCTGCTGAAAGAGGAAGGACTTAACCAAAGCATGTTGGTCTGGATAGTGAGGCAGTTAGTTAAGAAACATGCCTACAACAGTTGTAATTTTTTTAGCAGACAGCGTAGCTGTAAGAAAATCTTGAAACTTTAGTCTAGATCAGCTAGCTTTATGAGGTGTCTGCATAAGCTGGCCAGGCTTATTAGGACACTCATTTTCTAGTGACCAATTTGACCACAATAGTGGCATATTCTAGGGTGATTTTGCTTTTTGCTCACACCATGTTCTCATCCATTGCCTCTGTTCTTGAATCTACCATGGATTCTGCATTGTTATTGCTTTGTGGGCTTTAAAAAAAATGAGATTCTTTCTTAATTGCTTGAACTCTAAATGCAATTTAACTCTTCAGAGACGGACATTTCTACTCCTTCTACAATTCAATACTAGTGATGCATTAAAAATAATCATGTTGGAAGCTTAAATATACAACAGCCTAAAAATTCTTTCTTTCTTTGGCAGGAGAAAACTCCCTCCCCTTTCTTTTGCAGTTCTTGTCTCTAGGCTCCACAACACCTTTTGCTATGTGCCAGATTTAAACTCTTCTTCTACCTGTCTCTAAGCCACAAATCATTCAACTTCTTCCTAGTTATCTTAAACAGAATCTGAACATTTTAAACATTCTGGAATTTGCAGGTCCTGGCCCATAAGTTTTGTACATATACACTATGGGTGTCAGCAACAGCTCTGCTCACTTGCTTCCTCAGGTACCTGTTTTACTGACCTGTCTTTTGCACTGGGCCCAGCCATGTCAAACCTCATCTGCCCCTCCAATGGACAAGGCCCACTTTTCTAAGTCTGTTTTGCTGGGTCTCACAGAAGTCTTAGGCTGGGAGTCCAGTGTGATCCAGACCTACGCTGTCACCTGAAACAGGAGGCTAAGCCAATAGGGATTTCAAAAGGTCTCTTACTTTGGGTGTGCGTTGGAATGGTGGTCCCCAGAGAGCTTCTGCCGGTGTGGTTCTGACAAGCGCTGTCAAATCCCAGACAAGGCTCCCCCAGGTATTGTGGATTTGAAAGACATGGACAAAGAGACCAGTGAGACACTAGCAACAGAATTATTTCCCACAGCAAAAGAGAGTTAGCACAGCAGTGGGCTGGACCCCAACAGGAGAGGGAACGCCCAGAGAACAGTTACTGCAGCCTTTTTATACTGCCAAGTAAACAATCTCAGTGCAAATGTCTCTTTTCTGTGAGAACTATTTAAATACATTCTGAACTCAGCCTTCCATATTAGAAGCCTGTGTCCTGTTAATTCCAAATAACATGTTCGTGAACGTGCCTGTCAGTTAAGTCAGCCATCCCCATGAAGAGGTAGGCCAGACAGCTAAATCCCTGAACTTCAAGTGTAAAATTCTCCATGAAGGAGGAGCTGCCATGCTTCCTAGGGCATCTTCACTAACCTGAGACATTCCCATGAAGGGAACGCTGCCTGTGTTTAACACAGTCCCAAGTCAGCAGTCCTCATGAAGAGGAGGCAAAGAAGTCCGCTAAGTTACAGCACTTAGACCATAACGTTCTCCAAAAGGAGGGGCCAGCCCTGCTTGGAAGGGCACCATGGCTAACCTGAGACATCCCATAAAGGGGATGCAGGCTGTGTCTAACACAGTTCTAAGTCCAGGTCTGTCCCAAGGTGTTTTGCTGCCAGAAGCAATCCCCAAAACTGTGCTACCCCACACAACCCAATAAAACACTACTACGTCATGAAACAATTAGGTCGACCTGAGCAAGGTGAGGGACTTGCAAGCCTGCTTGTGTCCTTTGCCAGGAGAAGGACCTGCAACCCTGTGGACTCTCTTGGACCTCTTAGGCTATCCTTCTGGAAAGGCTGTCCTGGGTTGGGATGTGAAGTCACATATTGCAACCATTACATTCCTGCCTAGAATGCCCCTTAGAGAAGATGGTGGCAAGGGGATAATGGGTCTGTCCTATGGCGGTCTTGCTATAGGGTGCCTCAGGGCTGTAGTTGACCCCCATGCTTTCCAACTTCTACATGAAACTGCCGGGAGACGTTAACCAGGGGTGTGGGCTGAGGCATCACCAATGACATGTAGCTCCACCTCTCCTTCTCAGCTAAACAGAGGTGAGGCAGTTGAAGCTCTGAACCAGCGCATGGGCAGAGGAGTGGGCTGGATGAGGGCCCAATAAACTGAGATTCAATCGAGACAAGACAGAAATACTGTTTGTGGGTGGCTCATCTATCCAGTTAAGTGTCAGTCACCCTGTTCTGGAAGGGGGTTACAGACTTCCTAAAGGGCGAGGTCTGCAGGTTGGGGACAATGATGGATCCGTCATCGTCCACAGAGGCACAGGCTCCCTCGGGGGCTCAGAGCACCTCCTGTTAAAGGGATATTTTAGTTCTTCTTTTTAGTTACTTTAAATATTATTAGACACTCAGTGATTTTAGTGATTTTCTGTCCTGCTGGTTTTAAGTTTAGTATATTTATTTCTATGGTTTGAATCTCAGCTAGTTTTATTCTGTTTTAATTTTTTATTATTTTAAATGCTTGAAGAACTTTGGGATTGGGTGCAGTAAAGAAAAAAAATGAACTAAAGTAAAATAAAACACAACTAAAATACAAATGGAAATTAAAAAAAGTTGACCTCAGTTGTTTTGGACCACAACACCCATCAGTTCTAGCCAGCATCACTGATGGCAGGGGATCATGGAAGTTTTAGGCCAAAACAACTGCAGCTGTTCCTCCCTGGCCTAAGCTGATGGAAAGCTACTCTGAGCCACGGAGGGAGCCTGTGCCTCTACGGGCAACAATGGATCCATGACCATCCCCAAACTACAGACGTCACCGAATGGGAAGTCTGTAACTCCCCGCCAGAACAGGGTGAATGTCACTAAACTGGAATGATAAACCACCCGCAAACAGTATTTCTGTCTCGTCTGGATTGAATCTCAGTTTATTGGGTCCTTATCCAGTCCATTCTCCTGCCCGCACGCTGGTTCAGAGCTCCAACTGTCCCACCTCTGTTAGCTGAGAAGGGGAGGTGAAGCTGGGTGTCATGGGTGATGCCTCAGCCCGCACCCCTGGTAAACGTCTCCCCGTGGTTTTGTGTAGATGTTGAAAAGCTTGGGGGTCAAATCAAGCCCTGAGACACTCCGTAGTAAGACTGCCGTAGGACAGACCCATCATCCCCGAACACCACCACATTCAGGATTCTTGGCAGGAGCGGAACCATCGCAATAATGGCTTCACATCCTGACTCAAGACAGCCTTCCCAGAAGGGTGGCATGAGACATCCAAGGGAGCCCACAGGGTTGCAGGTCCTCTGTCCTCCTCCTGGCACAGGTCAACCCAAGTGTGACCCACCCTTCTCTCAGGCATTTTCAAACGCATGGACCCAGCCGTACATCCTCTTGTTAGATGTACGCTTCCTGGCTAGGGATGTGGGTTATCAGGAAATCCAGTCCTTTAAGGGTTTGTGGGACTTCCAATAGGACGCCAGTAAAGTTACACTAAGAATTTAGGAATCGGGCGCCCCTGAGCACATCCTCAGTAGAGGAATCAAGAGTGATCAAGACCACAACTGTGCTCACATGTAGTTTTATGCAAGAATACCATTCTTAGTATTCTTCACAGTGAGCCATCATTTAAAACACTCATAATGCATGAAGGAAGAGCTGGCCATGTTTGCTAGGTCACTGACCTGAGGCATTCCCATAAAGGGGACGCTGGCTCTGTGTAACACAGCCCTCTAAATCAGTCATCCTCATGAAGAGGGGGTAAAGACGTCCGCTAACTTCCTCCACTTAGAGCGCAACGTTCTCCATAAAGGAGGGGCTGGCTGGGCTTGGAAGGGCACAGGGCTGACCTGTGCCACCCCACACACCCCAATAAAGCATGACTAGATATTGAAACAATTACTAGTAAAGAAGCAAGAGAACTAACCATGTCTTACCTGGTCAGGAGTGATGGGAGTGGGCCTGGTCCTCAAAATCTGCAAGCCAGGAAGCTAGGAAGGAATCTTGTTAAGCAGTGGTTAACCCCATCACTGCCAACCGTTGCTCCTCTAAACCACCCTTCCCCAACCTGGTGCCCTTCCATTTCACTGCTAAACACACTGGGATTTACTTCTAATTAAACACACATAGGGTTGTGTGATAAACCCTAAAAAATGGCACAAACCAACTCTTTACAGGGAAGCACTTTGGGCAATTCTTAACAGTTAAAACCACAAAATGCATGAAGGCGGAGCTGGCCATGCTTTCTAGGGCAACTTCGCTGACCTGAGGCATTCCCATAAAGGGAACGCAGGCTGTGTGAAACACAGCCCTCTAAGTCAGACAACCCCATGAAGGGGAGGCAAGCAGTCAGCTAAGTCCTTGCACTTGGAAGGGCACCATGGCTAACCTCAGACATCCCATGAAGGGAATCCTCGCTGTGTGTAACACAGTTCTAAGTCCAGGTCTGGCCTGAGATATTTTGCTGCCAGAAGCAATCCCCAAAATTGTGCCACCTGGCACAACCCAATAAAACATGACTAGGCTATGAAACAATTAGGTTGACCTGTGCCAGGTGAGGGACGTGCAAGTCTGCTTGTTGCTTGCGTCCTTTGCTGGGAGAAGGACCTGCAACCCCGTGGACTCTCTTGGACCTCTTAGGCTATCCTTCTGGGAAGGCTGCCTTGGGTTGGGATGTGAAGTCGCGTATTGCAACTGTTCCACTCAGGCCTAGAATGCCCCTTAAAGGTGGTGGTGGCAGGGGATAATGGGTCTGTCCTATGGCGGTCTTGCTACAGGGTGCCTCAGGGCTGTAGTTGACCCCCAAGCTTCTCAACATCTGCATGAAACCGCCGAGAAATGTTAACCAGGAGCACGGGCTGAGGCATGACCCATGGCACCTAGCTCCACCTCTCCTTCTCAGCTAAACAGAGGTGGGGCAGTTGAAGCTCCGAACCAGTGCAGGGGGAGAGGAGTGGGCTGGATGAGGGCCCAATAAACTGAGATTCAATCGAGACAAGATAGAAATACTGTTTGTGGGTGGCTCATCTATCTGGTTAAGTGTCAGTCACCCTGTTCTGGAAGGGGGTTACAGACTTCCTAAAAGGCGAGGTCTGCAGGTTGGGGACGATGACAGATCCGTCATCGTCCGTAGAGGCGCAGGCTCCCTCGGGGGCTGAGAGCACCTCCTGTTTAAAGGGATGTTTTTAGTTTTTTTTAGTTATTTTAAATATTATTAGACAGTAATTTTAGTACTTTTCTATCCCGCTGGTTTTAAGTTTAGTATATTTATTTCTATGGTTTGAATCTCAGCTAGTTTTATTCTGTTTTAATTTTTTTATTATTTTAAATGCTTGAAGAACTTTGGGATTGGGTGCAATAAAGAAAAAAAATGAACTAAAGCAAAATAAAACACAACTAAAATACAAATGGAAATTAAAAAAACGGTGACTTCGGTTGTTTTGGACTACAACCCCCATCAGCTCCAGTCAGTGTCACTGATGGCAGGGGATCATGGAAGTTTTAGGCCAAAACAACTGTAGCTGTTCCTCCCTGGCCTAAGCTGATGGAAAGCTACTCTGAGTCACAGAGGGAGCCTGTGCCTCTACGGGCAACAGTGGATCCATGACCATCCCCAAACTACAGACGTCACCGAATGGGAAATCTGTAACTCCCCGCCAGAACAGAGTGAATGTCACTAAACTGGAATGATGAACCACCCGCAAACAGTATGTCTGTCTTGGCTGGATTGAATCTCAGTTTATTGGCCCTCATCCAGTCCATTCTCCTGCCCGTGCGCTGGTTCAGGGCTCCAACTGCCCCACCTCTGTTAGCTGAGAAGGAGAGGTGAAGCTGGGTGTCATGGGTGATGCCTCAGCCTGCACCCCTGGTAAACGTCTCCCGGCGGTTTCGTGTAGATGTTGAAAAGCTTGGGGGTCAAATAAAGCTCTGAGACACTCCGTAGTAAGACTGCCGTAGGACAGATCTACCATCCCCTACCACCACCTTCAAAATTCTTGGCAGGAGCAGGACCATCACAATAATGACTTCACATCCCAACTCAAGACAGCCTCCCCAGAAGGATGGCATGAGAGTTCCAAGGGAGTCCACAGGGTTGCAGGTCCTCTGTCCTTCTCCTGGCACAGGTCAACCCAAGAGTGACCCACCCTTCTCTCAAACAGGAATTTCTGAACACCTGGACCCAGCTGTACATCCTCTCATTAGAGGTACGCTTTTTGGCTAGGGATGTGCATTATCACGAAATCCAGTCCTTTAAGGGCTCGTGGGATTTCCAATAGGAATCCTGGACATACATTAAGAATTTAGGAATAGGGCATCCCTGAGCACATCCTCAGTACAGGAATCAAGCGTGATCAAGATCACAACTGTGCTCACATGTAGTTTCACGCAAAACGACCACTCTTAGTATTCCTCACAGTGAGCCATGAAATAAAACACAATACACAACTAAAACCCTCAAAATGCATGAAGGAGGGGCTTGCTCTGCTTCTTAGGGCACCTTCACTGACCTGGGATATCCCCATGTAGGGGATGCAGGCTGTCTGTAACACAGCTCTAAGTCCAGGTCTGGCCCAAGGTATTTTGCTGCCTGCAGCAATACAAAAAATTGCACAACCCAATAAAACATGACTAGGCAATATAACTGTTATGAGTAAAGAAGCAACAAAACAATGTCTCTGGTAAGTTGAGTTTTTGTGATTCTGCTCTCACACATGTCCACATTATACACTTACCTTGTCAGAAGACATGGGAGCAGGCCTGGTCCTCAAAGTCTTCAACTGATGTTAATGATACTGTTGGGATGCATCATTCCTATGCACAATTACCTTGCAGAAAGCCTGATTGGGAACTGAACACTGTTAAAATTTATCACAAAGTTGGCACAAACAAACTCTTACAACCAAGTTCTGAGGCCTCTATGTCTCAGAACTTCAACCATAACTTCCTCCATGGAGGAGGGTCAGACATGCTTGCAAGTCAGGATTGCTAACCTGAGATATCCCATGTAGGGGAAGCAGGTTGTGTGTAACCCAGTTCTAAATCCAGGTCTGGCCCAAGGTATTTTGCTGCTTGAAGCAATCCCAAAAACTGTGCCACCCCACATAACCCAATAAAACATGACTAGGCAATGAAACAATTATCAGTAAAGCAGCAAGAGAACTAACAATGTCTCTGAGAAAAGATACACATAGGACTGAGTTTTTTTAAAAAAATAATTCTGCTCTCACACATGTACAAATCATACACTTACCTTGACAGAAGTAATGGGATATGTCATTCCATTGCATACTTAACTTGCAGAAAGCATGATTGGGAACTGAACACTGTTAGGATTTATCACAAAGTGGGCTCAAACTCTTTACAATCAAGCTCTTTAGTCTACTGACAACAATAAAAGCACAAATGCATTTTGAAATAAAATGCAGATAGCCAAATGTTGGAAGGGCACAAAAGGTTTAAACTAAGGACGACGGTACAATACAGTATGGGAAATAGCATTTGCCAACTGTTGGAAGGATGCAAAAGGGTTTAAACCTAAGACGACGGTACAATACAGTATGGGAAATAGCACTTACAGAGAAACATACTCAACATTTTAGACTATTAAGAAAGCAAAAGTAGGAGACGCTTTTGCAACAGAATGCCGGTGTTTTATTACATACAAACAAAATAAAAGTACCAACACGGGTTTCAGATGCCTTTATTAGGTTATGGTTTCAATAGTTTCTCAGGAGAGAAAAATTAAAGTACATAATAATAAAAAACAGTCTTTCCTTTCTATTTGATACCTATCCTCCCAGGAATTCATCTTATTTTAAACCTGCCTAATAACTAATGTTAAATTCCTAGTGTGTATTTATAGTGTCGGACTCTTTCTTTTAAATATATATAGCAATTTATTACTTATTCCTTGATTTTAAGGTTTCTATATTATGGTGATATTTAAGTTTATAATAAAATAATAAAATTCAGTACACAACAATTTAAACTGCGAAATGAAAACGTGCAAGTAGGAAACAAGGAAGTAATCTTGGTAAGGTATATTTAACCCAATCACGGCCAACAGTTCTTCCTCTAAATCACCTTTCCCCAAGCTGGTTCCACCCACCCACCCATTTCACAGTTAAACACATTGCAATTTACTTCTGTTGACTTTGCAATAAACCCTAAAAAAATGACAAACTAACTCTTACAACAATGTTCTTTGGGCAATTCACAACAATTAAAACCCTCAAAATACATTGCAAAATAAAATGCAATACACCAGAATTAAACCCACAAAATGTTTTGCAATATAAAATGTAAAAGCGCAGTTAGGAAGCAAGGAAGAAGTCCTGGTAAGGGGTGTGTAACCCTATCACTGACAACCATTCAACCTCTAAACCAACCTTCACCAATCTGGAGTCCTCACATATCACAGTTAAATGCATGCGGATTTACCTCTGAATAAACACGAATAGGACCGCGATAAACCCTAAAAAAATGACACAAACCAACTCTTACAACTAATCTCTTTGGGCAGTACACAACAATTAAAACCACAAAATACTTTGTAAAATAAAATGCAGATAGCCAAATACACATAAACAAATTTTGGAAGGATGCAAAACATTTCAACATTAAATATATTATATCATGTGAAATTACACTTTCAGAGAAACTTAATAAACTTTTTAGAGTATTAAGACAACAAAAGAAAAATTACACTTTTGCAACAGAATGCTTTTATTACATGCACACAAGCAAAATGAATGCACACAGACAAAATAAATACACCAACTCAGGTTTCAGTTGCCTTTATTAGGTTGTGGTTACATTAATTTCTCAGGAGAAAAAAAATCATAGTAAACACATTTCTTTTTATTTAATATTCTCTATTATATTTTAAATCTGCCTAATGACTAATGTTAAATGTGTACAGTAAATGCAATATACAATAATTAAAACCTCCAAAATCCATGAAGACCATTGCTAACCTGGGACATCCCCATAAAGGGGACGCTACCTGTGTGTAACACAGCACTTAGTCAGCCAACCCATGAAGAGGAGGCAAGCAGACTGCTAAGTCCCTGCACTTAGCGCATAATGTTCTCCATAGAGGAGGGCCTGCCATGCTTGCAAGTGACCATTGCTAACCTGGGACATCCCCATAAAGGGGACGCTACCTGTGTGTAACACAGCACTTAGTCAGCCAACCCAAGAAGAGGAGGCAAGCAGTCTGCTAAGTCCCTGCACTTAGCGCATAACGTTCTCCATGGAGGAGGGCCAATCATGCTTGAAAATGACCATTGCTAACCTGGGACATCCCCATAAAGGGGATGCTACCTGTGTGTAACACAGCACTTAGTCAGCCAACCCATGAAGAGGAGGCAAGCAGACTGCTAAGTCCCTGCACTTAGCGCATAACGTTCTCCATAGAGGAGGGCCTGCCATGCTTGCAAGTGACCATTGCTAACCTGGGACATCCCCATAAAGGGGACGCTACCTGTGTGTAACACAGCACTTAGTCAGCCAACCCATGAAGAGGAGGCTAGCAGTCTGCTAAGTCCCTGCACTTAGCGCATAACGTTCTCCATGGAGGAGGGCCAACCATGCTTGCAAGTGACCATTGCTAACCTGGGACATCCCCATAAAGGGGACGCTACCTGTGTGTAACACAGCACTTAGTCAGCCAACCCATGAAGAGGAGGCTAGCAGTTTGCTAAGTCCCTGCACTTAGCGCATAATGTTCTCCATGGAGGAGGGCCAATCATGCTTGAAAATGACCATTGCTAACCTGGGACATCCCCATAAAGGGGATGCTACCTGTGTGTAACACAGTCCTAAGTCCAGGTCTGGCCCAAGGTATTTTGCTGCCTGAAGCAATCCCAAAAACTGTGCCACCCCACACAACCCAATAAAACATGACTAGATATTTAAGCAATTACTAGTAAAGAAGCAACATAACTAACAGTGTCTCTGAGAAAAGATGTACATTGGACTAAGCTAAGCTGAGTTTATAATTCTGCTCTCACACATGTACAAATCTTGCACTCACCTTGTCAGAAGTCCTCAAAGTCTTCAACTGATGTTAATGATCCTGATGAGATGCGTCATTCCTATGCACACTTACCTTGCAGAAAACCTGTGGACACAAACTCTTACAACCAGGCTCTATGGGCAATTCACAACAATTAACCCCCATGCATAATTATGTCAAAAACATCAACACCTCTGACAATTATGCCTATTAACCCCAGCTGTCTGATTGTATCCTGGTGTCAAGGCCATGGTATTACCATGTACCTTGTTTACTGATCACTGATAATAATGCAGTTGCAGCTTTTTGCAGTTAATTTTATTTTGACCTCACTGTTTACAATTATACCACCATCTGTATTGTTGTATGTTGTTTCCCACCTCGATCCAGAGGGAGAGGCGGTTAATAAATTATTATTATTATTGAATAGAGCCTGTGAACTGCCCAGAGAGCCCCGGCTATGGGACAGTATAGAAATTTAAGAAATGAAATAAAATACAATAAAATGCAATACACAAAAATTAACCCACCCACCCCAATTTGCATAGTAAAATCAAACATAATACACAACAATTAAACCCCAAATTGCATAGTAAAATCAAACACAATACACAACAACCCCTCAAATTGCATAGTAAAATCAAACACAGTACACAACAACCCTTCAAATTGCATAGTAAAATCAAACACAATACACAACAACCCCTCAAATTGCATAGTAAAATCAAACACAATACACAACAACCCCTCAAATTGCATAGTAAAATCAAACACAGTACACAACAATTAAAACCACAAAACATGTAATAAAATGCGCTTTTACATATTATAATGCAATTAGGAAGCAAGGAAGGAATCTTGAGTTTACATTTTATATTGCAATTAGGAACCAATCTTGGTAAGCGGTGTCCAGCCCTGTCACTGCCAATGAAGCCCTTTGAGGAATTCACAACAATCAAAACCACGCAACAACTGAACCTCCAAAATGCATGATCAAATAACACGCAATACACAGTTAAAACCACAAAAGCCATAGCAAAAAATGCAACAATACAAACCACAAAATGCTTTATGAAATAAAATGTGCTTTTACATTTTATATTGTTATTAGGAAGCTAGGAAGGAATCTTAGTAAGGGGTGTTTAAACCCATTACTGCCAACCATTGCTCCTCTAAACCACCCTTCCCCAACCTGGTGCCCTCCCGTGTTAAACACATTGGGATTTACTTCTAATTAAACACACTTAGGATTGTGTGATAAACCCTAAAAAAGGGCACAAACCAACTCTTTAGAGTGAAGCACTTTGGGCAATTCACAACAATTAAAACCACAAAATGCATGAAGTAGGAGCTGGCCATGCCTGCTAGGGCATCTTCATTAACCTGAGACATTCCCATGAAGGGAACGCTGCCTGTGTTTAACACAGTCCCAAGTCAGCGGTCCTCGTGAAGAGGAGGCAAAGAAGTCCACTAAGTTACAGCATTTAGACCATAACGTTCTCCATAAAGGAGGGGCCAGCCCTGCTTGGAAGGGCACCATGGCTAACCTGAGACATCCCATAAAGGAGATGCAGGTTGTGTCTAACACAGTTCTAAGTCCAGGTCTGGCCCAAGGTGTTTTGCTGCCTGAAGCAATCCCAAAAACTCTGCCATCCCACACAACCCAATAAAACATGACTAGGTCATGAAACAATTGCTAGTAAAGAAGTAAGAGAACCCACAATGTCTTACCTTGTCAGACGTGATGGGAGCAGGCCTGGTCTCCAAGTGAGGAAGCTAGGAAGGAATCTTGTTAAGTGGTGTTTAATCCTATCACTGCCAACCACACCATCGCTCCTCTAAACCACCCTTGCCCTGGTGCCCTTCCATTTCGCATTGGGATTTACTTCTAATTAAACACACGTAGAATTGTGTGATAAATCCTAAAAAATGCACTAACCAACTCTTACAACTGAGCTCTGTGGGCAATTCACAACAATTCAAATCACAAAATGCAGCATTAAATAAAATGAAATACACAACCATTCAAACCACAGAACACATCATCAAATAAAATACAATATAAAATGTGAAAGCACATTTAGGAAGCCAGGAAGAAATCTTGGTAAGGGTTTTAAGTTTAACCCTATTACTACCAATCAGTCTTCCTCTAAACCACCCTTCCCCAACCTGGTGCCCTCCCATTTCACAGTTGAAGACCTTGGCCCTGTTCAGAAGGCTCCTTAAACCACAGTGGTTCAGCCCTTTTTGTTAACAAAAAAGCCTGAACCACCATAGTTTAAGGCGCCTTCTGAACAGGGTCATTGGGGTTTACTTCTGATTAAACACACATAGGATTGTGTGATAAATTCTAAAAAAGTTACACAACCCAACTCTCACAATAATAACCAACCCCAAATGCATCAGAAATTAAAATGCAACCCACAACGATTCCAACCAAATGCATCAGAAAATAAAAGGCAACCCACAACAATTCCAGCCCTAAATGCATCAGAAAATAAAATGCAACCCACAACAATGCAAAACACAAGAAACATAAAATGAAATCCCAGGCACTTACCTTTCTTTGACGCACGTAGATCAAGCAGACATACAAGCTGAGAAGAGAAGTGAAAACGTACAATTACACACAAGAACAAACAAAACACTTAAGATGAATACAAACTAAACTTACTAATTGTAATATCCAAAGAGACACCTTTAGTTTTCAGATGTCCCTCAAACAGAAGCTGTATTTCAATAGGGTTTGTTGGGTCATTTGCTGTTCAGTACAGCCAGGAGGAGAAGGGAAGCAAAGACAGTGGCTCAAGTAACTCTTTGACCACCCCGGGCATAACTACAGCAGACTAGCCAAGAGAGCAGAATCATAGAATCATAGAATAGCAGAGTTGGAAGGGGCCTACAAGGCCATCGAGTCCAACCCCCTGCTCAATGCAGGAATCCACCCCAAAGCATCCCCGATAGATGCTTGTCCAGCTGCCTCTTGAAGGCTTCTAGTGTGGGAGAGCCCACAACCTCCCTAGGTAACTGATTCCATTGTCGCACTGCTCTAACAGTCAGGAAGTTTTTCCTGATGTCCAGCTGGAATCTGGCTTCCTTTAACTTGAGCCCGTTATTCCGTGTCCTGCACTCTGGGAGGATCGAGAAGAGATCCTGGCCCTCCTCTGTGTGACAACCTTTTAAGTCTTTGAAGAGTGCTATCATGTCTCCCCTCAATCTTCTCTTCTCCAGGCTAAACATGCCCAGTTCTTTCAGTCTCTCTTCATAGGGCTTTGTTTCCAGACCCCTGATTATCTTGGTTGCCCTCCTCTGAACACGCTCCAGCTTGTCTGCGCCCTTGAATTGTGGAGCCCAGAACTGGACACAATACTCTAGATGAGGCCTAACTGGGGCCGAATAGAGAGGAACCAGTACCTCAGGTGATTTGGAAGCTATACTTCTATTAATGCAGCCCAAAATAGCATTTGCCTTTCTTGCAGCCATATCGCACTGTTGGCTCATATTCAGCTTGCGATCTACAACAATTCCAAGATCCTTCTCGTTTGTAGTATTGCTGAGCCAAGTATCCCCCATCTTGTAACTGTGCCTTTGGTTTCTATTTCCTAAACGTAGAACTTGGCATTTGAGCTCCCCAGAGAGGTCCGCCTGGCGCCTACACTGTACTCCTTTCGTCGCCAGCTGAAGACCTTTTTATTCACTCAGTATTTTAACACTTAATTTTAACTTAAATTTAAATTATACTGTTTTAACTCTGTATTTTAACCTTATATCAATTTTGCTGCGTGGTTTTATCCTGGTTGTGCTTTTTATATTGTATTTTGTATTTGTATTTTTAACTTGTTGGTTGTTTTATGATGATTTTAATTTTTGTGAACCGCCCAGAGAGCTTTGGCTATTGGGCGGTATAAAAATGTAATAAATAAATAAATAAATAAATAAATTTATCCCTATTAAATTTCATCCTGTTGTTTTCAGCCCAGCACTCCAGCCTATCAAGATCACTTTGAAGTTTGTTTCTGTCTTCCAGGGTATTAGCTATCCTCATGGCAGCTGTACCCAGCTGTGTCCAGCTATGCCCCCCCACGAGGTGGCTATGGCCGGCTGTGCCCCCCCACGAGGCGGCTATGCCCGGCTGTGCCCCCCCACGAGGCGGCTATGCCCGGCTGTGCCCCCCCCACGAGGCGGCTATGCCCGGCTGTGCCCCCCCCACGAGGCGGCTATGCCCGGCTGTGCCCCCCCCACAAGGCGGCTATGCCCGGCTGTGCCCCCCCCATGAGGTGGCTATGCCCGGCTGTGCCCCCCCACGAGGCGGCTATGCCCGGCTGTGCCCCCCCACGAGGCGGCTATGCCCGGCTGTGCCCCCCCACGAGGCGGCTATGCCCGGCTGTGCCCCCTCACGAGGCGGCTATGCCTGGCTGTGCCCCCCCACGAGGCGGCTCTGCTCACAACACAGGTATAGTTGTGTGTTGTTTTTAAAAAAGTGCCACTTCCAGGTGAGGCTCTGGCCCAATCCAGCCACCACAGTCCCTAACAGAAAACCTTTACTTGCAAAGTTGCAGATTGAAACAGTCCAAGTCAGCAGGCAGGCCGAGTGAGAAGGCAGGTAAAATGCAGGTGAGGCCCAGGGCTGGGTGTTTCCTGTGGCCCAGTCAGTCCCACAGGGCCAGCTGGGCCTTTGTGCTGCTCCTGGGAAGGCAGGCCATGGCAGGGATGGTTCTTTGTTTGAGTCTCTCCCCTGCGCAAACTCTCCTCCTAACTGATGTCCTGGGGAAGACGGAGAGATTATGCGCGCTCTGGCTCTGTTGCTGCAGCTGAACGGAGTCTGGCTCGTTCACATTCACAGCTGGCCTTTCCTTCTCTTGAGTAGACCCCTCCAGTCTCCACCCGTTCGATGCTTTGCAGCACTGAAAGCAGCTATTAAAAAAAGAAGGGGAAAAGAAACTTTAAAAAGGACTGGTTCTTTCTCCTCATGAGCAGGCTTTTGTTCCTGAGTAGAAATTTTCAGCCTTGAGTCTTTGTGTGGTCTGTAATGCTACAAAGTGGCATATATATATATATATATATATATATATATATATATATATATTTATGGGGAACTGGTTCTTCCAAAGCTAATTTTCTCACACAAACTAGGTGCTTTTACTACTGAAGCAATGCCCCTGGTCCTTAAACCCCTTTACCTCTGCGTTTGGGAAGGAGGGGAATTGGGCCCCTTCTGTAACTGAAGGCTTTAGACTGTGGGAACCCAGGACTTGTGCTTCTTTTCTGTTAACTTTATTATTTCATTTCATTTCTATACCACCCCACAGCCAAAGCTCTCTGGGTGGCTTACAAAAGTTAAGCACAATGAACATTAAAAACAGATATACAAAATTTAAAACCACCAAAAGTTTAAAAACAAACAAAAAACCACCTTTACTCTGGAGTGTGTATTTTGAATGGGTGATTTGTCTTAAAAGGGGACGTGGAAGTTTTGGGGGTCCCTGAGAGAGATTAAGGGCTGAAGAGTGGGGTGGGAGGGAGACAGTAAGAACTCCAGACCTGAGGGGACCCTAACATTTACTTTGGGGTTTTCAAGATTGCTTTGTGGCAACTCTGAAGGACTCAAGAAACACTGTTGCTGCTACAAACAGGGTGGATAAAAATAAAAAAATGGATTTTTTTAAATTGGAATTTTTTTTTATAAAATGTTTTTTGAGGAAAAATCTTTCTAAAGATAGTTTTCTATTTAAGATACAATATAGCCCAAAGGTTATTCATCTTGAGGCATTCAGGAGGTAGCTGGACAACCATCTGTCAGGGATGCTTTAGGGTGGATTCCTGCATTGATCAGGGGGTTGGACTTGATGGCCTTATGGGCCCCTTCCAACTCTGCTATTCTATGATTCTATGAAATAAGGATTAGTTTTTAACTATGTAGCCTGAGGCTGTTTAATTTATTTGGTAAATGAATTCTATTAATCCATTCGCAATGTCATGCTCTTCCAGAGGTTTCTGTAAGATTATTTTTCTCCTTCCAATAAAGTACACCACTTTCCAACCTGGGTGAAATTCCCTCTTCATCACCACAGTGAAAGCTGCAGGAGCTATACTAGAGTGACCAGATTTAAAAGAGGGTAGGGCTCCTGCAGCTTTCACCATGGTGATGAAGAGGGAATCTCATCAGGTTCTCCATATATACAAATGACACCTGCTAAAATTTCCTTTTCAATACAACTGCTAAAGATACAGGAGCCCTGTCCTCCTTTTCCTATGGTCACCCTACTCTTATTTCAGGACTAAAGGAGCTCTCTTGTTCCAAAGCAGCTCTTTTGCGAGTGAGAAGTAGCGGCTCCATCTTGAGGCACCCCAAAAGCCAAGGCGTCTCTGTCCCCCCTTGGGAGAAAAGCCTAGGGAACAGGGCTGAGAGGAATCAGGGAAGGCTGGACCAAGCAATTCAGTCCCTAACAGACCTCTTAAAAAGTATTCCCCAAAGGCAAAAGTGTGTTGTTTTATTTTAAATTTGAGCAGAATATGAAATACTGGATAGCCAGAGTGATTGTTAGTGACACACCTGGTCAGTCTGCACACCTGCATTTTAAGGCAGCCATTAGCATGTAAAGCCATCTTTTGTTAAAAGCAGGTTTCTGGCAACTACAGCAATTACTCCCTTTGGTTAGATGGGATGGAAAGGCAACCCAGTCTTTCTCCCATATCAAGTAGCATCTTTTCCAGGGCTTAGGACCCATTGCACTGCACTTCTCTGAACTGTATAAGTACCCTCAGGTTTGGGCGAATCCAGACTCTGCTTCTTCCCAGAGGCATTTTATTTATGTATTAAAACATTTACATCCCACCCTATATCACAAGGATCTCAGGGCAACGTACAGATAAAACCATACATATAAAATAGAATAAATATACAATCCTAAAACAAATTAAAACATTGACATGTTAAAACCAATATGAAATTTTAAAACAGTAAAATCCAATGAAAACAAGACAGTGTGCCTTACCCGCCCCCCACTCCACAGGGCAAGGTGCAACACTGCTGCTGGAGTCACTGAGACTCTTGTCTCAGAGGAAAGGCTCCTGCTGAAAGCACTAGGCTTCTTGCTTGCCAGAGCAAAGTGCCATTAGTGGGTGCCTTGCCTCTTTTAGTCAGGCCACACACACACACACGTTTTCCTTCCCCTTCACTGGCCTGGCTCAGACCACATGCTAAACCATGCTGCTTCCCTTAACCATTTTGTGGTTAAGCAGCATGGTTTAGCTTGTTGTCTGAACCAGGACAGAGACACACAGTATCTCTCACTTTAACATTTGATTTTAGGAGTCCTGTGTTGGTAGCAGTCTTAGTTATAGGGCTGACGGAAGGGACAAGTAATTACCCAGGCCAATGTCCCGGAAGACAAGTTTCAGAAGCTCTGGCAAATGCAGGAGGGATCCAGATAACAGGCACAGGGTCAAGACACAGGCAAGCCAGCCGAGATAATGGCTCTGTTCAGAAGACATGCTAAACCATGGCTTTAACCACAGTGCTTAAACACCGTGGTTAAACCTGTGGTTTAAGGTATCTTCTGAACAGGGCCATAGAGTTAGGCAAAGCAGAAGTGGCCAAACAGAGTTAAGCTGCCCAATACATACACAATCCAGTAGCAGGGGCAAGCAGGAGTCCAAGTTCATAGCACATGGGTTCTAGATGGGTGAAGAAACCAGGAGAAGTTGGGGAGAGATCGTTTCCAGCACCTAGCAAATGCTGACTGCTGAGCTTTTCCTAATAAAGGCTGCTGAGCCACACCCAGACTCAGCTGCTGCCTATTAGAGTTGGGTGAACATATGGAAAGGAGGTGTTACAAGGTAGCTTCTGTGAGCAGTACTGACTCCATTTTGAAGCGACCCAAAACCCCATCTACAGACTGAGAGCATTCACAGAAGGCCTAGGTCAAGTAACCATTTCCTGATAGACTTCTTCAAATGCATTCCCCAGAGACAAAAGTAGGGGTAAAACTAAGCAGAATATGAATGCTGGATGGCAAGAGTTTTACCTGGTCATACACATGCTAATGCAGCCCTGTTGCTGAACTCCAAGCTGCAGTATTGCATGCAAAATGTTTTGCTTAGCCTAAATGTTTGCTAGAACTGTGGTTTTAGAAACTGCTTTTAGAACTGCAAAACTTAGAATTGCTAGAATTGTTTTACTAGGTTTGCATAATCCTGCAGAGTTTTAGTTTGGTTCTGGGGAGCGGTGGTTTGAGATTTGGTCCTAAAGACAGGGCGAGCAATTCTCTCTACGCTCAAGCCAAAGCCACAGTTGAGTTGCCTTAAGGTGTTGGGATGAACACAATAAGGGACCACATTTTGTTGTAGATTCTGCTGCCATACAGAAGTCTACTTGAGTAGTCTTGGGACTAGCGTGAGGAAAAGCGCACAGTCCAGGGACTTTTGAGAATAGCCATTCTAGCTCAATCAGAGTAGCAACGGGGGGAGACTAAGACAAGTCTCTGCCACCCAGAGAACGCAGTTTAGCGAAGCAGTGAGCATAATCAGCAGTCAAGCAAGCAAAGTCGGGAGTAGCAAACCAGATTGCAAAGATGCAGCAATACATAGATTTGGCCCACCCTTCATGGGAGTCCATCACAGCTACAATGGTAGTAGGAATCTGTTGCATAATAGTTGTAGCATAGAGAGTGTACAAGTCTATCAAAGGCACAATACACCATATCAGTAGCATTTCAAGAGAGAGAGAAGATATCTCCCAAGTTACCAAGGGAGAATCTTTCCTCAAACCAGAAAGTGCAAAGTCCCTACTACAGCAGTGGGTGATGGAGAAAGGTAATGGCCCATGGAAACCAGAATCTTTTAAAACTGAGGATCCAGTTCAAACAATGTGCGAGGCCTATGCAGATGTGTATACAAAGCAATTACCTCGTGGCAGCCAAAAGGAGTCTCTTGCCACTTGGGCATTGTGGTGCACATGTCTGGATATGCAAAGCTCAGTGAAAAACTGGAAACAGCAAGCAGAAGCTTACAAAGAAAAGTGCAGAAAATTAGAGAAGAAAAATCAAATTTTAGCAAACAGAGTAGAAAGAATGGAGTGTGATTCTGTAGCGGAACATGTTAAAATAGCAGCTCTCATCAAAGATACCCAAGAAAATAGAGATCAATATAAAGCAGCAGCAGAGCAAGCCCAGTTTAAATTGAGCAAACTCCAAGTTCAGCTAGACCAAGCACAAGCAGCCGCCCGATCCAAGCATTAAAAGCAAAGCTGAAAGTGCACCAAGGTGTCATTGCCGCTGTGCAAATTGATGGGCTAGAAGATTATGAACTGTTCCCTCCTACCCAAACAGAGAGTTCAGCACCCCTACAAACGTGGCCAGAAAGTCTAGTTAATCCAGAATGGCAGGATCCTCAGCCCATGGCCCCGGTCACAAGCAAAGTTGTAGGAAGAACCCATGCCATAGGACTTCTAGAGAAACCATCATGGAGGCCAGTCAATGGACTCCTAGTCAAGCCAAAGCCGTTGCCGACCCATTGGGGCCCCTCAATAGCGATACAGTTGTAGCATGGCTAGCCAAAGTCTGGCAAAGCTATTTATTTATTTATTTATTTATTTATTTATTAAACTTATATACCGCCCCCATAGCCAGGGCTCTCTGGGCGGTTTACAGAAATTCTAAAATTGAGGTAAAAACCAGTATACAAAATTTAAAACTGTAAAACACAGAACATACACACATAAAGCATTAAAAACCGATTAAAAACTAAACATGTGGGTAATTAGGATGTGCCGCCATATGCCTGGGCAAAGAGGAAAGTCTTAACCTGGCGCCGAAAGGATAGCAGCGTTGGCGCCAGGCGAGCCTCATCAGGGAGATCATTCCACAGTCTGGGGGCCACCACTGAAAAGGCCCTATCCCTCGTTGCCACACTCCGAGCCTCTCTCGGAGTAGGCACCCGGAGGAGGACCTTAGATGTTGAACGTAGTGACCGGGTATATTCACGTCGGGAGAGGCGTTCCATCAGGTATTGTGGTCCCAAGCCGTGTAAGGCTTTATAGGTCCCACTATCCCACTGTAGATGCAGTAGACTTGACCCAATTAGTAAGGATTAGTGCCTCCCCAGGAGATGCTACAGTGTTAGAACACAGCATCAACATGAACAACCTCAGAAATGCCAATTGCCAAGAGTGGATGAGAGTAGTTCCTAAAGCCCTCCTTCCTTGTCAGGACCTAGACCAAACCTTCTACTTAGAGATACAAAGTCAAGGAGAACTCCCAGAAGCATATGTAAGTAGAAAGAAATTACTAGCTGTCCTTTCTAGAAAACTGCAGAGCATTCAAGTCAATGGAAATGCACTGTGGAACTATGACATAGCTGAGTTCAAGTCTCCCCTGTATTCTGGATTGAATGGTCAAACAAAGATGACTTTAGGTACCATAGAGCCAAGTGCCTTGTCTTGGGATGAATTGTCTCGCATCATCTTGCGAGCCTCTGAACTGCTAAGGACTTTTAGCACCTTAAATAAACCCTCCCATAGCAAAAAAGCACACTTAGAGCCAGTGCAGGCAGTAACCTATGCCAACACTGGGCCCCATTCCTCAGTTATTCCCAAGCAGAACAAGGGTCCCAATTCTCATGCCAAGTATCAAGTGCCTTGGTCAGCAAATCCTGCTGAGTGGCAGTGCCCGCAAGCAGCTAGAAGCAACAGGCAGAGACTTTTAGAACCAGAGCCCCCCAGAAAAAAAATTAGATCCATACAGATGATTCCTTTGGAATGAACTCCGTTCTTTAGGAGAAGATATGAATAAGTATGACAAACAGCCAACAGAAGTCTTGTCTAAAGTTTGGGAATTGTTAAAAGGGATAAAAGCTAAATACCAGTTAGCTCCAGTCACTGACACCAACAACCGGACCCCTGAGCAAAAGCAGGTCTTAAGAGAAGTGTGTGCAGCACCATAGGGATGCCCGGTTCCCCGTGGACATCCTCAGTGTAATGTTCAGAGGATGCCCCCTGCTAGGGTTACAGTGGGGAACCAGGGATACTTAGCCCAACCAACAACAGAAATGAGAAAAGACCGAGAGACTGTGAGTTCACAATTGCTGCTAGAGAAAGAATCTAACAGATCAGAAAGAGACTCCCCAAAGCAGCAAACAGAAATCCAGACTCTCCCTAAAACCTTAGCCACAAAGAGAAGCAATACTGTAACTGCCCCAGAAACCTCTCCCAAGCAATCTCTTGCTGTGTCTGGTGCACAAAATTTTCCCTCAGCTAGAGAAATTGAAACTTCACTTCCAGAGCCAAGTAAGCCCATAGAACAACCAGTTTTAAAAGTTCCCCCAATTCAATCTCAAGTTCAAGAGAAAACCCAACTGAATGTTTCTGCCATGCCAAGTTGTAAAGAAACTCCTATGGCATGCTCAGAAGTAGAAATTAGAAATATAAAGCCTAATACAGAAAACGTTGTGTTTGCAAACCAGCTGTTGCTTCCTGATAAGCAGCCTGTTCATTCCGGAAAAACTTCAAAAATAGAGCCTCCAACGGCAAGAAGAGTCTACCTGAAACCTGAATTAAGTTTAAAAATTAACCTAGTTTTCTCTCTAATTTACCAAATAGTCTCAAAGTGCAGCCACCAGAGAGTAGACAAAAATTACACGCATTGGGGAGTCCCTTGTAAGGCACAGGGGGAGCCCCTTCAAGACACCAAGACAGAGCATGGCATTTGCCTAACTAAAGCTGAGAGTGTCCGTAGCTTGCAATCCAAAGAATGGAAAGTAAAGCCCCCTGACTGTTGGCCTTTTTCAATTGCAATTACTCAGTCAAGCTTTGCACACAGAGCACCAGTAACTTTCAGAGTAATTGCTTTAGTTTTCTTTATTCTAGCCAGCCATACAGGTATGTTTAAAGAACAAGAAATGCTGCCACCCCCAAAGCCCCCTGATTGAAAGTTTTACTCAGCTTTAACTAGCCCTTGGCAGCCTAGCCAAGAGCATGTGCAGAGTGAAAACTTAGCCCCTAAATCTTAAGAAAAGAAAAGAAAGATGCACAGATTCATGTACATAGTTATTGTTTTGTTATTGCTCTTCATCCAGTGATGGAGAGAGTCCACACCTCTTTGTAGTTAATTTCCAATATGCAGGTTTTTGACAACACCATCATAACCCTAAAGAGATTTAGGAAGTCCTCTCAGAAAAGTAATAATGAAAGATGGAACCCAGATGAACTGCAGTACAGAAGACCAGAGTCCAGATGACATCAGTTGCAGTAGTCTTCAAGCATCCAAAGACTACAAGAGCCCAAAAACAAGCAGCTGCCCAATAATTCCATATAGACCAGCCTTCCTCAACCTGGGGCGCTCCAGATGTGTTGGACTGCACCTCCCAGAATGCCCCAGCCTGGCTGAGGCATTCTGGGAGTTGTAGTCCAACACATCTGGAGCGCCCCAGGTTGAGGAAGGCTGACATAGACTATTTACTTAAGTCAGTGAGAAGACCCACAATAGACTGAGCAGGCACACATAAGCAATAAGCAAGAATGAAAGAATCATACAGAATGTTTTCCCCCACCTCAGAAAGAGAGTTTTTAAGTGTCAAAGTTTTTATACTGTTAGTTGTATAGTATATTATCAGATTATCACTCTTGTGTTTTCAGCATGAAAATGTTTTTGCAATATCGTATCCTGTTTTAAGGATAATTTCTAATTAGCTATAAAGTCTAATTAGAAAGAGTAGTTACCATGATTCTAGACTAGTGAAATAAGTCTCCAGTTCCAACCTGTATAATTGTTGTGATGACGCCACCAATAAGATTGCCTTGTCATCAATGGGGGGAGTTGTTACAAGGTAGCTTCTGTGAGCAGTACTGACTCCATTTTGAAGCGACCCCAAACCCCACCTACAGACTGAGAGCATTCACAGAAGGCCTAGGTCAAGTAACCATTTCCTGATAGACTTCTTCAAATGCATTCCCCAGAGACAAAAGTAGGGGTAAAACTAAGCAGAATATGAATGCTGGATGGCAAGAGTTTTACCTGGTCATACACATGCTAATGCAGCCCTGTTGCTGAACTCCAGGTTGCATCAAGTACAGCCTTCATCCCAAATCACCCTCTTTTGCTCCCATAGCAAGTAGATCCTTAGATATGATCATACAAAAAACCCTCAAGTTTGGGGGAAGAGGCAGGCTAGCGCTCTCTCTCTCTTCAACCAAAAACACAGAGCATACTACACATTCCAGCTTGCAAGTGCAAGCTGCCATGGGTGAGTGCTTTGCCTCGCTGTATTCTTTTCCTCTTCACCTAAGACCAAGAGCTGCAACGCTCCCCAGTTCTGCTCCTACAGGAAAGGGCTGCAGCCCAAGGAAAGGTATTTTGCCTTTAAAGATTACCTCTACTCTTTCCCCTGCTGTCTCTGTGTGTATGCTCTTAAGTCTCAGAAAGTCTATTTTTCAGTCTTGAAACTGCTTCTAAGCTTCTACTTGCTCAGCTAATTTCCCCCAAACTAGCTTGTGCCTTTGTATTTGTTTCAACCTCAATAAATGTGCCATTGTGGCATTATCCCCTTCAGTGCTGTAAGTTTCTTGAGTGAGAATCGCCTTACTTAGCCACAGATGCTCTATTGCCAATATCAAAAGATTCCTTATAAGCAGGTGTAAGTCTCATTAGAACGTGTGCAAGTTTGTACACGGGTCTAATGAGAGCACATCACGTTACAGGGAGGGAGACAGTAAGAACTCCAGACCTGAGGGGACCCTAACATTTACTTTGGGGTTTTCAGGATTGTTTCGTGGCAACTCTGAAGGACTCAAGAAACACTGTTGCTGCTACAAACAGGGTGGATAAAAATCAATGATTTTTTAAAAAAAAATGCAAAAAAATTGGATTTTTTAAACTGGATTTTTTTTAAAAAAAAATGCTTTTTGAGGAAAAATCTTTCTAAAGATAGTTTTCTATTTAAGATACATTATAGACCAAAGGTTATTCATCTTGAGGCATTTAGGAGGTAGCTGGACAACCATCTGTCAGGGATGCTTTAGGGTGGATTCCTGCATTGATCAGGGGGTTGGACTTGATGGCCTTATGGGCCCCTTCCAACTCTGCTATTCTATGATTCTATGAAATAAGGATTAGTTTTTAACTATGTAGCCTGAGGCTGTTTAATTGAATTCCATTAATCCATTCGCAATGTCATGCTCTTCCAGAGGTTTCTGTAAGATTATTTTTCTCCTTCCAATAAAGTACACCACTTTCCAACCTGGGTGAAATTCCCTCTTCATCACCACAGTGAAAGCTGCAGGAGCTATACTAGAGTGACCAGATTTAAAAGAGGGTAGGGCTCCTGCAGCTTTCACCATGGTGATGAAGAGGGAATCTCATCAGGTTCTCCATATATACAAATGACACCTGCTAAAATTTCCTTTTCAATACAACTGCTAAAGATACAGGAGCCCTGTCCTCCTTTTCATAGGGTCACCCTACTCTTATTTCAGGGCTTAAGGAGCTCTCTTGTTCCAAAGCAGCTCTTTTGCGAGTGAGAAGTAGCGGCTCCATTTTGAGGCAGCCCAAAAGCCCAGGGAACAGGGCTGAGAGGAATCAGGGAAGGCTGGACCAAGCAATTCAGTCCCTAACAGACCTCTTAAAAATGTATTCCCCAAAGGCAAAAGTGTGTTGTTTTATTTTAAATTTGAGCAGAATATGAAATACTGGATAGCCAGAGTGATTGTTAGTGACACACCTGGTCAGTCTGCACACCTGCATTTTAAGGCAGCCATTATCATGTAAAGCCATCTTTTGTTAAAAGCAGGTTTCTGGCAACTACAGCAATTACTCCCTTTGGTTAGATGGGATGGAAAGACAACCCAGTCTTTCTCCCATATCAAGTAGCATCTTTTCCAGGGCTTAGGACCCATGGCACTGCACTCCTCTGAGCTGTATAAGTACCCTCAGGTTTGGGCGAGTCCAGATTCCCCTTCTTCCCAGAGGCATTTTATTTATTTATTAAAACATTTACATCCCACCCTATATCACAAGGATCTCAGGGCAACGTACAGATAAAACCATACATATAAAATAGAATAAATATACAATCATAAAACAAATTAAAACATTGACATGTTAAAACCAATATGATATTTTAAAACAGTAAAATCCAATTAAAACAGGACAGTGTGCCTTACGCCCCCCACCCCCACTCCCCAGGGCAAGGTGCAACACTGCTGCTGAAGTCACTGAGTTTCTCTTCCCAGAGGAAAGGCTCCTGCTGAAAGCACTAGGCTTCTTGCTTGCCAGAACAAAGTGCCATTAGTGGGTGCCTTGCCTCTTCTAGTCAGGCCACACACACATACGTTTTCCTTCCTCTTCACTGGCCTGGCTCAGACCACATGCTAAACCATGCTGCTTAACCACAAAATGGTTAACGGAATGCATGCATTCCCTTAACCATTTTGTGGTTAAGCAGCATGGTTTAGCGTGTTGTCTGAACCAGGCCAGAGACACACAGTATCTCTCACTTTAACATTTGATTTTTAGGAGTCCTGTGTTAGTAGCAGTCTTAGCTATAGGGCTGACGGAAGGGACAAGTAATTACCCAGGCCAATGTCCCAGAAGACAAGTTTCAGAAGCTCTGGCAAATGCAGGGGGGATCCAGATAACAGGCACATGGTCAAGACACAGGCAAGCCAGCCAAGATAATGGCTCTGTTCAGAAGACATGTTAAACCATGGCTTTAACCACAGTGCTTAAACACCGTGGTTAAACCTGTGGTTTAAGGTATCTTCTGACCAGGGCCATAGAGTTAGGCAAAGCAGAAGTGGCCAAACAGAGTTAAGCTGCCCAATACATACACAATCCAGTAGCACAGCCAAGCAGGAGTCCAAGTTCATAGCACATGGGTTCAAGATGGGCGAAGAAGCCAGGAGAAGTTGGGGAGAGATCATTTCCAGCAGCTAGCAAATGCTGACTGCTGCACTAATAAAGGCTGCTGAGCCACACCCAGACTCAGCTGCTGCCTATTAGAGTTGGGTGACCATATGGAAAGGAGGCCAGGGCTCCTGTATCTTTTACAGTTGCATAGAAAGGGGAATTTCAGCAGGTGTCATTTGTATGCAAGCAGCACCTGGTAAAATTCCCTCTTCATCACAACAGTTAAAGCTGTAAGAGCCCTGCCCTCTTTTGTAGAGTGACCAGATGCAAAAGGATAGGGCTCCTGCAGCTTTAACTCGCAGTGTGCACCTGCTGATAAGAGAACGTCCTCACTCAAAGTTGGGCATGGGAAGTCATAGTTCTGAGCAAACGTGACACCTGGGATATGACCTACTCTGTCTGAAGAGGAACGTGAGTTCAAAGAAGATGTCCTAGACATCAATACGCTAATCAAGATAAGACGCCCCAATGGCAGCCATGTTTCCTGGACCCCATGACTATAACACGTGAGATATTGGGGAGGGGGAGACACCTAACTTCTAATTGGTGGATGGGTGGTCTAATCACTTCTTCATGCCAATTGTGATTGGTGGTCTCATCACTCGTGGTGAGAACAAGTGTATACAGAACAAGCGTATACAGAACAAGTGTATAAAAACACAGATAGCAGAAGCGGCAACACAGAATTATTATTATTATTATTATTATTATTATTATTATTATTATTATTATTATTTTAGATTTTATTTTTATTTTTCTCTTCAACTTCACCTCAGACTTGTGGATTGCTGGACCTCTTTAACTCCGAATCTCTTTAACTCCTAATGTCTAAAAGCTTAAAGAGTATTTCCCTGAAAGTTGGGACTTAGGACTTAGAGTTATTTTCTGAAGCTGGAACTTGAAATTATTTCCAAGTCTTAGATGTTCTCTAACTTCTGCTTTTACTCTTCACATGGCCAGAGGAACTTAGTAATACTGCAGCATAGCTTTTAGTTTCAAATAGTGTGCAAGAGGAAGAACAGGGAGGGTTAACGACTATCTTTTAGTATAGTCAAAAGTGTTTTAGTTTAGCTTTAAACCACAAGTAACAAACAGAAGCAGATAAGGAGGAGTCATAACAATGCTAGAAGCTCAAGCCATTACCTTTTTAGCTAAGTTTGTAATACCTGCTTTAGCAACTGCAATTCTTTTACTTAATCTTGTATTTGTGTTCCATTCTCTTTTCTTGTAACAAGAGAGAGAGAGAGGCCTTACCTAAACCTATGGTTTATCCTGGGATCGTCCTGGGGTCATCTTTGTGCATATAAATGACACACAGGGGATCCAGGGATCAGGCAGGGACGACCCCGGGATAAACCTTAGGTCTAACTAAGGCCAGTGATTTATATAACCACGATGCCACTTGTTTAATTTTGCAGTTTTTACAATAAAAAGGTTCTTATTTACAATTATGTCTGTGTGGTGATGCTTGTCAGCTGAGATTAAAAGTTTGTCTGTTTAGATTAACACTGGTTACCCACTGGGGGTTTTCAGACCCATTTGGTGTAGGTTCTGAGGTTAAAAAAAGACCAAATTTACAATCCATGCCATGTTCAGCCTAACAGATCTGTCGAGGGCTTTTCAGGTTCACTCAAACACCAGTGGGTTGGGAAATGAGAGCTGTTAAGGGCTGTGCAGATAAGTTATTTTGGCCTTCTGCGTGTCATAAGGTGTCGTTTCCAGCTTCCCAAAGACCTTGGAGGACGATCAGGAGCAGAGCGGTGGAGTTACACTGCAGAGGTGTCTGTTCTCCAAGACAGGCACATGCACTCTGTGCCAGTGAAGCTCCCCTTCCAGGTTACAAGGGGCTGACTAGGCCACCTCTAAAAATAAACCGCCGTGCACAAAACCCCACGGCGTTGAGAGAAATTTTGAAAGGGCCGGCGTTCTGGAGCGACACGTCGCCAAGAGTATGGAAGCAAGTGCCCCCACCCACCCCCCAATGGGAGAAACACGAAACGGAACCTTTACCCCCAGTAAGTATTGGCTGGGCAAGGCTCTTGCACAGGCCTGGGCCGTACGTGGGTATGTGTGTGTTTGTGCGTGTGTTAGGAATGCTTAGCAGAGATTAAGCAGCAGCTTTTCAACATTTGACTCTCCTGCACAGTTTCTAAGTGCCTTCCCTCTGAAAGAATCATAGAATAGCAGAATTGGAAGGGGCCTGCAAGGCCATCAAGTCCAACCCCCTGCTCAATGCAGGAATCTACCCTAAAGCATCCCTGACAGATGGTTGTCCAGCTGCCACATAGAATCATAGAATCATGGAATAGCAGAGTTGGAAGGGGCCTACAAGGCCATCGAGTCCAACCCCCTGCTCAATGCAGGAATCTACCCTAAAGCATCCCTGACAGATGGTTGTCCAGCTGCCTCTTGAAGGCCTCTAGTGTGGGAGAGCCCACAGTCTCCCTAGGTAACTGGTTCCATTGTCGTACTGCTCTAACAGTCAGGAAGTTTTTCCTAATGTCCAGCTGGAATCTGGCTTCCTGTAACTTGAGCCCGTTATTCCGTGTCCTGCACTCTGGGATGATCAAGAAGAGATCCTGGCCCTCCTCTGTGTGTCAACCTTTTAAGTATTTGAAGAGTGCTATCATGTCTCCTCTCAATCTTCTCTTCTCCAGGCTAAACATGCCCAGTTCTTTCAGTCTCTCTTCATAGGGCTTTGTTTCCAGACCCCTGATCATCCTGGTTGCCCTCCTCTGAACACGCTCCAGCTTGTCTTCATCCTTCTTGAATCGTAGAGCCCAGAACTGGACGCAATACTCTAGATGAGGCCTAACCAGGGCTGAATAGAGAGGAACCAGTAGCTCATGTGAAAAATACACCACGGAGAGTTTTCTTCAGCAAAGATTTTACTGAGGCATATACGTATAACGTTTCATACAAAACACATCCAGCTTTAACAACATCAGCGACCAGCATCCATCACCAATATCACATTTGTACAGCCTTATATACAATTTCATACACAGTATTGCACACACTTTCATCATCCAATAATTCAATTAAGGGATGATGCAAGAAATTCTTTCCTGATTTTTGACCCCCACAGTTCTAACACTAATGAGCAACACCTGTGTGAAGCTTAATGCCAAGTCCAGTTTTCTTTTTCATTCCAGGGCTCTTCTGTGGATAAATTTTCCCCCTGACAGTGTGTGTGTGTACGTGTACACCCGAGACAAAGAACCATCCCATCCACGTACCTTGTGTGGTTTGCAGAATGTGTTTAATGTATTAGTGTTGGGTTATTAGATGGGTTAACAGTGCAAAAATTAAAAAGTGAAATAAAATAAATATGAATCATTATTAAAGGCTTAGGAGTGAAGGCTGGTAAAAAAAGGTCTCTTTGTGTGTGTGTGAGGAAGTTCTGCAAAGGGCCATTTCCTCTTCGCCTTCTAAACAGCCTCTGCCATACTTTTTGCAGATTGAAAAGCCTCGCCTAAGATAATTCATGCCGTTTCTTGATTCCTTCCCCTGCATCCGGGAAGAAGAGGTTCCAGCTTGCCCACACTCCGTGGATCCCAAGGATGAATCAGCTCTTGAGCTTCTCCTCCCATATCACTCATTCCTTGCCCTCTCACAAAAACAAAAACAAAATCAGTGGAGGCTGGTGGCTCTAGTGTCAGTGGGGTGGTGATTCTGCTCCAGGTTTCCATCAGAACTCTAAAGGACTTCTGCACCTTGGATAGCTCCTTCCTTTAGAGTTCTGACTGGTTCTGATAGAAACGGCTGGATCTACACTACTGCTTTAAAGCGCTTTGTAACAGTTATAAAGCGCTTTAACTGCTTTAAAGTGCCATAAAACTGTTATAAAGCTCTTTAAAGCAGTAGTGTAGATCCGGCCCTGGAGTGGATTCACCACCCCACTGATGCCAAAGCCACCAGGCTCCACTGCAGAAACCCATTAAGACCTGCCCTTTTTTTGCAATGCAATACAGAGCCTGGATGTGTGTTTGTGGTGTAACTGTATACAATTTTACAGAGAGGATGTGCTTTTTAAGATTGCCAAAGCTTCATCTGTCAATGCGGTCTTTTGATGCTTTCCCCCCTCTTCCAAACAGTGCTAAAGCAAGCTTTGAAGGATAATAAATATCATACTTTTGAGTGTATTCAAAGCATTCCATGCATGTGATTTTGTTGGACTGACCCATCCTCCCCTACAAAAGAGGAGAGCTGAAGCATGGGCATTTCACCAGCTCTGATGAAAATCTATTCATTTATTTTTATTCCTTTTCCCTCCACACCCCTTTTCCTTGTGTGTCATTCTTTCTAGATTGTAAGCCTGTGGGTACCAATTGCCTTATTTTACTGATTGATTGCAAGCCACTCTGGGAGCCTTTTTTTGTCTGAGGAGCAGGATAAAGATAAAGATACATTAAACAAACAAACAAACCTTTTATTTTAAAGCATTACATCCTGCTCTTCAACCAAAAAAAGGGTCCTTATAATAAAAACGAGACAACCCTTGTTTTCAGTTTTACGATATAAAAAGACATGACACAAAAAGATAAAGGGATGAGGTGGGAAAAGGAAAAAAGCAGGCAGCCTTTCAGCGAGGCTGGTGGAATACTGCTGCTTTGTCACATCTTCCTCTGCGAAAATGGTGGCTGGCGGTGACCATTGAGGGAGGAGCCTGATGGAGGCGGGATTTCAGCAGGGCTGAAATTTTGACTGAGCAGGTAAACCATATGACACCCAGTGCTAAGCCATAAGGCAGAATCACTTTCTCTAAAACATCCACCTACTCTTGCATTTGCTTAATCTCTGAACGCCTTGGCAACCAACCACAACCCACCCGGAGATTGAGTTTTTGGTGAGATTCAGAACTGCCAAGATGCTTTTCATGGTGCACCATCAAAGGATTTGTGCCTCATAGCTAGAAGCCACCAGCAATTGAAGGCCAGCTTCAAGCAGCACAAAGCACTACAAGGACAGGCGTTTCTTTGCTCGGCACAGTTATATAATACTATGAAAGTGGAGGTGTATTGCACAAACTGATACATCGAAATTAGGAAAGGTTAACTGCCAGAAGCCACCAAGCCCATGGAGGGAGACGGGGCCTGGTCACACCCAACCGTAACAGGCAGGTACTCAAATTGCATTGTATCAGATAATTGCTGTTGAACGTGACTCATCTGATCCAAGTCTCCAAAGAACCACATCAGATCTGTCTAGCGTGACTTGATAGAATGGAGGAAAGCTCTTTAATATCTATGCGGAGGAGAGAATGTTGGTTGATGCAACTTCTCCTGCAGCGCAGAAACTATTAATAGTACAGGACCAATGTCCTCCATCACCTCTGGACACCCCACAGCGGCAATGTAAACACATTTGACATAGCAAGCAAGCATAAGATTGCCCTATGAATTTTTCTGCCAACCCCAGTTCATCGACCTCACGCTCTTCCTGCTCTTTGAACATATTTTGTTTGAGCAGAAGCAACCTGGAGGGCAGAAATCAAGAGTCTTTCGAGATTGCAATGTCCACCTGCAGGTTCCTGTGCATTGCTCTTTTCAGTGTCCGATATGTGTGCACTGCACGCCAGGGGAGGTTGGTGGCTCCAATGGCAAAGGGGTGATGAATCCGCTGTGGGTTTCAGTCGGACCCAGTCAGAACTCTAAAGGAGCTCACCTTGGATAGCTCCTTTAGAGTTCCTACTGGTTCTGACTGAGCCACTAGCCTCCGCTGCTGCAGGTGTTCCCTTTAGCTGTCTCTGCAGCCTGTAAGGACAACGTTCCTGCAAGGACAGCCGCTGATGAATGAATCACCCCCCAAAGAGGAAACAGATCACCCAAAAGAAAGAAAAGAGAGCAACACTTTGTCTAAAAATTGCAAATTTAGAAATAATTTAAATAGTTTAATTTGAAAGATGGCTCATCTTGTCATAGCACAGAAGTCCATGACCAGGTGACAGGTGTGCCTTTTCTCAGTCTGCTGTCCAGGTGTTGCAGAAGGGCATCTTCAAGGCCCGGCTCTTTCTTCTGATGGTCCATTATCTTTAAACTGGACTTGAACTGGACACCCCTTCAGATAGAGGACTATTGTCTGCAAAAGAAGACATATTTTATTTATTTATTATTTATTTATAACATTTTTATACCGGCCAATAGCTGGAGCTCTCTGGGAGGTTCACATCATCCATGGCCTCTGTTGTCTATATACAAGCAGAATGAATTTGAAATCCTAATACTCGGTGGGATAAGATTCATGATTGGAATATAGCCATGAAGGATTTCAATAAACTCAGAACTATGATAAGAAAGGTCCCATGGCAAGTGAGCCTAATGAGAAAAGGAGTGCAAGATGGGTGGGACTATTTAAAAAAGGAAATCTTAAAGGCACAATTACAAACAATTCCAACAAGGAAAAAAGATACAAGACAACAGAAGAAACCAATGTGGTTCCACAAAAAGCGTAGAGATCACCTGAAAACAAAAAAGGATACCTATAGGAAGTGGAAGGAAGGGCAGGCTACAAAAGAAGAGTACAGACAGGTAGCACAGAAGTGCCGAAATGGCATCAGGAAGGCTAAAGCTGAGAATGAGCTAAGATTAGCGAGGGATGCTAAAAGTATTAAAAAGGCTTTCTTCAGATACGTGAGTAGTAAAAGACAGAGGAAAGAAATGGTGGTTCAACTGATTAATGAAGATGGCAAATTGATAACAAATGACAAAGGAAAGGCTGAAGTGCTCAATTCCTACTTTGGCTCAGTCTTCTCCCAAAAGCGGGTCCATGACCCCACTGGAAAAAGTGAAGCAGAAGTTGAGGGGGCAGGATTGCAGTTTAAGATTGATCAATAAATGGTCCAGAAACACCTAATTTCTTTGAATGAGTTCAAATCCCCAGGGCCCAATGAACTGCATCCTAGAGTAATGAAGTTGCTAGAGCTATCTTCAAAAAGGGCAAAAAGGAAGAACCTGCGACTAGGGTGACCAGTTGCACCGGGAAACCCCAGAGACCTCCAGAGAAATGGAGGTCACCGGGGCAACCAGGACTGGCCCCCAATTCACTGGGGGAAAGGGCTGGGAGATGCCGGCCCGGAAGTCCCAGGACGTGTCTTCCAGTCCCCACCCCCAGCGCCAATCCAGCGCAGCAGCAGGCCACCCTAGCATATGGCCACCCTAGCATTCCCTGTGGAACAGAGAGGCTAAACGGTGTCATCTTCACAGCTCCTTTGCTTATAAATACTCAAGTGGAAATGCTGTAACTGAGTGCAGAATCAGGAACAGCCTCACAATAACACGCACGCAGACACATGCCGAATCCTGATCAGATCTGAAATTAGCAGGATCCATAAATCCTGCTCCTTTGACAGCATTGCTAGCACACTCTCTGACCAGGCCAAACTGGTTTCTGCCCAAGCCAGACTGGTTTTGGTATCCTCCAGTTGGAGATGGGTGTAACCTCCTTGCACATTCTGCATCTGTTTGCTTTCCAAGGAAGCTGCGGAGAAAAAAAAGTCAGGGACTTACCCCAACTCAACT
Organism: Elgaria multicarinata webbii; assembly: GCF_023053635.1. Lineage (NCBI taxonomy): Eukaryota > Metazoa > Chordata > Lepidosauria > Squamata > Anguidae > Elgaria > Elgaria multicarinata. Next base: position 28,805,775 of record NC_086183.1, on the reverse strand, counting down.
GCTTTCTCCAGAGTGAGACAAGGATGCGCAAGACGGTGTCAACACAGCCCCAAAGCCTTGCTCCAGAGTTGCAGTGGACTGGTGGCCAGGCAGTGCCTTGTGGAAGGCACAGGGCTGGGCAGAGGGTGGGCCAGTTGGCATGGGCCTACGATTTTCAGGGGCCCTGCTCAACAGTGCAAGAACATTTGAATGGATTAGCAGTTTTGAACATTAACACTGACAAGGCAAAGTTGCTTGATTTTTCTGTTGTTGATGATGATGATGAATTTGCCCAAAGAAAAGCACGTAAAGCATTTCTGAATGTGAAGAAGTGATGTCTTATATACATCTTGAATAAAAGTGCTTGCCATTACCTTTTTATAAATAAAACATTCTAGTTCATATGTATTTAGGATTGATTAAAAAATACTTAATGAGCAGTTTGAAATGGGGCCTACATTTCCCATCTGGCCCGGGCCTATGACCAGCTTTGCCCGGCCCTGGGAAGGCAGCCTGTGATTGGTTGCCCTCCACTTGGAAGAGGATGGGGGCGGCTCTGGTCCTTGGATGGCTGCTCCTCCAGGCGCCACCCCCAGGGGAGGAAAAGCACGGGATTTCCGAGGGATGCGCCAACCAGTGAATTTCTATGCTGGCAAAAAAAGAGAGAGAAAAGCTTCACCTGTTAAATACCTGCTTGTCAGACAGCTTTTAAAGGCACAGCAGTCCTGCTTTTTTTTGCCTAAACACACACAGGAGAGTTCCTTTATTTATTTATTTATTTATTTCAGGTTTTGGTTTCTTTTTGGAAAATATTTATCACCAGCCAACCTCAAACATGTGTTACATATACAAATACAGCGTCACATCCCAATATTTATAGGAGTATTACCTTGCAATCTAACATGTGCTCCTTACCTTCCCAACACATCCATAGGCTCTCAGGTTTTTGTCCTGCATCAACTAGAGACGTTGATTTGAGATCATTATTAAGTTTGCAGGCAGGCATGAAGGGGTGGAAGGATTTAGCCCTTTCCTTCTCTGCTCAGCTCCTGAGGAAAGCCCTTCACCTGAAGGTGGCCTGTGCATTGGGAGGAAATCTCCCACTGACGCCAGTGGGATTTATTTATTTTTTAAAAAATCAACTCAAATCCTGCATGTTAGCTGCAAAGACACATTTCATGTCAGGTTTATGAACACAAGAAGAACAGCGCTGGGTCAGACCAAAGGCCTACATCAGCCTTGCCTGTTGGACTACAACTCCCATAATCCCCAGCCAGGTAGGATTACGTGTAGTGCAACATATTTGGGGAAAGGGGGGGTTATCTAGTTCAGTATTTAGTTCCCATGGTTGCCAACCAGCAGTAGAAGCTAGTGGCTCCAATGTCAGCAGGTTGGCAAATCCGCTTTGGGGTTCAATTAGAACCAGTCAGAACCCAAAAGGTTCCACATTTTGGATAGCGCCTTTAGAGTTCGGACTAGCTTTGACTGAAACCTGAAGCGGAATTATCGCCCCGCTGACATCAGAGCCACCAGCCTCCACTGCCAGGATCAGAGGCAGGGTGGCCATATGGAAAGGAGGACAGGGCTCCTGTATCTTTAACAGTTGTATTGAAAGGGGAATTTCAGCAGGTGTCATTTGTAGGCATGCAGCACCGGGTGAAACTCCCTCTTCATCACAACAATTAAAGCTGCAGGAGCCCTGTCCTCTTTTGTATCTGGTCACTCTACCTAAAGAGGACCTGGCTCCTGCAGCTTTAACTGTTGTGATGAAGAGGGAATTTCACCAGGTGCTGCATGCCTACAAATGACACCTGCTGAAATTCCTTTTTCTATGCAACTGTTAAAGACACAGGAGCCCGATCCTCCTTTCCATAGGGTCACCCTAATGCTGGAGAACATGAGCAGGTGGCCACTAGTGCATTTATGTTTCCTTGAAGACATGGATGCACTAGCATTTCTCCCGCTCATATTCCCCTGCATGCTGCCTCTGATCCTGAGGATAGCAGCCTATAGCCATTATGACTAGTAGCCATCAATAGCCTTATCGTCCCATTTTAATGCCATCCAAGTTGGCCACCCTCACCACATCGTGTGGTCTAGTTCATTTATCATCTCAATTTTTTCACTCTGAGCCTAAGAAGGGGTGTCCTCTTGGGAAACTCAGGGCGCCTTTCCGCTGTCACAATTTCTGCATGTGTGTTGGTATCTGCTGACTTCCTTGAGGCCAGGCGGCAGTGCATGAACAACAGCTGGCCCCAATCCAAATACTTCAGGCTAACCTCTCCGGGATCCATTCATGCAAAGCTCAGCCTCAACAATGCTGCTTGAAGAACGTTTGAAAACCTGAGATGGAGCACAAAACACTGGGATTGGAGACACCCCTTTCCGAGCATTAAAGGGGGAAATGAGCACTGCCGTTAGGGTTGCCAACTGATCAGGGGAAAAACCAGCCTGGTCTGCACCTGTGCCTTTAACAAGAGCTGAAGCTTTTCATGTCACAGATGGAGATAATGGTGGTCATCTGCTAGTGTTTGCAGACTGAGTTGCTTTCGAAGACACAGTACAAATATTGGCCATCCGAAATGCAGTCCATGACAGAGCAAGGAAACTACACGTGCCCTGGAGAACCCTGCTCCACATCTACTGAATTACGGTGACTCTATGGAAAGAAGGACAGGGCTCCTGTATCTTTAACAGTTGCATAGAAAAGGGAATTTCATCAGGTGTCATTGTTATGCATGCAGCATCTGTTGAAATTCCTTCTTCATCACAACAGTTAAGCCTGCAGGAGCCCTGCCCTCTTTTGAATCTGGTCACTCTAGTGTAGCTCCTGCAGCTTTAACTTGTGCTTTTTATACTGTATTTTGTATTTGTGTTTTTAACCTGTTGGTTGTTTTATTATGGTTTTAATTTTTGTGAACCCCCCCAGAGAGATTCGGGTATTGGGCAGTATAAAAATGTAATAAATAAATAAACTGTTGTGATGAAGAAGGAATTTCACCAGGTGCTGCATGCCTACAAATGACACCTGCTGAAACTCCCTTTTCTATACAACTGTTAAAGATACTAGAGCCCTGTTCTCCTTTCCATAGGGTCACCCTATACTGAATAGCACAGCATCCCAAACTCAAACCATTCATTCTGAGTCACCAACGGTTGGTGACCGGGTGCTCTTCGCTGTTGTTGGTATAGCCAGTGTGCTTGCTTCTGCGCCCCCTAAAACTGATATAACACACAGAAAACAGTGCACACATCTTCCATAAGATGCACTGTGCCCCAGCATAAACACAGCAGAAGAAAATGACAGCCAAACTCATCACAACCACAACCTAGAACTCTCCTTAATACAGTAAAATGTAGGATTTATTGTCTGGCACTTTTTTTTGTTAATCCCACCACTCACATCTCTTCCAGGCCTTAACTGAGGGTGGCCACCTGTCAAGAACTAAACTCTCGCACCTTTTCCTGCCCAACAGGCAGAAATCCAACCGGCGTAGCTTTGGCTGGCTCAACAGCCTCTGCGTGCCACAGCACGGGTAAGTGCAGCCTGGGCGCCTCGATGCATCCCACCCCCTCTTCCTTCCTGTGGCCAAATGAGAACAGCCGTAGCCCCACCTATTCCCGTCTCTCTGACATCCTGCAATCCAACCCATCAGGTAGGTCAGGCTTGGGAATGTGTCAATGAGAAGCCCAAGGGAGAGGAAGGCGCTCGGGCGGAAGACGAAGCCACAAAGCAGCCTGCAACTGCTTTGTTTACAGGGTCCCTGGTGGATTTTGCCTCTTCTGCTAAAGGTGAGAGAGAACCAGGCTTGTATTTTCCGCATGGGGTGGGGGTGGGGGGCGCTGTGGCATATAGTGGTTGGAGCAGAGGGGTGGAAACCCAGATTTTATGATATCGTCTGATCCTCTACATTACATCACTGAGAAATAAGCCCTTCTGAGTTTGGAAGTGAGCATTTCTGGGCTTTGTTTAGGGGTGGGTGGGTGGGTTTTGTCTTATGGATCGAGTAAAGATGTTTAACCTTCCCCACCCTCCCACCCATATCCTATCCCACCCTAATTACTCCTCCCCATTTTCTTGCACTCCCTCTAATAGTCACCCTTCTCCCACCACCACCACCGCAGGGAATCAGAACCCCCCTGGCTTTTATAGGGGAATAGCCTGGGGTGGAGGAAAATAGCCAGTTGCCAGGACTCCTGGGTCCTTTCCTTAACTCCAGGGAGAGGATGGGCGAGAAGAATCTAAGGGCTAGGAGATTAGAGATGGGGCCAGAGCAGCTCTCTGGTTCTGTCCCCAGGACAGGAGACAAGGTTTCTTGCACCATATCTGCTCTCTGCCAAGGCACCGAGCCAACACACCTGGGCCTCTTGGTTTCAGCAATCAAGCTCTTAATGTTCCGGGACATTCCTGGCAGCCAATGAGTCAGGCTTGAGTGGCTTTGACTCTGGCCCTGGCAAAGGCTGCTCTCACCCCCCCCCACCCCCCAATCCAGCCTCACCCACCCACCCCCGTCCACCCAAGAGGCTGGCCAGACACCCAGGAGGAAACAGCTCGTGAATCTGGCATCTTCCCAGAATTGAGATCAGCCCCGGTAACACCGAGAATTCTCCCAGTAGGATGAAACAAGGAAAGAAACCAGGCATCCAACTGTCCACACGGTGACTGCCTTAACCTTAAGGACTTAATTTGTCTTGGAGGAGGAGTCCTCCCACCACCACCAGAGATGTTTTTGGATCTGCTTCTGACACGGACAACCCGGGTGTCGAGGAGCTGGAATCTCTTTGGTACAGGTTTTCTCCTAACAGGTGAGTTCTAGATCTGGGCTTGAGCCATGGAGAGGCCACCCATTATGTTACCAAGCTTAAACACACAGGCTGGGTTCTCACAACCCGCTAACCCACATTCACTGGTTGAGTGTGGGATGTTGTTGAACCACGGGTTATCGTGTTGTCTGAACACAGTGTGTTTTCCGCAGGGTTGGTTATTGTGTTGTCTGAACACAGTGTGTTTTCCGCAGGGTTGGTTATCGTGTTGTCTGAACGCAGCCAGGGTGGCTTGTTGACCACGCAACGTGGCTTGATAACCACCCAGAACCATCCAAGAACAAACCATGGGGTCTCAAGATGGCTTGTTCAAGAAACAAGTTTCTTGTTAACACTGCGTGGTTAACAAGCCAACCTGCAGAAAATGTGCTGCATTCAGACAATTCGGTAACCTACAATGCAACACTGAGCCATGATTCGACTTCAGCAACAACCCACACTCAACCACTGTGGGTTAGAATTTTGTGTGAACTTGGTCATACACACACACACACACACGCAACTAACAAAACAGTTGGCCTGGCCTGGTTTTCTGCCTTTAACAGAGGTTTTAACAGAGGTGTGTGTGTGTGTGTGTGTGTTTACAATCAGGCTTGATAAACAGTTTTGTGGTTGTGATTATTGTTCTACATATCAGGAATGCCGAAACACTTATAAAGTAAGCAGTGGTAGTTGGGGGGACGGAAGAGAAAGGGTAGTTGTGTGTTTCACAACAGAAGTAATGCACAAGACTGTATAGCCCACTCACCCCGAGAACACGAAGTCCAAGGTCGTAAAATTAGCAGCACCACTTCATAGAAAAAGATCACTGTTGTAGATCAAGCCATGGTTGAAAGGATAGCCAAGTCAGTAAAAATGTTGACACCGTGATTACGAAGGAGAACTCTTTGTTTTCCTGGCATGGAGATTAGTGAGATGCTCGGAACTGGGAAGAGGGCAGCGTTGCCAAATGAGCAGAGCAATAATCCGCCTGGGCTGTTCCTGTGAGTTTAACGCCATCTGATCCTCATCAATCGGGAGGTCAAACTCTTCACAGCATGGAGATCAGCATACAGCTGGCTGAAGCCTGCAACTGAAGCAACTGTTAAAGGCACAGTGGCAGGGACAGGTTAAAAAGTTGGCATCTGTTGGGGCATGTTTTGAGTTCCTTGGCTGGCAGCCGTGAACAGTTAAACAAGTTTGAAAGTGATTTAAGGGCGCCATCCTATGCATGTTTAGACAGAAAAAAAGTCCTACAACTCCCAGCATTCCCCAGCCAGTTGTGCTGGGAGTTATAGTACTTCCCCCCCCCCTTGTCTAAACATGCATAGGATTGCACTGTTAAATGCCTCGCTAAATTGATAACTCAGCAAAAATATACCTGTTCTACAAAACTTTGAGGATTGTAAATCCTGTCTGCGTGGTCACAGAAAACTCCTTTGGTCGGATCAGCCATAGAAATGTGTTAAACAGGTTTGAAACTGGTTTAAATGTGTAGTGTAGCTGCACTGTAACAGCCTGAGGAATGACAGACAGGGAAAGCTTTCCGGCCGGATGTGAAAAGCAGAACTCCTCCATCCTAACCCTGTCTCTCCTCTCCTCAGCCGGCCTCCTGTGCTTATGTGTTACCCCGACCCGGGCATTTTTTGGCAACGTCTCCATTGTGTCAATCCCCGAGTTCCCAGCTGAGGGCGGGAATGTCACGCTCTCCGTGCAAGGTGTGGCGGGCTCCATCCGCGAGATCAGCTGGTACCGAGGGCTGGCGACGGATGGGAACACCAGAATCTTCTCCTACTTTCCTGGAACCACCCGCGTGCAGCGCAACGGTGTCCAATACACACAGAGGGAATTCGGCTTCCCCAACGGCTCTCTGCTCATCAGTGCGGTTCGTCTCAGTGACATCAGACCCTACACGGTGCTTATCTTGGTGCGGCCCAAAGGAACCCTCAAGGGCACCTTTGATCTGGAGTTAGCAAGTGAGTGTTTTGCACCCTGCCGTCCCTGTAAATCAGACTTTCCCAACCCAGTAGGCCTCCAGATGTGTCAGACAACAGCTCCCATAATCCCCAGCCAGCATGATGGGAGTTGTAGTCTGACTCATCTGGAAGTCCGCCAGATTGAGAAAGGCTGGGCTAGGTGGATTAATTTAAAATCTTTTTTAATCAACTAAAAAAGAAAAGGCATCCTGTAGTGATCAGACAATGTATTAAAACACACACAACTGTTTTTAAACATAAGTACGAAACAAAGCTTCCAATGGAAGGAACACCTCTTTACAAATGGGGTGCCTGCTGAAAAGTTATTACAAAGTATGTTCCCTCCTCTTTAATACAATTGTTTTAGTTGTAAGTAAAGGTATGCAGACTTCATCAACTGATTTGTCAAAAAATTGGTTAAAAATGATTTGATGAATCTGTGAAGACTTATTTAAAACATTAAAGATGCAATCCTATACGTATTCAGGCAGAAAAAAGACCTACAACTGGCAGAATCCTCCAGCCAGCTGGAATAGAATTGCATCCCAAAATTTCCTATAGATCCCTGAAACAGCCTGGCCTGGTTTCTGTTGCTGCCTCAAATAGAGAGGCAAATGACACCTCTTCAAACCCCTAAATCAAGGTGCATAGTACCCAAAGCTGGTTGACTTGTTATTTTTGGCATCAGAAATCCCAGAACTGCCTCTCTCACACCCTGGTAGTAAAAATACAATGATAATAAATTAACTAATTCACTACTGCTGCACTCCAAAACCAGCTGCCTGTGGCAGCCACTTCTCTCTGCCTAATAGTAGGGCCGGCTCCGAGGAACTGTGGGAAACTGAAATGGCATCTCCAGGCTGCTTGTCCAGCAGTCATTAGAGAACCTCTGGTGTGTGTGTGTGTGTGTGTGTGTGTGTGTGTGTGTGTGTGTGTGTGTGATATATGATGGGGTCCCTCCCCAATCTGGAGTCCACACCACCTCACAAGGTCGTCATGAAGACAACCGCCATAGCTTAACCACAGCCCAAAAGGTCACCTTTGAAGGATGTGACACTTTGCTCCCTTGATCCCAGTGGGCCGCCTGGTTGTGAATGCTAATACCCTGGTCTCTTCTCCTTTACAGGATCGGGGACCACCCGTCCAGCTCCAACACTGCCCACCACAGACATGCCGTCCATCAAGGAGCCAACAAAAGTCCCGTTGATGCTGGGTTGGATTGTGGCTGGAGTCGTGGTGGGGGTTCTGCTATCCGGGGCCCTGGGTGCCGTCCTGGTCTACCGGTTTGTCCTATACAAGGCACAATCTGACACAGGGTAAGGGCGGACAAGGGAGAGTGACCAAAGGCAGATTTCCTAATGGGAATCGGAATTCTTGAGTGTCTCTCTTTACTACAGACTTGAAACTGGCTTAAGAGATATTCTGTCTCTGCAAGGAATTCTGGGAAATTATTATTATCAGTCTTTTCTCACTTGTGGTGGTTTTTCTAGATGGTCATGGCGAGCTTTGCCCAGTCATGTTGTCTTTTACTGATTCAGTAATTTCCTGACCGTTGAACCTGTTTTAAGTATGGCTGCTTTCTGGATGTTGGTGCGGATGTATTTTGGTAGGCACAGGTTCTGAAGGTTTTCTGTAAACATTTCTGATGTGATGTCAGCGACTGATGTGACTAACGGAATAATTGTAACTTTTTCCTGTTCCTTTTTCCTGTTCATTAACTTCCATGGCCAGTGGTGTAGAATCATAGAATAGTAGAGTTGGAAGGGGCCTATAAGGCCATAAAGTCCAACCCCCTGCTCAATGTATATTTCTCTCTCTCTCTCTCTCTCCCCTCCCTCCCTCCCCTCCTCCTCCTCCATTATTATTATTATTATTATTATTATTATTATTATTATTATTATTATTTCTATACCACTCCATAGCCAAAGCTCTCTGATTGGTTTACAACAATTCCTAAAAATACACAAAACAACATAATGAAAACAGTCTAATGTTTTTTAAACATAAAAGAATTAAACAATGTAAATAACTAAAAACAATTTAAACAAACGTTTTTCCTACCAGACCTGTTCCAAACCAGCAAACATAGATGCCTCATCATATACCATTAATTGCCTGGGAGTAGAGGGTAGTCTTTACTTGTGCCAAAGAGATGCCAGCGTCAGTGTCAGGTGGGCCTCAGTGGGGAGCTCATTCCATAGGCCCGGGGGGGGGGGCACTACCAAGAAGGCCCCCTCTGTCTCACCACCACCTTCTGAGCTGGGTTTGCAGAAGTTGTAGCATACAAAACACTTGTGTTAATGCAGCAGAAAGAGTTGATTAAAAAGGGTTCCACACATAGTTGGGGGGGGGTTGTTAGGGGAAAGTATCCACCCTACTATGAAACTACATTTCCTAGAATCCTCTGAGAGAAGCCCTACCTAGTGTACAATTGATATAGGATTGTAATGTAGTACTAGTCCCATCTGTGTAATAGGAAGAGCATTCTTTGGTTTTAGAAAAGGATAGAAAAACTAAAGTGTGTGTGTGTGTGTGTGTGTGTGTGTGTAATGTGTATATGTTTCAATTTGCATTGTGGTCTATGACATTTTGGCATCTGGCTGATTTATTTATTTATTTATTTATTTATTACATTTCTATACCGCCCAATAGCCGGAGCTCTCTGGGCGGTTCACAAAAATTAAAAACATTCAAAGTATAAAACAACAGTATAAAACCACAATATAAAATACAATATAAAAGCTCAACCAGATAAAAACAGCAGCAATGCAAAATTACAAATTTAAAACACCAAGTTAAAATTTATTTATAGACAGTTAAAATACTGGGAGAATAAAAAGGTCTTCACCTGGAGAGATACTTGAGTGTGTGTGTGTGTGTGTGTGTGTGTGTGTGAGAGAGAGAGAGAGAGAGAGAGAGAAGGGTTGAGTTTAAACATACCCACCCATCCACCACTCCCATATCCCTCCTTGCTGCAAATATTTTTAAAATGTTAAACATCACATCTCTCGATCTCAAGACCTGAAATCGTTGGTGATGTTTGGGGGAAATGTTTATGTATTGCAGGTTTTATGTGGTTTCGGCTATGAGATGGTATAGAAATATAATAAATAAAGTAGTTATCCCAAGTTCTATTTCAAGTTCAGCTGTAGAAAAGAATGCCTGCTTCCTTACTGAGATGATGAAGTCTGTGTGTGTGTGTGTGTGTGTATGTGTGTGTGTGCGGGAGCACAAATGCACTAGGGATTAGGGAATTTTGTAGCCTTCAAGGACAATTTCTGACCCATTCCAATCTCTTTTTCAGGATGGCAGGAAAACTGGATCCAAAGATGAAAATGCCCCCCCTGCCCAAACACGGTGAGTGTTTGACTCCTGTTCTAAAATGTCTGAGAATCTTGGATTCCTCCACAGCTGACTGAGAACCAGCAGCGTAGTTGAATCAGGACTCACAGAGTGCAGAGCTTCCATCATCATCATCATCATCATCATCAACACTGAGGTCACCTGCCACCCCCTTGAGAATTTTCTGTTCCTTTTGAGCTTAGCTGCCCTCCTCACAGTAGCTGGGGCGGTGGGGGTGGTAGAATGTATTTTCCTAGCCTCAATATATTGTTCCTTGTTTCATGGAAAGTACTTGGAGGGCAAGGTGGCAGTTTCATCTTGAATGGACAATGAAGAACCATTTGCTTTACAAAAGACCTCCTCGGCCAGTGGAAGCTGGTGGCTCTGATGTCAGCAGGATGATAAATTCCCTCCTGGTTTCAGTCCAAACTGTAAAGGAGCTATCCAACGTGCAATGCTTCATTAGCGTTTTGACTGGTTCGGACTGAAACCCGGAGCGGATTCACTGCCCTGCTGACATCGGAGCCCCCAGTGTCCTCAGCCCAGATGAAAACTACTAGAACTGGTTTGTTGATATGGGCCAACGTAGCTGCCTGCATTTTGGGGCTCTCCTTGGGGGCATGACTGACAGGGGCTGTTATGAGGAGCACCTGCATTTCAAAATCTACCAGTACACCACTGCTGAGAGCAGTCTGATGGGAGCTATATGGGCAATCCTTCCTTCCATCCGGTTCAAGTATGGGGTTGGATGTGAGACATGTGTCACCTCTTCACAACTTGTATTTGACACCCGGATTGTCAAAGAATGAGGTCAGGCTGTACACAAATGCCCTGTGGCTGCTTATGGGACTGATGCACTGAAGCCAAAGAATCCAACCCGGCAATAACAAGCCACATCTGACCAGGCCCTTCTTAGAGCAAAGGATTCTGGGAGGCTAGAGTTATGAGGCCTTGCACAGCCACGACTTTTGATCCATCAAGCTGAATGTAGCCCATCAGTCATAGAGAGAGGCCTAGTAAATTCGTGACACCGGGCACTCCCTTAATTTTCACTCCCAAGTAGGCGGTAATAATAGCCTTATGGCAGTGAAGGCTGATGGCTCTGTTGTCAGAGGGGTGATGGATCCTCTCCAGGTTTCAGTCAGAACCAGTCAGAACTCTAAAGAAGTGCTTCCATACCTTGGAGAGCTCCTTTAGATTTCTGACTGGTTCCGACTGAAACCTGGAGTGGATTCACCGCCCCACTGACCTCAGAGCTATCGGCCTCCGGTGCCTTATAGTGGCATCGATGGGCCCAATGTACATGGATGCTTGACTGTGTTCATCTTGGTGGGCCAAAAAATTGGGCAAGGATGACCTAATGGATTAGACACAAAAGATGTCACGGCCAATGGGGTATAGTAGATAAAACGTTGGACCCAGGTAGACCCAAGTTCAAATCTCCACTCAAGCTGTGTAGCTCACTGGGAGCCCTTGGATCAGATGCAATCTCAGCCTAGACTACCTCACAGGGTTGTTGTGAGGATAAAATGTACGCCAGGGGTGGGAGACCTTTTTCAGACCAAGGCCCAAATCCAATTTCAGAGAACCTCTTTGGGGGAGAGGGCACACGTTCCATTTGTGGGTGGAGCCAAAGGCAAAAATTACCAGCCTGTTTTTACCTTAAGTCTCGTCCTGCCAGAAACTAAACATTTTGGTGTTTTAATTGTGAGGAGAGGCATTTCAACTTTGCCTCTCATTGGGTGGTCTCCCACCTTTTGCAATCGGGGAAAGGATGTGGCCATCTGGGGAATGCTTGATGGCTGGATTGGAACCCCAGGCATGCCGGAATTGGCTCACGGGCCTGAAATACCACACGTTCCGAGTTTGATGAAGGAAGGATTGATTGATAACAACGATGAGCACACTTCTCAGAGCAATGAGAGATTCCAGGGGGTAGCAATTACCTGGGTTTGGTTCCCTTACAAATAGGTTACTAGTGGCTCCTTGGGATTTTGTCGCACTTATCTTTATTTAGAAGTGTGCAGGTGGTGCATCGGTGGAGGCCAGACAGCCAAAATCCACCGCTCCCACTTAAAATCCTTAGAGAGGCACCCAGCATCTTCCAAATGCTGTTAGCTCAAGAGTTCAAAGCCCAGGTCTCTCTGACTTGGCGCCTCCTTCCAAAGGGCAGCCTGCTTTCAATGCCTCCCATTCACATCATTCCCCCAATGGTCCTGTTTCAAGAAGCAATTGGCTAACTGTTTAGTTCCCACGGAGGCATATTGCCTGTGGTTTGCCTAACGAAGGGATGGACTAGGCCAAACCTGTTCAGCGGGTTTGCCAGCCTCCCAAGTTAACAACAATGACACACACACACACACACACGCATTCAACCTATGTAACTAGTGAAATGTCATTGGGCATGCTCAGACAACATGCTAAGCCATGATGTTTAAGCATTTTGAGCTAACCATGATGGCTTTGCGTGTCGTGTTAAGGGCATTTCCCCTAACCAACGTACCCACGGTTTAACCACCCTCCCCAACCACGCACTGCAAAAGCATTCGCGGCCCTCACCATGGCTTAGCGTCTTGTCTGTCAGGCCCCTGTGGTTAACCCCATGGCTAACCGAACGCCGTCATGCAGCGGCCATTCGTGCAGCCATTAGAGGCGTGAATAATCTTAGATAAATGGCAGCTAGGGTTGCTGCCGTTTCCGTCAAAGAGCTTTCACTCAGAATAATGAGCTGCCCTTTTGATGCATAACGGCGGCTTGCTATGGGGCCGGCCGGCCACACAGCATCCCCTGGGGGCTTGTTATGCTGTCCAGTGGCTCTCACGGCTTGCAGTGGTGGGCAGTGGTGAGGGTTTGTGGACCCAGGTCCACCAGTAGCCCGAGTGGTGGGCGGTGGAGTCTGTTGGACTCCACCCTCGCATCGACCGTTCACAGCATCCCTAGTAGGGAATGGAGGTGTTTCTGTGTTCCTGATCCCACGCCACCGTGATCAGCACAGCGACCTTGAGAGCTCCGTGCCCCCAGGCACAATCACCTGCGGCCACCATGGAAAGGGAAAATATCCCCCCCAGCTGGCCAGTGGCCAAGAAGCACCAAAAGCTTTCCCCATGGTTCTCCAAGCAGTTGCAGAAGAGCGGCTACTTCCGCACCCCGCAGCCGTGCAAGGAGGAGCTACGTGAACTCGAGAAGGGTGGCTAAGGCGGAGGTTGGTTAGGCAGGGCGTTGCTAGTGCGCGTGTGGCGTGGTTAGCGCTAACCACCATGCACCGTGGTTAGCCTGACCACCCTTTCCCCGAGTTACGTCTGAACAGGGCCACTGTTTCGTTCTAACCTCTGCTTTCCAGGTGATAAGGAACCCATTTATGAGGTGATGGATTTCCCAGAGGAATTGCCCAAGACAGAAGGGAAGGAACCCATGGCTGCACCCCTCCCTGTGAGTGCACACACCGACCGGCCAAGGAGGGAGGGGATGTAGCGTATCAGGGAGCAGGAAGGGAACATGTGACCTCAGTTTCTCAATTCTGTGACTCACTTAGTGCTTGACCCACCATATTGTAGTTGGCCTCAGATCCCTCACTATTATTTTTCACCTGGATCTTGGGGTTCTAGTAAGAAGGAAAGTAGATCTCAGAAACTTGGAGTCTGGCTCTCCTCCTGCTCTGGGCGTACCCCGGTGGAGGCTGGTGGCTTCGATGTCGGTGAGGCAGTGAATCTGCTCTGGGCTTCAGTCAGAACCAGTCAGATCTCTAAAGGAGCTATCCGAGGTGATTCCTTTGGAGTTCTGGCTGGTTCTAACTAAAACCTGGAGCGGCTTCATCGCCCCACTGACATCGGAGCCACCAGCCTCCACTGCCAACCCGATGTCTGCGAGAAGCCCACAAGGTGAACATAAATGTGCTAGCATCCAGGTTGCTCCCTTAGCGTTCTGACTGGTTCTGACTGAAACCCGGAGTGGGTTTCAGTCCCATTGAGATTGGAGCCACCAGCCTCCACTGCATCTCCCACAACCCCCCCCCCCCTCAATGCATTGCGGGTACACATGGCAAAGGTTTCCTTCCCTGCAAAGAACAGCTGTGAGCCGTCAGCTGTTAACAGCTTCCTGCAACGCGGCAAAACCTCCGCAAAAGACGGACCGTATGAAGCCCTGCCTTCCTGTGTTCGACTGACCTCTTTCATCGCTCACATCATGTGTCTGTGTCTCTGTCTCTTTGCAGCCTCTTCCGGGGACCTGCCCCAAGTTGGACTCAAACTATATGGTATGTTCTTACTCTGGGAGCCAGGGTGGATGCGGCAGTCCTAGCTCGCCATTTAGTTGCAATCTCAGTACCCGAGTACTGATCCCTATTCAGCCCAAACGGCACCACACACAAACAAGAGGGAGGTATCAGCCGGCTTAGCAGTTTTGAAGAAGGAGATGCTCTTATCTCTAATCAGCAGCTGATTGGAGATAAGAGCTTTTCCCCACTGCAGAATGACAAAATCTGTCAGGGATGCTTTAGGGTGGATTCCTGCATTGAGCAGGGGGTTGGACTCGATGGCCTTGTAGGCCCCTTCCAACTCTGCTATTCTATGATTCTATGAAAAGCTCCTTTTCTCACCATGCAGCATGGAAAAAGCTCTTATCTCCGATCTGCTGCTGATCAGAGATAAGAGGGTTTCCTTGCTGGAGTGGGGCATGGCCTGGGAAAGAAGCTGGCAGGCCAAATGGGGAACCCTGCAGCCCAGATATTGCTTGTGGGCTAGAGGTTCCTACAATAGACTGTAGCATATCTGCCAGCTTTGTAGAAATGCGAAGCATGCATTCCACAATGCAGGGGCTGCTGTTGAGAAGGCCCTGGTATGTCCACCTTTCCCTATTTCAATTCTTAAAGGTAGGCGATTCTTCGTTGGGCCTGCCCACTGGATCTTCACTGATGGGCTGTGGAGGTTGTAGTGGGCTGTGTCTCTCCTTCATCTTAAGTGCCTTCCATCCATCTCCATCCACTATCAATCTTCTAACACGATTCCTTCCCAACTATTGCATTATTATTATTGCAGGAGTTACTGCGCAGGGCGGAATCGATTTACTCCGAGATCAAGAGGTGATTCTCCGGCTTGACAAATGCTTCCTTCTCCCCAACACATCTGCCCCCCAGGGAAACGACCCATTCCAACATCATGGGATGCAAGTAATCAATCTCCTGTACTTCTGCCCTGCCTTGCCCTCTGCCGATGGGACCCACAATCCTTTCTCCGCAAGACCATGAATATCGCAAGGATGTTTGATCCACCGACTACGTTCAAAGGGATTTTATCTTGATGGAACTGAAGGGCAGAAAGGCAGTTGCTGTGAGCTGGGCAGTTCGCTCTTGTCTCTTCCCCGAAAAGTGGAGTGTTGTGGTTGATTCAAAGGGACAGTCCCTCACTCAGGGATCCTGGGGTGAGGGAGGGAGAGAGGGACAGGTGCCCTGAAAGGCCTTTGGATGGTTGGTGCTAGGGCCTCTCCATCTAGAAGTACCCAAGGGCTGTCTCCACGCTACATAGGACTGGGCCAGTTTAACTGTGGTCTCCTTTCTCACCAGAGAATTCTGGAACTGTATTTCTGTGACAGGGCATGGGGGCTTTGGTTGGGGGGCTAGACTGCTCTCTCTCTCTTGCCGTGTCTCTCACTTTTACTTAGTACCCTCACCAAACTACAAATCCCAAGATTCTTTGGGGCAAGCCAGGACAGTGAAGTGGAGCAAACATTACCGCTTTGCAGTGTAGTTATACTCAGTTTTGAGTTCACATTTGGACATTCACAGTCACAGCAGCTCAGTTCAGAAATCCGCTATGGAATCATGTGAGTTTGGATTTTTACGAATCCGACCGGCGGATTCCATTGTTGCATTTCTCCAAGCAGCTGGATTTTGCAGACTTGTGGACAACTTTTCTAACTTTCTAGAATTTTACACAAATTAATAGAAAGTTACCTAAGATATTTATTTTTAAAAAAAGAAGCCAAAAATGTACATTTTAGTCATAGATTAAAGTGTGAAAATGCACAATTTGGGGGATGTGCATATTTATGCCTCCATTTGCGACTTTGCGCAAATTCAGTAACTCAAAAAAACCCCATTCAATTCCATCCATGGGTGGATGACAGGATGAAAGGCAAATTTAGTAATAGAAACATATGCAAGATTTATTTTGGGTTATGCATATTTACGCACACGTGCGGATTTGTGCAAGTGTGAATTTGCACAAATTCGGTAATGGAAAAACCAAATCAAAAGAAAAACCAATTCCACCAATGGGCGGGTGATGCAATGAAAGGCACAATTGGCAAAACTCAGATGAAAGAGATTTTACACAATCCATACATTCCCTAGTCACAGCTAGAAGAGAAAGGAAGGCCAGGGGAAAAGATTGGGGGGGGGGGCAGGGGAAATAAACCCTATGACAAATGAGACCTGTCCTTTGGCTATGCCTAACAATGCCATCAAAGACATCTCACTTCAGAAAATAAGTGCATCCCAGTGAGTGCAGTGAGACTTACTCAAGGGAGAGGAGGCATGCTGGAGCTCAGTGTGGCAGCGTCTCTGCTTGGCACGCAGGGGGTCCAAGGTTCAATCCCTGGTTGCTCCAGATAGCGCACTATTAAAGTTTGGAGGGCTGGGGGCAGTGAGCTGAGAAACCAATAGAATCCGACCCCTAGTCCAACATCCTATTGGCTTCTCTGCCCTCTTTGTGAACGATGAAGAACTCTCCCTTTTCAGCAATTCCAAAGTTCTTCAAATAGGCCAAGGTGTTTACTAGGGATGTGCTCCGCTTCTAATCGGACCGGAGAAGCAGTAGCGGAGCGGGGGGCTTCGCCTGCCCTTAAGGCGGAGGCGAAGAGGATTGGGGGGCCGGTGGAGCGTGGCGAAGAGGATCGAGGTGAAGGCGGATCCTTCGCCTCGATCCGGAGCTCCGCCGGAAAGGTAAGTGGGGTTTACCGGGCCCTGCCGGTGTCGCTGTCGCCCATGCGGCGACGGCAGCAGGGTCCGGTAACGCCCCCCGCCCTCCTCTCCCTTACCTGCCTCCGTCCGTGGTCCGTCAGCATCTCCAATTGAGCCCGTGGTTCCAGCAGGAAGTCTGGGCCGCACTTGCGGCCCAGACTTCCTGGTGGAACCACGGGCTCAATTGAAGACGGCGACGGACCACGGACGGAGGCAGGTAAGGCCCCCCTCCTCCTTACCGGGCTCTGCCGCCGTCGCCGCATGGGCGGCGATGGTGGCAGGGCCCGGTAACCCCCCCTATGGGGGGGGAACCGGAGCTCCGAGCGGAGCAGAGTGGGCACAGGCGGAGTGGGGGCGGGGCGGAGCGGGCCGATCCGAAAATGGCGGATCTTAAAGTGAAGCGGAGTGGGGGGTCCGTGCACACCCCTAGTGTTTACCTGTCTTGCTGGCAGTGGTCCTGTTGCTGACTATGCCTCCTGCCACTTTTCTGTGTCGTTTGTTTCATTTCCTCTGCCCCACAAACAGGACAGGAAGCATTGCCTTCCCTCTGATATGGCTTCATGACGATGGCACACAGCCAATCGGATCTGGCTGGGTGATGGCATTTCAAAGTCAATTCAGAGTGAGGGCAGGAAGCACGGTCCTCACTCTGGGCTCATGAGAAAAATGGCACCACTTACGTAGGGACAGGATAGTGAAGAAGGGTGAGATGGGGGGAATGGAGGTTTTCCTGTCACGCTCTCTCTCCGGTTCCCCCCCCCCCTTCCGTTGGCTTATGAATTGAAAATGTTTGTTGTAGAGCATTTGGCTTAGTCCTTGATTTTAGAACTGGAAGACTAATTTCTGCCATTTGTGGCCTCCTATTGTTCTGTTCTACACAATCATTGAGGGATAAGAACATAGGAACATGAGAAGAGCCATGCTGGATCAGACCAAGGGTCCATCTAGTCCAGCACTCTGTTCACACCATGGCCAACCAGCCATCGGCCAGGGATGAACAAGCAGGACATGGTGAAACAGCACCCTCCCGCCCATGTTCCCCAGCAACTGCTGCACACAGGCTTACTGCCTCGAATACTGGAGGTAGTACAAAGGTGCTACTGGATGCAGAGGGTTTCTTCTCTTTTGCACCTGGAAATTTTAATATGTCGTGCAAGCGTACGTGTATGTATATATCTGAATGTCATGTTTTCATTTGAATGAACCCTCCAATACTTTGATTTCCCGTTTCTAATTTTGTCTGCCTCTCTCTCTCTCTAAAGCACCAGCTACACTAATAATAATTTACATACGTACATGCATACATACATGTATGGATACAATTTTTGGCTTGGGGTCTAGCAACTTTATGAACACACAACATTCAGCACATGAAAATTCTCCTTCCACCCTAATTTGTTTTTTGTTTTTTACGTTGTGGTCGAGGGTGGAAATCACCCCTTAGAATTTCTGCCTGTCATAGCGCTTAAAGGCAAAGGAGCGCACACACACCTCAATTAGCCACCCTTAATGTTAATGTGTGCAGTGTGTTATTAAAAGGAAGGAGGATCCATAAGGGATGTACCTGGGCAAGGTTCAGCCTCTCCATCTCACGATCAGAATCAAGTCGTGAATGAATCATCAACCATTTCCTCTATTTGTGATGTTCAGGCAGTGTCTGCCGACGTTTAGGTAAACCAGTCAACAACACCCACACACGAGGGGGATGCAATAGCTGGCACAGGGGAGCCCCAAAGTCTGCAGAAGTATACAAAATATTTAGAAAAAAGACTCTAAGTGTGTGTGTGGACTCCAGAAACAGCCCAGGGAGGACTGAGCATGTACAATGGCTGAAGAATGCTGCCTCTTGTGTGGCAGAATAGAAAACTGAGCCAGAGGGAGAATGGCTGAACAGGGAGCACTTCACGCTGCAACATTTTGTTGCAGGTCTCACTTGTCTATACTAAGTTGCTGAGTGCTGCTCCTTATGTTGCCAAATGACATCGAGGTAGAAGGGGGAAATAGCCGTTTCCTCAAGGTTTGCGTAAGTTCCAACATTTTGGGAGGGGGTCCTCAAAGTAGTGGGCTGGGGACCCACTCCCCAAATAGCCTGGTGAGAATTGAGTGTGGCCGCAGAATGTTGAAGGACAATTGTGGACAGAGGAGGGGATAGAAGACCAGCAGGAGCAGGACTGGAATGAAATGGAGTACCTTATAAAAGGGCATGGCTGGCTGGAAAGCAGGACAGGACGCACTCCATCCTGCAAGATTTTGCGGCTGGTCCCTCTTGTTAATTTTTATCCCCGCTTGAACCTTTCCCCGCATTCAGCTTACTTACAAAATCAACCATCTGGAGCCCTTTCTTCCTGTATTTGTCAACTGCTTAGCTAATGATCAAACACCTCCTGGTAATTAAGAAACCTCCCATGGCTCTTGAGCAAAGAGGTTCCACCCAGGTGCTCCTCCATGACCACTTCAACAACGGGAAGCCGTCCAACGTGGGATGCACCGTCAGAAGGCCTGCTCTAATTTCCCAGTTCTCAGAGGTTTGGAATGTGGGGTTGTTACTCTTTAATTTCGCTCCTGTTCCTGAGCCTTTAAGAGCAGCCAGGCGACACGCAGGAACAATGGAGGTGAAGCTTTTCTTTGGGCACGGAGATGGGAGGAGGAGGAGGAGAAGGGGAGGTCCACTTCACCTCTCACCGATTAAACGCCTGTGCGTCAAGCTGTTCTTAAAGACACAGCAGCAGGGCAGGTAAAAAATGGTGGTTCAGGGCTGGTCTACTCTATCATGGAAGGGGGCTGGTCTTCTCTGTTCCTGGTTGGAACTTAACTTGCAAAAGGAATGGCGCTGGGTGTTTTGCAAATTCTGCGCTAGCTGAGTTGGAGTGTGGGGAAGGCAGAGAAGGAAAGCAATAATGTAAGAAGAACCCTTCTGGATCAGACCAAGGGTCCATCTAGTCCAGCCGTCCTCAACCTGGGGCGCTCCAGATGTGTTGGACTGCATCTCCCAGAATGCCCCAGCCAGTCCAACACATCTGGAGCGCCCCAGGTTGAGGAAGACTGATCTAGTTCATCGTTTGTTCACACAGTGGCCAACCAGCTGTCGACCAGGAACCCACAAGAGGACACGGTACAACAGCAGCCCCCCCACCCATATTCCCCAGCAACTGGTGTTTATAGGCTTACTGCCTCTGATACTGGAATAAAGTCCTGGGAGTTGTGATTTCTAACCTGATGGGTCCTCTGGCCATAATAAAATGGATTCAGCTTCAGTAAAATAACTTGCATCCAAAATATTTGGCTGACAATACATTCAATCTTTTCCTTCTCCATCCAACACTTTCTCATGAAACTGCCTCCCACGCTTCCAAAGTGATACCAATCTTAGGATGCCTAAATCAGATAAGATGCCCTGAACTAAATTAAAAAGTAGGTAAACCGACTGGAGTGAGAGAAAGAATAGGAAAAAAGAAGAAGCTGCAGGCAATGGTGGTGGTGAAATTTGACAATCCTGTTTATTTACAGGAGTATTATTATGCTGCCCCCCGTAACAGTGGACAGCAACAAACCATAAAAAAGCAACTTAAGAATTTCAGGAGCAGCAAATAAACCAGTATAATTAGTTACCCGGTATCACTAATAGCAGATCTACAATTCAGTGGATGAAATGTGCACAGATCTGAAAAACAGGGCCGGCCCTACCATGACATAGCGTGAGGGGGCCACCTCAGGCGGCAAATTGCAAGGGTGGTTTGGCAGGGGTATGTTGGAGGACTGAAAGTGCCATTCCAGTTGGCTTCTATATGCAGAACAGGGTTTGGGGGCATTTGTCATTTGCTTCAGGCAGCAAAATGCCTTTGCTAGACCTGCTAAAAAATCTTGGAAAAATAAAAGGGCATTTTCCTGGTGCCAAAAAGAAAGGAGTATAAGGAAGGCACCAGGTAAGCCTCTCTGAAGAGGGCATTCTAGCATTTGGGTGCCACCACTGAAATGGCCCTTTTCCCCAATACTCACCTGCTACACCTGAAAAGTAAAAGTTGCAGGAAAAAAGCCTCCCCCGCTAAACCCAGCCTCCATGTAGCATTTCCAAAAACACCACAAAGAGTTCTTGTGACAACTTGTGGTTGCTTTACTTCCTAACCAGCAAGAATTGGGAAAGATCCTTACGATTTCTTAGTCTTTCCTCTTCCTTCCTGGTTGTTTCACTTTTTTCTTCTTCAAGCAAGCGGTTTCGACATATAGGGATTGCAACCAGAAATGACATAGGAGTCAGAAGGCAGTTAGAGAGTGGGGAAATGTGGCTTCTCAGTGGGGTAGCCAGGTTGCAACCCAGAGATTCTCCTGTGCTTTTAAACCTGCAGCTGAAATGGAAACCAGAATCAAGGCTTCATCTCCCTGTTTTATCCTATTCCAGTTGGATTCACAGTCCTGTGCTACTGGCTCTGTTGCAGACTTAGAACATTTCTACATGAAGCTTTTATTATGCACTTCTGGTTGCTCATTCATGTTTTTTTGTGGGTCGGTCACACGGTCGTCAACCTCCAGGGCCCCTCCCATGCTTTCTGGCCATTATAGTGGCTTAGTTCTCTAAGATAAGACACATCAAAGCACGATAAATTTCTGATGAATTTCTGGAATCCCGCTGTATCAAAGCGCCATCTAGTGGCTGTATAATGAAACAAATGAAACCTTCCCAGAAAGAAAACCCTAGGATGAAGCCATGTGTAAAGGAGACGATCTCAGTCTCGCAAGGAATCTGGAAGCAGAAGCCCCGGTAAGGGTGTGAGATTTTAGCTGCATGTCAAAATGCTCTTAGTCATACTTAGAGTAGATGAGTGGTGTAGTGCAGCCAGGGTTCACAGCAATGAAGCATCAGGACCTTGTGATGAGCAGGGACAAAGTCGTGATCTGCCACCCCCTCAGACTTCCTTTTTCCTCCTGGGCTTGGTTGCAATTCTCACAGTTCCTGCCAGGAAATGCATTTCCCTAGCAATAATGCAGAGTTGTGAGCTATCCCTGTTATAAAGCAAAGTCTTTTGGAGTGGCCTGGTCATGAAAAGGCAATTCAGACCCATTACTTTACAGAAAATCTACCAGAGACATATATAATACACACAGAGAGATAGATCAACCCAGCTACCTACATTTTTGGATTCTTATTAGGGGTGTGGTTATGGGAATGGTTATGATGAGTGCTAGCATTGCAAAATTTATCACTCCATCGCTAGAGTAGACCTATTGAAATCAATGGGACTTAAGTTGATCATGGGGGAGGCAGAAGGACCAAGGACAGCACGCCTGCTCCATATAGGAACTGTCAATGATGACTCTGAAACAAGGTTTAGTATTTTTATTTATTTATTTATTTATTATATTTTTATACCGCCCAATAGCCGAAGCTCTCTGGGCGGTTCACAAAAATTAAAACCACAATAAAACAACCAACAGGTTAAAAGCACAATTACAAAATACAGTATAAAAAGCTGTAGGCAAAGCATTTATTTAATATAGCAAAAATATTTTTTTTAAAGGAATCTTCATCAAGACACTACATGACATAAAAGAATGTTGTTTAAAAATGGATAATACGTATGGATTATTGGAAAAACAAGCCACATACTTCAAACAATATATGATTTATGCTTTTTTATGTATAAGTTGTGCATTCTGCAGTTTTAGAATTTTAACATTTAGGGTTTTGTTTTTTATTAAGAGAAATGAAATGAACTGTATATATATAAAAAGACAGTGTCTGATTGAGCATCTTTCTTGACCTGCCACTTGGTGCTATACGTAGAGGTGGGGTGAAATTTTCCAAGCTGTCATTGCTTCTCTGGCCCTCAGAAGAAGCTGTAGAAAGATTTGGAGATTAGAATGCGATATTACTAAAGGTATTCTTTGGAGAGTGTTACCCAACTGCGTGGCACTTTGGAGTGCATGCAATAAAAAAAGGAGAGAGCACGGCCCCAATCCGCTTACAAATTAATATTTGATAGTGGGGAGAGAACAGAAGCATGGAAGAGGCAAGTTTAGCATGGAATGAAAAGATTTGGATTCTAGTAAGCGAGAACTAATCATCGGATCTAGCGGTGGTAATTAATTAATAGTAGGAGGCTCAGAGTTGCAAACATTTTTTTTAAACTCCCCCCACCCTCCGGCTGCCCTCCTGTGCCTGTGTCTATAAAAGCGGCTTGATCTAGAACCCGGGGTCATCCCATGTAGCTGATTGGTGGGAGATCCAGGACAAATAAAAGGAAGGACTTCTTCACACAGCGCAGAGTTAAATGATGGAACTCACTGCCACAAGATGTAGTGATGGCCACCAATTTGGATGGCTGTAAAAGCGGAGTAGATCAATTCCTGGAGGCGAAGGCTATCCAGGGCTACTAGCCCTGAGGGTTGTGTGCTATCTCCAGTATTCGAAGCAGTAAGCCTGTGTGCACCAGTTGCTGGGGAACATGGGTGGGAGGGTGCTGTTGCAACCATGTCCTGCTTGTTTATCCCAGGCCGATGGCTGGTTGGCAACTGTAAGAACAGAGTGCTGGACTAGATGGACCCTTGGTCTGATCCAGCAGGGCAGTTCTTATGATCAGAGCTCTGGAAACAAAGCCCTATGAAGAGAGACTGAAACTGGGCATGTTTAGCCTGGAGAAGAGAAGATTGAGGGGAGACATGAGAGCACTCTTCAAACACTTAAAAGGTTGTCACACAGAGGAGGGCCAGGATCTCTTCTCGATCCTCCCAGAGTGCAGGACACGGAATAACGGGCTCAAGTTACAGGAAGCCAGATTCCGCTGGACATCAGGAGAAACTTCCTGACTGTTAGAGCAGTACAACAATGGAACCAGTTACCTAGGGAGGTCGTGGGCTCTCCCACACTAGAGGCCTTCAAGAGGCAGCTGGACGTCCATATGACAGGGATGCTTTAAGGTGGATTCCTGCATTGAGCAGGGGGTTGGACTTGATGGCCTTATAGGCCCCTTCCAACTCTGCTATTCTATGATTCTATGATCCACAGATACTAGTAGCCATGAAAAGCATTTCTTGCTTATTTCTGCAGACAATGCTCTCTCTCTGTGTGTGTGTGTGTGTGTGTGTGTGTGTGTGTAGCTGGCAATCCCATGCATAGTTAATGCATCCCACTAACCCACCCCCTCCTTCAAATTCCCTGCTTTTTCTAAGCCCCCTTCTGCATTGGAAACAAGACTGTCCCCTGGTGGCCATTTTAGGATCTGCCTCTTGTTTCAGGCCCTCCGTTCCAATGCACAGCCTCTTCCGATAGCACCACAGTGGACTGGGGTGGCTCATTTCCAGAAAGAAAGAGGCAATGGCTAAAGCCTGCTTGGAAGCCAGAGCTAGAAACCTCTGCCCCATCATCCCAGATGTTTGGGAAATGCTGCGGTTGCCCTTTAGGGCGGATAGTGGGATACTCTGTGCATGGTCAAGAGAATCAGCTTTACTACTTTTGGGAGAAGGAATACAGCTCTAGTAAAGCCCAGGCTCTGCAGGCAGAGATCTTAGTTTCAAAGGATCAGGCAGCAGGAGATGAAGGAGGCCCTGCTCCATCAGAGGATGGGATTTCCCCATAGCGCTCCTCTGTTTTTGCACACTCTGCCATCCTGGCATTGGCAAAACCTGTGCCCGTTTAGCAGTCTCATGGCAGTGCGATTCTGCTGGAAAGAAGATATGCACTCCCCATGTGCCTGAGTCTGCTAAAATATTGCGCTTTCCCTGCTAATTACAGTGAATTTCATAGTGAGTGGGCAAGGGGTGACATCCATCCTCTGCTGAGTTTGGGAGGCAATGTAACCCCCTCCCCTGCCAAGCCACAGAGATTGCTCATCTCTGGCATCAAACAACCATTATTATTATTATTATTATTATTATTATTATTATTATTATTATTATTAATATAGCACCATCAATGTACATGGTGCTGTACAGAGTAAAACAGTAAATCGCAAGACCCTGCCGCATAGGCTTACAATCTAATAAAATCATAGTAAAGCAATGAGGAGGGGAAGAGAATGCAAACAAGCACTGGGTAGGGTAAACAGACACAGGGTAGGGTAGAACTAACAGTATAAAGTCCAAGCAACATCAAGTTTTAAAGGCTTTAGGAAAAAAAAGTTTTTAGCTGAGCTTTAAAAGCTGCGATTGAACTTGTGGATCTCAGATGTTCTGGAAGAGCGTTCCAGGGATAAGGGGCAGCAGAAGAAAATGGACGAAGCCGAACAAGGGAAGTAGAGACCCTTGGGCAGGCGAGAAACATGGCATCAGAGGAGCGAAGAGCACGAGCGGGGCAATAGTGTGAGATGAGAGAGGAGAGATAGGAAGGAGCTAGACCATGAAAAGCTTTGAAGGTCGACAGGAGAAGTTTATATTGGATTCTAAAGTGAATTGGAAGCCAGTGAAGAGATTTCAGAAGTGGAGTAACATGGTCAGAGCGGCGGGCCAAGAAGATGATCTTAGCAGCAGAGTGGTGGACAGAAACCAATGGACTGATGTGAGAAGAAGGAAGGCCAGAGAGAAGAAGGTTGCAGTAGTCCAACCGAGAAATAACCAGCGCATGAACAAGCGTCTTGGCAGAAGAGACAGACAGAGATGGTCGAATCCTGGCAATATTATACAGGAAGAAACGACAGGATTTAGCTACTGCCTCAATATGAGGAATAAAGGAGAGCGAGGAGTCGAAGATAAAGCCAAGACTACGAGCTTCCTTGACTGGAGTAAGCGTAACATCATTGACAGTGAGAGAGAACGACAGCAGCGAAGGCTCACTATCACCCTAACTTACCATTTGGAGACGAGGCGAGGCCGTTGCTTCCAAATTCACCATTCATGGAAGAAACTTGGATCTCAGTGAAGCGAAAGGGCCTATAAAAGTGATAGAAACGGGTTCGTTTAACATATACGATATTCTGTCCTTTCTCCAAGGAGCTCACACCCATTTTCTCCTCACAACACTCTGAGGTAGGATAGGCTGGGAGGCAGCCCAAGCTTACAGAGCGAGCTTTCTGGCGGAGGGCGCAACCCTAGGCAGATAGTCGACAGCCTCCGCAATCGGATTTTAATCCAAGATGGAGTAGAATCTGGGGATTGGGACTAAAATGGTTATTTTTTTCTTTGAGCAAACATTTCAAGGCCATGAAGCTCACACCCGGGCCTGACTAGTTACTGTCAAATTGGAAAAGGGCGGGGAGAAAGAGGAAATCAGAAATTTCCTGAGTTGGGCCATGCAACTCGCTTAATTCATGTTCTTTCTGGTGGTATGAATTTATTTCTTTATTAAATTTATATACCGCCCCATAACCGAAGCTCTCTGGATGGTTTTCAAAAGTTAAAGACAGTGAACATTAAAAAGCATACAAAACTTAAAACCATCAAAAATATAAAAACAACAGTATAAAACAACATTATCCATTCAAACAACAATAGTTCTGGGGTCCATTAAAAAACAAACAAACTTAGTGTTGTTAAATGCTGTTAAATGCCTGGGAAAAGAGAAAAGTCTTGACCTGGCACTGAAAAGATAACAATGTTGGCGCCAGGCGAGCCTCATCGGGGAGATCATTCCATACTTGGGGGGCCACCCCCGAAAAGGCCCTGTCCCTTGCGGCCAGTACAGGCAGCCATGGATCAGGGAGGATTCTCAAAAATCCCTGACTGTCAAGTGATGTGTGTGTGTGTGTGTGTGTGTTTGTGTGTAATTCAGATTGATTAAAAAGAAAAATGCAAATCATTTCCTGATTTGGGAGGGGGGGGGAACAGCTTGGCATATTTGCGAGCTCTTGGAAGGAAAGGTGTAATAATTAAAACAAAGGAACCAATGTAAAAGATATTTTCTTCCCAATGTCGAGAAAACAGTCCATTCGTTGTGAGTCCCAACTGTCTCACAGGGTGACCAACTGTCAGGATTTCCCCGGATTTGTCATGGTTTTTGTTCTTTCCATGGTGTCAGGGGGGATTTTCTATAATTTTCAATAATGTCCTGGAATGACACACCTTCCCCTTTAAGGCTGCCATTAGCATGGCAGGAGGGAGTGACATGCTTTCTTGAGGCACATCATTCCCCCACCCCGAGCTCCAATTGAGGTCTTAAAGGGGAAAGTGGGTCATTCGTGGACATTATAGAAAAGGCCCCAATTGGAGTGGATGGTGGTGGTGCAGAATGA
Organism: Elgaria multicarinata webbii; assembly: GCF_023053635.1. Taxonomy (NCBI): domain Eukaryota; kingdom Metazoa; phylum Chordata; class Lepidosauria; order Squamata; family Anguidae; genus Elgaria; species Elgaria multicarinata. The sequence goes on along the minus strand of NC_086183.1, from coordinate 28,778,563 downwards.
AATCCTTTCCCCTCCTCCGCTCCAATCGCGTTCTTTAAGGTGGCGGGGGAATAACGTACTTTTTGCAGGACTCAGAAAGCTGCTTCCCCCCCCACACACACTAGGTGTCCTCTTTTTTGGTTTCCCAAATATGGTCACTCTACACTCACACCTCCTCCAACAGCTTGACCTCATCCTTAATGTAACCACTAGTCCTTACACCCATCTCTGTGTCCTGGGTTCCCTTCCCGCAAAGTGGTGGGTGTTACTCACAGAAGACCATAGAAAACATGGCCATCAGCGGGTCTGCCCAGGCAAGTGATCCAAGCAAAGTTGCGACAAGGACTCCTGCGTTGTAGCCCAAGGAAGCCGATCCCCCTTTCTGTGGGTCATTTTCTGGGGGAGAGAAAAGGATCAGAGTTGGCACCTGCATTCCACCACCATGGCCAGGATCGGCGCCTGGCATTTAGCCATTCCGAATGGTTGCACCGTGCCAATCCACAGGCGCACGGGATGTAGGATCCCTCGCAAACAGGCTTACTATAAATGAATCTTAGTTGATTAAGCAAATGAGCTTTGATATTGATCAATGAATTAATCAATTAAATTGGCTTACACATGCATACGATTCATTCATTCATTTAAGATATTTGTAATCTGCCTTTAAGGGAAAATCCCTCTCAAGGTAGTTTTCAAAATTTGATATAAACAGAAAAACAAACTTACATGCAAAACCAGCCACCGATACAAATCAGCTAAAAACTAGGGATGGATGAGAATTCCATTTGGTTCTTTAATAATAATAATAATAATAATAATAATAATAATAATAATAATAATAATAATAATATGAACTTTTCAAAATGTGCAAATTTCTCCATAAATAGATGGAATGAACAGCAGACATAAGAAAACCAGTTGTGTTAAAGCAAAATTGATGGGTTCATTCATCCGGACAGCAGGGCTTTGAATCCCTGTGAATTCAACCAGGTTTGTGTTACTGCATTAGGGCTGCCACCTTTATTTTGTGACAGACTCCTCATCTTCAACAGCTAGCCACACATGGCAGCCAGGTACAACATGGTCCTCTCCATGTTGGGAATAACACATAGTTATTTAATTTATCCCAATATTGTGTCCAGTTCTGGGCTCTACAATTCAAGAAGGACTCAGACAAGCTGGAGCGTGTTCAGAGGAGGGTAACCAGGATGATCAGGGGTCTGGAAACAAAGCCCTATGAAGAGAGACTAAAAGAACTGGGCATGTTTAGCCTGGAGAAGAGAAGATTGAGGGGAGACATGATAGCACTCTTCAAATATTTAAAAGGTTGACACACAGAGGAGGGCCAGGATCTCTTCTTGATCATCCCAGAGTGCAGGACACGGAATAACGGGCTCAAGTTACAGGAAGCCAGATTTCAGCTGGACATTAGGAAAAACTTCCTGACTGTTAGAGCAGTACGACAATGGAACCAGTTAACTAGGGAGGTTGTGGCCTCTCCCACACAAAAGGCATTAAAGAGGCATCTGGACAACCATCTGTCAGGTATGCTTTAGGGTGGATTCCTGCATTGAGCAGGGGGCTGGACTCGATGGCCTTATAGGCCTCTTCCAACTCTACTATTCTATGATTCTATGATTCTCAAATGCAGATGGGTGAGAATTTCATTCCGTGTTTTTGATGTGAACTTATAAAAAACCTGCAAAGTTCCTCATAAACTTGAGATTTAAAATGTGGAGAAAGTGAAACTGACTGAGTCGCCCATCTCTGCTAAAAATGAAAACATAGTCTAGTAAAATACAAAACTTCAGTACATATATCACTAGCTACATTCCCTTCATCGCAAATTCCCTTCATCTCAAAAGTCTGGAGAAAAGAGATGATTCTCCAGAGCTATTGTCAAGGTCTGTAATGGCACCTCTCCCTCTACGCCGCCCCATTGGGTGGGGGGCGGGATTGTTGTGCTCCATTCCAACTTCCCCTAGCTGGCTCGACTCGGTTAGCAGCAAATCAGGCAATCCAGTGGATTTTCCATTTTTCTTTTTTCTTTTTAAAGATATGCCTAAGTAACCACTTGCACAAATAGTGGCTGCTATTTGCACACATGGCTATTTATGTAAATAATAATAATAATAATAATAATAATAATAATAATAATAATAATAATAATAATAATAATGAAAAACCCATGGCTCAGCTCACAAATGCTACCTGAGTCAAGGGTGCTGCAGAAATCCAGTGTGCCCCAAAAGGGCTGAATTATCTGGTGTTGGACATCCTTAGGCTCGGTTCCACATGGGTTGAAGTAGCCCGCAGGTGTCAACGTTGGGCATGTCGTACCTGTCCCGTCTGATTGAAGGCATGCCCATTGGTAACCCTAGGCAATGGTGCGCCCCTGTAGCCGCCTAAGGGAGGGCTCTGTCCACTCCGTTCCCTTGAGAGTGGTCTGCCCCACAGCATCAGTGACAGGGCTGCATGTACCCTATTTCTTCGATTCTAAGACACACTTTTTTCCCCATATAAACATCTCTAAAAATGGGGTGCGTCTTAGGTTTTTTTTTCTTTCTGTTGGTGGTACTGAAATTAGTGTGCGTTTTACAATCGATGGCGTCTTAGAATCGAAGAAATACGGTAACTATCACTCGTCCTACTGATCGCTCCTGGCTTTGAACTCTGCAGTTTAGGGGAGTCTGCCACCCCATGACTGAAACTGGTACTGCATGCTTCGAACACACTGTCACTGTCACATTTGAACTAATGAAAGTTAATTAATATGTTTTAAAATCCAAATAACGCTGAGGTGCATACTTTTAGGGCCCCTACATGCCCAGTTTCAGGGTTCTAGGGGTCACAGTCTTGATGCTATGCTGATGATGAGCAAGTAGACCATCCTCTTTCCTTAGTATAGATTTTATTTTCTTTATCTTGAAAACTCTGATTGGAGCTGCTTTTATCATCATGATTATTTTAGACCTTTTGTGTTTGCTACCTTCCCTGCTTTTTTTCAGTTACAGCTTTTATAAATCGTGTTTTCCGCTTTTTTGTGCCTATTATTTTATTTTATTGCAAGGATATATTGGTTTTATTGATTTTAAGGGTGCGATCCTATGCATTTTTAGAGTGAAAAAAGTCCTACAACTCTGAGCATTCCCTAGCCAGTTGGGAGTTGTAGGAATTTTTTCTCTCTAAACATAGATCGAATTTCACCCATGTCGGGCCCGTTCAGAAGACACCTTAAACCATGCCTTTAACCATGGTGGTTAAGCCAGAAAGCCGGTCTGTATTCAGAAGACACCTTAAACCATGGCTTTAACCATGGTGGTTAAGCCAGAAAGCTGGTCTGTATTCAGAAGACACCTTAAACCATGCCTTTAACCATGGTGGTTAAGCCAGAAAGCTGGTCTGTATTCAGAAGACACCTTAAACCATGGCTTTAACCATGGTGGTTAAACCAGAAAGCCGGTCTGTATTCAGAAGACACCTTAAACCATGACTTTAACCATGGTGGTTAAACCAGAAAGCCGGTCTGTATTCAGAAGACACCTTAAACCATGGCTTTAACCATGGTGATTAAGCCAGAAAGCCGGTCTGTATTCAGAAGACACCTTAAACCATGGCTTTAACCATGGTGAATAAGGCCTTTTGCTTTATTCACCATGGTTAAAGCCATGGTTTAAGGTGCCTTCTGAACAGGGCCACTGAGTACATTGCTGTAGGAAGTTTGGCTTTAGGGCAACTCATAAGTTTAATAAGTCAATAAGGTGATGCCTGCTGCCGTGTCATATATGTATCTCTCTTTTTTTAAAAAAATGAAAGTATTCTCCTTGCTTTAGGATGATTGCTTTTACCCATATGCAAATATATGCCAATTTAACTGACAGAGCAAGTCAACCAACATTCATACAACGAATCTATTCGGTCTGCAATCGTGTACTTGTGCCTTCCCCAACCCAGATGTGTTAGACTACACATCTGGAGGGCTCTAGATAGGGAATGGCTTACTCGGGAGTAAGCCCCAATGAACTCAGTGGGAATTACTTCTGAGTAGACATGCATGGTATTGTGCTGTCAGATTCCTTTATTTGGGGGGCAGCTGTAGCTTTGCCATTCTCTGATTTCCCAGTATTTTCTGGGCTCCAAAGAAGATGAACACTTACTGGTAGCTTGTGAGAGCACCTTCAAAGTCACCCTTCCCATGTAAACCCGACTATCTTCTCTGCGCTCTGGGTTCTCCGTGTCCTTCTGTGGTTCCAAAGGAACCTCTATCCGTGCCATGTAGATCCCATCATCAGTTGGGTTGAGATCCTTGATGGATATGGAGCAGTCCTCTTTCACCGTATGTTTACTCTCTTGCGGGTTCCGCTGCCCTGGGACGTACGTCTGCACTATTTGATAAAACCCTGGACCTGTTTCTTTGGACCATTCACACACAGAAAATCGTTTTGGGGGGTTTTGTAGATTCAGGTTGACAGTTTGACCTTGACGGGGATCTTTTAGATTCTGCTCAATCCTGACGGATGTTGGTTCTGCAAACAGAGTTGAGAAGAAATTTGCATGGTTTAGGATTGGCAGAGCAGAAAAATAAAACTTTGGAAACAATCTGGACAATTTTTTTTTTTTTTTTTTGGTAATTTCACCAGACTGCGCTCCTGCACCTCAACAGCAGATCTGTAGACTTTAATATGGGGGGATTCTACACGTCGTACTGAGGGCGCTTCCATGCGCCCCCAGTGCGCCCCGAAAGCGATCGTGTAGCTTGCCTGTTCGAAGAGATGAGGAAGAGGCGTCTTTGCCGCCACCGCCGCTGCCGCCACCCACCTACCTCCTCGCCGGCCGGGTCGGAGAGCTCGGCGGAAGAAGGCGGGGTGGCTCCCCGCCTTCTTCCGCTGAGCTCTCTGACCCGGCTGGCGAGGAGGTAGGTGGGTGGCGGCGGCGGTGGCAAGGACGCCTCTTCCTTGTCTCTTCGAACAGGCAAGCTACATGATCACTTTCGGGGCGCACTGGGGGCGCATGGAAGCGCCCTCTGTACGACGTGTAGAATCCCTCATGGTGACTCTATGAAAAGGAGGACAGAGCTCCTGTATCTTTAACAGTTGCATAGAAAAGGGAATTTCAGCAGGTTTCATTTGTATATATGGGGAACCTGGTGAGATTCCCTCTTCATCACAACAGTTAAAGCTGCAGGAGCTATACTAGAGTGACCATTTTAAAAGAGGGCAGGGCTCCTGCAGCTTCTAAGATGGCAACTTCTAAGATAGGTGTTAACACTTACCAGAGATGTCTACAAAGGCAGAGGCTGTGCTTCGTGGTCCTGAGCCTAGGTTTTCGTTCTCCTTGCTTGCAGCCGTCTGTATCGTCACAGTGTAGTTTCCTGTGTCCTTGCGCGTCAGCCATGTGATATGCAAGACACAGTCTTTTCCCAGGGTCTCCCGCCCGCTGAAGGCGTGGCCGTTTGTAATCTTGGGACTTCTCTGTGGGGTGTAGGTAAGAATGGAAACTTGGCTCTCTGTCGGAGAGCTTCGGCCCCACTGGCACTCTACAATCTGGGTGCTGGGTGGGGCTCCCACTAGCTGAAGGGTGACATTCTGACCCCATTTAGGATGTCGTGGTTGGGGGTTCACAGAAAAACTTTGCTGTGCTGGTACCACCTGCAAAACAAGGGCCAGGATGAAGCCTGCAAAGCAAGAGGGAAAGGAAATGAGAGATTCATAGCTTTATCACACCAGCGTTTTACTGTGCGATCACTGAGAATTGCGTGCAAAGGACTCTGAAGTTTTCCAGTTTATAATCTGCTTTGACTGTGAAGTACGTCCATGCATCCAGCCTTAATTGTGCTTCTTCACCAGAAGAACCAACCTATTTTGGTACTACTTTTGGAGCGAATCCTTTGTTGTTTTCCGAGCGGCCGCTGGGGCACGGGAGCAGGTTTTGATATGTGTACAGAAAAAATTAAACAAATGCTTACATCTGCGTAAGTTTTAAAGATAAAGACATCAAAATTGGCACAGTAATAGATATTAAGGAGAGCTTTAAGCATACCAAATTTGAATCGGATTAGGTCATCTGTTGATTTTATTATGATTTTTTACATTTCCCCCCATAAACCCTTTTCCTGGTATGCAAAGGATCTTAGGAGCGCTGGGGTGTGATTTAGCTAGCAACAACAACAACAGCTAAATGCTGTAGGGGATAATTCAACGGAAACAGGTACATGGGATGAAGCTTTCAGTCCTGTTGACTCTTCTCAATTATCCAAATTAAGCCTATTTCCGTCTCAGGCGAAGCTCCACATCCAGTGGTGGTTGGTGGCTCCATTGTCAGTGGGACATTGAATCTGCTCCAGGTCTCAGCCAGAACTCGAACACTTTGCACCTTGGAGAGCTCATTTAGAGTTCTGGCTGGTTCTGGCTGAAACCCAGAGCGGATTCACAGCCCTCTGACATCGGAGCCACCAGCCTCCACTGTCTACCTGCTGATCACTGGGATCAATGGATTTCCATTTTCAGAGAAGTTCCACACCTTGAAGCACCATGCCCTCATCCCTGGAAGCCCTCTGCTGCCCACAAACTTAGTTTGAGATTCAAACAATTCTTTCAGTTGTGATACCGTCCATGTTTAGACAGAGAAAAAGTCCCAGCATGGCTGGGGAATGCTGGGAGTTGAAGGTGTTTTTTTTTTTGTCTAAACATTCATAAAATTGTGCCCTTATTTACTTTTTTATGACAAAAAGACAGGTGCTGGGAACAGGATTTCTTTATGTCTAAACATGCATTGACTGAATTATGCCCGTAGTCAAGTGCAGATTTACCAGTCTAATCAATTGATTGAACTAGTTTGATGAACTGACTAACTTTTCTTTAATTGGGTGACGATTAATACTCTTTATCTATATTCTATCATCATCATCATCATCATCCACCACCACCACAACAGGGAATCTTCTTGCCAGCTTGCAAGGTGTAGACGTTAGTAGTTTGCTTTTTCTAACTGACCTGCCCGAAGAATTGCCTTCAGTAATCCCTGCTGGCTGCTGGGTAGGTTCATTGTCACCTTGTCCCACGGAGGTAGACTGCACAACTGCAAAATGTAGCCGAGGCGTGGGGTGGACGGGGAGATGCTGTCCTCCTGACGAAAGCTCAGGTCCCTCTGATCAGCTTCCTTCTGCCCGGGCGAGACAAACTACCTCTCCTTCGCTGCTTCTCTTTTTGTCCTACAGAAGGAAGGAAGCCAGAGCTGTTGCACAAGAGTTCGGTGATGGCTTCACTGTTTGCCTTGTTTGGGCCTTTCGGTGTCGTTTGAGTTGCACCACTTTAAGGTGACGAAGGCGGATGGCCCAAAGTTGTAGAGGAAACACACTGGAAAACCCATTGTAAATCAAGGAGTTGGGATGCCGTGCCACCATCGTTGCATCATGCTTGGATCTCCATGACAACCGGACCCTTTTAAAGGGTACTCAAACGTCTCAGCTCATCACTTGTAATAACCTTGGAAGTCAGGAGGATCTCTGAACTACCTGCGCTGGCTGCCTGTCACCCGCCCTAGCTTGTCTTTGGGTGGGACAGGAGTTTGTAAACGTTCATAAGGCCTGAGAAGATGACCACCATCGCAGGTGTAATTCATGGGGCTGGTGTTGGAAATTGCACCTAGCACAAAGAGCTGTCAGGTCTATGTCATAGAATAGTAGAATAGGAAGGGGCATATAAGGCCATCGACTCCAACCCTTTGCTCACCTTAAGGAATCCACCTGAAAGCATCCCCGACAGATGGTTGTCCAGGTGCATCCCCCAAGGTGTATGGCCAAGCTGAACTTCGATGCAGACCTGGCCTACAGAAGATGTTGAGTTGCTGGCCAGGCTCCCTCTGTTGTTGAATTGCTTGGGAGGTCCCGACAACTGAGCGAGAGTGAGCTTTATATTTTGCCTGGAAAGGTTTCATTTCTCCGCGTTACTTTTGCCTGCTACTTAATCAGTCTTGAACTTCGACCCACCTGTGTGCCTGTGGCCACCAAATTCTCCCGAGAACTCTTGCCTCTTGGCAAGACAGCTCCACACCGCTCCTTCAGGACAAGATCCTAAGCATGCTTAGACAGACGAAAAGGCCTACAACCAGTGGCTCCAATGTCAGTGGGGCATTGAATCCACTCCGGGTTTCAGATGGAACTCTAAGGGAGGTATCCAAAGCGCTTATTCCCTTGGTTAGTGCCTTAGGCGTGCTGACTATTTCTGACTGAAACCCGGAATGGATTTACCCTCCCACTGACATCTAAGTCACCAGCTTCCACTGCCTATAGCTCCCAGCTGGGGCATGCTGGGAGTTGTAGGTCTTTCTTCTGTCATAGGATTGCGCCTTTAGAGGCTCAAATCGCCTTTGCAGCTCATAATGCCTTCCAATGACTATGACCATTCATTAGGGTGACCATATTTGGGAAACCGAAAAAGAGGACACCTAGTGTGTGTGTGGTAAGCAGCTTTCTGAGTCCTGCAGAAAGTACGTTATTCCCCAGCCACCTTAAAGAACCCGATTGGAGTGGAGGAGGGGAAAGGATTTCATTCTGCACCACCACCATCCACTCCAATTGGGGCCTTTTCTATAATGTCCACGAATGACCCACTTTCCCCTTTAAGACCTCAATTGGAGCTCGGGGTGGGGGAATGATGTGCCTCAAGAAAGCATGTCATTCCCTCCTGCCATGCTAATGGCAGCCTTAAAGAGGAAGGTGTGTCATTCCAGGACATTATTGAAAATTATAGAAAATCCCCCCTGACACCATGGAAAGAACAAAAACCAGGACAAATCCGGGGAAATCCTGACAGTTGGTCACCCTACATTCATGGGCTAGCTCTACATTTCTGCTTTGTAGTGGTATTGAAATGCACGGATAACTATTTTTATTTATTTATTTATTTATTGCATTGGTATACTGCCCCATAGCCGAAGCTCTCTGGGCGGTTCACATAAGATAAAAACACTTAAAAACAATATACAAAGATTTAAAAACCACAAAAACAAGCAAAATACACATAATGGCTTCAAAAAAGAATTCATTTTGTTGTGCAGCTCCTGACGAAGGATCATCTGATCCGAAATGTTGAGCGTTTGTACAAGTTTGCCTTCTTCCATAGATACCTACCTGGATCCTAAGATCCTCCGCAGAGACACTGCCCTGGGCACCCCCTGGTAAGTGCAATGAGGTGAATGGCTGGTTACCAGTGAGAAGGCCCTTTTGGTGGTGACACCCCAGCTGTGGATTAGCATCTCCAGAGAGGCTTGCCTGGTGCCTACATGGTAGTCCCATAGGCACCAGCTGAATAGCATTTTATCCAGGCGGGTGTTATTAAAAAACATGCATTTTAAACAAACAAAATCTGGGCTCTCTGTGACCTCTATGTTTGGTTACTTGAGCTGCTAAGTCATTTTATTTCCCATGTTGGGGAAGACCAGTGTACAGAGAACTCCCTGCCCAAAAGCGGTAGCGCAACCTGGCTTTCCTATCTTCAGGGCCGGTGCTACCATAGAGGCCACTCAGGTGGCCGCCTAGAGCGGCAAGCTAAGAGGGGCGCCGGGCACAGCACAGCACTCACGCCCGTTGGCTGTGAGCCGGCCTGGCCCAAGGATTCAGCTGGGCCTGGGCGGGCACGATGGCGCCTCGCTCCCGCCCGGCCGAAGCGAAGCCAGGGACACTGGGGTGGGGGTGGGGCGGCTCCACGTTCGGACTTCTGGAACGCGCCCGGAAGAGAGAGAGAGAGAGAGAGAATGTATGGGTGAATGGGGTGCATGGGGCTTTGAGTGAATGCATGTGTTCATGCCTGTGTTTGTTTGGAGTGAGTGATGCTGAGTGTGTGTGTGCGCGCACGTGTATGAGTTGAGGGGGGATGATTTGGAGGTGACATTCCTATTAAATAAGGCATTTTAGACCCATAGACGTTCCTTTCCAATTTGTTTGCTATAATTGACATCACGTATTCCTTGCAATTTAAAATAAATTTAGAAGTTTCAAGTTTTGTGCTTCTTATTTTTTCCAGGAAACATATGTTCTTAAAAATTAAAGTTGGCATTTTTTGGGGGTGGGGGTGGGGGTGGGTGGGTGAAAGTAGCTCACCTTTGCTAGGGCGCAAAATAGTCTAGCACCGGCCATTCCTATCTTATGCCTGCTCCTTCACCGGTTGCAAAATAGCAGTGTTATCGTTACGTCCATGTAGCAACTTGTGGCTAGGAGCTTCCTGGCGAGGATTGTGAAAACTGGTGTTACTAAGTTTGTTTCCCCACCGTTACCACCTGATATCAGCATCTCAGAAATGTAGCAAGCAAGCAAGCAACCACATTGACGAAAGAATGGGCAATGAAAAATGGTTACACAGATGTGTTGGGTCATTGCGTTCCTGTCGCTGGCAGCTGGAGAGATTGCCTCCACCTTGTGGCCATATTGGGATGTACACTCTTTACGGGGCTGCTGTTGACGAAAGTATCGTGTTATATTGCACTGTTTAAAAAATATATCAGTGATTCTAGTGTTAGTATGGGTTCGTTTTCTCGTTGAGTGTGTGAAGTTGGGGAAAAGGCAATTGTTTTGAAGAGAGCTGAAATGGATTGAGAAATGTATCGCTTGCGGTGATATAAAAACATATTTCTTTAGTGTGTCCCCCCACCCCCCACTCGCCTCACTTTGAAGTAAACAGGTTTGTCAGGTTTTTGGAACAGGACAGAAAACCTATCAAACCTGTTGACCGGGGCAAAAGTGAGTTGAGTATCCGCACCGTAAACAGTGATCCAACTTTCAAACCTTCTTCAACTCTTTGGGGAACCTCCTCCCAGCTCGAAAATATTGCCTTTCTTCACACTGATCTCTAATCCCTTGTTAAATTACTTTTACTGATGGAGAAGTAAGGCAGGGGGCTGCTGCCCTGCACTTAACTGAAGACCGTTGGTTTTATTTATTTATTTATTGCATTTATATCCCATCTTTTTTCCTACAAGGAACCCAGGGTGGCACACATAATCCTCCTCTTCTCCATGTTATCATCACAACAACAACAACCCTGTGAGGTAGGTTGGGCTGAGAGTCTGTAACTGGCCCAAAGTCACCCAGTGGGTTTCCGTGGCTTAGTGGGGACTAGAACCCGGATCTCCCAACTCCCAGTCCAACACCTTAGCCACTACACCACACTGGCTCTCCCCCCACTGGTCTGTAAGATGGTAAGTCTGTAGAGGGCTGTACCATTTCCAATAGCAGGATGGAATGCTTCTGCATATCAACAATAAATAAATAAACAAACCCATCTATATAAAGACAAACACCTAGCTGTCAAGGCGAAGGGTTTTTAGCCTATACTTTCTCTTGACATGCTAGTTTTTACAGTGGATTGAATTTTGTTGTGGTTGTTGTTGCCACTGCATGGAGGAACAACATGTGAATCCTCCCCTACAGTCTGAAGTGGTACAGCCCAGTTGTAAGTTTACCACCTCAATGAGAACTAGATGCATGGCATAAATAGCCAAGGTGAGGTATCCACCCATTCATTCTGGATGCAATGGTTGTTCATGAGCTACCTTCCACTGGATTGGTCCAGACGTAATCCAGATAAGACAGTGGTACTCTTAGTAGGTGGTCCATCTGCCCAGATGGTGTCCAACCAGGTCTGGAGGAGGGTTGCACTCCCCCTTAAGCGTCAAGTCTGTAGTTTGGAGTTGCTCTTGGATCCAGGACAGTCATTGGAGGCGCAGGTGGCCTCAGAGGCCCAGACAGAGCACCTTCTATCAGCTTCGGCTGATATACCAATACAGCCCTATCTAGACTGAGATTGCCTGGCTACGGTTAACCTGTTCATTGGATTACTGCAATACATCGTACATGGGGCTGCCTTTGAAAGCTGTCTGGAAACTTCAGCTGGTCTAAAATAGGCCAGAGGGATTGTTAAAGGGGACTGGTTGATTTGAAGGTCTTTGATCCATTTCCAGGCTCAATACCAAGCACTGATATTACCTGTTAAAGCTCCAAATGGCATGGGGACAGCTTACCTGAAGGATCATCTCCTCCCAAATATACCTGCCTGAACATCAAGGACATCTTCATAGGCCCTCCTCTAGGTGCTCCTGCCAAATGAGCTAAAGTAGTTTACTACTAAGGAGAGGGCCTTATTAGTGGTTGCACCTCAAATGTGGAATGAGCTCCCCAGAGAGGCTCGCCTGGCGCCTATACTGGGTTCTTTTGGGAGCCAGGTGAAGACCTTTTTATTATCCCAGGCTTCTTAGTTCTTCAGTTTTATATAAGAACTTCGCACAGCTGCTGACATTCACTTTGGTTTTTATTCTAGTTTTATTCTGTTTTAATTTTTTTATGTATTGTGTTTTATTATTTTATTGTATTTCATAGTTGTGCATTTTCTTTTGTGAACCACCCACAGAGCTTTGGCTACTAGGCATAATAGAAATGTAATCAATCAATCAATCAATCAATCAATCGTAGAAGTGCTCCCTTCCCAGACAACTAGTGATATTTGGGGGTAGGGGGAACTAGCAAAGGAAGCTTGTGGGGGTGAGTAACAGTTCTGCATGATTTTCTGTCCGCCACAACAGGAAGATGTGTCATCAGGGCCAGTGAAGCAAATCCAGACAGCTTGTGGTTCGCACGCACAGGGCGCTTGTTAACCACCCTGCTATTGTGTGGACTGGCCCAGCAGGCAAAATCCAATAGGCATAATTTCGGAAGGAACTGGGAATAAAACTGCCAATACCATACTGCCCTTATATGCCAGTTTTAAAATCTCTTCACTGGCTGCCAATTAGTTTCTGGGCGAAGTATAAAGTGTTGGTTATCACCTTTAAAGCCCTCCATGGTTTGGGTCCAGGTTACCTGTGGGATCGCCTTCTCCCGTACAATCCGCCTCACATATTCAGGTCCTCTGGGAAGAATCTACTTCAGTCAGCAACAACTAGATTGACAACTGTTACCCAGAGGACCTTCTCTTCTGCTGCTCCCAGACTGTAGCTCCCAGACTGTACCTAACATTTATCCCAGGGTCATCCCTACCTGCTCCCGGGACACCCTATGTGTCATTTACATGAACAGGGATGACCCCAGGACAATCCCGGGATAAACCTTAGGTACTAGCTAAGGCCTGTGGAATGGCCTGCTGGAGGAGACACATTTAAGAAAGCTGTTAAGACTGATCTCTTCTGGCAGACCTATCCAATGTAATTTTAGAATGTTTTTAAAATGATTTTAGAATGTTTTAACAATGTATATTATGTTTTAATTCAGTTTTATGTATTTTATATTTATTATTGTTCCCCGCCTCGATCAGAATGGAGAGGTGGGTAAGAAATATATTATTATTATTATTATTATTATTATTATTATTATTATTATTATTCAAATCTATGGTGCTGTTGTGGCTCAAATCAAACAGGATATCCCTGGGGATTGGTGGGCATCATTATGGTCATGGTTACCTTTTGGATGGCTGGGATCTCTCTTAAGGTGGGGTATTGTATTAATTGCTGTATTGATGTTATCATGTTGCCTTATTCAATGTATTCCTAATCTTGTGCAAATTTGTAGCCGCTGCTGGCAAAGAAATACCACTTTGAAACCCTTTCGCCCAGATCAAGTACAAATGTTATATAAACAGCTCTCGCATCACGTTCCTGAAAGTGATCAGGATTAAGTTGGTCTGCACATTAATAAATTAATAAAAAAGGGGGGAAATGTGGGGATGTCACAACACCTGGAGTCCCTCAGACAGCAAACTGTCTGGAGATAAAGGGTGAATGTGGCAACCTCCTTATCTCCCTATTGTCTATTGTCTAAGAGCAGTGCGTCATGTTTTGACTTCCAGCTTAATCCTGGGAACAAACATAGTAAGAGAGCTAGGTTAGCAAACACCGGTAATGAGAAAAGTTAATTTCCTTACTCAAACCTGACAATGAATGTTGACTCACCCGAGGAATTGAGGGAGCACGAAATGGGTATATAAACTCTTGATATGTTCTTAATAAACATGATTTTACCATCATCACTTCGGCCTCTTGCATTGGTGTGGGAGTTTACTACATGGTGCGGCCACACTTGGAATACTGTCTACAGTTCTGGACATTGCACTTTTAAAAAAAGGACATTGTAGAATTGGGAAAAGTATGGAAAGGGGCAATTAAAGGGATCACAGGGGTGAAGCAATTCCTCTATGAGGAAAGGGTGCCACAGCTGGGATTGTTTAGCTTGCAGAAAAAGCGAGTGAGAGGAGTCATGATTGAGGTGTGCGAAATTCTGCACGGTGTGGAGAAAGTGGACAGGGAGGCACTAGAATGAATCCCCTAACACTAGAATCCAGGTTCATCCCATGAAGCTGATTGGTGGGAGATAACAGAACAGATAAAAGGAAGGACCTTCACGCAGCACATAGTTAAACTATGGAATTCGCTACCGCAAACGTAGTGATGGCCATCAGTTTGGATGGCTTTAAAAGGGGGGGTTGGGCAAAACTCCTGGAGGAGAAGGCTATCAATGACTACTAGTCCTGATGGCTCTGTGCTACCTCCAGTGTCAGGGGAAGTAAGCCTGTGTACATTAGTTGCTGGGGAACATGGGTATGGGGCCCCATGTCCTGCTTGTGGGTTCCTGGTGGACAGCTGGTTGGCCACTGCGTGAACAGAATGATGGACTAGATCAGCCTTCCTCAACCTGGGGCGCTCCAGATGTGTTGGACTACAACTCCCAGAATGCCCCAGCCAGCTGGGGCATTCTGGGAGATGCAGTCCAACACATCTGGAGCGCCCCAGGTTGAGGAAGGCTGGACTAGATGGACCCTTGGTCTGATCCAGCAGGGCTCTGCTTACATTCTTATGCATTGCTGATCTCACCCAAGAGTTGCTGACAATTTTGGGAATGCTGATCCAAAAAAAGTGTAGAGATGGGTAAAGGGACCCTCCAATTACTTTTGTAATTGTTTGTACCGTAACCCCACGTACATGAAAAACCAAAAATAAATTGGATAATCTTGCATGACTAAACTTATTACATTAAAAGAAGAAGAGGAAGAAGAAGAAGCCCATTGCCAAATGAATGGCTGCTTCGTTTAAGAAAGCTAGTATGTGATATTGCCCCACTTTCCTGTTTCTTTCGCTGCCTTCTACTCCATCTTCCTTCTTTTCCACCTAAGCTTGGCTGCTTGGGTTCCTGCCATCCACTCCGTCATTCACAGCCATAATCTACTCTGCTCCCCTACTTTTGCCACCGCGTCTCTAGAAGAAAAATGCACAGGAGCTGAGCAGGTTTATTAACTACAGTTTGAGCAGGAAACCCCCCCCGGCTCAGGTAGGGCAAGAATAATGTTTGCAAATCATGCTTCTATCAAAGCTCGTCAACATGTGGGCTGCCCCCTATTTTGAAGAGGCACTGGGGTGCAAACCTGAGTTTTGAAGCTTGCCACCTTATGTGTGGGGTGCCTATGGAAAACGCACTCTGTACATGTTCAGAAGCACTGGCTCCTTTACCATTGCGGCTTAGTCCTGTGGCTCATTCCCTTGCATGTTCCAAACAGGCCTTTGCTGGGTGTGTGCAGCATGCAAATCAGGAACCATAAGCAAACAGTTGGACTTGGAAAAATGAGTTTCATTGAAGGGTAACAGTGACCCCTGTGACCTTTCCCTGAGTGGGTGGCCTGCCTGCCACTCGCTTCACACAGGAATCCTTGTTGCACTCACGTCGCGTGTTTTGCATAGTGGGTATCAGCCAGGATTAGCTTGTTTGAGACTTTGAAAGGATCCAAAGAGAGGAATCAATGATGTATATGTCATAGAATCATAGAATAGCAGAGCTGGAAGGGGCCTACAAGGCCATTGAGTCCAACCCCCTGCTCAATGCAGGAATCCACCCTAAAGCATCCCTGACAGATGGTTGTCCAACTGCCTCTTGAATGCCTCCAGTGTGGGAGAGCCCACAACCTCCCTAGGTAACTGATTCCATTGTCATACTGCTCTAACAGTCAGGAAGTTTCTCCTGATGTCCAGCTGGAATCTGGCTTCCTTTAACTTGAGCCCGTTATTCCGTGTCCTGCACTCTGGGTGGATCGAGAAGAGATCCTGGCCTTCCTCTGTGTGACAACCTTTTAAGTCTTTGAAGAGTGCAATCATGTCTCCCCTCAATCTTCTCTTCTCCAGGTTAAACATGCCCAGTTCTCTCTTCATAGGGCTTTGTTTCCAGACCCCTGATCATCCTGGTTGCCCTCCATCCTGGTTGTCCTCCTAGATTGGCCAACAGGTGTCCTAATTTACAGAGGCCTATCCCCTGTTTTGGAGAGGTGGCAGAGGACAGTCCTCTGTTTAAAGGTGTCCTCTGTTTGGCAAACTGTCTCCAGTCCAAGTCTGGTTCACATACACGCGTACACACACACACACACACACACACACACACACACACACACACACACAAAGGCAGAGCAGCAGGGACCTTGATACTGTCTCTTGACACTCAGCAGACTTTCCACTAGGGTGAGATGTCTTGTATTTCTATTATCATAGTTATTTCTAAATGTGCACCTCTATGTGTATATTTGCATATGCAAATGTTATGCAAATCACTGTCCTCTTCTGTCCTCATTTTGTTTTGGTGATGCATTTCCTCTTTTGGGGTGATGAGTGAGAGGCCCACCCTATTTTTCTCCAGCCTGTCAAACTCAGCCATCACCCCACCATCTCATTGCTGCATCCCTCTGCACAGCAGGTGTCCAGGTGGGACACGGCAAAGCAGAGGGAATTTAGGGAGAGAGATTCTCTTAGCCCCCAAGGGTATTTGCTGGTACTGGAGCTCGGACATCGCAAGGACCATCATTTCGCTCCATGCTCAGGGCATGTGAGGGACATCAATGGAACGTCAGCTTGCCAGTCCAAGGAAGGAGCCTTGGCAAATGTTTCTTCTTGTAGGTAAGAGAGGTGAGCTGGACAGGGCAGTGAGCTGGAGCGCTCTGGCTTGTCCCGAAACGGCATCAAATGGCATGGCTGGTGGAGATAAAATGGTCTTTTCATCGCTGCATCACCACGCTGGGGAAAGCTGTGTTTGTTCATCAGCTGCAGTGTTCAAGACACAGGGGGGGTTTGCTGGCCAAAAGGCTGAGAACTGTATTTGGGAATTCTACATGATTTGGAATGGGGAGATAGGGAATGAACTTTAAAGACCCTAGAGGAGATAAAGAACAGGTAATGTAACGCTTTGCATTCATGTTTATTTTCGTCCTTTCAGCTTCTGCTGTCCTGAGCTGCTCTCTCCAGTTGGTCTTGGCCCCGGGAAGATCAGAGATGACCACTCTTGTCAAGGACACACCACTCCCTGGACATGGCAAGTGTGGGACCTCCTCTGTAGAGGGAACTTCACAGAAGCCCGTTTCTTGTCAGTGATGGCAAGGGGAAGGCATCATAGCGTTGACAAGCTCCACCCTTGTCGGATTCTGACGCAGTCCTGGGTGGCATGGGGGGCTAGATCAGGAAAGTGCTGTGGGGCTGCCCCCTTCTCCAGCACTGTTGCGCTAATCAAAGTCAGACGCCCCACCCCAACTGCTTTGAACTAAAAATGAAAACGGGGAGATCCAGTCATGGATCACATGGAATTTCACTCTGAGAACTAGGTCTCAGTCATGCCCATGTTGCTAGAACATTCCAGGATATTCCTAGGGCACGTCTACACCATGCCTTATCCCGGGGATTGCCCCAGGATCATCCATGTGCATCCACATGATGCACAGGGGATCCTGGGGGCAGGGAGGGAAGATCCCTCCATTTCCCCTGGATAACCGGGAGGGCTTTTAGCCCGATTTTTCCCATGGTCTTGGGATGATCCCGTGGGAGGTGTGGGTGACCATCCCAGTTTCATCCTGGCTCCTCACGAGTAAATGCAAGGAACCGGGAACTGGGCACGTGGCACAGAGCTCTTCAAGCGCTCCGTGCCCATTGGGGGTGGAGGGGGGGAGCAGGATCATTAAAAAAAATCATTGGAGTGCTCATGCGCTCGTCTTCAATCATAATTAAAAATGGCGGGCATGATGTCCTCCTTCCTCCCTGGACATCGCGCACCACGTGTGGACAAAGAGGAGGATCTCACGATCAGCATATTGCAAGATCATCCCCCCTTCCCTCCTCATCAAAGACATTCCCCTAGAATGTTCCAGAATTTGGAAGAGAACATCATGTTGGGAATTGAATTTTCACTTCCATGATGGAAGAAAGGCAGGATACAAACGTTGTGAAAATCAATAAAAAGCAATAGTTCCCCCACCCCCATACTGAAACGCTGTCCTTCCTGATTTTCGCTTTGATTTCTCTTCCTTCTCTCAACATTTTTTTTTTCTGTTGTAGATGATCCCAACTCGGTCAAAATAAGCCCCCCTGGAAACATAACCCAGCTGTTAGGTTCCCTTCTGACTCTCACCTGCAACGCTGACTCGATTCCTGCACCACGTTACAGCTGGTTTTTCAATAACACCAATGTGAATGTGACCAGCAGTAACTTGACCATTAATTTGACATCCTGGGGAAGTGAAGGGGAGTATAAATGCTGTGTGTACAACCCTGAAACCGACATCACGTACTCGGCTTCTGTAACTGTGAAGATCACAACAGCAAAAGGTAAAGTCCTTGACTGCCTTACCTGCCACAGAAATGAAAGCAGCAGAATTTCGGGGAGTCCATTCCTATACCCCCTCTCTAGGAACGTATCCATGTTTTCTCAAGGGGGCTTCTTCCCATGTTGATGTGCATACAGGACTGCAGCTTTAATACCTGAGTTCTTTGAGGGGACTGCAGAGGCTGTAACAGAGACTACGTAGGCCTCTTACTAAAGATGAAACCCACAGTTCTTTTCAGGGCAAAACATGCTAGCTAAATGTAGGGTCAAATCAGCCGCTATTCTTATGTACTAGAGCAGCCTTTCTCAACCTGGGGTGCTCCAGATGTGTTGGACTACAACTCCCAGAATGCCCCAGCCAGCTGGCTGGGGCATTCTGGGAGATGCAGTCCAACACGTCTGGAGTGCCCCAGGTTGAGAAAGGCTGTACTAGAGGGTAAAGTTCATACCATTGTGCCTTTCTGTTCCAGAAACTTCGACTCATTTGATGCTTCCTAGGAAAGTCATTGCTGGTATCGTGATTGGCTTGGTGGCTGGAATAATTTTGATTGTTACCCTGCTGTGCTATTTCTGTGAGTAGTATCTTATTAGGCATAGACCAGTGGAATTCCGACATGAACCAACCCATACACTGCGCACAACATCTAAGGTCCTCCTCCAAGTGCCTCCTCCGAGGGAAGCTCAGAGGATGGCAACAAGGGAGAGGGCCTTTTCGGTGGTGGCCCCCCAATTCTGAAATGATCTCCCCGATGAGGCTCGCCTGGTGCCAACATTGTTATCTTTTCGGCACCAGGTCAAGACCTGTCTCTTCTCCCAGGCATTTAATAGCATTTAACAACATATGCTAAGTTTGTGGGGTTTTTTAATGGACCCCAGAACTGTTGTTGTTTAAAATGGATACTGCTTTACACTGTTGTTTTTATATTTTTGATGGTTTTAAATTTGTATACTTTTTAATGTTCACTGTTTTTAACTTTTGTAAACTGCCCAGAGAGCTTTGGCTATGGGGCGGTATATAAATTTAATAAAGAAATAAATAAATAAATTCCTGGGCAGGGAACGGTGACGAGGGGTGAGGAACTGGTTTGTTTTGCATTTCAGTGTGGGCTTTCCAAACCCACACAAACTGGAACACAGTTTGCCACTGAAATACATAGGTTTCTGAAGTTTGCACAGTGGTTTGACTCCTCCCTGTCCCAATAAATACATACCAAAAATACATGCATCTTAAAAGATACGCACAAAAATGTGTGGATTTGAAACACACAAAAATGTGCACAAAAATGATTTATTCAGGGAACTGGCTTGAAAAAAAATGTGAATGTGTGCGTACCTTATAGGCCCCTTCCAACTCTACTATTCTGTGATTCTATGTCCAGGAGTGGAGGACAGAGCTGTATGGGTACTCCAGAGCCTGTCCTGCCTAAGCTACTTGCTTCCCTTTAGTGCAGTAGAGGAAGCCAGTGGTAAAGTAAGATCCAACTGCCAATCTGAGCCTTAAAATTTGAGCCTCCGAACCCCTTTCCTGACCACAGAGAAGGTGGGGACCGGTCACAACTCCAAAGGGAGTGGGTTCCTGTGTTTGGAAGCATCACAGGAGGAAGCTTTGTGGCTGGACCAAGGCAGTTCGCTGCCTGAAGCAAAGGACAAGAGGCCCCCCCACCAACTCCCATTCCATGCCCAGAAGTTGACCAGGTTGATTGTTGGATCTTACTTCAATTTGTCAAAAGATGTGATTCCCCCCAGTGCTTACCTTATGCCCAGGTGCCCGTGCTTGGAGGAAGAAGCCGCCACCACCGCCAATGTCAATCCCATCCTTGTATGTGGAGTTGCCCCCAGCCCAATCAGCGGGGTCCTCAGTGAGTAATTCCTGCAATTGCATATGGTTTCCTTTCTCAGCATTCCACATTTTTCTAGTGCCAACAGTGACACGTTTTGTGCTTTAGGATGCCAGTCCTGTGGGCCACGCTCAGAAGGATTAGAAACTACATCAGGGGTGAGCAACCAGGGTCTCTAGTAGGGATGTGCTCCGCTTCTAATCGGACCGTAGATGCAGGAGCGGAGCGGGGGGCTTCGCCTGCCCTTAAGGCGGAGGCGAAGAGGATTGGGGGGCTGGCGGAGCGTGGCGAAGAAGATCGAGGTGAAGGCGGATCCTTCGCCTCGATCCGGAGCTCCGCCGGAAAGGTAAGTGGGGTTTACCAGGCCCTGCCGCTGTCGCCCATGCGGCGACGGCGGCAGGGCCCGGTAATCCCCCCCCGCCCTCCTCTCCCTTACCTGCCTCCATCCGTGGTCCGTCAGTGTCTTCAATTGAGCCCGTGGTTCCAGCAGGAAGTCTGGGCCGCTTGCGGCCCAGACTTCCTGGTGGAACCGCGGGCTCAATTGAAGATGGCGACGGACCGCTGACGGAGGCAGGTAAAGTTCCCCTCTCCCTTGGTCCCTTACCGGGCTCTGCCGCCGTCGCCGCATGGGCGGCGATGGCGGCAGGGCCCGGTAACCTCCCCTATGGGGGGGGGGAACGGAGCTCCGATCCGGATCCGGAGCTCCGAGCGGAGCGGAGTGGGCACAGGCGGAATGGGGGCGGGGCGGAGCGGCCCGATCCAAAAATGGCAGATCTGAAAGTGAAGCGGAGTGGGGGGTCCGTGCACACCCCTAGTCTCTAGGACAGCATATGGCCCATGGGCCAACCCATTGCAGCCCATGGCCTAACTTTAATAGCTCTCTGAGAGTAATTAGTTCACACCTCTGGTGAGAATGACGGACAGGGAGGAAGAGGGAGAGATGGGGAGAGAAAGAGATTGCGGAAAGAGAGAGAGAGAGAGCACAAGGAAAGGGATGGCTCCACCCACTTTGGGCTATGGCCCCACCCACCACCAGATTCAGCCATGCCCACCTGTCAGATGTAGCTCTTACAGATTACCCTTAACAGAAAATGGCCTCCTTCTCAGTCTCCCCAGAAGTGCAGAGAGCATCTTCTGCTCACAACCACTGCCTCTGCATTCACCTGCCCAAAGTAAGGTCTCTGGAGGGAGGCTGTGGTCCTATCCAGATCGTTTTTCTCAATGAACACATTTGGACTTTATTTTTTTATTTTTGAAGTGTACAGCATACACGACCCTGCATATAATTGCTCTATTCTGTTTCCCCCTTTTTTCAGAGCAAGCCTGAGAATCCCGACGACTCCAGCATCACATACCAGGTAAATGTCCATTGTGGAAAAATCCATCCCTTTTGGGGCCTGATGGATTCCCACGATGGACGTGGCTTGGCTTCGATTAGCGAGCCAAGCTGCGTGTCAGTTCCTTAAACGTGGGGACTTTGCTGGGGGCAGGGCTGCCCCAAATTTCAGGCCAAGGGTCTCACTCATTATCAGGCAGCTTCTTATAGGAGTGAGCTGCCTGCTCCTGATAAAGAGGGACAGGTGAACGGATTGCTGTTCTATGCTAAGCCCTAAAGAACCAGGTCATTCTTGGGACGAGTTTTATGGATTTCAGCTTCCCACAAATTTCTCTCTCTGCTTTCTCTCCAGGAGCTGCAGTATGGAGATGAGTCTCTGTATCAAGAGCTGGAGAAGTAAGACCTCTTCTTTTTTGGACCCTTCTTTGTACCAGGACTCTTGTTTCTGAAAAGGAAACAGAATAAAACAAGAGCAGGGCCCCCAGTTTGCTTACTGGGAAGACCATTTGTTCTATTAGGCCTTCTGGCCTAAAACTGAGCATCACTGCAGCGGTGATCATGTTTAGACACCGAAGCTCTTAATGCTCTTACACACAAACACCTTTAGGCATGGTCATGTGCCAGTGGAGGCTCGTGGCACCGGAGCTATTAATTCTAAAGCAGCTGTCCAAGGTGCTGAACCTTATCAACAAAATATGTTCAGCACCTTGGATACCTCCTTCAGAGTTCTGGCTCGCTCTGACAGAAACCCAGAATGGACTCACAACCCCACTGAATTTGGAGCCAGTAGCCTCCACTGTCATGTGTATTACTTCACTGCTTTTAAAATGTTGTTAGCAAGCCCTACTGCATTTGGAGGCTCTGCTGCATAGATCTCTGGAGCTTTACCCTGAAGCCCTGCCCTACATGCGTCACTCTGCACATGCCCAGAGGAAGCCTCTAATTCTAGGGCTGAGTTCCAGCCTTGAAAATACATCCTAGGACGGATCCTGGCTCAAATGAAGTCCTTCTTGGAGACAAATACACTCTGCACATGTCCAGAGGAAGCCTCTAATTCTAGGGCTGAGTTCCAGCCTTGAAAATACATCAAATGAAGTCCTGCTTGGAGACTCATTTCCCACGCATATGCCTGTCTCTCTTTTACAGGTGAACAAGATCTTCAGCGAGCAGAGAATTACAGTAATGGATTCAGCTTCTTCTAGGCAACCCTTAATTCAGTTCTTCCACTCTGCAAGGGATAAAATATTCAACCTGGCCTTAGAAAAAGCCATTCCTAATTTAACATGGATTAGATATACCTTACATAATTGAATGTAGTGTAAGTAGTAGGGAAGATATATTTCGTATGCATATAACACCACACCTAAAGGAGTAGCAGTGGCTACTGGTTATATTATTATTATTATTATTATTATTATTATTATTATTATTATTATTATTATTATTATTATCCAGGCCAGGTTCACAGTTTTGGTTTTGATCTGTAAGGCCCTGAACTGTATAGGGCCAAGTTACCTAGAGGAGTACATTCTTCCTTGGTATTCTTCTAGATCACTCCTATTGGCTGGAGAGGCCCTCCTGGTTGTGTCAGAGTTTGGAGAGGTGCACTTGGTGTCAACCAGAAAATGGGACTTCTTTGTGGTGGCATCCCCCTCCCCGGTGGAATGGCCTTCCACTTGAACTCTGGCAGGTGCTGACGTTTATGATCTTTCGGTGCCTCTCAAACACTCAATTTTTGCACCCAAGCCTTTGCTGGTATTTAATTCCAGTGGTTGGTATTTGATTTTATGTTGTCCTAGACCTTGGCTCTATTTTCTTCTTTTAATGATTTGTTTTATTACTTCAGTCTTGCATGTTTTAGAGTCTTTACATATTTATATTGTCTTCTTTTTCTTTGTACACTGCCTTGGGGTGATTAATGAAAAATGATATAGAAATGATGGATTTCATTTACATTCTCTTATCTGCGCTACTTGCATCTGCTTCTCACTAGACTTAAACTGTGACAGCACCTAGCCGTCATAACCTGGAGATAACAAAAGGGATGTTGACACACTCATATTTAAAAACAAAATTTGCACAAAATACCTCCTCAAAAAGTGAAATAATGGTCTACAAGTCCGCAGAATCCCCCTTTGCAAATCTTGGTGATTTTATTGTTTCCTGTTGCTTGCGGGTTGGGGATTAGTAAGGAATAAATTATTTGTTGCCCCTTGAATAGCTACTCTTACAGGATCCCAGTGTCAGTTTCTGTTTCTCTGGGAAAGTAGGGGGGGAGGCTTTATTTAATGATTTTGTCTTTTTTGTCTTTTTTATTTTTAATAGCAAAATAGTGGCACAATAGAGGAGACCTAATCAGGTAGCAAATTTGGGGAAACCATGCTATTTTGTGGGGTAAGATTATTCTCCCTTCCCCATTCCACTACAATATGAACACCCACAGATTTGTTGGTATGGAAAGTGGGGTTAGGCTTGCTTGTGAACACACACTATTAATTCATCTGCTCACCTGTCCTGTCCAAACAACAGAGCAGTGACAGAAGGCAGGAGAAAGATCATGAGCCAGTATTCGCCTTGCCCACAGTTCCTGGTGGATCGGGCCCATTGGGGAGAGGGCAAGTGAAGGGGAAGCAACAGAAATGTAGTAGAGGTGGATTCACTCAGGAAATGGCCTGCTTGTTTAAGCGTTCCCCAAAATATTGACCCAGCACTGTCCATCCCAGCCTACCTCAACTTGGTGGCTTCCAGATATTCTGGACCACGACTCCCAGTATTCCTGCCCCTTGGGGATGCTGGCCAGAGCTGATGGGAGGAAGTCAAAAACATATGAAGGATCCCAGATTGGAGATGGTTGGCCCATCCCAACTGGATGCAGTCAGAAGTGGATACTGGAGGCCTTTATTTTGATCAGCGTATCTGGTGGTTTCTTTTGCCGCTGGGTGTCTGGATGGGTCTACTTAATTTCCAAGTAGGCAGCGCCCCTCTTTGGGAAGTGTGTGACATCACAGCATCCATGGAGCTGGTTGAGGCTCTTCTGGACTTCATTGTTGACTATATTCTAGACAACAAGGATTCCATCTTCTTTTTTGGACCTGGAAAAGAGCCGGTTAAGAATCAGAGCTTAGAAACCAGAACTGGAAGCACCCACATCCTACTAGCAATATCTCCAAAGGCCTAGACATGGCTACTTTTCTAACCAATGGCATAGCAGTAAATTTTGAAGTCCAGGCGCTCATCATGAGAGTCTTCATAGCCCCTCACCACCAGAAGAGTCCTACATTGTAGGCAGCTATGGTGATCCATATCAACAAATGAGTTCTAGGAGATTAAAAGCATTCAAGGTCCATCTTGCTGTAGGCCTGGTACTTACTTGAATCAGCTCAGAGTCAACATTGAAGAATGATCGACATTTCTAAGAAAGAAGGGGGGAATAAAGAGTTCTGGAGTGAGAAGGTTGTCTTGGCTTCCCAATCTGTCACCCAATGAACCTGTTTTGCTCTTGTTTTTCCCTTTTGCAGATGCCTTGTTAGCAGTGACGTAGCAGTGCATTTCTTAGTGCAGGAGCTCATTATGACAGTGCTAACATACATCGGGGCATTCCTGACTTCTCTTAGTGAGAATCCCCCTTCTCTAAGGCTTTTCTCACCCTAGCACAGCCTTCCTCAACCTGGGGCGCTCCAGATGTGTTGGACTGCATCTCCCAGAATGCCCCAGCCAGGCTGGGGCATTCTGGGAGTTGTAGTCCAACACATCTGGAGTGCCCCAGGTTGAGGAAGGCAGGACTATCAGGAACCACTTTCTCTCACACGCTGGGTTTCAGTGCCAACAGGATCCTTAAGGCTGAGGTCCAACCCTGTTCCCTTTATTATCACCCTCTTATGTAGCCAAGAGCAGAGGGCATAGGATTTTATAAATAAAGAAATCTTTATCATAGAATCATAGAATAGTAGAGTTGGAAGGGGCCTACAAGGCCATCGAGTCCAACCCCCTGCTCAATGCAGGAATCCACCCTAAAGCATCCCTGACAGATGGTTGTCCAGCTGCCTCTTGAGTGCCTCTAGTGTGGGAGAGCCCACAACCTCCCTAGGTAACTGGTTCCATTGTCGTACTGCTCTATCAGTCAGGACGTTTTTTCTGATGTCCAGCCGGAATCTGGCTTCCTTTAACTTGAGTCCATTATTCCGTGTCCTGCACTCTGGGAGGATCGAGAAATGATCCTGGCCCTCCTCTGTGTGACAACCTTTTAAGTATTTGAAGAGTGCTATCATGTCATTAATTAAAGTGATAAGTTGTTGAATAATAAACAAGTAATTTCTTAATGACTCTATCAATATATGTTCTTTATTACACAATATTCTAGATCACACTCTCAATCAATCACCACAGACCTCCTTCCCTCCCTCCCTCTCTCTCTCCTTCTCTCTCTCAGTTGTCAATCCTAAAATCCTGTTTATATCCCTATCTGACTCACACAGCACACAGTTTATATAGCACACATATGTGACCTCCCCCTCAATGATAAATTAATGGATGTTACCTTTCAGTGGTTCTCAAGGTCAGGTAAACAAGCAGGCTTATGAAGATCATCACCATGAAAAGACAGCAAATCACAGTCTCTGCAACGGCTTTTGCACTTAGAACATACTTTTGGGGTGCTGTTCTGCTTTCTCCTGAAGACACAAGGAAAGAGCACATGAGAACTGGGAAGTGGGACCCTGATGCCTTGCTGTGGCCTTTCTCAGGTCCATCAGGCATCTCTGTCCTCCCCAATATCCCTGGACACGCAAATCTACCAGTTGAATTGGCACAGTCTGGTATCCAGGAATAACAAGATCATTTTTTCTTCTCATCCCCGTTTCTCTCAACAGCCTCTCACTGTGAAGGTTCCTCATTTGCTTGTGACCTGGCACAGTATCAAGACTAAGGCCATAGCTAGATAGGGCGATATCCCAGGGATCACCCCTGTGGGATCACCCCTCCATTTCCCTGGGATCTCACCATACACTTCTAGCCTGCTTTTTCCATGGTCTCAGGCTGATCCTGAGACTGCAGAACGTGTGGGCGGGCACCGCAGTTTGTCCCGGCTCCTCGTGAGTAACCGCGAGTAGCCAGGAACTGCGCACAGGGCACAGAGCTCTTCAGGAGCTCTGTGCCCATCTAGGGTGGGGTGGGGGAATGGGGAAAGTAATTTTTAAAGAAAAAGCTCACCATTTTTCACACGAGCACTTGTGCGCTCCGTCTGCTTTAACCAAAAAAACCCAAAATGGCGGGCGCGATGTCGCGCGTCACATGTAGACCAGGGCGACAATCTCACAATCATAAAATCACGAGATTGTCACCGTAAAAAACCCTGGTCTAGCTGAGGCCTAAGAGTGTGAGCTGAGAAGGTCAAATCTCACTTTAAAGATGGCTTCATTAAGTGGTCTGTGGAATGAAAGCCGTGACTCACACACACTCTCAATCCCATTCCCATCTGCAATAACATTGGCCTGTGTTACTGTGCGGATAGTGCCATTATATAGTTTAGCCACTAGGTGGCACTGGACTTCATTGCATCTGGGAGGAGTCAGGAGTTTCCTGTTCCTCTTATGTCCTTGTTGAAGAGAGACAACAAAGCTGACTGATAGGTCTTTCAGCCAGTGGAGGGAGACTTCAGGCTTGTGGGATCTACTTTTTTACTAGAACCTTCAAGTTGACCAACAGGAGCCAGATGCAAAATGGTAGCTCATGGCTCACAGACAATTATCTACTGAACCCCATTGGGTGAATGCCTTTTGTTCAACAACTGGAAATTGGAGAACCTTGCGAATCCACTGTAAATTGCCCAGAGATCTGCCAGTAGATCCTACTCTACCTTCTCCCATCCCTCCTCTAAGCCTTTCATGATACTTACTTATAAAGGGTACATAAGATATTTACCTGCAACAAGTAAGAATATCTTCCCCATTTCAGACGTATCTGTTGTATTTTTGTGCTTGTGTATTATGTAGTAGCCAGTATCCATGTTGGTTAGATTAATGATGTGCAAGGAGCAATCCAGGTTTATGGTCTCCCGCCCGGTGTAGGCAACTCCATGATGATGTTCAGAAGTTGGCGGTGGCCAGTAGATCGAAATTTCATTCTTCTCAGACATTTGCTCATGAAACCAGCAGCAGGAGGAAACGTCGTCCATCTTTCCCGCTGGCATTAGGGTGACTTCTTTTCCTACCACAGGTAACCACGGTTCCACTGTGACAGCAATACTAATGGTCTCGGCTTGAGTCAACAGGAAGCAGGAAGAAGTCAAGATGTGGCCTGTCGGAGTGGGGGGCAGAGGAGAGGGAAGAGGTAGCCATCAGTTCAAGGAAGAGGCCCACAGGCCGGGCAAGGGACAGACATTCAGTTTCAAGTCTAACACCAAGGAAGGATAACAAACAGCAACGCTTGCACTTTTATGATCAAAGTATCAGGAAAGGATTCCAAATTCATACTGCTAAGAAAAAGGGAGAAAGGGATATTTTATTAGGAATGGGTGAAATCACCTGTGTCCAATTTGTTGGCCGCGTGCCACGCCACCACTCGGCCACACTTGTGGTGCTGCACAAGCATCTTTTGCGGCTCACCAAGCGTCTGACAACATCGCAGGCCCATCTGCTCTCGTCCGGAGCCTCCATTGTACACAACAATGAAGGATCCGGAAATTGCATAATTTCCCCCACTTGTGTAAAGGGTGGCCATAAAGGCACTCCTTGGGTGCAGGGCTGGGCAAAGCTGGTAGTAGGCCTGGGCCAGATGGGAAATGTAGATTTCAAACTGCTCATTAAGTATTTTTTTAATCAGTTCTAAATACATATGAACTAGAACTTTTATTTAAGATGTATACAAGTCATCACTTCTTCACACTTAGAAATGCTTTACGTGCTTTTCTTTGGGCAAATTCATCAACAACAATAGAAAAACCAAGCAACTTTGCCCAGGGGGACTCGGAATGCCCCCCCTCAAAATCGTAGGCCCATGCCAACCGGCTCCTCCTCTGTCCAGCTCTGCTTGGGCGGCGTGGGCGCTTGACCCGTGAGCCAGCGAATGCGCTGCGAGTGCCCAACTGGATCCAGGGAGGTGGGCACAACAAGGGAGTCCATCAGACCCTCAGACCCAGTTGGATGTCCACGACATCCCTATATTTTATCACTTCTGTTTTTCCATGAATCATTGTTGTGTCATCTTCTCAGGATTTGAGAGGCCTGGCTTGCATGGAGGCAGCCGTTAGTCATGCCAGCTCTTTATAAAGAGCTCGTCTCTCTAAGCTACCGTTTAAGACCTGAGTCCCCCCCACACACACACCATCACTGTGTCAGCGCCCCCTTCTCACATCCCCAATAGCGTCCCAATTCCCTCACCTGCTAGAAGGAACATTGGCCAGCGTCTCTCACACCTTGAGGCCCCCCCACTGCCAAGCGGTGTCTGCATGATATTCCTGCCACCCTTGGGAGCATCTTGGACATCCTGGCAGGTTATCTTTGAGCCCAGCAGGGTGCCTGGGCTCCCTCCATGTTCTATGTGACTGGGAGACCCAGCCAAGCCCACCCACTCACCGCTCACTCCAGGTCTCCTCCACTTCAGTTCAGGATGCCATATTGCCAGGTGCTGCCCCCCCCCATTGTGAACTCTCAGGTAGCAGGAGGAGGTAATAAAGCAGAGGTGTGAGCTATGGGGAGCTGAGGGGGTAAGAAACCCCATGGTGGGAGTGGGGGGAACCCAATTGACAGGTTGACTGTAGATGTGTACATCTGCTCAGGGTTTTAGGCCCAGGGGGGTTGTTATCTTAAGGGTCATTATGCCCCTCCCTTTTCTGAATTTTGATCTTTCAACAACAACAATGTTCCAACCCAGTGTTCCAAGCATGAGTGCAAACCACTTGGGTAATGGACAAGCCTGACACCCTTATTTTAAGAGGCTTAGCAGCACCCCAATGAGCCACTGGTCAACCCACTTGAGGTAGAACCCTCACTATCTACTCATATACCTTCCAGGCCTGAAAATTCAGCCCTGCCTGCAACCTCAGAGTGTGAGGATGGCTCATGTACAGCTTCTTCTGACACCCAGCCATTTGGGAGCGTCAGGCTACAGAAATAACCACGGTCCCTTTTAAGGCTACAGCTAGCATCCAATGGAGGACAGGGCTTCTGAAAGTACTGGGCCAGCCAGCCATTTTAAGACCTCAGTTGCTCACACTCCACTTGCTGAGACAACAGCTCTCCCTGTGAGGAAACACTCCAGTCAGTAGCCCCCACAGTGTGCTGTCCAGGGTCCTGATCATTCCTTACCTCGCTGTGACTCTGCTGTGGCATTACCAGTCATGACCCCTTTCTGACTGCCATTGAACCATTTGGGAGTGCACATCATGGTACAGGCATGGGTCAACACAGCTAATTCCATTTTTGGACATCCCTTTGGGTGTGGTGATGGATACAGTCATGATGAGTGTCTGCACTTCAGAATCTCCCACTACATCATGGGTTCAGTTTTTTCTTTGTTTGTTTGCATATTGGGGGGCTGGCATTTGGTGCTCCACAGCCTCATTTTCTGTGGAGGTTGGTAGCTTCGATGTCAGTGGAACAGTGAATCTGCTCCGGGTTTCAATCAGAACCACTCTAAAGGAGCTATCCAAGGTGCTTTGCAAAGCAGTATGCCCACCAGCCATGGTCAATGCTTCAAACGTAGGCATATTTATACACCGTAAAGGGATGTTTAAGGCTACTTCTGTTAGTGGGACCATGGTCTTTCACCCTGACTTTCAGCAGAGCTGAAAGTTGGTCACAGTTGGGTTTAACTTACAAAATCCAAGAGCACAAGAAAGTGAATGGTATAGAATGATACGGCCAGATATATTTTAAACACCCTATTCCTTATGCTGTCATGCTCTTCTTGGATTTCAGACCTTCTCTACATTAAGCAAAAATCCTGCATCCTTACTGGGCTTTCTTCTTCTGGAGTCTTTCTGGTTTTACAATAGGCAAACAGGTGATTTGGAATTGAAAACTTCCTTGGCAATGCTCTATATTTTCAGTGAAATACCACTATCTAGTGGCTGTATTGTAGTGCTACTTCAGCATTAAACACTGCCGACAGAGTGCTATTTACTTTTATTACAGTTTATCTCCAATCTTTTTGAAAGTGGGATAAAAGGGGGGAAATGTGGAAGAGGTCCTGGAGGTTGACAACATCATGTAAAGGATCCGTGAGTGACCAATCATGAACGTGGAATAAATCACTCATATAAAGAAGCTCTTAGCCCATGGTACGGTTTGCAAATGAGCACTGGCATTTTCATCTGGATGTAGATCTTTCCCCCAGAAGAAGAACCATCACCTCGTTGGCTTATTTACCTATTTATGAATTAACATATTAGTTGTCTTTCTACAAAACTGTTCAAGGTGTCAATAATAATATGCTTTATATCATAGTTTTAAGCTTTTACATTTTATATTGTACATATATTATGATGCATTTTGACATTTAAATTGCTGTGACCTGCCCAGAGAGCTTCAGATATTGAGTGATATAGAAATGTTATTTATTTATTACATTTCTATACCACCCAACAGCCAGAGCTCTCTGGGCAGGTCACAAAAATTAAAACAATTCAAAGTATAAAACAACAGTATAAAACCATAATATAAAATACAATATAAAAGCTCAACCAGATAAAAACAGCAGCAATGCAAATTACAAATTTAAAACACCAAGTTAAAATTTATTTATAGACTGTTAAAATGCTGGGAGAATAAAAAGGTCTTCACCTGGTGTGTAAAGGCATATAATGTAGGTGCCAAGCGAACCTCCTTAGGGAGCTCATTCCACAGCCGGGGTGCCACAGCAGAGAAGGCCCTCCTCCTGGTAGCCACCTGCATCATTTCCTTTGGCAGGGGCTCGCAGAGAAGGACCTCTGAGGATGACCTTAGGGTCCGGGCAGGTACATACGAGAGGAGGCGTTCCTTCAGATAACCTGGCCCCAAACCGTTTAGGGCTTTAAATGTTAATACCAGCACTTTGAATCAGGCCCGGACCTGGACTGGTAGCCAATGAAGCTGGAAAAGGACTGGCATGATGTGGTCTCATTGGCCAGTCCCTGTTAGTAACCGTGCTGCCCTGTTTTGTACCAGTTGAAGTTTCCGGACTGTTTTCAAAGGCAGCCCCACGTATAACGCATTGCAGTAATCCAAACGAAAGGTTATCAGAGCATGGATAACTGTAGCGAGGCTATCTCCGTCCAGATAAGGGCGCAGTTGGTATAACAAAAATATATAAATATTAATTCTATAAGTCAGACTTGCACTATAATGTTGCACTACGAGGTAATCCTGTTTAGGGTTCCAGTGAGTCCTGTTTCTTTCATCCCATCTCTGTCCCCCATTTTCCACCTTCCAATAAAAATGAGACAGCATTCTGTGTCAACTGAGCATGCTCGGTACTCACGTTGCTGCTTTTGTTCATCCTCCCCCTGCCCTTAGGGGTCCCCCGCTAGCCTGCAGTACCTAAGGATCCACATATTCATGGCTGAAGTTGGTGCTATTGTAGCATCTGCTTAGCCATCTTTCTATTATATAAACTCTGTGAGGCAGAGGAATATGGAGAGACCAATCACTGCCTAAAGAAAGTGGCTACAGTCAAAACTGGGAACTGGAGGCTTTAATTTCATCAGCAGATATGGTGGCTTTTTCTGCCCTTGGGGGTGTGGATGGGTGCTGGTGTTTCGGAGCCATCAGAATGCTGTTGATTATTTCGTCATGATTTCCATGTATATGGTGCTCCTCTTCTGGAGGACAGGTGGTAGGAGGGGCTGGGTGATGCTGTTTCAGACTTCAAATCCGACAATATTCTGGACGAGGACGTTCATGTTCTTTACATGGAAGAGAGAGAGAGAGAGAGAGAGTCTAGAATCAGACCATGGAAGCCAGACATGGAGGAATACACACTCCACCATCCTTGCCTCCAAAAATCTGGCAAGCAACTCTTATTTATTTATTTACAATATTTATGTATCGCTCTAGATCTAAAATAGATATACTCTTACAGCCCAGGGGATGTCACATCCTTCTCCAAATCATTCAGACCAGACCCAAGCCTTCCCCCACCCACTCCAAAAAAGAGCTTCCTTAAAGGAAGTCCACGGACTCCCACTGACACCAAAAGGTGGGAATGGAAGCCGGGAGCTCTGATTTCCAATTTCCATGGGTTGGGGCCACATGCTGCAGAATGAATAGTCTAACGGGGTACAACAGATGGTACCGCTTCAGGCTGCTGCTGGGGAAACCACCTTGGGAATAAATGCACCCCTACATATTATCTCTCCCACACACACACACCTTCACACACTGTATAAAGAAATCTAGCACATCTGGGGGGGGAAGAGTCTGCATAGTCCTTTTCTTGCTATGTTTGGCCTTTGCTAGACCTAAATGAAAATCCGGGCGAGAGGAGGGGAGATCCTGCGATGCAACTATTGCGGGATCTCACCATAGGCTAGACGTCAGGTGCGACGAGGAGAGCCGTCGTGCCCGCCATTTTTTTTCAAGGACCGGATGCGCACGAACGCTTGTGCGCGCAGGTAAGGTTTTTTTAAAGGTTTCCCCGATCCCCCCAACCTGCCCCCGATCTCCCCACCCTGCCCTCGATGGGCGCAGTGCTCGTGGGGAGTGCTGAGCCCCATGTGCGGCTCCCGGCTCCTCATGAGTAATTGCATGCGGAGCCAGAAAAAACTGCTTACATGGGCCACACCCTCGCAGTCTCAGGCTCAGCCCGAGACCACAGGAAATACTGCGGCAAAAGTGGTGCCCACTATCCCAGGGCAAGTTCAACCACAGCTTTTAAAGCTCAACTAAAAACTTTTCTTTTTCCTAAAGCTTTTAAAACTTGATGTTGTGCAGACTTCTACTGTTACTTTCTACTGTTAGTTTTTCCCTACCCTGTGCCTGCTTACCCTTCCCTGTACCTGTTGGCATTCTCTTCCCCTCCTTATTGTTTTACTATGATTTTATTAGATTGTAAGCCTATGCGGCAGGGTCTTGCTATTTACTGTTTTACTCTGTACAGCACCATGTACATTGATGGTGCTATATAAATAAATAATAATAATAATAATAATAATAATAATAATAATAATAATAATAATAATAATCCCTGCCTGAGCCCAGGATCCCCTGTGCGTCATCTGGACGCACAGGGGCGATCCGGGTATCAGCCCAGGATAACTCCTCATCTAGCTAAGGCCTCAGTTTTAGGCTTGCGAGGAGTTTCATTACTTAGGGGAGCTTCAGAAATGCGATGTCCTGACTGCAGATGGAAATGGCACAGTCCATTCTGCCATCCCAGGACGGCGTCACCTCTGGTCCACTTCATTCCATTGCAGGTGTAAATCCAGACGTTTACAACATGTTTCCTGCTAGGATGGTTGAGCCCATGGAGGACATGTGTCAGGGCTGACCCACAGGCAGCAATCTGCAATGAGCCGGAAGTTGGGAACCATGATCCTTCGGTTCATTTTTGCCTTGATGGAGTTCCACAGCGCATATGACACAACTGTGTTTGTGAGCTGAGCTGCGGGCTTTTCCCTGAGTTCCAGGAACTTTTGTTGCATTCTCACACAAACACACACACACAGAGAGAGAGGTTCTGCAGTTTGCCCAACCCTATGAGCGTTTTGCGCAACTTGCAGCCAGATTTGCACAAATTGCAGCTGAACTTTGCAGATACTTACTCAGGCAACATTTGAGAGCTTGGATTCGGTGGTGGCTCCATTTTCTCCACACTATGGAAAGAAAGGGATCTTAAAGGAGTACACTGGGCTGGCATCTCCCCCTACACACAACCAGCAGTTCTCCTCCCCTCCTTTCCAGTCCTTTCCACAACACCCCTCCCCGCCACCCCGTCCATCACTGAGGCCGTTCCCCCAGGGAGGGCAAGGGAGGTGCGGCATGCACCAGTCGTTCGACGTAAGAAAAGCCCTGCTGGATCAAGCCAAAGGACCATTCAGTCCAGCAACCAGCCCACTCAGATGCCTTCAGGAAGCCCACAAGCAGAGCTTGAAGACAGGGATCCCCATCCGTGCCAGCTCTAGCTTTTGGAGGGCACTTGGCCAATGCACCCTTAGTGGGCCTCCTCCCTTGGTGAGTCTACATTCTCACCGCCATTGTCACCGGCTGCTTTTGCTCCTTCTCCTCTTCCTCAACATGGCTACCATTTGCTTGCTTGACAGGCAAGGAGCCAATGAGCAAGTAGGCAATGGCCTCTCCTGCACCTCCTTCTTACCACCACCATTGTCTAAGCCAGAGCAGGTGAACAAGCAGGTTGCACTGGTGAAGAGGAGGAGCAACTCCCAGGGCCCCTGATCAGTTGGCCCCTGCTGGGGTGTGGCCCTCAGCAGGTGCCCGGCCATGCCTACCCCAAATGCGCTTCCTGGGCCCCCACCCCAGCCCACCGTCATTCCCCTGCCACTGCTTTGCAGTGGCGTACATCCTCTGAACACAGAGGTTCCATCTCCCCATCCTGATGTCCAACCTGAGTGACCCCTGCCACATGCACACGTTCATTCCCAAAGATGGAGGTGGCTTCCTGGGGAGCATTGACCTGCCCCTGATATTCTAAAAGTACAGAGGGAGGGAGCTGGTTTTCTCAAAGGGGATCACCCCAGCTCCATCCTCCAGGCCTAGAACTTACAGGATTTCAGAATGATGGCTGACAGGCATTTGAGATACAGTTGCATCCCTGAGGAAAGAGTGGAAAAGAGCAAAGAGTCAGAAGCTTCCTTTGCCCAGGGGCTTATTTACATAAGCAACCACTGGCCCTCTTTCTAGGGTGGCCAGATGCCCTCTTTCACTGAAGGCAGACCTCTCTTTGAAGCACTGCCACCAGATCATTCTCCATACGAAGGCATCACCTGTTTGAAGGACTGCCCAGCCCAGTTCCAGGTTAAAGAGAACAAGCCCTAAGAACTGTTGCCCATCCAGGGAGCACCTGGACAGCAGGAGGAAAAGGCAGGTGCACAGGGACCTCGTCACAGCCTTCCAAAGCACGGTGAGATGTACTGCATGTCTATTTGAATCATAATAATTATTTGTAAATTTCCATCCATGTGTAAGAATTAGCATATGAAAAGGTTATGCAAATCACAGTCCTTGCAAATCGCCTGCACTCTTACCAGGCTTTCTTATTCTGGAGTCTTTCCAAGTTTACTATGGGCTTCTTTAGATGGCAACCAACGACAACTATGTGATTTGTAATTGAAAACATCCCCTTTCAGCAATGCTCCATAAAGTTCAATGAGACAGCGGCATCTAGTGGCTGGATTATAGTGCAACGCTGACTTTACACACTGGGGATATCCCGCAAAAAATTTAAATAGTGCATTACCTCTGATCTTTTCTAAAGCGTGATTACCGGGGGAAGGCGTGGGAGACTGCCTGGTGGTTGACAGCATCCTGTAAAGGACGCACAAACTTCCATCAATGGCCAATCATGAGCATGCAATAAATGGCTCATGAGGAGAAGTACTAAGTGGCCACCCTATCTATTTCCTCCACCCTTCTTGGGCTGGAATGCCAAAAGACTGATTGTCCTTTTCTTCCATCTCTTTAACCAAAAGAACAACCACCCCTCTTGGCTTTTAAATGAGTGGTGGATGGGGCTATTGCGGAGTAAATGAACTCAGACAGCAGAGCAGAGCAATGTGGAATAGAAAAAAAAGGGGTTGCTCAACTGGCCATCCCTTTTACGTCCCTCTTTTCTGAACATGGAGGCAGTAGTCCTGAATTGGCGGAGGCGCGGCCATAGAAGTAATTTCAATAAACTAACGTAGAAACAAAAATACATTCAAACAATAAAGTAAGTATTCAATCAATATTACCTTGGAGGAGGACCGCCCGCAAACTGATATGTAAACATCCCTACGAGGAAAGCAAGCCCAACAAAACAGGAAGCCACAATCCCTACGGTGGCAATTGGGCTAACGGCCTTTGGGGCTGGCATTTCACCTGAAGACACAAGGAAAGACTGGGTGAGAACCTGGAAGGGGAACTCCCATGATGCTTTGCTCCAGTTTTTCTTAAGCTTATTGGTAATCCCCATCCGCTCCATCAGTGCTATCATCTACCAGCTGAATTGGCCCAGCCTGGTTTCCAGGTTCCCTAAAGCCATCTTTCTTTCCCATTCCCATTCCTCCCTCATTGTGAAGTCCACTCATCTGCTAGTGAGCTGGTACATCAAGGCTAAGAGCATGAGCTGAGAATGTCAAACCTCACTTCAGCCAAGAAGTTCATCAAGCATGAGGACATAAGGACATCAGAAGAGCCCTGCTGGATCAGACTTAGGGTCCATCTAGTCCAGCACTCTGTTTTCACAGTGGCCAACCAACCATCGGCCAGGGACCAACAAGGCAGGACCAACAAGGCAGGACAGCACCCTCCCACCCATGTTCCCCAGCAACTGGTGCACACAGGCTTATTGCCTCGAATACTGGAGGTAGCACACAACCATCAGGGCTAGTAGCCATCGATAGCCCTCTCCTCCAGGAATTTATCCAGCCCCCTTTTAAAGCCACCCAAATTGGTGGCCATCACTACATCTCGCAGTAGCAGATTCCATAGTTTAACTCTGCGCTGTCTGAAGCGTCCTTCCTTTTATCCGTCCCGAATCTCCCACCCATCAGCTTCATGGAATGATTCCAGGTTCTAATATTATGGGAGGAGGGATATCTCCCTATCCACATTCTTCACGCCATGCAGACCCAGAAGAGAGCAGGATTCTCTCCATCTTAGCCCCAGCCTCTACTTTTTTGGGCAATCCGGTCGGCATAGTTTCAGCACTTTGATGCTACGACATGCCACAGATGCTGTTGCAGCAACATCAAAATCGGTTGCTGCGGGTGCATGTGGTGGTGGTGGTGGGGTGTGTGAATGGCTTGTGTGCACACCCTTGCTCTATGCCACAAACTGAAATTGAACCAGTTCTGGAGGTGCGCTGAACCAATTACCCAAGCTTTACCCCCCCCTGGGCCAGAATCAGACTGGAACAAATCTAGGAGCAGCTGTACCAGGACCAGAACTGAATCATACAAATTAGTGGATTGATTTCCTTTTCCCAAGCCAGGGTAGAAGAGTGAGGACTACCCTTTTTCTTCAGTTCTAAGACACGCTTTCTTCCCCAATATAAACATCTCTAAAAATGGGGTGCGTCTTAGAATCGCAGGTATGTCTTAGGTTTTTTTTTCTTCCTGTTGGTAGTACTGAAATTAGTGTGCATCTTAAAATCGATGGCATCTTACAATCAAAGAAACACGGTATGTGCAGGGCTAAGATATTTGCTGCCTGAATCAAAACAGAAAGCCAAGATGGCAGCCCCCCCCCCGCCCACTCCGCCCTCTTCCATTCCACTTGCAGAATCTTTCTTCAACACTGGCAGAGACGACCCCCTCCATTTGCCTGGGATAATCGTCAATCATGGGTGAAGGGAGATTCAGAGGGAACGGTAGGAGCCACTCACCCCCTCTGTCTGTCCTGCCTGAGGCACTCTGCCTAAGGATAGGGCCTGCCCTGTTTATGGGTGGGGGAAAAGAAGTATATAGAGTAGTTACCTTGGACAAACAAGGCTATCTCCCCTACTTCAGAGGCATCAGCTGTAGTTTTGTATATTGCGTAGAAGTCGATGTCTGCAACCCCAATATTTTTGATTTTCAAGGCACAGTCTGAACCGATAGACTCCCTGCCTGTGTAGGCTTCTTTATAATCCACCGTAGAATTAATTGCTATATAAGTCAGGATCGGAAAATACTTAATCTTGTCCCCTCGATACCAGCTACAGGAAATGACACCTTTGTTGCTTCCTCTTGGGATCAGGCTGATGTCTATCCCTATGACAGGATACTCTGGTGTCTTGTCAATCGTAATGGTAACGTTCTTAGCGGCTTGATGTAACTTGAAGCAAGATGAACTTGAGATGTAAGCTGTGGGGGTGGGGGGTAGGGAGGAAAAGATTCAGTTCAGAGAAGAGGCCACCAGTGAGGGAGGAAGCAGCAGCCAGGCACCTCTCCACCGTGCCTGGGTCCAGCTCCAGCCGAGAGCCCCCTCCCTCCTCCTACCAACTGTCTCTGCAGAGGCCACCAGTGAGGGAGGAAGCAGCAGCCAGGCACCTCTCCATCGTGCCTGGGTCCAGCTCCAGCTGAGAGCCCCCTCCCTCCTGCTGCCAACTGCCAACTTTAACTGCTGAACTTTGCAAATAAGAT
This sequence comes from Elgaria multicarinata webbii, assembly GCF_023053635.1. NCBI lineage: Eukaryota > Metazoa > Chordata > Lepidosauria > Squamata > Anguidae > Elgaria > Elgaria multicarinata. The sequence goes on along the minus strand of NC_086183.1, from coordinate 28,739,546 downwards.
TGTAGTGCCTGAATTTGCTTTCCTTCCCCCCCCTCCTCCTCCTCCTCCCTCCCAATCCCCTTTCCTTTTGTGTCATGTCTTTTAGATTGTAAGCCTGTGGGCAGGGACTGTCAAGAAATACTTTTGTAAGCCGCCGTGAGAGCCTTTTTTGCCTGAACGGCGGGATAAAAATGCTTAAATAAATAATAAATAAATAAATAAACGTCAGGTAGGAATAACAAGAGGCACCCACCCATGCCATTTTATTTATTTATTATATTTATATTCCTCCTTTTTTCCTCCAAGGAACCCAGGGTGGCGTACATAATCCTGTTCTCTATTTTATCCTCTTGACAACAAACAACCCTTTGAGGTAGATCGGGCTGAGAGCCTGTGACTGGCCCAAAGTCACCCAGTGAGCTTCCGTGACTGAGTGGGGATTAGAACCCAGATCTCCTGACTCCCAGTCCAACCTCCACACCACACTGCCTCTCTCTTTTACAATCAAGAAGCCAGGAAGAGCTTCTGAAATCTCGCTCCTGAGGAAAGAGATGGATAAAGGTGTGTGTGTGTGGGGTACTTTTACACCATTCTTATATTTTTCAAACTACGTTCTCTAGGGTGACCATATGAAAAGGAGGACAGGGCTCCTGTATCTTTAATGGTTGTATTGAAAAGGAAATTTCAGCAAGTGTCATTTGTATATATGGAGAACCTGGGGATATTTCCTCTTCATCACAAGAGTGAAAGCTGCAGGTGCCCTGCCCTCTTTTAAATCTGGCCACTCTAGTATAGCTCCTGCACCTTTAACTGTTGTGATGAAGCTGGAATTTCACCAGGTTCTCCATATATACAAATGACCCCTGCTGAAATTCCCTTTTCTATGCAACTGTTAAAGATACAGGAGCCCTGTCCTCCTTTTCATAGGGTCACCCTAGTTCTGACGGTTGTATCATCATCTTGGAATGTAGAAGGTGTGGACTACCTGAGGAGGCAACCCTTGAACTCAGGCCTGCTCTGAGCTGCAATTTTAGATCCCAGTCCAAATAGATCACACACACACACACACACACACACACACACACACACACACACACACTCAAAACGCCAATTCCCTGCCCCCCACCCACCTACCCAGAGTCTTCTCACCTGCCAGAAGCAGTATCAGCCAAGCTCTTCTACTCCCAGAGGGGGTTCCTGCTGCTTGGAAGATGTTCCTGACACTCGTGGAGGTAGCAGGAGTTTTGACATCATGGGAGATGAACTTTATGCCAGGCCAGATGCCTGGATTCCTCCCATGTCCTTTGCCTCCAGCATCTGCCCCCCAGAGGATCCCATCCATCCACTCCCCACCCATCCCAGCCTCACTTCCCCCTAAGCCTAGGGTGCCTCCTTGTCACTCCCACTCACTTCCCACCCCCTTGTCAACACCTCAGTAATAGGAAGATGTCATAAAGCAGACGTCTGAGCTATGGTGAGCTGTGGGGTGGGGGGAGAAGCACTTGGGGGCTTGTTCACTTGACACAGATAAATTGGATATTTGTATATCAGCCAGAGCTTGTAGCTCAGGGTAGGTGTGAGCTATTTGAGCTTTATCACACCAGCGTTATACTGTGCAATCACTACGAATTGCGTGCAAAGGGCTCCGAAGTTTTCTAGCTTCTGCTTTTATTGTGAAGTACTCTGAAGTTTCCCATCTAATAATCTGCTTTTATTGTGAAGTACTCTGAAGTTTTCCAAATTGTAATCTGCTTTGACTGTAAAGTACTCCCATGCATCCTGCTTTAATTGTGCTATAAAGCCAAAAGACCCGACCTATTTTGCTACTACTTTTAGAGCGAATCATTTGTTGTTTTCCGAGCAGCCACTGGGGGGTGCAGGAGCAGGATTTGATACTTTTAAGCTTCAAATTAAAAAAATGCTTACAGCTGCGTAAGTTTTAAAGATAAAGACATCAAAATTGGCACAGTAATAGATTTTAAGGAGAGCTTTAAGCACACCAAATCTGAATCAGATTGGGTCATCTGTTGATTTTTATGATTTTTTTTTTTTACATTTCCCCCCTTAAACCCTTTTCCTGGTATGCAAAGGATCTTAGGAGCGGTGCCACCCAGGGTGTGATTTAGCTAGCAACAACAACAGCTTAGCGCTGTAGGGGATAATTCGAGGGAAACAGGTACATGGGATGAAGCTATCAATCTGCTCAGGATGAGGTAGCAACCAGGAGAGAGCTGCCATCTTCACCATAGGCAGACAGCCTGCTTTCCTCTTATTTCACTGTTGGCACAAATAGGTAAACATGTGAGCTGCTTAGGGGTTTTATTACATCTAGCAGCATATAAATATTACAAATAAGTTAATGTTCCTGGTGGTTCCACATGGACCTGTTAGGAACTGTGAGGTCTCTGAGGATGAGGAGTCTGGGGATGAAGAGCCACAGGCTGGAACCAGTACCAGCATGGTCAAGCAGCAGCCAGCAGAGGCTTCATCCAGCACGAACTTAGAGGAAGAGCTAGCAGATTTGTTACCCGTGCCATCGTTCAAACAGCAAAGGGCGGAGAAGGAGGCTTTACGCAGATCCAAGCGGATTGCTAATAAACGCCAGCTAAACAGTGAACAGCTGTGATGCTGAGCTGGTGTATTTAGGTAGCAGTGCGCAGGCCAGGAGTTTGTCAGAGCTTATCTGGTTTGCCTGGGAAAGTTCTGGACCGTGAAACCTTGACCATGCCGTGTTTCTGCTGGATCGTTTGGACTACGGACTTCTTGGACCCTGTGACTCTCTCCTGTCCTTGGAAACCTGGACTGGCTTATGGACTCTCGTGACTCTTTCTCTTGTACCCTTGGAACCCTGGACTGATTTATGACTCTGGCTTGGACTTTTGCGTGAGCACTAAGAAACTGTTCTATTTATGTTTGATTTGTATGTGAACAATACACAGTATTATTTAGCTCGTTAAGTGCTGTGTTGTCTGGTTCTTGGCAGGCTTCCCAGTCTGGGCACACTGCCCACGGAGATAAGCGAAAGTGGCTGGTTGCAGATGTGTAATCTCAGGACAGGACCTGTGGTCCAACTGGAGTCCACCAGGAGAAGAGCCTTCAATGTGGTGGCCCCCTTCCCCATGGAATTCCCTGCATTTGGAAGTCAGGCAAGCACCAGCACTTCCTGAAAATATTGTTGTATCAGGAAGTTTTCCTTGAGTGACCGGCCGCCTTTACCAGGACCCGGGTTTTATCAGAACTCTATTTCTTTTTTAAAATAGTAATTTTGAAATAGGGCATTTTTATTTTTTTATCCTATTGGTTGTTCACCACTCCGAAATCTTTGGATGTGGAGTGGTATATAAACGTTGCAAATAAATAAGTGATAAAGATAAAATAAATAAAATACACACAGGTAGGTGAGCCAAGTGGCCAGGTAGGTGATAGTGGCCGGGTGTGTGTGTGTGTCTCTGGATTTAAATCACTGGAAACCCACCGTCAAACCTCAGTTCTGAACTGAAAGGAGATATTTTATTAAACTATTGTTTTCCCAAAATCTGGGAACTTTTTTCCTCTCCCCAACTCCTGTCCCAATAAATAGAAAGTTGTGCAAATTGCAGTCAGTATTTTTGTAACTGTGAAAATTACAGCTGGAATTTGTACAAATTATGCAATTTGCATGCGCTGTGCGCCAAGGACTCACAAACAGGACATGGTGCAACAGCACCCTTCCATCCATGTTCCCCAGCAACTGGTGTACATAGGCTTAATGCCTCTGATACTGGAGGCAGCACATAGCCACCAGGACTAGTAGCCATTGGCCTTAGCTAGACCTAAGGATTATCCCGGGATCATCCCGGGGTCGTCCCTCCCTGCTCCCGGGATATCCTGTGTGTCATTTACATGAACAGGGATGACTCCAGGATGATCCCGGGATAAACCTCAGGTCTAGCTAAGGCCATGGATAGCCTTCTCCTCCAGGAATTTATCCACCCCCCTTTTAAAGCCATTAAAATTGGTGGCCATCCTGACATCTAACTATGTTGTGATGGCCACCAAGTATGACTAACATAGAATCAACCTCTTTACGCTGGCTGCCAATTTGTTTCCAGGCAAAACCTAAAGACCTGGTTCTTACCTTTAAAGCCCTACAAGGTCTAGGTCCAAGATACCTTAGGAAGCATCTCCTCCCCTGTGTTCCAGACCACCACTTAAGGTCCTCTTAGGGTCATCTGCTGAGACTGCAGAAGGTGAGATTGGCAGCCATGGGCCAGAGGGCCTTTTCCTTTGCTGCCCCTCAGCTGTGGAATGCACCAGCTAACTTCATTGAATGTCTCTAAGCAGGCGTCAATGTCTATGATTCTGCCTGGCCTTCCCTTTTTAGAAACTTATTGTGCTTTTTATATTGTATTTTGTATTTGTGTTTTTAGATAGTAGGTTGTTTTATTATGCTCTTCATGGTTTTAATTTTTGTGAACCACCCAGAGAACTTTGGCTATTGGGCGGTATAAAATATGTAATAAATAAATAAATAAATAAATAATCTATTCTTTTATGTTGTATCGTTTTATGGATTGTTTTATCCTGTTTAAATGTTCTTAGCTTTGCATGCTGCCTAGAGTATTTTCTGCATAGGTGGAATACAAATGGAATAAATCAATAAACATTACAAAATTATAATTAGGGCATTAATTAAAACACAAGAAAGAGAATGATCAGGATGGATATATTTTATATGCCACATTTCTTATCAGAGTCTTTGGCTGCCCCCTGCTGTCTTTTGCCTTCCGGCTTACGGTGCTATCATGAGAAATGATGCATTTTTGCTTGGTTATAAATTCCTGGTTAGGCCTCATCTAGAGTATTGTGTCCAGTTCTGGGCTCCACAATTCAAGAAGGATGCAGACAAGCTGGAGCGTGTTCAGAGGAGGGCAACCAGGATGATCAGGGGTCTGGAAACTACGCCCTATGAAGAGAGGCTGAAAGAACTGGGCATGTTTAGCCTGGAGAAGAGAAGATTGAGGGGAGACATGAGAGCACTCTTCAAATACTTAAAAGGTTGTCACACAGAGGAGGGCCAGGATCTCTTCTCGATCCTCCCAGAGTGCAGGACATGGAATAAGGGGCTCAAGTTAAAGGAAGCCAGATTCCGGCTGGACATCAGGAAAAACTTCCTGACTGTTAGAGCAGTGCGACGGTGGAATCAGTTACCTAGGGAGGTTGTGAGCTCTCCCACACTAGAGGCCTTCAAGAGGCAGCTGGACAACCATCTGTCAGGGATGCTTTAGGGTGGATTCCTGCATTGAGCAGGGGATTGGACTAGATGGCCTTGTAGGCCCCTTCCAACTCTGCTATTCTATGATTCTATGATTCTATGATCTCCCTCTCAGAAAAGAACCACTCCTAACAATGCACTCCCTTGGGTGCTCTGTTTCCCCATCCAGTTAGGTTCAAAGAGCCTAACAGGGCAATTATCCTCATAAGTATGTTAAAAAGTCAGCTGATCATTTGTATTATTTAATCCTCGTGAGGTTCTGGTGTCCAGAAAGTGGGAAAGAGGCAAGAATGGTAGAAGCTATGTATTTATAAGCCTGAAAGGCATAGCCTGATTCACTTACTTAGTCATGAATGAACTTATTCTAATTGCCTTTCTACAAATCTATTCATGGTGACCCCGAATAATATTATCTATGATAATGTTATGCTAGAGAGCGTAATATAGAGAGCCCCATCCCATCAGTCCCTGCAAAAGAGCATGAATACAATTTAAAATAGACATTCAGTGCTTTTATTTCAACAGTGGATATTTGGGGCCTTTCCCCTATCCCTTAGGGTTCGGGGGGGGGGGTGTTTGTATAAAGGTTGATGCTTAAAAACCCATTGGAATGTCCTCGGATATTTTGTTATGAGTTCCATGAAGCCCTGTTCTTGGGCATAGCGGCATAAAGACCATGGGGCTAACAGATGCTGTTTCAGACTTCGGTGCTGACAATATCCTGGTCTATGATCACCTTTCTATTTTCACCTGGAAGAAAGCCAGTCTAGAATTAGAAGATGGTACCCAGAACTTGAAACATCCACATCATGCCATCCTTATGAGAACCTGGAAGTCTAGTTCTCTAACCCATATATATATATATATATATATATATATATATATTTCTGCCAAAGAGCTTCCTTAGTGGAATTTTGACTTCCATTTTCCATGATCTGAAAGGTCACATGTAACTGAATGAGGTGTCAGAGTCCTGAAGGGGTAGAATGGACTATACCACATCAGACTGCTGGTGGGAACACCATTTTGGAATGCTTCCTCATATAATAAAACCAGGTCCAAACTACAAATTGATTGCTTCCAGGGATAAATTTCCCTTGATCAATTTTCCCCTCATCCAAATAATAATAATAATAATAATAATAATAATAATAATAATAATAATAATAATAATAATAACGAGAGCTGTCATTTGTATTACTCTCCTTGCTGTATACGACTTGCAAATATACAAAACATTAAAACAATATGGTTTCCATAGCACACTAAAGAAATCGACAGACGAATTCTAACTCTCTAGATGAACTTTCCTAATTTCAATCAACAGCATTGACAAATTTAAGATAAACCCCGCTGGGCCACAGAGCGCTTGAGTCCCCCAGCTTCCTGTCGCAGTGGGGGTTGGTGGCTCCCAGGTCCGTGGGGCAGCAAATCCGCTCCGGGTTTCAGTCAGAACTGGTTCTGCTTTTCACCTTGGATAGCTCCTTAAGATGTCTGGCTGGTTCTAACTGAAACCCGGAGTGGATTCATCATGCCACTGACATCCAAGCCACCAGCTCCCACTGTACTGTTGCCCTGGGACTGCAGATACAAAGGGGGAAAGATCATTTGGGCCCCAGCCAATGGAGCTACACCCACCAATTGCCACTGAAGCAAGAACACCAGCAAGGGAATAGCAGTCTGGCCTGAATGGAAGATCCATGCCCATTTATAGCTCTCCCTTGTGTTCCAGCACAAAGAATCGATCTCCCTCTTCTTCCCTTTCCCTCCGTCCCCCACCTTCCTTGCCTTTTGTAGCTTGTCTTTTGAGTTTGTAAGGCTGATGTAGGATCCCCTCCCCCACACCTGCCTTTCCATTGATCCGAGCCACTTTGGGGGGGAAACAATTATCTGAAAAGTGGGTTAAAAAACAAAGCCCGCAAGCAAAGATTTGCTCCTTTTAAATCGTATTAAAGAAAAGGGCTTCCCGAAACCACTTAAAAGATGCCCGTTGTTGTTTATAGTGGCTTCCAGGTGGGAAAAGGGATTGTGCTGGCATCTCCTCTCCCCCCCCCCCACAGACACACCTTAATGGATTTTTTGTGGTAAGAAAACAATGGAAGAGTGGTGGAAAATACAAGATGGTTACAAATGGAAGACCTCATTATTTGGCCCCACACTAAAATTCTGTGAATGAGGCCGGGTGATCAAAAGCCAAGACTGGAAAGACCCAACATTAAAGAGAGATAAGAACATCAGAAGAGCCCTGCTAGGTCAGACCAAGGGTCCATCTGGTCCAGCACTCTGTTCACACAGTGGCCAACTGGCTTTTGATCAGGGACCCACAAGCAGGACATGGTGCAACAGCACCCTCCCACCCATATTCCTCAGCAACTGGTGCACACAGGCTTACTGCCACTGATACTGGAGGTTGCACTTAGCCATCAGGGCTAGTGGCCGTTGATAGCTTTCTCCTCCTGGAATTTATCCAGCCCCCTTTTAAAGCCATCCAAATTCGTGGCCATCACCTCGTCTTGTCGTAGCAAATGAGATAATTAGCTATGCAGAGTATAAAGAAAGACTTCCTTTTCTCTGTCTTGAATCTACCACCAAATCAGCCTCATGGAATGATCCCTTTGGCTTCTAGTATTATGGGAGAGGGAGGGAAATGTCTCCCTATCCACATTCTCCAAATCATGCATAGTTTTGTAAACAAATATTACCTTGCAGAGTTGTTGTAGATCTTGTAAGAAACCAGGGTTATAATGGCCAAGCCCGCAATAAGACAGATAATAAAAATCCCCGCAATGGCTTCTCCGGAGAGAACTCTGTATCTCTTCAGCCTTGGCAAACCTTCTGAAGAAAGCAGAAGAGAGCATGTTAAAACTAGTGGGACTTATGAAACCTTGCACCAATCTTAGCATGTATCCCTGTGACTCCATCAGTCTGGGACACCGAATCTTCGAACTGAAATTAGAACGAGGACGTTTCCAGAAACCCAAGATTATTTTTCCCCTTTTCTGTCTCCATTTCTCTAAGCTGCCACTCACTGCAGAAATCCCTTGGTTGCTTGGGATCTGGTGCAGCATTAAGGCATTAATAGAAGTATAGCTTCCAAATCACGTGAGGTCCTGGTTCCGCTCTATTCGGCCCTGGTTAGGCCTCATCTAGAGTATTGTGTCCAGTTCTGGGCTCCACAATTCAAGAAGGATGCAGACAAGTTGGAGCGTGTTCAGAGGAGGGCAACCAGGATGATCAGGGGTCTGGAAACAAAGCCCTATGAAGAGAGGCTGAAAGAACTGGGCATGTTTAGCCTGGAGAAGAGAAGATTGAGGCGAGACATGAGAGCACTCTTCAAATACTTAAAAGGTTGTCACACAGAGGAGGGCCAGGATCTCTTCTCAATCCTCCCAGAGTGCAGGACACGGAATAAGGGGCTCAAGTGACAGGAAGCCAGATTCCGGCTGGACATCAGGAAAAACTTCCTGACTGTTAGAGCAGTACGACAATGGAACCAGTTACCTAGGGAGGTTGTGGGCTCTCCCACACGAGAGACATTTAAGAGGCAGCTGGACAAGCATCTGTCAGGGATGCTTTAGGGTGGATTCCTGCATTGAGCAGGGGGTTGGACTCGATGGCCTTATAGGTCCCTTCCAACTCTGCTATTCTATGATTCTATGGCTAAAAAATATAGCTAAGGAAGTCAAACCACATTTCAGCCCATGGGCTCACAAGAGGAGCAATCTTCCCTGAGACCTGCCCCACCTGAAATATGGGGATTGCAGTTCTAGCCTCCAAGCACTCGGGAACCCACAAGGGCTGGCCTGCTTTGGGGAGGGGGGTGAACTTCGCTTTGGATTTGGTTCCAAAGCGAGGCAGCCCAGCCCTGAAGCACCCTGAGTTGAATTGGGGCCTTTTGGAGGCTCTGAAATGCCCCCCGAGGTGAAAAGTGGAGGCTGTGCACACAGCCCTACTTTTTATGTGGTAGGAAAAAGGGAAAACTCTCAGCTGCCATGTCTTTAATGGTGAACCAGCTGAAAAATAAGAACTTTCGCTCAACTCCGTGAAGATTATTCTGTTTTCTGAATCCTACCCACCCTCTTGAAAGCAATGAAAAGATCTGGGCTGAAATATCAGGCCTGGCACTACTACTACTACTACTACTATTACTCCTCCTACTCCTACTACACACACACACACACACACACACACACACAATCCCAACCTCAATGAGAATGAATTGTGAGCCTGTGAAACCGTTGCATGTGACGATGAGTGCTTTGGTCTCTTGCTGACTTCTTCTGAAAGGTCTGGGAAGCAATAGATGGGCCAATGATGTGCTACTTCAAGGATTTGGGGTACAACCGATGTAATAAACCACTATAAATTAAAACTTTTTTGCTAGATAGCTTACTGTTTCACTTTCTCCCACATTCAAATCTCAAGTGCTTTCCATCGTGTATATGAACACATTTGTGGATGTTTGGTACGTTCTTATCAAAAAATGAGCCAACGTGAAATTCTCCCTCAAATGCGCTGGCCAAATCCAGTGGATTCCCTGTATTGAGAGGTTTGATCACTTGCCCCCCAGACTAAGTGGAGAAGTGAGGACTTGGCCCGCCGCTCTGACCATGTCACTCCACTTCTGAAATCTCTTCATTGGCTTCCAATTCACTCCAGAATCCAGTATAAACTTCTCCTGTTGACCTTCAAAGCTTTTCACGGTCTAGCTCCTGCCTATCTCTCCTCTCTCATCTCACACTATTCCCCCGCTCATGCTCTCCGCTCCTCTGATGCCATGCTTCTCGCCTGCCCAAGGACCTCCACTTCCCTTACTCGGCTTCGTCCTTTTTCTTCTGCTGCCCCTTACACCTGGAACGCTCTTCCAGAACACTTGAGAACTACCAACTCAATCACAGCTTTTAAAACTCAGCTAAAAACTTTTCTTTTCCCTATAGCTTTTAAATATTGAGTTTGTTCTGACTCTATACTGTTAGCTTCACCCTACCCGGTGCCTGTTTGCATTCTCTTTCCCTCCTTATTGTTTACTACAACTTTACTAGATTGTAAGCCTATGCAGCAGGGTCTTGCTATTTACTGTGTATAATCTGTACAGCACCATGTACATTGATGGTGCTATATAAAGAATAATAATAATAATAATAATAATAATAATAATAATAATAATAATAATAAATGGGCCGAGGTTCCATATCCATCGCATAGGCAAGGATGCATAAAACATTTACCTACAACCACTAAGAAGATCTGGCCAATTTCAGAAGCAGTGGTGCTGTTCCTTTCTAATATATAATAAGTGATATCCATGAATGATAGATCCAAGATGTGCAGGGTACAATCTGAGCTCACCATCTCCCTCCCAGAGAAGGCATTTTTATGTATCACCGTCGAAGTCAGTGGTTCATAGATCAAGATCATATTTTCCTCAGACATCTCCCATTGGTACCAGGTGCAGGAGGTCGTGTTTCCTGTGCTTTCTTCTGGAATTAGACTAACTTCTGTTCCTATGTAAGGAAACCATGGCTCTATTGTGATAATAATAGTGAAGTTCAGAGTAGCTTGAGTCACTCTGATGTAACCACACATGATGTGACCTGGATGGGTGGGAGGAAAGAGAGAGAGAGAGATTCAGACATCAGACCAGAGAAGCAGGCAGCGGCCCTTGCGATTTTATGAGGGACACTTCTGATTGTACATTCTAGAGCAGCCTTCCTCAACCTGGGGCGCTCCAGATGTGTTGGACTACAACTCCCAGAATGCCCCAGCCAGCTGGCTGGGGCATTCTGGGAGTTGTAGTCCAACACATCTGGAGCGCCCCAGGTTGAGGAAGGCTGTTCTAGAGTCTAGGGGAGTTTGCAAGCTCACATGCCTGAGAAAAGGGAAGAAAGAAAGTTGTTTATACAGTATATATTTCGGCTTCCGCCTTCATCAGTAGCTGTGCTGTTAAACGAATAGCAGGAATGGCAGTTTGGAATGCTAGGAGATGAGAATTCCTTAGGAGAAAAAACAGGCATGAATAGTAGTAGTACAACGCTTACAAACACACACATAGACATACATATAACATATAATTGCAGTAAAAAAAAACCTATATAAAAACAATGTAAAAAGTATACAGAGAATACTTAAAAACATTACAAGACAATCGTAAAACACAGGAGTGACGTAATCTATTAAAAGCCTCGCTAAACAAATATGTATTCAAGATCCAGGTAAAGCGTGACATACTTTCTGGCTTTCAATTTGTGGGAGGGTGTTCCAGGAAGTGGGTGCCACTACTGAGAAGGCCCTACATATTGACCACAGTATCTATCTATCATATCTGTCTGTCTGTCTGTCTGTCTGTCTGTCTGTCTCTATCTTCTATCTATCTATCTATCTATCTATCTATCTATCTATCTATCTATCTATCTATCTATCTCTATCTATTAGGGATGTGCACGGACCCCCCGCTCCGCTTCTCTTCCAGATCCACGATTTGCGGATTGGGCTGCTCCGCCCCAGCCCCGCTTCGCCTATATCCGCTCCGCTCCGCTGCGGAACTCCGGATCCGGATCGGAGCTCCGTTCCCCCCCCCCATAGGCTTGCATTAAGCTAAAAAAGTATACAACTTTTTTTCTGTTAAAGTTAGAAACCTCAAGTTTGGCACCATGACACCTCATGGATGTATACACACGCATGCCAAGACTCAAGGCAATCCCATCATCCCCTGATTTTTTGGGGAATTTATGAAAATCGGGCACCCCATTCACACCCCTTTTGATAGCTCCGTCAATTTGCAAGTTAGAAACCTCAAACTTGCCACCATGATAGCTTATCCAGGGATACACACGCACGCCAAGACTCAAGGCAGTCCCATCATCCCCTCATTTTTGGGGAATTTATGAAAATCGGGCACCCCATTCACACCCCTTTCGATAGCTCCGTCAATTTGCACTTTAGAAACCTCAAACTCGCCACCATGATAGCTTATCCAGGGATACACATGCACGCCAAGGTGCAAGCCGACGGCGACGGGGGCAGAGCCCAGTAAGGGACCAAGGGGGAGGGGGGGCCTTACCTGCGTCCGTCCGCGGTCTGTCGACTTCTTCAATTGAACCCGCGGTTCAACCAGGAAGTCTGGGCCGCAAGCGTCCGTCCGCAGTCTGTCGGCTTCTTCAATTGAGCCCGCGGTTCAACCAGGAACCGCGGGCTCAATTGAAGAAGCCGATGGACCGCGGACGGAGGCAGGTAAGGGAGAGGAGGGCGGGGGGGTTACCGGGCCCTGCCGCCGTCGCCGCATGGGCGACAGCAACAGCAGCAGGGCCCGGTAAACCCCACTTACCTTTCCGGTGGAGCTCCGGATCGTGGCGAAAGATCCGCCTTCACCTCGATCCTCTTCACCACGCTCCGCCGGCCCCCCAATCCTCTTCGCCTCCGCCTTAAGGGCAGGCGAAGCCCCCCGCTCCGCTTCTAATTTGCCAGTCCTATTAGAAGCAGAGCACATCCCTACTATCTATCTATCTATCTATCTATCTATCTATCTATCTATCTATCTATCATATCTGTCTGTCTATCTATCTATCTATCTATCTATCTATCTATCTATCTATCTATCTATCACTCATGCCAGTTCCAAGACACCATTTTAGATCCCTAAAAGTCCTCCCTAGGCTATTTTTGCAACACTCCCACACCATCCCTCCTCCTCCTTATCTCACCTGCTAGAAGCAGCATCGACCAAGATCTTCCCCATCCAGCGGGGGCCCAGCTGCTAGATGGCAGCCACATGATATCCCTGACACTTTTAATGTAGCAGGGTTTGGGACTTTATAGGTTCCTGTGTCCAGTCAGCTGATTGGGTTCCTCCTGGATTCTTGCCACCCGTGCCTGAGAGTGCCAGTTGGTCTTTTCCACCGACCAACCAACCTGTCCTCCCCTTCACTTCAGAATGCCAGCTCCTTCCCCCCTCCCCCACTGTGATCTCCCAGGTAACAGGACGAGGTCATAAAGCATAGAACTGAGCCACGGTGACCTGGGAGAGGTGGGGAGGGTCATAGGAAGATAGGAAGCTGTTGAGAAGATGGAGCATCTATGGAATGTGTTCTTGGAAGGGTTTCATTTTTCAAGAAGCGTAGGAACTTAGGGAACTGCTACTGAGTCAATCCATTGGTCCATGTAGCCCACTATTGGTGACACTGAGCTTTATTGTGAACCGCCCAGAGAGCTTCGGCTATTGGGCGGTATAAAAATGTAATAAATAAATAAATAAATTATCACGCCAGCGTTATACTGTGCAATCACTGCAAATTGCATGCAAAGGACTCTGAAGTTTTCCAGTTTATAATCCTCTGTGACTGTGAAGTACTCCCATGCATCCTGCTTTAATTGTGTTTCTTAACCAAAAGAAGTGCAATATTTTGCTACTAGTTTTCGAGTGTATCATTTGTTGTTTTCCGAGCGGCCACTGGGGGACAGGAGCAGGATTTGAAGAAAAATTAAACAAATGTTTACATCTGAGTAAGCTTTAAAGATAAAGACATCCAAATTGGCATAGTAATAAATATTAAGGAGAGCTTTAAGCATACCAAATTTGAATCAGATTGGGTCATCCGTTGATTTTTTATGATTTTTTTTTTACATTTCCCCCCTTAAACCCATTTTCTGGTATGCAAAGGATCCAGCCGCCCAGTAGAAACGACAACAACAGTGACAGCTTAGCATTGTAGGGGATAATTCGAGGGAAACAGGTACATGGGATGAAGCTCACTGACTGGGTTTTTTTTTTTCCAGACCTCCAAAGCAGATTTTGAGGATTCATAGGGAAGCAGAAGAAATGCCCCCTTCCTGGTCCTTTAACAGAAGTTGCTCCATTATATCCAAACCACCCATTGAATCCAAACCAGTAAAAATACAATTTAAGAAGCTTTAGCGACTCTGGTGAAGAATATATTTTGAGATGGTGATATGCTTTTGGTCTTCTCAGTGGGTTTTGATACAGTGCATCACAAAAAAAAATATGTTAACCCAACTTGATCATTAGGATGGTGGTCTGGCTAATGAATGTTTTCTGGTGTATGTTTATTTACGTAAGGATCAAATGAGACATTTCACACCAAGGAGAGAGAAAGAAGGAATCCAGTTAGTTGGCATGTAGACCTTACCAATGGGCTTAAAACAGCCCACTTTGGGTGGCAGATTTCAGGGAACCATTAAAGGGCAACAAAGTATTTTTATGATTACACTTTTATAATTAAGATCAGCATCTTTGCATGTGTTTCCCCACCCCCTGGGTTTGATGGCTTTTCTATGTGTTCCATTACACAACCACTAGGTGGCAATGTGGCATTACAGAATTGTACAACTACACCAGGAGGGAATCTACACATCGTATTGAAGGCGTTTGCATGCGCCTCCTGTACGCCCCCAAAACGATGGTGTAGATTCCCTAGCCTACCTGCCCAGAAGAGACAGAGGAGGAGGAGGCTGGGGAATCCGGCTGCGTCCTTGCCGCCTCCTCGCCGCCTCCCCGCCGGCCTCCTGCTGCCGGGGTAAGAGCGACCCGGGTTGGAGAGCTCGGCGGAAGCCGAGCTCTCCGACCCGGGTCGCTCTTACCCCGGCAGCAGGAGGCCGGCGGGGAGGCAGCAGTGGCGTTCCCCAGCCGCCACCTCCTCTGTCTCTTCCTGCACCTCGGAAGGCAGGATCTACACAAGTGTTTTCGGGGCGCACTGAAGGCACTTGCGTGCGCCTTCAGTATGCTGTGTAGATTCCCTCCTGGTTTCCAAGTCACCATTCAGGGAAATTCCAGACTTTCCTTGTTAGAAAAAAAGCACACGCTATAATGGTTCCAAAGAATGGAAGAGGTCCTGGAGGAGGAGGACGTCATGTAAAGCACCTGCAAACTACCATGAGCAAGGAATCATGAGTGTGCAATAAACGCCTTGTGTAGAAAGGCTCATTGGATCAAACCAAGAGCTAGTCCAATCCATGCAAAGCTAGCCTGTTTGGTAGTATATACACTTTTTTTTAAAAGCCAATCAGTTCTACTACATCATCACAGTATGTTTCCAGTGTCAGGTGTGGCACTGTATTTAAAGACCTGGATCACACAGCCCCATTTATGCATTTGTGAATGACCTTAATAGTTCCTTTCTACAAAACTATTCAAGCTGATTTACAGTATTATATACTATACGATGTTACATATGGCTGAGAAATAGGGATAGATCCATCCCATCAGTCCCCGGCAAAGGAGTTCAGAAACAGTCAGATGTGCATACTGAAAGCTTTTATTTCATCAGTAGGTATGACGTGTGGGTGTGTTTCTTTCCCTGGGAATTTGAATGGCTGTAAGAGTTGACACCTAAGCAGCTGTCAGAATTTCAGTGATTATTTTGTCATGATTTTTCAAGTAGATAGAACTTTTCTTGGGCTGCAAGGCAAAAAAGTTCCCCGGGCTGGCTGAGGATGTTCTGGCCAAGGACGAATTCTTTGTTTCACCTGGAAGAGAGTCAGTCTAGAATCAGAACATGGTAACCAGCACAGGAAACAGTCACATCCTGGTTTCCTTATCTCCAAAGTCCTGGAAACAGTACAAGCTGGCAAGATGTGGGTATCTGCTTCAGGCCTATTTGTCCGCCACGTCCATTTGGAGTTCTCAGAATTCATTGGATGTACAGTCCAGATGTACTACACCAGCCTTCCTCAACCTGGGGTGCTCCAGATGTGTTGGACTGCATCTCCCAGAATGCCCCAGCCTGGCTGGGGCATTCTGGGAGATGCAGTCCAACACATCTGGAGCACCCCACGTTGAGGAAGGCTGTACTACACAATTCCACAACACACTGACCCATTAAGCCTATCGTACTTTATAGAGCCAGTACTCACCGATGCTTGCTTTTGGGTCCTGCTTTGTGGGCGCTTTTCCCCCCATGGCTCTTGGGACCTTTCTGGCTCTTCGGACCCTTTGGACCCTTACGACCTGACTTTCGCTTTGTGCCAGATTTCCTAAGGAAAGAAAGGGATCGTTGCTCTTGAGTTTCACCTCTGAACACAGAGAGCCATTGCGTAATGTACCCCATATATAACCCATCCTCTGGCCTGGATCAGTGCCCTGGATCAGTAATTAGCCCAGCCTTGCTTTGCTCCCCATTTTCCAGGGCCCTCACTGCACAGAGCTGTCCATGGTGCTGACTTCTGTCCTCGCTTTGGCCAGACTAGACCGTGCCTGACTCGACCGATGTATTTTGAGGAGTTTGTGGTGCACAGAACCCCCTTGCCTATGACTAGAGTACTGTTGTGTCTGTTTGTTGAGCTAATGGGTGGGGGAAAGTAGCTATGGTGGGTTCAGGCTGCTGATGCTGTACTCAGGGCTTGTAGATAAGGCCGTTGGCAAATGTCAAGGCCAACCGAGAGCGGAGAAGGGAGCTAACTGTGTTGGGCTGGCTGCCGGCCTGCCAATCATTGGGGGTGGTTGTTTTCCAGTCTACAAGAATGTATGAAGTCATGGCACCAGGTCCAGAATAGGAGGGGGTCAAGGGGCTAGCAGATGATTCCTCTCACTGTAGACCACCGTGAGTCCTCTTCTTTTATGTTACAGCTGTTTACATCCCATCACTGGACCCCAGTGGATGCTGGTGGCTCTGATTTTGGTGTGGCTGTGAATCCATTCTGGATTTCCGTCAGAACTGGCCAGAATTCTAAATGAGCTATCCAAGTTGCTGAACCCATAGGTTCCGAACTTTATAGAGTTATGGATGGTCCACACTGAAACCCAGAATGGATTCAGAATCCCACTAAATCTGGAGCTACCAGCTACTCCCAAAGATGGAAGTGGAATCCCTGGGTCCTCCCCCCTGACCCCCCTGACCCTGGTCTGAACAGTAACTGGAGAGAGAAGCTGTTTCTTGCAAATGTAGGCATGGTGCAAGTACCTGATTTGAGCTTCAGACCACCAGCTCAGTCCCCCAAAGCCAGTCCTTGGGGCCCAGCACTTGCCTGGCTCAGCACCTCGCCAAGTGCATTTCGCTCGTCCTTTACCAATTTGCACAAATGGCAGCCTAAAAGGGGCCATTTCCGTAACGTTACAGACATAGCCACCAGAAATGTTGTCAAAACAGGGCTCTTTAAGTCTGCCATGGGTGCAAACGGGATAGTTACAAAAAAGAGCGAGCAGCCATTTTCATGGGAAAAGATGGCTTGCCAGGATCAAGTAAGTGTTGGGCGAGTTCCGCGTGGGACGGGCGCAGGGTGGTATGTCCATCCCTACTCAAATGAGAACATTCAAGCATTCTGTAGGCTGGTACTTACGCTGGACCAGGACTCTGGACGACGCTTGGAGGAGTTGCTGCAGAGACGCTACTACAGAAAGAGGAAACAGAACATAGGGTAGTGCTTGGCCTCTCTCAGCTGCATTGCGCTCTTGTCTACATATAGTGTCCTCCTCTTGTGCAAGCACTGAGTCATTACTGACTCTTGGAGGGACGCCAGCTTTTGCTGACATTTTCTTGGCAGGCCTCATAGCGGGGTGGTTTGCCGTCGCCTTCCCCGGCCGTTATTACCGTTCCCCCAGCTAGCTGGGTACTCATTTTACCGACCTCGGGAGGATGGAAGGCTGAGTCAACCCGAGCCAGCTGCCTGAAACCAGCTTCTGCTGGGATTGAACTCAGGCCGTGGGGAGAGTTTCAGCTGCAGAAACTGCTGCTTTACTGCTCTGCACCACACGAGGCTTTTACATATAGTGTCCACCTGCCCCTATTTAAGAGCAACAGTCCCTGTTTTCTAGTACTGATGCCGAATAAGTCACTCAGCCTCTCATTTTGGGATGCCTCATTAAAAATTTTTTGGGGGGTGAGATGCTACCATTGTCATTCTCCAGGGTCCTTCGATTCCCCTCCTAAATCTGTCTATAAATGAAATGTCTGAGTGGAGGGATTAGATCAGGAATGTTTATTTATTATTTATTATTGCATTTATATCCTGCCTTTTTTTCCTCCAAGGAACCCAAGGCAGCGCACATAATCCTCCTCCTCTTCTCCATTTTATTCTCTCACAACAACAACCCTGTGAGGTAGGTTGGGCCGAGAGTTTGTGACTGGCCCAAACTCACCCAGTGGGTTTCCATGACCGAGTGGGGATTAGAACCCGGATCTCCCAACTCCCAGTCCAACACCTTAGTCACTACACCACACTGGCTCTCAGGGTCCCAATCCAGCCCTCTCCGGAGATGGCCACATCACTTTCTCCCCAACCACTGATCGTTTGATGGCTTCCTTGCTTTTACGAATTCCACCCCCACCCCCAGTAGTAGAAGGGGAGTTGTGGAAGTTGAGCTGGTATTTAACTACTACCACCACACCGCTCTTCTGATCAAAATGATACACACACACACCCACTGCCCTGAAGCTTCTTTGTATTTCACACACACACCTCTCAGCAGCTTGGGAGGTGACCACTAGGAGCAGGGCCTTTTCAACAGGGGCACCAACTCTGTGGAATGCCTCCCTAGAGGCCTGTGTGACACCCAAACAGTGCCTGCAGTGATACCAGGCAGAAACCAAGTTGATTTCATGCTGCTAAAAAATAAAAAAATGTTGTGAGCCACCCAATTTCTATACTGCCCACTTACTGTTTTAACAGCTTTTTAAAAATGTGTTCCTTTCACCATTTCCAAAGTTTAAAATAGAATACATTGAATCAGGGGTGGGCCACAATGGTATCCTCCAGATATTTTGGAGTTCTACTCCCATAAGCCTTAATCAGCATGGCCAATAGTCAGGGATTCTGGGAATTGTAGTCCATGACATCAAGAGGACACCAGGTTGTCTACCACTGCCAACGACGACGACGACAACAACCTTCAGAAACTGGGCCTACCAAAGTACATCCACACGAACATCCAGAAAGCTGTCATACTTAAAACATGTTCAATAGTCAGGAAAATCCTGAATCAGTAAAAAGACAGCATGACTTTGCAAAGCCCATCATGTCCATCTAGAAAAGTGCCATGAGTAGGAAAAGAGACGATGATGATGATGATGATGATGATGATGATGATGATGATGATAATGTCAATAGATTTTACCTTCTAGAGGCGCTGGCCATCTGGTAAGAAGCTAAGCCTCCAATGGCTAAGACCATCGCAAGACTCCCAATAACAATTCCTGAAACGACTCCTTTAGAAAGACCTTTAGTTGCCTTCGGTGATGGACTTTCTTCTGAAGGAACAAGGAAAGGTTGTGTGAGAACTAGAGAAACTGGGCCCTTCATAGAATCATAGAATAGCAGAGTTGGAAGGGGCCTACAAGGCCATCGAGTCCAACCCCCTGCTAAGTGCAAGAATCCACCCTAAATCATCCCTGACAGACGGTTGTCCAGCTGCCTCTTGAAGGCCTCTAGTGTGGGAGAGCCCACAACCTCCCTAGGTAACAGATTCCATTGTCGTACTGCTCTAACAGTCTGGAAGTTTTTCCTGATGTCCAGCTGGAATCTGGCTTCCTTTATCTTGAGCCTGTTATTCCGTGTCAGGCCTTGCATCATTTTATTGAGGGTACATCTGACATCCCTGCCCTATCCGTCAGTCCTGGACAACAAATCTACCAGCTGAATTGGCACACTGAAGTTTGGTAGAAGTTCGGTAGAGAGTCAAGGGAGGACCAAATTGGGTGGAGAGAAATGACCAGGATGCAACTATTATATCTCCCTCCTGTTGGTGTGGGTAGTAGTACAAATGATAAAGGAAGAGGATAACAGTTCATATAAAATACTATACATATAACTCTGAATCATGACACACAATTTAGGGCTAAACTAGATACTACAGTGGGTGTATCTAAGTGACCCTGACTTTTCTTTTCCTTTTTTATTCTTGTATAAGTGCAGGGCTTCAGATCTGGATCAGGGCCACCATGCACAAGTAGTAGGAAGTTATACCTTCCCACTCAGCTGATTCCCCCACAAATTGCACACACATTTGGGAGGGGGAAAGGGTTTTGTTTTTGTTTTCGTTTTTTTGCTATTGCTCTTCTTAAGCAATTGGGAACCAAAACCTTTGGCAATCTACTGCAAAACCAAAAACAGTCTACCCTAACAGTAGATCTAGTGACTCTCCACCACTGTCTTCTAGGTTAGGAAAGGGTGTGTAAAACATTTACCTGTGATGTTTAAGGATATAGTCCCCACTCCTGTTGAATTGGCACCTTCCATCGTTATTTTGTACTGGGTGTTGTCACTGGGAATTATTTGGGTGATGTGCAGAGAGCAATCTTTGCCTACAGACTCCCGACCAGAGTAGGACATTTTATAGTCCACTATATTTTCGGGTGGTGGTTTATAGACCACGATTGGATGTTCATGTGTCATTTCTTTTCGGTACCAGGTGCAGGAGATAAAGTCATCCATACTTCCCTTCGGGATTAGGGTGATGTTTTCTCCCAGACGAGCATTCTTTGGTTGTAGTTCGATAACAATAGGAAAAGTGGTCTCATTGGAAGGAAGCTCAGTAGTTTGAGAAGAAACAGGAGGACTTTCACTAGTGTGAGGAGGAGGAGGGGGAGGGGGAGGGGGAGGACCCTTGGTAGTGGGAGGAGGAGGGGGAGGAGGAGGGGGAGGAGGACCCTTGGTAGTGTGAGGAGGAGGGGGAAGAGGACCCTTGGTAGTGTGAGGAGGAGGAGGAGGAGGAGGGGGAGGAGGACCCTTGGTAGTGTGAGGAGGAGGGGGAAGAGGACCCTTGGTAGTGTGAGGAGGAGGAGGAGGAGGGGGAGGAGGACCCTTGGTAGTGTGAGGAGGAGGAGGAGGAGGGGGAGGAGGACCCTTGGTAGTGTGAGGAGGAGGAGGAGGAGGAGGGGGAGGAGGACCCTTGGTAGTGCGAGGAGGAGGAGGAGGAGGAGGAGGAGGAGGAGGAGGAGGAGACTTGGTAGTGCGAGGAGGAGGAGGAGGAGGAGGAGGAGGAGGAGGAGGAGGAGGAGGAGGAGACTTGGTAGTGTGAGAAGGAGGAGGAGGAGGAGGAGACTTGGTTGTGCGAGGAGGAGGAGGAGGAGGTGGAGGAGGAGACTTGGTTGTGCGGGGAGGAGGAGGAGGAGGAGGAGGAGGAGGAGGAGGAGGAGACTTGGTTGTGCGAGGAGGAGGAGGAGGAGGAGGAGGAGGAGGAGGAGGAGACTTGGTAGTGGGAGGAGGAGGAGGAGGAGGAGGAGGAGGAGGAGGAGACTTGGTAGTGCGGGGAGGAGGAGGAGGAGGAGGAGGAGGAGGAGGAGGAGGAGGAGGAGACTTGGTAGTGGGAGGAGGAGGAGGAGACTTGGTAGTGTGAGGAGGAGGAGACTTGGTAGTGGGAGGAGGAGGAGGAGGAGACTTGGTAGTGGGAGTAGGAGTAGGAGGAGGAGGAGACTTGGTAGTGGGAGGAGGAGGAGGAGGAGACTTGGTAGTGGGAGGAGGAGGAGGAGGAGGAGTCTTAGTAGTGGGAGGAGGAGGAGGAGACTTGGTAGTGGGAGGGGGAGGAGGAGGAGTCTTAGTAGTGGGAGAAGGAGGAGGAGGAGTCTTGGTAGTACGAGGAGGAGTCTTGGTAGTGTGAGGAGGAGGAGCCTTGGTAGTGCGAGAACCAGGTGGAGCCTTGGTAGTGGGAGGAGGAGGAGCAGCCTTGGTAGTGCGAGGATGAGGTGGAGCCTTGGTAGTGCGAGGACCAGGTGGAGCCTTGGTAGTGGGAGGAGGAGGAGCATCCATGGTAGTGAGAGAACCAGGTGGAGCCTTGGTAGTGCGAGAACCAGGTGGAGCCTTGGTAGTGGGAGGAGGAGGAGCAGGAGGAGCAGGAGCCTTGGTAGTGGGAGGAGGAGGAGCAGCCTTGGTAGTGCGAGGATGAGGTGGAGCCTTGGTAGTGTGAGGACCAGGTGGAGCCTTGGTAGTGGGAGGAGGAGCAGCAGCCTTGGTAGTGAGAGAACCAGGTGGAGCCTTGGTAGTGGGAGGAAGAGGAGCAGGAGGAGCAGGAGCCTTGGTAGTGGGAACTGGAACAGGAGGAGCCTTGGTAGTGGGAGCTTGAGTTAACAGGAAGCAAGAGCTCAAGATGTGGGCTGCAGTGAGGGAGAGGGAGAGAAAGAGACAGACATTCAGTTTAGGTCTAAAGCCCAGGAAGAATAACAGACAGCAACCTTTGTAGTTTTACAGTCAGGACGCAGTCAGACATGGCTTGCATCAAGGAAGCCATAGAACTCATGCCAGCTGATCTCTCCAAACCACAGTTGTAGAGTCACTGGGTCACTTTCCCCCACACCATCTCCATCCCAGGACCCCTCCCCGCTATGGTGTCCTAATCGCTCACCTGCTAGAAGCATCACTGCCCAGGATGTGCTACATCCAGATGGAAATCCAGCTCCTGGACAGCGTCCGCATGATGTTCCTGCCATTCTTGCAGGTGGGAGGGTCATGGACCTCTTGGGTGGTTACCTCTGTGCCCAGCCAGTTGTTTGGGCTCCCTCTGTGTACTTGGCCACTGGTGACTGGGATCCCAGGATGAGCCCACCCCATTTCCCCCCCATCTCAGGGTCTCTTCTCCCGAGCATGCCTCACTGCCAGCAAACACCCGCTATGAATTCCCAGGTAACAGGAGGAGGTCATAAAGCAAAGATATGAGTCATGATGAGCTGGAGGAAATACCCATGGGCATGGGGAGGGGGGAAGTCCCTCTGAGACAGGCAGACTGTAAACTCTTGGATCAGCCCAGGTTTGTAGTCACTGTGGGGCTAGTTTGGGGCATTTCTGTTATCATTAACTAGGGCGACCTTATGGAAAGGGGGACCAGGCTCCTGTATCTTTAACAGTTGTAAAGAAAAGGGAAATTCAACAGGCATTATTGTTATGCATGCAGCACCTGGTGAAATTCTCTCTTCATCACAACAGTTAATGCTGCAGGAGCCCTGCCCTCTTGACTAGATACAAAAGAGGGCAGGGTTCCTGCAGCTTTAACTGTTGTTAAAGCCAAGTGCAGGAAAAGTCCCAGTGGGAAGTGTGGGGGCTTGGCACACCTCATTTATTGACTTAGTTATTTGAGGGCAGAACCAAAACTTGTCACCCCCTTTCACAGGTGTAAACTGGTGTGTGGGCGTCACAAACAGTGGCATTTAAAAAGCATGAGAGAGAGAGAGAGAAAGAGAAAGAGAGAGAGAGAGAGAGAGAGAGAGAGAGAGAGAGAGAGAGAGAGAGAGATGCCTGGCTACTAGGGATGTGCTCCGCTTCTAATCGGACTGGCGAATTAGAAGCGGAGCGGGGGGCTTTGCCTGCCCTTAAGGCGGAGGTGAAGAGGATTGGGGGGCTGGCAGAGCATGGCGAAGAGGATCAAGGTGAAGGCAGATCCTTCGCCTCGATCCAGAGCTCCGCCGGAAAGGTAAGTGGGGTTATCTGCCGCGACAGCGGCAGGGCCTGGTAAACCCCCCCTCCTCTCCCTTACCTGCGTCCATCCGCGGTCCGTCGGCTTCTTCAATTGAGCCCGCGGTTCAACCAGGCAGTCTGGGCCGGCCCAGACTGCCTGGTTGAACCGCGGGCTCAATTGAAGAAGCCGACGGACCGCGGATGGAGGCAGGTAAGGCCCCCCTCCCCCTTGGTCCCTTACCGGGCTCTGCCGGCATCGCCACATGGGCGGCGACGGTGGCAGGGCCCAGTAACACACACCCCCGCCCTCCTCTCCCGGCCTTACCTGGCGCCACTCCCCTCCACTGCGGAGCTCCGATTCGGAGCCGGAGCTCCGCGGCGAAGAGGAGCGGAGTATGGGCGGAGCGGCACGGAGTGGAGCGGGCCAAAGCGGGGGGTCCGTGCACACCCCTACTGGCTACGTTGGGTAAACCATTGGATGAACCAATTTTGTCCTCTGTCCCCCAAACGTCTGCCCTTGGTTCCGGGTGTGAGAGAAATTGTGCCTCAAAACTGACCAAAGAAACCCAAGCCACATGTATTAACCAACATATTAATTGTTTTTCTATAAAACTGTTCAAGGTAGGAGGGGGTGCACATTCCTTTCAAAAACTATTCTTTCAATACTCCGTACAAAGGTCAAAGGGAGGGGGTAATTGACATATATGTGAAATTGACAAGACATACCAACTCTCCAATCTGAAGCAAGGGAAGAAACATTAGTTCATTTTCCACAACAAGTCTCCAACAATCAAATCCCGTCCTTTGTCCAGTCTGTCTCAAATTTGTCAGATACGACACCTTAATGGTGGAGTATGCCGTGCCATTTGTGGATGGAAAACTACAGCGTTATAGCTAGGAGAAGACAGGCTGCGTCTCTGTTCAAATTAATGTAAAAACAAAAGTGAAGGTGAAATGAAAACTGAAATGAAAGTAGTGGAAATGAAACAAAGGTGGGCTAAAAAAAAAAACACAACACTCTCCAAAGTTGTCCCTTAGAAATTTAAACTAAATGAAAAACTGTTTTTCCCAGGTGCCCACCCCATCCCATCATATTATGTATTATAAAATATATGTTATCTCTTATTATGTTTTGACACCATCCCAATGCTCTCTGGTTGGAATATGGATACAGTCAGAACTGGGCACTACAGGCTTTTATTTCTGCCCTTTGGGGTCCTGGATAGTGCTTAAAGAGCCATCTGAACATGCTTGATTAGTTCGTCATGATTTCCAAGTAGATTGAGCTCCTTTTCTTGGAGGTGGTGTTGCACACCGTCCGTCCGTGGAGCTGGTCAACGTTGCTCTTCCAGACTTCAAGGCTGACATAGGATAGACTAGGATGATCTTTCTCTTTTCACCTGGAAGAGAGCCGGTCTAGAATCAGAGCATGATCATCCAAACTGGAAGCCTGCACATCTCACCACCCTTATCTCTGAGGACCTGGATGGTTCTTTTTCTAACCCCCTAGACACCTTCCACATTTGGGGCCAAACCAGAATCAATTGTTTCTGCCATGCAGTTTTCTTAACAGAACAAATGAGACTCCGACTGGGTTTGGATGACATGGTAACCCACGATGGGTTAAATAACCCATTGTGGATTATTTAACCAATGGTGGGTTATCGTGTTGTCTGTTGGGATTTTTTTTAACTCATGCTGGGTTATTTGACCAAAATAAGCTTCTCTGATAACTCATGGCCTGCAGTAGGGTTTATTTAATCCACCATGGGTTATCGTGTCATCTGTCGGTCACCGTGGGTCAATTTGCTGGCCTATAGAGTCCCACAACAAGGCAGGATCATATAGCTGTCGCCTCTTTATAAACCCTTGAAGGCCAGATTGGGACATGTCATAGACAATCTCCCCTACTGGGGAGGCACACAATCCACCTTTACAATCCTGCACAATTTCACTTAGGGGAGGGAAAATCCTGGGTGCACCAGACAGAGGGTGGCACAAACAAACTTTGAGAAAATAAGCAAAAATAAAGAACCCCCCCCCAAAAAAAGCCCATTTTCCCCAAAGCCTAAAGTGCACATTTGCAAATTCCCACTATCACCAAAAGGTAGGAATGGAATCCATGAACTCTGACCTCTTACTTCCATGGTCGAAGGCCAAAGGCAACAGAATGAGGTGAAATGAAATAATGGACCGGGCTTGCACTTCAACTTTCAATTTGGAGTGGGAGAGGTGATACCATTTTGGAATGCATCTCCATCTAAATATAATAATAAAACTACTGCAAGAAGAAATCTAGCATCTCAGGAAGAAAGGGTCTGCATCACTATTTCTCTCTAGCTCTATGTGTGCAAGGAGTTTAATTCCATAAGACACATTAAAAATGCAGTGACCCGACTGTAGTCTGACATGGTAAAGTCCATTTTGCCACATCAAGACTTTGATGCCTCCGTTCCACCTCAGTTTGCTGCAGGTGGTAGATTCAGCCGCAACAAGGCTTTCGCAACATTTGTTGTGCCATGCCAACTAGGTGGTCCTTTTGCAGTTGCAGGCAAGGAGGGAAAACAAGATATTTATTGATCCTCTGGTGATCTGCTAGATACATGTGTCAGGGCTGGGGCATAGGCAGCTGTCCAAGATGAGCCAGGAGCTGGAAACCTGAAATTGGATGGATATGCAGCCCAGGTATTTAGAGGACCTTCTGCCACAGGGACACATGCGCTCATTGTCCCATCTTGTAGGACCATTACTTACTCAAGCCTGGTACTGTGGATGCTCAGTCTCTCCTGAGTCTTCATACTATGGAAAGAAAGTGATCCCAGGGGGATTTATTGGGTTGGCATAATCAGAATTTCCCTTCACCTCCTTTCTGCTCCTGTCCCAACACCTCTCCCTATCCTCCTGTCTATCACTGAGACCATTTCCTCATGTAGAACAAAGGAGATATGGAACAGGCCAGGTGTGCCTGTCCAATGTAAAAAGATTCCTGGTGGATCAGACGGAAGACCACCTAGTCAAGTATTCTGGCATTTAAGATGTTCACAAGCAGGGTTGGAAGACAATATCACCCTTGCTGTGTGTGGATGTTTCCCCCATAACTGGTATTCAGTGGCATTCTTCCTCTGGACAAAGAGATCCCTATACCCATCATGGCTAATTGCCCCTGGAAAACTCAGCTCTTTGGTTTTAGAATGGAGGTTGAAGAATCAGAAATCTATTCTCCATCACCTACAACCTCGAAGCTACCTTCTGAAAGGAAAAAAAGAGGGTTTGCTCCCCACTTGGTGTGTCTTTAGTGGATGGCCTCCCCATAGAAGGAATAGCCTGAGGATTCACAGCCACGCCAGCCCCCCCCCCTAATATTCCAAACCCCCAAGTGCACAAATTTACTTTTGTATTCAGAGGAGCTTCTGCCACACAGACATGTGCGCTCATTGTCCCATCATGTAGGACCATTACTTACTCAGGCTTAATACTCTGGATGCTCAGTCTCTCCTTAGTCTTCATACTATGGAAAGAAAGCAATCCCAGAAGGATTTATTGGGTTGGCACCTCCCCCAACACACAATCAGAATTTCCCTTCACTTCCTTTCTGCTCCTGTCCCAACACCTCTCCCTATCCTCCTGTGTATCACTGAGACCATTTCCTCATGTAGAACCAAGGAGATGTGCAACGGGCCAGTCCAATGGTGCCTGTCCAATGTAAAAAGATTCCTTTTGGGGTTGGCCTTTAAGCAGGGTTGGAAGACAATATCACCCTTGCTGTGTGTCACTGTTTCCTCCATAACAGAAAATTCAGTGGCATTCTTTCTCTGGACAAAGAGACCACCTATACCCATCATGGCTAATTGCCCCTGGCAAACTCAGCCCTTTGGTTTTAGAATGGAGTTGAGGAACCAGAAATTTATCCTCCCTCACCTACAACCTCGAAGCTACCTTCTGAAAGGAAAGGAGAGGGTTTGCTCTGAACTCGGCGTAACTTTGGTGGATGGCCTCCCAATAGGAGGAATAGCCTTAGGATTCACAGCCACGCCAGCCACCCCCATAATATTCCAAACCCCCAAGAGTACAAATGTACTTTTTCCCATCAGAAATGTCAACCTGATGTTTTTTAAGCTCTTCATGGTTTTAATTTTTGTGAACCGCCCAGAGAGCTTCAGCTATTGGGTGGCAAAAAATGTAAGAAATAAATAAATATGGGAAGAAACCAAAGGCATGAACTCAGGGGCACCCCAAACCTCCTACACCGCTGCTACTGATGCTCCCACTGTGTAAAAATGCTTTGCTCAACTGTTTTCAAGACTGAAGTGTCTTTGCTTCCATAGAGCTCAGTGAGTGCCACTGAGAAGCCTATTTGCATAACCCCGCCCCTTCATAGTCATAGCCCTGCTCTAGGTTGTGTGTTTTTTGGGGGCAGCATGAAAGTCTGAACTGGAAATATACCCCCTTCAGTATTTTTAACTCAGAGCTATCAATTGCACTTCCCTCGAAGGCCAGAGGTTAGACCCATGTTTCATATTCTACAGCTTGCTCAAATTTATTCCCAAAGGTGGATGGGAATCCTAGGTGCTCTGACCAGTTACTCCTGCCTGTGGCATTCATAGCATCTGGAGGGAGATGCTGGCTTTCTCAAAGAAGACCACTCAAGTGCCGTGCTCTAGGCCACCGGTGGCTTTCCAGATGTGCTTGGATTACAGCTCCTGCTGTTCCTTGACCATTGCCTATGCTTGGTCAGATGCAGTCATGACGGCCATGGTGGCTGATGTGTCTTGATGGGAGTTGGAGTCCAACCACACCTAGAGAGTCAAAGGGTCCCCCTTCCCCTGCTCTAAGCCTGGTACCTACATGGTTTCGGAATGGTGGCTACCCCTGTGTACAGGATCATCTGGCACCCTAAAGAAAGAGGAAAATGAACAAAGAGTGAGGAACTTGCTCCAGCCCTTCTCAAGTGTGTTACAGATAGTTTTGCTCTAAAACAGGGGTGCAAAAAAAAAGAGGAGAAGTGCAAACCACAGGTAGTCCCCAAGGTAGCCTTGCACTCACCCCCAGACGCCCAGGAATGCTGAGAGTTGTAGGACCTTTTTCTGTCTAAACATGCATAGGATTGTGCTCTCAAGATAAGACCAATTCTAGGAGAAAAAAAACTCTGAGCAGGTTTTACACCTTTACTCTTACAAAGGTGCCTAGCCAAAAAAGAAAGCAAAAAGAATCCTCCTGGATCTATTTGTCTGAACTTTGGAAAGCTTCATCTTCTCAGAAGGATCTCTTAGGTCTGAACTTTTCAACCAGGTCCATCAAACAGACACACACACACCCCGGAGACATGTTATAACCATTTGTTGATTCCTCGTGATTCCCCATGAATGAACCACCAATAACTTTTAAATTGTTTGGCAATATTAGATTATATTTGCAGAGGAGTTTCCCCCTTTGAGGGGATGAATCTTGCCATGGTTCAGATGAATAGATCCCGGAGCTTTTGTGCAAGAGCAGCATTTATATTTTTTTGTGGGGAAGGGTCCAAAAATGTTTGTGTTCTCCTATGCTTTTC
The DNA here is from genome assembly GCF_023053635.1 of Elgaria multicarinata webbii. Lineage (NCBI taxonomy): Eukaryota > Metazoa > Chordata > Lepidosauria > Squamata > Anguidae > Elgaria > Elgaria multicarinata. The sequence continues at coordinate 28,710,432 of NC_086183.1, read as the reverse complement.
TGTGGACAACTGGTATAAAAATGGCATATGTCATACCAGCAGCTCTACTTAAGAAACCTGCAAATTTTCAGTAGGATAGGCAAAGTGGGGTGGATTTTTTTCTTTTTTTGGAAGTTCAAAGTGCGTTGAACAGAAGTGAATGGCTTCCCCTTCTTCTGTAGAGTTGTTGTTGTTGTCTTTTGGGGTTAGTTTTGTTTTGGTCAATTTGTATGAAAATAGCATATAGCACAGAGGTATATGTTTATGTATTTGTAGATATGAAACTGCAAAGACTCAACACTTTGGATAGTTCTTTTAGAGTTCTGACTGGTTCTGAATGAATCCGGGAGTGGATTCACTCACTGACATCTGAGCCACCAGCTTCCACTGGTTCCACCAGCATCCAGTGCACATCCCTACAAGGAATCCAACATAAACAGAATACCAAGAACAACAACTCAGTTCAACAACTGAGCTTCTGCCAAATAAAATTCAGTGGGCATCTATTAGGAACAGGGCCTTTTCAAGGGTGGCACCAACTTTATGGCATGTCCTTGCCAGGGAGGCCCCTTCTGGTATGGAGTGCCTTGAGATGCAAAGCAATAAACCTGTTTTTCATGAATTCTTTTGGGATGAGCTGATCTTCTTTTTTGCCCTCCTTCTATAAAAGAGGTTATTTCCCTCCCCATTTATTTGTGGGTTTTTGTTGTTGTTGTTTTTTGCCCCAGAGCCTTTAATTTGTTCCCCCCTGTGGCGTTACACCCCACAAGTCAATTTCAAATGTATGTCTGCAGTTTGTAAGTCTGTGGTTTGTAGAATGTTGGCCAGAGTGGGCGGAGTTAGAATGTCTTGGGAGGGTGGGAGGAGTGATATATAAGGGAAGGACTGAGGGGATTGTGAGTTCTTGTTCTTGTCCTTTTCAGGGAAAAGCTTTTCAGGGAGACTTGTTAGGGACTCTTAGAGTCTGTAGTGCTCTCTGTATTTATGGTACTTAAGTTCTGGGAAATTTGAGGGTCAGTGTAGTGAGTGGTGTCTTTAGAGTGTGGTGTGCACGTAGTGGAAGTATATTAATCAATACTGATAATAAAGAAAGTTCAAGAGTGATTGTGTGAGAGAAAGGAAAGCGCGAATGTGAGAGTGACAGGATTGTATGGAAGGTTTCAAAAAGGTTTTTAAATGTTGTTATTTGAAACAAAGCTTATGAACTTTTAAAAATACATTTTGATTGTTTTAAAACTACCACAAAAATCCCACGTGTCTGTTTGGCGTTTATCATCTTAAGTTTACACATTCAGCACCCACTCTGACAGTCATTCACCTAAGCAGATATAACTCGCAGCGCATTATTATATATATTAAAATCCTTCTCCATTTTAAACCCCTTTCTCCACATAGTTTGGAGGAAGGTGGGCTTTATCCCTTGCCTCAGGCGTATCAAGCGGTGGTGCTTGGCTTGAGCAGGGAGTAGCCTCGGCTAGGTCTCGAGTTCAGAGCCTGTGTCACCCCATAAGAAGTGGCGGCAGACGTGAGGTCTGGTGTTCAGAGCCTGTGTCGTGGCACCCCCCTCCTCCTATTCTGCCCCAGTTTTCTTCCTTTTCTTCCTTTGTCCATTTTGCATACCGTTTGAATGAATTGAGTTTAGTGTTTTTTAAAGAAGATTAAACTTGAATACATTTGAAATTATAATAAAAGGTAATGGAATCTATGATTACCTTTGATGACTTCTCACTGTCTGATACGAAAACAGGCCTACGACAAGCATCGTCCCGAAAAGGCAGCCGACCACAACCCCTGCAATAGCTGCTCCAGTGAGACCTCTGGTCTCTTTTGGTTCTGGCGGTATTGGCCTGCTGACTGAAGACACAAGGAAAGGCCATGTAAGAAATAGGGAATGGAACGTTGATGCCATTCTCCAGTTTTTCTCAGGTACATCAGTCATCCCTTTGGCTTGGAGCTTTGATATTTGGCTTGGCCCTTGGTACCGAATGATTCATGCTTGGTTCCTTAGCTACAACCCCAGAAATGAGGGGGAATAAGTGAGGGATCAGCAACAGGCATCCGCAAAGATTCGGACAGCATCACTCAGAAAGAAAAGGATCACTCAGAAAGAAAAGGAAGATGTTTCCAAGGTGTGTGAAACAAGAGCGAGTCTTGTCATGTAACTCTCACCTTTCTGCAGATCTACAAGATCTGTCTTCCCCTTGATGAGTTCTGCTTACCAGCCCCACTCCAACTTGCCTCCAAAATGGCCCTGATTCGGGGTGCTTCAGGGCTTGGCCATTTCTCTTTGGAACCGAAGCCAAAGCAAGTCCCCCCACCAAAGCAGATCAACCCTTGCAGGTTCCTGGGTGGACTCCTGGATGGATTCCATTGGACTCCCTGCTCCCCCCTTCCTCCCCCCAACCTACCCCCTGAACCCAGAGCTGCCACCACCCACAGGACTTACCTTTGATGTCCATCTTCTTGGTTAAAAGGTAAAATGGGGGCGATCTGATTTTCATAGATCTAGGGCCACAAACCATGGAAATGGTTTCTGAGATAAGATTTACCTTTGCAGAAACCATGCTGATTCTTTTTCAGCAGGACTTCTAGTATATGCTTGATAATTTTATGTTTAATAAGTCTTTTACCAGTTTACCAGGATCAGATGTTAAGCCAACTGGCTTGTAATTTATTGGATCCACCCTGGATCCCTTTTTTAAAATAGGTGTTACATTTGGGCCACTCTCTGGGGCCCAATCTACACCAAGCAGGATATTGCACTGTGAAAGTGGTATGAAAGTGGTATATAAAAGGCAGGAGTCACACCAAGCAGGATATAGCACTATGAAAGCGGTATATGGTATGTGTCAATGGGCTGCAACAGTTGTCAGTGCACTTCAATACTGCTATAAAGCAGTAGTGTGTATTTGTTGTTATTTTAGTACTTGTATGCATTGTGATGTAGTTTGTATAGTTTGTATTGTTTTCTTACCTTTCCCAGTGTGTCTTGTTTTTGTAGAAAATAAATAAAAGTATTAATTGAAAGAATAAACAAAATGTCAAAAAAAAAAGGTATTTCCTAGTTACAACAAGCCTCGTTTAAAAGTTAAAAAATTAAAATGGAGTTTTTTTGAAAATATTAAGGGTTGTTTTTTTTAAAAAAAACTGCTTTTGAAAGCTAGACTTGTCTCAATATAAATTTCTTCAATGCATTAGATGGTTTCTTTTAGGTCTATGTCAATATCCTACAGAGATAAATATCATAATGCTCTAACAACTCTTACGTAATGGTATTGTCCCTGTTGTATTTGGTTATGCATATTTATTAGTTTGTAGTTAAATACTTAATACACATATACATTCTGTGTTAAATACAGCCCCTGAAGAAGGATTGACACCATCCGAAACATTGGACTATTCATGAAGTTTTTAAAATAACCTTTTTAACAAGGAAAATAAAAATCAAAGAATCTTTTCACCAGCGTCTCTCTCCTTTTGCACACACTTTTGGTGCTTCTTCCTCCAAACCATTTTTAAATTTAGCTTGTAAACAAGCTAAATTTAACCATAGGTGCACTCTGTAGTATTTCTTTATTTCTTTATTACATTTCTATACCGCCCTATAGCCGGAGCTCTCATTACTTCCGGATAGGGTGACCAACTGTCAGGATTTCCCCGGATTTGTCCTGGTTTTTGTTCTTTCCATGGTGTCAGGGGGGATTTTCTATAATTTTCAATAATGTCCTGGAATGACACACCTTCCCCTTTAAGGCTGCCATTAGCATGGCAGGAGGGAATGACATGCTTTCTTGAGGCACATCATTCCCCCACCCCGAGCTCCAATTGAGGTCTTAAAGGGGAAAGGGGGTCATTCGTGGACATTATAGAAAAGGCCCCAATTGGAGTGGATGGTGGTGGTGCAGAATGAAATCCTTTCCCCTCCTCCACTCCAATCGGGTTCTTTAAGATGGCGGGGGAATAACATACTTTCTGCAGGACTCAGAAAGCTGCTTCCCCCCACACACACACTAGGTGTCCTCTTTTTTGGTTTCCCAAATATGGTCACCCTACTTCCGGAGCTTCCATTACTAGCCGGAGCTTCCATTACTACAGAATTTTGGTGGTAAACCAGGGATTTTGCTCTTTGGGGGGTGGGTTGGGGCACAAACTACATGGCATCTTGTAGACCCCCTTGTGAAATACTCATCGTCAAGCAGGGAATCCATCAAAAACTAGACCATAACAAAAATCAAAGCATTTGAAGCTTTGTTGTTCCCTGAACCGAACTATAAAGACCCTTTTCAGATGACCCCCTAAGCAACAGTGGTTAAGTATTTTAATCTGAACTTTACTGGAAATGGGACAGAATCCTAGCATACATTCAGTTACCTCCTGTGACGAGTAAGAATATGTCCCCCTCTTCAATTGCGCTGCTTGTATTCTTTTTTATTCCATAGGTGCCCATATCGTCAAATGTCAAATCCTTGATTTGCAGGGAACAATCTTTGTCCACCGTCTGCCGTGGATCATAGCCTTCCTGTGGACTGATTGCATTTGATGTTGGGTAATAGACTAAGACGTCCAAGTAGCTGGATTGTTTTCCTCTATACCACAAGCAGGAAGCGATGCCTTGCTTGGTCCCTTCTACATTTAGGGTGACGTCCTCTCCTGCATGTGGATACTCTGGTACCACGGTGATGGTGATATTAATGACTTTCTGAGACGCTTGAGCCAACAGGAAAGAAGAACTCAAGATATGGGCTGAAGGGGGAGAAAAGAGGTGGCATTCAGCACAGGGGAGAGGCAAAACACTAGGTGAGAATAACAGAGGAACCAACCCGTGCCGCTGTACAGTCAGAAAGTCAGATGTGGTCCTTCAAAGGCCTTTGCTAGACCTACCTGGAGATCCGTGCGGGAGGAGGGGTGAGCCCACAGTACATGGGCTGTTGCTCCAATCCAGATGTCAGATGCGACGGGCTGCAGGAAAGCCCCGTCGCATCCGCCATTTTTTTTTAAAGGCGACGCTGTGCAGGAATGCTCGAGCAGCAATGGTAAGTATTTTTTAAAAAATGTCACCACTCCCTCCCTGCCCTGATCTCCCCCCCCCTTGCCCCGATCTCTCCCCCCTGGCTGTGATCTCTCCTCCTCCTGGCCGCGATCTCTTTCCCCCCCAGCTCAATCTCTCCCCCTGCCCCGATGGGCACAGCGCTCCTGAGAGCTCTGCACCCCATCTGCCACTTTTCCTGGCTACTCGTGAGTAATTGCAGTAGCCAGGAAAAGCGGCAGAATGGTCTACATGCTCGCAGTCTTGGGCTCAGCCCGAGGCTATGGGAAATACCCCAGAGCAAGGGAGAGTTGACCCCTGCCTGAGCCCGGGATCACCTGTGCATCATCTGGATGCACAGGGACGAGCCCGGAGTTCTCCCCGGGCTAACCCGTGGTCTAGCAAAGGCCTATGCCACACGTCTGAGGATAATGGAGAATTTCATATCGTCATCTCAGAATTTATGAGCCATGACTTATATTGAGGCAGCCATGATAGATCGCACGCTGCCATTTTAAATCTCAGACAGTGCCCTCTGGGTCTCTTCCCCACACATCCTCACCCATGCCCCACCCACCCACACACCCCAACTGCACCCCACAGAGTCCCCATCTCTCACCTGCTAAAAGCAGCATCAGCCAGGGATTTCCACACCTAGGTGTTGGGCAGTGACCACATGGTGTTCCTGCTGGCACTTTTGGAGATGGGACTGACTTGGTCATGCTGAGAAGATACTTTGGTGCCCAGTTGGATGCCTGCATTCCTTCTGTGTTCTTTGCTCCCAGTGCCTGTGAACCCCCCTCCCAGCTGTGCCCACCTGCTCCCCACCCCACCCCACCCCCACCCTCTCCTTCCCCTAAGCTCAGGATGCCTTACTCCCAGCTCTCACTTCCCCACCCACCATTATGAGCTCCGAGGGAAAAGGAGGAGGTCACAAAGCAGAGAACCGAGGCATTGTGAGAGGTGGGAGGGACTCCCTGTGGGAGGATTCCTTTGAGACCTTAGCCCAAGATGTGGGGCTTTGGCCCGCTCAGGGATGTTCCAAGAAATATACCTGAATTTTCAGCTTTCATAAAGACAATTTAAAGAAGCCCTTTTACTGGTGGAGCTAGAAGGAAAAGCATACAAGCAGGGTACTATACATTTGCTTCTCTAAAAGCCAAGCTATATTGGATGGAGGTAAACCAATGCTGTTGTTTAGGTACTTCCAAGATTTGGCCCATATGAGCCTCCCAAGATTAACTAAGGCCGTTTCTACACCTGCCTTTTTTCCAGGGATCGTCCCGGGATCATCCCTGTGCATGTAAATGACACACGGGATCCCAGGAGCAGGCAGGGACGATCCCTCCATTTTCCTGGGGTAATCCTTAGGTGTAGAAAGGGCCTAAGAAGAATGTCAATGTTTTACAAAAGGCTTCAAAGCTGAAGAATGCTAATACGCTAATATTGTAATGTATAGGTATAGATTCAAATTTACATATAATTACTGGAATGTATTTAAATTTCACAGAAGACATGTCAGTTAATTCACCATGCAAATCACCCCAAATCCTTGAGAACCCTGAAACAGCTGTTCTAAAATCTCTTTCATAAACACATAAACCAAAAGTGCCAACATAGGCATTAATATTTTCCACAAACAGGTAAGTGTGCAATCCTATGCACGTTTTAGACAGAGAAAGAGTTCCTATAATTCCAGCATTCCCCAGCCAGCCATGCTGGGAGTTGTAAGACTTTTTTTTCTGCCTAAACATGCTTAGGATTTTTATTTATTTATTTATTTATTTATTTATTACACTTTTATACCGCCCAATAGCCGAAACTCTCTGGGCGGTTCACAAAAATTAAAACCATAGTAAAACAAGCAACAGGTTAAAAGCACAAATACAAAATACAGTATAAAAAGCACAACCGGGATAAAAACCACGCAGCAAAATTGATATAAAATTAAAATACAAAGTTAAAACAGCAAAGTTCAAATTCAATGTAAAATTAAGTGTTAAAATACTGAGAGAATAAAAAGGTCTTCTTCAGCTGGCGACGAAAGGAGTAATTGCACCCTAAGAGGGCAAACATGCTCTCTGTAACAATCTAGGACCAATGTTTCGCACCAATGGCCTCAAAACATTGAAATTTTTGCATCTCAAATGAAAACATTTTAAAGATGGGGTAACACTTTTGTGGGCTTTGTACTGACTTGTTGCATTTAGATGCATTGAGCCAGAAAATAACTACCCAGCCACCCAGTAGCTTCACAATGGCAACCTTTTATTAGAAAATAAATAAATAAATAAGCTTTTCAGCAAAACAATCAAATGAAGGAAAGCCTTCGTGCGTAATAAGAAGGAAAGCCTTCTTTATGTGTGGGTTTTAGTTCGAAATGAGTGGCCACCATTTTGGATGGTTATTAAAAGGGGGTTGGATACATTCCTGGAGGAGGAGCCTATCCATGGCTGCTAGTCCTGACGGCTATGTGCTACCTCCAGTATCAGAGGCAGTAAGCCTGTACACACCAGTTGCTGGGGAACATGGGTGGGAGGGTGCTGTTGGCCTGCTTGTGGGTTCCTGGTTGAATGTAGTGCTGGACTAGATGGAGCATTGGTCTGATCCAACATGGCTCTTCTTATGTTCTAAAAAAGTAGCAAAGGTCCCTGTGATAAAGCCATGCCATGGCAGCTTTGTGAGGTAGGCACACATCACAGGGACTTACAGTAATGTCATCCCATCTAATATTATGTCAGGCATTGGAATGTGGAGAGACCCATCTCAACATTCCCTGGTGAAAAACGCAGTCAGAACTAGGCCCTGGAGGCTTCTATTTCATCGGCAGATATGACGGCTTTTTCCTGCCCCTGGGGTTTTGGATGACTTTGGAGCCCTTGGAACGTTCTTGATTATTTCATCAAATATTATTTCCAAATCATTGGAGCTTTTCTTCTTGGAGGGGGAGATAAAGTCCATGGAGCAGATTTGAATGTAGACAATATCCTCGGGCTCAGTTGAAGCAGCTGCTGGACAGGGGACGGATGCAGATAAGGGGGGAGGAGGGAGGGGCCTTACTTGGCGCTGGCGCCGCCACTGCGGCGCTCCAATTCGGATCCGGAGCTCTGCAGCGAAGCGGACCACTGGCAGATCGGCAGGGAGCGGACCTGATCCAGAAGTTGCAAATCGGGATCCGAAGCAGATTGGGGGGGTGTCCATGCACAGCCCTAGTTTTAAGCCTGAGTTAGCATGAACTACCAGCATGCTAGTTCAAGTGCTTTAATAACTCCCATTTGCCACTTCCTACCAGCGGGAATATCTCCATTGCTCCATTGTCAGGTTGTCCGAACCTGGAACATGATGTGCAAATTACGGCTGGATTTGTGCAAATCCAGTCATAATTTGCGCAAATTGCTCAGAAACATGTACAAATAGCTCAGGAATGTGTGCGCATTGCTCATAACATTATATAATATTATGCCAGATAGGGGGGTATAAAGGAATAAGTCAGATGTAGGCACCGGAGGCTTTTATTTATTTTCTCAGCAGATATGATGACTTTTTTTGCCCCTGGAGATCTTGATAGCCATAAATGTTGGTGCTTTGGAGAACATTCTTGATTATTTCATCAAGTTTTCCAAGTAGATGGAGATCCCCTTCTTGGGGAGATAAGTCTGTAGATATGTCTGATGATGTTTAAAACTTGAATGCAGATAATATTCTGGACTAGGATTGTATATACATATTTATCTGGAAGAAACCCCATCTGGAATGAGAGCACAGTAACCAGAACCAGAACCATCCACAATCTACCATCCCTATCTGAGGGGAAGGCTACTTTTCTCACCCACCAAATACCAAAACCTTCCAAATTCAGGGACAAACTCAATTGTCTTTTTTCCCCTTTTTTTTTTTTGCCATTGCATTTCCTTAACAGCAATAACTGGACTCAAGCAACTCTCACTAAAAGGCAGTCATGGATTTCTAACTCCCATGATCTAAGTTCAGACACAACAGAATGAGGAGTCAGAGTCCTGGTGAAGCAGACTGTACCACTTTCGGATAATGGTGGGGATACCATTGTGGAAAGCTTCACATTAAAAAAAAAAAAAAAAACTTCACTGCAAAAAGAAATCTAGCACATAAAGGGGAAAAGGCTCTGTTGTTATACTCATGCTATTTTTGTCTCTGCAAAGAGTTCTATACAAATGGGCACATTCAAAAATGTGATGCCCCAACTGTGGTCTCTGATAAAGCAGGGTGACCAAACGTCCGGTTTCGGCCGGACATGCCCGGAAAACGGGGGGGGGATCTGCGTCCGGCTGGAAATACCTTCCCCCCCCTTTTGTCCGGCCCCAATGGAAGCCGGGGCCTTAATAAACTTACCAGGCCTAAATGAGTGGTGATTTAGTGAGTGGTGGCGGCGGCCATCTTGAATCTCACCCGAAATCACGCGAGATCTCGGCAGCTGGCTGGGAACTCTGCGAGACCCAGCCAACAGCCGAGATCTCGCGTGAGTTTGGGCGAGATTCAAGATGGACACTGCAAGGGGTGGGTAGTGAGAGTGGGGTGACTGGTTGGGGGCTGCGTGCAGGAACTTCTAGCAACGCAGCCTCCAGCCCCCCCCCCCCACAGTGCAGAAGCTGTAGCAGCAGCAGCAGCAGCAGCAGCAGCAACAGCAACAGGAAAGTCCATCCTGCCCACGCAGGGCTCTGAGATCCCATTTCGATTCCCATCTCCTTCCACTGCAGGCATAGAACCAGCCACATGGGCTTTCACAACATATTCTCTGCAAGACATAATGCCTGCCATGTACATTTTTTTCTGACTCAGGACATAGCTAGATGGGCTCATCCCTGTGCATTCACATGATGCACGGGATCATCCCTGTGCATTCACAGGATGCACAGGGGATCCTTTTATCAGAGAGGGATGATCCCTCCCTTGCCCTGGGATCTCACCCTTGCCTTTGAGCCCGCTTTTTCCGTGGTCTCGGGATGATCCTGAGACTGCGGAAAGTGTGGCACGCCGTTACAGTTTGTTCCGGCTCCTCATGGTTACTCACGAGGAGCCGGAACCGCGCATGGGGCACAGAGGTCCTCAGGAGCTCCTCTGTGCCCATCAGGGGTGGGGTGGGGGGAGCAGGGGAATTTAAAAAAAGAAAAGAAAAAAAGACTAACCTTCTGCACACAAGCACTCGTGCGCTCCTGCTTCTTTAAAACAAAAAAAAATGGTGGTCGCAATGTTGCGCCACATGTAGACCAGTGCGACAAACTCACGATCATCAAATCGCGAGATTGTCGCAGAACAACCCCCTGGTCTAGCTGAGGCCTCATATGAGGAGGAACAACAGGATGTGTATTGAGCCCCTAGTGATCCTATGCCTATGGGTGTCACTATGGCCATGGCTAGACCAGGCCTATATCCTGGGGTCGTCCCCGGCTGATCCCTGGGTCCCCTGTGTGTCATTTACATGAACAGGGATGACCCCGGGACAATCCCAGGATATAGGCCTGGTCTAGCCATGGCCATAATCTGTCCTTCTAATCTAAATATCTCTAGCAGAAGTAGAGAGAAGCTAGCCAGGCATGTGTGTGTGTGTGTTTGCATCTCTCTCTCTCTCTCTCTCTCTCTCTCTCTCTCTCTCTCTCTCTCTCTCTGTAAGAACATATGAACAGGTTCACAGGCCTATTCAGTCCAGCTTTCTGTTCCCATAGTGGACAGCCATAACCTAGACAAGAGCAATAGCACCCAGATACTCAGATTCCCCAGTAATGGGCGAATACATAGCCATCCTGATTAGTAGCCATTGATAGGCCCATGCTTCATTGATCTGCTTAATCCTCTTTTAACCCAGTGCGATTGAGTTACATATAAATGTAACCCTGACCTTCTAGTGCCTGCACACCACTCAGAGCAGGCCACAACTTAAAACAACAAAATGTTTTCACGGAGGTCTTAGAATGTGCAGGTTGTGCAGCACAGGTACACCGACCCACCTGTATTGTAGGTTGGTACTTAAGTAGGCCTGAAGCCTTGAGTGTGTACTCTCGGCTGACTTGGCATACTAATGCAAGCGATCTCAGAACAGGTCATGACTTTAAACCAAATCTATATCCACCATATTGACTTGGAGGTCTTGGAATGGACAGGCTGTCCAGCACAGGTGTTCTGAAAAATGTCTGCCGCACTGACCCACCCACACTCATTGTCCAATCTTGTAACCGCCTACTTACTTAGGCTTCATGCCTGGATGCTTGGGCTCTGTTGATTCAGCACCCTAGGGAAGAAAAATGGGATCCCAGAAGGATTCATTGGGCTGGCATCTCCCGCACCACACAACCAGCATTTCCCCTCCTATTCTTTCTGGGTCTTTTCGCAACACCCCTCCCATCCATCACTGAGACTATTCCCTCACATGGAGCAATGAGGATAAGGAATGGACCAGGGCTGCTTGTCCAATGTACAAAGAGCCCTGGGAGATCACAACAGTGTTCCACTTAGTCCATCATCTTGGCCGCTCAGATGCCTTCAGGTAACTGTTCTCCTGCCTGCTGTTTTTCCCCTGCATTGGCCATGCAGGACATACTTCCTGTGGCTCAACATGCCCAATTCCCATGGGATATAAATTAGTCCAAATCTGTCCTTAATTCCATCTCCCTAAACTGAACCAAAGTGAACCAGCTTCCAGAGTTTGAGGAAGAGGTAAGGAACATCTTCCAATTCCAAGCACAGAACCTGCATTGAGAGGCCATAGGTAGACGGGGCTTTATCCCGGGGCAATCCCCAGGATCATCCTTGTGCGTTCACATAATGCACGGGGGATCCCGGGATCAGGCAAGGATGAACCCTCCCTTGCCCCGAGATATGGCCCTACCCTTTAGACCCGCTTTTTCCGTGGTCTCAGGCTGATCCCAAGACCGCAGAACGTGTGGGCGGGTGTTGCGGTTGTCCCTGCTCCTTGCAGTTACTCGCAAGGAGTTGGGACCCATGCACGGGGTGCAGAGTTCTTCAGGAGCTCTGCGCCCATCAGAGGTGGGGTGGGGGAAGCGGGATTTTTTTTTAAAAAAAACCTACCTTTTGCGCATGAGCGCTCATGCGCTCCTTCCTCTTTAAAAAAAATGGCGGGCGTGACGTCCTCTCCCTCTGAGGTTGTCGCGCACTACGTGTAAACAGAGGGTGAGATCTCACAATAAAAATATCGCGAGATCTTCACCCCTCCATCGTGCCAGACCAGTAGGTCTAGCTGAGGCCAGAGAAGGGTTGAGAAAAGAGCCAATGCATCAAATAGCCAAATTCCCCCTGTCAAATCTAGCTCTTTGGTTTAATTGTGTCTGTATTCCCTGCTTTGTCCATAACCCTGGAGCTATTTTCAGAAAAGGAAAGAAGTTTCTCTCTCTGCTGTGGCTGGTTCTAATAGCATTCCCCAAATGCACCATTTACTGTTCCGCACAGGAAAGAATGGTCTGTTTAGGACTGCTTAGGACCCATCCGGACCTGCTTCAGGTTCAGAATTCAGATCCGGAACCAAAGTGGTGCACAGCCTTAGCAGGGAAAGGCTTTCCTCCTCTGCCTCAGTCTTGGGGATGTCCTGGACAGAACTTAAAACTGGCTCATATATAGAAGATGGGATTTAATGGGATTTATATATGAGATGTGGTTATGAATCAGATTTAATGCCACAAGAATAGACTAATTCACAGAGGAAATCCAGAGTATGCATGTGGAGGAAATCAATTCAAGTCAGAAAGATGGAATCCAGAAAAAATAAAGTAAGGAGAATCTATAAAGATCCGAGGAATCCAGCATAAAAGGAATATCAATAGACTGCCTCCTCCTGCAGGTATCTTATAGTACTCTCAGTCTTATCAATACCTGAGGTTTTGCTCCAGGTGTCCCTGCCAACTATATTTTGGTGGGTATTCATTAGGAGCAGAGCCTTTTCAGTAGTGGCACCACTCTATGGAATATCCCCACCAGGAATGCTCCGTCTGGCATGGATGCCTTCAGACACAAAGCAATAACCACATTCTTCAAGCAACCATTTGGTACCAGCTGATCTCTTAGCTGGTCCTCCTCCTATAAAAGGGGTTATTTCCCTCATTTGGATGTTGTCTTTGACCTTCTCGTTTCATTTCAGCACTGTATCCTGCTGCCGTTTTCTTTAGGGATGTGATCCACTTCTCCTCGAACCGGAGAAGCAGGTGAGGAGTGGGGGGGCTTCGCCTACCCTTAAGGCGGAGGCGAAGAGGATTGGGGGGCCGGCGGAGCATTGCGAAGAGGATCGAGGTGAAGGCGGATCCTTCGCCTCGATCCGGAGCTCCGCAAGAAAGGTAAGTGGGGTTTACCGGGCCCTGCCACTGTCGCTGTCGCCCGTGCGGCCCAGACTTCCTGGTTGAGCCACGGGCTCAATTGAAGAAGCCGAGGGACCGCAGACGGACGCAGGTAAGGCCCCGGCCTCTGCAGGTAAGGGAGAGGAGGGAGGGGGCTTTACCTGGCACCACTCCCCTCCACTGCGGAGCTCCGATTTGGAGCCGGAGCTCTGCGGCGAAGAGGAGCGGACTATGGGTGAAGCGGAGCAGGCCGATCCGAAATTTTTGGATTGGCCCGCGGGGCGGAGCGGGGGGGGGGGGGTCCGTGCACACCCCTAGTTTTCTTCTGTTCGTCATTTTGCCCCTGTTGCCTCCCGTTTCACTTCCCCTTTTGCTGGCCCCTTTTAGTTTTGTTGCTGCTGTTGTGCTGAAAGATGGAACTTGAAATAAAAGGAGATGGTGAATTAATGGATTTTACCTCGCAGGCGTTCTCATGGCTTTGTAGGACATCAGTGCTGCGGTAAGTGAGGCGACTGTACACCCAACAGTAATCCATGCAATGGCTTGTCCAGAGAAGCCATGAAACTTTTTTGTCTTTGTTGGGGCTGTTGTCCTTGTCTTTAGTTCAGGTGTTGGGTTGGGTTTGCTCCCTGGAGACACAAGGAATGGCCATGTGAGAACAAGGATGCATACCACGATGCTTTGCTCAAGCATTTCTCATGTCACCCCCGTTTCGCTCCACCTGCCTCTTTTTGCAATGGTCCTACATTTCCTTCAAATCTGGGGCTGTGTTGAGATGGTAAGCTCAGAAAGTCAATTCCCACATTAGCCAGCATTTCATTATGACCTCCTTGGCGAGCCAATTACATAGGGTGGCCATATTTGGGAAACCAAAAAAGAGGACACCCAGTGGGGGGGGAGCAGGAAAGCACATGATTTCCCCACCCCCGCTGCTGCCGCCTTACTAATGGCAGCCGCTGTTAGAGTGGCAGGGGCCGGTGGTGCCATAGAGGCCAGTCAGGCGACTGCCTAGAGTGCCGAGGTAAGGGGGGCGCCGAACGCCCCGCCCGGAAGTCACCCTCCCACTCCCAGAGCCTCTCTAGCAGAGCAAGGGCAACTTCTGGGCGTGCCGTGCCGAAACCGCCCTTCCGCGCCCCCCCCCAGCATCCCTGGCTTGGCTTTGGCTGGGCGCCCACCCAGCCGAAGCCAAGCCGGGACACTGGGGTGGGGTGGGGGCGGGCAGATGGCTCTATGTTCTGACGTCCGGGCATACTGGATGTCAGAATATGGAGCCGTCCGTCCGTCCGTCCACCCGCCCCCCATCCCCACCCCAGCGTCCTGCCCAGCCGAAGCCAAGCTGGGATGCACGTTCTGACTTTGAGCAAGGGAAAGGTAACGCAGCCTCCATCCCCGCCTGTCTCCACCTACCGGGGGTGGGGGGGGATACGCTGGGGTGGGGTGAGTATGCTGGGGGGTGAAAGCAGCTCACCTTGCCTAGGGCGCAAAATACCCTGGCAATGGCCCTGGCCCCAGGAAGCATGCTATTCCCACCCCTACCCACTGCTCCAATTGGGGTCTTTTCTATAATGTCTGGGAATGGCACGCTTTTCCCTTTAAGACCCCAATTTGAGCAGTGAGGGGGGGGAAATGATGTGCCCCCAGAAAGGGCATCAATCCCTCTCCCACAATGCTAATGATTCAAAGAGCTGCAGCCAGATTGTTGACCGGGGTTCGTTACAGGGAGCAGACAACTCCCCTGTTAAAACAGCTCCACTGGCTTCCAGTCTGTTTCCAGGCACAAATCAAATTGCTGGTTATGACCTATAAAGCTCTATATGGTTCTGATAGAAAAAAAATTTAAATGGTGGGCACAATGTCCTCTTCCTCCTAGGATGTCGCACGCCACATGTAGATGAGGGGGGCGATCTTGCGATCATAAAATCATGAGATCACCAACCTCAAAAAAAAACACCCTTGTCTAGCCATGGCCTTAGTGTCATGAGAGGTGACTGCTGTAGGCAGGATACAGGGGTGAGAATGGCTGAAGAATGAGTGAATCATACCTGCAACTCATACCTAAGTTTGCAGATCCTATTCCAATCACAGTTCCTTCTATTGACACCAGATAGTGTCCCAAGTCCGCTGATGTTAATTTCATGATGTGAAGGGAACAGTCCATGTTCAATAACTCTCGCCCTGTGAAGGCAGGTCCTACCACCTTCTTTTGAGTAAGTGGAGGTTTTTTGTAGGTCAAGATAAGCTTTGGAGAGTCAGTTACCTGTCCTCGATACCAGCTGCAGCTAAAAATATTTTTCACCTCTCCACCTGGTATCAGTGTCACATTCTGTCCTTCTGACGGATTGGGCGGGTCCCATGAGACAGGGATTTCTGTTCGGATCACAGAGAAGGCTCGAGTCAGCGGGAAGCAAGAACTGAGGGCGGAGGCTGCAGCGTGGAGAAAAAGAGAGAAAACTCAAACAAAAGGCACAACTGGGCTATAAAAAAATGGGTCATCAACACTAGCGATTCATCTCTTATTAGGGCTTTCAGGTGCTCCATCAGTACAAAATACCTCATTTATATAGGCGTCTTGGGCCGTAGCTAGACCTAAGGTTTATCCCAGGATCATCCCGGGTTCGTCCCTGCCTGAGCGCTGGATGCCCTGTTTGGCACTTAGATGAACAGGTTTGACCCCAGGACAATCCTGGGATAAACCTTAGGTCTAGCTACGGCCTTGGTCTGCCCAAAAAAAGTCAATGCAACAGAGTGATGATATGACTACAATACCAGGATTACACATCATGATGACAACAGTGAAGAGTATCAATAGTGATAGCAAAGAAAGGATAAATAAATCCATTCCATTACAAAAAGATGAAATCAACCTAACACCTTGACAAACACAACTGAGCGTGACCCCCCGTCAGGGTGCTGAAGCGTGCAAAACAGTGTCAATTCAAATAACCATGATGAGGTGGGAGTACATAGATGACACAGTGCTCTTTCACACACACACACACACACACACACACACACACACACACACAGAGTTTTAAATCAACAGAAAAGTAGCAAGTTGGGGAGAAGTCAAGGTGTGTATGCTTTCCCCAGATGTCTAGCTTTCTATGTGCAGGGAGCTCTTTACACGAGGGACAGCATTCAGCCATGTTTCTCTACATACAGTCTGAAGTCGTATCGAGGGGGGGGGGAAGCCCTTTCCCACCTCATCTCCTGTTTGTGAGAAGTAGGGCAGAGTGTATGTCGATGACAGGCGTTCTCTGCAGCCCTTGCAGGGGAGGCTGGTGAAACACAGAGTGGATTCAAGGCCCCACTGACATTGGAGCCACCAGCCTCAATGGAATACTTGCCTTGTGCAGCTCAAGTGAGAAGAAGGAACAGAATCAGGGAGTTGACCCACTCAGAAGAGGAACCTTCCAAGGCAGCCTTCCTCAACAGTTCTCCAGACTATAACACCTCCTGACTAGGTCAGACAACTTCTACCCACAATCCCCAACCAACATATCCAAAGACTTTGCTGGCTGGGGTTGATGGGAGTTGCATTCCAACCCATCGGAATATTCCCCAGGTTAGGAAAAGCTGACCTACTGTGCTACATACGACTAAGGCCATGGCTAGACCTACCTGGTCTAGCGCGATGGAGGGGTGAGAATCTCACAATGTGGTTATCGCGATATCTCCCCTCTGTCTACATGCAGCGTGCAATGTCCTAAGAGGAACAGGATGTCGCGGCCGCCATTTTGTTTTTTGTTTTTTAAAGGGGATGGAGCGCATGAGCTTTCGTGCAGAAAAGGTCAGCGTTTTCTTTTTAAAAAGTTAATTTCCCCACTCCCCACCCTACCCCACCCCGATGGGCACAGGACTCCTGAAGAGCTCTATGCCCCGTGCCCATCTCCCGGCTCCTCACGGTTACTTGCGAGGAGCTGGGACAAACCGTGATGCCCGCCCTCATGTTCCGCGGTCTCAGGATCATCCCGAGACTGTGGAAAAAGTGGGATTAAAGGGTAGGGCGATATCCTGGGGAAAGGGAGGGACCATCCCTCTCTGCTCCCGGGATGCCCTGTGGACACACAGGGACGATCCCGGGGCAATGCCCAGGATATTGCCCTGTCTAGCTGTGGCCTAAGACTGACGATCCTTTCAGCGCAAAGCAGCAATTCTGATTCTGTCTCTCCTGACTTCCAAGCAAGTCTTTCCACAAGCCAAAAAGGTCAGCCGTGTGCTGATGCCATATCTGCACCTCAGTGCAAAAGACCTTTTAGCACGGTGCCGTGAGCACTCGTGGCCCAAATATTCCATTGTATGGGACCGAGTGGGCATCCAGCTGTCTCAGTGGACAGCAGGGAGACTCCAAGCCATTGCAAAACCAGTAGAAAGGCTACAGAGAGGCTTGGCAGAAGGCGTTCCTACAGTTTCCTGCTCAGTTTTTCCGCCAGCGCTTTAGAATGAAGATGCAAGTGCAGAAGAAGCTGCATTCTTCCCCATGACTAGCAGAAACAGAAAGAATTATACAAAATAAAGGGGTGTGTGAAAAAAATGTTTAATTTGCAACATTGATACAAGTCCCGGAGTTTGGCTTTTCTCAGCAAAGAACATGGGAGGACTGGAATTGATTTAGCATCTGGTACACACAACGTTGCATATTATCGCCCTGTAAATATTGTTTTCTTCTTGTCAAAGGTCGCTCTTTCCTTCCCCCAGTAGCTCATGCTCCTCTTCGGGGGGGGGGGGCACAAAGCCCATGGACTGGGACGACCTTCTCCCACTCTACCTGGAAGACAGACAGACTCAAATCAGAACACAGAAACCAGAACTCGAAGCAGCCTCATCCCATCCCTGCTTGCTTCCAAGGGTCTGGAGGGCTACTTTTCTAAACCGACTAGGTCCCATTTCACATACACACACTCCAAATTTAGGGACGAATCCAAGCATTTCTGCTGAATTCACTCCCACTAATGTTCAATGGTGGAAATGGAATGCAGGCATTGGGACGCCAAATGTCCATCGTCTAAGGCAGCCTTCCTCAACCTGGGGCGCTCCAGATGTGTTGGACTACAACTCCCAGAATGCCCCAGGTTGAAGAAGGCTGGTCTAAGGCAGAGGTCAGCCCCCTGCCTCCCCTCCAGATGTGTTTGACTGCAACTGTTAGACTAGCTGGGGAGGATGGGAATTGTAGGTCAAAAGATCTGGAGGGCACCAAGCCACCTATCCCTGCCTTACAATGTGGAAATGTGAAGGTCTGGGCACCCACAGTCCATTTCCACCTTGGCGGAAGCTGGCTTAATGAGACCCAAGTTGTGCAAACCTGGTGTTATTGCTGTATCATCAGCCTCTATGCCCACTGGAAGGTCTTGGAATGGGCTGGTCATGCAGTACAGGATGCTGAAGAGCACGTCCACCCACAACTCCTGTCCCACCCTGGAGTTCCCATTCTGTACTTACCAAAGCCTGATGCTATGGGTGCTTTACAATTTGTGTACGCTCATCTTCCTAAAGAAACAAAAGGATCTCAGATATACACATGGGGCAGGCGTTTCTCCCCTCCCATGACCAGGATTTCACCCCTCCCAATATTTATTTGCGACACCCCATTCTCCAACCTGCGCCCCAAGCACTGGACATGGCAGACAGTTGCCATGAGATGAGTGAGGCTCTCTGAGGCCTTAGCTAGACCTAGCAGTCAAGCGAGATGGAGGGGTGACAATCTCATTTTTTTATCGTGAGATCTCCCCTCCTTTTCACAAGCGGCATGTGACGATTTCAGAGGGAGAGGCATTGCGGCCGCCATTTTTTTTAAAGAGACCAGAGCACATGAGCGCTCGTGCACAAAAGGTAAGTACTTTTTAAAAAATAATTATTTCCCCTGCTCTCCCCACCCCACCCCAATGGGCGCAGAGCTCCTCTGCATCACGTGCGTGGCTCCTGGCTCCTCATGATGAACAACGAGGAGCCAGGGCGTGTTCAGAGGAGGGCAACCAGGTTGATCAGGGTCTGGAAACAAAGCCCTATGAAGAGAGACTGAAACAACTGGGCATGTTTAGCCTGGAGAAGAGGAGATTGAGGGGAGACATAAGAGCACTCTTCAAATACTTAAAAGGTTGTCACACAGAGGAGGGCCAGGATCTCTTCTCGATCCTCCCAGAGTGCAGGACACGGAATAACAGGCTCAAGTTAAAGGAAGCCAGATTCCAGCTGGACATCAGGAAAAACTTCCTGACTGTTAGAGCAGTACGACAATGGAATCTGTTGCCTAGTGAGGTTGTGGGCTCTCCCACACTAGAGGCCTTCAAGAGGCAGCTGGACAACCATCTGTCAGGGATGCTTTAGGGTGGATTCCTGCATTGAGCAGGGGGTTGGACTCGAGGGCCTTGTAGGCCCCTTCCAACTCTGCTATTCTATGATTCTATGATTCTATGAGCCAGGACAAACCGTGGCACCCAGCCACATGATCTGCGGATTCGAGCTCAGCCCAAGACCACGGAAAAAGCAGGCCTAAAGGGTAGGGTGAGATCCCGGGTCAAGGGAGGTATCATCCTTCCCTGATCCCAGGATCCCAATCTAGCTAAGGCCTGAGTGTTCTGTCCAATTGACCCCAGAGGAATCCTCCAGGTGCCCGCTTTCTGAAAGTCTTGACAGTGCTTTCCAGGTAGATAGCGTTCAAAGCATGGCATTAAGAAGTTCCATATGGACCTGATGCTTAATTTGTGAGGTGGAATTTGAGAGATGTTGCAAAACAAGAGCATTTGAGTCTTTTCCTGTAGGCCTACTACTTACTCTAGCTTGCAATTCTGGTTGTTTCTCTGTCTTCCCATCTCTCCCTAAAGAAAGAAGAAATAGAAGATCTGGAATGACTGAGAAATGTATTTACGATTTGTCTCAGCTGTGTGATAGCTTATTTATGGTTGCCTCCTGTCAGCTTTTTCGGGCGTTGAAGATTTGTCTCTGGTGTCCATGTTCCTCTGAATATGATATGCTTAGAACTAGGGACGTCAGAGAAATCTGGAATGGTTAGAAGGTAAATCCACAAGATATGAAGGGTATGTTGATGGGGTGCTTACCTGGAAAGTTGAGAAGTAGAAACGGCAATAAACGAAGCTTCCTGTGAGTGTCAGCATAATAAGAGTTCCAAGAGTAGTCCATCCAATGACTCCAGAATGGATGTTCTGGACACTTTTACCTTCCAGATCTTCTAAGTTTTCTGAATCTCCAGGAAGACAGAAGGAAAAGCCCTTTGCGAGAGCTGGAAAGTAGAGCCTTCGCTTCCCCCACCCCCCTGCCCAGCATTTTGGTGGGGGCAAATAAGAATGTCTCCCTAAGTTTGGGTGGGGAAGTGGGAGAATTTCTCCAAACATTTTAGCTTTCTGGGTGGGGCAGGGAACTAGTGTGAAATTGTCCCCAGCAAAGGTGCATTTTAGAAGTGCATGGTTTTTTTCCGATTAGGGCAAGTTGTGGACGCCATCGCAAGTTCAGGAATATGCGAGCATGGTCCAGAAAATGTGTTCACTTTGGAGTTACAAATGGTGGCAGTTCTGATGTCAAGCAAACTGAGAGTCAGTGTGGTGTGGTGGTCCTAGTCTCCACTTGGCCATGAAGCTCTCTGAGTGGCTTTACTGAATCTCAGCCTAACCTACATCACAGGTTTATTGTTTGGATAAAGATAGAGAGGAGAAGGGGGGGATCATCCAGTGGATGCTGGTGGTCATTAGAGCCAGCAGCCTCCACTGGGATTATGTATGCTACTTTGGGGCTCCTTGGAGGCAGCCCAGCAGGAGGGGGGGGGAATGAAGTGGGGCAGCCAAGGGTGGCTGGTAGGGGGCAAAAATTGGGGTGAGCATGGTGGGATGGAGAAACGAGCAGCCAAGATGGTTCAGGGGGCCCTGGGTGGCGCCCTGACCAGGTCTCGCTCAAACCTGACAGTGTTGTTTTCTTTCCATGCTGCCATGAAGTTCTACATGGCCTCTCAAACAATGTTTCCTGGCCAATAGGAGTAGGGCTCATGGACATGATCTCACTTCCTTCTTTCATGTTCACTGGAGGAAATGGACATAGGGGTGTGTGTGTGTGTGTGTTCTTTATTTTTACTGTCAGAGCCAAGGTTCATGCCTTGGCTGGCAGGTGGAGTGGTCACTGTGTGACTGGGGGAAGTGTCCCAGTTCAAATGCACTGCATGCAAAGGATCCTAGGTTCAATCTCCTGTCAAAAGGATCACCTAGACCTTGGAAAGCCACTGTCCTATGGGAGCCTACTCTAGCCTGGTGTCCTCCAGATATGTTTTGGCTTCCACTGCCATCAGGGCTGGGAATGATAGGAGTTGCATTCCAACATACCTGGGGGGCACTGGTCTGAGGAAGGCTGTTCTATAGGATCACAAAGGGCCAGTACAACATTTGCCCCTCACCTTGGACTTCTATGTATATGTTTCCTTCTTGATGTTCATCAGATCCCCTAAACTTATTCTTCAACATGGTATAGTTTCCAGTGTCCTCCATCTTTAGGTGACTGATGTGCATTGAACAGTTTTTGCCTGCAGTCTCCCGCCCAGTATAGGCAGGACCATCCTGTTGCATAGAGTATGGAAGTGGGAAATATGTGAAGATCCGATGATTCTCATCCTTGCCCCCTCGCAACCAGAAGCAGATGCCAATGTCTTTCACATATCCTTCTGGGATGAGGGTGATATTTTTTCCTGCTACGGGTCTCGGTGGGTCCAAC
Organism: Elgaria multicarinata webbii; assembly: GCF_023053635.1. Lineage (NCBI taxonomy): Eukaryota > Metazoa > Chordata > Lepidosauria > Squamata > Anguidae > Elgaria > Elgaria multicarinata. The sequence continues at coordinate 28,688,403 of NC_086183.1, read as the reverse complement.
ATGATCTTAACTACACGGTCCAACTGACTTTGAGTCGACTGCAAGCAAGAGCTGAAGATATGGGCTGCAAAAAAAGGTTGGGGTGTGAGGGAGGGAGAGAGACAGAGACAGGAAAAGGCCGGCTCCAAGGAATATTAGAAGAGATGCCAACCCCTATGAGATGTTGTGACAAGAACAGCTCTTCCAAATGCCAATCAGCTAATTCATCATTAAAAAAAAAAGTTCCAAAGGTATTTGGCATGATGAAGTGTTGGTATGATAAGAATGATAGGATGGTTGTGCAGCATGGATGTTATTATGACATATGTGAAAACGTAAGATGAGCTGTGTTGGATGAGACCAAAAGTTCATCTAGTTCAGCCCCAAGAAGGACTCTGAGCCTTGACGAGCCACTGGTCACCCCACTTCAGGGAGAAGCTTCAGCATCCCCTCATATACTTTCTAGGCCTGAGGATGTAGGCCTTCCTGCAACCTCACACTCTGACTCCTGTACAGCTTATCCTGCACCTTAGCCATGTGGGAGCATGAGGCTACAGAAATAACAATGAGTCCTTTAAGGGCTAGAACTGGTGTCTAGTGGAGGTGGACCTTCTGAATGTTCTGGGCCAGCCAGCCTTCTTAAGGTCTCAGTTGCTCACATTCCTTTGCTGCTACAATAGCTCTCCAGGGTCCTGATAGTTCCTTACCTTGCTGTGACTCTGCACTCCTGAACCTGTCCAGGGTCCTGATAGTTCCTTACCTTGCTGTGACTCTGCGCTCCTGAACCTGACTGGGGTTTACCAGAGTGACCCCACTCTGCCTGTCTTTGATTTTACTCCCCTTGCTGCTTAGAAAGAACTCAGCAGGAGCTGCCTAAGACATTTCGTAGCCTGAGCCAAAGGGCAAAATGGTGTGCTCACTTGCACTCAGCAATTTCATGTACTGAAGCAAACTAGATCAATAATTGCAACTGACATCAACAGTGGTGATGGGACACCATATTTCTCCACCCATCACCCCTGTACAGGACCCCAATGTCTCACCTGCTAGGAGCAGCACCTGCCAGGATCTGCCACACCCAGAAAGGCCCCAATTCATGTGTAGGACTGACATGATGTTCCTCTTTCCCAATTAGAGGTAGGAGGCACTCACACAGTGGTGGTGGGGATATCTTTGTGTCCAGCAGGATGGTGTGTTCTTTACTCTGCCACAAGTGCCTGGGAGAACCCCAGCTGAGTCTGCTCTCTCAGACCCACCACCCTTCTAACCAGGTTAGATCTCCATTGGCCCTGCCCCTTAGAACTGAGCTCCCAGGTGACAGAAGGATGTCACAAAGTGGAATCCAAGCTGTGGTGAGAGGCGGAAGGACACAGCTCACCCAGGGAAATTTTCTTGAGACAAGCCAATGGGTAGATGTTTACATTCTCCTAGGGACCCTGGAAGTGGTTTTTTTAAGGTGGCAGGGGGTGTCTCAAGGCAGGCCAAGATGAGCAGAATAGATTCTAAGTTTAGGCATGGGGCCCACCCACTTCCTTTGCCAAGCCCCGCCCCTGGCCTATAGTTTGCCAGGGGGGTGGAGAGGAGGCAAGGAAGGGAATTCCTTGTTGGCCCCGTTCAGAAGACATGTTAAACCATGGCTTTAACCATGATGGTTAAGTCAGAAGCCAGGCCATGTTCAGAAGACACCTTAAACCATGGCTTTAACCATGGTGAATAAAGCAAAAAGCCTTATTCACCATGGTTAAAACCATGATTTAAGGTGTCTTCTGAACATGGCCTGGCTTCTGACTTAACCATCATGGTTAAAGCCATGGTAAGGTATCTTCTGAATGGGCCTGTTATCTTTGATTACAAGTCAGAGAAAACTAGGGGTTCCCCCTGCTGTTATGCATCTCTCTCTCTCTCTCTCTCTCTCTCTCTCTCTCTCTCTCTCTCTCTCTCTCTCGTTAGTGCTTTCCCAACCCATGTCTTCCCCATAACACTTATATTAATTATATTATATTATATTATATTATATTATATTATATTATATTATATTTATTGCATTTTGATACTGCCCAATAGTCAAAGCTCTCTGGGCAGTTGACAAAAACTAAAATCACCAAGTACAATTCAAGGCATAAAACAAACCACAGTACAAAAGCACAATATAAAAGTACAGTATAAAAGCACAAGTAGGATAAAACTGAGCGGTTATCAAAGTAGCCAGATCATATGTATTAATTTGTATCACACACACACACACACACACACACACACACACACACACACACACACACACCTTTCATCTGCTGGTGGCCTGTGGTTTTCCAGGAAGTGGCTGTATATTTCACCCAAGAGGAGTGGGATCTTCTAGATGAGGACCAAAGAACTTTATATATGATATGACATGACATGACATGACATGACATGATATATTATGCCAGATAGTGGGGTCTGAAGGAGTAGGGCTACAGGCACTTAGAAGCATTTATTTCATCAGCAACTATGATGGGGGTTTTCCCCCCTGCCCTTTGGAGTTCTGGGTGGTCTTAAGTGTTAGAGTTTGATTATTTCATCATGTTTTCCAATTAAATGGCATGCCTCTTCTTGCTGCTCCAAACTTGGATGCAGACAATATTCTGGACTAGAATTGTATATAAATATATGTTTACCTGGATGAGATTCTGTCTAGAATCAGAACACAGTTACAAGAACTAAACGCATCCGCATCCTACCGGCCTTATCTGAAGGGAAGGCTACTTTTCTCATCCATTAAACACAATACAAATTTAGGGACTGATGAGACCAAAAGATGGGGATGGAATTTAAAACTCTGAATTCAAACTTCCATGATCTAAGATCAGAACACAACAGAAAGAGGCAGCAGAGGCTTCATGGAGTGGACTGTACCACTTCATCTTGCCAATGAGGGTACCAGTGCAAGAAAGAAAAAAATGTAGCCCATCAGGGTGGAAGGTTCTGCATAGCTCTTTTACTCCTATGCTAACTTTGTCTTTGCAAAGAGTTCTATATCAAGTGGCACATTCAAAAATGCAATGCCCCAAGTGCAGCCTGTCTTGGTACAGTCCATTCTGCTGTCTGAGGGTTCAGAGACCTCCTGTCAATCTCCTTCCACTGCGGGTGTAGATCCAGCCTCACAGGCTTTCACAACATGTTTTCTGCAAGACACAGTGCCTGCCCTGTGCAATTCTTCTGTCTCAGATAAGGAGAAACGCCAAACCCTGGTGGTCCAATATATACGTGTGTCAGGATATCTGTTCTTCTAATTTTTGGAAGAGGGCAGGGAGTAGAGGGCTTTGCAGCAGCCACGTGGGCCTCGGAGGAGATGAAGACTGCTCGAACTGGCTTGTTCATCATAGAATCATAGAATAGCAGAGTTGGAAGGGGCCTACAAGGCCATCGAGTCCAACCCCCTGCTCAATGCAAGAATCCACCCTAAAGCATCCTTGACAGACGGTTGTCCAGCTGCCTCTTGAAGGCCTCTATTGTGGGAGATCCCACAACCTCCCTGTGTTGATGTGGATCAACACAGCTATTTGCATTTTGCACTCTCTTTGCAAGGGTACGGCTATGCAGACTGTCATGATGAGCACCTGCATCGCAACATTTACCACTCCATCATAGTTTGCATCGTTGCTGCTGGCAACTTGGCTGCTTTATTTGCATGGTCATATACAGCTCCCCGGCAGGGCTCTGAAAACAGTGCTGCATGCCTGGTACTTTTCCTACATTGCATCTCTTCCAATCACATCCGTGATCTATTCATGGGCTGCCACCTGCAAGCTGCTACAGCTGTGTTTGTCTCTCTTCTTTGCTGCCACCCCCTGGGGGAGTGACTGGCTGGGTTCCAGCTGGCCACATCTCTGCCTCATACCACTCCCATGTGTTTTGCATTACACATTTCAACACTTTTGTGGGCATGGTATAAAAGGGAAACTGGTTGGGAGAAACTCAGCCTAGGGAAGAGAAGGACACAGCAATACAGCTGCCAAGGTCAACCCTGGGAAGAGGAAGAGGAGGAGGAGGAGGAAGTGGTAGTAGTAGTAGTAGTATTTCAGATGCCAAGTTCCTGCTCATCTGGTTGGAGACTTGGTCAGCATCAGCAGTGGCATTGGATGCTGGGGGCAAAGGACAGTCTGTAGAGATATCCCAGAAAGCCAAAACGACCCCTACAGGAATACCCACAAAATGGGCATGCCTCACTGCACCCCTGTGTGGAAGAAATCCTGGCAGATGCTGCTCTTAGCAGGTGAGAGATGTGTACTCTGGAGGGGGGAAAGGGTACGTGGTGAGCAGAGACCCAGAACGGCTGGGACTTGGCACGGAAGAGGGGTGGGATGTGGTCTGATGAGTGGCTGGATGTAACAGCTTCTCCTTGGGAATCCTGACCACACCCATCTGCTTTCTACTTTACTGCATACAATTGGGACCTTATTAATATTGGACATAACAAGCTGCCTTATACTGCACCAAGCCATATGTCTGAAAGACTGAAAGAACTGGGCCTGTTTAACCTGGAGAAGAGAAGATTGAGGGGAGACATGATAGCATTCTTCAAATACTTAAAAGGATGTCATGCAGAGGAGGGCCAAGATCTCTTCTCGATCCTCCCAGAGTGCAGGACACAGAATAACAGGCTCAAGTTAAAGGCAACCAGATTCCAGCTGGACATCAGGAAAAATTTCCTGACTGTTAGAGCAGTACGACAATGGAGCCAGTTACCTAGGGAGGTGGTGGGCTCTCCCACACTAGAGGCCAAGAGGCAGCTGGACAACCATCTGTCAGGGATGCTTTAGGGTGGATTCCTGCATTGAGCAGGGGGTTGGACTCGATGGCCTTGTAGGCCCCTTCCAACTCTGCTATTCTATTATATAGCCCAGTATCATCTACCCTACTGGAAACCATTGCTAGATGGTTGGAGCAACTGGGCCCAAATGTCAGAAACTCCAGAGGGATGGGGTTGTCCTGGTTGTGGGTAGCAGCAGACAGCCTGATCTGAACCAAGGAGGGGGCCAAACGGGCTTGTAATAATGTAAGGTGTAAATCCACAATTAAAACACCCAGCGTAGCTCATGACGCCTTAAAGACTAGCAACCGTATTGCAGCATAAGCTTCTGTGGACCTTTGCCTTGAAAGTAAAGCTCCGTCCTTTCTTTTCCTCCCCTTGCACTGCAGCCTCCATCCTCAGTTCTAGCTTCCTGCTGACCCGAGCCCACAGTGGGAGCCCAAAAGAAGTCCTTGTCACATCGAAACCATCCATTCCAATAGAAGGACGGGATGTGACCCTGACGCCAGGAGGAACCCTGGAAAAGGTCGTCAGCTGCAGCTGGTATCGAGGGAAGATACCTGATTTGGTAAAGCGGATCTTTGTCTATTTCCTACCTCCGATTCCTTTAGGGCAGATCAATGGAGCTGCCCACACTGGGCGGGAGACAGGGGCCCCGGACTGCTCCCTTCACATCAGGAGTTTAACATCAGCTGACTCTGGAAACTACACAGTGACAAAAGACGGACTTGTGACTACAATAGGATTTGCGAACATAGAGGTCTCAGGTATGATTCACTCATTCTTCAGCCATTCCGGCCCCAGTATCCCACCTTGAGATGTCACCTCTCCTGAGACTAGGGGAATATCTAGCAGTGCTGGGTCACTTCTTGTTGTTGTTGTTGTTAATGTCGATGATAATAATACCAGCCTACCTGAGGGTCATGTGAACCTGCCACTTTTAAGTTTGTCTACTTCTGTCGATTTAGGGATCTCATTGCGACCACTTGCTTGCATGACTGGCAAGAATGGGTATGCCGCTGTGAGATGGGTAAAGTGGAAACAGTAGGCCATGTTCTGCTGTATTGCTCCTTTTACCAAGATTTGCGCCAAACCTTTATAAAACCTATCTTGCAACGAACGCCCAGTAGATCAGATGAATACTACCTAAAACGTCTTCTATTGGATGAGAATCCTCAGGCTACTCTAAAAGTGACCAGTTTTTTGTGCAGCTGCTATAAGCCAACGGAAATTCACATTGAAGAGTTTTATTGCATTTTAGATTCAGGCTGAGACTGCTGTGTTTTTATGTATGTATTTTATCGTATTCATCTTGTTGGGGTTTCCTAAGATTATTGTTGATGATGTTTTTTGCTGTGCTGGTCCATGACTAAAATAAATAAACTCAATTGCTTGCATGACTGGCAGAGTCCCAGGGAGAAAGCAGGCAATGGCATCTCCTGATCCATTGTCTGGGCCAGAGCAAAAGGAACTTTAGAATATAGCAAGCTGCCTTACACTGAATCAGACCATTGGCCCAATATTGGCAACTCTGCATGGCAGCAGCAGCTCTCTTTTCAGCCCTGCAGCGGAGCGGAGCGGAGCATAGGCGGATCAACGCAGGGCGGAGCAGACCCGATCCAAATACTACAGTTTGGGATCCAGAGTAGATCGGGGGGGTCCGTGCACAGCCCTAGCCCCTAGCCCCCCTCCAGGCAGGAGAACAAGCAGGTTGCAATGGGAAAGAGGAGGAGCAAGCCCAGGGGGATCTTGTCAATGGGGCCCTACTGGAATATGGGCCTTTGGCAGGTGCTTGATCATACCTAGCCTTGATGCCAGCCCTGCTTATGACACACACACACCCCGACCATGATGGTGCAGGATGTGATGGCATGGAGGTCCAGCTGTATTTTGAAATTTAATCTCCGCCTCCATATGATTTGGCTGCAGTGCGCTGATTGAGGGGAGGGGGTGCAGAGACATGAAAGCAGGTGCTCAGGGAGAATTACCTTTAAGCATAACCTGGCCCTCTCCTCCCTACCCTTCTCTCCCTCCCCCTCTGCCCTTCTCAAACCCACACATACACCTCCACAGCAAGTGATAACTTTCTGTCTCTTCCTCCTGCAGGTTTTCGGCATCTTCCACCTTCCGAGGCTCTGTCCAAGCCCTCCGTGTCCGTCTTCCCCAGCCCTTTCCTCAGGGAGCTCATTGACTCCATCCGCCTCACCTGCGACACGCCCTCTAAACCCGTGGCCGTCCGCTGGTTCCGGAATGGAGAGCCGCTCGGCAAAAGCTCTTCCATCCAGCTGTCCGACAATAATCAGACCCTCGATATCCGAAGCGTTAACTGCAGTGATGCTGGGGAGTATCGCTGTGAAGCGTCCAATCCAGCCTCTACTGAAATGAGTGACAGGGTGTACATTGCTGTGATCTGTGAGTATCTGGTTCCTCTTGTTTGGCTCCAGTGATCTCTGCCTTCCCTCTAACATCCTGTCCCGTCCGTGCTTCTCAGCAGCTGCTTCAGTGAAAAGTGCTGCTTTTTCCTCATATCTCTCACGTTTCACTCAGGAAAGAGAAACACAGGATTACACGAGGGATGTCCATTGCTGGCGAATCCATTTCTCCTTTGGCTTGATGGAGTCCCCCAGCGTGCCCAACTTGGCTTCATTTGCCAGCTGAGCAAATGTTTTCCCCCAAACTCTGGGAACATTTTGGCATATTTCTTGTTTCTTTGCGCAAATAGAGTTTTGTGCACATTTTGGCTGCCATTTGTGAAATTTGCATGAATTTCGGTTGCGTTGTGCATAATTTGCACAAATTTCCATTACACTGTGAATGGAAAGGGAGGTGGGGTTCTTACAATCTGAAGCTCAAACCCTAGAAAGTCTGCATCATGTCTTTGTCCCAGATGGTCCTGACTCCCCTGTGATCCACCCGCCTGAACAGTTCTACGCTGAACATTCCAACCTCAATCTCTCCTGCAAAGCCAGCGCATTCCCTGAAGCAGAGTATCGCTGGTTTCTCAACGGGAAGGAAGAAGGCCAAGGATCTGAACTGCTCATCCAGGATGTTACGCTGCAGCAGTCTGGGAAGTACACCTGCGAAGCAGTGAATGCACTCTCTCGCCAGAAGGCCACCGCCACCTTGGAGATTGAGGTGGTCCCAAGTAAGCAGCCCTAGCCTGGTCTAGCACCATCATAAAAAATAATGCTCATAAGAAAATAAGCAGAGCCCTGATGAATCTGATCAAGGGTCCATCTAGTCCAACACTCTGTTTACACAGTGGCCAACCAGCTGTCGACCAGGGACCCACAATCAGGACACGAGTGCAACAGCAACCTCCCACCCATGTTCCCCAGCAACTGATGCATATAGGCTTACTGCCTCTGATACTGGAGGTAGCACAAAGCCATCAAATCTAGTAGCCTTCTCCTCCTGGAATTTATCCAACCCCCTTTGAAAGCCATCCAAATGGGTGGCCATCACCACAGCTTGTGGTAAGGAATTCCATACTTTGAATCTGCCACCTTTGAGTTTTGGATGTGTGGCAATTTGTTGTAATACTTGATGCTTTTTTTGAAAGACTCTGAGTTCGGAGTAGGTTAGTTTGTCGTTCCTTGGGAAATAGAGCCAGGCTGGTGACAGTGACAAGCAAAGGTAGCTGAGTGATCAGCAAATGCCCAAAACCCAAGAGAGACTGGCTGGTACTGGGTGGATACAGCAGCAGCCAACCTAATCTGGACCAAGTAAACTACTGAGGCGTGTAACATGAGAACAGTGCTTTTCAGACATTGCCCATACTGAGCCAAGAAATACTTTTATTTATCATGAGCATTGACATAGTTTTTGTATCCTCTTTTAACCATAGAACCCTAGAGTTGGGAGGGATCTCAGGTATCATCTAGTCCAACACCTGATCAATGCAGGCTCTGAATCTTCATTACTATTCTCATGGCAATAAGAGTATTAATTAATATGAGGATGATGTGTATTACCTTTCCACCACTTAAACTCCATCTAGAAAAGTGCCAATGAAAGGGGCTTCAAGCTAAGAGGTCTGAACGTTTTCCTGGCCATATAAACAAGAGTGCTGGCAACTCCTTGCTATTGCTGAGAACAGGATTTCTCTCCAGATGTGTTGGACTGCTGTTCCCATCATGCTGGCTGGGAATGATGGGAGTTGCAGTCCAACAAATCTGGAGACCCTCAGGATGGAAAAGCCTAGCTTAGAAGGTAAGGATTTTACCCTTTCTTTTTTCTTTCTTTTTGATCTCACACTGCAGCCTCCATCCTGAGCTCTTGTTTCCTGTTGACTCGAACCCAGGACAAGACCCCAGTTACAATGGACTCGAACCCAGGACAAGACCCAGGAGAAGACCCCGGCTCTTCCAGATGAGGCTTTTGTTGTGCAATCAGCCCACCTCATTCATGAAATGGAATGGGGGGGGGGGTCCCAACAACATCATTATAATCCTCCCGTGTTTTCCCATGGTTCCTCCTGTCTCTTTTCTTAGTGCAGAAAGCCCGTTTAGGAGGGAAAACGCAAAACAACAGCCTGCCTTTTAGAAGTCCCCTTGATGTTTGTAGAAGTTTCGACGGCACCCACAGCTGCGTCTTCTGTTCAGACTCTGGCCAGATTTCTGAGCATTTCTTTGTCTGCCTGAAAACCTTAGGAACTATGTTATTTACTATTCACCTGGCTTCATTGTTTTTGTAACAAGAATAAGCAACTGACATACGTGAGTACTAAAACCTCTGCACGTATCTAATTGCATGCTGTGTTATCCTTCATTTTAGAAACAAGACGCTTCTAATAAGTACATGGCTGCACTGTTCATGTTGCCTTTGTATTCCATTCCTTTGATTAAATAAACATTTATTGCTATTCAGAACTAAAGTCTCTGCCTTTCATCCAACACACACAGACACACACACATTGCTTTTCTTCCCACTCAGATTGAACCTCGGTGTAAATATCTTCCAGAGCTGTAGACATGTTAGTCTGTTGCACAAACACTAACGGACCCCCGCCCCCATCCCAATTTATATAATCCCTACAGAGAATTTCAGGAAGCAAACAGCTGGGAGCAGGGCCGGAGCTACCATTAGGCAAACTAGGCAGCAACCTAGGGCGCAGACCTCAGAGGGGCGCAGTACTGCCCTTTAAGGGTCACAGTTTTATACAATTTAGCTGTTTTAAGAAAAAAACACAATAAAAAGACAATATAGTTCAGAAACTCTTCTTGAACAGCTGAATCGAAGTTGGCAAGTGTGTGTGTGTGTGTTTGTGTGTGTGTAAGTAAGTAGCTCACCTTGCCTAGTGCACAAAACAGTCTGGCACCGGCCCTGGCTTGGAGGTGGAAAGGGTTAATCCTCCCCTTTTGGCATATGCCAGTCCCAATCCAAATCAGGGCCACACAAATTTACTGTGCAATCCTATACATGTCTAGTAAGGGATCATAGAATTGCAGCCTTAACTAGGGTGACCATATGAAAAGGATGACAGGCCTCCTGTATCTTTAACAGTTGTATTGAAAAGGGAATTTCAGCACGTGTCGTTGGTATATATGGAGAACCTGGTGAAATTTCCTATTCATCACAATAGTTAAAGCTGCAGGTGCCCTGCCCTTTTTTAAATCTGGTCATCTAGTATAGCTCTTGCACCTTTAACTGCTGTGATGAAGATGGAATTTCATCAGGTTCTCCATATATACAAATGACACCTTCTGAAATTCCCTTTTCTATGCAACTGTTAAAGATACAGGAGCCCTGTCCTCCTTTTCATATGGTCACCCTACTAACCAGCAAGAAAACAAGGGAGGGCTCTGCTACACGCTACATAATTAACACAGTGTGTTAATTGGCTGTATACCTTCCAAGTCTAGGTAGTGTTAGATAACTGGAAGTCTAGCCTGGCCTGCAGGTACTCAATAATTTGTTCACCGTGAATCTGTACTCAATGTTTGTGAAGCTACTGTATATTAGCATGAGATTTTTATTTTATTTTTAAAAAGTGAATGACATTGGCAAATTCATCCATGTCTCATGCCTTTTTGCTAGGAAATGACACACATGTTTTCTTCTTAGCCAGCTTGGCTTCAGGAAAAAGAGAAAATTGCCAGAGATATGCATGTTTCCGTGTGTTTCTTCTGGTCATAATGGAACTCATTTCAATAGGGCTTAGTTCTTTGGGCTGCTTGAGATGAGGGATCAGACGGCGCATCCATCACCTGTTCACATACGAAAGCAGAAAGGGGGTGAAGGTAGGGTGGTCAGGTGGCCTGCTTTACAAAGGACAAGTCCTTTGTTTTGGAGAAGGACAGTCCTCTATTTGAAGGTGTCCCCCATTTGATGGTGGTCCTGGTTTAAAGTCAAAGAACTGCATGAAGGGAAAGCGACCCAGGCCTTGATGTTGTCCATTGACACATAGCAGCACTTGAACAGCAGACAGACCAAGCACACCAGACACCTAGCCAGTCCCTCCACTGTGGTGAGATGACTTATATTTCTATTTAAAGAAGTTAGTATTTCTAAATTTGCACCTATAGAATATGCTGATATTATACCACTTGCTATCCTTTTTGCTCCTCTTTCGGATGGTTCAGGTGTTTTGGCGAAGCACATAGGGGCATTGTAGAGGCACATGACACACAGCTCTGTCCTCCAGTACTTGATGCCACTTCCTGACTCCTCACATATCCACTACCTGAGGAGGCTGCCTCACTCTGCCCAGTGGTAGGGATGGCCAAACACTTAACTAAAATAATAATAATAATTTACATTTATACACTGCCCTATAGCCAAAGCTCTTTGGGTGGTTTACAAAGATTAAAAGACTGAACATGAAAAAAACAATATACAAAATTTAAAAACATAAAATCAGCTAACATTTAAAAGAATTTTTAAACTCTCAGCCAGGCCAAAGCTAGTTCTGGAGTCAGTTAAAACTCAACATATGCTGTTAAATGCTTGGGAGAAAAGTCTTGACCTGGTGCCGAAAAGATAACAATGTTGGCTCCAGGTGGGCCTCAGTGGGGAGATAATTCTGTAATTGGGGGGCTACCACAGAAAAGGCCCTCTCCCTTGTTGTCCTCTTCTGAGCTTCCCTCAGAGTAGGCACCCAGAGGAGGACCTTAGATGTTGAGCATAGTGTACAGGTAGGTTCATGTCAGGAGAGGTGTTCTGTCAGGTCTTGTGGCCCCAAGCCATGACTCAGACTCATATTCCCACTTGTCTCCCTATGCACCTCCTCTCCACCCCAAATCCACTTAGAGACTGAAATAAGAAAAGAATAGATCGGAAACTCTGCTATTCAAGAAGGGATATAGCCAAAATTTGAGACACTGATATCAAAGGGCCCTCAATGGAAAACTTGAAGAGAATGGAAAACACAAGGCTTTCTTGGGTTGGGCCCTGGCTCGCCAAAGAAGCCTGACCTAGATTTTCCCTCATATAGTTTTTATTTCCTTGTACAACTCATTAAGCTGGTAAATGATTTGTTTTTTCGTTTAAGGCCCAGAGCGATGCAATGTTTGAAACAGAGGCTTTTGTGGGTAAAAGGACACTGCCCACACCCTCTACACAAGGAAGGGGCAACTTTGAAAAGCTGGAAGGAATTTAATTTCTGGATACTGGCAAAGGCAACACCAGTACCTGAAGTGGGCTTTTTGTGGTGGATTTTGTGAATATAGGAAAGGGAGAGAGATGCAACTGATGCTAAAAAAAAAATTCCAAGAAGAGCTGTAATTTGGGGAAAGGAAGGATTCGCCTTTGTTCTTCACTCTAATTTCAACCTACAGGAGAACTCAAGGCAAAGTGGTTTTCTACTGCTCCAAAATCCTCCCCGAAGACAGCATGGGAAGATGCTGAACCTGTGAAGAGATCATCATAGAATTACAGAGTTGGGAAGGGACCTTGAGGGTATCTAATCCAACCTCCATCCTTGCTTCCTTGAATATGTGCAGAGTGCATTTTTTCTTTTCCAGTCACAACCAGTATCCCACCACACCAGCACTGTTTCCACAGTTTTTTTCAGTTGTGAGTCTTCTTGTGGGTCATCTGTGGGATTGTTCCATGTTATCCTCACAACAACCCTTTGAGGTAGGCAGAGTTGAGAGATGGTGACTGGCCCAACAATGCCTAGTAAGATTCATGGATGAAGAGGAGTCTGAAGCAACTAGTCCCTGGTGAAATCCAGTGCTACGGCACATCACCTTTGCCGTGAGGAAACAGTGGTTGGTAGGACTGATCCTTTCTTTTGTTTAGGCCTCTGGGTTTCAATAAGATCTAGTCAGAACTCTAACAGAGCTCTCCAAGGTGCTGAAGCCAATCCCTGAAATGGATAGTTCCCTGGAGAGCTCCTTTAGAGTCCTGACTGGTTCCGACTGAAACCCGGAGAGGATTCACATCCGAGCTGACATCCGAGCCGCCAGCTTCCACTGGAGGGAAGGGGCACTTTGCTTACGCTCAGAGATAACTCTTGTGAGAACAGCAGCACAAAGAGAGACGGACTGCTTGGGACGCCATTCACTGAGACGCTCTCCTGCGGAAACCAAGCTGACCTGAAGGAAACGCTGCTGGAAAGCACCAGTTCAGTTCAGCCGGGGTTGTGCAGGAGAATCGCCCGGTGGATCTCTCCCCAACCCCATGTTAAAGAGGAAGAGTGTCATCTGGGAGGAAGACCCTCACTCCTGGCACCAGAAGTCTCGGATGGGGGGGGGTTCTTGGTCCTCTTCCCCTCCCTCCATCACCAAATGCTTCGTCTGGATTCCCCTCCCCTCTCCAGTCTCGGTACTTGGAAGAGAGTTAGCAGCGTTCGCTCCTTTGGTCTCACTGCCTCTGGCTGTCTTTTGCCAGACAGGACCGCCCTCCTCCTCCTCCCTTCCTTCCTGCCCAGTATTTACATTCCGGCTCTCATCCTCGGGTGGAGGGAGCCCAAGATGCGTCTGGCTACCTGACTGGCTCTAGGGCAGGGCAACGTCTCTCGGCTACCAACTCTCCACCCTGCCCAGGTCGAAGGTTGCCCCAAGCCGATACAGCCGCTGGGGTGTGCGTGCCGAAGGAACCCCGGCGTCCGGCTGATGATGGGGAGGCAGGAGATGCGTCTGAGCCACATTCAGGGGCCTCATGGGAGGAAGGGCTTCTGGCAGGCAGCACTACTCGCAGGTGAGAGGGATCGGGACCAACATGGAGATGGAGCAAGGAGGTGGGAGCTTATTAATCAAACATGATGATGATGATGATGATGATGATGATGATGATGATGATGATGATGGGGGCTCTGATCCCAGTAGCAGTGACCAAACAGCCTATAATAAGTAACCCATTCCAAACTTCAATGTTGGATTGTTGGGTCTGTCTCTCTTTCTGTGAGTGAAATCCAAAAGAAATTGTACTTAGATTAGACCCGTTGAAATGAATGGGATTTAAATTAGCCAAGACTAACTTAAGTCTCATTCATTTCAACAAGTCTGCTCTAAGTAGGACTTACATTGGATTTCACCGTGTATGTTTGTGTGTGCCTAGAAGATCCTCCTGGCACTTCCCATCCAAGAATACACCCTGGTACTCCATGTTAAGAACTCCAGGATAGCTCATATCCTCATCCACACATACTCTGTCTTTGATTTGGCTAGGAATCTCTGGTTCTCTGATTTAAAAGACATTGAAAGATTGGAACCCACCGCTCCACATCTTGCAAGTCTTTAACTGTCATGGCAGAGGGGTAACTCGTCTGTGTCACATGTACAGAACGCTAAGCGTGTAAGGCTGATCAATCTGAGGAGTGCAGTGTCTTAAGGGGAAATCTCATCCATGTTTAGACAGGGAAAAGCCCTGTGACTGACTCCCAGTTCCTCTAGCTACCTGTCTAGAGGCATATCATCACCACGTTGATCAGGTGGCAGCAGGTGTGGCTGTGTATACTCTGGACTAGAAGCCAGAGCAGGTAAAATTCCAGTGCTAAAGTATCACAAGGGCCTGGATGAAAGGGTGGTGCCAGTTCAGTCCCATTTGCACTGCCTTTCCCCAACCCGGTGCACTCTGGATGCTTTGGAGTACCACTCCCAGCATTCCTCCACCATGGGCCCTGCTAGCTGGGAATTGAAGTCCAAAGCACCTGGAGGGCTTCAGGTGGATGGCGGCTGCATTAGCACGTTAGGCTGCATTAGGGTGGATTCCTGCACTGAGCAGGGGGTTGGACTCGATGGCCTTGTAGGCCCCTTCCAACTCTTCTATTCTATGATTCTATGGTCAGGCATCCAAAGGGCTGCTGACGGCTACTGACCCTTTCACACCTGGGGTTCTGCAGTGAAAAGGCATTAAAATAACTGAGGAGGGAGGGGTTAGCCTCCTGCCTCCTGCTGCTCCGCTAAAGGCAACTGACCCATTAATAACCATGATCAATCTACATGTTCTTTAGCTTGAGGAGATCCAGGTTTTATTGGTACAGTAAAGGGTATACCGATTCTTCTAGGGCAGCCATTCTGGGCAGGCGGGGGGGGGATACCCCCTCAGCATCACCCTAAGCATGCTTATTTGAAAATAACTCTCACCAACATTCAATGAGGTTTGGTCTCTTTGGAAGAGTGAAAGAGCTATTTTCTACTTATTGATCACCAAAAGGCCCTCTTTGAACTGTCATCATGGGCATTGTTAGAATAACTCACTGCTTAGAATAAGTCTACTGTGCAAAGTGAATGACGCCCCCCTTTTTCACCCCACACGCCAGGCTCCATCTTCAGTTCTTCCATCCTGCTGACTCAAGGCCAAGACGCGACCACCACTACTAAAATTCCAGTCACATTGAAACCCTCAAACCCAACAGAAAGGAAAACCACCACCTTAACACGTCCCTCTTTTTCACCCCACACATCAGGCTCCATTTTGAATTCTCCCATCCCGCTGACTCCAGGCCAAGATGTCACCACCACCACCACCACCACTAAAATTCCAGTCACAGTGACACCCTCAAACCCAATAGAAGGGAAGAGCGTCACCTTAACGCCAGGATCCCTTCCGGAATCCTTTACACGATGCAGCTGGTACCGAGGAATGACAGCCCAGCCAGTGAAACTTATCTGGACCCACGATGATGCAATCCCAGATTTTTATTTTAGTGGAGAAGCCTACTCCGGGAGGGAGACTATGGGCCCAGACCTCTCCCTTCACATTGAGAGTTTAGTGCAAGGGGACTCTGGAATGTATACGGTGATGATGGATGGAGACGCGGTACTTCCTGCAATAGGACATGTGAACCTGGTGGTCTCAGGTATGGATGAACTTATTCTAAGGCCCCTTTCTGACCCCTTTATGTTTTTGGAGTTGTTTCCACTGATGAGACTCGAGGTAAAGAATCCAGAGTGTTTCATCCGAGGATCTAGTCTAATGAACCTCACCCCAAATCCACCCCACCCCCAAGTTTGAGAAGAGTCCATTTCTTCAGATACACAAGTAGGTTCCCCTTGTTGCAATCTGTGTTCCAGATATACATCCTGTTTGAATAAAGACCCTTAGCCATCCTTCTCTCAACCCGGTTCTTTCCCAAGCTTTGCATTTCTGGCATAGTGGGCTGCCTTGCCTTGATACTTAGATGAATCTTGCTGGTAGCATAACCAGATTTTGGAGATCTGTGGCTCCAGCTATAGATACTTGTATGCAGCAACTTCAGGGGAGCATTGGGGAAAGAGTGAGGATTATCCCCCTCTCCTGGTATCCCACCCACCCCGTGCTGCCTTTAGCTTCTCTGCTTTTTTAAAAAGTGGTAAATCTGGTCCCAGATTTCTGATTGATCCTTCTAACTGTCCCACAATTCTCATTTCATAAGAGCCTCCACAATATTGTAGTTTATTTGTGCCCTTAACTTTGAAAGCGTCAAAGTGTGTGGCCTTTCTCCCTCTCTTAAAACTTTGTTCTATCATAGCCTGCAATTCTTTTTCACTAGATTCCAAAGACACTTTTAGGGAGGCTCCCTAGAAGGCAATATGAGCTTTCACGAAGTGGCTCCCTGCCTAGTTTGTTTCCAAGATGTCTGGACTGGATCAGGAACGCTATCAAACTGCGCCCCTCCCCGGATGCACACGCCCCTCCCTTTGTGACCTAGCATGTATCATAAAGTGAGAGTAGAGGTAATAAAAGAAAAAAGAACAAAAAAAAGCGCCCTGTGACGTTCGTAATAGCTGTCAAATTCTTCAAACAGCTTAGTACAACTAGAGCAAGATTAGGGAGAGAAGAACCAAGGGTGTTTGAGTTTTCCATGTAGCTCAGCTTGGCTCGCTGTCGTTCTTATTTGCAACTTTTTCCTCTTTTCATTCAAACAGGAAAAGTGCATAACTTTCTGCACATTTTTCAAAAGAGTGCACTTGTGTGTCTCCTCACAGCACCACCCATTGACTAAACTGTGCATTTCTCAAAATATGCCCTTTCTGAACTTGATTGCAACATTTACACCAAGCGAATCAGTTTCAAATATGGAGTCTTGCCTCAAGGCACATGTGTGCATGCACAGCCAATCCAGCATGGTAGAAAATAGGGGTGTGCACGGACGCCCCACTCCGCTCCGCGCCGCTCCACCCATACTCCGCTCCTCTTCGCTGCGGAGCTCTGGCTCCGAATCGGAGCTCTGCAGTGGAGGGGAGTGGTGCCAGGTAAGGCCGGGAGAGGAGGGCGGGGGGGGGGGGGTTTACCAGGCCCTGCTGCCGTCACCGCCCGGTAAGGGACCAAGGGGGAGGGGGGCCTTACCTGCCTCCGTCCGTGGTCCGTCGGCTTCTTCAATTGAGCCCGCGGTTCAGCCAGGAAGTCTGGGCCACAAGTGCTGCACTCTTATTGATCCTCCTGCACTCTGGGAGGATCAATAAGAGATCCTGGCCCTCCTCTGTGTGACAACCTTTTAAGTATTTGAAGAGTGCTATCATGTGTCCCCTCAATCTTCTCTTCTCCAGGCTAAACATGCCCAGTTCTGTCAGTCTCTCTTCATAGGGCTTTGTTTCCAGACCCCTGATCATCCTGGTTGCCCTCCTCTGAACACACTCCAGCTTGTCTGCGTCCTTCTTGAATTGTGGAGCCCAGAACTGGACGCAATACTCTAGATGAGGCCTAACCAGGGCCGAATAGAGAGGAACCAGGACCTCACGTGATTTGGAAGCTATACATAACTATTTGAATCTAGTGTATAACACATGTCCCATCCCCTGTAGCCTGTTTTTGTCCCTTGCCCCTTTTACATCAAGCCTGTACATCCTTAATAGGTATAATTCCCTCCATTTACCCAAGCTGTCAAGTTCCTTTTGAAAATGGGTCACAAACTAGTTTGAAATCAGTCCTTAATGATGGCAATATTAAATAACTAAAATGTGCTTTCCTTTCCTAGCTTCTTCTGTTTTGATTCCTTCTACCCCGACACCAAAGGTAGTGTCTGGGATTGTTTTGGGGACCGTGGGTCTGCTCATTGGAATTGGATGCTTTCTTTTCTTCTATCTCCGTAAGTAAGACATTGGAATCTGGGGGTCCCGGACCCCTGGTTGCTGTTTCAGCTCTGGGGCAGGAGGGCAGGCCTCTAAAAACCAGAACAGGAGCGGATCTACACAGAGTCGTGAAGGCATCCTGAAGGTGCTTGCGTGCACCTCCAGGGCGCCCCGAAACTCTGTGTAGATCCTGCTCACTGCGCTTGGAAAAGAATGGAGCCAGGCGCTCCCTTCTGCTGCTGCTGCTGCTGCAGCCCCTACCCAGCTTGGCAGGCCCGGCCGGGCAGTACCCCCGGGTACCAGCCTCCCATCACTGGGGGAGAGGAGCTGGGAGAGGGAGGAAAGAACCCTGGTGCCAGGGATGCCCCGTGTGTCTGGTTGGCTGCTGGTGGCGATGATGATGGCGAGGGAACGGCAGGGACCTCGCCGTGCGTCCCCTCGCAGGCGCACCCTGCCTTACATCCCGTCTTTCCAAAGAGAGAAAGTTTGATCCGCCATCGAACAAGGCGGCAGAGATTCCCCTCGGAGCCTCCCTTCCTCCCCTCTCCGTCTCTCGCCCAGCCGAGGAGGCAGCGGCAGCGGCGGGCTGGACGGATGCGCGCGAGGTGGGGAAATAAAGCCCCTCTCCGGGTCTATTTTATTTAAGCAGCCGAGCCGCTCGGCCGAGAGGAATCCAATCTCTCCTTATCTCGCCCAGGCTCCTTTCAGGCTGAGATCAGAGGTGGTGGTGGGGATGCGGAGAGAAGAAGAAGAAGTAGGGGGGCTGCAGCAGCAGCAGCAGCAGGGAGCGCCTGGCTCCATTCTTTTCCAAGCGCAGCAAGCAGGATCTACACAAAGAGTTTCGGGGCGCCCTGGAGGCGCATGCAAGCGCCTTCAGGACGCCTTCACGACTCTGTAGATCCGCTCCAGGAAACAGGTGGAAACCACGACTTCTGGTAAAGGAAGGGTAATATTTCGTCATCTGGTGTAACTATGCCTGTTGAAATAAAATCATGGGTCCATAGAAAATAAATTTAATCATAAAACAAATATGTACACTTAAAATTTGAACAGAATTTCTCTAGTTCATGCAGGTGTGTGAAAAGCACTGACTTCATGATACTTTTGAAGTCAGTGCTGTTCACAAGCCTGCATGAACCAGAGATATTATTTATGCTTCAGATACAACTTGGGAGTCAAGTTTCTTGGAGACAGGAAGGAACTCCAGTCTTTTTTTGCTATCTCTTTGATAAGGTGACCCTATGAAAAGGAGGACAGGGCTTCTGTATCTTTAACAGTTGCATTGAAAAGGAAATTTCAGCAGGTGTCATTTGTATATATGGAGAACCTGGTGAAATTCTCTCTTCAGCACAACAGTTAAAGTGCAGGAGCTATGCTAGAGTGACCAGATTTAAAAGAGGGCAGGGCACCTGCAGCTTTAACTGTTGTGATGAAGAGGAAATTTCACCAGGTTCTCATATATAAAATTGACACCTACTGAAATTCCCTTTTCAATACAACTGTTAAAGATACAGGAGCCCTGTCCACCTTTTCATATGGTCACCCTATGAGTCAGTGGCAGATGTGGCTACATTGAGAGAAATCAAAGTAGTGGTATATACAAATGACACCTGCTGAAATTCCCTTTTCAATACAACTGTTAAAGATACAGAAGCCCTGTCCTACTTTTCATATGGTCACCCTATCTTTGAAGATTTTTAGGAGCCAATGTTTGGTCCTATTGGAAATCCTTGTACCTGGGGCATAAAAACGTTTTGTTTTTTTAATTTGCATTAAAAAGTTTTTTAAAAATCTGTATAAAATTCTTTTCCCACTGATGAAGACCTTGTGGGTCGAAACGCGTTTGGGATTTATGTCTGTTGTATGTTGTGGACCATTCTGTTCAAATTTTTAAGTGTACATATTTGTTTTATGATTAAATACATTTTCTATGGACACATGATTTTATTTCAACAGGCATAGTTACACCAGAAGTTGACATATTGTTTCTAATCAGTTTCCTTAAACCTATTTTGTTTTCAGGTTTGTTTTTGGTTTAAGATAATACTTTTTTATCAGATTAATATTTCATCATCATCATTATGTATTTCGCCCCTTTTTTGCATCAATTTTTGTGATCTATGGAGGCTGAAGAAATTTCTTAAATTGGATGAGGAAAAGGGACCTTCCTAAAATAGGTATAAGCCACAGGTGTTGCAACAATCTTCCTTTAACACTTACAAAGAGCTATGTCTCCACTTCTTCTTTTCCCTTTTCTTTTTAAATTGTATTGACTTTTTTAGTGGACAAACAACAACATCATAAACATGGACTTCATTATGATCAAGACTTTTAATTATAAACCAATAAATTCGTTACAAATAATTTGGTCAACACATAGGGGAGATATATGGGGAATGTTTCATTTGCGGGGTGGGATGTTGTTCCCCGAGTCCATATTAAAGTATCACAACAACCCATCAGCGTCCCTCTTTGAGAATGGTCCAGTGGGAATAATGCTAAGTAATGAAGTAGCATTGTTCCTGGAAGCGTACTTGGTGTCTCTGGCCATAGCTAGACAGGGCGATATCCCAGGGATTGCCCTGGGATCATCCCTGTGCGTTCACATGACATGCAGGGGATCCCAGGAGCAGGGAGGGATTATCCCTCCCTTTTTCCATGGTCTCAGGCTGATCCTGAGACCGCGGAACATGTGGGCGGGTGTTGCGGTTTGTCCCAGCTCATCGCGAGTAACTGTGAGGAGCCGGGAACCGCACATGGGATTCAGAGTTCCTCAGGAGCTCTGGGCCCATCGGGGGTGGGGTGAACGGGGATTTTTTTAAAAAAAAAAAAAGCTCACTATTTTTCGCACAAGCCCTCGTGCGCTCAGTCTGCTTTAACAAAAAACACAAAATGGTGGGCGCAATGTTGCACGCCGCGTGTAGACTAGGGCGATGATCTCGCAATCATAAAATCATGAGATCGTCGCTGTAAAAACCCCTGGTCTAACTGAGGCCTTAGTGTGCCTTTTTTAAAAAGTGACTTTCTAAAGCAGCAGGAAAGTTTTTCCTTTTCTGTTGAGGAAACTGGTTCAACTCCTTGTTTTATATCTATGTTGGTAAGCAACCATCACCCTGGGAGGGGGGGGGGGAATGAGAAATTTCTCTACCCTCTGAAAGTTCCGCTTTTCACAGTAGATGAATTGCCCCCTGAAAGGGGGCAATTCCAGCCTGAACCTGCTTTATTTAAACTGTAAGCCTTTTGAAGACAGGAGCTTTCCAAAGTTGCTGCTATCCTTTCCATGTGGTGAAGACTGAATAACAACAACTATAGTGGAGAAGTTGAATGTTAAGATGTGACTGACAGCTGCCTGGTCTCCCTCAGGTGCACGTTGTCGGAGGAGCGCAACACCTACCACAGTCACAATTCCATCTGCACCTCCACCCCCACCCTATGAGAATATTCCCCCTTCTGGACAAGTGAGGCCTTGGGTGAGTTTTGTAAGATGGTGCTACTGTCATGTGGGATTTGACATTTCTTTTCGGCATCAGCATTCAGCTAGATGTTCTAAGAGCACCTAGCTAAGTAATGGGCTGTCTGGTCTAGAGAATGTATAGGCTAAGTTAGATGGGGGAATCAGTGGGCAAAGAAGACAGTTATGGGTTAACCACTGAGCAGTGCATTCAGTGGAGGCTGGTGGCTCTGACGTCAGCACCTTGGATACTTCCTTTAGAGTTGTGACTGGTTCCGACTGAAACCCAGGACAGATTCACTACCCCACTGACATTAGAGCCACCAACCTCCACTGAGTGCAAGAGACCCACTGAAAACAATGGGACTTATCGGGATGGATATGTCCCATTGAGTTCAATGGGTCTACTCTAAATCTGGATCTAACCCAGTATTTGGAGGTGCTTATAGGACATCCAGGGATGAGGTAAGTGAAGGCAACAGGATGAAAGACAAGGGCAGGTGAGATTACAAAGGAAGTTAAACACACACACACACACACCTACACAACTTGAAAACTGACTGCTTCGGGGCCTTAGGAAAGCTAGGAACTAGTCAGGTTGAGTAAGTTGACCAAACTTCTAAAATGCAGGCAATATTGATCCTTTTTGTCACAACAGTATGAGTTGCATGTTCAGCTTTCAGTGCTAATTTAGCACTAATGCCTTTCCAAGCTCAAGAATTCAATGCTTGCTGCTGCTATTGCTACTAGGTTCATCATCAGTGAATCTTCTTCTTCTTCTTCTTCTTCTTCTTCTTCTTCTTCTTCTTCTTCTTCTTCTTCTTCTTCTTCTTCTTCTTCTTCTTCTTCTTGAATCCAGGTCATTCCTGAGAACTGCCCTGGTAACATATATGAGGTAAGTGGAACGTCCTCATTTTTCATGCTTCTCCATAAGGAGTATCTGACCCAGAGGAAGCCAAGAACAAGACTGAATGTGAAAGGCCAGGCTGTGGGTACTCCAGAAGGGCTAGGGTCCTGTGTCATTTATGGCTAAACAGAGGGTTGGAGGGAGGATTCCAGCAAATGTAGATTTTTCTCCCCATCAGCACAGGTCAACCTGTGCTACACTTACAACTTCACTTCCCCACTCTGCTCTTAACAAGGTACAGGAGCTCCTCTTTTATATCTGGTCACCCAAGTGCACCCTGCGTTATGCAGAATCCTCCAAACAGTATTAATATGCAGGTTTCTAACATTTTCATGCATTTGTTTCTCTTTCAAAAATATATACTGCTTCCCTGAATATTCAGTGTTTTTAACCATATTTCCAATCCATGGCGCCCAGAGCATAAATCAAAACCACCGTGGATTTGACTTTGTGGTTTCCACCTGATGTATCTCTGCTTTCTCTTCAGACCTTGGCATACAAAAATGAGGCTGTGCATGAATGTTCTGAACAAGCGATCCAGCCTCAATACTCAAGACATTCTGGAGCGTGACGGCAAAGACTTGTAGCTCCTAACAAAGTTGCATCGACTTCTGAGTAGTGGAATTGTGACAGGTGCAACCAACAGACTGATGCCTGGGTCTATAGGGAACCCTGACATTTTGTGGCAAGAAGGGAAGGGATTGTTGGGTTCAGATTCTCTTTTGATTTTGAATTCTTTCGAAGCCGTGTCATCTGTAAGTTTCCTCTTCTGGGCAGAACTAACTGAGCTTTGAATTAAACAAACATCTGAGATGAGCAAACTTCTCAGAAGTACCTACTCTGAACCAATGTCTTAGTCCTTTATGACTTACACAAGATACACATTCAATTGGACGTTCACTTTCCAGTGTCCAGAATATAAGTGCTAAGGAGGAGTCAAGAAAGCTTCCATTAAGGGTAGCCATGTATCCTGCTTTAAGAATGTAAGAAGAGCCCTGCTGGAACAGACCAAGGGTCCACCTACTCCAGCACTCTGCTCACACAGTGGCCAACCAGCTGTCAACCAGGAACCCACAAGCAGGACACGGGTGCAACAGCACCCTCCAGCCCATGTTCCCCAGCAACTGGTGCACACAAGCTTACTGCCTCTGATCCTGGAAGTAGCACATAGCCATCAGGACTAGTAGCCATTGATAGCCTTCTCCTCCAGGAATTTATCCAACCCCCTTTTAAAGCCATCCAAATGGGTGGCCATCGTCACATCTTATGGCAGGGAATTGCACACCTTCACGATGTGCTATGTGAAGAAGTGCTTCCTTTTAGCCATCCAGAATCTCTCACCAATCAGCTTCATGGCATGATTCCATTGGGTTCTGGTTTTATGAGCAAGAGAGAGAGAAATGTCTCCCTATTCACATTCTCCACACCGTGCATAGTTTTGTACGCCTCTATCGTTTCTCCCCTTACCTTCCTTCTTTCCAAGCCAAACAATCCCAGCTGTTTTAACCTTCCCTTGTAGGGGATATGTTCCACACACCCTTGATCCTTTCAGTTGTCCTTTTCTGCATTTTCCCCCCAGCTCTACAATATTTGGGGGGGGGAGCATTATACTTTCCAAGGGACAGTTCTCTATTTGAAGGGGTCTCCAATTTAAGGATCAAAAACCCTAAGAATGCAAACGTTATGCAAATCTGTATCATCTTTTATCCTCATTTTTGGTGGCAAACACTGTCCTTTGGGGGGGGGGCAATGTGTGAATAGCCACCCAACTCTCAATGCTTTTAACCCACAAGCTGCTGCAATGAAATTAAAACCCATCGCTGCCACCTCCAGTTTATGCAGGATTGAGGCGCAGCTGATAGGAAACCCTTCTGCCTGAGATCAGGGTCAATGCTCAGTTCCTTTCAGTTTCTGTGCAGGAGAAACCAATTTCAAGTACGCCCACAGATTGTGTCAAAATCAAAGAGCACCCGGGAGCCAAGCTTTGTCCCGTAACGCTGGGGGGGGGGGGTGTGTGCTGCTGCACAGTCTTGCAAACTTGGCACAAGGATAGTAGAGCAGCACTTCGTTTTAGACGCAATCGCCAGAAACTGCCATGTTTCTCTGAACAGATCAGAGGTTGCCCTTCAGGTGATGGAAAGGGCTTGCAAAAGAGCTTGCAGTTTCGTGAATAGGCACCAGAGGGCAACATAGCGCCAGCCAGACAACTTTCTTAAACTTGGGTGTTGGAGCAGAAATGCCCCTTGAAAGTTGCGTTATCCTTGGGAGTGGGGGTGAATTGGGGGGGAAAGCAAGCAAGGTGAGGACTTACTTTTAATGACAAAGGCCATAGCTAGACCTAAGGTTTGTCCCTGGATCATCCAGGGGTCAAACCTGTTCATCTAGGTGACACACAGGGGATCCAGCGACCAAGGGACCAAGGCCCCCCTCCCCCTTGGTCCCTTACTGGGCGGCGACGGCAGCAGAGCCCAGTAACCCCCCCCCGCCCTACTCTCCCGGCCTTACCTGGCACCACTCCCCTCCACTGCAGAGCTCCGATTCGGAGCCGGACCTCCGCGGCGAAGTGGAGCGGAGTATGGACGGAGCGGCGCAGAGCGGAACGGGCCGGTCCGAAAATTTCGGATCGGCCCGCGGGGTGGAGCGGGGGGTCCGTGCACACCCCTAGTTAAAAACAAATTTATTTATTTATTTATTACATTTATATCCCGCCTTTTTTTCCTCCAAGGAACCCAAGGCGGTGTGTACATAATCCTCCTCCTCTCTATTTTAACCTCACAACAACAACCCTGTGAGGTGGGTTGCACTGAGAGTCTGTAACTGGCCCAAAATCACCCAGTGAGCTTCTATGGCCAAGTGGGGACTAGAACCCGGATCACCCGGCTCCCAGTCCAACACTCTAACCACCACACCACACTGGCTCTACACCACACAATTCCCTATGCCCTTTCCTCTGCTTCAACCAGTGCCTCGACCCACCGAATCCCCTGTGTAGAACCATTTGTAGCTGAATTCTTGAGGTGGGAAATACATGGCTTCCCTCATTGTAGCCATGGTGGACTTCACTGCTTAATGAATGTAAATAAATGAGCAATGAAGCAATGTGTGGGTGTCTTTAAAGGATCCTGTCTGCTAAGGACACCCTGATTTGTAAAAGGGGATGTTATGTATGGGCTGGGGAAGTACAACTCTGCTTTTGTCCTCTGTGTTCACATGACTCTGGCAACTCGGATAGCATCTTTATTGCCAGCCCTGAGATGGCAGGGTTAACTGTTCAAGCGTATTAATCGGGGGGAGAGGCTTGGTTAAAACAGCGAAGAGAGAGGGATTTGCTTTACGGAAGTACAACTCTTGAGGGGGAAAACACCGTCCTGAGATGAGGTGGCACCAGATCTGGGATGCCAAGTTTCTGTTTGTCCATTTGAAGTCTTGATTGGCCTTCCCAGCAGCAGCAGCGGCGCTGGGCACTGCTGGCAGGGAACAGAGAGAGAATCCAGAGCCCCGTCTGGGCAGAAACTTACTGGATTGCCAAAGTGACCCCCCACAAGATGGGCAGCTCCTTTCGATGGAACTGGTCCTGGCAGATGCTGTTCATAGAAGGTGAGAGATCAGGACCCTGGACAGGGGAAAGGGGAGCCTTCAGGCTTTCCAAAATGGAACTGACCTGCTATGCTTTGCTGGGACTCGCCGTCAGGTTCTGCACTTCTCCAAACCTTGCACTGCAGTTTGTTGTATCAAACTACTTATTCAGTTGATGCATCAAACAAACGTGTCTAACTAACTATTTTTTATCTTTATTTATTGTTATTTGGCCTTTCCTCCATGGAGTCAAGGTGGTCTGCATGATCCTCCAGCTCTTCATTTTATCCTCACAAGAACTCTGTGAGGTGGTTTAGGCTGAAAGTCAGTGACTGGCCAAAGTCACAAAGTGAGTTTCATGGCTGAGGGGGAACTAGAACCCAGATCTCCTGAGGCCCAGTCCAACTCTCTAACCACTACACCACACTACCTCACTGGACTACATTTGGAAATATGTATTTTGAGAGCAAATATGTTTTTTAAAATCTGTTTAAACACATATTTAAAAGCAATGTGTGTGTGTGTGTGTGTGTATTCATGTTTGTTTTAAATTGTATATTAATGCAGAAATGGGACAGTATAGTCTTAGGGGTGAACACATCTGAAAGGGACACAGACTGGAATTAGATTAACAGTGCAATCCTATACATGCCTACTCTAAATAAAGCCCTATTGAGATCAATGTAACTTACTCCCAAGTAAAGTGGGTTTGGAATTGCATAATAATAATAATAATAATAATAATAATAATAATAATAATAATAATAATAATAATAATTTATTACCCACCTCTCCCTCTGGATCAAGGCAGGGAACAACAGTAAATAAAACATAATATATTCACCTACCCCTAATGGTGAGCAGAGATCAAGAAGGGCTGGGAGACATAGCATGAAAGAGGAGTGAAAATATCTCTGGCAAATCAAGACATATTTATTTATTTATTCTTATTTGCTCATTTATTTATTTGAATATTTCTGTCCAGCCCTTCTAGCATCTATGAACTACTCAGGATGACTTAGAAGATGTTAAAATTAAAATATAATAGCCTCTCCTTAAGAATTCTGAATGCATATGAATGCATTCTTGGTAAGAGTTCATTGTATTTCATAGGAGTGCAATCGGTGTGTGCTAATGCTAAGTGATTCGTAATAGATGTGATTAGTTCTGTGTACGTATTGTGAGATAACTGAGAGTACCCTTGGAAATAAAGGAAAACATTCTTAGAAATGGAGCGAGGTTGTCACAAGGTCACTCAAGTATTGGAGCCAGAAAGCTGCTTAACTTGACAATGATGTCTTCATGAAGGGGTTACTGGTGTCAGTGGAAGGGTGACCATATGAAAAAGAGGACAGGGCTCCTGTATCTTTAGCAGTTGCATAGAAAAGGGAATTTCAGCAGGTGTCATTTGTATATATGGGGAACCTGGTGAAATTCCCTCTTCATCACCACAGTTAAAGCTGCAGGAGCTATACTAGAGTGACCAGATTTAAAAGAGGGCAGGGCACCAGCAGCTTTAAATGTGATGAAGAGGAAATTTCACCAGGTTCTCCATATATACAAATGACACCTGCTGAAATTCCCTTTTCAATACAATTGTTAAAGATACAGGAGCCCTGCCTTCAAGTGCATTGCACAAAAGAGTTCCCAAGGGAAGGCCTATGGTGGGGGGGGCGGAAGGGGGGGGAGTAAGCTAAGAGAGGCGCCAGGCACAGCGCAGAACTCACGCGCATGTGTTGACTGTGAGCCGGCCAGGCCCAAGGATTCAGCTGGGCGAGCGATCCCCGAGGCGAGGAGTCCCCGTGAACGGCGCCCACCATGGGGAAAGCAGAGGAGAAGCGTCTGCAGCGGACCCCATTGGGCAGGAAGCGCTCCTGGCTAGCATTGCTCCTCGGAGGTAAGAAGGATCGGGACCCCAACAAGGAGGAAGGAGAGACAAAGTGCGGGTGCGGGTGGGGGAGGAATCACGCCATGCCAAAGATTGGCTAGGTGGGTGGCAGGATTTCCCCATCCCTGCACTGCCCCTATCTTCTTGGGCGTGTTTCCCCACACATTACGGGCAACCTGCCAGCCTGAGCCAATCAGTCTGATCCAAATTTGTCTTCAGCCCTCTGGCTTAAAGAGGTTGTGCACCTCTGCTTTGGGCCAAAGGTGGGCAGAAGACAGCCTGGGATCTCCTGATAGACTTCTCAGGGACCGAGAGTCAAACCTTCTTGCAGGTCTACTCACAACTGACTAACAATAGCAACAAGTAAAAAGTTTGGGGTGCTGCCCCATAAATTGGATTGCTGGAAAGGAACACAGTTGTTGAAAGGACTTGTGAGCTAGGTTTTGGGACTGATCACAAATTTCTGGGCTTGGACAAGGATCAGAGGCACCTTGGTTCACAATTTTAGCATGCATATGTCCACCTGCCTGAGCCAGGATTTCACTACTGGCTCCAGTAGTAGTAGTAGTAGTAGTAGTAGTAGTAGTAGTAGCAGAAGCTTGGAGGAGGAGGAGGAGGAGAAGAAGGAGAAGAAGAAGAAGAAGAAGAAGAAGAAGAAGAAGAAGAAGAAGAAGAAGAAGAAGAAGAAGAAGAATCCACAAGCCTAAAGTCTTCACTTGCTTTAGATGAAGTGTAGCTACCTATTTCAGGGAGGTTGAATTGATTTTGACTTTTATGATGACATTCATTTGTTTATTTGTAGGATTTCTACTCCACCTTTGTAACAAATACTCAAGGCAGCTAATACAACATTGTTCAGTTACCTCCACTACTATCCTTGTGTTCAATAATCCAGGCATATGTTTGAGGATTATGGGAGATGTAGCCCCACACATCTGGAGGGTGCAATGTTGAGGAAGGTTATATTAAACTTCCCTTTGGTAGAATATAAAAGCCACAACAAGGGGCAGGGCTGGCTGTGCCATGAAGCAGAGTGAGGTGGTCGCCTCAGGTGGCAGATATTGGGAGGTGGTAGCAAGGTGTTGGAGGAGAGCGCTGTAGGCTACAAGGCCTGCCCTGTGGCTCCTAAGTTGCCCGTCTGCCTTCCGGTGTGGTGGAGGGTGCTGTCCCATTGTGAATGTCGAAGGAAGATTTAAGTGCCAGTCCGGTCGGCTTTTGTGCGTGGAATGGAAAGAGGTGCCATCTTGTCCTTTGCCTCAGGCAGCAAAAAATCCCTGGGCTTGGGGGGTATTTATTGATAACCCAAAAGACCTTCAGAAAGCATAATCACACACACTGTGATAACTATTGTTTTTGCGTAGAATATTTGTTTTGCTGGAAATGAATTTCCCTCCATTTTATCCGCACTGCAGCCTCCATCCTCAGTTCTTGCTTCCTGTTGAATCAAGCCCAGAGTGGGAGCTCAACGGAAATCTCTGTCACATGGAAACCACTCGAACCAATACAAGGACAGAATGTGACCCTGACGCCAGGAGGAGGCATGGAAAACATTGTCTTTTGCAACTGGTACCGAGCAAGAACGGTTGATTTGGCAAAGCGGATCTTTGTCTATTACCTACCTCCCAGTCCTCTAGGGCAGATTAATGGAGCTGCCTACACTGGGCGGGAGACAGTGGGCCCGGACTGCTCCCTTCACGTCAGGAATTTGACATCAGCTGACTCTGGAAACTATACAGTAACAAAAGAAGGAGCTGCAATTATGATAGGACATGCAAACATAGTGGTCTCAGGTATGATTCCCCCCCTCAGTATTTTAGGGGGCCTATTATTGACTTACATGTTTTGACTAAATCATTCATCCAGAGATGCATCCTCTGAACACCTCCAGGAATAAGCCACGTCCTAATGGCTGGGTCCACTCATGACAAACAAATGATGAGGAATTAGAAAAGAATAACGTTTAGGGTTTGTATGGGTGGAAGAGCGTTTAGCTACATCCAGCTTCCTGTTTGGGCTCCTCCTGTGATTCCACACTCCCCAGAACATTGGAAAGTATGGAATAAAATTTAGAGACACATAAAGGGGGAGTTGCTGAATTTTGTTATCGCAAACATCTCCTTGAAGACTCGATCTCCTCTTCCACTGAAGCAGTGGTGGAGATAACCATACAGAGATGGGAACACAATACTCATATCTTGCTTCTTTTGCAATCAACTAGGGACATATACTAAGCCTCCCATATTGCATGTTTTACCCTTCAAAGGGCTACCTTCTTTCAGATCCTTCAGATCTCTTTAAGATGCTTCTTGGTATCTTCTTTATGATGCAATGGTCTTACACACACACACACACACACACACACACACACACACACACACCTCCCTTTAGATGGAGATGTGTTTTACTTTACCCCTCCCTTTACAGGGTGATGCCTGTCATTTTGCTTACTTCAAAATGTAGTAAAGCAGCCCTGTGATGTTTGGGGACCCTCCTATTCATTCTGCTCTGTGAGGCTCTGGACATCTGCCCTGAATGTCCTCATGACATCACTAGTTGGATTTCTTGATCCCTTCCATTGCAGACACTCAGCATATTTACCCCTGCTGAATCTCTGCATGATATAACACTTAGACTGTCATAAGTCAACATTTGCTAGCAAAGTTCTTAATCTCTTCTCAGCCAGCTGGAAAAGTGAACAATCTCATACGTGGCCATCTGCATATGTCCATTTACATGGGATGCTCCATTAAGTTACCAATGTAGTGCCTAGCAGCAGAATACCAGCCCTAAAGACAAGGAATGATAACCATCTTTCTACTTTGTGTGCAGAAATACTCTCCAAACCAATTCTATCACCTGACAAAATCAGGACAGTAGAGAAAGAGACTGACGCCTTGCAGTGTAAAACTTCCAGCAACCCCAAGGTCAACGTCTCCTGGTTCAAGGATGGTAAACCTGTCCCAGATACAGCAGAACTATCTGATATGAACCGAACCCTCACACTACTTAACATCACCAAAGATGATGCAGGAGACTATACATGTGTGGCCAGCAACCCTGTCTCCAGCGCATCAAGTAACCCAGCTAACATAGTTGTGGCATGTGAGTAATCCCAGGTTGACTACGCCTTTCCTCTTGCCTTTGCTGCAGATATGTGGCAGGGAGGATGTGAGTGATTTCTAATGGGGATTCTCCCCCATTTCCCAAATGGGAGAGGCTGGGGCTCACACCTGCCTGGAGGCTGCAAACCCCCTGTTCCCTAACCCTTGATGTATAGAGGTCCACTTATGGTGGCACCTCGGTCATAACTGAAAGACACTCCACAGATGTTCCAGGGTGCGCCCTCCTTTATTCATGAAATCATGCATTGTAAAACAGTTCCAGAACTACACCTCAGTGAACCCTGTCTCAGATTAAGCCCTTTTCCTGACCCCAAGGTTATCAGTTCTTTTTCTGACTACCTAGAAACAGTGAACATAAGAGCCATGCTGGGATAGACCAAAGACCTATCTAGGTAAATATTCTATTCCCACTTTGGCCAATCAAAAAGCCCAATAGAAAGCCCACCCCAGGCAGGCATGAGTTCAATAGCACTTGTGTTCCCCAACGACTGGTACTCAGAGGCATACAGCCTCTGATACTGAAGATCATATACCCTGCCCGCGAAGTGGCACAGAGCAGCTGGGTGAAGCACGCCTCCCTCGTTTCCAGCCCTTCACCTTGATTCTACTTCATTTCCCTTGTAGATGGGCCTTATGATGTTCATCTGAATCAACCAGGAAACTTAACAGTGAACCTCGGTTCCAATTTGGATTTGCTGTGTATTGCGGACTCCTTCCCTTTGCAGTTTTGGTGGTTTTTCAATAATACTGATCAGGAAGTGGCAAACGATACCTTCAGTGTTCCCTTGACAGCCTGGAAAGATCAAGGGAATTACACCTGCCAGGCTTACAACTCTGACACCAATCGCACTGGTTCAGCCTCTGTCATTGTGAAGTTGACGGGTGAGTCTCCAGGACTGAGAGAACCCATCCCATGTTTGCCCCTGATTCCGCCAACATTCGGAGCGTCCCAGTCCTCCTTCGATCTGGTTACGCAGGGAAGGGGCCAAGTGGAGACAAAGTGTATATGTGGAGGGTGTGAGTGACATTTTGTGGTGGGTACAGCCTCGTTTAGGGTTGGCCCATTTCTGTCCTTGCTCTGATGCCTTTAACTGCAGTTTAACATGCAGCAGTTTGGCAAGAGAGGCTTTCCCCCCATCATTCATCTCCATGCTAGGAAATGCTGCCTTTACCTGTTGATTTTGTTTGCGTCAGGCTCTGGCTAAAGCCACAGAAGCAAGGACAGTAACCAAAGGCGGCCCATTTTTAGCCCACAATCCTCTTAAACTTGTGCATCATGTGATCCCAGAAAGCCAATCCCATGCTACTTCTTGATACAGTTCTGCTACACAAAATAGCAGCCTGTTGCTCAAGGAGACCATGTCTATGGGTTTGCCCACCATTCTAGCCACT
The DNA here is from genome assembly GCF_023053635.1 of Elgaria multicarinata webbii. NCBI lineage: Eukaryota > Metazoa > Chordata > Lepidosauria > Squamata > Anguidae > Elgaria > Elgaria multicarinata. Next base: position 28,655,860 of record NC_086183.1, on the reverse strand, counting down.
TCCCAGTGCCAAGACCTGAGCACCTGGAGTTCTTGCTGAGGCTTGGATTTCTGGGCTTGAAATTAAAGGTTTCAGGGGCTCCTAATGCTCACCTCAAATATGTTTGGACTACTGCAACATGATCTACATGGGGCGGCCCTTGAGGACTGCTCAAAAAGTTCAGCTGGACCAGACTGCTGCAGCCAGACTGTTGACCAGGTCTGATTACCAGGAGCATTTGAGTACCCTTTATGGTAGAAAGGCAGCGTACAAATCAAGTGAATCAATAAATTACAGTCTCCAAATTCCTCTGACTTGTTTTAATCCAAATTGAACAGCATTCCCCTCCTTCTCGCTCCCATCTTCCCTCCTTTTCTCCTCCTTCCCTCCCACCCCACTTAACTGGCTGGTTCTTGCATTCTCGTGGCAGACAAGAGAGAGGGGGAAAGAAAGTCGCCCCCCCCCCAGGACACCAGGAAAGTTCATTTTCCTAAGGGTTACTATAATTTCAGTAGCCCTTCGGGAAACTGCATTTCCCAGGGACTACTTGTACCTGACATGCTGAATAGCATCACGTCGTGGGGCTTGTGGAGGAGAGAAGAGAAGAGCATCAGGGCATCACCTCTCCATCATGCCTGGGTCCAGCTCCAGCTGAGAGCCCCCTCCCTCCTGTTACCAACTGCCGCTGCTGAGGCCATCAGAGAAGGGAAGGAAGCAGCAGTCAGGCCTCCCTCCATCCTGCCTTGATCTATATGAGGCTATTAGAGGGAGAGAGAAAGGAAGCAGCTCCTGAACTTTGCAACTAAGAATCTAGTGCCTGAATTTACTTTTTTCCTCCTCCCTCCCCATCCCCTTTCCTTTTGTGTGATATTATTATTATTATTATTATTATTATTATTATTATTATTATTATTATTATTATTATTTTGTAAGCCTGTGGGCAGGGACTGACTTAAGAAATATTTTTGTAAGCTGCCTTGAGAGCCTTTTTTTGGCTAAAGAGCGGGATAAAAAATGCTTCAATCAATCAATAAATGAGAGATCTGGTGACTGCATTCAAATGAATTCAGCTTTGCTTGGAATTAGGCAGACCTCTTGTCCACTCTCTTGGGGAAATGTTCAGGTGAAACCAGAAAGTATTCTCCCATTCCCAGAGCTCATTAGCAGTAATGGTTCTATTCCATCCATATCCTTTTATATCAAAGCTTTATATCAGTAGATCCATCATGCCTGGGTACACCTCCAGCTGACAGCACCCCTCCCTCTGTCAACTGACTGTCACTGATGAGAATTTCAGAGGGAGAGGAAACAGAAATCCTTCTGCTGTGTCCATCAGCTGCTGGACATGGCAACTAAGAAACTAGTGCCTGAATTCACTTTTTCCTTCTCCTCCCTCCCAATTCCCTTTCCTTTTGTGTCGTGTCTTTTGTAAGCTTGCAAGCAGGGACCATCTCTTCTCATTTCTAATCTTTGTAAATATCCTTTGGAGCCTTTTGACTGAAGGGCAGGATGAAAAATGCTATAAATAAATAACTAAATTTCAAATTATATACTTTCTTCCATTCATCCAAAGGGCCCTAGCACTTTTGAAATAAGATGACAAACTGCATTAATGACAGCTTCATTAAGGGCTTCTCTAAACGAGCAATTTATTACACGCTTGTGATTGGCCACTCACAGAAATTTTCAGGTTGATTTCATGACATCGTCAACAACCAGGATACTATGGTATGGTTAATTAAAACAACAACAACCAGGATATCTTCCGCTGAATCCTCCAGAAACCCTGGGATAAAAAGAACCACTTTTAATGTGATAGTAGCCTGGAAACAGCAGTATCTTCTGCCACTAGATGGAGCTGTCTCAATAGAACTCAATGAAACTGAATAGAGGGGAAGTATTCAATTCAAAGTCCTTGTTGCCCCTCTCCTCCTGTGTAATTCAGCCCATAACAATCACTTCAAAGAACTAGGAAGCACAAAAGCCCCAGGTAAACAGCATGATTTCCCTTAATGTACAGATGCTCAATGTCCCTAAAAATATGCTTTGCTGTTCAGGTCCTTCTTCTCCTAAAGTGGAAACTGGAGGCCTTGCCTGGCTTGCTATGATGATCCCAGCGGCGATACTGGCATTTGCTGGAATCCAGCTTTACTTCTTTCTTTGTGAGTAAGACATTGGAAGCTAACAGCCCTGGACTCCTGAATTCTGTTCCCACCTACAGGGCAGGGGTGGCAAGTAATCACCTGAGCAGGGTGTATTGGGACTCCAGCTTAAGGACAGGGGTGTCCCCAGAGCCTTTAAATCAGTCTCTTCCATTAGATCAGGGGTGCACAACCCTTTTGGCCCTGAAAAGAGGGCTAACAGTGATCTTGGAAGCCAGCAAATGGTGTTCCCCATGCTGTAGTCCAACAACATCTGGATAGCCACACATTTCCCCATCCCAGCTATAAACCTTTTGGGGACTGACATTTGTGTCTGCGTCAAAACTGCTGATGTGCTTTTTGTGTCCTAAAGACAAAAAACTTATTTTTTAAAAAAAAAATTATAAAAACATGTTTTGGTTGATGTTCATCTGATCTCTCAGCCAGATTGTATTATCCGCCCAGGGAGCTTCGGCTATTGGGTGGTATAAATAAATGAATGAATAAATCTCTATCAGACTCCCCCAACCTGTTCACCTCCAGATGTGTTGGATTATAACTCCTATCATACACAGCCACCATGTAGGCCACCAAGTTGGGGTGGGCTAATGTAGACTTGTGGGGTACCTCAGGGCTCAGTCCCGGGCCCAGTGCTCTTCAACATTTTTATTAATGATTTGGATGAGGAGGTGCAGGGAACGCTTATCAGATTTGCAGATGACACAAAATTGGGTGGGATAGCTAATACCCTGGAAGACAGAAACAAACTTCAAAGTGATCTTGATAGGCTGGAGTGCTGGGCTGAAAACAACAGAATGAAATTTAATAGGGATAAATGTCAAGTTCTACATTTAGGAAATGGAAACCAAATGCACAGTTACAAGATGGGGGATACTTGGCTCAGCAATACTACAAACAAGAAGGATCTTGGAATTGTAGATTGCAAGCTGAATATGAGCCAACAGTGTGATATGGCTGCAAGAAAGGCCAATGCTATTTTGGGCTGCATTAATAGAAGTATAGCTTCGAAATCACGTGAGGTACTGGTTCCTCTCTATTCGGCCCTGGTTAGGCCTCATCTAGAGTATTGCGTCCAGTTCTGGGCTCCACAATTCAAGAAGGACGCAGACAAGCTGGAGTGTGTTCAGAGGAGGGCAACCAGGATGATCAGGGGTCTGGAAACAAAGCCCTATGAAGAGAGACTGAAAGAACTGGGCATGTTTAGCCTGGAGAAGAGAAGATTGAGGGGAGACATAAGAGCACTCTTCAAATACTTAAAAGGTTGACACACAGAGGAGGGCCAGGATCTCTTCTCGATCCTCCCAGAGTGCAGGACACGGAATAAGGGGCTCAAGTTAAAGGAAATCAGATTCCGGCTGGACATCAGGAAAAATTTCCTGACTGTTAGAGCAGTACGACAATGGAATCAGTTACCTAGGGAGGTGGTGGGCTCTCCCACACTAGAGGCCTTCAAGAGGCAGCTGGACAACCATCTCTCAGGGATGCTTTAGGGTGGATTCCTGCATGGAGCAGGGGGTTGGACTCAATGGCCTTGTAGGCCCCTTCCAACTCTGCTATTCTATGATTCTATGATTCTATGAAACCAGCTCACCCAATGGCCATGCTGGCTGGAGCAGTGGGGGAGGGGGAGGGAATAGGACTTCTGGGAGAATCTGAAACGCACAGCTGGAAAGCACCAGGTTGTGGGAGGCTTTTCTATAATGTTAAGATTTGATTCCCCGACTTCGCTCTCTCCCCCAGGGGCCCGTCGCCGGACTGCCGAATCTTCTGCTCCAGTCATATCCACAGCTTCGCTCTATGAGAATATTCCCCCTTCTGGACAAATGCAGCCTGGGGTGAGGGACTCAAATTGTTTCCAATTTGAGTTATTTAACATTTATTTTCAGCACTGGTGCCGAATTCGCTGCTCTTAAGAATGAATAAGTGATCCAAGGCCCCTACCCCAGAGAATTCATTGTCTAGTTCAGATGGGTAAAACAAGGGTGTGTGGAAAGGACTAAGGATGGACAAATAAGCAATGAGGGTGGTGGGACAGAGGGTGGTGGGACAGCTCACTGTATTGATGTCTACCAAAGAGCCCCTTGGGTGCTTTGGGATCATGAAGTTGGACAGGCTAAGTTGACCAAAAACTCTATCACGCTAATTGTGATAAACTCCTGCTTCTGATATAGATCCACATTACTCCCTAGCGCATCTGTCTGGCAACTGAATAGTTTTATCTAGCCTTATTCTCCTTAATCCCCCTTTTTTAAATATGCTGACTGGTTCTGATCACTTTGGGTTTTTCATATGTAAGTTTACAGTCATTATGCAGGTGGGTCCAGCCACTAGGTAATTTTCTCATTTGTTGGCTAGACCACTTACATCATATATTGAAGCTATTGCTTGTTTTTAAGGATACTTTCAAAGGTTTTATTAATTTCTCTGTTTCTGGGATGTAGAACACCTACCTTTTTCTTCTTTCTCCAGGCCTGGGCTAAAAAAAAGCATTCTTAGTAATAGGACTTAGAAACTCCCCAACAAGCTGGATAGACTAGGGTGGGTCAGGAGGTTTACCCTGACTGGTGGCAGCCTATCAGAAATTCTATTCCTGGGGAACCTTTGTCAAAAAGGGCTCCACCATGAAACAAGTTACCCATCCACCCATCCACCCTGGACTTGTAATACTGAGATAAATAGAATTTCCTGCACTATCACACTGTCTGGCCTCCAAGATCCAGCAGTTGTGGGTGATACTGGTTATAACTAATGGATGACCTTCAGCACTTTTTGTGTTTGACCCAGGTGAATCCAGAAAGCTCCTGTGCTGTCAACCATATATATGAGGTGAGTGGAAACCACTCCTGCTTAAGAATGTTTGGAACCTCCAATGGGGTTCAAAATACTCAACCATATTATTAACATGGCTTCCAATTTGTTTCCAGCCACAATTGAAAATGCTGGCCTTAACCATGTCCCGGACAGTTTAGGGTAGCCTCCTAAAACCTGGCACCCTCCAGATGGGTTGGACTACATATCCCATGGCCCACAACCACCATGACTGATGGGCATACTGAGTGGGGACGATGGAAGGCACCAGGTTGGGGGAGGCCGGTGTCAGACCTGATAAAGCATCTTCTCCCTCGTGTTCCTGTCCAACAGTTTAAGGTCATTTTCTGAAGCCCTTTTCTGGATGCTCCAGTCTGTGGCAACACAGATGGCTATTGGCTACCATAGACAGTGCCCTTTCTGGGGTGGCACCCTGAAGTTAGAACACTCTCTGGTAAAAGAAGCTGACCTAAAACCATTGGTGTTGTTATTCAGGTGCCTGGTGAAGTGCTGAACCTGAGATGAAATTAGGACTGTTATTGTACTTTGATGAGATTTCAATGTTTCCTCAAAACTGACTTAGAAACAAAGTATTTTATTTCTCATGGAAGGCAGCTGAAAATACTCCTCTGACCTCTTGTATTACTCTTCCAAAACAAGTATTATCAGAAGTGAGAGATCCAGGATGTCTACATCTACTTATCTCTGGGGAAAGCATAGGAGCTCAACCCTTTTTTAAACATCTGGTTACCTTGGTGTGCCCTGTGCTATGCAGAATCCTACATTTCATGCAAAGCAAACCTAGATCCTTCAACCTGTATATATTTTGCAGATTTCTAACATTTACATACATCAGTGGTTTTAACCATGTTTCCATGGTGCCCAGGAATGCAAATCAAAATCAAAATGGACGTGACTTCTTTGTTTTGTTTTCACATGATGTATGTTCGCTATCTCTTCAGACCCTGCAGAAATGAGGCTGTGTATGAAGAGGTGAAGAGATAATAGACAAACCACCAAAGTCCACTCCTGAATCCTCTCCATCACCCGCAAGCCACCAACTTGCTCTCCCCTTTCCAATGAAATGTGTTCCTTTCAGCCTCCATTGAGTGATTGTAAAGACGAAGACATCCTCCCTCAAGGACATGCTCTGCTTCTTCCTTTGAAGCCAATTCTCCTGGAAATCCTAACTCCTCTTCCAAACAAGTAAGCTGTCAAGATAAACCCAAGGCACGATAACAAAGACTCGTAGACCCCAAGACAGCTGCATGAGAATCTGTTGCTCTCCCTGCTATGACCATAAAACTATTCATGGACTTGTGACTAGTGTGACCAACAGACCAATGATTGATTCTATGGAGAAGTCTTCCATTTTCTGGCAAGGAGGAAAGGAACTGTTGAGTTCAGGTTCTCTTTTGTCAGTTTTAATTTTAAAGCCAGCTTCTCTGTGAGCTGTCTATCTTTTCTACGTGATAGGACTAATGCAACCTTGAATTAAACAAGCAGTAAACCAGATAACTCTTTGCCAAGGGACTACCTACCTATGCAAAACTAGTGCCTAGATCCTTTCTTGAATATATAAAAACATAAGAAGAGTCCTGCTGGATCAGATGAAGAGTCCATTTAGCCCAGCCTTCCTCAACCTGGGGCGCTCCAGATGTGTTGGACTGCACCTCCCAGAATGCCCCAGCCTGGGGCATACTGGGAGTTGTAGTCCAACACATCTGGAGTGCCCCAGGTTGAGGAAGGCTGGGCTAGCCTAACATTTGTTCACAGAATGGCCAATAAGCCACTTGCAGGAGGAAACGCACAGGCAGGACATGAGTGCAACACCACCCTCCTGTCCATGTTTCCCAGCAACTTCCTCTGATACTGTCTAAGCCATGGTGAGTGCAGCATGTCATGCAAACCAGGTCAATATATATAATAGGGTGAGTTGGATCCCTGAGAAACAAGGAGCTACCAGCATGCTTGGGGAAATCTTAAGATTTTAAGAAATATGAAAAAATATTAATTTTTTTAAAAAAAAACTCTAAGGAAGAGGGACACAAACAAGGAGTGAGTAGTACCCTGGAATACTGCGTGTCAATTGGAAAAAAAACCTTGAAAACAGGGTCAGGGCAAATGGAATGGAGTTCCTTAAGCTGGCTGGAATCCAATTCGAGATTTTTATGGCTGTTTTATCAATCCCTGTGCCGTTCGTTGTTTTGCACTGTTCTGTATTTTATTTAATTTTGAAATGGTTGTATTGACATGTTGATCTTTTAACTGGTTGTAATCCCCCCAGAGAAAATTAGTGACTGGTTGGATTAAAGACATAATAAATAGATAAATAATAAACCCTGAACAGAAGTATTCGTGTTAGAAGTTGAGGATACACTGCAACATTTTGTTGCAGGTTACACGTGTTCCCTCTTTTAGTGAACTCAGTTGGCTGAGTGCCTATCAGTTTGGAAGCGAAACGGGGCAGTGGTTTCTGCATGTTCAAGGTACAAAAATACATCATCTTGCGAACTAAAGGGAAAGTGCCTGACGGCAATCTGTGAAGTTATCGGATGTTGATAGCAGTTATGTCTATAGAGGGAGACAAGGGAATGTTAGCAGACATCAGTTAAGTCTATGACTCAGAGCAACATGTGCACGGCCCAGAACTGCTCTGAATCATACAATTAGAAATGACAGCAAACATCAAATGAGAACTAGAGGACAGAGGAAGAGAAGAAATAATCCTTCTCGAATGCAATAGTTTAGAATAAGTACCCTGGAAGGCAATCATTTTGGGGAAATGGAGTGGTAGAGCAAATGCTTTGCATGTGGAACGTTCCGGGTTCGATTCTCGGCATCTCCAGGGAAGGCTGGGAAAACCCCTGCCTGAAACCCTGAAGAGCTGCTGCCAGTCAGTGCTGACAACGCTGGGCTAGATGGACCTGCGGCCTGACTCATTATAAGGCAGATTCCTATGTTGCTATCTTTAGAACTTTAACTTTTCCAGCTGTACTCCCTCTCCACTCTATGGTTATTTTAAAAAAGTTTAGGGTTGGGACTGTTTTTGTTTCCCACGCCTCCTTAGAGGTTTGTTTTACATATACATATATCATTTTTCTTCTAATCTTAATGTTTCCCCAAGCATGCTGATAGCTTCTTTTTGTTTCTCAGGGGTCCTATTTCGAATCCCATCTAGCCTTTTATATATATGTGTGTGTGTGCTTTGTATAACACACTGCACTCACCATGGATTATTTAACCCAGACTGAAGCATGGTGTGTACTGAGCACCATTTTGAATATGCGCCCACCTCAGGGGTTGTGTTGTGTCACACAAACCTGGCCATTGGGGGTTATTTGGGGGTTAAACAACCTTTGCATTACCCTAGAACAAACTGGTGGCTATGCGAGGGTTGTTTAACCCTTGAACAACTCCTGATGGCTAGGTTTATGTGACACCATGGCGACCACAAACCATGACTCATCGTGGGTTAAATAACCCATGGTGGGCCCAGCGTGGAGAGCCCAGTGGCCCTCCAATTACTCAGTGTTTCTTGGTCCTCTTCAGCCCTCATTACTTGAGAGTGTTAGCAGAACTCAGGCTACATGTCACTGAACCTGGAGCTAAAGAGTTAATATGTACCTGAACAAGGTGAGAGGGGGTTGCTGGGATTTTTTTCCCCTTTCCTGTCTCCTCCCCTCTACTTCCTTCTTCTTGTTGTTCCCTGACTCATGGGTTGCTGACCACATGGCTGAACTGAGCCATCCTACCCTAGGATGGAAAGTTGCTTATTCCTAAAGTAAAGTTTCTTTTGTTGACACACGTGGCTACTCACAGGGAGCTGATTCAGATGACAAGAGAGAGTTCGCTATTAGGGGGAGTGAGGATACACAGGAGTTCGTGGCTTTCTGGAGGCTGATCAAGAAATTGCAAGCTTCTTTGCACATGCCTGCTCTATATCATTCACAAGGGTATTTTGAAGAAACCTCATACCTTCTTGCAGATATCGCAGTTTACATGCATCCAAAATGAAGCCTCTCTGTAGTGCCCTTTGCCAGGATACAGGTCTGGCTCAAAGGGCTCAAGTGACAGGAAGCCAGATTCCAGCTGGACATCAGGAAAAAACAGGACTTGTTAGAGCAGTAGGACAATGGAATCAATGACCTAGGGAGGCCGTGGGCTCTCCAACATTAGAGGCCTTCAAGATGTAACTGGGCAACCACCTGTCAGGTAGGCTTTAAGGTGGATTCTTGCAGAGCAGGGTGTTGAATTTGATGACCTTGTTGGCCCCTTCCAACTCTACTATTGTATGAAATCCCCCGCCCCTCAGCCCCGGTTGCCATTTTGATATCATCAATGTCCTCATAGCTGTGTTCTTTCCCCATTGAAGAAGAGGCACAATTTGAGAAATTATCTTTACATTTTTAATTACACCAACTGGTAGCTATTTGGGAGGGGGGGGATACACATTGCAATCTTAAGAGGTAGTTCCTTAATATTGATGTTGCTAGAAACAGGAACTGACTATACACTGGAATATATTTTATACATGTCAGCAGGGGAATACAGACACTTGTTCTGAGTACATAACTGTTCCATTTAAGCACACTGAAAACAAGAGACGTTGGGCCTGCTGTTGGTTGAATTTTAAGTTCACAGTGAAAATGGGTAAAAGAGAATCTGATTCGAAACATTCCTTCCTTCTCTGCCAAGGGCTTTAAGGCTTCCTCGAAAACTCAGCCTTTGGTCTGTTGGTCTCTTATGGATGTGTTAGACTGGTGCTTGGCTGTGACAATGGGCTGGATGAGGGCTAAAAAGCTGGAACTCAATCCAGATAAGACCAGAGTGCTCTTAGTGGGTGGTTCTTCTGACTGGATGAAGGGTGCTCAACCTCTTCTGGATGGGGTTGCACTCCCCCTGAAGGAACAGGTTTGTAGCTTGGGGGTTCTCTTAGAACCATCTCTGTCACTTGAGGCCCTCGGTGGCACAGAATGCCTTCTACCAGCTTTGGTTGGTGGCCCAGCTACACCCCTATCTGGACAGGGATAACCCAGCTTCAGTTGTCTATGCTCTGGATATTCCTCCAGGAGGTGGGGTTAAATCCTAAACCCTGCCCCCTGGAGGAACCTAAGGACTCCCCACAGGGCAGATTGGGGTGCCTCTCAAGCCAGGTCCAGCCGGTGAGCTTGAGATCCAGCACCTCTACTGCAATGCCTGTGTCACCATCTCCTGGTTCAAGGACGGTAATTCTGTCCCAGATAAACAGCACTTTCTGACCAGAAGCAATCCTTTGTTCTACAATGGTCTATACATGTCCAGCCAGCGGCCCTGCTAGCGGTAAAACAACTGAGGCACGTGATTAATCCATGTTTACTTATGCTGATTACTCTTTTCTTCCTGCTTCTGCTGTGTGTGCGGGGGGGGGGGGGGGAGCGAGGAGGTTGTCCGTGATTTCTAATGCGGATTGAGCCCCAAATTACAGGGGCTGGGGCTCAATCCTGTCTGGAGGCTGCAAGCCCCCTGTTCCCTAATCCTTGATATATGAAGGCTGCTTATGGTGGCCCCTCAGTGAGGAAGCAAAGGCATTCTGCTTAGATCACGGGTTCCCTCACCTTTATTAATATGCAATGCATTCCAAAATTGGTCAGTGCATAGCAACTATGCACAAAGCTGTTACACCCCTGTGTCACTACCCCTCTGCCTTGATTCTACCTCCTTCCTCTTCTTGATGGGCCTAACCCTGCTGAGTTGAATGAAGCGGGAAGCACAGAGCTGAACTTGGATTCTTATTTGACACCCCAACGTAGTTTTGGTGACTTTTGAATCATCGCAAGCAGAACATTCAGAGGAAGAGAGCAGCCTCAGTGTGCACGTAGAGACCAGGAAAAATCCAGGGAAATATACCTACCAGGCTGAAAATAGCCTCACTTTCCTCACTATCTCAGCATCCGTCCATGTGATGTCGACAGACCAAGGTGGCCACAACAGCTGTCAACCCATCCCACTTTCATCTCTGGTTCATGCTGGGAGTTGTAGTCTCACGTATCTGGAGGGCACGTTGACGAAAGAGGGTTCAGACCATGTCCTTTTAAACCTGTGCTTTTTCCTAAATATCTACTGTCTCCCCTTCATCTAGGAGTATGACGAGCTAGATGCTGCTGCTGTCTTTATTGCCAGCATCATGAAGTTCCTAAAAATATGTGATTTTTCTAGTTCCTATTCCAGCTCCCACTCAGATGAGAAAAGACAACACCATTCTTTGGATCATTATTGGGTGCTCGGCTGGGACACTGGTATTGATTGGAACCCTGCTTTTCTCCTTTCTCTGTGAGTAACGCATTGGAAGTTAACCACCCCAGATTCATGTGTCCTGCCACCAACTATGAGGCAGGGATAGCAACTAATAACTAGAGCAGGAAGATGATGGGGAACCAGGACTAATGGGTTCTATCCCCAATTAAGGAAGGTAATATGCCTGAAGGCATCTATTAGTTGTTTCAAATGGTAAATCTGATCTTGCCTGCCTTGTGTTGTTGGATATTAAAGACTGTCTTATTAACAGCAAATAGTTCTCTGACTATGAAGTATGAATCTGGTACGTTCACATTGGAAAGTGAACCAAACAAATTTCTCACCTATCCCAAGCTTTGAGGAAGAGAAGATAAAATGTGCTCACTCCCCTCATTTGCTGGTGAGAAGAATCTCAAGTAGGTGGTTGCACTGGGCAGGGAAAATGCTGTGCCTGAGTCCTTTGGGGGCTTCTGTAAGTTGGAACAGAGAGCCCTGGGCTATGTGGACTTGTGGTCTGATCCAGTATCAGGCAGCTTCATAAGTTCAAGTGACTCCCTCCCTCCCTGCGACAGCCATAGAAAAATCCATGAATTTGTTGTCACCACTGAACTAATGCCTAAAACCTTTCTTGGGCATATAAAACGGAAGTACATTCACTTCCTGTTGCTAAGAATATCAATACCCAAGGAAGAATTTCTTAACTCTGTGCTGCTGTTAAGTGATTAAAAAGACATCATGAGTTTCACTGATTCAGTGTCTCTCATAGCTCCATCACACCAGGGTTATACTGTGCAATCACTGCGAATTGCATGCAAAGGACTCTGAAGTTTTCCAGTTTATAATCTGCTTTGACTGTGAAGCACTCCCATGCATCCTGCTTTAATTGTGCTTCTTAGCCAAAAGAAGCGTTGTATTTTAGTACCCCTTTAAGAGCGAATCTTTTGTTGTTCCCCCAGCGGCCACTGGGGGCTCAGGAGGAGGATGTAGGGCAGAGCAACCAGTAACCCATAAACGAGAGTAGTGTCGCTGAGCCTGCCTCCTCTCCCCAAGGTGCATCTGGGAGAAGCGCCTGTCAGCCACAGCGGGAGGGAGGGATTTTGAAAGAGCAAACCTACGTACCTAAGCTCTATTGAACTTCCAGAAAAAGGATTTAAAGGGGGGGGGGAATGCAAGGACACCTTTTCTTTGCCCTTTGATTCAGGCTGCAATCCTATTACCTGGGAGTAAGACCCATCAAACTCTTATGAGTAGACGTGTGTAAGATTTCACCATCTCAAACCTTCAAAGCTGAAGCCGAAGAAGAGTTCGATGGGTCTGACTCCCAGGTAACAGGATTGCAGCCTGAATCAAAGGGCAAAGAAAAGGTGTTCTTGCATCTCCCGCCCTTCTGTCGGGGATCCCAGCTGATAGGGCACAAATCGTGTCAAAAGAGCACTTGGGGCCTCTTTGAAAAGTTGGAGACCTGCATTCTTGGCAATTAAACAATCACACCCAGATGATGAGTTATCCCCAGGGCCGGTGCTACCATAGAGGCTACTCAGGCAGCTGCCTAGAGCGCCAAGCTAAGAGGGGCACCGGGCACAGTGCAGCACTCACGCGCGTTGGCTGTGAGCCGGCCCGGCCCGAGGATTCAGCTGGGCCTGGGCAGGTGAGATGGTGCCCAGCCGAAACGAAGCCAGGGACGCTGGGGTGGGGGTGGGGTGGCTCCATGTTCAGGCTTCCGGAACGCGTCCGGAATCGAGAGAGAGAGAGAATGTATGGGTGAATGGGGTGCATGGGGTCTTTAAGTGAATGCATGTGTTCATGCGTGTGTTTGTTTGGAGTGAGTGATGCTGAGTGTGTGTGTGTGTGTGTGTGTGTGTGAGTTGGGGGCAATGATTTGGAGGTGATATTCCTATTAAATAATGCATTTTAGACCCATAGACGTTCCTTTCCAATTTGTTTGCTATAATTGGCCTGACGTATTTCTTGCGCTTTAAAATAAATTTAGCAGTTTCAAGTTTTGTGCTTCTTATTTTTTTTCCAGGAAACATCTGTTCTTAAAAATCTAAGTTGGCATTTTTTTTGGTGGTGGTGGGGGAGTAGCTCACCTTGCCTAGGGCGCAAAATAGTCTGGCACCGGCCCTGGTTATCCCCTACCGCCCCCCCCCCCCCCCGCCCCAGTTAATTTTTCTTTCAGAATTCTGGTATGGGACAATGTTCTCTACCTCAGATGGTATTGCTGACGATGGTGTTGTAATGTGGTTTTATATTTCATTTTCTGCGCGTAGGGAAAGACACGTGTGTAGGTGTGTACACACGTGTGTAGGTGTGTACTACACGTGTGTAGGTGCTGTCAGTCTCATTCATGCCTGTAAGGCACTGGACATTATTGGGCTGGTTTTGAGGTCCAGCGCAGTCTCTTCCTTAACGGGGTGGGCCACGATGCCTTCAAGTGCATTGCGCAAAAGAGTTCCCAAGGGAAGGCCTATCTATGGTGGGGGGCGGAAGGGGGAAGTAAGCCGCGCTTCCCGATTCCCGGTTCTTTTGCAGCTCTTGCGTGGAAGGAGCGCGGAAGAGACCCCAGCCAGGGCGAAGCGACTTGAGCCTTGCCTCCAGCCGCCGTTCCATTTCGCCTGCTGCCGCCCCTTCGCCCTGCGCCAAGCATCTCCGAAAGCTGCCTGTCTCCCTCCGTCCGCCGTCGCCGCCGGGCGCTTCTGCCTTCCCCTCTCCATCGCGAGGCGCAGCGCAGTGCAGCCCGGGCGAAGGGACTTTGCCGCGTGGGCCCCTTTCACCTCTCCTGCCGCTGCGCTCCTTCCCTCCCCATTCTCGGCCAGCGCCTCAGCCGCGCGTTCTGGCGTGCGGCCGGCGCGCCGCTCCTCGGCCGGCTGGCTTTAGGGCGCGCAGGACCCGACGGGGCGGGCGAGGCAGGCCATGGTTTGCCTCCCTCCCTCGCTCCGTCGCGCCGCGCAGCCCCCGGGGAAGGCGGTTTGCGAGATTCATCAGTATCTCCTTCCGCTTCTTCGGCTTCGCTCGTCCTTCGTTCCTCCCTTCCCCATTCTCGGCCACCGCCAGCGGCCGCGCCTTCCCCAGATCTCTCCGGCCGGGTGGCTTCAGATCAGCTCGCCCCGAGGGAGCGGGCAGGGAGCTCCCTTGCCGCCAAGACCCCGCCTCACGCCGTGGAGTTGGAGAGCGGCTGGCGCAGCGACTGAGCGATCCCCGAGGCGAGGCGTCCCCGTGGCCGGCGCCTGCCATGGGGAGAGCAGAGGAGAAGCGTCTGCAGCGGTCCCCATCGGGCAGGAAGCGCTCCTGGCTAGCATCGCTCCTCGGAGGTAAGAAGGATCGGGACCCCGACAAGGAGGAAGGAGAGAGAAGGTGCGGCTGCGGGAGGGGGAGGAATTACGCCATGCCAAAGATTGGCTAGGTGGGTGGCAGGATTTCCCCGTCCCTGCACTGCCCCTATCTCCTTGGGCGTGTTTCCCCACACATTACGGGCAACCTGCCAGCCTGAGCCAATCAGTCTGATCCAAATTTGTCTTCAGCCCTCTGGCTTAAAGAGGTTGTGCACCTCTGCTTTGGGCCAAAGGTGGGCAGAAGACAGCCTGGGATGTGCTGATAGACTTCTCAGTGACCGAGAGTCAAACCTTCTTGCAGATCGACTCACAACTGTCTAACAATAGCCACAACTAAAACGTTAGGGGTGCTGCCCCATAAATTGGATTGCTGGAAAGGAACACAGTTGTTGAAAGGACTTGTGAGCTAGGTTTTGGGACTGATCACAAATTTCTGAGCTTGGACAAGGATCAGAGGCATCTTGGTCCACAATTTTAGTATGCATATGTCCACCTGCCTGAGCCAGGATTTCACTACTGGCTCCAGTAGTAGTAGTAGTAGTAGTAGTAGAATAAGAAGCTTTTAGTAGTAGTAGTAGTAGTAGTAGTAGCAGCAGCAGCAGCAGCAGATTGGAGGAGGAGGAGGAGGAGGAGGAGGAGGAGGAGGAGGAGGAGGAGGAGAAGAAGAAGAAGAAGAAGAAGAAGATGATCCCACAAGCCTGAAGTCTTCACTTGCTTTAGATGAAGTGTAGCTACCTATTTCAGGGAGGTTGAGTTGATTTTCACTTTTATGATGACATTCATTTGTTTATTTGTAGGATTTCTACTCCACCTTTGTAACAAATACTCAAGGCAGCTAATACAACATTGTTCAGTTACCTCCACTACTATCCTTGTGTTCAATAGTCCAGGCATACGGCTGAGGATTATGGGAGATGTAGCCCCACACATCTGGAGGGTGCAATGTTGAGGAAGGTTATATTAAACTCCCTTTGGTAGAATATAAAAGCCACAACAAGACTTGGGGCAGGGCTGGCTGTGCCATGAAGCAGAGTGAGGTGGTCGCCTCAGGTGGCAGATAGTCGGAGGTGGTAGCAAGGTGTTGGAGGAGAGCGCTGTGGGCTACAAGGCCTGCCCTGCACCTCCTAAGTTGCCCGTCTGCCTTCCAGTGTGGTGGAGGGTGCTGTCCCATTGTGAATGTCGAAGGAAGACTTAAGTGCCAATCTGGTTGGCTTTTGTGCGTGGAATGGAAAGAGGTGCCATCCTTCCTTTGCCTCAGGCAGCAAAAAATCCCTGGGCGGCCCGGGGCTTGGGGGGTATTTATTGATAACCCAAAAGCCCTTCAGAAAGCATAATCACACACACACACTGTGATAACTATTGTTTTTGCGTAGAATATTTGTTTTGCTGGAAGTGAATTTCTCTCCATTTTATCCACACTGCAGCCTCCATCCTCAGTTCTTGCTTCCTGCTGACCCGAGCCCAGAGTGGGAGCCCAGAAGAAGTCCCAGTCACCTGGGAACCACTGGATCCAATACAAGGAGAGAATGTGACCCTGACGCCAGGAGGAGGCATGGAAAACATTGTCTATTGCAGCTGGTACCGAGCGACGACAACTGATTTGGCAAAGCGGATCTTTGTCTATTACCTACCTCCCAGTCCTCTAGGGCAGGTTAATGGAGCTGCCTACACTGGGCGGGAGACAGCGGGCCCGGACTGCTCCCTTCACGTCAGGAATTTGACATCAGCTGACTCTGGAAACTACACAGTGACAAAAGTCGGAGCTGCAGTTATGATAGGACATGCAAACATAGTGGTCTCAGGTATGATTCCCCCCCCTCAGTATTTTAGGGGGGCTATTATTGACTTACATGTTTTGACTAAATCATTCATCCAGAGATGCATCCTCTGAACACTTCCAGGAATAAGCCACGTCCTAATGGCTGGGTCCACTCATGACAAACAAATGATGAGGAATTAGAAAAGAATAAAGTTTAGGTTTGTATGGGTGGAAGAGGGTTTAGCTACGTCCAGCTTCCTGTTTGGGCTCCTCCTGTGATTCCACACTCCCCAGAACATTGGAAAGTATGGAATAAAATTTAGAGACACATAAAGGGGGAGTTCCTAATTTTTATTATCACAAACATCTCCTTGAGGACTTGATCTCCTCTTCCACTGAAGCATTGTGGAGATAACCAGGCAGTGATTGGGAACACAATACTCACACCTTCCTTCTTTGGCCATCAACTAGGGACATATACTAACCCTCCCATATTGAACGTTTCACCTTTGAAGGGCTGTCTTCTTTCAGATCCTTCAGATCTCTCTGGGATGCCTCTAGGTATGTTCTTCAAGATACCTGGCTAGAGAGTCAACAGATGCTGGCTGAACCAGCAGTGTGTAAATGTTATTTCTTTATCCTTGGGAAAGTGGTTCCAATAGCTCAGGGTTAAGTTCAGAAGTCCTGGATCTATGGCTATGTCATGTCTCTTTCTCTCTGTGTGCATTGTGAGCATATACTAGGGAGAAGGACCTTTGTAAATTCAGAGGATGCACAGTCTATTAGTGTCAAATTTGCTGTATATTTTGCAAGAATTCTAAAAGTTTGTGTACACAGATACCCTGCTACCAAGACGAAAAAGACAGACAGTGACCCTAACATAAGAACACAAGGCAAGCTAGGCAGGATCTAACCCAAGGTCCATCTAATCCAGCATTCTGTTCACACAGTGGTAAACAAGCCAGCTGTGGGAAACCCCCAAGTAGGACGTGAATCCAATAGCACCCTCCCAGTCATGCCAGTTCAGGAGATCCTACAAAGCCAGCCCTGTGCGACAGCTTGGTACAGATCTCCTGTATCTGCTGCACTTTCTTAGGCTGGGCAACATTGCAGAGTGAGTCCACATTTATGGGCTGGTTCCTACTCCAAGAGCTTACCTGGAGCTGGACCTCAGTGCATGATGTGAGATGCTAGCAGAGATGGTTCAGACAGTGTCCTTTTAGTTCTGAGTTTTGTAAAAGATGTACTTTCCGCTCTTCATCCAGAAAGGTGACAGGCTTTATTAATGGCAATTGTTATTGGCAACATCATGAAGTTCCTAAAAATATGCTTCCTCATTCCAGGACCTGCTCAGTTGCGATACCACAATACAAGCATCACCTCTATTTTGGTCATTGGGTCCGTGGCTGTGATACTGGCATTGATTGGAACCCTGCTTTACTTCTTTCTTCGTGAGTAACACATTGGAAGCTAACATCCCCGGATTCCTGGGTTCTGCTATCAACTGCCAGTCCAGGTCCGGGCCCAATTCAAAGTGCTTGTATTACCATTTAAAGCCCTAAACGGCTTGGGGCCAGGTTATCTGAAGGAACGCCTCCTCCCATATGTACCTGCCCAGACCCTAAGGTCATCCTCAGGGGTCCTTCTCCATGAGCCCCTGCCAAAGGAAGTGAGGCAGGTGGCTACTAGAAGGAGGGCTTTCTCCGCTGTGGCACCCCGGTTGTGGAATGAGCTCCCAAACGAGGTTCACTTGGCACCTACATTATATGCTTTTAGATGCCAGGTGAAGACCTTTTTAATCTCCCAGCATTTTAACAGTCTGTAAATACATTTTAACTTGGTGTTTTAAATTTGTAATTTTGTATTGCTGCTGCTGTTTTTATCTGGTTGAGCTTTTATATTGTATTTTATATTATGGTTTTATACTGTTGTTTTATACTTTGATGGTTTTAATTTTTGTGAACCGCCCAGAGAGCTACGGTTATTGGGTGGTATAGAAATGTAATAAATAAATAAATAAATAAATAAACTATGGAGCAGGAATGCCGAGTAATAACTAGAGCAGGAAGATGATGGGGAACCACGACTCCTGGTTTTTACCCCAATTTAAGGGAGAAGTTGTGTCTGAAGGCTTCCCATTAGCTATTTCAAACTGTAAACTGAAGTGTGGTGTGGGCTGAATGTTGAGGTTTGACTCCCAGCCTTTTCCCTCGCTCAGGAGCCCGTCGTCGGAGGGAGAGGATGTCTACTCAGACCATAAACACACCTACGTTATATGAGAATCTTCCCCCGCCTGGACAGGTAAGGCCTTGGATTATAACTGCAAGCTGTTTCCACGGGTGCTTTAAAGTAGATCAAAAGGTGAAAGATCCCTGCCTCGGAGAAATGACAACCAGTGGCTCAAGAAGAGGGCAAGGGGTTGAAAAACGAGCAAAGTTGATGGGGAAAGCATTCGTGGCTCAGTGGTGGAGGACCTGCATTGCGTGAAGAAGGTCCCAGGTTCAATCTTCTGGGGAGGGCTAGGAAGGGATCCTGCCTGAAACCCTGGGGAG
The DNA here is from genome assembly GCF_023053635.1 of Elgaria multicarinata webbii. Lineage (NCBI taxonomy): Eukaryota > Metazoa > Chordata > Lepidosauria > Squamata > Anguidae > Elgaria > Elgaria multicarinata. The sequence continues at coordinate 28,636,992 of NC_086183.1, read as the reverse complement.
GGTCAGCCAGTCAGTAGCAACAATACTGGCCTGGATGGACCAAGGGTCTAACTCAGTATAAGGAAGTTGCCAATGACAGGAGTGAGCAGCGCATGTCAAACTTTTAAGGTAGAGTTATGTAACCTCCGGCCACATCCAGCCTGCCAGCTGTTTGGCAAGGTGCCACCCCTTCCGGATTCCCTCCACTTCTACCCAGTGATCAGAGACTAGAGCTACAGAAAGCAGCTGAGTCACTTACCATAAAATGTCTGACTGAGGAGTCATGGTCTAGAATTGAGCTGTATTATTATTATTATTATTATTATTATTATTATTATTGCACCATCAATGTACATGGTGCTGTACAGATTACACAGTAAATAGCAAGACCCTGCCGCATAGGCTTACAATCTAATAAAGTTGTAGTAAACAATAAGGAGGGAAAGAGAATGCAAACAGGCGCAGGGAAGTGTAAACAGGCACTGGGTAGGGTGAAGCTAAACAGTATAGAGTCAGAACAAACTCAATATTTAAAAGCTATTGGTGGGGAAATGTTCATACTGGGAGGAATTACATCTGGTCCTGCCCATTTTGCTTTGGCCCACCCCCTGTGCCTGTAGCCCCCCCCCCCCCGCACCTGTAGCCCCGCCCTCTGCTGTGGACAGGGCCAGTGCTACCATAGAGGCCACTCAGGTGGCCGCCTAGAGCGCCAAGTTAAGAGGGGCACCGGGCACAGCGCAGCAGTCATGCACATTGGCTGTGAGCCGGCCCTAGGATTCAGCTGGGTCTGGGCAGGCGAGATGGCGCCCCATGCTTGCCCAGCTGAAGTGAAGCCAGGGACGCTGGGGTGGGGTGGCTCAATGTTCAGACTTCAGGAACACACCCGGAAGAGAGAGAGAGAGAGAGAGAATGTGTGGGTGAATGGGGTGCATGGGGTCTTTGAGTGAATGCATGTGTTCATGTGTGTGTTTGTTTGGAGTGAGTGATGCTGAGTGTGTGTGCGCGCGCATGTGTGAGTTTCAGGGGGTGATTTGGAGGTGATATTCCTATTAAATAATGAATTTTAGACCCATAGATGTTCCTTTCCAATTTGTTTGCTATAATTGGCATGACGTATTTCTTGTACTTTAAAATAAATTTAGCAGTTTCAAGTTTTGTGCTTCTTATTTTTCCCAGGAAACACATGTTCTTAAAAATCAAAGTTGGCATTTTTGGGTGTGGGTGTGTGTGTGTGTGTGTGAGAGAGAGAGAGAGAGAGTGAAAGTAGCTCATCTTGCCTAGGGCGTAAAACAGCCTGGCCCTGGCCCTGGCTGAGGAAATGTTTTCAAAGCTGTGTTTTAATGTGATGTTTTAATGTTTTTAATATTGTATCTTAGTATTGGGGACCACTGAGCGATTTTACTACACTTGGCAAGATAGAAATGCCACAAATGAAATAAGTAACTAATCATAAATGAATCAATAATGCAGCCCCCGAGACCCTTCCCAAATTCGGATTTGGCCCCTAGCCAATAAAGATTCTCCACCGCCGTGTTACGATTTACTTTCCACATCATTCTGTCATCTAAGGAACTCCAGTGCGTGGCGGAGGATTCCAAAGCCTCTTTAAGGTGACAATCAGCTTGTTGAAGCTCACACTGTGAACAGAGCATGTGCCCTGGAACATGCGATACTTTTAGCATTTCCCTGCAGTTGCATAAGATTTAGAGGCAGATCAGTAGCTCTGGGCAGCTTGGGAAAATTCTCCCCTTGACTGATCTTGACAGAGTCTCAACTGAATGCCTATAACCCCCTCCCATATTCAACATCAGCCACTTATCTCTTTCCCTGTTTTTATTTTTACTTTCTTTTCTTTTCTTTTTTCCCCTGCTGAGCTATCCCCAACCTGGTAACACCCCCCCAATGTTTGGGAAATCAATTCCCATCATCCCCCACCAACATATTCAATGGTCAGAAATACTGGAATTAAGTAGTCCAAACGATGTGAAGGGTAGCAATTTGAGGAAGGCAGATCAACACTTCACCTGCTGCTGCTGCTGCTTCTACTGGGTAATAGCCAACAAATTACATTCAGAACCCTTCTTTGTATTTAAAATTTTAATCTAGATCAAGGCTGGAAATGCCTCTGCTGACAACAACATATACCAGGTAAGTAGAAGCCCATCATGCTTCCCCCTTCTCTCAGAAAGGGTGTCTGATCTGACTCCGAGGAAGCCAGGAATGGGATTAAAGATGAAAATCATCCCAGTGTGTGTTCCAGGGATGACAGAGCTCCTGCATCTTTGAGTTCAGAGTGGGGGAGAATTTAGCAGGTGCAGATTTTCTCCACACCCCTGCAGGACAAGCTGCACCTGCTGGAATCCCCTCCTCTACTCACCACTACAAAGGTACAAGGCCTCTGTCCTTTTTTATATATATCTGTGGTGCTTGCAGTCGAAGGACTCCTAGTACTACCAATCAAAGGCATTGCAGAACTATTCGATCCTTTCCTCTTTATTGGCTTTTTTTCCTAGTTAGAAAAAAGTCAGAAGAAGCAGTGGGAAAACACGGGAAGGATGCAGATGGAAGATAACTTGAATGAGGCAGGGCACGGTCATAATAAAAGCCTTTGTCTGGAAGACCTCATGGTGACTTTGTACCCCAGGCTGTGATGTTGACATTCTTTTGAAAGATAACTGTCTGACCAGGGGTGTCACTAGAAGGGGCAGGGGGTGGCAAGCCCCTCCCCAAGCAAGGAGCTCACTACCCCACTCACCACCACTACCCATTGCTGGACTCCTGTCATTACTGGAAGGAAAGGCACTTTACACCGATACAAGTGCATTCATATATGATCATAGAATCATAGAATAGCAGAGTTGGAAGGTGCCTACAAGGCCATCGAGTCCAACCCCCTGCTCAGTGCAGGAATCCACCTTAAAGCATCCCTGACAGATGGTTGTCCAGCTGCCTCTTGAAGGCCTCTAGTGTGGGAGAGCCCACAACCTCCCTAGGTAACTGATTACATTGTCGTACTGCTCTAACAGTCAGGAATTTTTTCCTGATGTCCAGCCGGAATCTGGCTTCCTTTCACTTGGGCCCGTTATTCCATGTCCTGCACTCTGGGAGGATCGAGAAGTACTAGTTGCAGTTCTGGAACATTTTTCAAGAGGCAAAGCATGTTGCATCCATCTATATGGAATGGGACTAAAGGATGTGCAATCATGTTCAGATTTACTTTCTCCACAAATGGCCATAGTCAGCATACTAACCAAAGTAGAGCAAAGGCACATCTAGTCACAACGACCAGTCACAGTGACCCGTCACTCCGGACTAGTCAGAAGCAATAAGCAGGCTACTTTTCTCTTCATCTCCGTAGCTCTTCTACAGTTCAGCTGCAGCTCTGGGGCTACATTTTCCAGTTGAAGCTTGCACTTGACGTATATTTATTTTTCTCTTCAGTCCCTGCAGCCAGAAAGCCAAAACGTATATGAAGAACTGATGAGGTAACAGGTGAACCCATTAACTACTAACCTCTCCTAACTCTAGCCCAGGCGTTGAGGGGTGATGGGTGAATCTATCAAGCTGGATTTTCCTGAAGCGCTCGTTTTTCCAATGCTAAGTTTGTTCTATCCTGGTTCCGCAGTGGATTGCATTGTTGTTGTAGTGGTGCTGGTTTCGTTGTTTTTAATTTTAGCCACATGGAATGTTCTATGGATTTTAATACGCAAATGCATACATATTTTGGAGGAGGTCCCCCCCCAATCGAATAAAGCATTTTTGTGCTCGTTTTTCAAATGCATTCCTTTTTTTAGCACATTTTTAAAAACATGTGCACTGTCGTCCACACTGTTTCAAATGCAGGCGTTTGCCAATTATTTATTGTATTTATTTCATTACATTTATATACCGCCCCACAGCCGAAGCTCTCTGGGCGGTTTGCAACAATTAAAAATAGTAAACATTAAAAGTATACAAAAATTTTAAAAACATAAAAACAGTATAAAAACAACAGTATCCGTTTAAAAGCAACAATTCTGGGGTCCATTAAAAACAAACTTAACGTTGTTAAATGCTGTTAAAACGCCTGGGAGAAGAGAAAAGTCTTGACCTGGCGCCGAAAAGAAAACAATAAAATTTGCCTATGCAATGTATAGACCTCAACAGCAGCAAAGTGTGTTTCAAATCATATGCAGGTTTGGACAGTGTGAATTTGGTGAGTTCACATTGAAAGGAGGACCAAACAAATTTCTCACACGTCCCGAGGTTTGCCTTAGAGAAAAGAAAAGAGATCTAAGGATCAATACTTTGGTTGGTCTGTGAAAATAATCTCAAGTAGGTGGTTGACCTGAGTGGGGAAAGTGTTTTGCCTGAATCCTCTGAGGGCTACTGACTGATAGTTGGAACAGAGAGCACTGGACTAGAATCATAGAATAGTAGAGTTGGAAGGGGCTTCTAAGGCCATCGAGTCCAACCCCCTGTTCAATGCAGGAATCCATTAAAGCATTCCTGACAGATGGCTGTCCAGCTGCCTCTTGAAGGCCTCTAGTGTGGGAGAGCCCAAAACCTCCCTAGGTAACTGGTTCCATTGTTGTACTGCTCTAACAGTCAGGAAGTTTTTCCTGATGTCCAGCCGGAATCTGGCTTCCTGTAACTTGAGCCCATTATTCCATGTCCTGCACTCTGGGAGGATCGGGAAGAGATCCTGGCCCTCCTCTGTGTGACCACCTTTCATGTCCTTGAAGAGTGCTATCATGTCTCCCCTCCGCCTTCTCTTCTCTAGGCTACACTGTACTGCTTTCGTCGCCAGCTGAAGACCTTTTTATTCACTCAGTATTTTAACACTTAATTTTAACTTAAATTTAAATTTTACTGTTTTAACTCTGTATTTTAATCTTATATCAACTTTGCTGTGTGGTTTTATCCTGGTTGCGCTTTTTATACTGTATTTCGTTTTTGTGTTTTAACCTGTTGGGTGTTTTACTGTGGTTTTAATTTTTGTGAACCGCCCAGAGAGCTTCGGCTATTTGGCGGTATAAAAATGTAATAAATAAATAAATAAATAAATAAATAAATAAATAAATAAATAAATAAAATAAAATAAACATGCCCAGTTCTTTCAGTCTTTCCTCATAGGGCTTTGCTTCCAGACCCCTGATCATCCTGGTTGCCCAATTCTGAACTAGATGAACCTATGGTTTAATCCAGTATCAAGCAGCTTCATATGTTCAACTTGAGCCTGCGGAGAGGTAATGGAGCTCACAGAAGCAAAGGAAATTACAGTGGGATTGGGATTCTCTTTCACCAATTTCATTTTAAAACTCTTGTCTGTGAGCTGCTCATTTCTACTGATCTGGAGCAATGGAACTTTAACAGAATATCAGGTGATTCTTTGCTAAGGGAACAACTGTCAACTCTGAAATAATGCTTAACTCCTTTCTCCGCCTTGCAATGGGAAGTATATTAACTTCCTATCGCTAAGAATATAAATGCCCCAGAAAGAATTTCTTAAGTCGCTAGTGCTTGTAAGAAACCAGGTGATGCAATTAAAAAGACATCAAGAATTCCCCTGATTCTGTGTCACTCTTTCCGTGGGGGGAGCCCAGCTAATACTACACGCAACACGTCAGAAGAACAATTCAGGCACAGAGTTTCTCTTTGCAAAGTTGGAGACCTGCTATCTTATCAAAAGGGCAAACCAGGGACACTTCTGTCTGGATGAGTAATGCGAACAACCCACAAAAATTACCACGTTTCCTCAGAGAAGTGAGGACAAACCACTACCAGAGGGCCAGAATCAGCTATTGTCAAACTCTTTGCAAAATGAATCATAGAATAGCATAGGATGCTTTGACATTAGCTTTGACATAATGCTTTGACATTAGCTGATTCTGGAAACTATAAGAGAGGGAGGAGGGGGGGAGAGAGAGAGAAAGGTGTGTCTGCAATGGGATATGTGAACATAGAGGTTTCAGGCATGATTCACTTGTTCACCAGCCATCCTGTATTCTTTATGCGCTGTGGGCCTCTGCTGAGCTTCGAACTAGGGAGTTCTTCTGAGCATTTCATCTGAGAGACTGGTGATCTCACCCCTAATACAAGTCATCCCCCAAGGGACAGCCCATCCTCAAAGAGACAGGTGTTGCTCCATAACACGAATTGTGTTCCATCCACTATTTGTACCAGGATCAGATTGAAAGTGCCCTCTGGGCCTGACCCCCTAAATTGTCTCTGCCCCCTTTTTATGAACAAATAATTAAATTTATTATGGAAATTTTAGAAAACCAACAAGACAGCCTTTGTTTTTTATTTATTTATTTGTTTATTTATTTATTAAATTTATATACCGCCCCATAGCTGAAGCTCTCTGGGCGGTTTACAAAAGTTAAAAACAGTTAACATTTTAAAAAGTATACAAAATTTAAAACCATCAAAAATATAAAAACAACAGTATAAAACAGTATCCATTTTAAACAACAACAGTTCTGGGGTCCATTAAAAAACAAATAAACTTAGCATATGATGTTAAATGCCTGGGAGAAGAGGGTTTTTCCCACTTAGAGGTACAAATGCTATTATTTGGGGCAGTGCTGCAGTGGAATTTGCTCAGACATCCCCAACGGTACATGCAGCTGAGGCTTATACCTGGGATGAAGGAATATTTTGAGTTATATGAATAGTTCTACGTATTTTTCCAGAAGGGGCATGTTGCTCAGATTTATAAAGGAAGTCCTTAAAACAATGGACATTGGACTGGACACTTGGAGTCAGTTACAGTTACACATTCAGACAAAGGAATAATTCTTTCTGAACTCAAATTAATCAGTGCATCTTCCCCTTGCGAAAAACTTTGTCGTCTAAAAATTGACGCTACTGGATTGCTCAATCAGATCCATCGTCAATCTTTCCCCTTTCTTACTGAAATTATGCTAAAAAGTACTGGTATATCTTAAACCTGTAACATCACTGCTGGAGCAGAAGAATCTGGATATCAAGTTAGCATCCAAAATTATTGGGGAACAGTTGCAAGAAGTGTAAAATGATAATTTTTTTGAAGCAGTCGGAACAGCATGTGAATCTGTTGACTGTGAAACACCATCAAAACATCTTCATAAACTCTCTTGAACTTCAGGAAAGCAGAGTTTTATAAACTCAGAGCACTGCTATAAGTAGAATCCCACAGCAGGAAATATAACAGGAAGAGAAGTTCAAGAGGTGTGTGGGGACATTTATCAGATTTGTAGTGTTTGCCCTTTGCAAAAGGAATTCACAAAGAGACAGAGAGGGGGGAGAAGGAGAGGGTCTTTCTCATCCTCTTGACTATGCCATCTTTGCACAAAGAGTCTCAGAGAAGTGGGCATTGCCCAGGGGAGCATCCTGGAAAACTATAGCCCCTCAGCCTGTTCAGAAAGCAGCTGTGATAGGGGGGTAATGGCGATGGAAAGACATGAGTCCTTTTGGGGTCAGTAAAGCCATTTCCATCATATGTTTCCACCATCAGAAAAATAAAACACTCTCAGTAGACTACACACAGTAGTGGCTGGTGGCTCTGATATCAGTGGGGCAGTGAATCTACTCCAGGGTTCAGCCAGAACCAGCCAGAACTCTGAATGAGCTGTCCAAGAGTGAGGCTAGAGGCTGCCAACCAGCTGCCCATGAGAAATCCACAAGCGGAACATGAGTGCAACTGAACCCTCCTGCCCATGTTCCGCAGCAACTGTTGAACATAGGCATTTTGCCTCTGATACTGGAAATAGCATCTAACCATCAGGACCAGTAGCATTTGATAGCCTTCTCCTCCAGGAAAGCCATCCAACGAATTCCATCATTTGAATCTGCGCTGTGTGAAGGATTTTCTTTTATGGGCCTTGAATCTCCCACCAATCAGTTTCATGGGATGACTCCTTCTGGTTTCACAAAAGAGGGAGAGAAAAGTCTCCCTGTCCACATTCTCCACTCTGCCCATAATTTTGTACCATGAATGATCTCTCTCCTCACTCGCCTCTTTTCCTAAACTAAACAATCCGAGACCTGGTCCCCCTTCCCTTATTGGGGTGTTGCACCATCATTCTCTCCAACCTGCCCCACTTTTCTCTCTCTGTCTGCGTTTCTGCCCCTGTGTGGATGGAAGGATGGAGGATGCATAGCTTTACAGGGAGTTAAAGCAACCCACAAGCAAGAGACGGTGCAACAGGACCCTCCCTCCCATGTTCCCCAGCAACTGGTGTATACAGGCTTACTGCCTCGAATACTGGAGACAGCACACAACCATCAGGGCTAGTAGCTGTTGATAGCCTTCTCCTCCAGGAATGTAGTGATGGCCACCCATTTGGATGGCTTTAAAAGGGGTGTGTGGATAAATTCCTGGAGACAAAGGCCACAGCTAGATCTAAGGTTTATCCTGGGATCATCCAGGGTTCGCCCCTGCCTGAGCACTGGATCTCCTGTGTGTCACCTAGATGAACAGGTTTGACCCCTGGATGATCCAGGGATAAACCTTAGGTCTAGCTATGGCCAAAGGCTATCATTGGCTACTAGTCCTGATAGCTTTGTGCTATCTCCAGTATTCGAGGCAGTAAGCCTGTGTGCACCAGCTGCTGGGGAACATGGGTGGGAGGGTGATGTTATACCATGTCCTGCTTGTTCATCCCTGGCCGATGGCTGGTTGGCCACTGTGTGAACAGAGGGCTGGACTAGGTGGACCCTTGGTCTGATCCAGCATCAGGGCACTTCTGATGTTCTCATGAACTTCTCCAACCCCCTTTTAAAGCCCTCCATCCATCTCTCCGTCTCCCATCCCCACTGGGGAGTCCTTTCTCCTGGCTGCCCGTCCCTCGCCTGCCCCCCATCTCGGCCCCCACCCAAGGGCTCTCTGCCGAGCGCAGGCAGCTGCTCTCCTCCAGGGGAGCGTCTCCCTTCTCGTGGCTTGCCCGGAGAAGGGCTCGCCGTCCTCCGGCAGCGAACGGGCAGGAAAGGGGGGGGGCTTTTTCCGCAGCCCCGCCTGTGGGCTCCGTCCCCGCCGCTGTCTGGTTCGACGGCACCGGAGCCAGCAGGGAAGAGCCAGCAGCCTGCTCGAGGGAAGCCCGGCCCACACGAGGGAGGGAGGAGCCGGCCGAGGATGGGGCACAGTCTGCCAGTCCCAGCCCGGAGCAGCGGAGGCTCCTTCGGCGAGGACGCGCACCTCGGACCCAGGCGTCCGGCTGAAGCGAGCGGGCAAGCCCGGCTGCGCCACGATGGGGTCTAGGCGGGAGGCGCGATGGTGTCCCGCCTGCGGAGGGGCGGCATGGAGAGGCTCCTGGCAGGCAGCGCTGCTCGCAGGTGAGCGGGATCGGGGCCGCGACCAGAGTCGACAGCTCACTAATTCTGTACAACTAACCTGGAAGTGCATGGCTGGAGTGGCGGGGATTTTGTGGGGGGGGGGGGAATGGCAGAGGTTTGCAGCATTTTTTGTTTCAGATGTCAAAACATTGACCATTATCAGGGCCGGTGCCAGACTATTTTGCACCCTAGGCAAGGTGAGCTACTTTCACCACCCCCACCCACCCACCCCACATAAAAAAATGCCAACTTTGATTTTTAAGAATAGATGTTTCCTGGAAAAAATAAGAAGCACAAAACTTGAAACTGCAAAATACGTCAATACAAGAAATACGTCATGCCAATTATAGCAAACAAATTGGAAAGGAATGTCTATGGGTCTAAAATGCATTATTTAATAGGAATATCACCTCCAAATCATCCCCCCCCAACTCACACGCGTGTGCACACACACACACACTCAGCATCACTCACTCCAAACGAACACACACATGAACACATGCATTCACTCAAAGACCCCATGCACCCCATTCACCGAACATGGAGCCACCCACCCCCACCCCAGCGTCCCTGGCTTCACTTCGGCTGGGCGGGCGTGGGGCGCCATCTCGCCCACCCAGACCTAGCTGAATCCTTGGGCCGGGCTGGCTCACAGCCAACGCGTGTGAGTGCTGCACTGTGTCCGGCGCCCCTCTTAGCTTGGCGCTCTAGGCAGCCACCTGAGTGGCCTCTATGGTAGCACCGGCCCTGACCATTATGAACCGTGATGTCTTACTCTGTGGCAGGGGGTTGGTACATGCGACTTGCAGGTGTGTCTGTTATTGGGCTGTAAATATTCTAAGGGCGAGAGCAGGAGCGCTCCCAAAGACTCCCTTTTCTGGCAAGTTGTAACACTGGGACAATCTTCTTTCCAAAGTAGGGAATGGGGCAAAGCTAGTGACTGGTGGCAAAGGTGGCACCATTACATACAGGAGACCTGGTAAGTCAGAATGGGCAAGAGGTTTTTCAGGTTCCCTTTCCTTTCTTTCTCATTATTTTCTGTGCAGTTCTTTGGGTGCAATCGGATGCGTCAACTCCCAGCATTCCCCATTCAGCATGGAATTTCCTCAACCTTTAATGGGGAAATGTAGCAACCACCTTTTCAGAATGAGCGTGTAGCAACAAGCACAAATGCCATCGAACCATTCCCATGGAATCTCCCATGTGGCAATTCCTTCTAAAGAATGTTTGGGGTTGGGTCACACATTCATCTTCCGCATTTAATGGCTGGAACATGAACGAAATCTTTATTGCTAAAAGCGATAAGCCATCACAATTCAACATAATAAAAACAAGTAAAGAGATAAGCTAAAATAAATAAGTTAAGTAAGTTAAAAATGGATAATATAAAGTAAAATGAAGATAATGAACACAAATGGAATGTAAGGATAAAAATCACAACATACATTAAGAACTCGTGAGTGGGGAACTACATCAGTATATACCAGAACGAAATCTCCAGCTCCCCATTATGAAACTGTGGACTCATCTACACCAAGCAGGATATTCCACTATGAAAGCGGTATATAAAAGGCAGGCACCATACGACTGCTTTATAGCTTTACTGAAGTGCACTGCAGGATCTACACTACTGCCTTATAGTGGTACTGAAGTGCACTGACAACTGTTGGGGCCCAGGACACGTCTACACCAAGCAGAATATAACACTATGAAAATGGTATGGTGTGTGTCAATCGGCCCCAACAGTTGTCAGTGCACTTCAATACCACTATAAAGCAGTAGTGTGGCTGCTGCATTTTATATACCACTTTCATACCACTTTCATAGTGGAATATCTGCTTGGTGTAGATGAGCCCTTACTTGCAGCTAAGTCAAATTTTGCAACCAGATCAGTAATAAATACATTACGTTTATTTTTACTTTCTTTTTTTCAGTGCAATCTATTATATTACTAACAGCAACAGCAAGAAAGGAAATATTCTAGCCACTGTTTTGATTATGCTTTTAATCATCTTAAGTGTATTGTATGTGGTGATTTGTTAGCTTCGTCACTGCAAAGTTGTGTAACTTTTTAAGATTATTCAAGCAATAGATACGTATTTTGCAGTACCGCTTTGTGTTATCAGACCACTACCCATGACCTGATTCTCAGTTAGCTTCCTATACCATTACCAAGATGCTCAATTCAATTTATCTCTGCAAGTTTGGAGAGAAAACCAATCACTCAACCAGAATCAAACATAGCTAACAGCTCCTGAAACTCAGAGAGTTTCTCTACATGAGCAATTTCTTGCAAACCCATGATTGGCCATTCATAGAAGTTTGTGGATCATTTACATGATGCCATCAACCTCCAGGAGGTCTTCTTCACTTTTCTCTGGTAATCTCACTTTTAAAAAAAGTGGAGATAATGCAGTATATAAATAATTGTGGGATGTCCATAACTGGGAACACATAATTCCACCACTAGATGGCAGTGTTTCACTGAACTTAATTGCATTACCCAGAGGGGAAGTTTTCAATTCAAAATTATGTGGTCGTCTGTAAGGGGATTCTAAAGGAGGCCATTAACGCAGTGCGGGGGGTGGGGGTCTTAATATAGAGACATACAGAGACAGGATAGAACACATCAGCAAGTAAGAGCTGCTTCAGTTGAACAACCACATGCCGTTTGTGCCAATGGTAGTGGAAACAGGAAGGTTGGGAATAATTTGGTTCTGATTGTCTCTAACAACAGGGTGAATTAGATGAGCTGGTAATAAATACAACTGTTTCTGGACTCCACAGTGAAGCAAATAGTCATGACTGTAAAACTTCTCCAGCATTATTTAGTGGTAGGATACAGGAAATCAGAAAGATTTCCCTGAAGTTCATCCCGATAGAGATGGAATATCTAAGAATCTACCCCTGCATTTACGTAAATACAGCCAATAATGTGAAATATATCTTGAAAAACTATGCTTCTTTCATACATTTTGGAGAAAGTGCCAGTGCCCAGGAATTAGGGGTGTGCACGGACCCCCCGCTCCGCTTCACTTGCAGATCCGCCATTTTTCGGAGCGGGTCGCTCCGCCCCGCCCCCGCTCCGCCCACTTCCGCTCCGCTCCGCTCGGAGCTCCGGATCCGGATCCGGAGCTCCGTTTTTGCCCCCCCATAGGGTTGCATTGAAAGCTAAAAAAGTAAACAACTTTTTTTCCGTTGAAGTTAGAAACCTCACGTTTGGCACCATGACACCTCATGGGCGTATACACACACACGCCAAGTTTCAAGGCAATCCCATCATCCCCTGATTTTTGGCGAATTTTTGAAAATCGGGCACCCCACACACAACATCCCTGCGAGGTGGGCAGGGGAGGAGGGAGGGAAGGCAGGCAGGCATGCAGCTGGCATTTCTGGGGGCATAAGGAAGGGAGCCAAGGATAAGCCAGTAATGCATAGAAAATGGAATAAATCAATCAATAAACAAAGGAGGGGTGGAATTAAAAGCAGCAGTGTTGCTCAATAAACAGCAAGAAGAATTAAAAAAAAAAGGCTATATCTGTCTTTTACCAGCAATAGGGGGACGTGCCCGGGGGAGGGGGAAGTAGCTGCCAGTTCAAGACAGCCACCAACAGCTCTGAGAAGAAGTAAAACGCTCACTTCAACTCATAACAGGCATTGCTCCACCACTGAAAAGTGACCATTCACTTCAACTCATGATAGGCATTGCTCCACCGTTTTACTCTCTTTGGAAGGCTCTATGGCCTTCCAGTGCAGGAGAGAGTGGGGGCACGTCCACGATGAGATGCCCTAGGGGAGCTCATCCCCTTGCACCACATCGATTCAGTTGTTCACCAAGGTTAGGGTGGGGAGCAGTGCTGTGTTTTCTATCTCTTATTCTTGGCTTAGTATATGATTTCAGGTTGTGTTTGTGCATTTGGTGGGGCTACTGTGTTAAAAAACACGGGGAAAAGCCCGTTCAGATGAAGAAAGAGAAGTTTCCCAGAATCCCAAGTTACCTGTTTTGCCTATGCCCTCCTCCAACTTTGGGATCATCATGACCGGGAGCTGACTCTGCCCCTCAGCCCTTTGAAAAAGGTATTTTTCCCGCCGATTTTTAAAAAACTTCTAGCCCGCGACCCGTACGATGCAGAAAGTTGAGAGTGGTCTCAAAATGACCCCCATCCACGACTCTCTGTGCACAAGAATTTTCAGAACGATAGCTTAAACCCCCCCCCAGTTATCCCCGATTCTTTCCCTCAATGCAATCCTATGGGCGAAAAGCCGAAACGGAGCCCCGCGGTTGACCCTATTTTTAAAAAACTTCTAGCCCGCGACCCGTACGATGCAGAAAGTTGAGAGTGGTCTCAAAATGACCCCCATCCACGACTCTCTGTGCACAAGAATTTTCAGAACGATAGCTTAAACCCCCCCCCAGTTATCCCCGATTCTTTCCCTCAATGCAATCCTATGGGCGAAAAGCCGAAACGGAGCCCCGCGGTTGACCCTATTTTTAAAAAACTTCTAGCCCGCGACCCGTACGATGCAGAAAGTTGAGAGTGGTCTCAAAATGACCCCCATCCACGACTCTCTGTGCACAAGAATTTTCAGAACGATAGCTTAAACCCCCCCCCAGTTATCCCCGATTCTTTCCCTCAATGCAATCCTATGGGCGAAAAGCCGAAACGCAGTTTGAGCCCCGCAGTTGACCCGATTTTTAAAAAAATATTGCACGTGAACCACAGCACGCAGAGAGGTGAGAGTGGTCTCAAAATGACCCCCATCCACGACTCTCTGTGCACAAGAATTTCCAGAACGATAGCTTCAAAAACAACGTAGTTATGCGCGATTATTTGCCGCAATGCAATCCTATGGCGAAATGTTTTCAAGATGGCGACCGGAGCGCTCCGACTGAACTCGGAGCTCCGAAAAATGGTCGCTTCTCTTCGCCTTGCTTCTAGGGGGTCCGCGGTCCGCTCCTACTCCGCCTCTGGGTAAGGCGGAGCAGGCCAATCCGCTACTGCTTCTACGCTCCTAATCGGAGCGGAGCACATCCCTACCAGGAATCAGTGAAACTTTGGGGACACACCATTATAGAGGGGATCTACACAGCGTACTGAAGGCACACGCATGCGCCTGCAGTGCGCCCCAAAAGCGACTGTGTAGATCCTGGAAGAGGCGGAGGGAGGAGGCGGCTGGGGAATCCGGCCGCGTCCTTGCCGCCGCCGCCGCCACCCACCTCCCCACCGGCCTTGTCCCAGCCACGGGGGTGGGGGGCGAGACCCCCTCCCGCCACGGACCAGGCTCCTCCTTCCCTGCCCAGGCCAGCCCCAGCCCCAGCACGTCCTCCGGGCTGATCAGGAGGCCGGTGGGGAGGTGGGCAGCGGCGGCAAGGACGCCTCCTCCTCCACCTCTTCCAGGGCAGGATCTACACACGCATTTTTGGGTCGCACTGAAGGCGCTTACGTGCGCCTTCAGGACGCTGTGTAGATCCCCCCAGTGGGGAAGGACCATAATAATTCAGTGGTGAAGTGTACACTTTGGATGTGGAAGGCCCCAGGTTTGATCATGGCATCTCCAAGAAGGGCAGGAAAACTTCTACATTGAGAACCACTGCCAGTTAAGTGTCAAAAAATACTAGGCTAATTAGCCCCTAATATCAATTACCTCGTCAAGTACCGCACATAATTTCAATTGATGGTATCAAACCACAGTACTCTCCAGCTTTACTCTTCTGTCTTCTCAACCCTCTGTTGAAAACCACGTTGCCAGTTTTTCCTCTCCTACTTGTATGGCCAATTCCAGAAGGTAGGGGGTTATTGCTGTGTGCCTCAGCAGCTGTGCTGTGAGGTTCCACGGAACTCTATTCTCTCTTCCATGTAGATGTTAATCTACACGAAACTGCTGGGGGAGGTTATGCAAAGGTGTGGGCTGAGGTGTCATCAATAGGCATGAGGCAAGGATCGGTTCTGATTCAGTGCCTGGATGTGGTAATGGATTGGATGAGAGCCAATAACCATGACTCGATCCAGACAAGATGGAGGTACTGATCGTGGGTGGTACTGATCATGGGTGGTACTGATCATGGGAGGTACTGATCATGGCTGGGGCATTCTGGGAGTTGTAGTCCAACACATCTGGAGCACCCCAGGTTGAGGAAGGCTGCCCTAAAGGATCGCATTTGTAGTTTGAGGGAGCTCTTTGAGGGCAGCAAGATTATTAAAGGGGACTGACCAACATGCTCATATTATGCCAGTACTTTTCCTATTCAAAGCATCGGGATTTTGGTCCTGTGCCTTGACAACTATGCTATGGGGTTCCATGGGGCACTGATCTATCTGCCGTGCTGTTTAATATCTACCCTAAGCACTGGGTGAGGTTATGATACCTTTTCCATCTGCACTAGCTGCCAGGCCACCTCCAGGTTTGATTCAAAGTGCTGGTATTAACATTCAAATCCCAAAATGGCTCAGGGGCACATAGCCTGAAGGATTTTCCCCTTCTGTAACAATCATCTTCACCAGTCCTTTTCTGGGAGTAGTCTGGTTTCCAACAACTGGTTTATTCTTCCCCAATAATTTGCCATCCTGACATAACTTAAACCAGTAATACCATATTTCTTCGATTCTAAGACACTATCGATTGTAAGACACACACTAATTTCAGTACCACCAACAGAAAAAAAGCTTTGATTCTAAGAAATAATAAATGCACCTGCAATTCTAAGACGCACCCCGTTTTTAGAGATGTTTATATGGGGGAAAAGTGTGTCTTAGAATCGAAGAAATACGGTAGTCCCCATCTCTAGTTCAGCTCTGACTAAATACACTGGAGTGGGTTTTGACACCACTAGGACCATATAAAGAAAGTGATTTTGAACTCTTTCAATTTTGGTTAGAACTGCATACCCCAAAATTTCTGCACCAAATGTTAGCATTGGGATCATCTTTGCTTTTAAAATATTCAAAATCAGGTGTATTGGCCCAGGGTGTCTGAAATTCAGCAGTCAGATTAGGGATTGCAACTAATTTCAGTTCATTTTTATTTATTTGTAACTCCCAAGATCCTGAAACTGAAAAAGTTATGCCAAGTATGATTCTAGCTCTCTAGAATGAATAAGCCATTTATGCACTTTTTTTTTAACCAAAGACTGTTACTTTAGATTCAGCATTATTGATAACTAAATTATTTTCTGAAGAGTAATAGCTGAACTGTTTTAACAATCTCCTCAAACTAAATCATATCATCCGCACAGAGTACTGCTCTGTTCAGAATTTTAGGCATGTCATAATTCTGATTATGCAGATATACAACAATGTCGTTTATATAAAAATTAAAAAGAAACAGAGCTAAAATACACCCTTGCGTGTCGGGATCGGGTCTGTAAGAACTAGACTTGATCCTGTTTTGAGCTTCATAGACGTTTCTGTACAAAGTGTTTTCATTAAAAACAAGAGTCTCAAATCTATATTTGTACATTTGATCTGTTTATTAAATCAAAGGCTGCACTTAAATCAATTAAAGCTGCAAAGAGTTGTCCACCTTTTGCTGAGTACTTAGTTATCAGTTGATGTAAGATGTAACAATTATCCATGGTAGATCTTCCTTTTCTAAAGCCAGCCTTCTCTTCAACTTTAATAAAATTTGATAAAGTAAATAATACATACTGCAAAATATAAAAAGTAATTATGAAAATTTAATTATAAAACAAGCCATATAAAAATGATACGAAAATGGAAACTAAACATCCACAAACATAGTGACCTCCTTGTTTCTAACAGTCCTATAGTGTGAAAGCCAGTGTAGTGGCTAAAGTGTCAGACTGGGAGTTGGGAGATCTGGGTTCTAGTCCCCACATGGCCATGGAAACCCACTGGATGATTTTGGGCCAGTCACAAACTCTCAGCCCAACCCACCTCACAGGGTTGTTGTTTTTGTGAGGATAAAAATGGAGAGGAGGAGGATTATGTACGCAGCCTTGGCTTCCTTGGAGGAAGGCAGGCGGGATATAAATGCAAAAATAAATAAAATAAAGTAATATAGTGAGCTATTAGTACACGTCCACCTGTTTCAGGTGTGCTTCAACCCCAAGGGTCTTTGTCAGTGGGATAGAGAATTTTATGCTTTATGTGTGTTTTAGAATGTTAAATTTTGTATACTCGTTTTTATCTTAATTTTAGAATTTCTGTAAACCGCCCAGAGAGCCCTGGCTATGGGAACGGTATATAAGTGCAATAAATAAATAAATAAATAAATACTATGACCAAACACACACACACACAAATCATTAAGTGAATTGTCCAATTCAGACCTTCCTGAGATCTCCTCTGGAGCAATATTCCATAGCCAAAAGTGGGACATCATGGACAAGGAAATTCATCTCTTTAGGCATTTCATAGGCTTTTTTACAACGTTGGGTTGGTTCAACTTTTTGGTTTTTCACAACTTCGATCTTGCCGACAAGACTTGATTGCTCTCTTAGCCCCTAAAACCTCGCCCACAGCTGTAGGCAGGCTCTCGCGAGAGCTGGACAGACGCCAACCGCATCAGTTCGTTCTTCTCTTTCGGTTAACCGTAGGTGGAGAGAGAGAACCAACGGAATCACCTCGGGGTCAGAGAAGCACGAACGCCCGTTGCGTGGCTTCTTCGCAGCTTTGCCCGTTTTGCTGCGATCCGCGCAAATGATCTCCTGAATGGTTGCCAACGGCACGCAGGGAGAAGGGTGCTCACAGGCACGTGGCATCCGCAGCTTATTCCGCAGCAGGAGCTGTGCCGGAGAGACCCTCAATTGCGCAAGGATCTGGCTCTCGCAAAACGTCTACCATGGAGCACCTGAATAAGCCATCTCTTTTCGTGGTCTGCGCAGGTCCAGGCATTTTAGCCTTCCAGCTGTTGATTTTAATCTGTTCACTGTCTTTTAAATCTTTCCATTGCTGCCAGGTTTTATTTTGGTTTCAGTCATCATCATCATCATCATCATTATTATTATTATTATTATTATTATTATTATTATTTTACGCTCTGTGTTTTATTCATGTATTTTAAATGTTTATATAGGGTGACCCTATGAAAAGGGTTATGAAAATATGAAAATTTTCTCAAGCCAAATAACTCAAGGTGCTACCACAATACATATACTGTATATTTCGTTCATATAACAAATCCATGTAATGATGAAACAAGCAAAACACATTCCTACATATAATTAGGGTGACCCTATGAAAAGGAGGACCGGGCTCCTGCATCTTTAACAGTTGCATAGAAAAGGGAATTTCGGCAGGTGTCATTTGTATATACGGAGAACCTGGTGAAATCCCCTCTTCATCACAACAGTGAAAGCTGCAGGAGCTATACTAGAGTGACCAGATTTAAAAGAGGGCAGGGCACCTGCAGCTTTAACTGTGGTGATGAAGAGGGAATTTCACCAGGTTCCCCACATATACAAATGACACCTGCTGAAATTTCCTTTTCAATAGGACTGTTAAAGATACAGGAGCCCTGTCCTCCTTTCCATAGGGTCACCCTAGTTTATATATTTTATCATGCCATGTTGTAGTTTATGGTTTTAATTGCTATAATCTGCCAACAAGTCACAGATTTATTTACTTATTTATTACATTTATATATACCGCCCCATAGCCACAGCTCTTGGGGTGGTTTATTATTTATTTATTTATTTAAAACATTTGTATCCCGCCCTATATCATTAAGACCTCAGGGCAGCATACAGATAAAAGCATACAGTATAAAACAATAAATATGCACAGTTAAAAACAAATTAAACCATGAACCAAGTTAAAACAATATATAATTTAAAAGCAGTTAAAACGGTTAATACAATGTCAGCGGGATCGGGGAGGGGGGGCGGAATACTGCTCTTGTTTTCAGCAGTTCTCCAAGAAAGCAATGATTTGCCTATGCATAAAACTATTCAAGTAGGCATGTTCATAGCTAAACAACATAGAAATAACTTAGGCTATTGGTAAAGATCTAGGCAAGTGCAGTCTGTGACTTATTTCATATACAGCACAGCTGACAAGAGCTCTGGAGCAGGGCTAAGCAACATTTTTGGGTTCATGGGCACATTATTTATTTTGAAAAAGTGCCCAGGCACACCACTCTTAATAGCCATTGGGAATTTTCCTGGTCAAGATTTCCTCCACCTGCAGCCCAGGTCACATTTTCCTCCTCCCCTCCCCACCCCACTCCACTCACAACCCCCTTCCACTCCCCACCCCACTTCTTCCACAGCCACCTCATGGGGTCTGGCGTTCTGGGGTCCGTTAAAAACAAACAAACTTAGTGTTGTTAAATGCTGTTAAATGCCTGGGAGAAGAGAAAAGTCTTGACCTGGTACTAGGGTGACCATATGAAAAGGAGGACAGGGTATCTTTAACAGTTGCATAGAAAAAGGAATTTCAGCAGGTGTCGTTTGTATATATGGAGAACCTGGTGAAATTTCCTCTTCATCACAACAGTTAAAGCTGCAGGTGGCCTGCCCTCTTTTAAATCTGGTCACTCTAGTATAGCTCCTGCAGCTTTAACTGTGGTGATGAAGAGGGAATTTCACCAGGTGTGATATGCATACAAATGACACCTGCTGAAATTCCCTTTTCTATGCAACTGTTAAAGATACAGGAGCCCTGTCCTCCTTTTCATATGGTCACCCTACCTGGCACCAAAAAGGTAACAGTGTTGGTGGCAGGTGAGCCTCATCATGGAGATCATTCCATAATTAGGGGGCCACCACTGAAAAGGCCCTCTCCCTTGTTGCCATCCTCCGAGCTTCCCTCGGAGTAGGCACTCGGAGGAGGACCTTAGATGTAGAGTGCAGTGAGTGGGTGGGTCCATGTCGAGAGAGGCGTTCCATCAGGTATTGTGGTCCCAACCCATGTAGGCTTTATAGGTTAAAACCAGCACCTTGAACTGGGCTCAGAAATGTATAGGCAGCCAATGCGATTGGTGTTATATGTTCAAATCTCCTTTTATAGCATTAAATGCTATAAATGCGATAAACAGATCAGACATGGGACTGTAATACCAGATGCTTAAATGATTAACCTTCTGGAAAGAATTGGAATGCTTTAAATCTATCTCACACGGAAGAAAAGTCCCCCCCCCCTCCTGCTTTATGAAGACTGATCATAGAATTTAATTCTGCTGCCATCTAGTGACGTTTTCTGGAAGGCGCATGTTTTGTATTGAATAGGAGGGATTAATTCTATAAACTAGTTGCAATATGTGTTCTAGGGAACAGGGCCAAGGGAGTTTGCCATCAGTGAAAAGTGTTTACTTCTTGGAAGTGAAAAGCTTTGAAGCACCTCAGCTCAGAAGGGGACACACCTTAAGCTGGATATAGAAGCCATGACTGGGCCTGAAGACCCTGTTTGAGTCAAGCTGCATAGATATTTATTTAATATCTGGTCCAATAGAGATTGGTCCCAATACTGATCCCTGTGAGACCCCACTATTTACTTCCCTCCATTGGGAGAATTTACCATTTATTCCTACTCTCTGCTTTCTGATCTTTAACCAGTTACTGATCCATAAGAGGGCGTCTCCTCTTATTCCATGATCGCTAGGTTTGCTCAGGAGTCTTTGGTGTGAGAATTTGTCAAAAGCCTTTTGGAAGTCCAAGTAAACTACGCCCACCAGATCACTCCTGTCCACATGTTTATTGACTTCTCAACGAACTCTAAAAAGTTAGTGAGACAGGACTTACCTCTATGGAAGGCATGTTGATTCTTTTCCAGCAGGGCTTATCCTTCTATGTGCTTACTAATTTTGTCTTTAATCATACTTTCAACCAATTTATCCAGAACAAGTGTTAAGCTAACCGGCCTGTAATTTCCCAGAACCCCCTGGATCCCTTTTTAAAAAGTGGTGTTACATTGGCCATCTTCCGGTCCTCTGATACAGAGGCTGATCTTTCAGACATTTTGCATATTTTGGTTAGAAGATCAGCAATATCACACCTGAGTTCTTTGCGTACTCCAGGATGGACACCATCCGGGCTGGAGATTTATTTGCTTTCAATTTGTCAATAAGGTTGAGAACTTCATCTTTTGTCACCAATGTTTGTTCCTCAGACTCCCTTCCTGAAAATATCAGTTCAGGCACGGGTATCTGTCCTGTATCTTCTTCAATGAACACCGATGTGAAGAATTCTTTCAGCTTCTCTGCAATCTCCCTCTCGTCCTTTAGGACTTCCTTAACTCCATTGTCATCCAAAGGTCCAACTTCTTCCCTAGCTGGTTTCCTGCTTCTGATATATTTAAAGAATTCTTTATTGTAGGCCTTGATTTTGTTGGCAATACACACTTCAAACTGCTTCTTTTTTTTTCTTTTTTTTTCTTTTTTTTTTGCATCTCTTATTGTCTGTTTGCATCACCTTTGTGCAAACTTGTGCTCCCTTTTATTTTCCTCACTTGGACAAAAGTTCCATTTTCTGCCGGAAGCCCTCTTTTCTATAACAGCTTCCTTGATACTGCTAGTTAACCATGCCCGTGACCGCTTGGACTTGGTGCTACCTTTCCTAGCCTATGATATACATTTTAGCTGAGTTTCTATTATTGTGGTTTTGAGTAATCTCGATACATTTTGAAGGGATTTATCTCTGACTCCCCCTTTCAACTTCTGCTTCACCCGTTCCCTCATTTTAGAGAAGTTTCCTCTTTTGAAGTTAAATGTGACTGTGTTGGACTTCCTGTGCAGTTTTCCCACTTAAATATATATTGAATCGAATAGCACTATGGTCACAGTTATGTGAATTCCCATCATGTCAGTTCCCTTCATGGTGTTTATTTGAAGTTACACAGTGAAGGGAACTCCCATGGTCCAGCACTCTGACAGAAAGCCAGTTTCAGCAGTGTTCATCAAGATAATTTGTTGTTGATAGAATGTATTTCTTTATTTATATTCCATTTAATTCATTTATTTAGCCACTCCAAACACCTTGCAAAGATTTCATCTTTCTGTAATAAAATCTATTTATTTATCTTCTCTTTATCATTATTGTTGATCACCTTAACTATTGTCATCATGATCTATAATCTTGGCATAGCAGTTATATCCACACTCTGTTGCCTACACCCATTTTGGAAGCGTGAGACACCTGCATAAGCTAGTTATTTTCTATTGACGCGGCGCCTGAAAGCCCTATTCAGAAATTAATCAGTTCTATTGATAACTATAAGTTGTTATTGCCTGGTTAGGCCTTTTTTCAACCTAGGCCTTAGCTAGACCTAAGGTTTATCCTGGGATCGTCCCAGGGTCATCCCTGTTCATGTAAATGATACACAGGATATCCCAGGAGCAGGCAGGGACGACCCCGGGATAAACCTAAGGTCTAGCTAAGGCCCTAGTTAGGTATTTTAGCATTCAAGAAAGCTATCAAGACTGATCTCTTCCGGCAGGCCTATCCAGTAGAATTTTAGGATACTTATAGTATGCTTTTAGGATGTTTTTAACAGTGTATAGTATGTTTTTAATCAGTATTTTACGTATTTTATGCTTGCTGTTGTTTCCCGCCTCGATCCATTCGGAGAGGCGGGTAAGAAATATTATTATTATTATTATTATTATTATTTCCTTGGAGTGAATCTTTTTCTCTTATTCTCTATACTGCAGCCTCCATCCTCAGTTCTTTCCTTCAGCTGACTCAAGCCCAGAGTGGGAGTCTAAAAGACACCACCATCACATTGCAACCATTCATTCCGATAGTAGGACAGGATGTGACCCTGATTCCAGGAGGAAACATGAAAAACGTTATTTTCTGCAACTGGTACCGAGGGAAGACAACTGATTTGGCAAAGCGGATCTTTGTCTATTACCTACCTCCCGCTACTCTAGGGCAGGTTAATGGAGCTGCCTTCACCGGGCGGGAGACAGCAGGCCTGGACTGCTCCCTTCACATCAGGAATTTAACAACAGCTGACTCTGGAAGCTATACAGTGACAATAGAAGGAAATGGGACTGTAATACAACACGCAGACCTAAAAGTCTCAGGTATGATTCAGCCATTCCCATCCCAGTATCCTATGTAGAGCTGTCACTTCTGTTGCAACTACAGACAGAGGAATTTGGTTAACTCCATTTCTCATTTTTCCTTAAGTTTATTTCATCCCATTCATGTTCAAATGAAAATGTGTATATATTCTTCTGTGCATTCATCCTAATATATGCACTTTGGCATACTTCCCCCCCCCATTATACCTATTTTTGCAAGCAATTTCCCCTAATATAATGTGTTCTGCCATGGTGTATTTAACAGTATGCATATATTTGTATGTCGATTTTTATTTGGGAACTGCATTGCAAAGATTGAAAAAATAGGAATATGAAAGGATGATTGTGTTTAGGTGTGTGTATTGGTTTGCCAAATGTCATTCATGAGAACCATGTGAATTTTGCTACCACCCTGGAACTGAGACTCAGGCCTTAGCTAGACTTAAGGATTATCCCGGGATCCCCTGTGTGTTATTTACACGAACAGGGATGATCCCGGGATAAACCTTAGGTCTAGCTAAGGCCTCAATTGTCATGGCGAAACTGACAATTTTCCTAGGTTTTCAATGCATGCTGAGGTGCAACTGGGAATACTGTTCCATGTTAATGACACTGTTGGACAGAATCAGCAGCTGGTGGTGATTCCAGGTGAACTAATCGGCAGTAAAAAGATGGGATCTTGTGACTGTGGTATAAGGTTCACGTTTACTGCAGCTATTTTGGGATCTGTATTTTGGGATCCATTTGGCCGAAGGTGCCCCCAGATTTACTGATAAAAAGAAGCTGATTCAACCATGCAGAGAATGAAACCATTTACAAAGTCTGTCTAAAATGGTTCTTTCCTTTTTGGGAATAACATCCAGGGACAAAAAGGCTTCCTTTCTCCTAGCTGAACTCCTTCAATAACCAGGGAAGTGCAAGCAAGTGCACGAATAAAAGGGAAGGAAATGTGAGGGGTTCATTGATATTTATGGTTGCCCACAGGAGAGACTGCTTGCCATCATTCTAGTCTCATACAGAAGGAAGAGGGGGGGGTCAGTTCTTGGCCAGGTTTGACATTTGTGACGCGCTGGTCTATCTTGTCTCGTTACCCCGATGAAACTTGTCCAAGAGCATCTTCATGGCAGACTCTGCAATGTCTCAACCCAAGATAGACTGGAGGGCAATAACACCACTTGGACTTCTGTGCAGTGATAAGGAGGTGTTTGAGGAGAAGTGAAACTGAAAGAGGGCATGTCTGCTCCAGTAATTCTTATCAGTAGCTGTCCAGGCCTGATACATCTCAGCCAACTGGCAGGGCGGATCTCTGCAGCTTAGCATGTGCTGATGCGGTTCTGCGATCCTGCGAAGCTGCAGAAAAGGTGCTCAGCTATGATCCAGTGAAGGGGGAGGGGTTGTTGCTAATTAAACTGTCTTCAGCACATAACAAACTCTGCTTAGATACGCCTTAACCCCTATTATTAATGCATTAGTTTAGCAATGTGTGAATTGGTCCATCTTTACCAGGGAACATGATGAGGAGGGTGCTACTGTACTCTTGTATTTCTTGGGGGTTTCCCTCGGGCAGCTGGTTGGCCACCGTGAGACCAAAATGCTGGACCAGATGGGTCCTTGGTCTGACCCACAGCACTCCTTATTATCTTATTTACCTCTAGATCAGGTTTCGTGCATTCACACGGACCGCTCTGTGGCTTCATTGGTGATCAGCTGTTTGGGTTTACTCGCAGATATGGTTCAAACCATGACCTTTTAGATCCGTGTTGTCGTTTTTCAAAAAAGAAAAACTTTCTCCCCTTCAGCCAGAAGGGTGACAAGCAGTCTTTATAGGCAGCATCATGGAGTTCCTAAAAATATGTTTTCCTATTCCAGAAACTGTTCCAGAGCCTACTTCACAGGGAACAACGAAGACTTCTTTCATCCTTACTATAGCCTTGGCTGTGATACTGCTGTTACCTGGGATGCCGCATTGCCTTTTTTCTCTCTGAGTAAGATGTTGGAAGCCAAGAGCCTGAGACTCCTGTGTTCTACAATCAACTAGAGGGCAGGAATGGTGACTAACAGCTAGATCAGGAAAAAGATGGGGAACTAGGACTCATGGTTTCTTGTCCAGATTAAGGAAGCAGATTGTGTGTTTAGACTTCTGGTTACCTGTTGAATTGACTTTTGCTTCCATTTTCTTTTATTACTTAGAACAAGCTCTAAAGTTACCTCCTGTTTTGTCAATATAAAGACTGCCTCATTTCTCTCTGTGGCCCACAGGCAAGAATGAGCCCATGTGCCCACCAACACCTGCCTTTTAAACATCTTGCTGGCAGAAGAGATCTGGGGATCTCAAAAGCTTGCACACTGATTTCATGTGGTCTTTTGGTTGGCCTAAGGGAAGTATTTCAGAAACGTGTATTTTGGAACATGTATTTCAAACGTGATGTTGCTTGATCTGTGCTATCAAAATAAAACACGTGTTTAAAACAGAAGCCTGATGTGCCTTTGAATGTTAATACTTGAGTCCCGGGCCACAGCTAGACCTAAGGTTTATCCTGGGATCATCCAGGGTTCGCCCCTGCCTGAGCACTGGATCCCCTGTGTGTCACCTAGATGAACAGGTTTGACCCCTGGATGATCCGGGGATAACCCTGAGGTCTAGCTATGGCCCGGGTCTTCTTCCTCACTTAGGGACCCATCGTCGGGACGGGAGTTCGAGCCAGACGTTGAATCTCTTCTCGGGGCTGATGCCCAACAGGGACTCGAGGAGCCCCGGGTCTCTCGCCTGCCCTCCCCGCCTCTCCCCACGCCAAAGGGCTCTCTTCCGTCCGACTCCCTGCTGAAATCCTTGCCTCGCCTGGCTGGGGGAAGGGCTCCCTTGCCGAAAGGCTCCAGCCAGCCAGACGGCGCCACTATCCCGTTAGCTGAGCCGGGAGCGGGCCTGCTCGGGGGAAGCTCGGCCCACGAGGAGGGAGGAGCCGGCCGAGGACGTGGGCAGGGTCTGCCACTCCCAGGCCGGCGCAGCGGAGGCTCCTTCAGGCGAGGACGCGCACTCAGGACCCAGGCGCCCGGCTGAAGCGAGCGGGCGAGCCCGGCTGCGCCACGATGGGATCTAGGCGGGAGGCGCAGCGACGGTGTCCCGCCTGCGGGGGGGCGGCATGGGGGGGCTCCTGGCAGGCAGCGCTGCTCGCAGGTGAGCGGGATCGGGATCGGGGCCGCGGCGTGGGCGGGAGTCGACATCTCGTCTCGTTCTGCACCGCTTGGCTGCGTGCCTGTGTGGCGTGGCGGGCTAGAAATAACCAAGAGGCCACCCAGGGGAAACTTTGCCCTTTGGGGTGGCCTTTGGGGAGGGGGACTGGAGCGCCTCTAGTCTCTCTCTCTCTCTCGCCCCCCCCCCCCAGGCCCGTAGCCCGCCTAAACTTCTGCGGGAGGGGGGGGCTGCCCAAAATCGTAGGGAGGGCAAATCTGGTTTGCAGGCCTTTTAAGGACAAAACTGTGTTGTCATTATTTATTCTTGGGGTTGGGGTGGGGGGTGCGCCCCAGGCTCCCGGCCCGTTCGGCTCCCTCTGGCCGACGTTGGGGCTCATGTCTCCCATCAGTTCTGTTAATATACTGCAGAGAAAGAGGCACTGAGTCCAGGGGTGGCCAAATGGGCTACAAGCGTTAAGATTTCCAAACTTCGCACGTCTGGCCTCCGTTGGCTCTGCTTGGATGGCTCTGTTACGCAAGAGCCCATTCTGGTAATGCGTGGTAATGGTCCCAGAATAGGCCATCCTTTGGCCGGTATTACTTTTGTAGGTTGGAATTCCCCAGTTCCCCTGATTAAAGAAAGAGAAAGAGAAAGGAAAGAAGAAGAAAAAAAGAAAGGGAAACTGAAACCTAATCTGCACCAAGCAGGATATTTCACTATGAAAGCAGTATATAAAAGCCATGAGCCACACCGAGGAGGATATAGCGGTATGAAAGCAGCATATGATATGGGTCAATGGGCCCCAACAGTTGTCAGTGTATTTCAATTAGAAGCCCTATCTGGTGTGATGGCATGGGAGGCTGCAACCTTGAGGAAGCTCAGCAGGTCTAGGCCTGGTCAGTTTCTGGAAGGGTGACTACCTAGGAACCCCATGTACATTGATTCCTGCACTGAGCAGGGGGTTGGACTGGATGGCCTTGTACGCCCTTTCCAACTCTATGATTCTATGCTCTATGCACTACAAAGCAGCAGTGTGGCTCCCGCCTTTTATATACCGCTTTCATCCCGCTTTCATCATGCAATATCCTGCTTGGTGTAGATTAGGAGCTCCATCACACCAGGGGTTAACAATCTCCCTACCTCGCGTCTCCGCCCCTGGTTTCCTTCCTCAAGTTCCTTCCTCTTTCAGTGGTACAGTGCTGCTTCTCCTGGAGCTTGTCCACACGGGCGCTTTGTGCCTGGATGGCTTCCGAGTGGCGGCAGGTGATCTACATGACGCAGCCGCCACTCCGATGCAATCCAGGGGCAAAGCCCCAAAGCTCCGCTCTAAAAAAGTTGGGAACTTACCCCGACTTTTTTTTTAGCTTGGAGCAAGGCTCTGCGCCTCTGTGGAGCCTTGTTAAGAAGAAAAGAAATAAAGGGGGGGAATCCCTGTAGGGAGGGAGCACCCCATTCCTCTCCCCTTGTTCTCCCCCCCCTTAGCTGTAAATGTGATCCTTCGCATTTACAGCTTTTCCTAAACACCCAGTCCCACTTTTTTAAAAAAATAAATCTACCCGTCGAAGAGAAGGGGACTGATGCTCCCAGGTGCTCCTGGACTGGCAGCATTAGTACTTGCGTGGGCAGGCGCAGTGGCAGCAGGAAAGCCCCTGACTGCACTCCTTCCGATGTAGATGGTCAGAAGGGGAGTCAATGTGGCTGTGCCCTGGCTTGCGCCACCGGGCGTAGCATTAGCGATGTTGTGAAGATGAGGGCCTGCACACAGCAGAAGAGAGGAGCTATTCTGAATTTTTTAAAAATTGGACTTAATGAGGGGGGGGTTGTTGCGCAAGGAAGGCCAGAAGGTGTGGGAGGACGACGTCAGGTGAAAGACCTGAGCAAACTCCGTGAGTGCTCAGTAAAACACTCGTCGGATGCAGCCATAGGCTTGTCTCCGCCTTTTACAAGCCTTTGACTATGGACTGTGGGTCTTGCCAGGCGATCTGGGGACAAGGGATTTTGAGGCCAGCCCTACCGTTAGGCAGAGTGAAGCAACCAAATCGTGCAGCTGATCTGAGAGGTCATGAAAAGGCAGCACATCTTTACTTCTTTTACCGGGTTCACACAGCCACGGAAGGAAAATAAACCATGGTGGCTTATTTCCCCTCCCCATGCTTGCTGGTCCCAATCCACCTAATTAGCATAACCACTGTCACCAGGTGCGAGTTGTTGTGAGCGGGTGGCTGGTGTGGTTTACAAACCATCCTGAAAAAAACCATGGCTTGCTCTATGGTTTCTGGGTGGTTTGTAATCTACCCCAGCCAGCCACCCTTGCCAAATTAAGATGTCATGACAGCCCACGCCCAGCAAGGGTGACTATGCTCATTTCTGGAAGGACCTAAGAGGAGTTTCATTGGATGCCTGGTGGACTCGGGTTTGGAAGATCGCACCTTGACTTGGTGGGGGAGGGGACATTTGTTGTTCTGTGTGGCAGCAAAATGTCTTGGGGCAGCTTGATGCATGCCTCTGCTGGTGTGTTTGTTATTGGGCTGAAAATATTCTAATGCTGGGAGCAGAAGCACTCCCAAAGAGCCCCTTTTCTTGCAGGTTATACTCCTTTCTGAAGTCGGGATTAGGGCAAAGCAAGCGAGTAAGGAAAACTAGATTAAAAGGGGGCAAAGACAGCACCACTACCTAAAAGAGATGGATGAGTCAACGTGGGCTAGACACTTACAGGTTTATCTCATATGGGCTGGAGAAAGGAAGTAGACACAGCAGAAGTAGAAGACCAGGACCATTTCTGATGGGATCAATGCAGAGGTTCTGCCAATTGTGCACAGCTAACCTATGGGATGCCCTGCCTGACTTCATAGAATCATAGAATAGCAGAGTTGGAAGGGACCTACAAGGCCATCTAGTCCAACCCCATGCTCAATGCAGGAATCCACCCTAAAGCATCCTCTTGAAGGCCTCTAGTGTGGGAGAGCTCACAACCTCCCTAGGTAACTGATTCCACCGTCGCACTGCTCTAACAGTCAGGAAGTTTTCATCTAAGTCAAGAGGGCACAACTCATTGGTTTGGAGGCCTCATCACTATAGCTCATTGTGATATAGCATGTCTTTGGCATGCAGAAGGTCCCATGTCCAATGTCCAGCTTCTCCAGGTAAGGCGAAGAAAGGAATCCCTCCTGAAACCCTGGAATGCCATTGCTGCCAGTCAGCGTCGACAACACTGGACTCATTATAAGGCACCTTCCTAGGTCCCTGTGTGATTTTCTTAGGCCTGAACTGTGCCCCACACATGGGTCTTCAGCCACCTGCTATCAAATTCCCTCTTGAAACTCAGCAATACAAAATATCAGAAAATAAGAGTTGCAACAGTTGAACCACGACATCCTGTTTAGGGTGGTGCTGGTGCTAGCGGAAACAGGCAGGCCAGAACAATTTGGCTCAGGTTGTCTCTAACAACAGCATGAGTTTAAATAAGCAACAAAAAAATGCAGGTGCTTTTGGACTCCAGAATGAAGCAAACGGGCACAAAACTAGCACTTATTTTTGGCACCAGTTTGGAGTGGATCTGAGAACATGAATTTTTTCTCATTCACCAGACCACACCTAAGGGTAAGTCGCTTTCACACTTCAGGATGTGGCACAAAACTTAGGGTTTGTGGCACAAAACAGCACAAAACTAGCACTAATTTTTGGCACCAGTTTGGAGTGGATTTGAGAACGTGAAATTTTTCTCATTCACCAGACCACAACTTATGGTATGTTGTTTCTGAGCTTCCTGGGATGGCACAAAACTCAGGGTTTGCGGCACAAAACTAGCACAAAACTTTGAAGCCAGTTTGGAGGTTCTATGACAAAGTTGATTTTTGGGGTGCGTTAACTACGAACCCCCACTTGAAGTATCAATACACAGCTGTTGGTGGCAGCACAAAACTTGGGGTTTGTGGCACAAAACGGCACAAAACTTTGGCATATGTTTGGAAAAGATTCTAGGTTGGGGGGTTCCTAGTTAACAGAGCCAAGCAAACAGTGATTAGTATAAAATTTCTCCAGGATTATTTAGTGGCAGGATACGGGAAATCCAAAAGGATTCCCCTGATGCTCATCTCTATATAGATGATCTATATAAGAGTCTGCAACTCTGGCCATAGCTAGATGGGGCGATATCCTGGGGTTCGCCCCGGGATCATCCCTGTGCGTTCATATCACGCACAGGGGATCCTGGGATCCCTTTCCCCGGGATCTCGCTCTACACTTCTAGCCTGCTTTTTCCATGGTCTCGGGCTGATCCTGAGACTGCGGAATGTGTTGGCAGGCGTTATGGTTTGTCCCGGCTCCTCATGAGTAACTGCGGGGGGGGAGGGTAGGAACCGGGCACGGGGCACACAGCTCCTCAGGAGCTCTATGCCCAACGGATGGGGTGGGAGTAGGGAAAGTATTTTTTTAAAAAAAAAACTCACCATTTTTCACACGAGCACCCGTGCACTCCGCCTGCTTTAACAAAAAAACCAAACCTGGTGCCAATGTTGTTATCTTTTCAGCGCCAAGTCAAGACTTTTCTCTTCTCCCAGGCATTTAACAGCATTTAACAACATATGCTGAGTTTTTTAACTGACCCTAGAAGAGTTGTTTTTAAATGGATATTGTGTGTTTTGTTTGTATTTTATGCTTTTTATGGTTTTAAATACTGTATATTTCTTTTTAATGTTCACTTTTTAAAACTTTTGTAAACTGCCCAGAGAGCTTCAGCTATGGGGCGGTATATAAATGTAATAAATAAATAAATAACAATAACAATAATAATAATAATAATTGCAGAGTCGGAAAAGGTGCTGAAACAGATGAGCAAAATGATCACGGGGCAGCAGCAACCTTATTAGGAAAGGTTATAAACTCTAGGACTATTTAGCTTAGATGGGTCTTTTCCTTGAAGTGAAAGTTTCTCTCTTATTCTCCACACTGCAGCCTCCATCCTCAGTTCTTGCTTCCTGCTGAATCAAGCCCAGAGTGGGAGCCCAAAGGAAGTCCCGGTCACATGGGTACCACTGAATCCAATACAAGGACAGAATGTAACCCTGATCCCAGAAGGAGACATGAAAAACGTTGTTAGCTGCAACTGGTACCGAGGGAAGACAACTGATTTGGCAAAGCGGATCTTTGTCTATTACCTACCTCCCGGTACTCTAGGGCAGGTTAATGGAGCTAACTACACTGGGCGGGAGACAGGGGCCCTGGACTGCTCCCTTCACATCAGGAATTTGACATCAGCTGACTCTGGAAACTATACAGTGACAAAAGAAGGAGGTGCAACTATGATAGGACATGCAAACATAGCGGTCTCAGGTATGATTCATGCATTCTTCAGCCATTCTCACCCCTGTTTTCTCTCTTGAAACTAGCAATCAGTTCTGGTTTCACTCCGTTTCTCATTTTTCCATCGTTAAGTTCATATCATCCTGCATTCACATCAGTTTGTGTTTTTTTAAACAAACGCCTGCATGAAAATCTATTATGTATTTTCGTACACGGGTGCCATTCAAACTGTCAAATCCTTTTCAGTGTGCTTCTTCCTGCCAGTTTGTGTCTGTGTGTTTCATGGAGGAGGAGGGACGGAAGATAAGCAGAGATAAGAGATAGCCTAGAGAGACAACTATGCCTGAACAGACTGCTTCTGGAACATTATTGGTGGATCGGGCCAGGTTTAAGGTTCTTGTACTTATGTACAAAGCCCTAAACAACTTGGGACCAGGATACCTGAGAGAGTGCCTTCTCCCTTACCTACTGAGGTCATCCGAGGGCCTGCTCCTGGTGGTTCCACCTAGATCCATCCTCCGATTAGAATCCACCAGGGGAAGAGCCTTCAGCGTGGTGGCGCCCCTCCTGTGGAACTCCCTGCCTCTGGAGGTCAGGCAGGCTCCGACCTTGTACTCCTTTCGGCGCCTCCTGAAAACATCTTTATTCCAAGAAGCCTTTCTTTAACATGCAGCCTTGGATTTCTGTGTTGTTGTTTTTTGCTTCTTTTTAAATTTTGTTTTAACTGTTTTATTCTGTTTTTATTTTCATTTTTACCTTGTACACCGCTCCGAAATTTTTTCAATGAGGAGCGGTATATAAATATTCTAAATAAATAAATAAATAAAATGTAGGCAAGAGGAGAAAAAAGTCACAATCCTTGCCCCAAAGGGTATGGCAAGATTACCCTTCTTTGTCTTGTTACTCTAATGAAACATTGCCAAGGGTGTCTTCATGGCAGGCTCAACTTGCATAGAGCACAAAACAGTGGCCCCATTCAGAAGACACCTTAAACGACGGCTTTAACTATGGTGATTAAACCAGAAAACCGGGGCCCGTTCAGAAGACGTGGTTTTAAACCCATGGTTTAAGGTGGGTTAAAGCTGTGGTTTAAGGTGTCTTCTGAACGGGGCCACTGAGTTGAGCAGCAAAGAGGGTTGGGTGCAAGGTAAGCGCTCTTCAGCCCTTGACAAACTGCATAGATCCTCCTTACACCTCTTATGCCTATTATAAACACAGACTACGATGTCGCTTCATTGCAGAGAAGAACATATAAGAATATAAGAAGAGGTATGCTGGATCAGACTAAGGGGGCATCTAGTCCAGCATTCTGTTCACACGGTGGCCAACCAGCTGCCCATGGGAAATCCATGAGTAGAGCATGAGTGGAACCACACCCTCCCACCCATAGTCCCCAGCAACTGGTATACATAGGCATTATGCCTCAGATCCTGGAGATAGCATATAGCCATCAGGACTAGTAGCCATTGATAGCCTTCTCCTCCAAGAATTTGTCTAACCCCCTTTTAAAGCCATCCAAATTGGTGGCCATCACTTCACCTCGTAGTAATGAATTCCATAGTATAACTCTGCACTGTATAAAGAAGTCCTTCCTGTTATCAATCCTGAATCTCCCACCAATCAGCTTCATGGGATTGTCCTCATTGGGTTCTAGTATGATGACAGGGGGAGAAAATGCCTCCCTATCCACTTTCTCCACGCCATGCTTAATTTTGTACACCTCTATCATGTCTCCCCTTACTCGCCTTTTCTCCAAGCTAAGCAATCACAGCTCTTGTACCATCACTCATAGGGGAGATATTCCAGCCCCTTGATCATTCTAGTCACCCTCAGCTAATTTTTATGAACCGCCCAGACAGCTTCGGCTATTGGGTGCTATAAAAATGCAATAAATACATACTTATAAATATTTGAGGTTCCTTCCAGAGTGGGTTCAGACCATGCCCTTTAAATCTGTGTTTTGAAATATATATACTTTCTCCCCTTCACCCAGAAGGATGTCGAGCTAAATTAATGGTGGTCTTCTGCAGCTGAAACTCTCCCCACGGCCTGAGTTCGATCCCAGCGGAAGCTGGTTTCAGGCAGCCGGCTCGGGTCGACTCAGCCTTCTATCCTCCCGAGGTCGGTAAAATGAGTACCCAGCTAGCTGGGAGAAAGGTAATAACGGCCGGGGAAGGCAACGGCAAACCACCCCGCTATAAGGCCTGCCAAGAAAACGCCAGCGAAAGCTGGCGTCCCTCCAAGAGTCAGTAATGACTCAGTGCTTGCATGAGAGGTTCCTTTCCTTTCCTTTATTGGCAGCATCACCAAGTTCCTAAACTTATGCTTTCCTATTCCAGATAAGATGGGGACAGACAAAACTATTATTTGGATCGTTATTGGGTGCGTGGCTGGGTTACTGGTACTGATCGGAGCCCTGCTTTACTTCTTTCTCCGTAAGTAACACATTGATTGATTGATTGACTGATTGACTGATTGCATTTCTATACCGCCCAATAGCCGGAGCTCTCTGGGCGGTTCACATTGGAAGTGAACAGTCCTGGATTCCCCAGTTCTACTACAAGCTGTAGGTAAGGTGACCATATGGCACAGAGGACAGGGCTCCTGTACCTTTAACAGTTGTGTAGAAAAGGGAATGTCAGCAGGTGTCATTTGTAGGCATGCAGCACCTTGTGGAATTCCCTCTTCATCACAACAGTTAAAGCTGCAGGAGCCCTACCTGAGTGACCAGGTACAAAAGAGGGCAGGGTTGCTGCAGCTTTAACTGTTGCAATGAAGAGGGAATTTCACCAGGTGCTGCATGCCTACAAATGACACCTGATGAAATTCCCTTTTCTATACAACTGTAAAACTACAGGAGCCCGGTCCTGCTTTCCATATGGTCACCCTAGCTATAGGGCAGGAATGGCAGCTAATAACTTGAGCGCAGGGCTGACGTCAATAGTGGGCATGGTTGGGTCAATCCCAAGGGCCCATATTCCAGCAGGGTGCTTTAGAATCCAAGGCTGGAGTTAAAATCGCAGGAAGAAACATTAACAAGCTCAGATATGCAGATGACACCACTTTGATGGCTGAAAGCGAGGAGGAGC
The DNA here is from genome assembly GCF_023053635.1 of Elgaria multicarinata webbii. Classification (NCBI taxonomy): domain Eukaryota; kingdom Metazoa; phylum Chordata; class Lepidosauria; order Squamata; family Anguidae; genus Elgaria; species Elgaria multicarinata. The sequence goes on along the minus strand of NC_086183.1, from coordinate 28,602,168 downwards.
TGAGGAGCCTTATGACGAAGGTGAAAGAAGAAAGTGCAAAAGCTGGGTTGCAGTTAAACCTCAAAAAAACCAAGATTATGGCAACCAGCTTGATTGATAACTGGCAAATAGAGGGAGAAAACGTGGAGGCAGTGACAGACTTTGTATTTCTGGGCGCAAAGATTACTGCAGACGCTGACTGCAGCCAGGAAATCAGAAGACGTTTACTTCTTGGGAGGAGAGCAATGACAAATCTGGATAAAATAGTTAAGAGCAGAGACACCACACTGACAACAAAGGTCCGCATAATTAAAGCAATGGTATTCCCTGTCGCAACCTATGGCTACGAGAGCTGGACCATAAGGAAAGCTGAGCGAAGGAAGATAGATGCTTTTGAACTGTGGTGTTGGAGGAAAATGCTGAGAGTACCTTGGACTGCAAGAAGATCAAACCAGTCCATACTCCAGGAAATAAAGCCAGACTGCTCACTTGAGGGAATGGTATTAAAGGCAAAACTGAAGTACTTTGGCCACATAATGAGAAGACAGGATACCCTGGAGAAGAGGCTGATGCTAGGGAAAGTGGAAGGCAAAAGGAAGAGGGGCCGACCAAGGGCAAGATGGATGGATGATATTCTGGAGGTGACGGACTCAACCTTAGGGGAGCTAGGGGTGGTGACGGCCGAGAGAAAGCTCTGGCGTGGGCTGGTCCATGAAGTCACGAAGAGTCGGAAGCGACTGAACAAATAAACAACAACAAGCTTTAGAGAAGAGCCCCCTGGGTGTTGCTGCTCCTTTTCCCCATTGCAACCTGCTTGTTCACCTGCCTCTCGCTCATGACCAGACAACGGTGGTGGTGAGGAGGAGGGGCAGGAGGGGCTGCTGCCTGCTTGCTCCCTGGCTCTCTGCCTGTCAAGCAAGCAAGTGGTCACTATGATTTGAAATGAGCAATAGCAGCTGCTGATAATGGTGCTGAGAAGTTAGACTCACTGAGGGAGGGGGGGCATTGAGGGTGCCTTACTCAAAGACCATCCGAAACATGGAAGCTGCACTGCTAGCATAGGATGAGGACGAGGAACCTGGACCCCTGGGTTCTCTTGCCAACTGAAGAAAGGGATGGATCTGAAGGCTTCTTACTAGCTGCTGCAAACTGTAAATTTGACCTTGCCTGCCTTGTGCTATAAAGATAAAATACACGTTTAAGACAAAAGTTTGCTATGCATTGAATATAAGCCATTTGGGCAGGGTGTTGTGTTACTGCTTTCCTCTTTGTATATTGCTCTGTACAGTTGTGGTGCATCATCATCATCATCATCATCTCAATTGTCAGGAAATTCCTGAATCTGTAAAATTATTATTATTATTATTATTATTATTATTATTATTATTATTATATTTATTTGTATCCCGCCTTTTGCCCAATGCTGGGCCTCAAGGCGGCCTTACAAAGTTTAAAATATACATGGGGGGGGGGGAGGGAAACAAAACCATAAACAATTAAAAAAAAAATACACAACAAAATTATAAAACATTAACATAGATGGAGGGCTGGATTACTCTCCAGTAATCCAAAAGACAGCATGACTTGGCAATGCCCGTCATGTCCGTCTAGAAAAACCACCATAAGCGAGAAAGAGACTAATGATGATGATGATGATGATGATGATGTTAACTCCCATCTTCTTTCTTGCTCAGGTAACCGGAATTGAAGGCTTAAGACTTCTACCCAGACTGTTGAGTTGGCCTGGAAAAGGTATTGCCCTAATATGGATTTTGGAGTTCTTCTCATTGGCGGTGCTCCAATAGGATTTTAAGGAACAAGATTGAATATAACTAGGATAGAAGCAAGCCAGGTGGGTTCGGGGCAGGATTACTTGAGGAAGTTTAGGATGGTTCATCTTACCTGATCTTGAAAGCATTCCAGGACACCTCATAGACCCATGTTGTGACATCCAAATTCCTTACAAAGATACCTCTCCCAACTAGTATAAACGATGCAACTTGAAACATTTGCATTCATTTGCTACTATTCCAAAACTGTTTTGATTTTGGAGTTTCCACCTAACAGTTCTCCATTTTTCTCTTCAGACTCTGCAACCTGGAAGCCAAACTGTGTACGATGAGCCGAGGAGGTAGCAGGTTAACCCACCCAATGACTGACTCTTCTGCTGACTCCAAGCCTTGAATAGCTTTGAACCATATTAACATTGCTAAGAGACTAAATGCAGACTCTGAATCAGTTCCTACATCTTTTCCTATGAGAAATTGGGCCAAACCACCACCAGGCAGCCATATAATCCCACAGACTCTTTGGGACACTCGTTATACAGCCCGTTTTATGGAGTTTATGTGTACAATTCACCACTAGCCACATTGACCCACCAGGAAAGAGTGGACTATAAGTCTAAATAAAGATAATACCGCCAAATCTATTGTTGTTTATTACTCATAAAGCATCTAAAATTACTAGGTTTTGTGAAGATATCAAAAAGAGACAGACCATGACTGCTGGCTTCCTGACTGTTAGAGCAGTACGACAATGGAACCAGTTACCTAGGGAGGTTGTGGGCTCTCCCACACTAGAGGCATTCAAGAGCCAGCTGGACAACTATCTGTCAGGTATGCTTTAAGGTGGATTCCTGCATTGAGCAGGGGGTTGGACTCGATGGCCTTGTAGGCCCCTTCCAACTCTACTATTCTATGATTCTATGATTTTCTGTCCATCCTTTAGATTATACATGGGCTTTGACCTAGAACCAGGATGCACCTCTGGGGCATATGAAGTAAAAAAAAGAAGAGTACCACGGGGCATATGTGGTGTGAATTTCCTGAACTGTTGAGTTAGGTGAGCCAGCCCATGGCAGAACAGGAATGAGGGGGACCCCAGACAGCCTGGCTAAGGGTGAGAGATAATAGTCCAGCGCCCACACAACTGCACCTGCTGCCACCCAATCAATGAGATGATACATGCCTCTAAGGTAGCTAGAGGAACATCATCTCATTGTTTCTACAGAAATTGGTTTTAGTCTACAACACCCCTGCTAGGTGGCCTTCTATTGAAAGTTGGAGTCCCCAGGGAAAAGGTTACAGATCCTTCTCCTGAGATGATGTGAAGCCCCCAATTGAGGGGGGGTTGCCATTGCCCTCTGCTGGTTGCCCACTGGTGATATAAGGGGGGCCAATAAGGCTATGTGCAATCAGAGAGCCAGTGTGTTGCATAATCAGATGGTCAAGGACTTGGGCTGGGGAGATCTGGATTTAAATCCCCAAGTAGCCATGAAGCTCATCAGTTGACCATAGGCTGGTTGCCATCACTCCATCTAACAGAGTCCTTGTGAAGATGAAATTGGAGAACCCTGCATGCACCAATCACAAGCTGCCTAAGAGGAAGTAACGGTGGCCTGAGATAGTTTGCTGCCTGAAGGAGAGCCCAAATGGCAGCCATCTGCTGGGGCCAACACTTCAGAAGGCCCTGCTGCTCTCTTCTGAACAGTTTCTAAGACCCAGCAATTGACCCTACTGTCTCACTGACTGTGTCTTGGCAGTGGAGCTGTGCTATGGAGGGAGGAGTCCAGCTGAGCTGAGAGCGAATCCCTGGAGATGGAATGTTTTATACTGTATGCTTTTATCTGTATGCCGCCCTGAGATCTTAATGATATAGGGTGGGACAGAAATGTTTTAAATAATAAATAAATAAATGGAGGTTGAGAGTGGAGAGCACAAGCCTTCAACACTGATCTTCTCTGCATATTGTGAAAGGTGTTGCACCATTCCAGCAATGGCATAAAGAACTTTGTAGATTCATTTGGCAAGGGAAAAAACCAAGAATAAAAATTAAAAATTTACAAGATACCAAAGAAAGGGGAAGTTTGGAATGACCAGATCTGAAATTGTATTTCTGTGCCTGTTGCTTGGTATGGATGAAAGAATGGGTAGTGTTGGAGAATAGATGGCTATTAGAGTTGGAGGGACACGATATAAGATTTGGGTGGCATGGATACCTGTGGTATGAGAAAGCGAAGGTCAATGTAGACTTTAATAATCATTTTGTTAGATGTACTATTCTGAATGTATGGAAGAAATACAAATCACAACTATATCAGAAGATTCCAATGTGGGTGTCAACTCAAGAGGCCTTTTTCAGAAGAGAACTATCGAGTGGACATAAATGGTTAAAATATAGGGATGTCTTGGAGACATCCCAAGGAAAGTGTAAATTAAAAACAAGAGAAGAGTTGTTAAAAGAGGGACATACATTTTCGTATTTACAGATTCAGGAGAAGTTTAAGTGTGATGTCAAAGCGGGGGGATTCAAACGAAGGGTCAAAGTCAGTGTTTGAAGAAGTATTATGTACTAACGATTAACATCTTATTGGTAAAGTATATAAATTGTTAAAGTTGGAGGGGGAGAAAGAACAAATGGAGGATTGCATGGTTAGATGGGAAAATAATGTGGGACATAAGATTCCAATTGAACTATGGAAAACTATGTGGTCAAAAGGCTTAAAGTATACATTCAGTGCCAGATTCAAGGAAAACTTCTATAAAATGATGTATAGATGGTATATGTCTCCTTCAAAGTTAGCAAAAATGTACAGTGGTTGTCTGGGGGGACTGTTGGAAATGTGAAGAACAAGAAGGTACATTTTATCACATGTAGTGGTTTTGTAAAAGAGCAAAAGCATACTGGGTTAAAATACATGCATTGATGCAAAAAATCTTAAAGATAAATATAGAAATAAAACCAGAAATGCTTTTGCTTGGACATATGGATGATCAATTAAAAGCAAAAGGACTGTTAGTTCAACATATGGTGACAGTGGCAAGACTGCTATATGCCCAATATTGGAAGAAAATGCGAGTACCGACAATGGGGGAATGGCTACTTAAGATGTTGGAATTGGCGGAGATGGCGAAATTAACAGTGTTAGTAAATGAAAAAACAATAGATTTGTATGTAATGGACTGGAAACCTTTTATTGACTATGTACAAGAGCTGCAAAAGGATGACTTATTTGTTTGTGGGTTTTATATATAATTTGTAATTTTGCCTATGATATATATATACTAGCTTGCTGTGATGAAATTCGTTTCTGGTAAACTGGAGATAATTGATGTTTGCCGTCCAGCTTGATGATCGCTTCAAATGATCTATAGCCTTATGTAACTCTGTTTATTTTAGTAGATGTCTGTGTTGTGTTGTAAATTGCATATTGTTTCTTTTTCCTTTTCCTTATGTATCTGTTTTTGTCCGTGTTTTGGTTGTTTTGTGGCAAATAAATAAAAGTATAGATTGCAACAGTGATCTTCTAGTTCGTCTACTGTTCAAGGACATTCAGGAACTCAGTCTTGGCTGTACATTTGGGACACCTTTTGAAACTCATCACTGCCGGCTCCAGGTCCTCATTGTCACCACCACTGTTGTCAGAGCGAGAGGCAGGTGGGCAAGCAGGTTGAAAGGCTGAAGCAAAGGACATCTCCAAGGGGTTCCTGTCAATGGGACCCTGCCAGGGTGTGGATCCTTGACAGATGTCCAACTATGCCTTCCCTTAAAACTTTGAGACACCTCCTGCCACCTTAAAAAAAATCAGGGACCCTGGGAGAATGTCAACATTTACCCATTGGCCTGTCTCAGGGAAATTTCCATGGGTGATGTGTGTCCTCTCACCTCTCACCATGGCTCAGATTCCACTTTGTGACATCTTTCCATCACCTGGGAGCTTAGTTCTGAAGGGCGGGGCCAACAGAGACCTAACCAGGGGAAGGATGGTGGGTGGTAAGAGAGCAGACTAACTTGGGGCTCCTCCAGGCATTTGTGGCAGAGGAAAGGATCCAAGCATCCTGCTGGGCACCAAAAAAAGCCCACCACCACCACCGTGAAACTGCCAACTACTATCTCTAGTTGAGAAAGAGGACTATCATGTGGGTCCTGAACAGGAACTGGGCCCTCCATGGGTGTGGCAGTTTCTGGCAGGTGCTGTTCTTAACAGGTGAGAGATTAGGGTCCTGTACAAAGGTAAGGGGTGGAGAAACATGGTGTCCTGTCACCACTGTTGATGTCAGCTGCAGACCTCTGTCTAGTCTGCTTAGGTATATGGAATCGGTGACTGCAGGTGCACCCAACATTTTGCCCTTTCCCTCAGGCTACAAAATGTCTTTTCCCATCATGGTGAGATCTTCTTCTGCAGCAGAGTGAAATCGAAGCTCCAGGTTAAAAGGCAGTGAGGTATCCACAGTGTGGGGGAGCAATAGTGAGAGAGTGCTACTGCTTTCCTGCCCTGCTTTGAGATCCCCAAAGGCATCTGGCTGGCCACTGTCTCCTGGCTAGCAAAGTTGTCGTAAGGAACAAGCCTATAGCCTGAGATGCATTCAAAAATGGTTCAATAGCAGGCAGAAAGGGGTCACCTCTGGTAAAGCACAATGAGGTTCAGGAGACCAGAGTTATGGCAACATAAGGAACTTGGACATGTTCAAGAGAGCAGAGTCACAGCAAGCTACCCAGAGTCACTATCACATTCAGGAGGGCAGCATCATGGCAACATAAGGAACTATCAGGACCCTGGACAGCATTCAGTGTGGGCAGGGCAGTGACTGACTGTTTTTCTCACAGGGAGAGCTGTTGTCTCAGCAAGGGAATGTGAGCAGGTGAAGCTATAAGAAGGCTTCATGGCTCAAAATGTTCAGGAGCTCCACCTCCACTGGTCACTGCATTTTTTCAAAGTGTAGGGTTGATTTCATCCTGTTGTATTGAAATGTATTTATTTATCATCTCTTTATTGTCATTATTGATTCTATTCACTGTTGTCATCATGATCAATAATCTCAGCATTGCAGTTATTTCATCACTCTGTTGCCTACACTCTTTTTGGAAGATTGAGACACCTGCACAACCCAGTTATTTTTTACTGATCCAGCACCTGAAAGCCCTGTAAAGAAATGAATAACGTGATTGTTTTTGCCTAGATGAGCCCTTTTCCTTGAAGTGAAGGTTTGTCTCTTATTCTCCACACTGCAGCCTCCATCCTTAGTTCTTGCTTCCTGCTGAATCAAGCCCAGCTGGTGAAGATAGAAGAAATCCCCGTCACATGGATACCACTGAATCCAAAAGAAGGAGAAACTGTGACCCTAAAACCAGGAGGAAACTTGGAAAAGTTTATCTGCTGCAACTGGTACCGAGGGACAACTACTGATATTGAAAAGCGGATCTTTGCCTATTTCCTGAATCCCTTCACTCTAGGGCAGATTAATGGAGGTGCCTACACAGGCCGGGAGAGAGTGGGCCTGAACTGCTCCCTTCAGATCAGTAATTTTGCATCAGCTGACTTTGGAAACTATACAGTGACAAAAGAAGGACCTGTGACTGTAGTAGGACATGCAAACATAGGGGGCGTAGGTATGATTCACACCTTCTTCAGACATTCTGACCTCTGTGTCCCACCTAGAGCTATCATCTCTGTTGAGACTAGGGATGGATGAATGCATCAGGTTTAGTTTCACTCAGTTTCTCATTTCTCCCCAAGGAGCAGTAGAGACACAAGTTGAGATAAGAGTAGCTTAAAAGGGCAACTATGCCTGAACATGCTGCTTCTGGAGCATTATCAGTGGTGAATCAAGTAAGGGAAGTGAAAATATAGGCAGGAGGAGAAAAGGGTCACAATCCTTGCCCCAAAGAGTATGGCGAGATTACCCACTTTTGTCTCTTCACTGCCCCTCCTGCTCACTTGCCTGGACATAGGCTCACCTGGTGGCAGAAGCAGAGCCTGGGAAACTGAGAACCATTTCAGGTTCCCACAGTGCTGCAGGGCTATGCTAAATTGGCCGCTCTGGACCCAGATCTACACCAAGCATAATGTAGCACTTTGAAAGAGGGTTGAAGACAGTATATGGAATGTGTCCTGAGCCCCTACAATTGCCAATACCATTATAAACCGTTACAATGCAGTAATGTAGATCCTGCCCAGGACTTTGTGACACTGTCTGCCATCGCTCTGGTCTCATAAAGGAGGTGGTTGGTGTGGAGACCATTCTTTCCCAGGCTTCTCATTTCAGACACAGTGAGCCATCTTGTCTTGTGAGACTAATGAAACTAGTCCAAGGGCTTGTCCTAAGGAACAAACTTAATCATAGAATAGCAGAGTTGTAAAGGGCCTACATGGCCATCAAGTCCATCGAGCGTGACATGCTTTCACAAATGGTTCAATGGCAGGCAGAAAGGGGTCACCTCTGGTAAACCACAGTCAGGTTCAGGAGACCAGAATTATTATTTTTATTTATTTATTTATTACATTTTTATACTGCCCAACAGCCAAAGCTCTCTGGGCGGTTCACAAAAATTAAATCCATGAAGAACGCAGTAAAACTACCAACAATCTAAAAACACAAATACAAAATGCAATATAAAAAGCACAAAATACAGTATAAAAACCACACAGCAGAAATTGATATAGGTTAAAATACGGAATTAAAACAGCAAAGTTTAAATTTAAGTTAAATTAGGTGTTAAAATACTGAGAAAATAAAAAGGTCTTCAGCTGGCGATGAAAGGAGTACAGTGTAGGCACCAGGCGGACCTCTCTGGGGAGCTCATTCCACAGCCAGGGTGCCATAGAGAAAGCCCTCCTCCTAGTAGCCACCTTTGGCAGGGGCTCACAGAGAAGGGCCCCTGTGGATGATCTTAAGCTCCGGGTAGATATATATGGACGGAGGCGTTCCTTCAAATAACCAGGCCCCAAGCCGTTTAGGGCTTTGAATGTTAGTACCAGCACTTTGAATCAGGCCCAGACAGGGACTGGCAGCCAATGAAGTTGTAAAAGGACTGGCGTAATGTGGTCTCGGCGGCCAGTCCCTGTTAGTAAACGGTCGATGTAAGGAACTTGGACAAATTCAAGGGAGCAGAGTGACAGCAAGGTAAGGACCTATCAGCAAGACACACACACCCCAAGCTGGCTCAGCTTGCATAGAACACAAAACAGTGTCTTGAACAGCAAAGTTCAATGGTTGCAAGGCAAGCTCTTCTCAACACTCGACAAACCCTGCATATATCCTTTTTAAACCCTATTATGCCTATTGTAAGCACAGATCACTCTGTCGTTTCATTGCGGAGAAGAACATAAGAATATAAGAAGAACTATGCTGGATCAGACCAAGGGTCCATTTCGTCCAGTATCCCCAGTGAGCCTATGTACACCGGTTGCTAGGGAACATGGGAGGTAGGGTGATGTTTCACCTAGGCCCTGTTTGTGGGCTCCTTGTTAACAGCTGGTTGGCCACTGTGTGAGCAGAGTGCTGGACTAGATGGAGCCTTGGTTTGATCCAGCTGGGCTCTTCTTATAGTCGTGCTGCTGCCTCTGAGAAACCCACATCTTGTGGTAATGAATTCCATAGTTTAACTACGCACTGTATGAAGACGACCTTCCTTTTCTCTGTCCTGAATCTCCCAACAATCAGCTTCATGGGATGACTCCAGATTCTAGCATGATGACCTCTCTCGTGCAAGCACTGAGTCATTACTGACTCTTGGAGGGACGCCAGCTTTTGGTGACGTTTTCTTGGCAGGCCTTATAGCGGGGTGGTTTGCCGTTGCCTTCCCCGGCCGTTATTACCTTTCCCCCAGCTAACTGGGTACTCATTTTACCGGCCTCGGGAGGATGGAAGGCTGAGTCGACCCGAGCCGTCTGCCTGAAACCAGCTTCCGCTGGGATCGAACTCAGGCCGTGGGGAGAGTTTCAGCTGCAGAAACTGCTGCTTTACCACTCTGCGCAATGTCTCTCGGCCAACTTTCTCCACACCACACATAATTTTGTACACCTCTGTCATGTCTCCCCTCACTTGCCTTTTCTCCAAGCTAAACAATCACAATTCTTGCGATCGACACTCACACGGGAGTTGCTCCAGCCCCTTGATCAACTTAATTAACCTCAGCTATTTCAGTTTCCTCTCAGAATTGGTTCAGACTATGTTGCTTTAAATCTATGTGGGTTTTTAAGAAGAAGAAAAAACTTTCCCCCTTCATCCAAAGGTATGACAAGCTAAATTATTGGCAATCTTTATTGGTAGCATCATAAAGTTCCTAAAAAATTTGCTTTTCTATTCCAGGTCGGGTTGGAACAAGCAACACCGTTTTTTTTATCGTGCTTGGGTGCTTGGCTGTGACACTGGTATTGATTGGAAGTGTGGTTTACTTCCAGTTTTTCAGGCAAGGTAATAGCTTAAGCTATGTAAGGCTTCCCCAACTGTGCATATACAGAGATTTTTGCTCCCTGGACTTTTGCTCCACATTTTTCTGGACTATCCTTAGTGTCCCACATTGTCTTCCAAATACGCCACTTAGAGTGGAATCCAGAGTGCTCCTCCTTGAAGCACATGCTTGATTATAGGCAATTAGCTATTGGCTTGGCTTCAGTTAAATCTTAACCCTGTAAACAGTCATGTCTACAAGATCTGTGTAAAAGGGGACATTGTGTGCAAGATCATTTCCCCACACTTTCTGCAGCCCAGCATTTACAAGCAGCAGAGAGAAGCAAGCTGCTCTCAGGGGAAACTACCGGCTATGGGGCCCATGCTGACCCCACAGCAAGCCATCCTGGGACTCGTACAGACCCAATCGTATGGTGGGTGAGTGACCGGTAGCAAGGCCACCAGCGCCTAACACTCCCAGACACTAGTAATGCATTCATCCCTAGCATTGCATACTGGGAGTTGTAGGACCTTTCCTCACTTGACACTGGGGCTCTGCACAAAATGTTGGATTCTACATAAAATGGCTGCCAATGCTTTGGAATTCAGAATCTGAAGCTCTAACGGACCTCTTATTTAGCTTCCCTGATGCTGCCTTACTTCAATTCTCTGATGTATTATTTAGCTTCCATGATGCGGAGTTATTTAGTTTCTAAGATATTGTGTTATTTAGCTCCTCTGATGTTTGGAATAAATATGGGTAGGAAGCTATATCTTTGCGGGAGTGGGGTGGAGCTGTGGTGGTGGGGTGTTCCCATAGGGGGCTTTCAGTTCCTGCCCAGGGTCATTTGGGATTTTTGCTTCTTCATGGAACAGTGGGCATAATGGGGGAGGATGAGGTGGGAGCTATTACTCCCTGACAGTTTGCTGGAAATCTCCCTCTCAGTCGACAATACACACAATCACTTAAATCAATCAATACAGGATTCTAGTGAAGATGTAGGTGTAAGCAAGAGCTTGTATGCAGTTTAAAGTAAGATTCTTTGCAGAAAACTATGCTTTTCCTTCTAGAAAATTGGAGTGCTTTTCTGCATCACAAAGTATGGACCTAGACATACTCACCTGGCCTGCCCTGGCGTGCCCTGGGCTGAACACTCCTCCTTGTCTAGGCTGCAGACAATAACTTGGCCAAGAGCTAAAACCACTACCTAGCTCCCTGCTTTGTGTATTGATCCTCTTCACGAGTGAGCCATTTGGGGGTTGGGGGTGGCGGTGCAGAGGGCGTGTCATTCACTAAATGTGCAGAAATGGCATCTAAAGCTCTACAGCATGGGCAGACAACTTGTGGCCCTCCAGATGTTGTTAAGAATGGGGACTGCACTCCAACAACATCTGGAGGGAGACACATTGCTCACTCCTGCTCTACATTTATAATATAAATCACGTTGTTCAGGATGGAGCCCTAATACCCTGTCTGACTTTAAAAATTCAGACAGACTGGCAAATTATGTGAAATAGGTCAGGTGATTGCATAATAAAAGCCTAATTTGGAAGCACCCCAGGACACCTCATACACCATGTTGTGGCACCCAACTCCATACAAAGATAACACACACACACAACTAGTATAAATCATGCAAATTGAAACATCTGCATTAACTTGCTGCTCTTCTAAAACGGTTTTATTTTGGAGTTTCCACCTGATGTGTCTCCATTTTTCTCTTCAGCCGCTGCATCCTGAAAGCCAAACTGTGTACGACAAGCCGAGGAGATAGCAAGTTAACCCAACTGACTACTGACTCTTCTGCTAACTCCAGGCCCTAAATAGCTTTGAACCAACTTAACAGTAGACCAGATGATTCTTTGCTAAGTAGCAACTGCCAACTCTGAATCAGTTCCTAAATCTTTTCTCGGACGTATAATGGGAAGTGTATTAACATCCAGTTGCTGAAAAAATACATGGCGAGGAAGCATTTGTTTTTTAAATCTGCAATATTTTTAAGCAACCCATTGATTCAATTTAAAAGACATCCAGAATTTCACTGATTTAGCTAAGAGTGTTGCGGGATCTTTAAAGGCTAAGGAATTTTGCCTTAGGGAACAAGTTTGTTCCATTGAGGCCAAGGCTGCTGACCTGGAGAAGCTAAGAGCAGCAGAGGGGTTGATAGATGAGACTTTCAGGGTCCTAACAGCGACGTCCCACTCCTTTGGTGACAGCTCCTCTGAAGTCACGGAAAATGAGGGTCTTGAGGAAGGAGGGCATCACTCCAAGGAAGAGGGTGATGGCCCTTTAGAAGGGACCCATTCCTCAGAAGGTGTGAAAATATCCTCTAGCAGCACCGAGGATTGCGTCCAGGGGGAGGGGAGCTTGTGGTAGTGGGAGATTTGATCCTTAGGCACATAGACAGCTGGGTTTGGGACAGGTGAGTAGACCACGTGGTGAATTGCCTACCTGTTGTGAAGGTTGTCAGGGCTCAGTCCTGGGCCCAGTGCTCTTCAATATTTTTATTAATGATTTGGATGAGGAGGTGCAGGGAACACTTATCAAATTTGCAGATGACACAAAATTGGGTGGGATAGCGAATACCCTGGAAGACAGAAACAAACTTCAAAGTGATCTTGATAGGCTGGAGTGCTGGGCTGAAAACAACAGGATGAAATTTAATTTGATGTCCAACTCCATTCTCATGGTCCATGTTGGAAGCAACGTGGTAGCTGTGGGGTCCTGGAAGCCAAATTTAGGTTGCAAGGCAGGAGGTTGAAATCCAGGACAACCAAGGTGCCTTTCTCTGAAATGTACCAGTTCCACATGCAGGGTCAGCTAGACAGGCACAGCTGAGAAGTCTCAATTCATGGATGAGACAGTGGTGCAGAGAGGAGGGGTTCAGATTTGTTAGGCATTGGGGAACATTTTGGGACAAGCTGGGCCTGTACAAGAGGGATTGGCTGCACTTAAACCAAAATGGAACCAGATTGTTGGCACTAAACATAAAAAAGGTGGCAGAGCAGCTTTTAAACTAAATCTTGGGGGGAAAGTCAACAGGAGCTGGGAAGTATCTGGTTCGGGTTAAATCATCTGAAGGAGACGAATATGAAAATGTTTTTGATTGTCCCAATCTAGAACGGAAGCAAATAGGCCATGAATACAGGATAGAACATGATAGCCAATCAAAGAGGCTGAAGTGCAACAGTGAAAAAGGGACATGCCAGAGACATCCGGGGAGGGACACCATGTATCAGTGTTTCTATGCAAACCCTAAAAGCCTCTGAGCTACAGGAAGGTCAGGGAAGGGTGTACTGGGGGCAGTGTTCCTCTCTACGTCAAAGAGGGCATTGTGTTAAGTAGACTAGAGCACCTAAACAGGGCAGACTTGTCCACACAACTGCTGTGGGTGACAATACAGGGCCCCAAAACAAATTTAGCGCTAGGAACGTGCTATCGTCCCCAAGACCAAAATGCTCAGGGTGACCTTGAGATGGAAAACAAATTCAGGGAGGCCTCCAAACAAGAAAGTCTTGCAATAATGGGTGACTTCAATTATCCTCACATAGAATCATAGAATAGTAGAGTTGGAAGGGGCCTATAAGGCCATTGAGTCCAACCCCCTGCTCAATGCAGGAATCCACCCTAAAGCATTCCTGACAGATGGTTGTCCAGCTGCCTCTTGAATGCATATTCCAGTCATGACAGAGAGGTTAAATTTCTTGATCTCCTAAATTACTGTGCCCTAGAACAGTTGGTCATGGAACCAACCAGAGGGGAGGCGACCCTGGATTTAATCCTAAATGGTGATGCCCAGGACCTAATATGACATGTCGATATTGTTGAACCAATCGGTAACAGCGACCACAGTGCTATCAGATTCAATAGATACTTAAGTGGGAAACTGCCCAGGAAGTCCAACACAGTCACTTTTGACCTCAAAAGAGGGAACTTCTCTAAAATGAGGGAACGGGTGAAAAGAGAATTGAAAAGGGGAATCGAGAGGGTTAAATTCTGCTTCCTTCAGAAAATGGAAGTCTTGCCCAAGTGAGGAAAATTAAAGGGAACACAAGCTTGCACGAAAGTGATGCAAACAAATAATAAGAGATGCGAGAAAAGGCATTTTGAAGAGCACATCACTAATAATATTAAAGGCAACAATAAAAAATTCTTTAAATGTATTAGAAACAAGAAACCAGCTATGGAAGCAGTTAAAGGAGTGTCATGGGCTGAGCCCATGGTCCCTTTAAGAGAACATCTTTTCTTCATCCCAGGGAGAGGGAGAGGGAGAGGGGTTTCTTTGTGTCTGAAAAAGGGAGCAGCAAGCGAAATGCCAAGGCAGCGCTGGGCGAGAAGCGCCTGGCATCTGATAACACCACCCCAGACTGGTACCGGGGTGGGGGGAGTAACAAGTTGCAGCTGTGCAATGTCTGGGAGCATCCCCCCTCCCTTCAGGAGAGGTGTGGGTTGCTATGGGGTTTCTATTGGTCAGGGTGGGTCTGGTGACAAGTGGGTCCCAGAAAGGAATAAAAGGCTTAGGCACCTAAGGGTCTGGTCTCTTTCCTGTGGTTGTCAGGAGTCCAGCATGTGCGTGGTGAGTTAAGAGCATTTGGGCCAGGCCGGCTGGATGGCGGAAGTTCCACGCAGCCACTGAGGGAAGAAGTTCTAATTCGAGTGGCATAAAGTCAAGTCAGAGTGAGCAACAAGGGGTTGAGTCACAGAGTTATATGTTTGTTTTGTTTTAGTCCCAGTTTGGGTGCAATTGGGCAAGGGACCTTGCCGGAGTTACGGCTGATGGGTGGTAAAAGTGGGGAGTGAGTGCGAATTCTGTTAGGCTTGAGAGTGTAAAGGGGGAGGATAAGGTATTAGTCCCTGCTGTCCTAAGTGTGTCATTCCTTTGTCTGTGTTTCCCCCCCCCCCAACCTCTTAAGTGTTTACCTTAATGTGTGGACCCTTATGAAAGTGTGTAGTTTGAAGAATAAAAGTGTTTGGTTCCTATTTCTGGAGTGTGGCATTGTTTCCTTGAGAACCTAGACTACAAAGGGTTAACAAGGGGCGTGTGCCTAGGCTGGCTGAGTCAGGCCCCCCTTCTCCAGCCGGGGAATTGCTGAGTCAAACAGAGTGACTCTATCACAAGGAGTACTGAAGGAGGACGGGGAGACTGCAGAGAAGCTGAATGAATTCTTTGCATCAGTGTTCACTGCAAAAGGAGGAAAATGCCTGTGCCTCAACTGATGTTTTCAGGAAGGGAGTCTGAGGAACTAAGGCAAATAGTAGTGACAAAAGATGAAACTGAAAGCAAATAAATCACCAGGCCCAGAGGGTATCCATCCAGAGTTCTCAAAGAACTCCAATATGAAATTGCAAACCTTCTAACAAAAATATGCAACATTGTCCCTAAGCTCAGCCTCTGTATCAGAAGATTGGAAGATGGACATGTAACACTAATTTTTAAAAGGGGATCTGGGAAATTACAGGCCTGTTAGCTTGACATCTGTTCCAGGTAAATTGGAAGGAAAGCATTATTTAAGACAAAATTTGTAAGCATATATAAGGACAGGTCCTGCTGAAGAAGAATCAACACAGCTTCCACAAAGGCAAGTACTGTCTCACTAATTTTCTAGAATTCTTTGAGGGTGTCAACAAACATGTAGATGGGAGATCTGGTGAACATTGTTTACTTGGACTTTTGATAAGGTTTCTAACCAAAGACTCTTGAATAAACCTAGCAGTCATGGAATAAGAGGAGAGGTCCTCTTCTGGATCAGTAACTGGTTAAAGAACAGAAAGCAGAGAGTAGGAATAAATGGTAAATTCTCCCAATAGAGGGAAGTAAATAGTGGGGTCCCACAGGGATCAACATTGGGACCGATTCTTCTCAACTTGTTCATAAATGATCTGGAATTAGGGGTGAGCAGTGAAGTGGCCAAGTTTGCCGATGACACCAAATTATTTAAGGCTGTTAAAACACAAAAGGATTGTGAAGAGCTCCAAAGGGATCTCTCCAAGCTGGGAGAGTGGGCATCCGAATGGCAGATGCGGTTCAATGTAAGCAAGTGTAAGGCGATGCACATTGGGGCAAAAAAGGCCCAACTTCAAGTATAACCTGATGGGATCTGAGCTGGCGGTGACCGAACAAATACGGGATCTTGGGGTTGTGGTGGACAGCTCGATGAAAATGTCAACCCAGTGTGCAGCAGCTGTAAAGAAGGCCAATTCCAAGTTAGGCATTATGAGAAAAGGAATTGAGAATAAAACTGCCAGTATCATACTGCCTTTATACAACTCTATGGTGTGACCACACCCAGAATACAGGGTACAGTTCTGGTCACCGCACCTACAAAAAGTCATTCCAGAGCTGGAAAAGTGCAGAAAGGGGCAACTGAAATGATTAAGGGGCTGGAGCATCTCCCCTATGAGGGACATTACAACAGCTGGGATTGTTTAGCTTGGAAAAGAGGAGGCTAAGGGGAGACATGGTAGAGGTACACAAAATTATGCATGGTGTGGAGAATGTGCAGAGGGAGACACTTTTCTCCCTTTCTCAAAATACTAGAACCAGGGGTCATGCCATGAGGCTAATTGGTGGGAGATTCAAGACAAATAAAAGGAAGGACTTCTTCACACAGCATGTAAGTAAATTATGGAATTCACTACCACAAGACGTAGTGATGTCCACCATTTTGGATGGCTTGAAGAGGAGGTTGGATAAATTCCTGGAGAAGGCTATCAATGGCTACTAGCCCTGATGTTTATGTGCTACCTCCAGTATCTGAGGCAGTAAGTGTGCACCAGTTGCTGGGGAACATGGGCGGGAGGGTGCTGTTACACCATGTCCTGCTTTGTTGGTCCCTGGTCGACAGCTGGTTGGCCACTGCGTGAATGGAGTGCTGGACTACATGGACCTTTGGTCTGATCCAGCAGGGCACTTCTGATGTTCTTGTGTTCTTAAACTGGCTAACAACACCACTACTCCTCTGGAAATTGCTTCACTAATCATTATCTCTCACTCTGTAGAGAGCCCAGCAAACGCTGCACTGACGATGTCAAAAGAACGACTGGAAAGTCTTACTGCAAAGTTGGAGACCTGAAACCTTGGCAAAGGGGCAACAGACTGTCAGTGTAGTTCAGACGCAAGCAACCCCCAAAAGTTACAAAGTTTCGTATAAGAAATTAGGCCAAACCACCATCGGGGGAGGGGGCATATCATCCCACAGACTCTTTGGGGCACTCATCATACAGCCCATTTTATGGAGTTTGGCTATGTTTCCAATTTGCCACTAGCCATCTTGACCCACCAGGAAAGAGTGGGCTATACTGGAAGTCTAAATAAAGATAACACCGCCAAATCTATTGTTTTTTATTATTCGTAAAGCATCTAAAATTACTAGGTTTTGTGAAGATATCAAAAAGAGACAGGTTATAACTGCCGGCTTCCATTTCCGGTCTATTAGTTTGTTCATGGGCTTTGACCTAGAACCAGGATGCACCTCTGGGACATGTGAAGTAGAAAAAAAAGAGTACCACAGGGCATATGCAAAGTGAATTTCCTGAACTGTTGAGTTAGGCGAGCCAGCCCATGCCACAACAGGAATGAGGGGGACCCCAGACAGCCTGGTCAAGGGTGAGGGATGATAGTCCAGACCCCACACAACTGCACCTGCTGCCACCCAATCAATGAGATGATATTTGTCTCTAAGCTAGCTAGAGGAACATCTTAAAATCCTGTCCACACATTCCCATTGTTTCTATAGAAATTGGTTCTAGTCTACAACACCCCTGCTAGGTGGTCTTCTGTTGGGGTTCCCAGGGAAAAGATTACAGATCCTTTTCCTGAGATGATGTGAAGCTCCCAGTAGAGGGAGGGCCCCCATGCCCTCTGCTGGTTACCCACTCATGATATAGGGTTTGGGTACTTGGGAAGTGTCCAGCTACACCTTCCCTTAAAATCTACCCTGCTCATCTTGGTCTTCCTTGAGACACCTCCTGCCACCTTAAAAAAAACACCTTCCATTGGCCTGTCTCAAGGAAATTTCCATGGGTGACGTGTGTCCTCCCACCTCTCACCATGGCTCAGATTCCACTTTGTGACATCTTTCCATCACCTTGGAGCTTAGTTCTGAAGGGCGGGGTCAACAGAGACCTAACCAGGGGAAGGATGGTGGGTGGTAAGGGAGGAGACTCACTTGGGGCTCCTCCAGGCATTTGTGGCAGAGGAAAGAATCCAAGCATCCCGCTGGGCACAAAAATTACACTATCACCACCACTGTGAAACTGCCATCTACTACCTCTTAATTGAGAAAGAGGACCATCATGTGGGTCCTGAACAGGTATTGGGGCCCCCATGGGTGTGGCAGTTTCTGGCCAGCACTGCTCATAGCAGGTGAGACATTGCGGTCTTGTACAGAGGTGAGGTGTCCTGTCACCACTGTTGATGTCAGATGCAGATCTCTGTCTAGTCTGGTTAGGTATATGAAATCAGTGGCTGCAGGTGCATACAACATGTTGCCCTTTGCCTCACGCTACAAAACGTCTTTTGCCGTCATGATGAGATCTTCCTCTGCAGCACAGTGAACTCGAAGTTCCAAGTTTAAAGGCAGCATGGTACCCACCAGCCAGTGGAGGAGCAGCAGTGAGAGAGTGCTACTGCTTTCTTGCTCTGCATTGAGATCCCCAAAGGCATCTGGCTGGCCACTGTCTCCTGGCTAGCAAAGTTGTCCTAAGGAACAAGCCTGGAGCCTGACATGCATTCAGAAATGGTTCAATGGCAGGCAGAAAGGGGTCACCTCTGGTAAAGCACAGTGAGGTTCAGGAGACCGGAGTTATGGCAACATAAGGAACTTGGACAAGTTCAAGAGAGCAGAGTCAAGCAAGGTAAGGAACTATCAGGACCCTGGACAGGTTCAAGAGTGCAGAGTCACAGCAAGGTAAGGAACTATCAGGACCCTGGACAGGTTCAAGAGAGCGGAATCAAAGCAAGGTAAGGAATGATCAGGACCCTGGACAGGTTCAAGAGAGTGGAATCAAAGCAAGGTAAGGAATGATCAGGACCCTGGACAGGTTCAAGAGAGCAGTGTGGCATCTAGAGTCACTATCACATTCAGGAGACCATCAGCATGGCAACATAAGGAACTACCAGGACCCTGGACAGCACACAGTGTGGTCAGGGCACTGACTGACTGGAGTTTTTCTCACAGGGAGAGCTGTTGTCCCAGCAAGGAAATATGAGTAACTGAGGCTTTAAGAAGGCTACCTGGCTCAAAATGTTCAGAAGGTCCATCTCCACTGGACACTGTGTTTTTCAAAGGTGTAGGGTTGATTTCATCCTGTTGTAATGATACTTATTTATTTATAATCTATTATCGTTATTGATTATCTTCCCTCTTGTCATTATGATCAGTAACTTTGGCATTGCAGTTCTATCATCACTCTGTTGCCTACATTCTTTTTGGTAGACTGAGGCACCTTCACAAACCAGTTATTTTGAACTGATGCAGCACCTGAAAGCCCTATAAAGAAATGAATCCGTGTTCATCACCTGGTTGTTTTTGCCTTGAAGTGAAGGTTTGTCTCTTATTATCCACATTGCAGCCTCCATCCTCAGTTCTTGCTTCCTGATGAATCAAGCCCAGCCTTGGAGGGTACAAAATATCCGCGTCACATGGAAACCACTGAATCCAAAAGAAGGACAAATTGTGACCCTGACACCAGGAGGAAACTTGAAAAACTTTGTCACCTGCAACTGGTACAGAGCAAGGACAACTGATATAACAAAGCGGATCTTTGTCTATTTCCTGCCTCCCTACACTCTAGGGCAGATTAATGGAGGTGCCTACACAGGGCGGGAGAGAGTGGGAAAGAACTGTGCCCTTCAGATCAGGAATTTTGCATCAGCTGACTTTGTGAACTATACAGTGACAAAAGAAGGAGCTGTGACTGCAGTAGGATATGCAAACCTACAGGGCGTAGGTATGATTCATGCATTCTTCAGCCATTCCGATCCATGTATCCCACTGGATCTGTCCTCTCTGCTGAGTCAAGAGATGGATGAGTCCACCCTTTTTAGTTTCACTCAGTTTCTCATTTCTCCCCAAGGAGCAGCAGAGACACAGCTGAGATAAGAGTTAGCTTAAAAGGGCAACTATGCCAGAACATGCTGCTTCTGGAGCATTATCAATGATGGATCATGTCAGAGAAGTGGAAATATAGGCAGGAGGAGAAAAGAGGCACAATCCTTGCCCCAAAGAGCATGGCAAGATTATCCTTCTTTGTCCCTTCGCTGCCCCTCCTGCTCACATGCTTGCCTGGACACAGGCTCACCTGGTGGCAGAAGCAGAGCCTGGGAAACTGAGAACCGTTTTAGGTTCCCACAGTGCTGCAGGGCTGTGCTACATTGGCCGCTCTAGAGCCAGATCTACACCAAGCAGGATGTAGCACTTTGAAAGAGGGTTGAAGACAGTATATGGAATGCGTCCTTGGCCCCAGCAATTGCCAATATCATTATAAACCATTACAATGCAGAAATGTAGATCCTGCCCAGGACTTTGTGACACTGTCTGCCATCACTCTGGTCTCATATAGGAGGTGGTTGGTGTGGAGACCATTCTTTCCCAGGCTTCTCGTTTCAGACACAGTGGGCCATCGCGTCTTGTGGCACTAATGAAACTAGTCCAAGGGCTTGTCCATATGCCCTGCATACCTTGACAAACTCTGCATAGATCCTCTTTATACCCTATTATGCCTATTGTAAACACAGACCACTCTGTGGCTTCATTGCAGAGAGGAACATAAGAATATAAGAAGAACTATGCTGGATCAGACCAAGGATCCATCTTGCCCAGTACCTCCAGTGATCCTGTATACACCAGTTGCTAGGGAACATGGGAGGTAGGGTGATGTTTCACCTAGGTCCTGCCTTTGGGTTCCTTGTTAACAGCTGGTTGGCCACTGTGTGAACAGAGTGCTGGACTAGATGGAGCCTTGGTCTGATCCTCCATGGTTCTTCTTATATTATTATGTTCTTACATTCATTCAACAGTCTGTTCACACAGTAGCCAACCTGCTGCCTGTGAGAAACCCACATCTTGTGGTAATGAATTTCGTAGTTTAACTGTACACTAGCTTAACTAAGACCTTCCTTTACTCTGTCAGCTTCATGGGATGACTCCAGATTCTAGCATGATGACAGAGGGAGAAAAATGTCTCTCGGCCAACTTTCTCCACACCACGCATAATTTTGTACACCTCGGTCATGTCTCCCCTCACTTCCCTTTTCTCCAAGCTAAACAATCACAGTTCTTGCCATCGACAGGGAGTTGCTCCAGCCCCTTGATCAACTTAGGCCACAGCTAGACCTAAGGTTTATCCCTGGATCATCCAGGGGTCAAACCTGTTCACCTAGGTGACCCACAGAGGATCCAGTGCTCAGGCAGGGGTGAACCCTGGATGATCCCAGGATAAACCTTAGGTCTAGCTGTGGCCTTAGTTGCTCTCAGCTATATTGCAGTTTCCTCTCAAAATTGGTTCAGACTATGTTCCTTTAAATCTATGTGGTTTTCTTAAAAAATAAAATAAAATAAATACTTCCCTCCTTCATCCAAAAGTATGACAAGCTAAATTAATGGCAATCTTTATTGGCAGCATCATGAAGTTCCTAAAAATTTGCTTTTCTATTCCAGGTCGGGCGGCAGCAAGCAACACCATTTTTTTAATCGTGCTTGGGTGCTTGGCTGTGACACTGGTATTGATTGGAAGTGTGGTTTACTTCCAGATTTTCAGGCAAGGTAATAGCTTAAGCTGTATGTACGGCTCCCCCAACTGTGCATATACAGAGATTTTTGCTCCCTTGAAGCAATACAGTCCAAGTTTTTGTGGCCTATCCTTAGTGTCCCACATTGTCTTCCGAATAGCCCACTTAGAGTGAAATCCGCAGTGGTCCCCCTTGAAGTATATGCTTGATTATAGGCAATCAGCTATTGACTTGGTTTAAATTAAATCTTAACCCTGTAAAAAGCCATGTCTGCAAGATCCGTGTAAAAGGGGTCATTGTGTGCAAGATCATTTCCCCACATCTTCTGCAGCCCAGCATTTACAAGCAGCAGGGAGAAGCAAGCTGCTCTCAAGGGAAACTACCGGCTATGGGGCCCATGCTGACCCCACAGCAAGCCATCCTGGGACTCGTGCAGACCCAATCAAATGGGTGGGTGAGTGAGCGGTAGCAAGGCCACCAGCGCCTAACACTCCCAGACACTAGTAATGCCTTCATACCTAGCATTGCATACTGGGATTTGTAGGACCTTTCCTCACTTGACACTAGGGCTCTGCACAAAAAGTTGGATTCTACATAAAATGGCTGCCAATGCTTTGGAATCTGAAGCTCTAACGGACCTCTTATTTAGCTTCTCTGATGCTGCCTTACTTCTCTTCCCTGATGCAGCATTATTTAGCTTCTCTGAAGTCTGGGATAAATATGGGTAGGAAGCTGTTTTGTAGCTTTTCCGCAATTTCATGAAACTGGGGTGGTGGGGCATTCTCGTAAGGAGATTTCAGATCCTATCCAGGATCATTTGGGATTTTGCTTCTTCATGGAACACTGGGCATTAGGGATGTGCTCCGCTCTGTTTCGGGTCATAGAAGCGAGAGCGGAGCGGTGCAATTTGCCTCCGCCAAAGGTGGATCCAAATCGGGTTGGGGGAGCTGCGGATCGAGGCGAAACAGTTCGCCTCCATCCGGAGCTCTGAACGCAGGTAAGTGGGGGACAGGGAGGCTCACCTGGTGCTGGTGCTGGCGCCTCAGTCTGTGCGGCGAATGCAGCAGAACCAGGTAAGGGGCAGGTGGGAAGGGGGCTTACCTGTGTCCAGCACAGTCTGGCGCAGGCTTCAACTGAAGCCCAGGCCTCAGTTGAAGCCTGCGCCAGACCGCGACGGGGGCAGGTAAGTGGGGGGAGGGGGTTTACCTGGCTCTGCCACCACAGTCCATGTGGCAACGGCGATGGAGCCAGGTAAGGGGGCAGGGGAAGGGGGTTTTTCAGCCCCCATTTTGTCCCCCCTTGCCCACTTACCTGCCTCTGCCGTCCGCTGCGTAGGCAAGTAAGTAGGGAAGGAGGGCAAAATCTCAATCTGCCCCTCCGGATCTCACTCTGTGGAGTGGAGCGGGGGAGGGTCGGATCGACCCAAAGCAGTCCAGGCCCAATCCGGAAGTTCCAGATCAAGCCACTAAGTTGTTTGCGGGGTCCCCACACAGCCCTACTGAGTATATTGGAGGGAATGTGGTGGGAGCTATTACTCCCTGATGATCTCCCTCTTAGTCTACAACACACACATTCACTTGAATCAATCACTACAGGATTCTAGTTACTTAAGATGTAGGTGTAAGCAAGAGCTTGTATGCAGTTTTAAGTAAGATTCTTTGCACAAAACTATGGTTTTCCTTCTGGAAAATTGGAGTCCTTTCTGTATCACAAAGTATGGACCTCACCCTACTCGCCTGGCCTGGCCTGGCCTGGCCTGAACATCCCTCTTATCTAGACTATAGACAATAAATTGGCCAGGAGCTAAAACCACTACCTAGCTCCCTGCTTTGTGTATTGACGATCCTCTTCATGAGTGAGCTCTTTGGGGGGTGAGGATGGAGAGGGAGTCTCATACACCAAATGTGCAGAAGTGGCATTTAAAGCGCTACAACATGGGCAGAAAACTTGCGACACTCCAGATGTTGTTAAGAATTAGAACAGCATTTCAACATCTGGAAAGAGACAAATTGCTCACTCCTGCTCTACATTTATAATATAAATCACGTTGTTCAGGATGGAGCCCTAATGTCCTTCTGACTTTAAAAATTAAGACAGCTACATGTGGGTTCCCCATTAAATGATGTGAACTAGGTCAGGTGATTGCATAATAAAAGCCTGATCTGGAAGCACTCCAGGACACCTCATGCACATGGTGTGACATCCAAACTCCATACAAAGATACCACCACCACCCAACGAGTATAAATTATGCAAATTAAAACATTTGCATTAACTTGCTGCTCTTCTAAAATGGTTTTATTTTGGAGTTTCCACCTGATGTGTCTCCATTTTTCTCTCCAGCCGCTGCATCCTGAAAGCCAAACTGTGTACGACAAGCTGAGGAGATAGCAAGTTAACCCAACTGACTACTGACTCTTCTGCTAACTCCAAGCCCTGAATAGCTTTGAACCAACTTAACAGTAGACCAGATGATTCTTTGCTAAGTAGCAACTGCCAACTCTGAATCAGTTCCTAAATCTTTTCTCGGACGTATAATTGGAAGTGTATTAACATCCAGTTGCTGAAAAAATACATGGCGAGGAAGCATTTGTTTTTTAAATCTGCAATATTTTTAAGCAACCCACTGATTCAATTTAAAAGACATCCAGAATTTCACTGATTTAGCAAAGAGTGTTGCGGGATCTTTAAAGGCTAAGGAATATTGCCTTAGGGAACAAGTTTGTTCCATTGAGGCCAAGGCTGCTGACCTGGAGAAGCTAAGAGCAGCAGAGGGGTTGATAGATGAGACTTTCAGGGTCCTAACAGCGACGTCCCACTCCTTTGGTGACAGCTCCTCTGCAGTCATGGAAAATGAGGGTCTTGAGGAAGGAGGGCATCACTCCAAGGAAGAGGGTGATGGCCCTTTAGAAGGGACCCATTCCTCAGAAGGTGTGAAAATATCCTCTAGCAGCACCCAGGATTGCCTCCGGGGGGAGGGGAGCTTGTGGTAGTGGGAGATTTGATCCTTAGGCACATAGACAGCTGGGTTTGGGACAGGTGAGTAGACCACGTGGTGAATTGCCTCCCTGGTGTGAAGGTTGTCAGGGCTCAGTCCTGGGCCCAGTGCTCTTCAAAAAAATTATTAATGATTTGGACGAGGAGGTGCAGGGAACGCTTATCAAATTTGCAGATGACACAAAATTGGGTGGGATAGCGAATACTCTGGAAGACAGAAACAAACTTCAAAGTGATCTTGATAGGCTGGAGTGCTGGGCTGAAAACAACAGAATGAAATTTAATAGGGATAAATGCCAAGTTCTACATTTAGGAAATAGAAACCAAATGCACAGTTACAAGATGGGGGATACTTGGCTCAGCAATACTACAAACGAGAAGGATCTTGGAATTGTTGTACATCACAAGCTGAATATGAGCCAACAGTGCGATATGGCTGCAAGAAAGGTAAATGCTATTTTGGGCTGCATTAATAGAAGTATAGCTTCCAAATCATGTGAGGTACTGGTTCCTCTCTATTCGGCCCTGGTTAGGACTCATCTTAAGTATTGCATCCAGTTCTGGGCTCCACAATTCAAGAAGGATGCAGACAAGCTGGAGCATGTTCAGAGGAGGGCATTGAGGATGATCAGGGGTCTGGAAACAAAGCCCTATGAAGAGAGACTGAAAGAACTGGGCATGTTTAGCCTGGAGAAGAGAAGATTGAGGGGAGACATGATAGCACTCTTCAAATACTTAAAAGGTTGTCACACAGAGGAGGGCCAGGATCTCTTCTCGATCCTCTCAGAGTGCAGGACACGAAATAATGGGCTCAAGTTAAAGGAAGCCAGATTCCAGCTGGACATCAACTTCCTGACTGTTAGAGCAGTATGACAATGGAACCAGTTACCTAGGGAGGTGGTGGGCTCTCCCACACTAGAGGCCTTCTAGAGGCAGCTGGACAACCATCTGTCAGGGATGCTTTATGGTGGATTCCTGCATTGAGCAGGAGGTTGGACTCGATGGCCTTGTAGGCCCCTTCCAACTCTGCTATTCTAGGATTCTAGGATTCTATGATTGTGGATAATGGGTGACTTCAATTATCCTCACATTGACTGGATAAATGCATATTCCATTCATGGCAAAGAGGTTAAATTTCTTGATCTCCTAAATTACTGTGCCCTAGAACAGTTGGTCATGGAACCAACCAGAGGGGAGGCGACTCTGGATTTAATCCTAAATGGTGATGCCCTGGACCTAATACAACATGTCGATATTGTTGAACCAATCGGTAACAGCGACCACAGTGCTATCAGATTCAATAGATACTTAAGTGGGAAACTGCCCAGGAAGTCCAACACAGTCACTTTTGACTTCAAAAGAGGAAACTTCTCTAAAATGAGGGAACGGGTGAAAAGAGAGTTGAAAAGGGGAATCAAGAGGGTTAAATTCTTGCAAAATGCATGGAGCTCACCCAAATGCACAATAGTGGAAGCTCAACTAAAATCTATTCCACAGGTTAGGAAATGTAGCACCAAGTCCAAGAGGTCACCAGCATGGTTAACAAGACGCTATTGTAGAAAAGAGGGCTTCCTTCAGAAAATGGAAGTCTTGCCCAAGTGAGGAAAATAAAAAGGAGCACAAGCTTGCACAAAGGTGATGCAAACAAACAATAAGAGAAGCGAGAAAAAGCATTTTGAAGAGCACATCGCTAATAATATCACTATAAAGAATTCTTTAAATATTAGGGATGTGCTGAGTGGGTATTGTCCACCCTGAAATTTGGGGTGGAGCTTCATTGAGGCAATTCTGTGCCCCAATTTTTGGAGTGGGTCCCTCCCTCCATGCCATCGAATTACCCATTGAAGAACCGTTCTGTTTTCAGGTAACTACTACATTATCATCAATGGGAATTAACAGAAATGCTTACAGCTCCCTCCATTTTAAATGTAAACACATGAAAATTGGCTCCCTGACAGAATTAAAAGAGGGCTTTAGGCACGTCAAGTTTGGAGCAGATCCATGCATGCAGTAATTTATAATTTTTTTAAAAAAAAAAATCTGAACTCAAATGTCTTCTCAGGCACTCCTTGTGCCTTGATCTGTATGGAGAGGGAGAAGGAAACAAAACAGCCAGATAAAGAGTGCAATAATAAGTAAATATAAATTCATAAATGTCACAACAGTAGCACATAGCTTGCCCATCCTCAGAGAGAGGACAGGTTTGCAGGAGAAGGAGGCACACACCTCCCCAATGTCAGTCGGGCACATTGGAGCGAGTCAAGGCAACAACTTTCCCATAAGGGCCTAAAAGGCTTGGAGGAGGTGGAGGAGGAGGAGGAGGAGGAGGAGGAGGAGGAGGAGAATGAGGAGGAGGACCTCCACCCCCTGCACTGCAATTAGGGGTGTACACGGACCCCCCGATCCTCTTCGTGCCCAATCCACAAATTGTCTTCCTGGTTGAGTCCTCGGGCTCAATTGAAGCAGCCGCGGGACCGCGGACAGACGCAGGTAAGGGAGTGGAGGGGGGGGTTACCTGGCCCTGCCGCCGTCACCGCATGGGCAGCAGCGACAGCGGCAGGGCCAAGTAAACCCCACTTACTTTTTTTGCGGAGCTCTGGATCGAGGCGAAGGATCCGCCTTCATCTCGATCCGCTCCGCAACGCTCCACGGCTCCCCCGATCCTCTTCGCCTCCACCTTAAGGGGCGGCGAAGCCCCCTGATCCGCTCCTGCTTCTCCGGTCCGAGGAGAAGCGGAGCACATCCCTAACTGCAATCTCAGCCAGCCAATAGGAGTAATAGTTTAACTGAAATAAAGAGCCTGCCTGACTCAGGTGTAGAAGCTTACTGACTTACGATGCCAGCCCAGCAGCACTTGCACACTGTGAATGACATCTATGAGTCCAAGCGGAAACGTGCAACCAACCATCCCTGCACTCCCCCTCTCCCCCCACGGCCAGAACCACCACCAGCAGTCAGTGTTTCCCATGCCTCCTGGGACGTTATAAAAGTGTGCTGTATTTGTGTACTGCTTGTGTGCACTTCACAACCCTAAAACACAAACATACAAGTATAAGGGAGGAAATGTAATGTGGGAAGTAAAACAGCAGTCACATGGACAGTGGGATGGCTTGAAGGATTTCAGTTGAAATGGCTTCTTCTTTTTCTGATTTTTAAGTTAAAGAACAGAACAAACACACACAGCTGCCTTGAATGAACTTAAAAGAATATTTGAAGGAACAAATCAAAGAAAAGGCTTTTTGAAAGTATTTCTTAAGATTTTTTGGACACGCACACACTGGGAGTGGAACAACTCAAACAAACGAAGTATTAAAGACAGCCAAATGAAAAACAGATCCCCCCCTCTCTCTCCTAAATAAATTCAATATCTCACGTTGCAACAAATGCTAAACAAACGGTATCTTTGCACACTCTCTCTCTTTCCCTCTCTCTCTCTCTCTCTCTGAACGAAATGAACGCCACCAGACCGAGAATCCCAATAATTGCAGAATCAAAGACACAGTGAGAAAAATGATTGGCATTCCCACCCCCCAAACACTGTGATTGGAGGAAAATACAGTCCCGGCCAGCACTGTGGGAATTCCTAATTGGTTAGCACCAGATGCCAATATTAATTATCAAAACTACCCCACCCGATCACCCCCTGTTCCTTATTTGGAGGTTTTCAATTAGACGCACTGATCTTCTAGTTCTTCTGCTGTTCGGTGACATTCAGGAATCCAGTCTTGGCTGTACATTTGGGACATGTTTTGAATCTTGTCTTCACTGCTGGCTCCAGGACCTTCTTCTCACCACCGCTGTTGTCACAGCCAGAGTGAGAGGCAGGTGAGCAAGTGAGTTGCAAGGGTGAAATGGAGGACAAGTCCAAGGGATTCTTGGCAATGAACCCCTGCCAGGGTGTGGATCCTTGGAAAGTGTCCAACTATGCCTACCCTTAAAACCTGCCCTGCTTATCTTGGCCCTTCCTTGACAGACACACACACACACATCACCACCTTTAAAAAAAAACCCTTCCGGAGACCTTGGGAGAATGTCAACATTTACCCATTGGCCTGTCTCAGGGAAATTTCCGTGGGTGATGTGTGTCCTCCCACCTCACACCATGGCTCAGATTCCACTTTGTGACATCTTTCCATCACCTGGGAGCTTAGTTCTGAAGGGCGGGGCCAACAGAGACCTAACCAGGGGAAGGATGGTGGGTGGTAAGAGAGCAGACTCACTTGGGGCTCCTCCAGGCATTTGTGGCAGAGGAAAGGATCCAAGCATCCTGCTGGGCACCAAAAAAAGCCCACCACCACCACTGTGAAACTGCCATCTACTATCTCTAGTTGAGAAAGAGGACCATCATGTGGGTCCTGAACAGGTATTGGGCCCTCCATGGGTGTGGCAGTTTCTGGCCAGTACTGCTCTTAGCAGGTGAGAAATTGTGGTCTTGTACAGAGGGGAGGTGTGGAGAAACATGGTGTCCTGTCACCACTGTTGATGTCAGATGCAGATCTCTGTAGAGTCTGCTTAGGTAGATGGAATCGGTGACTGCAGGTGCACCCAACATTTTGCCCTTTTCCTCAGGCTACAAAATGTCTTTTGCTATTATGGTGAGATCTTCCTCTGCAGCAGAGTGAAAAGGAAGCTCCAGGTTAAAAGGCAGCGTGGTATCCACCGGCCAGTGGAGGAGCAGCAGTGAGAGAGTGCTACTGCTTTCTTGCCCTGCATTGAGATCCCCAAAGGCATCTGGCTGGCCACTGTCTCCTGGCTAGCTGAGTTGTCCTAAGGAACAAGCCTGGAGCCTGACATGCATTCACAAATGGTTCAATGGCAGGCAGAAATGGGTCACGTTTGGTAAACCACAATCAGGTTCAGGAGACCAGAGTTATGGCAACATAAGAAACTATCAGGACCCTGGACAGTTTCAAGAGAGCAGAGTCAAAGCAAGGTAAGGCAGAGTTACTATCACATTCAGGAGAGCAGCATCATGGCAACATAAGGAACTATCAGTATCCTGGACAGCACACAGTGTGGGCAGGGCACTGACTGACTGGAGTTTTTCTCACAAGGAGAGCTGTTGTCCCAGCAAGGCAAAGTGAGCAACTGAAGCTTTAAGATGGCTTCCTGGCTCAAAATGTTCAGGAGCTCCACCTCCACTGGACACTGTGTTTTTCAAAGGTGTATCATAGAATCATAGAATAGTAGAGTTGGAAGGGGCCTACAAGGCCATCGAGTCCAACCCCCTGCTCAATGCAGGAATCCACCCTAAAGCATCCCTGACAGATGGTTGTCCAGCTGCCTCTTGAAGGCCTCTAGTGTGGGAGAACCCACAACCTCCCTAGGTAACTGATTCCATTGTCGCACTGCTCTAACAGTCAGGAAGTGTAGGGTTGATTTCATCCTGTTGTACTGAAACATATTTATTTATCATCTCTTTATTGATCTCTTCCAGAAGGCCTACCCAGTTGAATTTTAAGACGCCTTTTAATAATGTGCTGCTTTTAATAATGCATTTGTTTAAATGTATTAATTACACATATTTTATGGTGTCTGCATTTGTGTTGTACCCCACCTCAATTCGGAGGGAGAGGCGGGTAACCAATTATTATTATTATTTTATTATTATTATTATTATTATTATTATTATTATTATTTATATAGCACCATCAGTGTACATGGTGCTGTAGAGTAAAACAATAAAATTATTATTATTATTATTATTATTATTATTATTATTATTATTATTATCATCATCATCATCATCATCATCATCATCATCCTCTTCATCATCATCACCTTCACTCTTGTCTTCATTATCAATAATCCTGGCATTGTAGTTATATCATTACTTTGTTGCCTATACTCTTTTTGGAAGACCGAGACACCTGCACAAACAAGTTAATTTGAACTGATGCAGCCCATGAAAGCCCTATAAAGAAATGAATCCGTGTTCATCGCCTGGTTGTTTTTGCCTTGAAGTGAAGGTTTGTCTCTTATTCTCCACACTGCAGCCTCCAACCTCAGTTCTTGCTTCCTGATGAATCAAGCCCAGAGTGTGATAGAAAATGTCCCTGTCGCATGGAAACCACGGAATCCAAAAGAAGGAGAAACTCTGATCCTGACGCCAGGAGGAAAATTTGAAAACATTGTCAGCTGCAACTGGTACCGAGGAAATACAACTGATTTGACAAAGCGGATCTTTGTCTATTTCCTGCCTCCCTACACTATAGGGCAGGTTAATGGAACTACCTACACTGGGCGGGAGACAGGGGGCCCGAACTGCTCCCTTCAAATCAGGAATTTTACTTCAGCTGATTTTGGATACTATACAATTACAAAAGAAGGGCTTGTGACTGCAATGGGATATGCATACATAGAGCCCTTAGGTATGATTCATGCATTCTTCAGCCATTCTGATCCATGTATCCCACTACATCTGTCCCCTCTGCTGAGACTAGAGATGGAGGAATCGACCCTTTTTAGTTTCACTCAGTTTCTCATTTCTCCCCAAGGAGCAGCAGAGACACAGTTGAGATAAGAGTTAGCTTAAAAGGGCAACTATGCCTGAACATGCTGCTTCTGGAGCATTATCAATGATGGATCATGTCAGAGAAGTGGAAATATAGGCAGGAGGAGAAAAGAGGCACAATCCTTGCCCCAAAGAGCATGGCAAGATTATCCTTCTTTGTCCCTTCGCTGCCCCTCCGGCTCACATGCTTGCCTGGACACAGGCTCACCTGGTGGCAGAAGCAGAGCCTGGGAAACTGAGAACCGTTTTAGGTTCCCACAGTGCTGCAGGGCTGTGCTACATTGGCCGCTCTAGAGCCAGATCTACTCCAAGCAGGATGTAGCACTTTGAAAGAGGGTTGAAGACAGTATATGGAATGTGTCCTTGGCCCCAGCAATTGCCAATATCATTATAAACCATTACAATGCAGTAATGTAGATCCTGCCCAGGACTTTGTGACACTGTCTGCCATCGCTCTGGTCTCATAAAGGAGGTGGTTGGTGTGGAGAACATTCTTTCCCAGGCTTCTCGTTTCAGACACAGTGGGCCATCTCGTCTTGTGGCACTAATGAAACTAGTCCAAGGGCTTGTCCATATGCCCTGCATACCTTGACAAACTCTGCATAGATCCTCTTTATACCCTATTATGCCTATTATAAACACAGACCACAGCAGAGACACAAGTTGAGATAAGAGTAGCTTAAAAGGGCAACTATGCCTGAACATGCTGCTTCTGGAGCATTAGCAATGGTGGATCATGTCAGGGAAGTGGAAATATAGGCAGGAGGAAAAAAAGAGTCCCAATCCTTGCCCCAAAGAGTATGGTGAGATTACCCTTCTTTAAGAACATAAGTGCCATGCTGGATCAGACCAAGGGTCAATCTAATCCAGCACTCTGCTCACACAGTGGCCAACCAGCAATCAGCCAGGGATGAAAAGAAGGACATGGTGCAACAGCACCCTCCCACCCATGTTCCTCAGCAACTGGTGCACACAGGCTTATGGCCTCGAATACTGGAAATAGCACACAAGCGTCAGGGCTAGTAGCCATCTTTGTCCCTTCGCTGCCACGCCTGCTCGCTTGCTTGCCTGGACATAGGCTCACCTGGTGGCAGAAGCAGAGCCTGGGAAACTGAGAACCATTTCAGGTTCCCACAGTGCTGCAGGGCTGTGCTAAATTGGCCGCTCTAGGGCCTGATCTACACCAAGCAGGATGTAGCACTTTGAAAGAGGTGTGGAAACAGTATATGGAATGTGTCCTGGGCCCCTACAATTGTCAATATTATTATAAACCATTATAATGCAGTAATATAGATCCTGCCCAGGACTTTGTGACACCGTCTGCCATCATTCTGATCTCATTAAGAAGGTGGTTGGTGTGGAGACCGTTCTTCCCCAGGCTTCTCATTTCAGACACAGTGGGCTAACTTGTCTTGTGACTCTAATGAAACTTGTCCAAGAGCTTGTCCATATGTCCTGTATACCTCATGGTGGCTGCATAGCGGCCCTGTGTTGTTCATACCATGCAGCTGCTAACTTGCAGCCACCATGGGCTTTCCCCCGGCTTTTAAAAAGTCACTAACTTACTGCAACTATTTCCTTTACTCCAAGATCACCATCTTCTTTGCTCAGTCTGTTCATGGTGACATCATTTCAGATTGTGGCTTGGAGCATTCCAGGGGTGGATTGAGACCATGGGTAGGTTGAGGGATGTGCAGGAAGGCCAGCAGATGGCAGGGCCCCTTGTTTAGCTGAACGGCCACCAGCACTGCACGGGAAGTCCAAATCTCCCTCCAGCCATGGAGATTTGCCACTCCTCAACTGCAGCTGCAATGCCACAGGGTTTTGAGGGGGAAACCTGCAAAATGTTGCCAGCAAGACACACACACCCCAAGCAGACTCAGCTTGCATAGAACACAAAACAGTGTCTTAAACAGCAAAGGGCATTGGTTGCAAGGTAAGCTCATTTCAACACTCAACAAACTCTGTGTAGATCCCCTTCACACCCTATTATGCCTATTGTAAGCACAGACCACATTGTGGCTTCATTCCAGAGAAGAACCTAAGAATATAAGAACTATGCTGGATCAAACCAAGGGTCCATCTAGTCTAGCCTTCCTCAACCTGGGGCGCTCCAGATGTGTTGGACTGCATCTCCCAGAATGCCCCAGCCAGAATGCCCAACTCTGGGAGTTGTAGTCCAACACATCTGGAGCGCCCCAGGTTGAGGAAGGCTGATCTAGTCAGTGATCTCCAGTATCCGAGGCAGTAACCCTATATCCACCAGTTGCTAAGGAACATGGGAGGAAGGGTGCTGTTTCACCTAGGTCCTGTTTGTGGGCTCTTTGTTAACAGCTGGTTGGCCATTGTGTGAGCAGAGTGCTGGACTAGATGGAGCCTTGGTCTGATCCTGCATGGTTCTTCTTATGTTATTATGTTCTTATATTCGTCCAACAGTCTGTTCACCCAGCAGCCAACCAGCTGCCTGTGAGAAATCTACAAGCAGGACATGAGTGTCACAGCACCCTCCCACCCATGTTCCCCAGCAACCTGCATACCTAGGCTCATTGCCTCTGATACTGGAGATATCACACAACCCTCAGGGCTAGTAGCCATTGATAGCCTTCTTCTCCAGGAATTTGTCCAATCCCCTTTTAAAGCCATCCAAACTGGTGGCCATAACTACATCTTGTGGTAATGAATTCCATAGTTTAACTACGCACTGTATGAAGAAGACCTTCCTTTTTCCTGTCCTGAATCTCCCAACAATCAGCTTCATGGCATGAGTCCGAATTCTGGTATGATGACAGAGGGAGAAAAATGTCTCTCTGTCAACTTTTCTTACACCATGCATAATTTTGTACACCTCTGTCATGTCTCCCCTCACTTGCCTTTTCTCCAAGCTAAACAATCATAGTTTGTTTCTCCACTTTCTCCGCTGTGGCACCCCGGTTGTGGAATGAGCTCCCCAGAGAGGTCCGCCTGGCGCCTACACTGTACTCCTTTCGTCGCCAGCTGAAGACCTTTTTAGTCACTCAGTATTTTAACACTTAATTTTAACTTACATTTAAATTATACTGTTTTAACTCTGTATTTTAACCTTATATCCATTTTGCTGCGTGGTTTTATCCTGGTTGTGCTTTTTATACCGTATTTTGTATTTGTGCTTTTAACCTGTTGGTTGTTTTATGATGGTTTTAATTTTTGTGAACCGCCCAGAGAGCTTCGGCTATTGGGCGGTATAAAAATGTAATAAATAAATAAATAAATAAATAAAGTTCTTGCGATTGACACTCATACGGGAGTTGCTCCAGCTCCTTGATCAACTTAGTTGCCCTCAGCTATTTCAGTTCCTTCTCAGAATTGGTTCAAACTATGTTCCTTTAAATCTATGTTTATATATATATATATATATATATATATATATATATATATATATATACACACACACACACACACACACACACACACATACTTTCTCCCCTTCATCCAAAAGCATGACAAGCTAAATTAATGGAAATCTTTATTGGCAGCATCGTAAAGTTCCTAAAAATCTGCTTTCCTATTCCAGATCTGACAGAAACAGACAACACCATTTTTTGGATCATGGTTGGGTCCTTGGCTGTGATACTGGTATTGTTTGGAACCGTGACTTACTTCCGTTTTTGCAAGAAAGGTAATAACTTAAGCTATGTACAGCTCCCAACTGTGCATATACAGACATTTTTGCTCTCTGGAAGCAAAACAGTCCCAAGTATCCCACATTGTCGTCCTAATGCCCTGCTTAGAATGGAATCCGCAATGGTCCCATTTGAAGCACATGTTTGAATATATGCAATTAGCTATTGGCTTGGCTTAAATTAAATCTTAACCCATTAACAGCCATTTCCATAAGATCAGTGTAAAAGGGGACATTGTGTGCAAGACCATTTCTCCACAACTTTCCGCAGCCCAGCTTTTACGAGCAGCAGAAGTGGATGGCAGGGACCCGTGCGACCCAGAACACGCTCGCAGGTGGGCAAATGAGTGGTGGCATCTGCAGCGAGCACAAGTGCACCCGCTTCACGCAAAAAACCAGTAAGTGCATCCAACCCTAGCAATGAATGCTGGGAGGTGTAGGAATTCCCTTGCTTGACACTAGTGCTGTGCACAAAATGGCGAACTCTACATAAAATGGCCGCCAACGCTTCAGAATTCCAAATCCAAATCTTGCACAGCTCTATTGCTTAGCTACTCTGAGTCTGCCTTACTTCAATTCTCTGATTGTGTTATTTAGTTTCTCAGATATTGTGTTATTTAGCTCCTCTGATGTTTGGGTAGGAAGCTATATCTTTGTGGGAGTGGGGTGGAACTGGGGTGGTGGGGTGTTCCCATAGGGGGCTTTCAGTTCCTGCCCAGGGTCATTTGGGATTTTTGCTTCTTCATGGAACAGTGGGCATAATGGGGGAGGATGAGGTGGGAGCTATTACTCCCTGACAGTTTGCTGGAAATCTCCCTCTCAGTCGACAACACACACAATCACTTGAATCAATCAGTACAGGATTCTAGTGAAGATGTAGGTGTAAGCAAGAGTTTGTATGCAGTTTTAAGTAAGATTCTTTGCACAAAACTATGTTTTTCCTTCTGGAAAATTGGAGTGCTTTTCTGTATCACAAAGTATGGACCTTGTCCTACTCCCCTGGCCTGCCCTGGCCTGAACATCCCTCTTGTCTAGACTGTAGACAATAAATTGGCCAGGAGCTAAAACCACTACCTAGCTCTCTGCTTTGTGTATCGACAATCCTCTTCACAAGTGAGCCCTTTTGGAGGGGGGGGGAATAGAGAGGAAGTTTCATACACCAAATGTGCAGAAGTAGCATCTAAAGGGGGCTGGACTCGATGGTCTTATAGGCCCCTTCCAACTCTACTATCCTATGTTTCTATGAAAACTCTACATCATGGGCAGAAACTTGTGGCCCTCCAGATGTTGTTAAGAATAGGAACTGCACTCCAACAACATCTGGAGGGAGACACATTGCTCACTCCTGCTCTACGTTTATAATATAAATCACGTTGTTCAGGATGGAGCCCTAATACCCTATCTGACTTTAAAAATTCAGACAACTTCATGTGGGTGTGGGTTCCCCGTTAAATTATGTGAACTAGGTCAGGTGATTGCATAATAAGAGCCTAATCTGGAAGCACCCCAGGACACCTCATACACCATGGTGTGACATCCAAACTCCATACAAAGATAACACACACACCCCAACTAGTATAAATCATGCAAATCAAAAACATTTACATTAACTTGCTGCTCTTCTAAAACGGTTTTATTTGGGAGTTTCCACCTGACATGTCTCTATTTTTCTCTTCTAGACCTGCATCCTCAAATCCTAAGTGTGTATGATGAGTCGCTGAAATAGTGGGTTAACCCACCTAACTACTGACTCTTCTGCTAACTCCAGGCCTTGAATAGCTTTGAACCAACTTAACAGTAGACCAGATGATTCTTTGCTAAGTAGCAACTACCAAATCTGAATCAGTTCCTAAAATTTTCTCGGACATATAATGCGAAGATTCAAATTAAAAGACATCAAGAATTTCACTCTTTTAGCAAAGAGTCTTGCGGAATCTTTAAAGGCTAAAGAATTTTGCAGCAACTGGCTAAGAACACTTCTCCCCATCTGGAAATTGCTTCACTAATCATTGTCTCTCATGCCATGGGGAGCCCAGCAAACGCTGTACTGATGATGTCAAAAGAACAACTGGGGTGTCTTTGTGCAAAGTTGGAGACCTGCAATCTCGGCAAAGTGTCAGTTCAGTTCAGATGCAAGAGCAACCCAAAAAGTTAAGAAGTTTCCTATGAGACGTTAGCCCCAACCACCACGAGGGGGCCATATAATCCCATATATATGACAAGGCTGTTCTTAAATGCATCTTAAAACACACAGAGACTCTTTGACTCATTCATTATATGGTCTGTTTTCTGGAGTTTTGTTATGTGTACAATTCAGGCCTATGTGTACAATTCAAACCATTAGCCATTTCGACACACCAGGAAAGGGGTGAGATATAAATCTAAATAAAGATAAAACTTTCAAATCTAGTGTTGTTTATTACTTGTACAGCATCAAAACATTCTGGGTTTCCTGAAGGTATCAAAAAGGAGACAGGCCGTGACTGCCAGCTTCTATTTTCTGTCTATCCATTAGTTTATGTGTGGGCTTTGACCAAGTGGGAAGTCATTTCAAATTATGGAATGATCTCACGGACGAGGTACGCCTGGCAACGACATCGTTATCTTTTCGGTGCCAGGTTAAGATCTACCTCTTCTCTAAGGCATTTATGATGAGGTTTTAATCAGGACTTGGATTTTTCTTCTTGCGGATTGTTTAAAATTGTTTTAGATACATGTGTGTTTCTATGTGTCCTGTCTCCTTATATATTTGTACGTAAATGGTTTTTCTAATGTCTTTTTAAGGATTTAATCTTTGTAAACCACCCAGAGAAAATGGGCTATTGAGTGGTATAGAAATGTAAAACCGTATTTCTTCGATTGTAAGACGCCATCGATTGTAAGACGCACACTAATTTCATTACCACCAACAGGGGGAAAAACCTAAGACACACCCGTGATTCTAAGATGCACCCCATTTTTAGAGATGTTTATATGGGGGGAAAAGTGCATCTTAGAATCGAAGAAATAGGGTAAATTAATCACTCCTGCCAAGGATTGGATAGGTTTAGGTGACGGACTGGATTTTTGGCCCTAACCATCTATTTTGGAGTTATCCCCAAACACACATGCAATTAACATTTAAATACCCACAGATATAGCTGCTCCCTAACCAGTCACATCACAGTTTGACCCTTAGTCAGACAATCTAAACAGTTATGATTATATTGTAGGGCTTGGGTGTAGACCAGCCTTCCTGAACCAGGTGCCCTCTAGAAGTGTTGGTCTACAATGCCAAGCATCCTCCAACCAGCATGGCTAACACATCTGGAGGGCACCAGCTTGAGGAAGGCTGGAGCATCTACAGTTCCTCTTGTCTCTGTATCCAGATGATAAAGATGTCATCAATGTATCTCACGTTGAGAATAGCTTTTGGAAACAGGAGCTGAGGAAAAGATATCTTAAGTCAACCGTGAATACTGTGATGCCATGGAAGTACCTGCGACAAAGCCATTGATCTGGAAATACGTGTTCTCCCCAAAGCTGAAGTAAGTACAGTAGCCTATTGATTGATTGATTACATTTCTATACCACTGACCCTCTCTAGGCAGTTGAGGACATAAATGTGCTTGGGCACCATCAGCGATATTCAAAGCCATCCCTAAGAGGCAAAGTGAGGCAGTTTTCTCAGGCGGAAGATGATGAGAGATGGCAAAAAAGTCTTGGGGGAGTCAATTGCATGCCTTCACCAGATGCCTTCAAGTTCAGTGGAGGACATTATCCCATCACCAGTGAGATTCAACTGCTTGCCAGTCCAGTTGACTTTTGTACATCTTGCTTTTTACTGCATGCAGCCAAAATATCTTGGGCCACATATTATTCCTGCTGGTTTGTGTAGTCCAGCTTTCTGGGGGGTATTGGGGTAAAGGGCCCCATGCATCTGTGGCAGTTAAGACAGTTTGCTTTGGGGGGGGGGCGTTGGGGGAAATGCACCTCTGTCTCACAACTCACTTGGCGTATCGGTGGGATATGATCTGAGAATGAAGCCCACTAGGTGGCCACATCACCTCATTTATCGAGATGGACGATGTCTTCATGCCAACAACACTGATCTGGTGCAGGAAGCATAATCAATCCACTAGGAACTTCTGCATCTGCATCACCAAACAGAATTATTCAAGAATTCACAAGCGCATCAATAAATGTGCAACAGCTTCAATGGGCAGGATAGCGTCTATGTGGGTTATGTTTTGTGTCAATTAGTGTGGGGAGGCAGATGTCTTTGGGATTATATATCTTTGGTATCAAAATGCTTTATGTTAAGTCTCCATCCTTTCTTTCTTTCTTCCTTTCTTTCATGGAGCTGCCTCACTGGTCCTTCTACTCCAGGCTTTCCCAACCTGGGGTGTTCCAGATGTCTTGTACTACAACTCCCATGGCTGGCTAGGAATGGTGGGAATTGCAGTACAACACAACTGGAGGGCCCCAGGTTGGGAAAGGCTGTTCCAATGGGTGTTTTAATTCATGCAGGGAGGAAGATGTCTTTGGAATTGTCTGTTTCTTTCTGCTACCATATGTCTATCATTTATGATTCATGTTTCATTTCTTAGTAATATTTGTACACCACTGAATATAGTAAAACCTCCAAGTGATGGTGTTAAATCTCTGCCACCTCTTCTTCCTTCCTTCCTTCCTCTCTTTCTTTCATCCACCCACCCATGAGGCTAATTCACTGGTTTTTCGAATCTAACCCAGGGGCCATAGCTAGACCTAAGGTTTATCCCTGGATCGTCCAGGGGTCAAACCTGTTCATCTAGGTGACACACAGGGGATCCAGTGCTCAGGCAGGGGCGAACCTTGGATGATCCCAGGATAAACCTTAGGTCTAGC
Source organism: Elgaria multicarinata webbii (assembly GCF_023053635.1). Taxonomy (NCBI): domain Eukaryota; kingdom Metazoa; phylum Chordata; class Lepidosauria; order Squamata; family Anguidae; genus Elgaria; species Elgaria multicarinata. Next base: position 28,562,245 of record NC_086183.1, on the reverse strand, counting down.
TGTGGCCAGGGTCTCAGGCAAAGAACTTTCCGGCGGATTGTGCTCTCTGCTTTGTGTTAATTGTCCGGGCAACCCCATATACGTCTCCTCAGAAGTAAGTCCCATTGATAGCAGTGGCGTTTCCTCCCACGTAAGCGGGTTATAGGGTTGCAACCTTAGAGCGCTTGTGAGGGACCTGGTTCGGTTCCCTCCCCCACAGACGTTTGGGACTTCAACTCCCATCAACCCCAGCCAGCGTGCCCAGTGGTGAGGAATGCTGGGAGTGGCGCTCCCAAACATCTGAAGGGGGCCACGATCTCCATCCATCCATCCATCCATCCGTCTCTCTTACCAGCCAAGTTCCTGCCTGCCTTCCCACCAAAGCGAGGGTCTCTCGGACTCTAGCCCCTCCCGAGGACTCGCCTCTCTCCGCCCATCTGAGCGCCCTATTGCAGCCTCCCTTCGCCTGGCCCGGCCGGAGGAGGGCCGCCCTCTTCCCCCCGAGCCCCGCCTGTGGGCTGCGTGCGTGGTGGCCGCGGGCGCCGAAGCAGCAGGAGCCGAGAGCCGGCGGCCGGCTCCAGGGAAGCCCGGCCCACGAGGAGGGCGGGGCGGAGCCGGGCGGGGCTGGGGCGCAGGGTCTCGCCCAGCCCGGCGCAGCGGAGGCTCCTTCAGGCGCCGAAAGCGGGCGAGGCGCACAACGGACCCAGGCGTCCGGCTGAGGCAGGCAGGCAAGCGAGCGCCCCGTCGGACAAAGCCCAGCTGCGCTACGATGGGATCTAGGCGGGAGGCGCCGCGACTTTGTCCCGCTTGCGGGGTGCCGGTATGGAGGGGCTCCTGGCAGGCAGCGCTGCTCGCAGGTGAGCGGGATCGGGGCCGCGGCGTGGGCGGGAGTCGACACCTGGTGTGCTTTTTGGGGTGGGGTGGGGTGGGGCGGGTAGCCACTGTTCTAGTTGCCCTGAAACCACTGAAAATCAAGGCACACGCAGATAAACGAGAGGCCACCCTGGGAAAACTTTGGCGAGAGTTCTCCCTTTGGGTGGCCTTCGACGGCGGACTGGGGGGGGGGGGTTGGGGACCCCCTCCCCACTTTCCCTCTCGCCTCCGGCCCCCACCGCAGTGGAATTATTTCTCGCATTCTTGATATCTGGTAGAGAAAGAGGCCGTGATTGCAGGCGTGACCTAACGGGCTGCGAGCCTTAATCTTTCGAAAGTCATTACAAAGCGGACCGTTCCGTTCACCTGTCGTCAAGAGGTCTGGAAGCCGGCCCTACCGTTAGGCAAAGCGAGGAGGCCGATTCAGACAGCTGCTTTCAGGTCCTGAAAGAGCTGCAAACTTCTGGATTATTTTTTATTTTTTTAAGTGATTATATTTTAGTGGCCCAGGAGGAGCATAGTCGCTTGTGGGCTCTTCTGCTTCAGGTGGCAAAAGAACTTGGCTGGCATTGAATACTCTGCACCTTGATTTGTGGGTGAGTGGGGGGCGTCATTTGTTGCTCTGCTGGCAGCAAAATATCTTGGGCCAGACGTGACACATGCCAGTGTCTCTTACTGGGCTGTAAATATTCTAGCGCTGGAAGCAGTAGCGCTCCCAAAGAGACCCTTTTCTTGCAGGCTGTAGCACTGGGGAAATCCCCGTTCCAAATTAGGGAGTCGGGCAAAGCTAGAGAGTGAAGAGGACTAAATTAAAAGGGAGCAAACACAGTACCGCTACGTACAAGAGAAAGAATGGGCTAGAGGTTCATAGATTAATCTCATATGGGATGGGGAAAGGAGGTGGGCATAGGAGGTCCTGTTCACCCTAGTAGCAGAATGAGACAATATTTGATGGGATTTATTCAGAGGTTTTGCCATTTATTTATTTATTTATTTATTACATTTTTATACTGCCCAATAGCCGAAGCTCTTTGGGCGGTTCACAAAAATTAAAACAACGAAGAGCATAAAAACAACCAACAATCTAAAAACACAAATACAAAATACAATATAAAAAGCACAACCAGAATAAAGCCACACAGCAAAAATTGATATAGGTTAAAATATGGAATTAAAACAGCAAAGTTCACATTTAAATTAAATTAGGTGTTAAAATACTGAGAGAATAAAAAGGTCTTCAGCTGGCGACAGAAGGAGTACATTGTAGGCGCCAAGCGGACCTCTCTGGGGAACTCGTTCCACAGCCGGGGTGCCACAGCTGAGAAAGCCCTCCTCCTCGTAGCCACCTGCCTCACTTCCTTTGGCAGGGGCTCGAGGAGAAGGACCCCTGAGGATGACCTTAAGGTCTGGGCAGGCACATATGGGAGGAGGCGTTCCTTCAAATAACCTGACTGCAAACTGTTTAGGGTTTTGAAAGTTAGTACCAGCACTTTGAATCGGGCCCGGACCTGGACTGGCAGCCCATGAAGTTGTAGAAGGACTGGCGTGATGTGGATTTATGCAGTCCTAACCTGTGAGACACCCCACCTAACTTCATCTAAGTCCATAGTGTGCAACTGGCATCCTGGCCTGAATTGCTGCCCTCATTCCATGGGTTCCCCAGCCTCCTGCCACCAAAATGTGTCCCCCAGCAATCCTGATATTGATTTCCCTTTCCTTGTAGAAAAGAATGATCAGGATCACTGGGGGAGGGAGTGGAGAGAAAATGTTCATCTCCTCCTTCCCCCACTGATCCTGATCCAGATTGTGATTTCCCTACTGGTGCTAGCAGTGAGGAAAGAGCAATCGGGATGTGGAATATGTGTTTGTGTGCGGATGCGTATCAACAGTGCATGTGGCCCCCAGAGTTGAAAAAACGATGCACTCCTAAAGGGATTTTTAGCACTTTCTCTGGGAACCCGTAGCAGATGTAGTTCCGCAGAAACAGGTGGAAGCAGCTCATTCAAGAAGCAAAAGAGTCTTGCAAGCCAAAGCAGATGTGGTGTGGAAGATCCATGACCGAATCCCTGGCACGCCCTCCTTCAAAGCTATTGCTTTACTTCATACGAGCCGTGCCGCACTGTTACTTTAATTAGGGTGGAAATGATGGGGGAAATAGTGTTTTTAATTACCCCTGCCAAAAAAAATATATTTCTGTTAGGCTTCCTCGGGAAAAGAAGAAAACATCACAAGATCACACCTTATGTTGTTATTTCATCTGGATCCTCATAATACAATTTACTGTCTTTCTCTTGATGTTTTTATCTAGCGACCTTTGGCAATAGGCAAATCATATTTACAGGGTGATAATCAGCAGTGCTGTGTGTGCCCTGCACGAAAGTAATTATAATGATACACCAGGGCAACCCAAGTTCTGTGCTGATAAAAGCTGGATTCCGTGACTTGTATCAATAGTGCAAATTAAGTATATTTTAATAGGCCCCTTTATTTTGCATAATTTATTCTGTTCCTGCGTGTCATGCGGAAGGACAGTGTGTTACGCAACTTCTGTTTCTTTCTGCACTTCCAACTTAACGCATTGAAAAAAACTGAGTGCAAAACCTGAGAAGTCCATTCTGCCGAGTCTCTCTCTGCCTATTCTACTAGGCAGCTGTGGCTTTGCACTGACTTCCAGCCTCACTCCCATGCACTGAGAGAACTGGATATACGCTCAGCCCAATACGATAACTGAAACCTGGCAGTTTTGGGGCCACGATAAGGGTGGCATTTGGAGTGCTTAGGGAAAGGAAAGGAACCTCTCGTGCAAGCACTGAGTCATTACTGACTCTTGGAGGGACGCCAGCTTTCGCTGATGTTTTCTTGGCAGGCCTTATAGCGCGGTGGTTTGCCGTTGCCTTCCCCGGCCATTATTACCTTTCCCCCAGCTAACTGGGTACTCATTTTACCAACCTCGGGAGGATGGAAGGTTGAGTCGACCCGAGCCGCTGGGATCGAACTCAGGCCATGGGGAGTTTCAGCTGCAGAAACTGCTGCTTTACCACTCTGCGCCACACGAGGCTCATGGAGTGCTTAGGACACCATGCTCTTATGCACTGAGATGCGTTAGCACACATGCAAGCCTCTCAGTTTGGGGAAAGACATGCTTGGAAATCTAGATAGACTGAATCAGAATTGCTGCTAGGTGTTGAAAGGATCTTGAGACTTGGGCCATAGCTAGACCTAAGGTTTATCCCCGGATTGTCCAGGGGTCAAACCTGTTCATCTAGGTGACACACAGGGGATCCAGTGCTCAGGCAGGGGCAAACCCTGGATGATCCCAGGATAAACCTTAGGTCTAGCAAGGCCCTGGGTCTGGTATAGCACAGTAGAGCAGCTTTCCTCAACCTGATGCCTTCCAGGTATGCCGGACTACAATCCCATCACCTACAACCCACATGATTGTCAGCCATGGCGGCTCGGCCTGATGGGAGTTGTAGTCTGGCACACCTGGAAGGCTCCAAGTTGGGAAGTCTACACTAGGGCCTCATCTACACCAAGCAGGATATGGCACTATGAAAGCAGTATGAAAGTGGTATATAAAAGGCAGGAGCCACACGACTGCTTTATAGCAGGATTGAACTTAACTGACAACTGTTGGCGCCCATTGACGCATGCTATATACCACTATCATAGTGCTATATCCTGCTTGGTGTGGCTCCTGTCTTTTATATACCACTTTCATACAGCTTTCATAGTGCAATATCCCGCTTGGTGTAGATGAGGCCTACGTGGTTCTTTTTCTGTGAGGGAACGTTTCTGCTTCTCTTCCTTCTTCCTACTAATTAGGCAAGAACTAATTATCTGGAGAGGCAGAAAACCCCTGACAGTGGTGGCATGCCCTCTTTTGCTCTTAGTTCTTGCAAACAGGAGATGAGGTGAGACAGGACTTCTTTGAAAGTACCACTTCAGACTGGATGTAGAGAAACATATCCAGTCTGAAGTGCGATTCTTCCTATAAAAAGATCCCTGCACACAGAAAACTAGACATCAGGAGAAAGCATTCCGGCCTTGTCTTCTTCCCAATTTGCCTCTTCTCTTGTGTGTGGGAATTATTTTTAAAAAGTGTTTTGTTTTGTTTTAATAAGAAGGAGCACTCCATCATGTGATTTTGTGTTACCTCATGGTGCTGATTTAAATCTACACATTTCTGTATGGTTCAACATATTGATTGGAGGCTGAGTTTAGCTGTCTTTGTCAAGATGTTGAGTTGATTTCATCATTTTATAATAGAATGTATTTATTTACATTCCATTTTATGTATTTATTTACCTGCTCTGGGCTTCCTGCGAGGAAGGGTGGGGTATGTATAAATAAATGTTTTTATTAAGTCTTTATTATCATTATTGATTATCTTCACTGTTGTCATCATAACCAATAGCCTTGACATGGCAGTTATATCCTCACTTTGTTGCCTACATACTTTTCGGAAGCATGAGACACCTGTATAAATTAGGTATTTTGCACCTTAGAGCTCTATTAAGAGATTAATAGTTAGTGTGGATGATCCAGTTATTGTTGTCTTCATGGGCCTTTGGCTTGAAGTGAAGGTTTCTCTCTTATTCTCCACACTGCAGCCTCCATCCTCAGTTCTTGCTTCCTGTTGAATCAAGCCCAGAGTGGGAGCTCAACGGAAATCTCTGTCACATGGAAACCACTCGAACCAATACAAGGACAGAATGTGACCCTGACGCCCGGAGAAGGCTTGGAAAACATTGTCTTTTGCAACTGGTACCGAGCGACGACAACTGATTTGGAAAAGCGGATCTTTGTCTATTACCTACCTCCCAGTCCTCTAGGGCAGATTAATGGAGCTGCCTACACTGGGCGGGAGACAGGGAGCCCGGACTGCTCCCTTCACATCAGGAATTTGACATCAGCTGACACTGGAAACTATACAGTAACAAAAGAAGGAGCTGCAATTATGATAGGACATGCAAACATAGTGGTCTCAGGTATGATTCACTCAATTCATTTAGCCACCCCTGTAGAGCTGTCACCTCTCTTGAGACAAGGAGTGGATGAATCTGTCAAGTTTGGTTTCATTCCGTTTCTCATTTTTTTCTAGCCATCAGTTTGTTTCATCCCATTTTCACATTATTGCAATTTTATATATATAAAAAATATGCATGGAAATTCTTCCATATTTTTGTGTGCATTTCCAAAATCTATGGTTGTTTGCACATATGGTTCCTAATATACACATTTTTTGCCAGTAGTTTTCATAAGTTAGTTCCACCAGTATATGCATTTCTGTACAGATTTTTGTTTAAAAAACAACAATATTGAATATTTGGGAAAGTGTGAATATGGAAGGATTTATTTAGTTATTTATTTACTGCATTTATATACCGCCCCATAGCCGAAGCTCTCTGGGCAGTTTATAAGTGTGCTTTGTTTCATGGGGGTTGGACTCGATGGCCTTATAGGCCCCTTCCAACTCTTATGATTCTATGTATTAATTCAGGAAGTACAAATTAATGCAAACTGAATGAATTCCTCTAACCATCCTGAGCCGAGACTGAAGCTAAGGAGTTATGAGGATTTCCTTAAATACCACCACCACCACCACCTTGCTCCATTTTCTCATCTGCAGAGACACAGGTTGTCCCCATGCCATTATATGTATTTCAGAGTACGTATGCCTAGCCACGTCCTCCTTCAGCTGTCAGTTCTCAGGCGAGGTCAAGCAAAACTGGGCAACATCCAAAATCACCTGAAGAAAGAGAGAGAAGACATCTCAGGATGTAGGAAGGAAGGAAAGGAAAGGAACCTCTCGTGCAAGCACTGAGTCATTACTGACTCTTGGAGGGACGCCAGCTTTCGCTGACGTTTTCTTGGCAGGCCTTATAGCGGGGTGGTTTGCCATTGCCTTCCCCAGCCGTGATTACCTTTCCCCCAGCTAACTGGGTACTCATTTTACCGACCTCGGGAGGATGGAAGGCTGAGTCAACCTGAGCCGGCTGCCTGAAACCAGCTTCCGTTTTATTCTTTGGAGTAGTAGGATTTATTCTCTGAGACATCTTTTCAGAGATCTCTGCAGGCTATTTACTCATTTTAACCCCTGAAGAAGACCTAGAAATTTATTTATTTATTTATTACACTTATATACCGCTCCCATAGCCAGGGCTCTCTGGGCGGTTTACAGAAATTCTAAAATTGAGATAAAAACAAGTATACAAAATTTAAAACTCTAAAACACAGAACATACACACATAAAGCATTAAAAACTGTTTAAAAAAACCTAAACATGTGGGTGATTAAGATGTGCCGCCATATGCCTGGGCAAAGAGGAAAGTCTTAACCTGGCGCCGGAAAGATAGCAGCGTTGGTGCCAGGCGAGCCTCGTCAGGGTAATCATTCCATAGTCTGGGAGCCATAAATATATGCCATAAGGCCAATATGCACTGGGCTACTTCAAAGAATAAAACTTCATTGTCCTACATCCTGAGACTTGTTTTCTGTTCTTCAATGAAGATATCAGGCAGGGACATGAGTTACCCCTGAGCGCCCCCTGTCATTCTCTCAATAAGGATGGTAAAAGAGAGGTGAAACTGACAATTTTCTGCAGCTTTCCCTGCATGTTCAGGTGCAATTGGAAATTCTCCTCCATGTTAGTGACACTGTAGCACAGAACCAGAAGCTGGTAGGGATCCCAGGTGAACTAAACCGCAATAAAGGAATGGGATCTTGTGACTGTGGTGTAAGGATCACACTTGCCATAGCTATTCAAGCATTGCATGTGTCGGGGGCCCATTTGCTAAAGGTGCCTTGAGCTCCCCAGATTCATTATTGAAAAGAAGCTGATTCAATCAAGCAGAGAATGAAATCCGTTGGCGAACCTGTCTAAAATAGTTCTTTCTTTTGAGCAAATAGGTATGGGCATCAAATATATGAAGTATTTATAAATATTTATGTTTGCACATGGGAGAAACCGTTTGCCATCATTCTGGTCTCATGGGAATGGGGGTTAGGCAGGACAGTTCTTTCCCAGGCTTCACATTTCTGACACCGTGAGCTATCAGTCTTCTCTGATGAAACTTGTCAAAGGGTGTCTTTCTTCATGGCAGGCTCAGCTGAGATAGAGCTGTGTCTCCACCACGATAGATTAGAGGACCATCAGAATGTTTGGGCTTCTGTGCAGTGATAAGGAGGTGTGATGAGGAGTGACCTGGAGGAGGATGTGTCTAAGCTGTGGATGCAATCAATACCTGCTCCTGCACTTGAACAAATTGGCAAGGTGGATCTATACAGGTTGGCATGCACTGAGGCAGTTATGCAATCCTACAAGTATGTTGAGCAGTGGTCAAATGAAGGTGGGTTGCTTGCAAGTTAAGCTTCCTTCAGCACATGATAAACTCTGCATAGATCCTTCTTAACCCTTATTATCAGCACGTTAGTTTAGCAGTGTGTGGACTGGGCCACGTTTCCTGTCTTGCCTCTGGAGCAGGCTTGGTACATTCACACAGATCCCTTTTTGGCTTTATTGGAGATCAGACATTTGTTTCATCCTGAGTGGAAAACTTCTTTTCCTATTTGCAATGATCCATTGTGGTGTAGTGGTTAGAGTGTTGGACTGGAGCTCAGGAGATCCAAGTTCTAGTCCCTGCTCACTGGGTGACTTTGAGCCAGTCGCCGACTCTCAGCCTAATCTACCTCACAAGGTTATTGTAAGGATAAAATGGATAAAATGGAGAGTATTAAGCTGCCTTGTGTTTCTTGCAAGAGGAAAAAAAGGTGTGACATGAATGTAATTTCAAAATGAGGTACCATCCAGTTTGAGACCCCTGTCTTAATCAGAGAGAGGCAGTTTACACATCTCTTTCCATGCTGCAGGATATTTGTTTCTGGGCATTCATTGAGCTTTCAATCTACAATAAAATGATGCTCTGGTTGATTAACCACATTCCCAAATTATCAGACAACTTTGAAAGTGCCAGTTAAGATTCTAGCTTGAGATCAGATTCAAAGCTCACAAAATACCTGAATAACATACTTTGCACTACCTGGAAATGGCCATGTCAAGGCCAACCAACATATCCAAAGTGGCATGTTGAGAATGAGATGGAATTAATACGTGTTGCAGTAGACTATGCGCTGGAATGGTTGCCAGGTTGCTCCATGCATCCCCAACCTTTAGTACAGAGTGTTCCAAAATGGATTGAAAGTGGTGTGGTCAATGTATAGCGAGTTGCATCTGGTGGCCGTGATCCAGCAACCCTCCTAAAACAGGTAGAAGCAGAGCTGGCTCCACTATGAAATAAGATGAAGACGCTATCTCAGGCAATGGACTTTGGGCTCCATTCAGGGTGACAGACAGGGAGGGATAGATCTGACCCATGTGGCACAATCCTCAAGGAACTTGTCCTGCAGAACATAAAACCTCTCCTGGATCAGACAAACGATCCATCTAATCTAACCTTCCCCATCCTCGTGCCCTCCAGTTGTTTTGGACTACAACTCACAGGATTCCCAATCATTGTTCATAATGGTTGGGTGCTGATTGGAATTGAAGTCCAAAACATCTGGAGGACACAAGATATTTGGGGAAGGCTGATCTACTCCAATGTCCGGCTTCCCAGAGTGATCAACCAGAATCCTCCAGAAAGCCCTCCAGTTGGGCTTGAAGGCAATAGTTCATCTCAACGACCAGCTATTGACATATTCATTGTATGAAGATATAATGGTCTTTTCCTTTAAATAAACAAGAAATGTTTATATAAATTAGATGGACATGGGAGAATGTCCCAGTGGACTGTGCCCTCTGTTACTTAAAAAGGATATTGCTTTTCAGAATGTCGGTCTTTTACACCAAAAATGTATTGAGCTGGCCCAGGTTGGAAGAGGTTGTGTATTAATATCCCAAGAAGAGTTAAATGCAGTTTGCTTAATTTGGTTAGCAGAGCAGGGGTCCTGCTAAATTAGAACATGGCTGTGTGCATGATCGTGTACACATGGAAATCTGGATTTTAGCCTATGCATACTAATAAACAATGTATGCCAAATTTATTTCTGATACTACAGTCCACCTATCTCGTTACAATAATGCCTGTTGTCAAATTCTGCTATGCTATTTTATACAAGCTGTTGCAACTTAAATTGGCATGACTGGAATTCTAAAAAATCCGTACACTTAGCAGTGGGTTTTTCTTCGATAAACAATAAAATATGGATATGAGGCATCTGAATGTAAATATGAGCTTTTAGAAGCTGCTTTTGGTGCATATGTGAACCACTTTAAGGCCTTGCAGTCAGATCAAATGCATGTCCATAACTTGATTTCTCATCGTTTGCTTACTGAAAGCTTGATGACGTTGCTGAAGATGTGAATTGAGTCCACTGAAAATCATTTTGTCCCACACTTTAATTCTATGAATGTTTAGACATGGCTGGTAGGGGAATGTTGGGAGTTGTAGGACTTTTTACTGTCTAAACATGCATGGGATTGTACCCTAAGGTGATGTGAATTGATATGAAAGTTCTGTCTGTGACGGTCATTCATACATGCAAGATGTCGCTCATGTTCTAGTCATTAAATGAAGAGTATGCATGTGTGAACGAACCCCAAACATTATTTATAGGGGATTATTATTATTATTATTATTATTATTATTATTATTATTATTATTATTATTTATCATACTTATACCCCGTTCCTCAGCCAAAAAAAGCTCTCGGAGCGGCTTACACTTAGCAAAAAAGACAGTCCCTGCCCTCAGGCTTACAATCTAATAAAGACATGACACACAAGGAAAAGGAGTCAAGGAGGGAGGGAGGGAGGAGAGAGAAAGAGAGAGAGAGAGAGAGAGAGAGAGAGAGAGTCCAGCAGGAGCAGGCCCCGATGTTACTTCTGCCTGCTCCTGTCCCCTCGGTCCTTCTTCTTCCCCACAGGGCCAAGATGGCAGTTTGCCCTGTGGGGGGGGGGGAAGAGTCCAGCAGGAGCAGGCCCCGATGTTACTTCTGCCTGCTCCTGTCCCCTCGGTCCTTCTTCTTCCCCACAGGGCCAAGATACCACCTGGCAGATTCCTTGGAAGTGGTTTGATTGTTTTTTTGCTTGTTACTACATGGCTATATGACTCATTTGCTTGGTTTGAAATGGTAGTTGCTACACTTTCCCAACAAATGTTGGGGCAATACCCCTGCCCTCGTTTGGCAGGGAAGGAAGTTGATGTTGTTTCTTGTTTATTGGAATCTCTCTAATTTTAGACAGGCAATATGATGGTCACAACTTACAGTTGATTTGAACAGGGGCCGCAGAACAACAATAAAAGAGGCAAACCTCAAAACTGTGCTGAAATGTTTAAGGAATTTTAATAAAAAATGTGCATCGCTTGTCAAATTTTGATGGAAAACTGCTTCAGTGCCAATGAAAAGATAGCAAACCGTAACTCAAATGACGTACTGTAAAATTATTCATGATGCAAATTCTGTGTAATGCACACAGTTGCTGAACACATAATCAGAACTAGTTTTAGTTGTAAAATTTGGGCTGCAATCCTATGCACACTTTCATGGGAGTAAGCTACATTGAATACTGTAGGATTTAAATCTGAATAGGCATGCATACTAGATTGCACTGTTAGATTAATCATTATTTATTTATTTATTACTAACTTCTCTTAGGCACCTTTCTCAAAAAAAGATTTTTCGATTCTAAAAAGTAGAATTAAAACATACAAAACTTAAAACTGCTATAACAACCATTACATAAAACAACAAAAACGTCAATGACTCCATAAACAGCTCAACTGATGCATTAAACTGTACAGCACATATCATCAAATGCCTGGAAATAGAGGAAAGACTTTTCCTCTATTCCCTGGTGCTGAAAAGATGACAATGCTGTCAACAGGTAATCCTCAACTTAATGAAATTGGCCTAAATGTATAGTAGAATTTAAACAACAAACAATATCAGAATTGCTTTTAGTTTTGGCTTCAAATTATGTATCTTCTGCATAATTTATGGAATGAATAATTTTATATTGGCCTTCCTCAACCTGATGTCTGCCAGTCCAGGTGTTTTGGACTACAGCTCCCATGACCCTTGACACTGGCTGGGTCTGTTGGAAGTTGTAATCTAAAACACCTGAAGGGTACCAGGTTGAGGGAGGTTTTTTCATACTCGTCATTTGAATTATGGTTTTATTTTATTTTTTTCACGGCATTGAAGCAGATTTCTATTAAATGACATTTCTCTCTCTCCTTTTTTGTTCTACTGTTTTTGATGCTGGTCTTTTCCTTTATTTTGTCTAAGCAGGGTGATGCAGTCTACTTCAGACACCAGATTTTGGGCTGTCATTAAAAGGCAGCCTTTAGTCAGTAGATGATTTCATTTTATTCTTACACGTTAACCACCGTTTGAGTTGCTGTTTGAATTTTCTCCCTCTGGTTTCAAAATGTCGCATTGCCTCTGGATGTGTGGCGATCGTCCATAATTTCATTTCGTCACAAGATATGCCTTGGGCTTAATTTTATTAAGTTGGTTATTGGACTAGCCAACACCACTCTTTTTCTTCTCTCCCATACCCACACCACCACCAATAACACTGTGTCTTTTCCACCTGTAGAGATTTTGCCCAAGCCTATTGTGTCTGTTTTCCCAAGCCATTTCTTAATGGAGAACAGTGACTCTGCTAAACTAACTTGCGGGACCACCGATAAACCTGTGGATATCAGCTGGTTCTTGAATGGAGAGCCTCTCCACAGTAGCTCTCACATCCAGCTGCTTGACAATAATCGGACTCTTTTCATCCAAGACATTGACCGCAATGATGCTGGGCAGTATCAATGCCAAGTATCCAATCCAGCCTCCAACGAATTGAGTGACATCCTAAAACTTATTGTGTTCTGTGAGTATCTGGCTCTCACCACCATCAGTTCGACCTGTCCCAATTCTTGCCTTCTTTCCTATCCTGTGGTATACTGTCACATCTGTGCCTCACACCAGGTGCTTCCATTTTTGAAAAGGTTATTTTTCTTTCCAGTTCTTCAGAACTCTCTGTTTAGCCTCTAGGGATCTTCTACATCATACCTGGTCAATGAGTGAAAATAGGCCTGCTGTGCTGACCATGTATAGAAGTTGGTTCTTTCTCCTTGACAACTCAGTCCCAATGGTTCAGGAGTTAAGCTCATTTATACTTCATTTTTTCCCCTTGTCCTCTCTTTTCTTCATGTGTTTAAATTGGGGAGAAGGGCCTTTGAAGGGAGACAGTCTCTTATTGGGCTTTCCCCTCACATAGGCAGCACCTGATATAGCAATGCTTCCCATGGAAATTTTGATGGAGCCCCAGTTTTCTCTGTGTCTGTCAGCCCCTGAAGTTGAACATCTGGATTGAATTGTTGCTTGAACTGCAGCATGCAAATGCGAAATCTGTTTGATGGGGAAAAAATCGGCATCCTTTAATAGTCTTGATTGCCATGATTGTTGTAACTTTTCCATGTTGGCAATATCCAGGCTGCAAATCAATGTGCAACATTGGCTCAGTTCAGACAACACATTACTTTCCGCAGTGAGAAAACGCCACTCAACGGTTGAGTTTTTAGGGAGTACCCACCACACAACATGTTCTAATTCCACTGTTGTGGGACTGTGGACTCCCATGGAGTTGAGTAAAAAGCAACATGGTGTTTGACGGTTCTTCAGGCCTCTCTCCTCCTGATGGTATCTCATCAGCCATTGCTGCCAAAAAAACCAATCCCAGCAGCTCTCCCTCCTTTCTCCACTCTTGCCAGAAAACTCTGTAGCCAGTGGGAAAGGTCAACACAACAGGAAACTCCACGGAGCCCTCCACATGACACAATAATTGTGCAGGAACTCTCCTCTGCACAGTATGGATATTCAGTGTGGAGTGTTTTCCAAAAAAAAACCCTCCACCCCGGGGTAGATTTTCCCCTCCAGGCAAACAGATTTCTCAATGGTGGTGTAAAAACTCCACCATGGAGTTCTAAAACCACTATAGAGAAACGTGTTGTCTGAACTGCACCATTGGTAGTATTAGAATCCCAGGCTACTATTTTTATGTTTCTGATCCCAAACTAGTTTTATCACAACTGATAGATTTCGAGATGCCTTAAAAATATTAGTATTACATGAGAAAATGACTTCTTCAATGAAATTATAAGATATTGGCAGGAAAATAGGATGCCTGGTGTTAATCCAGACAAGTGAGACCTACAACAAATTGCTGCAGTGTATCCTCATCTCTTAAAAGGAGTGTTCCTGTTCAGGGCTTCTGCCAGCTAGCCATACCTTCCTTCAAGATTGGGTTGTTTTTGTGGGGAGAGGTCCCCCTTTGGTTGTGTTGTAATTATCTCAGAGTTCCCCTGGGCATGGTGATACCCATCCCCTTGTTTCTCAATGGCCCCATTTTGGGTCCAGTTCTGTCCACACTCACCACCTGAGTTTACTATTGAGGGAGTCATGTTGCTGCTCCCCTGAATGAAACAATAGTCTGAAAAGGAAGCAGAACCATACCTACTACAAGGCAAGCTTAGATGATAGACTTTGGATGCCATTAAAGATTGGCAATTCTGATGTATCTTAATTTTTAAAATTAAATATTTACCATGGACTACGGAAGGCAGGCAGCCTTTGGTGTTCTGTCTCACTCAGGCACCATAAATCTAGGACCTACACCGGAAGGAACAATGAAGCAAATTGAAGCAAGGAGAAATTTGCTTGACAACTTCCATCAAACTCTCCTTGTTTCTGCCTTAATTTAAACTAATTACCTTGGGTCAAACTGGCATGTGGCTCTTGCAGGCAAATCATTTGTGTTCCCTTGCCTGAAGGGAGATTATTATGGGTGGACTTGAGAAATCTTGTTATAAGAGAGCTCCCTGACTTTGAGGTGCCTCTATAACAAGCGCATTTTCAAGCTGAGAAGACAGCGAGATTCTCTTAACGGAGAGTTAAATTGGCCAGACATCCTACATTTTTCAAGTGGGTTCAGAAATACTTTCCCTCCTCGCTTTCCCCCACTTTAAATAGATTCTGAGGCAACAAATAGGAAACAAAGTAGCTTAGGCAGCAATAGAAATACAAAGGGATTAATGTAAAGGGTGAGGGGGCAGAGCACTTGGGCCTAATGTCAGAGTGGCACAGAGAAGCCTAGTCAGGGATTCCCCTCACACAATTTTGTTTTTTTCTCTTCCTCTTTCATTTCTCATTAACTTGACAACCATTTTATTTGCTGGCGTCAGACACAGATTGCTGGCACCAGCAACTGTTGTTCCCTTGGGTAAAAGGGCACCTTTTACCCAAGCAAGCAGGAAGAGAAATGGGTGGGGAAGGCTTTTAAGAGCCGGAAGGAGCTAAAGGCCTGCTCTGACAGAGACTTGCAAGAGAGGGAGCTGAATTCTGGATTTTAGCAAGGCTGTTCTGAGACTGAAGCGGGGAAACAATGTAGTATTAACTGTGATTATATGAAAGGAGATGCCATTTTTGAGGGTCCAGCTAGTCCATAGTATTTTTTTCCCTACACATTTATGTACTGCTGAATGTTTAAAAGTACCACAGCAGTGTACAATGTTAAAGTCGCAACACTAAAAATACAATCAAATAATAATATTTATAGACATTGCTGGATCATGCTACATGGAAAGCCTGAAGGGACAGATATGTCTTAAGCAGGCACCTAAAATGAACTTTTGCACCTGCCTGATATTAATAGGGAGGAAATTCCACAGGGCGAGAACCGCAGCACTAAAAGCCTTTGTGCTTGGTAGCCAGCCACGTACTCTGCCTTGCTCACCCCAATAATAATCTTTAGTCTGGTAGTTCCCACAGTAGTGTAAACTTCCTTCAGAGATTTTTATTTTTGATGTGGGACCTATCCAGGCGCACCCACAACTAAGTTTCCACCTAGCAAATTGTGGCAGCCCCCCTGTTTCAGTGAGGCAACAACAGTCAGACATCAAAAGAGCTTATTGTGACCCCAGTATCGTCATAGTATCTGGTTCCACCGTCATAATTATTTTTAAATACAGAGCTGGAAAAACAGGCTCAATAATGCCTAATGGTCATTATAGCTCCTTATTATCCAGACAGTAAATTCAATATTACTGGATATGACATACAATGTGCATCGTATTTCTAGAAAGGAATTTCCTCTTATTTGTTTTCTGGGAAGCGTATTAGCTGTTGCCCTTTGATGCCTTCAGAAGCCCCCCCACCTCCCCAAAAAACCAGACACACACATTAGGTTAGTCTTACTTAAACCCATTGAAATCTGGAACCAACCCATTATTGGGATACGTTTTTGCAGAGGTGCAATTTTGCCTTCACAAACATGTAGATGAATTCTATTTGTGTTTGTTATGCCTCCCAACCTATGAATGATGCATAAAAGCACTGAATGGGTGCAGAACCAGTCAGACCAAACTGTCAATGCAGGGGAACTTCAGAGTCCCCTGACTAATTGGGGGAAACCATCTAGGGAGAAAACACACAGCCACGTCAAATCCTTAAAACAACATTACCTGACTAGAGCCATTTTGCCTTCATTCCATGCAAGCAAATCGAATGAAAGCCGGTTCCCTGTGCCAGACAGGGAAAGAGGGATTCAGTCAGGAAAACTTCCGAGAAGGAAACCCAATCTTCTCCTGCATTTTTAATTGTTATGTGCTTTTATTGTTTTGTCTTCTTGAGAGAATTTGTTCTTAAAAGTGGGGTTATACATAATTAAAATGAAGGTATAACTAAATATAAATAATCCCTGTGGCATAAAACAAGATTGGGGAGGGTGGCTGAGGGCAGAAAAATAGCCTGAGTTGTCCCTACTGAGACAATTGTGTGCCATTTCCTGCAATCCATCCCAGTGTATATTCAGCAGCAGCAGATGGTATCCATGATCACGCTTGCCCTGCAGATTCAGTTCTAAATGCCTATACAGCCTTGTAGAATAGGAGCCAGTCAGTCAAGATGGATTTTTTATTGCATCACCTAAAGGTCAATGTGATTCTTTCTGGAGATAGAAAGTATAGGAACATCAGTGTCTGGAAAAGATCCTAGCAAAGGCTAAGGAGAATCACCTTCTTTAAGCAGGTGCTGCTAGTACAAACTTAATTATTTCCCATACCTATGTTTAGGTGCTGAGCCCTGGCAATAAATAGAAAATCTGATTCAGGGCTAAGCCATGGCCAATTTAAACCGTGGTGCCACTTCTCTGATCATCCCAGTTATCTCCGTCCTGCCCTCTCTTCCCAAAGTTCAAGTGGGGTTTGTCATCTTCCCTACTTCATCGTTCCTCTGTACCTTCCAGTATTATAAGGCTGCTCTGTCAATTGTGGTCCATCTTGGGCAGGGGGCATGGCTTAGTGGTAAGGTTCATGCTTTGCATGCAGTAGGTTGTAGGTTTTATCTCTGGCACTTCAGGTTAAAGGATCTGGGAAATACATCTGCCTGAGCCCACGGAGACCCACTGCTAGTCACAGTACTGTGCTAGATGGACTAACGGCCTGGCTTTAGTTGCTTCCTTGTGCTAGAGCCCTTTAGTGCTGCTGAGGCATTGCTTTTCTGCAATTAGCTGGAAATGGAATTCAAGTGGAGAGCACTTAATATTGTGCGATATTATCCAGCTGCCACGGTCCCCATGGCCAAGGTCCTTCCATAATATCCACTCACAAGTAAATTTCATTCAGTAATGTTCTGCTCAAAAAGCTCAATAACACTTTGCCTGGCCACACTTTTATAGCAATCCAACCACTCCAAAGCACGCTCATAAATCAAATTTGGGGAAAGCACAGGAAGAGAAAATAGAAAACACTGAAATGCAACAGCTAAATGATATTATCATGTGCAATCTCCATTTTTAAAAAAGTGAGGGAATAACAACAACAACAAAAAGAGCTAAGAGAAAAAAGCTAGTATGGAAGCAATGTAGTTCCAGGTGTTGTTGGACTCACAGGAGCTGGACAGAAATTGACTGAAGGAGACACATAGGCCACAGCTAGACCTAAGGTTTATGTCTTCCAGGGTTCGCCCCTGCCTGAGCACTGGATCCTCTGTGTGTCACCTAGATGAACAGGTTTGACCCCTGGATGATCCAGGGATAAACCTTAGGTCTAGCTATGGCCATAGATGGTGCTTCGAGATGAGGCTTTTATTGTGCAATCGCCCTGCTTCATTCACAGAACATTAAAGGAAGTCTAGAGGATATTTTCTATTTGTAACTTTCCCATGTTTTCCCAATGCTTCTTCCGTCTCCTTTTCTTGCAAAAAAAAATGTTAAGGAAAAGACGGCCGTTGCATACACAGTGCCTTTAGATTGTTAGTGCTAGCAGTTTTCTGTCATTGGGTCTCTCTCTGTATGCAAAACAGAGGAGGTGGCACAGAGGAAAAGAGCATATAGCAAGATGACAGTGACAAAAGCAGCAGCCTGAAACTAAGGTTAGTTGCTGCAGATCTGTATATTGGTGAAGATACACCCAGCTTATCTTCATAACATCGTCATAGTATCTGGTTCCATCGTCATAATTATTTTTAAATACAGAGCTGGAAAAACAGGCTCAAAACAGTGTGAGATGCACAAATCCCTAGGATGCCTGTCTAGGAAGGAGCAGATAGACCATGTGTATGAGTACAGAGAAGCCCTAGCAATATTCTCTTTTCACAAAGTTCTACTTGGTCTGTCACCTTTTTTCAAAATACAGCATTGAAGAAGCTTGTTTCAAAAAAAACCTACTCTGTCTTTCTGACTCCCATCTTGCTCTGGTGAAGGAAATTTTCATGTTTTGAAGGGAACAGGGATCTCAATAATCACCTTGAATCCCAACATAATGGTTTCATGTATTTGCCCCAGACGGACCTGACACGCCTGCAATCCAGCCTCTTACAAACTTTTACAGTGAGCATTCTGACATCAATCTCTCCTGCAATGCGGTTTCATTTCCTGAAGCGAATTATACTTGGTCTGTCAATGGGACGGAACATAACGAAGGGCCTCACCTGCTCATCCAAGACATTACTTTGGAGCAGGCTGGGGATTATACCTGCCAAGCCACAAATCCAGTTACTGACGTCGTGGAAAATGCCACCCTGAAGATTGAGGTGGTGGGTGAGTAGCCAAGGAGTGGCCCAGCATTGCTGTTGGTTGCCACTGCTACAACAATGCCTTCTGCCTCTGACGTTTCACTAGCCTGCTGGCTGGTTGTGCCTTGCTGTCACTTTGGTTTGATGAAGTTTTCGGTCTACATCCGTTCTTTGGATCTTCAAATATTGGTCTGTCATCTATTGTGTTGTGATGATCCCACTGTGCTTTTATCCAGTAACTGATTCAGCACCATTCTGGTTGGGTTTTACTTTCATATCCTTTCTCCTTTAGAATGCGTCCATTCTTGATGCATTTAATTTTTGTCCTGGTTACATCCCTCATTATTCTCTATTTTTCTTTCTTCCATAAATACACCTTTCTCCTGGAACTACACAATCGTGATATGTATAATTGCACTGCATTTTGATCATTGTGTACATATTTACCCCCAATAAGTTGAATGCAGTGGGAGGGGCACCTTGAGCTGAGATCATGAGGAAGCCAGGCTTTGCTTGTGTTGAAAGAAACAAGCCCAAGAGATTCTCAAGGTGTCTACAGCGAATAGGATTCACATGCAAAAGTACAATTCAGTCTATTTTTTTAAAAATAAAGATTCTAATATCAAGGGGGAGAAAACGGACCATGCCAGAACAAGACTTCTGTACTATCAGTTACAAGAATGTTTTACCAATTTAAATGATAAATCAGAAGTTGTAGACTTCTTCTATGGATATCCAAACCAGATTGCTAAATAAAATTTTAAAAAAACCTTTACCTGCACCTGGACATAATCTTGTAGAATGTTTCCATATTCCCTGCATATGAATGTGAAGAAATACTGTCACTGACTCATCACTGATGTCACTTTGGGTATATCTGAGCACTTTCTCATCTGCCTGTCTCAATTCTCATCTCAATACTCACTCTCCTACGGGGTGTTTTGCACATCCCACGTCACAAACTGTCAACTACAAGTCAGCCAATGGACCAGTGCTGTTTTTCTCCCCTGGATGTCTTTTCATTTCTTTGAAGAATTGCATCTCTGGTTCAATCTTGTTCGTCCTTTCATAAATGCAGACCCAGTTTTGATTTTACTGTCTTTCCAAGCTGAACTTCGGAGGTGATGCCTCTGTCAGTTGGCCACCAAAATTTACTTCTTAGAGTATGTTTGCTTCTGTCTTAAATCTTGCACCAAACAATTATCTGTCAACTTCTATGCCAGTACAACACTCCCCATCTGTCTGTGCCCGGTGCCTGTTTTCTCTTACTGTCGTTTATTTTCTCCTTGATTGATTTCAAGATGGTTAAAACCTTCAAGGGAGGAGTTGTTGCATTGCAAGAAACATGGAGCCCTTTTGCCACTTTTCTATCCTCACAGATGGTATAAGGAATGTCACCATCATCGGCCCCTCCCAGGCCATAGAGAACAATCCAGTCACTTTGCACTGCACCTCCTTCGGCTTCCGTGTGTCTTACTACTGGTTTAGGGGAGGCCAACTGATTGAAGCAGGGGGTAATACCTTTCTCGATGACAACAACCAGACACTCACGCTCAATACAACCACCAGGAATGATGCTGGCAACTACACCTGCTATGGGAACAACAGCTTCTCTTCCAATTTCAGTGAGCCTCACAGGCTGGAAATCTTCTGTAAGTCTAGTCTGACAATGTGAGCAATCGAGCCAAGTGGTGCCTCATACTTCAGACCCAGCCCACAGCCAATCATCAGTCAGCCCAACTTCTATAGCAGATTAAAAAGTAGCCCAATGGGCTTCTGGAGGTGGAGGGAGGAGAGAGACTGCCAAGAATCCCTGCACTGCCCTGGTGACAGGTTATCTACAGCCTCTCTCTTTTTCATGAAATAAGTTGGGTATATTGGCGTCAGCTTGCTGTTAGTATATTGACTGCACCAAGTGAGGAAAAGGGAAGAGATTTGACCCTCTTGCCTTGTGCTCTGTCCTGAAATATCCTATAGACCAATCTTGTTGCTAAGCTCTTATCCTAGCATAGCAACCTTTGGGGGCTGTCATCCCATTTATCAATTTGAGAAACTGGCCTGGGCATCACCACAAAATAGCTGCCATGGGAGGCATTTCAAAGGACAATTCAACTGCCCGTAAGAATGTGTACAAGGCAGAGGTGGGGTCTGAACCACAGCACATTGGACAATGCCTTTGAACCCACAGTAACCTATTTCACAGCAATCCCCACTGCCCATAAGAAAATGTGGGGGTTTTAAGGTAGAAGAGGAAGCACACTTTGGTGGGCGCCAAGAAAAGAGTCTGGAGTGTGTTGGTGCCCATGGGCACCGCGTTGCCTACCATTGTTCTAGCAGGTTGAAGCCTTTTGGTGCTGATCATAAGAACATAAGAAGAGCCCTGCTAGATCAGACCAAGGGTCCATCTAGTCCAGCACTCTGTTCACACAGTGGCCAACTAGCCATTGACCAGGGACCAACAAGGTAGGACATGGTGCATGCAACATGTAAGAAATGTTGCTCATTTCCTGCAGGCCTCAGGGCTGTTAACAAACCCATAGAAGTCCAATGGCCAATAGGCAGGCAGATAGAATGGATTCACTCTTAATCTTCGGTTGCCCAAATTTGTGAGCCATTTTGCTCACTTTCATGGCTAGTCAGGCTAACCTGGATAGAAGTTTTAGAAAAATAAAATAAAAAATCATTTTCATTTCCTCTTTCCCCTCAATCAGTGGACATGCTAGAGTATTGTAGAGCTGGAAATAACCATTTCCATCTTAGAATCATAGAATCATAGAATAGCAGAGTTGGAAGGGGCCTACAAGGCCATCGAGTCCAACCCCCTGCTCAATGCAGGAATCCACCCTAAATCATCCCTGACAGAAAGCTAACCAGCTTTCTGGTCTTCAGAAAATGAATACTCAAGGAAAGGCTCAAGAATGGGAAACAATTTGTTTAATTGAGCTAGAACCAACACAACATATCAAAGAATCATAGAATAGCAGAGTTGGAAGGGGCCTATAAGGCCATCGAGTCCAACCCCCTGCTCAATGCAGGAATCCACCCTAAAGCATCCCTGACAGATGTTTGTCCAGCTGCCTCTTGAAGGCCTCCAGTGTGGGAGAGCCCACAACCTCCCTAGGTAACTGATTCCATTGTCGTACTGCTCTAACAATCAGGAAGTTTTTCCTGATGTCCAGCTGGAATCTGGCTTCCTTTAACTTGAGCCCGTTATTCCATGTCCTGCACTCTCGGAGGATCGAGAAGAGATCCTGGCCCTCCTTTGTGTGACAACCTTTTAAGTTCCTGGAAGATCCAGAAACCTAGGCTGCAGTGGTCCTGATGATACATTGTTGTGTTTTTGTTTTTCAAACAGCCCAGAAGTGGCATATTCTCTAGACATTCACTTTCCAAGATTTTTCTCCATGTAGTAATGCTCCACAGGGACAGCACCTTGATACAACAAAAGTGCTAGGAGCTGTGTATTGTACCATCAGCATAGTATCTGGGTACTACTACCACTACAATCTACTCTTTCCAACATGTGGCTTTCCTATATTTGCTCCAGACGGGCCTGATGAGCCAGTAATTGAACCCCAGGAATCAGTTTATGAAGAGCACACCGCTCTTAACCTATCCTGCTTTGCTGACTCCAATCCATCTGCAAATTATTCTTGGTGGTATAATGAGGAACCACTAGAACATCAAAACACGTCTCAACTCCTGATTGAGGCGCTCTCTCTAAATGATGCTGGCACTTATACTTGTCAGGCCACCAACAACGACACTGGCCTCTCCAACAACACTCACCTGGAGATCAGCATCCTTGGTGAGTAGCTTGAATGCCCAGGTTAGGAGTCCAGGAAACCTGTGCCTGATCCATGTTCTACTTGTAGTCAATGTTTCATCCATTGTATAGATGCTATACAATGAGTGCTCGGTTGTTCTGACTGTCCTGTTGCCTTTTGGGCCTCCTGTCATCTCAGGGACATTATTTCCTGACAGGCATGTGGGTAAGATTGTGCCTGCATTTCTGTTTGAACATTCTTACCAGGTGGAGTTCGTGCTCTGGTACTTTGCCATTTCTTCCCCCACTGGACTGTGCCTCTCTTTTTCTTTACCACCTCATTTTTATCTTTGATTCTCATTTTAAATCCATGGTTCTTAATAGGCTGTTCTTCATCTGGTTCACATCTGGACCAAAAACTGGACTGTTACCTGTCATTCATTGCACTGACTCACTTTAATGGGACATTCCTCATATATCCTGCTATTCACTGCCTCTCCATTGGTGACCACTCCAATTCGGTTCTTGGTGTACCATGAAGTTTCTGTTGTTCAGGTCCAACTGAGTTCTTTCCCTTGTGTTCTTCAACACTGTGAGCTGTCTTCCACAGACCCTATTTCTGGATGTGCCTGTCAATGTATTTCTGCCTGTCAACTGAACAACTTGGACAACCAAGAGGAATTGTGTGTAGGTTGCTAGCATTTTCCCTCTTTCGTATGTCCTGTCTTCAAGCCCTTTCCTTCTAGATCTTTGACAAGTTGGCCAATATCTGGCTAAGATGACAGCACCTATCAACTGGCTTACCCAGTTCCATTTTAGCATTCTTCCGCTACTGAACTTTTATCTTACACTGACAAGCTCTTGCAGTCCAACAGTTGTGATTGATTATATTGAAGCATTTCTATATGCATGGTCCTGTTCTTTGCATCCATTGAGCTGTTCCTCACTGCTGAACAATTCCGTTGACCGAGATCTCCTAAATGAAAGAACAGTTCCTGCTCTCAGCAATGAATATATCACATTGCACAGTGACTCCTTAAATAGCAGTGGGAGATTGGACCATGAAGTCGAGCACAAACTGGCTACCATGAGAAGGCATGCTTACTTCACCGACTTTACCCCTCGGATAACACTCGCACCTCCTCTTGCTTCCCTCTTTTCTCTCTCCGCAGAATCTGTCACTAACATCGCCATCTGGGGACCCAGTACAACCTTCGAGAACAACATCACTGTTCTGTACTGCAACTCCTCAGGCAGCAATGTTTCCTACTATTGGTTAAAAGGGGACCAGAGCCTGGAGGTTGGAGAGCACATCTCTCTGAACAACAACAATCAGACCCTCACGCTCAACACAACAAGGAGGAATGACTCGGGTGACTACACCTGCTATGGAAACAACAGCTTCTCTAGCGGAAATACCACCCACTCATTGACTGTTTTCTGTAAGTCTGGTTTTACAATTGAGGGAAAGTTGAAAAAAATTGGGAATGGAGCATGTGGACAATTGTCTCAGGACCTGGAGAGTGCAAGAATTTAACTTTTAAAGCAGCAGAGGCTATAAGACACAGCAGAAGGGGTCTGGGGAGAAACCGCTCTCTTGAATACATTAACCTGATGTGAACAGTAAGCACTTACACCTTTTTGTATCATGACTTTCATGCCCAGTCCACATTTCTTCTAGATCTGGGCTGTTGTCCGTAAACAAAACCAGTTATCCCCAAAACTTCAGATATCTAATCCACCCTTTTTAAAGAAGCCCAGCCTCTCTACATATAGTTTGTTCCATTATCTGACTATTCTTATGGTTCCTGACACATAGTCTTATGTTTTTCCCCATTTAGTTAAACTTATATGCCAACCTTTCCTACAAGGAACAACAGGTTGCCAAAAATAACATATAAAATATAATATGTAAATACTGCCCACAACATACCTAGCTTGATTAACTCCCCATTTTAGGTCCTCTGTTTCCTGTTTCGTTCACTCTGGCAAAAGAGTCACTAATATGACTCCCAGATTACACTCACTGGGCGCTCTAAAGACTTCCACCAAGGATTGGATTTTTGCAAGGGCCAGAAAATATTTCGTTACAGTCCCCCTTGTCCCCGTCTCAGACAACAAGGTTCCTTCGAACTAGATAGATTTAAACTTGGCTTTCATTTGTAATGCAGACATGCTCTAAGTAAAAGAGCTAATGGAGGGGTTGGGGCAGTTTAAATCTCATGAGCAATTCTACACTCTCTTGTACATCCAGTTACAATTCAGCTTTCTTTGCACTTAAGAGAACAAAATCGCACCTCACATGCCAAATACATTGGCCTGTACCAATCCAAACCTTGATGCATTTTGCCTAAGGTTGCATCTAAATCCTCAATGAGCTTACTGGCTTTCCCCAACTTGTATTTGCTCCAGATGGGCCTGATGTTCCTGTAATCAGCCCCAATACACAATATTATGGAACGGGCTCCAACCTTACTCTCTCCTGCGAAGCTGACTCCCTACCACCTGCACAATACACTTGGAACGAAACCAAGGCTGGAAACACCTTCCAGCTCTCGAACCTGTCTTTAGACGACAGTGGGAATTATACCTGCAAGGCTTACAACAACGAGACCGATTCAGCCCAATCTGCAAGCCTGGAGATCTGGGTATTGGGTAAGTATCTTCAGGGACAATATGCATCCGTGGGCTACATAAGTGAGTCCTAAGTTGGTGATATTCCTCTTCTCATGCTAGTGGTCTACCTGTCCTGTTTTCTGTCTCCAATGGACCCTTCCTGAAATCAGATCTAGTTCCAACTTTTTTGCCTCCCATTCTATTAGGCACGGTTGTGTATTATATCACTATCTGTCCACCCAACAGCCTCTCTTCTTTCATCCACTTCTCTTTTGATAATAATTTTACAAGGGCTTTGTCCCCCATGGGACACTTGCATGGCAGTCAATGTTGCATCTGATTCTACATATTCACCTGTCAGTGGCTTCTTCAAATCAAGATCAATGGAATGCATCTTTCCTTGATATTTCACTGCCATGGCAAACTTGTTGAAAATTTATTCTCAAGACTCTGTGCTTCCCTGGGACATATTCTTTGATACTGAAACAAGGTCAGAGTCTTGTTACATCTGCTCCCTTTAAATGTTTGGTGTTCAGAACCTCTTTCTCTCTCTCTCTCTGTCTCTGTCCCTCTCTTCTGGGGACCTCATTGCAATAACTGATATCTATCTAGTAGTGACCAAAAATGAAGATCTCTCTTGTCCCTGAACTTTATCCATGTTTCCCAAAGCAGGTTTTGTCACTTATCTTTGGAATTCCCTGCTTGTTCTTCTGTCAGTAAATGTGGTAGCATGACTTTTAAGACTTCATATCAACTCTCTTCCAAAGATATTGAAGGAACTGTCATGTGGGGCCTTTCCTCTATGTGTGTTTCATTTGCCACATTGTTCCTGGATAACTTCTTCCTTCTTTTCCATCAGAGGACGTTTCGGTGGTCCTTTCGCAAGATTACTGCTGGATTTTCCAGCAGTCTTTAAACACCAAATACACACATTCCAATACAGACAACTACAGCAGTAGAAATACAGCCAACAAGATTAATTTGTATGGATTATTCATATTTTGAATGCTCTGCCCATAATACGTAGAAAACTAGTTTATGGAAGGGCTCTTGTCTTTCTGAAGGCAGGACCAAAAGCCTGATCAAACTTCAATCAGGCCCACTTTCAACTTTTTTTAAAAAAATGTTTCAGAATATTACAGCGGAACGGGAAACATAAAGGGAAAAAGAATAGGGACATGCAGGGAAGGATGAGAAAATGTTTACTGTTTGTGTTGTATTTAAAAGGGGGGATCCAATAAACTGCTGATAATAAAAGTATTTTGGGAAATCGGAGAAAGAACTAATAAAGGTAAGGTGATTTTCAGAGAGATAATACATAGTGATGTTGTTTTATTGGCTATTCCCACTCTGAAATTGCTGTCTTGGGATAAGAGCATATTAATTGTAGTTGGGCTTTAGTGACTTGCTTTTCAGCTCTTTTTTTAATAGCTAAAATAATTAAAACATGTGACTAGCAACTATGATTATACACGTGGTTTATAGGACGTTCTTTGATCTCCTATTCATTTTGCCCCAGTCACGCAGTGTGTGGCTGGACTGTCCATAGATTAGAAAATTACAACCTCATAGCTAGAGGCAGATATAGGCCACGGCTAGACGAGGGCTTATCCCAGGGACCACCCCGGGATCATCCCTGTGTGTCCAGATGACGCACAGGGGATCCCGGGGGCAGGGAGGGATGATCCCTCCATTTCCCCGGGATTTTGCCCTACCCTTCTAGCCCGGTTTTTCTGTGGTCCTGGGCTGATCCCGAGTCTGCAGGATGTGTGGCCAGGCATCACAGTTTGTCCCGGCTCCTCGCAAGTAACCACGAGGAGCTGGGAGCTGGGCATGGGACACAGAGCTCCTCAGGAGCTCTTTGCCCACCAGGGGTGGGGTGGGGGGAGCAGGGATTTTTTTTTTAAAAAAAACCAACTTCCTGTTTCGCAGACAAGCGCTCGTGCGCTCCTCCTTTAAAAACTAAAACAAAATGGCAGCCGCAATGTCGCGCACTGCTTGTAAATGAGGGTGACGATCTCCCGATCATATAATAGCAAGATCATCGCCCTTTCACCCCCTCGTCTAGCTGAGGCCATAGATGCATAAATAGATACCTGCCCGTTAAAACCCATCAGCTATGATGTCAGCCCTCTTGGTAGCCCAGAGTGCTCACCTGTCTTTCCTTGATAACAAAAATATTGCATTACAACAGAGGTTATTGTATCTGATATGTATTGGACTGGAAGGGAGGCAAGATCTGATGCCTTAGGTGTAGGAGTGACAGAGCTCCTACTTTGCAGCTACGCAAGTCCATTTCCGAATCCTCTACAGTGTCCCAACTTCAGTTCCTGGAATATCCTAATACTCAGGCCATGGCTAGACCAGGCCTATATCCCGGGATTGTCCCGGGATAATCCCTGTGCATCCAAATGACACATAGGGGATCCCAGGAGCAGGCAGAGATGACCCCTCCATTTGCCTGGGAAAAACCTTAGGTCCAGCTAAGGCCTCTGGCCCATATCTATGCCTCAGATTTAACCTGGTTTGGTGATGCTTATTTTCTCTCCTTCCAAGATTGTCCGGAACCCTAGTTCTGTGAAGGAAGTTACTAATCTTTAATTCTCAATACTGTTGCCAAGCAACAGTTCCCAAGATGGTTTGGGGAAAGCTATGACAGTTAAAGTGATATAAAAATATATATGGGGCTGGTTTCAGTTTTGAGGGGACACTGGATAAGTATGCTCTGGTGGACCCAGCCTTTTGTCAGTGGCCCTTGGCAGGCTTACCTGGCAGGTGTGGGAAACATTTCATGCAACACTAGGTAGCTGAGTCTAGCTGCCATTTTAATTTCCCACAATGCTCTATCGTGGCACTATGGAAATTAAAATGGCGGGTAGACCACAATCCCAGATACTGTGCCAAGTGCTGGGTGAGAAAAAATGAAATAAAAAATGAAATAAATGGGGCCCTTCAGTGGTGAACTGTGGTACCCAAGGATACCAGGTGCCAATATCAGCCCTGTATGTCCTTTAAAGCTGTCAGATAGCAGAATCCAAAAAGGCCTCTGGCTAAAATCTTGGGAAACTGCTGTCCCAGTATATAAAGTTAGTAAGAAATTAGTGTTAGTATATAAGGCAACCTCCAGTAACAAAGATGGAACCTTGCAGGGCTGTAAGGAATCGCCTGTCAGCAAGGAGTAGTCCATTTTAAGAAACATTTATGTGGAGATGCCAGGCGCAAAGTTAGCTGCTCCACTGCTCTGATCCAGGAAACAATGGCTCAGGCCATAGCTAGATATCATCCCTGTGTGTCCAAATGATGCACAGGGCATCCCTCCCTTGCCCCGGGATATCGCCCTACAGTTGCAGCCCACTTTTTCCGCGGTCTCCGGATGATCCCAAGACCATGGAACATGTGGGCGTGCGTTGTGGTTTGTCCCAGCTCCTCACGAATAACCGCAAGGAGCCGGGAGCCGAGCACAGGGCACAGAGCTCCTCTATGCCCATCGGGGGTGGGTTGAGCAGGGAAATGTATTTTTTTTTAAAAATTAAAAAATACTTACTCCGTCCCCTTTAACAAAAAAACCCAAAATGGCAGCTGCGATGTCACACACCGCGTGTGAACGAGGGTAACGATCTCGCGATCATAAAATCAGAAGATCACCTCCCTCCGACCCCCCTCGTCTAGCTGAGGCCTCAGAAACTGGCTTTATAAGTGGTGGATTTTCACAAGGATGGGGAATATGTGGGGCTGCCCTTGAGGCTGGTCTGGAAGCTGCACCTAGTGCAGAATGTGACTGCCCAGCTATTGTCATACCCCACTCCATATCAACATGTACACCTCTGCTGGGGGGTTGGCACTAGCTGTCCATCTGCTACCGGGCCTGGCTTAAAGTTCTTACGCTAGTCCATAAAGCCCTGAACAAATTGGGACCAGTCTTTCTGCCTTCTCCTCCTGCCCAATCACTGAGGTCTTCTGAAGAGGCACTCCTGGTGAACCCACATGAGTCCGAGATCATCTTTGAAACCACCAGGAGCAGGGCCTTAGTGTGGCTGACCCCCATCCTGTGGAATGCTCTTCCAGCTTATGTGCAGCATGCGCTTATGCTACTTTGGTTTTGACGTTTGCTGAAGGCTTTTCAGCCAAGCATTTCTTGACTTGAAGAGTAAATTGCAGTTCGTTTGGTTGATCTATTTCCTCTTACTACAAGATTTGCATTTTGTGTTTTAGCAGCTCTCAATGTGGGACAGTTTATACATTCTGTAATACACAAAAATAATATTAAATGCGGCTCTCCAGGTGCCCTCATCATCCCTCGCCATTGACTGTGCTGGCTAAGGGCTGATGAGAGCTGCAGTCCCACAACATCTGGAAGGCCATGCATTCTGCAGCCCTGGGTTATCATGGTGTAGCATGCTCTCTGTTCTGTGCAATCCTGGATCCCTTTCATGGTGGAATGAGGTTCATGCTGGTATTCTGCAACAACAACAACAAAATAGGAGAGTTTAGAGCAGCCTTCTTCAACCTGTGGCGCTCCAGATGTGTTGGACTACAACTCCCAGAATGCCCCAGCCAGCTCTGGCTGGGGCATTCTGGGAGATGCAGTCCAACACATCTGGAGCGCCCCAGGTTGAGGAAGGCTGGTTTAGAGCATCATAACATGAAAGATGAGAATAGTAACAGAAAACAGAAGGATTTGAAAAAGTTCCAAACCGTTGCGGGAAAGACCGGCTAAGCAACTAAGATTTATTGAGCTGGGCTTAATTCTTTGTTTGCCAACAGAATTCTCCTGCAACTGTTTCACTGCCCTTTGGGCAGTGCCAACTAAATAACTTTAAACCAGCATGACTGGGATTCATTTTGCCCCCTGTTTCTCCAAGGCTTGCATTTAGTGCATGGGAGTTATGGCTTTACATAGTTTGCATATATTTGCATGTACACAAATGTGCAGTTGTTGTTGTTTTTCATTCTTGTGTGAAGTGGAAACCATAATTGTCCCTGGCTAGGAGGTCTCAACCTGCATATAGGGAAATACAGTTAACCCTATGGAAATCAGCTTCCTAGGGATCTCAGCTTTCATTTTAAAAAGAAGAGGCTTCAGAGAAGAAGTTGAATAAGATTGGGGGATGCTTTTCCTTCCCCATGACTAAGAGACCCAGAATCAACTACGCAAAACAGAAACTGCAGAATAAATTCTGCAAATGAGAGGAATTAGGCAAATGCCTTCCAGAATAGGCTTTTATCATGCAGTTGCCCTGCCTCAAACACAGAATTTTATGATGGGTCCATCCAGGTGACAGCATCTTCTACTTGTAACCCTCCTCCCCCTTCTTTTTCTTTACGTCAAAATCCATTAAGAAGAGAAAGATGTAATGTCCTTTTGCTTGCTTGTGCTAGGAGCTGTCCATCTGAAAACTCCCTAGGTCACGCAAGTCCGGTTTTCTTGGTACAGAACTGAGATTGCCTGGAGTAACACCTTTATTTACTTATTAATTGTTTGAATCATTGTGTACAGACTTCTGAGGTTATTAGATGGCTCAATTGTGCTAAGGGAATCACGTGAATGCTTGTTGTAGCTGACTGCTAGGACAATAGGTCTACTCAGCTCTGAAAAATTCTGGTTCCAGTTTCCACCTGAATTGTTGCTGGCTCTTTCTGTTGGTGATATTTATTGCATGCAGTCCAGGACTTTGTACGATCATTCTGTTGCTTCCTGGCAGGAGAAGTTTAATAGCTGGCTAGCTTGGAAGGGAGGAGCTAGTGATGGTAGCTGTTGCCAAAGCTGTTTTCTCATGTCTGTTTGCTCTGTCATTTCTCTTCCTGGAATCTGCAAATTGCTTCTTTGTGTGCCTTATATCTCCTGCTCCACCCATTACCCTCTGATTCACCCACAATGACCAACATACAATTGTCTAGCAACTCTAAATTTGGGGTACATTTGTTTCCGCAAACCTCTTTCCCCAGAATGCATCCTTATGCTACAGTTTATACCACTAACTTCCTTTTTGCTTTCATGCATTTCCTTTCTGTGCCGATAAAACCCAAAACCTGAAGTGAGAAATAGCACAGTGGTTTTTCAATCACCCTGGGGAATATCCCAGCCAATATAGTCATGTCTCAGTGACAACTGTGCGATGCATCTGGGACATGTTCTTCTCTCTCTCTCTCTCTCTCTCTCTCTCTCTCTCTTTCTCTTTCCTATGTGCTAGATTCACTAATATAAATAAAGACGCCTTTCAAACCTGTTATTATGTCATGGCGCCCAGGGACTGAAACCTGGTAATTCCTGTAAGGTTACTGAAGGATTTGTTCTCAGCCCCCTTCCAAACTATAATTCCTGTTTCTCTTTGCTTGTCTCTTTGTTTCTTTACATTTTTTAAAAAAATATTTTAAATCCCATAAATGAGAGCACACATATATACAATCTAAATTAAATACAACACTTAAAACAAGCAAAATCTCTAAATCTGACCAAATTGTGCTGCAACAACCCGACAATGTTTTCCTGCATCTCTGAGCCTTGCCATAAGGTTTGGTGAAATAACAGTGGCACCTCAATCAGTGGCTTTTTGAGTGCCACTGAAAGGGGGAGAAGGTCAGTTCTGACTCATGGAGTCAGCGCTGATGTTCGGTGAGTGTCACTGGCCACTTGCCTAGGCCCACACCCACACTCCAGTAGGGGCCAACCCCTGAAACTTCCTGGCTGTTGCCTGTTCACCTGTCCTCTTTGAACAAGCAAGTCAGCAGCAAGAGGAGCAAGGAGAAAGTGTAGCTGTCTCTGCACACCTTGTCCCCACTTTCTGGGCAGCGGAGCCGATTGGACCCAGAAGGAAAGGGAAGACAATAGGAAGTGGCAACCATGGTCAGGAGGTGCGAGAGGGTTTCATAGGGTGACCCTATGAAAAGGAGGACAGGGCTCCTGTATCTTTAACAGTAATGTAGAAAAGGGAATTGCAGCAGGTGTCAATTGAAGTGGGTGAAATTCCCTCTTCGTCACAACAGTTAGAGCTACACTAGCTATAGTAGAGTGGCCAGATACAAAAGAGGGCAGGGCTTCTGCAGCTTTAACTGTGTTGATGAAGAGAGAATATCACCCTCTTCAATTGACACCTGCTGAAATTCCCTTTTCTACATTACAGTTAAAGATACAGGAGCCCTGTCCTCCTTTCATAGGGTCACCCTAGGGTTTCACGAAGGGAGAGGGTTCCCTTTTCCCACCTTGTGGAAGCCAGTGGACAAAAGGAGAGTGGCCCACTGAGAACATTTTGCCCAAATGCACTGAAAAAAACGAGATGGCACTGCATGGGATACAATTGACCATCATCATCAATCTATTTGTTACCCGCCTCTCCCTCTGGATCGAGGTGGGGTACAGCACAAATGCAAACACCATAAAATACATATAATTAATTAAAACATTTAAACTAATACATTATTAAAAGCAGCATGTTATTTTTAAAAAAGGCATCTTAAAATTCAACTGGGTAGGCTTGCCGGAAGAGATCAGTCTTTATGGCTTTCTTAAATTCTGGAAGACTGTTCAGTTGACAAATCTCTCCCGGCAAGCCATTCCACAAACTGGGAGCAGCAGAAGAAAAGGTCCTCTGGGTAATAGTTGTCAGCCTAATTTTGGCAGACTGAAGTAGATTCTTCGCAGAGGACCTGAGTGTGCGGGGTGGATTGTACGGGAGAAGGCGATCCCACAGGTAGCCTGGACCCAAACCATGTAGGGCTTTAAAGGTGATAACCAACACTTTATACTTTGCCCAGAAACTAATTGGCAGCCAGTGAAGAGATTTTAAAAATGGTGTAATGTGGTCACCCCTAGGTGTACCAATGACCAGCCATGACATTCTCCTGCACAGGCTTCTGGTATAATCCAGGAAAACTAAAGCTTTTCTGCCAAGTGTATAAATGCATGGGGTGAGGTTGTCACTTCCATGCCTATATTTATTTATTTGTTACCCACTTTTCATTATTAAATAATCCTAAAGGGTGCAATACTAATACCTAATAAAATCAAAGCGAGCAGTGGAATGAATTATGCACATTTCCTGTGTTTGGGGCATAACCAGGGACTAGGAGGGATTTAGATGCCCAAATTTCCTCCTTTTTGCCTCTCCTGATATTGGAGCTCCAAAACCAAAGAGGTAAAGGGCTGTGGATGTTTCTGCAAGTGCTGGGATGAGGTGTTCAAGGTCAGATCTCTACCCACAAGAATAGACGTCACTGCCCTCACAGAGGGAGGTCTGAAAAATTATATTGCCCCAGGGATGCCCCCCGCCCCAGTCCCATAGGATTGCAGCTAAAGGAATTAAAAACTGCAACAAACAATACGTCCATCAAACTCTGTACAATATTTGGACATTTCCAATACAGAACTGTATAAACAACCACACACACATAGACACACTACTCCAGCCTTCCTCAACCTGGGGCGCTCCAGATGTGTTGGACTACAACTCCCAGAATGCCCCAGCCAGCTGGCTGGGGCATTCTGGGAGATGCAGTCCAACACATCTGGAGCGCCCCAGGTTGAGGAAGGCTGCACTACTTGTTAAGCATTAGCAGCACGCTCCCTATATAATGTTCCCCCCACCAAAATTACACAACACCCTTCTGCACCCCTCCTGGGCTATCGGTGTCCATCTTCTTATGGGACATGGGACAGCTAGTCAGGATTGAAGACCAGCAGGACCTTAAAATGGCCAACCCAATATATTTTGCTGAAAACAAAAAGAGAGGGGGGGGAAGCAGAAACTAAAACCTCATTTTCATAACAGCCTCTTAACTGTTTGTTTCAAAGCACGTGGCCACACACTTTTTCTCAATCGCTCATCTGCAAAAGCTCTACTAAATCACACTTTGCAAATGACTTACAAATTGCTTCTAAATAGGGACTGTAAGGGAGACTCCACAACAAACATCAAGGGATTTTGCTCATTCATGGAATTTTACCAGGGGTTCCGGACGACGCCATCTTCCACGTGTAACTTTCCTGTGTTTTCCCATCATTTCTTCCATCCTTTTTCTTATCAGAAGGAATATGTTAGGGAGGAAAAGATGAGATTTGCTGCACAATTTATTTATTTATTTATTTATTTATTTAATTTATATACCGCCCCATAGCCGAAGCTCTCTGGGCGGTTTACAAAAGTTAAAAACAGTGAACATTAAAAAGTATACAAACTTTAAAACCATTAAAATATAAAAACAACAGTATAAAGCAACAGTTTCCATTTAAACAACAACAATTCTGGGGTCCATTAAAAAAAAACTTAGCATATGTTGTTAAATGCCTGGGAGAAGAGAAAAGTCTTGACCTGGTGCCGAAAAGATAACATTGTTGGCACCAGGCAAGCCTCATCAGGGAGAAAGTTCCATAATTGGGGGGCCACCATTGAAAAGGCCCTCTCCCTTGTTGCCATCCTCCGAGCTTCCCTTGGAGTAGGCACTCAGAGGAGGACTTTAGATGTTGAGCGCAGTGTACGGGTAGGTTCATGCTGGGAGAGGCGTTCCGTCAGGTATTGTGGTCCCAAGCCGTGTAAGGCTTTATAGGTTAAAACCAGCACCTTGAAATGACTTCTGATTTCTAGCACTGGGAGCCTTCCATCTGGAATCTTCCACACTGTCATGCCCCTCACTTTTTTTGTTCTACCACAGAAGGAGCAGCGTTCAGAACAACCCATGACCTTGGTAATGCTCAAATTCCTCAAACACTTTAGCATAAAAATCTCATGTTATGCTTCCAGAATGGCATGATTCTGTTCTATAAATCATGCAATCCCTCACATACTCTAGCAGCAATGTATGGAAGAGAAGCATTCCTATTTCGAGGAGCGGCCTAAAAGTGTCTTACCTTACTGGCCACATTGGATCAAACCTTGCCCAGATTTAAAGGCCATGAGGACAAGGAAGAATAACTATATTTCTATTTTGTGTGCAGAAATACTCTCCAAACCAATTCTAACGCCTGACAAAAACAGGACAGTAGAAAACGAGACTGTCATCTTGCAGTGTAAAACTTCCAGCAACCCCAAGGTCAACGTCTCCTGGTTCAAGGATGGTAAACCTGTCCCAGATACAGCAGAACTATCTGATATGAACCGAACCCTCACACTACTTAACATCACCAAAGATGATGCAGGAGACTATACATGTGTGGCCAGCAACCCTGTCTCCAGCGAATCAAGTAACCCAGCTAACATAGTTGTGGCATGTGAGTAATCCCAGGTTGACTACGCCTTTCCTCTTGCCTTTGCTGCAGATATGTGGCAGGGAGGGTGTGAGTGATTTCTAATGGGGATTCTCCCCCATTTCCCAAATGGGAGAGGCTGGGGTTCACACCTGCCTGGAGGCTGCAAACCCCCTGTTCCCTAACCCTTGATGTATAGAGGTCCACTTATGGTGGCACCTCAGTCGTAACTGAAAGACACTCCACAGATGTTCAAGGGTGCGCCCTCCTTTATTCATGAAATCATGCATTGTAAAACAGTTCCAGAACTACACCTCAGTGAATCCTATCTCAGATTAAGCCCTTTTCCTGACCCCAAGGTTATCAGTTCTTTTGCTGACTACCTAGAAACAGTGAACATAAGAGCCATGCTGGGATAGACCAAAGACCTATCTAGGTAAGTATTCTTTTCCCAATTTGGCCAATCAAATAGCCCAATGGAAAGCCCACTCCAGGCAGGCATGAGTTCAATAGCACTTGTGTTCCCCAACGACTGGTACTCAGAGGCATACAGCCTCTGATACTGAAGATCATATACCCTGCCCGCGAAGTGGCACATAGCAGCTGGGTGAAGCACGCCTCCCTCGTTTCCAGCCCTTCACCTTGATTCTACTTCATTTCCTTTGTAGATGGGCCTTATGATGTTCATCTGAATCAACCAGGAACCTTAACAGTGAACCTCGGTTCCAATTTGGATCTGCTGTGTATTGCGGACTCCTTCCCTCTGCATTTTCAGTGGTTTTTCAATAATACTGATCAGAAAGTGGCAAACGATACCTTCAGTGTTCCCTTGACAGCCTGGGAAGATCAAGGGAATTACACCTGCCAGGCTTACAACTCCGACACCAATCGCGCTGGTTCAGCCTCTGTCATTGTGAAGTTGACGGGTGAGTCTCCAGGACTGAGAACCCATCCCATGTTTGCCCCTGATTCCGCCAACATTCGGAGCGTCCCAGTCCCCCTTCGATCTGGTTACGCAGGGAAGGGGCCAAGTGGAGACAAGCTGTATATGTGGAGGGTGTGAGTGACTTTCTGTGTGGAGCATAGGATTGGATTCAGGCTAAGTTAGTTGCACGGAGGTGCCATTGAAAAGAACAGTACAACTTAATAATAACAATGCCCATTGATTTGAATAGAGCTATGTGCAATTAAGACTCTGGATCCAACCCGCTGATTTGTTTAGAGTGCTTTTTGGTGGTCTTACTCCTCTATGCCCCACCTTTCTCGGCAAAATGGGTATTCGAGGCTTAAAATGTCATCGAATAAAATATAACAAAATAAGATGTGATCTAATCAAACAATGAATGACTTTAAGTAAGTTAAACTATAACTATAACCTGATACACAGGAAAGTAATAGGTTTCTCCAGCCTTGTATTTAAGCACTTACCTGAATGCCACAGATGACAATGCATTTCATGCAGATCAGTGAGCAAGCTGGCGAAGGAGATCTGGGACGCGCTGTCTTTCCTCCATGCCCAGCATTGAAACCAAGCAGGCCGCCAGAGGAGGGAATCCCCCTCTTCCACGCCTGGCACAGACAAGCAGCGGGCTTCTGGAAGAGGGATGAAGCTTTTCGCCCCTCTTCTGCCATCCTCCAGCAGCCCCAGTCCAAAAGATTTTGCAGGCTAATTTGTGAGCTTATTTTCAAGGCCGCTTTTCCCCATCATGGCATCTTTCTACTAAGCAAAAGTTTCACTTGCTAAATCTCTGCATGTCAGAATACAATTAAAAGTAGAGGAGCAGGATTTTTTTTTTGTTTTGATTTGTTTTTAAGGCAAAACCTAAACTTGTATTCTGCCCTTGTTCCTGAATGCTGGAAGCTTCGTGAAAACTTTTATGGTGTCGGTTTTCACGCACTTGTGTGCATGTGTGTGTATGTTACTTTTTTAAAAGAGCTGGTGGCACTGAAGAGGACTATGATATACTTCTGTGAACATTGTTTTTTAAAGCTGTACAAGTTGAATAGGACCATAGGGGTATAGCAAGTGCAAATCATGGCCTGCCGTGGGTTCACACCCTTATGCTGCGTCTTCCAGGTTGCCAGATTGCAACTTGGAGATTCTCATTGTACCTTTTTAGAATCTGCCACTCAATCAGGAGACCAGGCAGCTGTGGTTTCTTCTACCTGTCTCACACACCTCCAGTGTATTCATCCCCCTTTCCTTCACTAGCTGTAGTGAGATGGAATCCAGAGGTGCCGTGGAGGAGGAGGAGGAGGAGGAGGAGGAGGGCAGACTAAATGGAGGAACCAGATACGAGGAGCTGTGGTTCTGTTCTAAATCTGGGGTGGATTTAAAATAGCAATTTTGAAACTCTGTAGCCCTATAAGTCCAAACCAGCCACCCACAGAGGAAGAGACCCTGCCCCCGTCTATACGACAACGGGATTGCTCCGCATTGAATATAAACCCAAATTTTCATAGATTCTAATCTATGCAAAGAGCGTCACATTGCAGCATCAACAGCGATTTATCTCCTGATTTTTTTGTAGTGCAGTTATTAATGTGCATATGCGCACATACGAGGCTGTGGATTATAGATGAGCCAAGCTATAAATTTTATCTGCGGAGTTCCGCAGATTCATAGAAGAGGAAAACTATGTGGGGAAAAGAATGAGGCAGCAGAGAAAGATGCAAGAGGGAGGCTGAACAGGTCTCCTCTCTCTTGCTGACCATTCCCCCCTCTTTGCTTACATTTTAAAAGCTCCATCTTAATTCAACATTAAAACGGCAGGAAGGAACGAGGCAGCCAGAGGACGTGATAGGTGGGAAGGTGGGAAATCAGCCAATCACTTTGTCCTGCTCTCAAAGTTACACCCACATGTCAAAATGCGATTTAAGTCCCCCAAGGACACATAATTATGATGTGGTGCAAACTCGGACATTGATCCAAAAGTCGCGGTAAATCGCAAATGCGAATATGTGCGTTATCGCGTTAAAAACCCAGCGCTGCAGCGAGTGAACGGCTGCGTCATGTGCCTTGAAACATGAATCTGCGTATTTACGTCAGGGTAAAGAAGTCGTATAGACATCCCCCCTCTTGCCTCTTCACCAAGGACACTGGATTTGGGTTAGACAAATCTGTCAGTTTTGCTTTCTCCTCCATTTGAATTTCTAAAATCTCAAGTTCTTTCTCTCCCAAATATGAAGAACTTTGTGATTTTTTGGTAAACTCTTATACAAATCAAACTGGAATGAAATTCTCACCCATCTACACCAGCCAAATTCAAGAGGTACAGCTATTCCCATCTTCATGGCAACGTATTGAGAATCGCTTTCGGCTTTTCTCTGCTTTTTCCTGAAATCGCCTTTGGTCTGTCAATTGCACTATAAGCGGAAAAAGTGGACTATGCCCACTATGGCCAAACCAACAGCTTTCACAGGTCTCACTGTGCTAGCATGCCGTTGGCCATGCTAGCTGGGAATTATGGGAATTGCAGTCCATCACATCCGGAGAGCACCATGTTGAAGAAGGCTGCTGTAATACATTTGAGTGAGATTTTATTTTGAGTGTATTTTGTAAGCCGCTTTGCAAGCTTCTCAGTGCTGTAAAGCAGGACATAAGTATTCTAAATAAATAATCACATCCCCTTAATGGAGGCCGCACATGTCCCAACTTCTGCCTTGCCTCATTTTGCTTAGGAGGACAAGTTCAGGAGAGTGGCACAGGCAGTCACATAAGGCGTGGGTTGATTTTAAGGCTGATCAATTAACTTGTTTGTGGCATGTCAGCAACAAGCGTGCCTCCAATTTCAATTGAGGAAAAAGTATGCTTGATGTTCTGGATGTTTGGGGAACTTTTTATTTATTTTATTTATTATTGCATTTATATCCCACCTTTTTTCCTCCAAGGAACCCAAGGCAGCATACATAATCCTCTTCATCCTCTCCATTTTATCCTCATAACAACAACCCTGTGAAGTAGGTTGGGCTGAGAGTCTGTGACTGGCCCAAAGTCATCCAGTGGGATTCCATGGCCGAGTGGGGACTAGAACCCAGATCTCCCAACTCCCAGTCCAACACTTTAGCCACTACACCATGCTGGCTGATCTTAAAGGTACAGGGTCTGCAACTTGGCTGTCATTGTTGCTGTGTTGTCTTACACAGCACCATCAATGTATCTGGCATGACATTTTAAAATCTAGAATGGCAACCAGCCCCCTGGTTACATAAACACAGTCATTAAGATGGAGTAGAAATAGAATCCCTTCTTCTCCCATAAGTATGTGTCAGAAGGATCTCCGGGAGTATGATAGAACACCCTCTTCTCATGTTACTCCTCTATCTGCATACAAATGCACACCCAGAACCCCAGAACTTATAGGAAAAACCCAGAGCTCATTCACGCACCAGAGTTGTCCCTTTTGGAAACTCGGCAACGCTTGTCTGGAGAGCAGCTGGAGGGTGACCCAAGGCTTATGTAATTGCATTGACGGCATAGAAAGAACCTTTGCTGGAAAGGTCACAGAGTGTTTGAGTCACAGATAAGGGGAAGCTAATCCACACTGGCTGGGTTCACACAACATGCTAAACCACCCAGTGTGGGTTGTTGTTGAACCATGGTTTATCGTGTTGTCTGAACAAAGTGGGCTCTCCACAGGGCTGCTCGGTAACCATGTATTGTGGCTTGTTACCCACCCTGAATAACCCAACAACAAGCCATGGGTTGTCAAGGTAGCTTGTTCGAGAAAAATAAACCACACGGCATGGTTAATAAGCCATCCTATGGAAAATGCAATGCATTCAGACAACAAGTTAACTCACCCTGAGGAAAAAAATCATGGTGGGTTAGCATATTGGGTGAACCCAGCCAATGTGATCTTACATAGGTGTTCTTCATGTCAAAATAAGATTGTTTCAGTCCCCAGAAATCTGAGCACATGGTAATAAATTTGTCAAGGTTCATTTTCCATCAATAACAGAGGGACAATTGAGCAAGACATTATTATTATTATTATTATTATTATTATTATTATTATTATTATTATCATTATTTATTTAATTTCTTTCAAAAATGAGAAGAGTTGGGGGCTGAAATCTTACACCCCTAGGTCAGGAAACTCTTTCCTGTAACCCCAGGTAATGTGATGCCAACGTGTCATTTCTGGTGAGTATTCAGTGAAAAGGTCAGGAAAAGGCACTCTGCACATATTCAAGGACATATTGTTCTTTGACATGCTTGAGAGCACTGAAAACCGGTTCCAGGATTAAGCCCTTGTGAGCCCCCATTCTAGTTATGTCCAGAACTTGAGGGAAATAGGGATTTGAAGCGAGACTTAAGAAACCTTGTTGCAACAAAAACCAGAGACAAATTTGGGATAAAGTTGGTGTTTTTTGTTTGTTCGTTCATTATTTCTTTTTTACTGTTCCTGCTCCTCTGCCTTTAACAGTAGCCAGCCATGTAGAAATTAAACAGGCGAAGTTTTTCTTCACATTTATTTCCATGCCAGAAAAAAAAAACCACTAGCTAAATTGCTCTGTTTGTCAGACTGCTGTTAAAAGCCATGGGGGGGGGGGCAGAAATGGCACAGCCAGGGAGAAAAGGTCATCTTGTCTTGGAAGTTGAGAAGCGATGGCTTCATTGCTAGGTGTCTTGTGTTTGTGTGATCAAATGGTTAGTGGAAACCATCAGAGCCAGTGTCAAAGACAGATGTGGTTGTGCGCCTGCCAAGAACCCACAGCCCAGTAGGGACCCGATGGCAAGCGCCCCCTGGAGTTTCTCTTCTTCTTCCCCCTTGCAAGCTGCTTGTTCACAATGTGATGGTGAGCAGGTAGTACGGGAGATGCTGCAGCCGACTTGCTCACTGGCTCTCTGACTGCCTAGCAATGATGAGAAACAGGATGAGGAGCAATGTCATCTGGTGACAATGGTGGTAAGAAGGTAGATTCACTGAGGGAGGGAGCCCATTGAGGGTGTGTGGCCCAAGGGCCCTCAGAAACCTGGGGGGAATTCCACACGTCGTACTGAGAGGGCTTCTATGCGCCCCCAGTGCGCCCCCCAAAGCGATCGTGTAGCTTGCCTTTCGAAGAGACGAGGAAGAGGCGTCCTTGCCACCACCGCCGCCGCCGCTACCCACCTACCTCCTCGCCGGCCGGGTCGGAGAGCTGCTCTCCGACCCAGCCGGCGAGGAGGTAGGTGGGTGGCAGCGGCAAGGACGCCTCTTCCTCGTCTCTTCGAAAGGCAAGCTACACGATCTCTTTGGGGGCGCACTGGGGGGCGCATAGAAGCGCCCTCAGTACGACGTGTGGAATCCCCCCTGGAGCTGGCACTGAAAGCCATGGTGGCAACTTGCTTTTCAAATCTCACAGGTATTCTCTTTCCCCTCTTCCAGAAAATACACCAGGAACGAATAATGGTCTCTCTGGTGGAGCCATTGCTGGGATTGTCATAGGCTGTGTGGCCGGAGTAGTGCTCATTTCAGGTCTAGTGTATTTCCTGTGTGCCAAGACTTCCTTGGGGTAAGTATCCCACTCTGGTCTCCTAAGATTGCCCCTCCCATCTCCCCTGCTTCTCCAGGACCTTCCTGCTCGGTTTACCTGGTTTGATGTATCTCTTTGCTCACTCGCAGGGTTTGATGCTGCCTCATTGGTGTGGGTTACTTTCCTGCCTCTCCATCCTGGGTTGCTTCCACCTGTCACTTGGAAGCAATGAGCGTCCTACAGTTTATGGCTCCCCACTACCCAAGCACAAAAGCATTAACTAGGGGTTCCCAGGTGCAAGGTGCAGCAAAAGAAAGTTCTGCTGCCATTGTAATGCGTTGTTGGGAGAAGTTGCAACAGCTAAAGTTCCCCTCTTTGATATAAGTTTCAAAGGCACAGGAGGCCTGTCCTCCATTGAAACTGATAACTCTAAAATGTACCTACAGAGAGAGAGATGGGGGGAGGGGTGTGATGACTAGACCAAGGGCTCATCTAAACCAAGCAGATATTCCACTATGACGGTGGTATGAAAGCGGTATATAAAAGGCAGGAGTCACACTGCTGCTTTATAGTGGTATTGAAGTGCACTGACAACTGTTGGGGCCCATTGACACCTACCATGTACCGCTTTCATACCGCTATATCCTGCTTGGTGTGGCTCCTGCCTTTTATATACCACTTTCATACCACTTTCATAGTGGAATATCCTGCTTGGTGTAGACGAGACCCAAGTTTGATTGGGTAGACCCTTTAAAAAAAATGTCAAAATGTTAAGGCAACAATTCTAAGTACTCTCTTGCCAAATTCACACTTTGATATTTAATCTTTCTAAAACCCTCGCATTCAAATACAAATCCAAATTGTTGGAAACAGCCTAAAGGGGGTGAGGGAATTGAGCAAATATCAGTTCTAATTAGGACTGAGGTGATAATCACCAAAGTAGAAATTACACTGATTTTTGGTGACTGACATTCTTTTGTGCTCTCCGCTGCTACCACCACCACCACCACACAGACACACACACACACACACACAAACAAACGTAATACCTCAGAACAATGCTGCCTTGAAGGCATTCTCAGGGAAAGAAAATGCCCCAAGACCACTAACGTAGCTTCCGCTACCACTTGCAGCAAAATTATTATTTTAAAAAATTCAAGGAGTTGCCTGCATCCATTGCTAATAATCCCACCATTACCACTGAATATGGTGGCAATTCTACACCCCATCCTCACATGTGTGTGTGAGGGGGGGGGTAGCTTTCAAATTGTGGCTGTGGAACTCAGAGCCCAGAGGTTGTGGGCTCTCCCACACTAGAGGCCTTCAAGAGGCAGCTGGACAACCATCTGTCAGAGATGCTTTAGGGTGGATTCCTGCATTGAGCAGGGGGTTGGACTTGATGGCCTTATAGGCCCTGTCCAACTCTACTATTCTATGATTCTATGTCTCCCGATAAAGCCACAACCTTCTCAGAAAGATTGTTGCACAGGTATTGATTCCCCCCCGCCCCCCGCTTCAATATACAGCCACGCTGGATGTATTTGTAGGCCTACTCTCAGTTCACACAGGGAAACAGTGAGGCTAAAAATCTGCTCCGTGTCAGTTAGGAACAGCAGCCAGATCTAAACCTCTTTCATATTGATAGAGTCCCATCATGGTGACGCTATATCCTTCTTGCACATTTATACTGCTAGCACACACAGTGACATCTGTTGAGGTATTTTGGTTAATACGGAATAAAAAGCAGGAAATAACAGTAGAAGAGCAGTATACGGAATGCATCATGTGCCCCAAAAGTTGTCAGTGCACTCTTAACACCGATAAAAAGCGCTAGTGTAGATCAAGCTTGAGTGAGCCTTAACATATATCCCAGAATTCTCTGCAAAGCAATGAGAGTTTGGTTTGGCTTGGGGGTTTTTTTGCTGGCCTGCAAGAGTTCCATCATTTCGAAAGCTTAAAAAACATGGGGGTAGTTAATGGCAAGATATAGAGAGGAAGGAAGGAAGGAAAGAAGATGTATACATTATTTTGGATGATTATTCACGATCAGTGGCATAAGACGAGAAATAACAAGGGGCTCTGTTGCGGGAGGGACCCCTGCTTGTTATAAGATCACACAGTGTCTACTGTTTACCTAGGAGGACGGAGCAACACGTATCCAATGGAAACATACCCTCTGCACCCGGCCACAGTAAGTATCAGCCCTATGGGCTGGGCCGAGGCCTGTGTGATGCATGCCGTGTGCTCTGTGCTCATCCCACCACCACCA
Source organism: Elgaria multicarinata webbii (assembly GCF_023053635.1). Taxonomy (NCBI): domain Eukaryota; kingdom Metazoa; phylum Chordata; class Lepidosauria; order Squamata; family Anguidae; genus Elgaria; species Elgaria multicarinata. Next base: position 28,518,037 of record NC_086183.1, on the reverse strand, counting down.
CCAAGCTGCCCCATGGTTTACGGGCAGCCTGTCCAAGTCACCTATGCTGAAGCTGAGAAGAAGATAGACAGTCTTCCCATGCAATGACTGGGCCAAAGCAAGGGGAGGCAGACGACTTCATCCCCAACTCAGATGCATCATGGGAAACTCCTGCTAGATGTCTTTGTTTAGGGGCGGGGAAAGGACTTCACAGCAGCTCCAGATCCCATTTCTAAGTGCCTGGCTGAGGATCTCTTCCCTGACCCTGCTACTTGTGATCTCAATTCCTGGGGGAAAGGAAGCTACTGTTTTCTGTGGAGTGCTGGTGTTTTCCTCTCCCCTGTCATTCTTTCTGCCCCCACACCCTGCATCATCTTCTGGGATCCGTGCTGCAGCGGCTCTAGAACTGCCTGGTGGTGGGGGAAAAGTTGGAAGTTCACACGAGGGGTTTGAGGGAAGTGGTGGGGCTGGGCCTCTTCAGGAAATGGCTACATCTGTCCTCCGCCGCTGCCATAATTTCCCTGGAATCAGATCTGCAGTTCTGTACCTGCCTCTTCGTCACACTTCACTTTGAGCTTCACTTTGAAGCAAGGGATGGAAGTGAAGAATTGAGGGCTGAGGGTGGAAGCAGGTGACTCCTGCACTCAACCCCTCACTGGCCTTGGATTGCTCAGGACCCAGCACAGGTAGGAAAGTGAGGCAGGTGGGGTTGAAGCAAGGAGGGAGGGGATGAGATGGGGAAAGGGCTGGAATGAGGAGGGAAGAGCCCTCCTACTCACAGTCCCTGCCTCACTTGTCAAACTGAGAGACTGTTTACCTTACTCTTATTATTATTATTATTATTATTATTATTATTATTATTATTATTATTATTTCATTTTATACTGCCCAATAGCCGAGACTCTCTGTGCAGTTCACAATTATAAGGTAGTGTGGCCAAATCCAGACCCTGGGAAAGCTCCCAGGCCTTTAAGAGATGTGTAGAGGGAGAAGGTTGGGCCATTTTTTTCTGTATCACTGTGCTTTAGTTGGTGATAAAAATTGCACACACGTGGTGGAGCTTTCCTGTCCGTGCAGCACGTAAAGGTCTCTGGGTCCTTTGGAGATCGGGAGAATCCTGATGTTAAGGGGAAAATACTGGCAGGGTGTTTCCTGTGCACCACGTTGGCTTACAAATCCCAGCTCCTTCTGCTCACCCCTGCCTGCTTTCACTAAGCTAGTGAGAGTCTCTATTCAACACCCGTGCTTGTCTCAGCCCTTTGGCTGGGAGCAGAAATTGTGGGTTTTCAGTGCTTCTGGTGGGCTTGGGTTCAGTCTCTGCTGTGCATTCGAGTTCTCTGATCCTGTTTCTCTGTCCTGTCTCTGTCATTTCAGACCAGGGAGTCACTGACACCAAGCCCAGATCGGTAAGGATGGAAACTTTACAATCCCAAAGTGTATCCGGACTCTGGAGTTACGTTCCGAACTCTAGAAAGGGGAATGGAGTCAGGTTGAAGCACAGGAGGCTAGAGGCTGCCAGGGTCTGCTAGAGACCATTCCCAGTCTTGAGTAGGGAGCCCCTTGGGAGTTGCCCAACTACTTTACTGACTTGTTCCTGCGTCGCTTAAGGGCTAAACTTCATGTTACATTAAATACATAGCCTGCAGCTGATCCTCATCATTTGTTTAACTTTGTGTAAGTGCACAGAGGCCTGATCCAGATTGAAGAACCACCGTGCACACATAGGGGAAGTTGAACCTTCCCACCAAACCACTTTCTCCCCCAACCTCCCAAAATGTCCTCCCCACACATCACAGGGACTTTTTAAAAAAAAGAGGGGGAGGGGAAAACCTCTCTATTGGTGCCAAATTGAGTTTTTTTCCTTTCTCTCTCTCTCTCTCTTTTTAGTCCCCCAGTGGAGGAGAGAGTAGTGGGGGCTTGGAGGGGAAAGTAGTTAACATAGCATGAAGTTTAGCCTTAAACAGCAGGTTGATCTGCAGAACTTAGCAAGGGGTGATGCATATCTCCATGCTACGAAAAGCTTCCCTTGCTGTTTTCTGCAGAAGAAGGGTGCTTCCGGACGGACGTGGCTTTTCTTGTGCAATCACCCTGCCTCATTCAGAGAATTTTTTGCGTGGGTCCAGACAACGTTGTCTTCCATGTGTTTTCCCCTGCTTCTTCCAGCTTTAATCATCACACACACACACACACACACACTCAGGAGGAAAAGACAGGATAACTGCACAATGTCCTTTGACTGGTAGCATTAAGAGCCCTCCCTTTGGAAGTACCCACAGATACAAGCCAGCCACCCTGCACCCTCTCTAGCTCTTTTATTTTATTTTTATTTCTGGTCACTTGGTATCCCTAAGTCTATTGGATCGTAATGATCTCAGAGCTGCAGAGGTGAGTAAAGTATAGTTCCCCTACAGACAATCAAAGTATCCCAGGGGCAGCTTTCTTACTCCAGGGTAAGTTGGGTAAGTTGGCCATATGCATAGTCTGTCATCATCAAGTTATAAGGAGAATTTTACTATGCACCAAGTGCAGATGTTGGGTAAAATCGTAATTGGTAACCATCCCTTGGGAATTAAATCTGTAAGTGTGAGGAAAGGTTGCTATGAGATACATGAGTTTTCCCTTGGGCCCGCTGTTTTTTTCTTTGTCTCCTGAAATGCAGCAAGGGTTGGCACCTTTTTCTTTTGGGCCTGCTCCTGTGCCTTTAATCGGGCCGGGAGCCAGAAATGTTGTCGTAATCAGGGGGCGAAGGTTAGCCCAACAGAAGGGGAAGGTTAAAGACCAAAGTAAAACAGCCAGAGACAAAATATAGAGAGCCTAGTTATCTTTTAAGTCATTTCATATTAATAGAACCTTTAATCTTTTTATCGGATGTAAGAAGAAATGCCAGACACTTGCCAGTTATCCCAGAGCCTTTAGCCCTCATTGCCTGGATCACTGGAAGGGAAAAAACAGGTGGGGATGCTTACTGAGCAACAAATACATTGCTCGAACACTGAATTGCGTGCATTTTGCATGCATCTCCTTACATCTGCATAAGTAAAAGTCCTAAGATGTTCATTTTTGTGGTGCTGTTGCTGTTTTTCTCTTTTAATGAAACCTGGACATTCAAGGAAGGGGCTTCCAATATCCCTGAAAGGGCAGGTGCTCCACAGGCCCTCCTGTGGCTAGGGCCCTGCCTCTAAACTTCCTGTGCTCCTGCCAATCCTTACTTTTGCTCTCTTGCAGGGTGAAGAGGACATACAATATTCAACACTAGCTTTCAAGGCCAACAACCCTCCTCAGCCAGCCCCAGGGCCCACCCATCCCTTGGAAGGCAATATAATTTACTCGGAAATCAGAAAGAAATGATCGATAAATCCCCCCTATGGATTCTGGAGCGCATGACCCCCTACGCCTCATCTCTGCTTCCCTTGTCTGGATTCCTGTGAGGCAGGCACATTGGGCGGGGGGGGGGGAGAAACCCCTGCTGCCTCTTCCGAAGAGAAGGGAGAAAACCCCTTCTTCGCACAATCGGATCTCCTCTCAGATTCCACCCAACCCCTGTAAGAGGAAAACAAATAACAAACGTTTCTTTCCATGCTCTGTCGCTCAGTATAACAAACGGGTTAGCAACAGAACCCAGTGATCGGGGGCCGGCCTTCAGTTCACCCGGCTGTGACTTGCGTTTGTGCCAAGGGAGACCGTTTCATCCTCAGAACTGGGTGGGGGAACGCTACCGACAGTCTGTCTTTCTTCCTTTCTTTCTTTCCTTCCTCCCCGCCCCCTCACTCTTGTTGCAATCCTCCTGGTTTGGGGTTTGGTGTCACCAGATAGCTGTGGTTCCTACCCCCTCAGGCCTTCCCCGGGCTATCGCAAGCCCCCACTTGGGGAAACTGAATTCCTGCCACCAGGGAGAATGCAAAGAAAGCACTTCACCCTGTGGAAGAGCGTATGGTCATGCCTTCTGTGTTCGCAAAGGCCTGAACACCAACTGACTTTCACCCTCCTGTCTGGCTTCTGGCTTCAGCTGTACAGAAGGCTTATTTGGAGCCTGGATGTCTGGAGTTCTTGCGTGCCCTTTCCGGCTCAGCTGCCCTTTTTGCATCAATGGATTTGCCCAGTGGGTTTGCAGGTGGGCTCCATCGCTCAGGGTTTGTGTGTGTGTGTGTGTGTGTGTGATTTGTGGCAGCAAAGAGCCACCCAAACGATTGTCCCTTCTGCTCGCTAAGACATTATTCCCCACTTTCTCCAGATTAGCAGACACAATCCAGTCCACAGCCAGACTAAGGAAGCAAACAGGAGCAACGCAGAGCAGATGGAGTTGGATGCAAGAGAGGCTGCAGGAGATGGTAGCATGGAGGGGGTGTTTTATAGGTTATTCTCCCAGGTTTTCTAGCTAAGCGGTGTCCAGTGGTTGGAAAGAGAAGAGAGCATGGCCAAACAGAGAACTATGGCTACAGGGTTCCAATTCCACCAGCTCTGGGAGGAAGAGAATGGTTGTTGTCATCTTGTCCCATTGGAAGCCACAGAGCTGGTAGACAGAGTGCCCACATGAAAAAGCTCAGCTGGGATGCTCACTGAGCAGTCTCGGCCAAGCCGCTGTCCCTCAAAGTAACCTCCCGCCTTTGCAGGGTTGCTGTGAGGCCTCACTGAGATATTGCCTTGAGACTGGGGGGGTGGCGGGGGAGAGGTGCGATTAAACTAAATTAATTGCAGGTGTAGAATCAGGGTACATGTTGGAGTCAGAATTCTAGATTCACTTACTCCCACGCTGCAGAAGAATGCTTCAGCCCGTCGGACGGAATGACTGTTTTGCAAACTGCAATGAAGTGTGGAGAAGGAGAGTGTTTGCCGATAAGTGTTTTGCATTGGAAATCAGGAATGGCTCTGCAGCCAGCCAGTTTCGACCGAATGGGGCAAATTTGCCAAACCCAGTTGTTCGTGTGACCTCCAAATCTAGAGCTTGTGAGATCTCTGGTTGGGGGGGGGGTGATGTTTCTCATGGCCACGGCTCACTTTTGTAGAAGCACGCTTGGTCATTTCGCGGTCCCCAGCTCTGTCCAAGCTTTCTCATCTTTGACAGAGAGTCGGTGTTGCCTCCGTGGCGTGATAGCATCTCGTACATTCTGGGCCTTGCTAATCGACGGGTGTGGCTGGAAGACGGCATGTATTCACGCTAAGCTTCGGAACAGAAGGACAATGGAACAGTGTTTGCAACAAGCGTCGCACTCATGGCCGCAGCACCAAAGTTTAACCCCTTCAGCTTCCTCCCACTTGAAAGAGGCCTGTCGATCTAAAGAAACCCGGCTGGCCGGTTGGCCGTGTGATTTCGAAGGGGGAAAGCACAAGATGAGAAATGAGACACAAGCTGTGGTGACTGTGAAAATTGGGGCTGTTTCTTCGGTGTTCGTATAATGAGCCTCTTTGTTTTTAATTAAAAAAAATGAGAATGGAAAAGTCTGTTGGGAGCGTTCTTGACGGTGGGCAGGGAATAGGGCGGCTGATGGCCTGGCCAACAGCAACATGCGAGCCGGTTCCTGGGTGGCTCACCAGTCATGCAGGCTGGATTGGGTTGGAAGGAATGTTGCCCAAAAAGCAGTGCGGAGAAGACAACCAAGTACAGCCAGCCAACTGGCCCAACTGGTGACCCACCAAGAAGGTGTTTCACTTGCCTTTATGTGTTAACCTGGGACTGCAAAAATGTTGGAAGGGGGAAAGAGAAAAACATGGCAGTATCATGCCACCTTGCAGGTCACCGTGCATGATTGCTGGACTGTACAGGGTGGCCATGTGCCCTCTTTTACAGAGGTCAGTCCTCTCTTTGAAGGGCTGTCCAGTCTAGAGATAACCATCCAGAGAAAGAGCCAGGCCTTGAAGAAGCCCATCAATAGCACCTGGTCAAATAATTTATCAAGACACACAAATTGAGCAAGGTCATGGTCGTCCCTGCTACGGTGAGATGGACTGTATTTCTATTTATAATAATTTCTAAATTTGCATATATTAGCATATGGAACTTTTCTACGAATTTGTGTTATCTTTTTTGGCACTTCACAACTGCCTACCTATATGGTGTACGGTGGCGTATGGCGTACAGTCCTGGTGTACAGTGGTGTTCCGCTTGACCAAGTACCCACGCCTGGCTTTCTTCCTGACTTCCTGTTCTCTTACACAGATGTCTACTCTTCCTATAGATACTCTTCCATAGTGCTCTGAATGGTCCTCCATGCAGGAGAATGCAGAAGCATCAGGTGCTCCACAGAGCATTCGCTCGGCCTCTGCATTTTCTGTGGATTTGCATCTTATAGAATTTGCACAAAAAGCAGAAACTCAACTTTTCCTGTTGTTGCAGCTGCATGCCGGTAAAGGCTCTTGTTAAATTTCTACCTGCCATCCACCGTTTTGATTGGTGAGGGGTGGAAGAGAAAGACCTCATTTGTGGGGGGAGGGGGTTGTGCAGTCAGCCTGATCCTAGGTCCCCATGGTGATGTCCCAGCAACACACAGATCCTGCTCTTCTAGCTTTATTTTATTTATTTAATTAATTAATTACATTTATATACCGCCCCACAGCCGAAGCTCTCTGGGCGGTTTACAACAATTAAAAATAGTAAACATTAAAAGTATACAAAAATTTAAAAAACACAAAAACAGTATAAAAACAACAGTATCCATTTAAAAACAACAATTCTGGGGTCCATTAAAAACAAACTTAACGTTGTTAAATGCTGTTAAAATGCCTGGGAGAAGAGAAAAGTCTTGACCTGGCACCGAAAAGATAATAACGTTGGCGCCAGGCAAGCCTCATCGGGAAGATCGTTCCACAGTCGGGGAGCAACCACTGAGAAGGCCCTCTCCCTTGTTGCCATCCTCCGTGCTTCCCTCGGAGTAGACACTCGGAGGAGGACCTTAGATGTTGAGCGCAGTGTATGGGTAGGTTCATGTCGGGAGAGGCGTTCCATCAGGTATTGTGGTCCCAAGCCATGTAAGGCTTTATAGGTTAAAACCAGCACCTTGAATTGGGCTCGGAAACATATAGGCAGCCAATGCAAGCGGGCCAGAATCGGGGTTATATGCTCAAACTTCCCTGTTCCAGCTATCAATCTGGCCGCCGCATTTTGCACAAGCTGCAGCTTCCGGACCGTCTTCAAAGGCTGCCCCATGTAGAGGGCATTGCAGTAATCTAATTTGGAAGTTACCAAAGTATGGACAACTGAAGCTAGGTTATCCCTGTCCAGGGATACTCATGCCAATAATCCCTTTGCCCCCATTTCTTTACTGTGTGTACGGCTGCTTTCCCATTACGGGGACCTGTTCCTGTGTCTGTCAAAACCGCCCGCTGTGCAGAAAAGCTTCACTTGGTGAATTTCTGTATTTCAGGCTGATCTTAAAGGCACAGAAGCAAGGCCTGCGTAGTTGTTGTGGTTTTTAAAAAGGCAGTGATCCTGACCGTGAGGGTTAAACCAGTTCAAAACCAGTTCTGGTTTACAGTGTAAACATGTACCATGCAACATTTCCCAGATGGAAAAGAGGAGCGTGCACAGGAGGCTCTTAGCCTCATGCCAAGAGTCTCGTGAGCAGCACCATTGTTGAAGGGCCTTCACCTCCGTGCTGGATTTATTCTGCAACAGCCTGTCCTCTGTTCGTTTTAAAGATTGTTCCATTAGTTAAAGATACACTCATAGGATCATTATGTTTTCCGATTTGTCAGCAGCAGTTCAAAATATACCTCAGCAACTGCAGCCTCTGAGTCATTGGACTGTGGTGCTTTATTGTTCTGTGAACATGCATTTACCTACAAGCGCATTAAGGGCCAAGATGCTCCAGTCCCCTTCCGCCCCAAAGCGTCACTCAAAATCCTGGGAGAGAGGTGTCATGTCTAAGCCTACTGCCCCTGTTTTGGGAGATGTTTCAGGTAGTCAATCAGAATCAGATTCGGAACTAGAAGACGCAGCGCCAGACACCAGCCAGCCTGTACCAGGGGGTGGGGGGGTGGGGAAGAAGCTCTCACGAGTGATTCCCCAGCTGGAAGTCAGCCCTCTCCAGAGCTTATCTCCTCAAGGCGAAATCCTACACACTCGGTGGGAAGTGAGGTTTCTTCCGGAGGTGAGTGTCCCGACAAGCTAGCTGATGCTAGGGTCCGCCAGAAGCTCAAACGCACGGCGCGGAAGGAAGGTGTGAGAAAGTCGGTTTGATTATGCCAGAACCTGCCTCCGCACCAGGCTCTCTGAAGTGAACCGCCCAGAGAGTTTGTGAACCGCCCAGAGAGCTTCGGCTATTGGGCGGTATAGAAAATAAATAAATAAATAAAATACGGGCATTTGGGGAAAGGCTTCCTATTCTTCTTGAGCGGACAATTGTCTTGCTTAGTTTGCATAGTTTTGCCTAGGGGGACGTTTCCAAGAGGTTAGACACTCTTCAGGTAGAAGAGATGTTTGTTTGCTTAATAAAAGCTTTGTGGGTTACTTCGCAAGCCTCGTCATTTGCCTCCCATCGAAAGCAGGAGTTTTCTGAGAAACACGACAACAGGAGAGGGCACTTGCTTCCTTACCTTCTCTGTTGCCCCCCCCTTTAACTATTGTTTTGAAATGACTATATATTATTTGTCTAAAATGGGGAGAGTCCCAATATAATTTGAACATTGCACTCAAGAAGTTTAATTTCTAGGAACCCAATCATTGAAGTATGACTGTGCTAGTGAGCTGTACTTTGCCAAGAGGCAAAAAAGATAGACAAGGGTTTACCAAGAACCATGAGCTGAAAATAGGATCTGTCCTTGTTAAATAGGCACAATTAGGAATATAGGAAGCAACTTCATTGTTTTTTCTAACTCGGGGCGGGGGGAGGCAACCTGTAGCTCTCCAGATGTTGGACTGTATGAAAGCAAAGCCCTATGAGGTGAGACTGAAAGAACTGGGATGTTTAGCCTTGAGAAGACTGAGGAGAGACATGCCAGCACTCATCAAGGTTGTCACACAGAGGGCAAGGATCTCTTCTCGATCATCGCAGAGTGCAGGACACGGAATAATGGGCACAAGTTACAGGAAGCCAGATTCCAGCTGGACATCAGGAAAAACGTCCTGACTGTTAGAGCAGTATGACAATGGAACCAATTGCCTATGGAGGTCACGGGCTCTCCCACACTAGAGGCCTTCAAGAGGCAGCTGGACAACCATCTGTCAGGGATGCTTTAGGGTGGATTCCTGCATTGAGCAGGGGTTAGACTCAATGGCGTTATAGGCCCCTTCCAATTCTACTGTTCTATGATCATCCATCACCATTAGTTATACTGGCTGGGGATGATGAGACTTGCACTTCACACAGGTTACCCAACCCTGCTCTATCTCAATATTGGTTCTTGGTTTTCATTTTATTAATTCACTTAATATTGTTGACACTGATTGGCAGCAGCACTCCAGGGCTTCAGACGGAATTGAACCTGCAACTTTTGTCATGCAAACCATGTCCTCCACCACCAAGCTCCAAGTATTGTATGTGTCCTGAAAGCCAGCAGCAATTCTTAATAGACTGAGCACTGAGGCTGCACTTGCTGTGAGCAGGAAGTTTCCCGTTATTTACACCTGGGCTTTGACTCTCCCTTTCTTGGAGCTGTGCTGTACCTAATGGGTAATGGGTCTTAAAGCTCTTGAGGATTTCTTCCCATAAAAACAGTTCCTGGACTGCAGAAACTCTTGAGGGAACTCAGGTAAAGGCAACCCAGTCCCCTGGGCCTAGGCCAGGAAGAAGCCTGCCTCTACATTAGCTGTACTCCTCAGCCTCATTTGCTTGATCAGCAACCAGATCTGATAGATGCAAAGCTTCAGGGCACACATGAATCCTCCTAGCCTGCATGATTATCTTTATAATATACACAGCAGGCCATGTGTCCTACTTTACAAAGGAGAGTCCTCTATTTTAGAGAACTTACGGAGGCCAGTCCTCTGTTTGAAGGTGCCCTCTATTTGATGGCCGACCAATCCAAGTTTGGTTTAAGGTCAAAGACCACATGATGGGAGAGCAGCAGAGGGCTTGACGTTGTCCATCAACACTTAGCACTCAGACAGCAGATACACAAGACACCTAGCCAGACTCGCCACTGTGATTGGATGAGTTATAGTTCTATTTAAATGATAGTTATGATTTCTACATTTGCATCTATACATATAAATTATCCTTTTTTTGGATGGTACATTTCCTCTTTTTTGGCAAAGCGTAAGTGGACATCCAAAACAGCACCTTTATTGGGGGGGGGGGGTGCTGTCTGAAGCCCAAACTTCAATAGGTATTGGCCCCATTCATAAGACACCTTAAACCACAGCTTTAACTATGGTGAATAAAGCAAAAAGCCTTTTTCACTGTGGTTAAAGCCATGGTTTAAGGTGTCTTCTGAACACAACCCGGCTTTCTGGCTTAACCACCATGGTTAAAGCCATGGTTTAAGGTGTCTCCTGAATGGGCCCATTCAGTAGTTATCCTTCAGAGAAAGCTGTAGCAGTCTAACTTCTGACTTTGCTACAGCTGTTAAAGCCACAGTGGGGTGGGGGTGGCCAACAGGCCACAAAATCATATATCTTGCCTGCTCTTACTTCTTGAAAGCAGGAATGGGCATGTAATTAAGAATGATCACTTGCTAAGGTCTGCAGAGCAAACTGCTGCAAAACCCACAAGGGCAGAGGCAAGGACAAATATACGGCTACCCCAATATATATAAAAACAAGCTGCCAGCATTTGCTTAATCGGCACCATGGATTCAGTTGCTACTGATCATTTATTACATAACGTTGCAAAATGCTTTATGGTGCATTAAGATAATTTCCCCTTCACAACAACCCTGTGGGGGTAGGTCAACACAAATGAAGCAAGTCTGGGGAACTTCTCCAAAGTCTCCCACTAAGATGTCAGCAGAAGAAGTGAGACTTCAACGCAGCTCTCTCAAATCCAGTTTTGCTGCCAGCTGTCCATTTCGTCTCCACCATCAAAAGCTGAATGGTGCAGTTTAAAACCACCCAAGTTCCTGGGGAAGAAGCCAATTGCTCCGTTGCCCACTTCTCTGCTCTTTGAGGTTGTCTCTGTCCTTCGCACGGAAGTTTTTACCTCCTGCTCTTTCTGGAGCATCTGCAACGTTGACAAGCAGAAGGGGTTGCAAGATTAGATTTAGAAACACTCACATGTTCCAACACTTCCTCCACGTGAACCGAAACCCAACAGGGCTAAGCAAATGGTCATCACATTGCTATTAAAAGAATATGATATTTACAAACTTGATTTGTTTAAAACGCAAAAAGGAAGTTTGCTTGGCAGGCAAGTTTGCTTTGGCTGGCTAAAGCCTTCAGTGAGCATAAAATAGCTCACATAGAAACTGACTATTTATTTATTTATTTATTTATTTATTTATTTTATGCATTTTTATGCCGCCATTCAGCCAAAAAAGGCTCTCATAAAAGTATTTCTTGACAGTCCCTGCCCACAGGCTTACAATCTAAAAGACATGACACAAAAGGAAAGGGGATTGGGAGGGAGGAGGAGGGGGGATCTGTTGGATCAGACCAAGTATCCGTTGAGGGACACCTTCTCCAACTTGGCGTACCCTACTACCCCAGATATGTTGGATCACAACGGGAGAGGGGTTCGCATCAAAGAAACAGCATAGTGTAGTGGTTAGAGGGTTGGACTGAGAAATTCGGGTTCTAGTCCCCACTTGACCACAAAGTCCACTCGGTGGACTTTGGGCTAGTCATTGACTCTCAGCCTAAACTAGCTCACAGGGCTGTTGTGAGGATAAAACAGAAATTGCCTTGGATTACTTACAGTAGGGGGAAAAGACAGAGATGATGATGATGATGATGATGATGATGATGATGATGATGATGATGATGATGATGATCAGGAGGATCAGAGCAAGTCTCATTCTTCTCCCCTGCCTTATCTCTCTGTGCCCCACTGTTTTAAGATGTGACACACACACACACAGAGGTCTGGCTGTTATTCTTGATGTGAGCCAGGCTTTTACGGAGTAGGGAGCGACACTCCACCAAAGAATAGGAAGCTAATCCGGAGGAGGGGGCAGGCTTCATTCCCCCCCCCCCACGTGTTCCATTTTAAAGCGTTTAATACTTGGCTCAGCAATTCTACAAACGAGAAGGATCTTGAAATTGTTGTAGATCACAAACTGAATATGAGCCAATGGTTTGATGTGGCTGCAAAAGAAGCAAATGCTATTTTGGGCTGCATAAATAGAAGTATAGCTCCCGAAGCATGTGAGGTACTGGTTCCCCTCTATTCACCCCTGGTTAGGCCTCATCTTGAGTATTGCATGCAGTTCTGGGCACCACACTTCAAGGAGGATGCAGACAAGCTGGAGCGTGTTCAGAGGAGGGCAACGAGGGTGATCAGGGGTCTGGAAACAAAGCCCTAGGAAGAGAGACTGAAAGAACTGGGCCTGTTTAGCCTGGAGAAGAGAAGATTGAGGGGAGACGTGATGGCACTCTTCAAATACTTGAAAGGTTGTCACACAGAGGAGGGCCAGGATCTCTTCTCGATCCTCCCAGAGTGCAGGACACGGAATAATGGGCTCAAGTTACAGGTAGCCAGATTCCAGCTGGACTTCAGGAAAAACTTCCTGACTGTTAGAGCAGTACGACAATGGAACCAGTTACCTAGGGAGGTTGTGGGCTCTCCCACACTAGAGGCATTCAAGAGGCAGGTGGATAGCCATCTGCCAGGGATGCTTTAAGGTGAATTCCTGCATTGAGCAGGGGGTTGGACTCAATGGCTTTATAGGCCCCTTCCAACTCTACTATTCTATGGTTCTAAGTGCCCCCCCTGACAACTGTTTTATAGGCCAACCAGCCTCCGTGCATTTCATAAACACACGTGTCTAGTTTGGCCCGAAAGGGCATTTATCCCTCCCATATAATTAAGATAAATACACGGCAGACTACAATGCCTGGCTTCAAATACAAAGCAGGCACCCAGACACATAAGACACTGAAACCAAAGGAACTAAGCAGAAGCCAAAGGATACGAATCGATCATCCAGTTTTTCAAAACATCAAGACTTTGGGAGGGCAGTGGAGGGAATGGGGTGGCTGTATTACAAGTTTGTACCAGGCCCAGATAAATTTCAGCCAAGCACTGCTATGAGAATGTATGAAGGGCTGGCCCAAGATACTTTGCTGCCTGAGGCAAAGGACAAGATGGCGTCCCTCCCTTGCCCCTGATTTATTTATCTATTTATTTACTTATTTATAATATATACCGCTCCGTATCTAAAACAGATTCCGGAGCGTTGCACATGGGAATAAAACAGTAAAAAGAAAGATTAAAAACAGCAAATTAAAATTGTTCGATTTAGAATACAGGACCAATAAAAACAGTGGCTGGTCAGTTGAGGAAGTTTACCTGGAAAAGAGTTGTTTCAGGAGACGCCAGAAGCAGCCTAGTCTTGGCACCTGCCTGACCTCCAAGGGCAGGGAGTTCCAAGGAGAAGTGGCCACCACACTAAAGGCTCTTCTCCTGGACTTCTCCTGGTGGTTCCATGTGGAACCACCAGAAGCAGGCCCTCCAACGACCTCAGTGACCGGGCAGGTTGGTAAGGGAGAAGGCACTCTCGAAGGTACCTACACATACAGATGCCAACTGAACTAGCAGTTGAATTTTACTTCAATACTGACAACTCGGTAGTGGTCTCCACAACTCCTGAGGGCAGCAGGCAAGTTTAGGGGGTAACAGGACAGGCAGTATAGCATACAGCTCTGGCCTCCAAGAGAGAGGAAGGACCAGGGGGCTGGGGAGGAACAGCTAGGGGGCTACCGCTGCTGCCCACCTCCAGTACCTGCCGCCTGAGTCGGTTTCCTCACTCTGTCTCATGGTAGAGCCGGCCTTGCCATGCTGTGCCAAGCATTTGTGGTTGGAGCACATTCTCCACTATGAGGAAAGGCTGAAGGGTTTAGAAAAAATATGCACACAAGTAAAATGGTGAGGTGCAAGTGGGTGGAAATGATTGAGGTTTATGAAATTATAAATGGGGGGAGAGAGAGAGAGAGAGAGAGAGAGAGAGGTTTGCCTGCTTTCTTAAAAGTAGAACTTGTTGAAATTGATTGGCAGTACATTCAGGATAGGTGAAAGTACTCCTCCACACATGGTGTGATTGATATATGGAACTCACTGCCACAGGACGTGGTAGTGATGACTGCTGGCTTAGATGGCCTTCAATGAGGATTGGACTAATTCAGGGAGGATAGTTCTGTCAACAACTATTAATCAAAAGGAACGATCATACTCAGAGGCAGGATACCCTTCAATATCAGATATTGGGGACATGCGATTGGGGAGGGCTGTTTTCTTCATGTACTGCTTGGGACCATCTCAGGAGTATGCTGACTTGTCCCTGTTGCAAAATAGACTAAACAAGGGCTTTTTCTGCCCCACAAGGCCCTCCTGTTCGTATTATTGCCTCTGAACAGGGACCTATCCTAGCTTGATAGACCCTGAATTTTATTATTTTATATATATGCCACCTTTTTTTTCCTCCAAGGAACCCAAGGTGGTGTACATAATCTTCCTCCTCTCCATTTTATCCTCACAACAACAACCCTGTGAGGCTGGGCTGAGAATCTATGACTCGCCCAAAGTCACCCAGTGGGTTTCCATGGCCGAGTGGGGTCTAGAACCCGGATCTCCCGATTCCCAGTCCAAAACTCTAACCGCTGGTTCTCTAACCCCATTTTACAATTTGTCCAACTCCCTTTTACAACCTATCCCATGAATTCCATAAAGTGAATTATGTCTTGTGTAAATTCCTTTAATGTGACCAGAAGCTATTGCATCCCAGTTTTATTGGGTTATTCCAAGTTCTAGCATGATATGTGAAATTTAAAAGTTGCTGTTTAATGTTATGGGGTGCGTGGGTGAGTGGGTGGGTGTGGGTGTGAGAGAGAGAGAGGTTTCCTCATGGGGTCTGTTCTGGAGCCTCCAATATGACTCACAGTGCTGCAGGGTGTGTGTGTGTGGGTGTGGGTGGGTGTAGATGAGGCTGGTGGCTCTGATGTCAGTGGGGTGGTGAATCTGCTTCTGCTTTCAATCAGAAACAGATTCACACCTTGTATAGCTCCTTTTCTGACTGAAACCCAAAGCGAATTCGCCATCCCACAGATCTCAGAGGTACCAGCCTCTTCTGAGTGTATGTTTAACCCAAATATGATGTTTCCTATGACATTGGTCTGCATTTATTACATATATGGAGACAGTCACTAGGTCCAGCACCAAGTCTGAGGGACCCCCCCCCAAGTCTGTGGTGCCCCCCTACACAAGGTTTCCCTGAGGGCAGAAGTCCTGTTTTCTTTATTTTAATTTCTGGGTTTTTTGTTATTGTTTATTCGTTCAGTCGTTTCCGGCTCTTCGTGACTTTATGGACCAGCCCATGCCAGAGCTTTCTGTCGGCTGTCGCCACCCCTAGCTCCCCCAAGGTCAAGTCTGTCACCTCCAGAATATCATCCATCCATCTTGCCCTTGGTTGATAACTGGCAAATAGAGGGAGAAAACGTGGAGGCAGTGACAGACTTTGTATTTCTGGGCGCAAAGATTACTGCAGACGCTGACTGCAGCCAGGAAATCAGAAGACGTTTACTTCTTGGGAGGAGAGCAATGACAAATCTTGATAAAATAGTTAAGAGCAGAGACACCACACTGACAACAAAGGTCCGCATAGTTAAAGCAATGGTATTCCCCGTAGTAACCTATGGCTGCTAAGCAAAGACTGAAGCTGCAGCCACCCACCATCTTGCCTTCCCAGAATGCCTTGGGCCATCGGCCCATGAAGACAGTGGGTGGCTGCAGCCTCAGCCAATTCTTTGCTTCTCAGCACACAGGCACCCTAGTAAAAATAATATTTAAAAGAAAGAGATGTTTGGTGTCAGCCTCGAGTGACTACTCCTGAGGCAAAGGACTAAGCATTTGCTCAGCCATGCTGGGCATGAAGACTGCTTTGCTTTCTTGCTTGCCAGGGCTCACCCAGTACCGAAGGTATGGGAACCAAAGGTGTAAAAACATCTAAAAATAAAATATGTGTAAGAGCAGCTGGTCTGCATATCCGTAACCATACTGGGCACATTGATGAGGGCCCTCTACCTCAGCGCAGGGTTTATTCTGCACTAGCCTGTTCTCTGTTCGTTTAAAAGGTTGTTCTTTTGGTTAAAGATATATCCGTGGGATAATGACCTTTTCCGATTTGTCGCCAGCATTTCAAAATATACCTCCGCAACTGCAGCCTGTGAGTCATGTTTATGCTTAAAAAAAAAATTTTAAATCCCTGCACTTGGAGAACTAGCATGCCAAGGAGAAAGATTATGCCTATTGGAAAGATTTCTCTGTGTAGAACAAGCAATGCAAACCACACACCGCAGGGCTGTGAATGATTTCCAAAATGAGTGGTGTTTGGTTTCAAGGGTTACTTGGACATCACGGCCTTTCATCTGGGGAGCCAGTCTTTAAAGGGAACAGGCAATGGTTTCTCAATAGCTTAGAAAAAACACTCTTTTCCTGTTCAGAAGAAGCCTGTTACGTTTCAGACCTGAGCTATGACATTAAAAAAAACAGAGAGCAGGAATATCAAATTAAGTTGTGTTGCAGCGGAAGGCAAATTAGGCTGCAAGGACCAGCCCTACCTCAGGCACAAAATCTTGAGATCCCATTAATAGGCAATTGCTTATAAACCGCAATTATAAATTGTCATGTGCTGATTATATTTTCATACAGATTTTCATTTTACAGATGGAAAACGGGGATATGTTTGCAACGCCCAAGGATCAGTGTCTAAACATGCACATGCAGCTGGCCGTTATACACTGGGATCTCTCCTGTTTCTGCCTGTTGCCCATAAGATGCATTGGACTACAAATCCCATTATCCCTGCACAGTGTGATTAATGACTGTGATTTCTGGGGATGGTGGGGGTTCTAGAGTGATACAGAGCAGCAGGTTGCGGGAGGCAGTGACGGAAAAGCAAAGAGAAGCAATGTTGCTTTTGTTTACAGGGATGCTGGACTGGGGAGGGGGGGAGGAATCATAATTCTCCTGGAATTTTACCAACAGTTCAAAATATATCTCAGCAGCTGTATTGTGTTGGCAGCTTGTTGAAGTGCAGCAGACATTTGTATGGATGTACGTTAGAAAGGAGAGGAATCCGCCTCCCACTCAACGAATTAAAATTTCTAGAGACTCCCGTGGTGGGAGCAGGAGGCAAGCTAATAAAATGTTAACAAGACATACCCCAAAAGCAATAAAATAAATAAAACAGAGGCAAAGACCCGAAGACAGGGCCTGTCCCTGATAAAATGAGACAGTTGGAGCATATGTATTTTGACCACCGATGGAGGGACAGAGGGCACCATTTGGATATTATGCCTCAGGCTCCAAAATAATTTTAAGTTGTCGCAGTCTGAAGGCGTCTGCCATGTTGTGTGATGAGACAGTGAGAGAGAAAAGGAGATAATTTTAGAAACAAGTATGAAAGCTCAGTCTGACCTCTATCCCGGACATCTGCTTATGCTTGTGGATTATTTAAGGCACATTCAATGGTATATTAAGAAAGAATATTCTTGTTTCTTCCTCATTCCAAACTAGAAATGGCTGCTAACGGTTGTTATCTTCTTTCCGCACCCCGTAGCGTGGTCCTCCCTTCTCCACACCCCACCCTGGTGTAATAAGGAACAAAAGCAGGCCATAAATGCCTCCGGAAGTCCAGAGTCCAAAGGGATTGGAGTGGGTGAGGAGGTTCCCACAAGGGTTTCATGTCCTCCTCTGTCTCATAGGGCTGGTGTGTTCATCAGCTAGGCTGGGGGGCAAACTCAAATGGTGATTTACCAGTGGCCCCAAACACCACTGTCAAAATATGCCCAGGTTTTACTTGCCTGTGTGGAAAGGTGTATTATGGAGCAATGTGGTTTTGAACGGTCTTGCAAAGAACGGTGGATTTCTTCAAAAGCGTGCCCAGAGTTCCTCAATTTGAAAATCTGCTGTAGCAAAGAAGCAACAGTCACTAAGGAGTAATGGGTGTATTCTGAGAGCACACTTCTGGTGCACGTAAGGCCATGGCAAAACCTAAACATTATCATGTCCACTGAGAGGAGGCCCCATATTCTCCAGAATCCTAGGTGGACAACTTGTGGGCCTCCAGATGTTTTGGGCTACATCTCCCTTGGCTCTGTTGGCTAGAGCTGATGGGAATTGTAGGCCCAAACATCTGGAGGACCACATCAGGTTGCTCACCCCTGTCCAAGAGCATCAAACTGAGGGTAGGAACAATAGGGTCCTGCTAACAGCAAAATCAATTGCCCCATTTCATCAGCCAATCTCCACTTTCCCCTGTTGTGCTAGCAAGGGCCAAGTGGTTTACGCTAGCTCAACATCATTGGTGCTGACACCCTTGGATACCATGCGAAGGCTGCGTCCAGATGGCTGCCTCCACATGCTGCCAATCTAAAGACCCTGTGCAGCTCATCTGTCTTTCCCTCCTTAACCCATTTTCTGGGGTAAGAAAAAAGGCCGAAGAAACAATGGGAAAACATGGGAGGTTCCTGAGTGGAAGAAGCCAATGCTTGGTCTCCCAATACAATTCTGTGAAAGAGGCAGAGTGATTGCACAGTAACATCATTCCCCAGAAGCACTCCAGGACTTGGGAGACCTGAGTTTAAATCCCCGCTCTCGGCCATAAAGATCTCACTGGGTGACTTTAGGCTAGACACGCTAGAGGGGTTCACACGCAACCCCATCCACGATTGAAAGAATATATGAAGGGGGGCATAGGGCACACAGGCTTGCCCCCAAGATGGCTAACCAAAAAGAGGAAATGCACCACCAAAGAAGATGACACCACTTTGCATAATATCTGCATATGCTAATTTACATGTCTAGGCCGAAATTTAGAAAGAAGAACTCATATTTCAATATTCATCGACCCAACGCAGTAGGCAGACTGACTATGTGTCCTGTTTGACTAGTCAGTCTGCTGTCCAGGTGCTGCTACATGTTGATGGACTTGGTCAAGGTCTCTTGCTGTTCTCCCTTCATGTGGTTCTCTGACTCTAAACCAGACTTGGGACTCCACAGCCCATCCGAAAGAGGATGCCTTCAAGCAGAAGACTGTCCTGTGCTGGCTCTCCCAAAAAGAGAGGACTGTCCTCTCTAAAGCAGGACACCTGGCCACCCTAAAAGTTGCCCTGGCTGTCCTGCTGATGCACTCAGGAGCCGTCCACTGTCTGCACATTTCAAATGCGTCAGAAGGGGCTTTGCATACATAGCGATATACAGCGCAGGACTCCTCTCTGTGAGGAGGGTCCCTCGCCCAACCAGTGTCAATCCTCACATGGGGGAGCTCCACGAAGCAAATGTGCGTATACACACACAGCCTTTTCTAAAGGTGTGGAGAGTGGGGGCGTGGCAGCAGGGCCATGTAAACCATGGGGGCAGGGGTCGCCTGCACAACCTTGTGACCCCATTCAATGCCGCGCAGACAGCTTCGGCTATGGGGCATTATAGACATGTAATAGATGATGATGATCATGATGATCATGATCATGATCTAAATGGGGGGGGCATGGGAACTCCCCCTTGTTCTCATCCTAACTTACATTTGAGAGTTGTTATGAGGATAACAAGAGGAGGGCCTCTTCAAGACACCAAGACAGAGCATAGCATTTGCCTAACTAAAGCTGAGAGTGTCCTTAGCTTGCAGTCCAAAGAATGGAAAGTAAAGCCCGATGACTATAAGCTTTTCAATTGCAATTACTCAATCAAGCTTTGCACAAAGAGCACCAGTAACTTTCAGAGTAATTGCTTTAGTTTTCTTTATTCTAGCCAGCCATGCAAGTATGTTTAAAGAATTGGTTATTCTTTAACCATGCATTGGTTATTTCTCGGCAAATAACCATGCATTGGTTATTTCTCGGTTGGACTACTGCAACCTTCTTCTCACTGGCCTTCCTTCTTCTCACATCAGTCCATTGGTTTCTGTTCACCACTCTGCTGCTAAGATCATCTTCTTGGCTCGCCGCTCTGACCATGTAACTCCACTTCTGAAATCTCTTCATTGGCTTCCAATTCACCTCAGAATCCAATATAAACTTCTCCTGTTGACCTACAAAGCTTTTCACTGTCTAGCTCCTTCCTATCTCTCCTCTCTCTTCTCACACTATTGCCCTGCTCGTGCTCTTCGCTCCTCTGATGCCATGTTTCTCACCTGCCCAAGGGTCTCTCCTTCCCTTGCTTGGCTTCGTCCATTTTCTTCGGCTGCCCCTTACGCCTGGAACGCTCTTCCAGAACATTTGAGAACTACAAGTTCAATCGCAGCTTTTAAAGCTTAGCTAAAAACTTTTCTTTTTCCTAAAGCTTTTAAAACTTGATTTTGTTCTGACTTTTATACTGCCTGTTTGGTGCATTCTCTTCCCCTCCTTATTGTTTTATTATGACTTTATTAGAATGTAAGCCTATGCGGCAGGGTCCTGCTATTTATTGTTTTACTCTGTACAGCACCATGTACATTGATGGTGCTATATAAAATAATAATAATAATAATAATAATAATAATAATAATAATAATATTGTAGAGGTAGGAGAAATATTTTCTGCCACACTGAGGAAGGGCAGCATATAAATATAAGAAAGACAGAAAGGGAGGGAGGGAGGGAGGGAGGGAGGGAGGGAGGGAGAGAGAGAGGGAGGATAGGAATTAGGTAGTATTACATTATCCATCTTCAAATATTTGAAGAGTGGTGACCTAAATGATGGGAAAGATTATTATTTGTTAATAACTCCACGGGGCAGGACCCAAACAACAGATTCAAATTACAAGAACAGGGATTTTGACTAAATAATAGGAAGAACTTCCTGATGATGGTAGAAAGCTATTCAGCATTGGAAGGTGGTAGACTCTCCTGTCTTAAAGGTTTCTAAGCAGATCATGGGTGGCTATCAATGGTCTTGGATTTCCTGCATTGACAAGGGGTTGGACAAAATGACCTTTGAAATCCCTCCCAACTCTATGATCAGGTTCACCTGTAATGGTGTCTGAGAGCCTTCTACCCAAGACTTTTATTGTGTGCCCGTAGTTCGCCGGTCCTTTGCAACCATTATCATGTTAATTTGGTTTTTCCTAACAAGGAAAGTGTGGTATTTTTTTTCTGAATGGCATTATAGAACTCTCATGTATTTGCATAATTCTGCTCTACCACACTGCCACCTAGTGGTTCTGTAATGGAACATATAGAAAGCCAGAGGAAGGGGGGGAAACGGGAGGAACGTGTAAATGAGCCGAGCTTAATCCCGCAAAGAATCCAAAAGCAGAAGCCTTGGTAAAGGTGCAGATTAAAAGCCTCATGTGGAAAAGCCCTGAGATGCATCACATCTCTTTCACTTTAGTGCACAATCCACAATCAGCTCCTTCATAGGTTGCTGAGCATGGTGTCTGAACCCATACCGCTGGGTTGTTTAGGGGCTAAACAACCCAGCAGTTACCCCATGTTTTGTTGTTGAGTTAACTGCTGGTTTGTTTAGCCCTTAAATAACCTGGTGTTTGGGTTCACACATCATACTTCAGAAAATATGAAGGAGCCGATGGCGGGTTGTGCTGTAAAGCAGAAGAGGTATGCACATTGCCTGCACCGACGGGTTAGCGTTACATGCAAACCAGGTCAGTGGAGGCTGGTGGGTCCGATTTGAGTGGGGCTGTGAATCCATTCCAGTTTGCAGTCAGAACCAGCCAGATACCTAAACGACCTATCCGAGGTGCTGATCCGTATTCCTAAAAATAGGTTCAGCACCTTGGATAGCTCCTTTAGAGGTCTGGCTGCTTCCGCCTGGAATGGATTTACAGCCTCACTGAAACACAGCATGGATATACAGCCCCAATCCACTGAACCAGGCCTATAGGATTCTGTAAGGTTGTTTGTCCAATCCCCTAAGTCTCGGGCCTTAGTTGCTTCCAGATGGCAGGCTTTTAGCAAAATCCTTTCATTGCTCTTCTGCGGTTAACTACATGCAGAATTGCAAGTGACTCTCTACTCTTTGGTGAGGATTGTGCCTGCTTGCTTTTTAGACTGACGCCTGGGAGCTCTAAGTTCATTCCTGGGACAGAGACTGGCAACGCTGAAAGATGTGTTGTTGTTTTTAGAAGGGATCTTAAGCCTCTCTTGTTAATAATTTGTCCATGTACATTGCTGCTCTTTTTCCCATATGTTTCCAAAATATATTTTATTACTCCTTTATCTGTTTCAGACCTGGCAACTGTCACATACCGGGTGTGCATGGTACACAAATCACATGAGACACTGCCTTGTACTGGGTGAGCCTAGACCAGTTTTGTCTACTTTGACTGGCAGGGCCTCACCTGGTCCTACACACACACACACACACACACACATACAAAATGGAGTTGCCAGTGACTGAATGTGGAAACATCTGCAGAGAAAACATGGGCTATACCACACTGAGGTATAATCCCTTTTCTCAAAAGGGACGGGATCACTGGCTTCCCACAAGGCAGAGAGCTCCATTGAATTGGCTCCACAGGAGGAGGGGATGCAGTCTTTCAACCTGTCAAGGTGGATAATAGGCAGGCCTGCCCATTAAAAGGAACAAAGCTCCCAAATTAGCTTCTAAATCCATACAGGTAACAAATGGGCCCGTCCTTGGGCAAACAACGCTCACAGATACTTGGAGTGACCTCCAACTCCACCCCAGTGCTTCAATTATCACCTCATTTGGTCAAGAAGGTTTCATTAGTGACTAAGAGGCTGCGCTGATGAATCAGGAAATCCCCAGTTTTAATTTCACCTTCGCCACAAACTCAGCGAGCCGGTTTGCACAATCAACCGGCAGTTAACAATCACAAGACACCATGAGCTGTCGTAGGGTTAGGGTTAGGTTGTTACCCAGGGCAACAAGCCACCCTGGCCGGACTCCCATGATGCAACAGGCCATGCTGCTGAAGGTGATTTTGCCAGTATCCCCACTTCCCATTGGCATCCATGGGGGATGGGGGGTGGGGGAGGTGGAGAGAATAAACCATTAGGTGGACTTAGATAAGCTAGTCTCTCCCTTTCAGTTCCATATCCGCAATATTTGTTTATTTATTACAGTTCTGTACTGCCCAATAGCTGAAGTTCTCTGGGCGGTTCAAAAAAATATGCGGGTTATAATACTGACCTACCTTAGAGGGTTGTTGTAAGGGCCGTATGAATGGTTGAAATGCTAGGTAGGTAGGGGATCTAGCTCAGTGGCAGAGCAGCTGCTTTGCGTGTGGTAAATCTAAGGTGACCATATGGGAAGGAGGACCGGGCTCCTGTATCTTTAAGAGTTGCATAGAAAAGGGGATTTCAGCAGGTGTAATTGGTATGCATGCAGCACCTGGTGAAATTCCCTCTTCGTCACAACAATTAAAGCTGCAGGAGCCCTGCCCCCTTTTGTATTTGGTCACACTACGCAGGGCTCCTGCACCTGCAGCTTTAACTCTTGCGATGAAGAAGGAATTTCAGCAGGTGTCATTTGTATGCATGCAGCACCTGGTGAAACTCCCTCTTTATCACAATCATTAAAGCTGCAGGAGCCCTGCCCTCTTGACCAGATACAAAAGAGGGAAGGGCTCCTGCAGCTTTAACTGTTGTGATGAAGAGAGTTTTTCACCAGGTGCTGCATGCATACAAATGACACCTGCTGAAATTCGCTTTTCTATACAACTGTTAAAGAGACAGAAGTCCGGCCCTTCTTTCCATATGGTCACCCTAGGAAAGTCCCATATCTCCATCCACAGCAGTTTTTTTAAAAATATATATTTTAAGCCTCCTTTCCAGGCAGAAGGCCTTACGAAGGTGGCTTTCAGCAATAAAATAGATAAAAACAGTTAAATTGTTAACCGTGCTTAGAACGTGAACACAGTAAAATGGCAATAAAAACAAAAAAGCCAACAATAAAACCAGCAAAAGCCGATGTGTCACAAGAAGACCAAAGTAAAATAATATGTTTTCAAGGCCTTCTTAAAAGCCTACAATGATGGAGCATGGTGGACTTCTGATGACATTTGATCCAAAGGTGTGGGGCCACCACAGGAGACGGCTGTCTCATGTGTGGTCAGTTTTTTGGAATTTGGAAAAAATATTTAGATTTGGGGGGGGGGGGGAAATCATGCCTGAAATCCTGGAAGGCCACTGCCAGTAAGTGCCAGCAATACTGTGCTTGGATGGACTAGGGGCCTGGCTCAGTATAAGGCAGGGTGGTATAGTGGTTAGAGTGTTGGGCTGGGAGATCTGGGTTCCAGTTCCCACTTGGCCATGGGAACTCACTGGTGACTCACTGGTGACTTTGGGCCAGTCACAGACTCTCAGCTCAACCTACTTCACAGGGTTGTTGTGAGGATAAAATGGAGAGGAGGATTAGGTACAGTGCACCGCCTTGGGTTCCTTTCAGGAAAAAAGGTGGGATATAAATGCAATAAATGCAATAAATAAATAATGTTTGAATGTCCCTAGGTGGTATTATTATTATTATTATTATTATTATTATTATTATTATTATTATTATTATTTCCCAAAAAGCTTCTTTGAAATTAAATTCAGCTCTCAGGCCAAAAGAGTTTCCCCATCCTTGGATTAAAGGTTTCTAAAGTAAGTGAGTAGCACACAATTACTGTGGAACAAGAGGCAGGAGGTGGAGGAATGCTGCACTTGTATTCTCCTAGGCTCACAGATCTATAGAGGTGGCCACCTTCCACCCCATTTTCTGTTCCCTTTCTCTCCTAACTCTAAAGAAGCTATCCAAGGTGCAGGAGACATTTTTCTCCCTCTCTCAAGATACTAGAACCTGGGGTCATCCCATGATTCAGAACAAATAAATGCTTCTTCACACAACGCATAGTTAAATTATAGAATTCACTACCGCAAGATGTCGTGATGGCCACCAATTTGGATGGCTTTAAAAGAGGGGTGGATAAATTCCTGGAGGAGAAGGCGATCAATGGCTGCTAGCCCTGAGGGTTGTGTGCTACCTCCAGTATTTGAAGCAGTAAGCCTATGTGCACCAGTTGCTGGGGAACATGGGTGGGAGGTTGCCGTTGTACCATGTCCTGCTTTGTTGGTCCCTGGCTGACAGCTGGTTGGCCACTGTGGGAACAGAGTGCTGGACTAGATGGACCCTCGGTCTGATCCAGCATGGCACTTTTTATGTTCTTATGTTTAGAGTTCTGACTGAACCCCTGAGCAAATTCATCACCCCACTGATATCAGAGCCACCAGCCTCCACTGAAAGGAAGTCTTCTGAGTTTGGAGGTTCTTCAATGATGTTTCCTTGAGACCCATCCTGCAACCTCTCCTCCTCCTCAGCTCTGTCCCTTTAACCTGCAGAGCCTCTACAGACAAGGATAAATGTCTCTGGACCAGAAGGTTTCTAACTTTATTACTTTTTGTGTTGTTGTTGTTTATTCGTTCAGTCGCTTCCGACTCTTCGTGACTTCATGGACCAGCCCACGCCAGAGCTTTCTGTCAGCCGTTGCCACCCCTAGCTCCCCCAAGGTCAGGTCTGTCACCTCCAGAATATCCTCCCTCCATCTTGCCCTTGGTCGGCCCCTCTTCCTTTTGCCTTCCACTTTCCCTAGCATCAGCCTCTTCTCCAGGGTATCCTGTCTTCTCATTATGTGGCCAAAGTACTTCAGTTTTGCTTTAATACCATTCCCTCAAGTGAGCAGTCTGGCTTTATTTCCTGGAGTGTAGACTGGTTTGATCTTCTTGAAGTCCAAGGCACTCTCGGAATTTCCCTCCAACACCACAGTTCAAAAGCATCTATCTTCCTTCGCTCAGCCTTCTTTATGGTCCAGCTCTCGCAGCCATAGGTTATTACGGGGAATACCATTGCTTTAACTATGCAGACCTTTGTTGTCAGTGTGGTGTCTCTGCTCTTAACTATTTTATCAAGATTTGTCATTGCTCTCCTCCCAAGAAGTAAACGTCATACGTGAAGCAAAAAACATTTACAAGCTATTTTCCTAAATGTATTAAAAGGGCCCTTAGAGTGTCACAAGGAAAAACGTAGTTTCGGTCCCTACTGAAGGCCAGAGGGTTTGTTTTCCAAGGGTCGGGCATTCCTAAAAATACCAGCTTAACCTCGTAAACCTCTTGGAGGCTCACCCTTTGCCAACTGCTACCTCCTAGGGCCATAAACCAGGTACCTGGCCCTGTGGCACGCACACACTGATGTGTCACTAGAACATGGCAAACTCCCCAAGTCAGGTCATCATTCTATATCCTGCACTCTCTTCTCGATCCTCCCAGAGGGCAGGACATGGAATAACGGGCTCAAGTTAAAGGAAGCCAGATTCCGGCTGGACATCAGGAAAAACTTCCTGACTGTTAGAGCAGTACGACAATGGAACCAGTTACCTAGGGAGGTTGTGGGCTCTTCCACATTAGAGGCCTTCAAAAGGCAGCTGGACAACCATCTGTCAGGGATGCAACAATTCCTGCATTGAGCAGGGGGTTGGACTCGATGGCCTTGTAGACCCCTTCCAACTCTGCTGTTCTATGATTCTATGATCCAGCACAGTATGATTGGCACTGACTTGTAGCAATTCTCCAGGGTTTCAAGGGGCGTTTTTCTAGCCCTACCTTTAGATGCTGAGGTTTGAACCTGGAACCTTCTGAATGCCAAAAATGATCTGCCACTTAACAATGGTCCCTCCCCTGGTTTTTCCACTTTTCATACTGACAGCAAGACACAGTTGTGTGACAAGCAGAAATTCAACTGGTACAGCTTCCCCCTCGCCGTGTTTCTTCCACCTTGGGAGAAGCTTTACCTGTTGAATTTCTGTTTGACCCACTGCTGTTAAAAGCGTGGAAGCCTTAAAGATTCCACAGCTTAGGGGTACGGTGCATGCATTTTGCCTAGTTAGTTAAATGTTAGTTTAACATTTAGTTTAACACTACTTTGTGCGAGGTTTAAAACAATTTATTATCTGTACAGTTTTACACTGGCCTAGGGTCAGATTTGAGGAAGGGCAGTCCAGAGATATTTAAAATAAATTAAATGAAATAAATAAAGAGACATCAGCAAGGCAGGGAAAGTCCTCTTTTCCTGGGATAAAGCTCCGTTGAGCTGCTATCAGTCAGACACATCTAAAACCGAATAATACAAATCAATTAAGCAACAGGAATCAATCCGTACAGCAAAGGCTGAAAGGCAGATTAGATCACAGGTTTGCAGAAAGCAGATCTGCTGCTGGGCAATTTGCAATTAAACAGCAAAGTTTTCTTCTGACTCCCAAACTTTTAACAACTGAAGTAACCAAATGACCTACTGCCTGCAGTATCAGAGCCGTAAGCCTATATACACCAACTGCTGGGGAACATGGGTGGGAGAGTGCTGTTGCACTCATGTCCTGCTTGTGGGTCCCTGGCCAACAGCTGGTTCACCACTGCATGAACAGAGTCCTGGACTAGATGGACCCTTGGTCTGATCCAGTAGGACTCTGCTTATGTTCTTATGATTGTCCCACCATCTCTGCTCCTTTCCCTCAGTTATACTGCTGAAATTAAGAAAGCGTGGGAGGTGGGAACCAGGAGTGGATTTTTGTGTATAAGGGCTATGACCTCTGTTCTGTACTGGTACTCAAAACGAATTCCTGAGTACATTTTTTTAAAAAAATAAAAAATATCTAAGTGTATAGGTAAAATCCAATGTAAGTGCTACTTAGAGTAGACCTGTTGAAATGAATGGGGCTTAAATTAGGCATGACTAACTTAAGTCTAATTCATCTCAATATGTCTACTCTAAAAAGGACTTATGTTGAATTTTTACCCTATGTCTCTTACATCAAGCTCCAGTGGGTGGATCTCAGGCTTCTGGGGAAAAGCGAATTAGATCCCGCAAGCCTGACATTTTTCCGCTCCTGAATTAAACCATAGTGGCTGGATAGCCAAAGATCTAGCTCAATGTGAAGCCACTTTGCACGTTTATAACCTTGCCACCAGCAGGGCAAGGTCATGATGGGCCGGCAAGCTAGCCGACCATAGTGAGCTCCCTACTGTGACACCAACGCCGAACTCACACGTTTGTGCGCATGGGCGCATATGTACACACAGAGAGACAGACACACACACAGAGAGAGAGAGAGAGAGAAAGAGAGATATTTTCTGTGCAACAACAATGCAGAAATATTTTTAAAATATGTATCTTAGTGGAAATCATCCTTTGTGATTTAGTGGAAGCAAAAGATTCAAATGCACACACATGTTTCTGTTTTCACTTCCCCTTTTGCAGCGTAGGGCACACAGGCATGGAGAACATAAACACGCAGAGAAACTCTTCCACACTCACGCTACAGAAAGAGACACTGAGTGTTTTAGGCACAACAGAGAAGCCGAGTAGGAGAGAGGCAGACGGGCCAGGGGCGGAGGGCGGGCTAAAGACTTGTTGCTGCTGAAGTAGAACACCAAGTGCCCCCACCCCATTCCTCACTGGATAAACTTGGTCCAGTCACTACGGGGGGATCTACACTACTGCTTTAAAGCGTTTTATAACAGTTTTGACAACTGTTGGGGGCCAGGACACACTGCATATACAGGTTTCAAAACATTTTCAAAATGCTTTAAAGCTCTTTAAAAGCAATAGTGTAGATCACCCCCCCCCCCGCTTAACTCCTGGAGGAATAATAATAATAATTATTTGAAATAAATATACTTATGTAGAACTGCCACTTTCGAATTATAGTCAAAAAATGGAATCTTCACGTGTGGAAACAGCCATCCTGTGAATAAGAAAAGCTGGGGACAAACAAGCTGGACATCAGGAAAAACTTCCTGACTGTTAGAGCAGCACGACAATGGAATCAGTTACCTAGGGAGGTTGTGGGCTGCCTCTTGAATGACTAGAGTCATTCAAGAGGCAGCTGGACAACCATCTGTCAGGGATGCTTTAGGGTGGATTCCTGCATTGAGAAGGGGGTTGGACTTGATGGCCTTGTAGGCCCCTTCCAACTCTGCCATTCTATGATTCTATGATTCAATAGTCGAAAGTTAAACCATTGCCAAACCGTTGTTCCTGGGTATTGTTTGGCATCATTCATTGCAGTTTGATCTGCTGATGGTAGCAAGTGATAATACTTCATTTTCACTCACTGACTTCCTGCATACCAAGCGGCTGTCAAAGGCATATGACTCTAAGCCACTTTTTCTTATGCTGTTTTCCCTCCTTGGCCAATTAGCAACCCAGGAAGGTCATCACGCTCTGCTTGTGAGCATCAAAGACATCTGGCTGTCCCCTCTTGGAAACAGAAAGCAGGGGGAAATCTACACTACTGCTTTTAAAGCGCTTTAAAGCACTTTGAAAACATTTTGAAAGCTGTATATGCAGTGTGTCCTGGGCCCCAACAGTTGTCAAAACTGTATTAAAGCGCTTTAAAGCAGTAGTGTAGATCCTGCCCAGGACTCGATGTCACTTTATTCTGATCTAGCAGGGCAGGCCAATTCTTAGACAATGATCTGGTTTGCATGTTGTAACAGCATTCTGTGGCAAATTGTGGGTTAATTAACCCACGATTTGCGGGGAAGTTTGCTGTCCACAAGCCGCATCCAATTTATAGCAACAACCTACGAAAGACCGTGTGTAAGTTGTTAGCATGACATCCAGTGTCAGATTTAAGAACAAGCCAAGTAGACCATGTCTTAGAGCCTCATCATAGTACAAGGAGGCTGTAAATATTTTGGAGATAGCTAACAATTATTATAATTGAAATCG
The DNA here is from genome assembly GCF_023053635.1 of Elgaria multicarinata webbii. Lineage (NCBI taxonomy): Eukaryota > Metazoa > Chordata > Lepidosauria > Squamata > Anguidae > Elgaria > Elgaria multicarinata. The sequence goes on along the minus strand of NC_086183.1, from coordinate 28,488,308 downwards.
CTTCGGCTTAAAGTCTGGTGTGACTTTCAGCAGAGTTGCCTTATGAAGAGAAAGCACGGCTACACAGCTTTTAATAACGGAGGCAGTAAACGCAGACTGCAGCCAGCTTAAAAGAAGTTCAAATCAACTTTCTTTATTAGTGCGTCTATACATATCTTCAGAGAAGACTGTGTAACACTGTTTAACTAATGCTGGGCATGTGAGTGTAAGTAAGCAAAGGCATGAGATAACCATTACTTGCTTCCTCTATGGAAAGACTGCACGACACTTGCTGCAAAGAAGAAGGAAGAGGAAGTGGAGGAAATAGGAACTTAAGCTACAGGACATTTTTTATTTCCCCCCTTAGCGTCTGGAAGCATGCGGAGTTGTTCCTATTGGCTGCTGGACTACTTGCGACATCCACAGGTGCCTAGACCTCAGACCTCAAGAGGAGACCATGGGAGCCGGCCTCACATAGCGTTCTAAAGTCCCGTTCCAGGCACCATTTCCACTAATACCCTCCTCACCATTTTCCCACCCCACACCCCTCCATATACCACCACGCAGGCCTGGAGCCAGCCTCAGTGTTCTGCCCCCCACCCCAAATTTAGGGGGTGCTGTTGTAGATTGTTGTACAGTGTGACTTCCATTAACTAAGTTCTACTCTCTGTAATTGCGTTTGTGTTTCTATAAATTCAAAATCAAATGTGCGCTAATTAAGAAGTCATGAGGTATCTGATAATGCAAATAAAGCATTTTGCAAGGAGCTTGCTTCATTTAGTTGTTTTTCACTGCATTTTTGCCTAAGGATGTACGCATATATAATGCTTTACCATTTATTTTCATTAACCTTACTACTATACTGTAATATACTTTTTTCCTCTTTATTGTTCATTTATTTTATTTTATTTATTTATTATTGCATTTATATCCCACCTTTTTTCCTCCAAGGAACCCAAGGCAGCATACATAATCCTCCTCCTCCTTTCCATTTTATCCTCACAACAACAACCCTGCGAGGTAGGCCGGGCTGAGAGTCTGTGACTGGCCCAAAGTCACCCAGTGAGCTTCCATAGCCGAGGGGACTAGAACCCGGATCTCCTGACTCCCAGTCCAACACTCTAACCGCTACGCCACATTGTTTATGGTTGGACATGTCTTACCAACTCAGCATGTCTTAATCCAGCCCTGGTGACATCAGAATCCAGTCACTTTGGATTAGTCGCAGTTTAAACAAGTTAGCCCATGGTCTGTCCTTAGGCTCACATTGGGTTGTTTGACCCATGAATAATCCAAAGTGTTTGGATTCAGACATCATGCTAACAGCCTACAAATAGTGCATCATTTTACCTCTGTCATGTAACTCTTCTGCTTCAAAGTTCTACAAAAATCAAGATTCTCATATCAGTTAAGGACATGTTTGCAACATTCTGCATCTTTGGAGGCTGGGAATCTCACCTTGCCAAGGCCAAAGCTGAGAGGAATGATTAAACATTAACCTGTCCTTAGCTGTTTCTGGTGGAAGCCCTGCAGGTGTGAAACAGGAAGCCATTGCCTGCTTTTTCCTTTCCCTCCCCCTCCTCTTGGGCTGCATAAATAGAAGTATAGCTTCCAAATCGCATGAGGTACTGGTTCCCCTCTATTCTAGGGTAACCATATGGAAAGGAGGACAGGACTCCTGTATAACAGTTGCATAGAAAGGGGAATTTCAGCAGGTGTCATTTGTATATATGGAGAACCTGGGGAAATTCCCTCTTCATTACCACAGTTAAAGCTGCAGGAGCTATACTAGAGTGACCAGATTTAAAAGAGGGCAGGGCACCTGCAGCTTTAACTGTAGTGATGAAGAAAGAATTTCACCAGGTTCCTCATATATACAAATGACACCTGCTGAAATTTCCTTTTCAATACAACTGTTAAAGATACAGGAGCCCTGTCCTTCCCATATGGTCACCCTAGTTTATATATTTTATCATGCCATGTTGTAGTTTATGGTTTTAATTGCTATAATCTGCCAACAAGTCACAGATTTATTTACTTATTTATTACATTTATATATACCGCCCCTCTATTCAGCACTGGTTAGGCCTCATCTTGAGTACTGTGTCCAGTTCTGGGCACCACACTTCAAGAAGGATGCAGACAAGCTGGAGGGGGTTCAGAGGCGGGCAACTAGGATGATCAGGGGTCTGGAAGCAAAGCCCTATGAAGAGAGACTGAAAGAACTGGGCCTGTTTAGCCTGGAGAAGAGAAGACTGAGGGGAGACATTATAGCACTCTTCAAATACTTGAAAGGTTGTCACACAGAGGAGGGCCAGGATCTCTTCTCGATCCTCCCAGAGTGCAGGTCATGGAATAATGGACTCAAGTGACAGGAAGCCAGATTCCAGCTGAAACTTCCTGACTGTTACAGCAGTACGACAATGGAACCAGTTACCTAGGAAGGTGGTGGGCTCTCCCACACTAGAGGCATTCAAAAGGCAGCTGGACAACCATCTGTCAGGGATGCTTTAAGTTGGATTCCTGCAATGAGCAGGGGGTTGGACTCGATGGCCTTAGAGGCCCCTTCCAACTCTACTATTCTGTGATTCTTGTTCCACAACGTGATGTTTTTAATAGCAGATTTGGAGAGAAAAGAGACTTCCCTTCCCTTCTCTTTTTCTATTCCAGGCCTTCCAGATGAGTTTTGGCACCTGGCCTGTTTCACCAGGGTGTTCCAGTTGAGCTATATTTGGATCTGGCTGATGAAGTGTTGCCAGCCATGAAAAAATCCCAGCATGAAACATGAGGTGGTTTATACAGGAGTAGGACTATACTGCTTTGGCAACCTGGCTTGTAGCTTGGTATTGCATGAGGAAATCAGCACAAGATTGCCCGATTTTTCTGATGGTGGGAGCGATTGGTTGCTCCTCAGCTGTGGACAGAGGGCTGCCGGAGGTCCCTGGCATACTTGTAGGTGAGCCCTGAGATCACAAGGAAAACAATACAGCTAAATGCCACCATTTTTACCATAGAAGGTGGAGGTGGGTATTGTATTTGAAAGTTTTCTTAATTAAACCCCACCCATTGTAGGGGAAGAAGGTGGGTTCCTGCCACATGCTGAAGTGGCAACCCACTTTTCTGTTTGCATTCCAAGTGGAAAAGCGGCTTGGCTCTTCAGCAATGCAAGTGGTGCAGTCCAAATGTCAAAGTACCCTCCAGCATTGTTTATGCCTCTCTCTGGTGCATGTGCTTATATTAGGGTGACCATATGAAAAGGAGGACAGGGCTCCTGTATCTTTAACAGTTGCATAGAAAAGGAAATTTCAGCAGGTGTCATTTGTATGCATGTTGCACCTGGTGAAATTTCCTCTTCATCACAACAGTTAAAGCTAGTCCTGTTGGATTGCAGCCACAAAGCAGCTTTTGAGTTTTAATAATCCTTTTCTAAAGCCCTTCTGCAAGAAAAGCGTTGAGTTGCAAAGAGCAAACAAGCCAGAATCAGGGCCGCCAATATAATGCCATTGTATTGGGCCCACACGGAATATCCTGGACACCTGGTGGATATCCTAATACAGCTTTCCCCAACATGATGCCCTCCAGAAGTGTTGGACTACAGCACCCATCTTTTCCAGTTAACCTTTCCTGTTAGGTAAGGCTGCCCTAATACTTGGTGGATTCCACTTAGACATAGCTGGAGGCAAGGGCCTCTAGCCCTCGTTGCTTCACCGGAGGTGAGCAGAGCTGCAAGAAGCCGTTGCAGGTGAGGGAAACTTAGCAGAGCAGCTACAACTGCGCGCCTGAGGCCCTGGCGATCCTGGAAGCTGCAACACAAGATGCTTGGCCTTCATCCTGTGCCCTGCTTAGGTGGGATGAGTGGAGGAACGCCCGCCTGGAAGCCATCCAGAGAGATCGCTGGTGCCGTCTAGGTGATCAGGAGGAGGCAGTCAGGACGTGAATCATAGAATCACGTGAATCTAGGTGATCAGGAATCTAGGTGATCATAGAATCTAGGTGATCAGGAGGAGACAGTCAGAACATGAATCATAGAATCATAGAATAGCAGAGTTGGAAGGGGCCTACAAGGCCATCGAGTCCAAAACCCCTGCTCAATGCAGGAATCCACCCTAAAGCATCCCTGACAGATGGTTGTCCAGCTGCCTCTTGAAGGCCTCTAGTGTGGGAGAACCCACAACCTCCCTAGGTAACTGATTCCACCGTCGCACTGCTCTAACAGTCAGGAAGTTTTTCCTGATGTCCAGCCGGAATCTGGCTTCCTTTAACTTGAGCCCGTTATTCCGTGTCCTGCACTCTGGGAGGATTGAGAAGAGATCCTGGCCCTCCTCTGTGTGACAACCTTTTAAGTATTTGAAGAGTGCTATCATATCTCCCCTCAATCTTCTCTTCTCCAGGCTAAACATGCCCAGTTCTTTCAGTCTCTGTTGAGAGGGTCCAGATGCAAAGAACTGGGTTCCTCCTTCCTGCTCACTTCCCCTCATATCTGAGCAAGTAAAAGACATACAGCCGTTACATTAAAAGAAAAGGAGGTGGATGCAAGAAGGAGTGGCAACTGAACGGGAAAAAATGTAAGCTGCTCTGGTCCTGTGCCTTTAAGAGCAGTTTGATCAGGTAATGCTTCCCTCTGCTGTTGGAGTTGCTGCAGCCCAGATGTTAGGCACCAAAGTCATAAAGACACCGCACCCTTCTTTGTTTTCATTTTGTTTCCCAGGTAACCTCAGAAGAAATAAGCTAAATGTTGCCTCAATAATTTATTTATTTTTTAAGCACATGATAGAACAAAGAACGGGGAGGCAGACTTGTGACTTCTCAAATGCCTTGATGTTGCCATTCAGCTTTTTTATTCTTTCGTTTTTTCCATTTTCTGTAAATCAGCTGACTGGGAGGAAGCCAATAATTTGATATGACGGAAAAACACTATGCAGAGCATGGAGTTGACTGACGTCCAACAGCAACCCCCCAGCCAACATCCTCACCCCCTCCGCAAACTCTTACGCCCTGCAAAAAGATGCATGACAAGCAGAAACTCAACAGGTTAAGCTTTTCCACGTCCCTGTCTTTATATATCATGAAACAAAATAATTGCCTGCTGAAATCTGATCATGACCATGGTGGGGGAAGGTCCAGTTAATAGCACAGGGGGAAATCGAATAAAAACCTAGCAACCTTAATGGCAGTCTGTGATTCTGGCTCCCCGTAGTCTGAGTTAGGGAAAATGGGAGTAGGAATATAGAGGCGTGGGTTGGCCGGAACATTTAGGAACTGCTCTTTCAGGCTTTGCTTTTCTTCTGATGGGCAAACAGAGTAGGGTGACCAACTGTCAGGATTTCCCCGGATTTGTCCTGGTTTTTGTTCTTTCCATGGTGTCAGGGGGGATTTTCTATAATTTTCAATAACGTCCTGGAATGACACACCTTCCCCTTTAAGGCTGCCATTAGCATGGCAGGAGGGAATGACATGCTTTCTTGAGGCACATCATTCCCCCACCCCGAGCTCCAATTGAAGTCTTAAAGGGGAAAGTGGGTCATTCGTGGACATTATAGAAAAGGCCCCAATTGGAGTGGATGGTCGTGGTGCAGAATGAAATCCTTTCCCCTCCTCCACTCCAATCGGGTTCTTTAAGGGGGAATAACATACTTTCTGCAGGACTCAGAAAGCTGCTTCCCCACACACACACTAGGTGTCCTCTTTTTTGGTTTCCCAAATATGGTCACCCTAAAACAGAGGCCTATTCTACATATGCAACAGAATGAAACAGGAGTAGGTATACCAGGCAGGATATTTATACTTTAAAAACAGAGCGAAAATGGTGTATGGAATTTGTCCTGGGCCCCAAAAATTGTCAATATTGTTATATTTATTTATATTTATTTATTACGTTTATATACCGCTCCATAGCCAAAGCTCTCTGGGCGGTTTACCAAGGTTAAAAACAGTGAGTATTAAAAACAAATATACAAAAATTTAAAACTATCAAAAGCATAAAAATAACAATATCCATTTAAAACAACTATTCTGGGGTCAGTTAAAAACTCAGCATATTTATTTATTTATTTATTTATTTATTTATTTATTTATTTATTTATTACATTTTTATACCGCCCAATAGCCGAAGCTCTCTGGGCGGTTCACAAAAATATGTTGTTAACTGCCTGGGAGAAGAGAAAAGTCTTGATCTGGCGCCAAAAAGATAACAATGTTGGTGCCAGGTGAGCCGCATTGGGGAGACCATTCCATAATTGGGGGGCCACCACTGAAAAGGCCCTCTCCCTTGTTGCCATCCTCCGAGCTTCCCTCGGAGTAGGCACTCGGAGGAGGACCTTAGATGTTGAGCACAGCGTATGGGTAGGTTCATGTCGGGAGAGGCGTTCCGTCAGGTATTGTGGTAAACTGTTACAAAGCAGTAGTGTAGATCCTGCTGAAGAGGACAGAATTCTTGCCTGAATTATGGAGTGGTCGTGTGCCCTCTTTTGCAGAGGATAGTCCTCTCCTTGAAGGCGCTCCCATCCCCAGCATCAGAGCATGCCTGTGATCATGGTTGCCAGTTGTGGGAAGGAATCTATGCCAGATTAGTGAAATCAGTGAAGAATCCCCCTTTCAGATATTCCTGCTCAATAAGGGAACATCAGGATTGGAAGCAGAGTTATGGGGTTGTTTGGGAGGGGCTGCCCCACTCCTCCTCCTCCGTGGGGGTACAAAATCTCCGTAGTGCTCACTTTACACACTGGGGAGTTCCCGCGGTAACCTAGCAATAACTTTAAATACTGCATTATCTCCAATCTTTTTAAAAGCAGATTACTGGAGGAAAGCATGGGAGACGTCCTGGATGTTGACCATGTCATGTAACGGACCTGTAGTCTTATGTGCAGTAGATCTGCAAGCTCTTGCTGTGGCCCAGACGACAGTTTAATAAGAAGGGGGAGCAGCAGATGCCAAGGCCTACTCACTCACTGGCTCTCTGCCTGTCAAGCAAGCAAGTAGTAGCGATGAGGAGGAGGAGCAAGAACAGTGAGAAGGTAGACTCACTAAGAAAGGGGGCCTTGCCTGAGGGACGTCCAAAACCTGGAGCCGGCACTGCCTCATCCCACCCACCCCACTCCTGCTCAAGTGGACTACAAACTGAGAGCAGTCCAAAGCTTGAAGAACACCCCACAACTTCCTCAACCCAAAGTGAAGTCAATATTTTTACCCCTGGGGCTTGTCTATACAGCTTGTTTACCCCGACCTAAATGAGCATATTTGCATTTCAGGACAGATGACGCAGCCATCCATTCACAGTAGCGCCGGGTTTTTCACACGATAATGCGCATATTCGCATTCGCGATTTACAGCGGCTTTTGGATCACGTCCGAGTTTGCACCGCATTATGGTTATGTGTCTTTGGGGGAGTTGAATTGCATTTTGACATGTGGGTGGAGCTTTGAGGGTAGGACAACATGATTGGCTGATTTCCCATCTATCGGCTGCCTCGTTCCTTCGCGCCGTTTTTAGTTTGAATTCTCTGATTCTGCCTCCTCGTTCCTTCCCACCCCCCACTCCTGGTTTGTCTGTTATATGAATCTGCGGAGCTACGCATATGAAATTTATAGCTTCCATCATCTCTACTCCGTAGCATCGTACCGTCGTATATGCGTATATGCGCATGTGCACATTTATAATTGTACTATAAAAAAATTCAGGAAATAAATCGCTGTTGCTGCTGCAGTGTGGTGCTCCTTACTTAGATTCAAATCAATGAAAATTTAGGTTTATATTTAATGAGGAGCAATCCCGCTGTCGTATAGACGGGGGCCAGGAAATCAGCATTGCTCCTGGCAACAAGGGATATTCGGAGTGTGTGTTTGCGCTGTATTACCTTAAATCGCATGATTTAAACAGATCTGATTATTTTAGACTCGGAGGACAGGAAAGCTGCCGGATGACCTTTGCACTGGCAGACTCATTAGAGAGCGATACTGGAGTCATTTCCATAATTCATCTTGTAATGATGCCCATTTCCTAAAGTACATATGAATCATTCTCAAACCACGCCATTTTTGTTGATTTGCCGTGTGCGTGTTTTCTTTTTTAATACGGGTTTCTTCTTTGTTCCCAGCTTATTCGCTCCTCTCCCTTTGGGACACTCCTTGAGTGGTAGAAGCAGACGTCCTCCCTCATCTCATTCCTTTCTGGTGAATTATTTAGATGCTGTTTCCTGGAAACTCCACTTTGTTCCCGCCCAAGACTAAAAGCTCAGACAGGGAGAACAAAAAAACTGAGCATCCCTCCAAGACGCGGCTCTTTGAGGGGCTGAAAATTAAAATGTCGTTTAGGGGTGCAAGAAGTCAGATAAAACATGACATGAGCCCAGTAGGGGCTGGGGGCTCCGATGTCAGTGAAGCAGTGAATCCGCTCCAGGTTTCAGTCAGAACAGTAAAGCAGCATTATAATGGGCTTTGCAGTGGAGGGTGATGGATCTGCACATTAGACAGCTCCTTTAGAGTTCTGACTGAAACCCGGATCGGATTCACTGCCCCACTGACATCGGAGCCACCAGCCTCCACTGCATCAGCCCAGAATGGAACCAAGGCCGTAGCTAGACCTAAGGTTTAACCCAGGATCATCCCGGGTTCGTCCCTGCCTGAGCGCTGGATGCCCTGTGTGGCACCTAGATGAACAGGTTTGACCCCAGGACAATCCTGGGATAAACCTTAGGTCTAGCTATGGCCCAAGTGAGTTTTACGTCAAGGATCGTATCCAGACTTACCCAGACTTAGAGGAGACCCATTGAAATAAATGAGAAAGTAAGTCATGACTAACACAACTCTCCTTGATTTTTATTGGTCTCCTCTAAGCAAGAGGATGTTACTTTGACATGACAGGCTCCTCGCACACCTAATCAGAAGTCATTGTGCAACAATTGCATCTTTTCTTCCTTAATGGATTTTCCGCAGTACGGAAAAAGACAGAAGAAGCCGTGAGAAAACACGGGAGGGTTGAGAGTGGGAGACAATGACATCGCAGTAAAATTCTGTGAATAAAAGCCTCATCAGGAAGCACCTCAAGTCCAGATCCAATCCCAAAATGTGCCCAGCCTAAAACACGCCCAGACAAGATTTAAATGCTTATGTGACAGCCTAGTAATTTGACAATGACTGTCAGGTCCATGGTTTAATTATCTGATTGACTGTAACTTCAGAGGGTATTAGGGCTGATGGAGTTTTCTAGTGCTGCCTCTGCCATGGGCTTGCAGGGTTTCCCTTTCAATTCTTTCTCCATCTGCAAGATGGTGTAACATAGGGTGACCCTATGGAAAGGAGGACAGTGCTCATGTGTCTTTAACTAGGGTGACCAACTGTCAGGATTTCCCCGGATTTGTCCTGGTTTTTGTTCTTTCCATGGTGTCAGGGGGGATTTTCTATAATTTTCAATAATGTCCTGGAATGTTGTTTATTACTCATAAAGCATCTAAAATTACTAGGTTTTGTGAAGATATCAAAAAGAGACATGACTGCCGGCTTCCTGACTGTTAGAGCAGTACGACAATGGAACCAGTGACCTAGGGAGGTGGTGGGCTCTCCCACACTAGAGGCCTTCAAGAGTTAGCTGGACAAGCATCTGTCAGGGATGCTTTAGGGTGGATTCCTGCATTGAGCAGGGGGTTGGACTCGATGGCCTTGTAGGCCCCTTCCAACTCTACGATTCTATGATTCACAGCCCCAATGACATTGGAGCCACCAGCCTCCATTGCTCTAGCCCCACGGAATGTGAACCTGCCATGGTTGGTATTTGTTACCAGGCTGGTATAGAATGTTTTTTTTTTTCTTTGCGGTGTGTGGGTCCCCCGTCGAGAGAATGGGAGACACAGGTGAGGTAAGGTGATCCTTTTGCTGGAAGTCGGCTCAATGGGAGGTATTGCCTTACCTCCATTTTTTTTTTTCTTTTGGCATGCAGCTTAGTAGTTTGTCATTAACTGCAGGAGTATTTTATGACCTTTTGAAGAATAGCTGGAAAGCAGACATTCTTCTTGCCAAGAATGATGGGATGACGAAGTCATGACCCACAGGAGGCGGGGTGGGAGGGGCGGCTGCACCATGGAATATGGCCTCAGAAACTCGTGGCTGCTGTAAAAATGATGGTAATCTTGGTTTCTGTGTTTCGTTTGGTGCTTTTGTGTTTAAAAAGACCAAGTTTCTAGACCTCATGGATGCGGGGGGGGGGGCATTTAACCAGAACAATATCTGGAATATATGCTATATTCTTAGGGCATACCAAGAATTTCAGCAGTCATGGTATAAAACTGCCCAGAGAGCTTCGGCTATTGGGTGGTATAAAAAATAAATAAATAAATAAAACGAACCATAGCAGCACTATATAAACTGATGCCTATTTATTTCTGCTAGATTTGGGTGTGGAGGAGCCCACCTTGGTGTTGTGGGATCAACGAGATGGGTTTCAAGTCCATTTCAGCCTATATATAACCCTATAGACAGCTGGTCAATATTTTGGGATTAGGCATAGATTGAAAACCATAGGACAAGATAACGAGTCTGTTGTAGTATTGCCTTCGAGGTTGGAGTGCCACCTAGTGGTTGCTTTTGGAACTCAGCCTCTGAAATGTCCTTAGGATGGGACTTTTGCATCCTGGCACAAAGGTCTTTTTTGAGAAGTTATTGGGACGTTGTGAAACTTGAATTTTTATTTCCGCTGCAAAAACAAAGCAGCTACCGTGTTCGCACAAATGTTACTAGGTCAGCATTTTAAGGAACCAGCAAGAGGAAATCCTTGAAGATAAAACTTCCAACCTAGGTACACTTAACTTGGGAGTAAGTCCCACTGAATTCAGCGGCACTTAATTCTGAGTAAACAAGAATAGGCCTGAGCTGCATCCTGTATATATTGACCACACACAGGAAGGGGGGTCAAAGGTAGTTTATGGTCTGCTAACAGAAACTACATAACCAAGCTTTTCTATAGCACTCACCATAACAGAGAGATAACAATTTGTGATCTCAAGTTACAAAGTGCAGAAGAAGATCCAGAACAGATAAAAGGAAGACCTTCTTCACACAGCACATAATCGAACTACAGAATTTATTTATTTTATTTATTTATTTATTTATTTATTACATTTCTATACCGCCCATTACCCCATTACCTCTTCTTTTTTTAAAGCGAGATTCCCTGGAGATAGCATGGGAGACATCCTGGGTGTTGACAATGCTGTGTAATGGACCCGCAAACTTCTGTGAGTGACCAATCATGAGCATGCAATAAATCACTTGTTTAGAGAAGCTGACTGTGATGGCCACCAATTTGGATGGCTTTAAAAGGGGGTTAGACAAATTCTTTGAGGAGGAGGCTATCAGTCGCTATTCATCCTAATGGATATATGCTATCTTCAGTAGCAGAGACTGCTGGGGGACATAGGAGGGAGGGCATTGTTCCTTGTGGGTTTCCCATGGGCAGCTGGTTGGCCACTGTGTGAAGAGAATGCTGGACTAGGTGGACCCTTGGTCTGCTCCAGCAGGACTCTCTTATGCTCTTAAGAGCAATGGAGGCTGGTTGGTCTGGTGCCAGTGGGGCGGCAAATCCGCTCCGGGGTTCAAACAGAACCAGTCAGAACTCTAAAGGAACTATCCAAGGCACTTTGCACATCCTGACACTGTCAACATCCCTGGGCTGTACCAATGGGAAAGTATCCATTCTATGTGGATAAGAAGAAACCAAAATGACCTGTGCTGACGATGGCACCCAAGCTGGCACGGATATGCAGGGCTAGTGCCAGACTATTTTGCGCCCTAGGCAAGGTGAGCTACTTTCACCCTCCCCCCCCCCAAATGCCATCTTTGATGTTTAAGAACAGATGTTTCCTGGAAAAAATATGAACCACAAAACTTGAAACTGCTAAATTTATTTTAAAGTGCAAGAAATACGTCATGCCAATTATAGCGAACAAACTGGAAAGGAACGTCTATGGGTCTAAAATGCCTTATTTAATAGGAATATCACCTCCAAATCATCCCCCCCAACGCGCACACATGCGCACACACACACACTCAGCATCGCTCACTCCAAACAAACACACGCATGAACATATGCATTCACTCAAAGACCCCCTGCACCCCATTCACCCATACATTTTCTCTCTCTCTCTCTTCCAGGCGCGTCCCGGAAGTCCGAACATGGAGCCAACCCATGCTTCGGCTGGGTGGGCGTGGGGCGCCATCTCGCCCGCCCAGCCCCAGCTGAATCCTCAGGCCGGGCCGGATCACAGCCAACTCATGTGAATGCTGCGCCCAGCGCCCCTCTTAGCTTGGCGCTCTAGGCAGCCGCCTGAGTGGCCTCTATGGTAGCACCGGCCCTGCGGATATGAACTGTTTTATTTACAAAGCGTCGCACAAAACACTGCACGCCTCCCCAGGAGTCTTTGAGAAGCGTGGATATGCGCACAACCCACAGTCCCAGGGGTTCTTCTTGGCCCTGGTTAGACTAGAGAAGCCTTCCCCACTCTACAGCACCCTCTAGATGTGTTGAACTATGAGGCCTACCATCCTTGGCTGGCACAGCCATTGGCCGGGGATGATAGAGGTGGTAGTCCGACATATTTGGAGCATGCCACAAGCTGCACCACAGCATGAGAAGATGTTGTGAGAATGCGACCAGATTCTATAGCAAAGACAGAAGAGAGAGAGAGAGAGAGAGAGAGAGAGAGGAAACTCACTCCATTATCATAGCTATTTGGGCAAGCCCTCTCTCTCCCATGAGAAACTCTCAAAGAGTTATCTCTACAATACACAAACATACACAAAATAATACAATACACAAACATAATAATCCCTTTAACAGGAAACAGGCCTTGGAAGCAAGCTGCATCAAGGTCTTGCTGGCACCAGTGTGAGAACCTGCTTGGCTGGTTTGATAGCTGAGGCAACATTGAGAAGGTGGTAGAGAGACAACCGGGTCACACAGAGCACTTCCAGGACTGGCTGGCAGTGACTGGCAGTAAGGGCTTTAAGCTAAAACACACGGGCATTTTTGGCCCCACCCTGAAGCACAGCTTAATTAACACTGTCCTCTGAGCAGTTAACAACAAAAGTTGGAGAAAAAACATTTTAAAAAATGATCAACCAGAGTCCTAAAAATCAGACAGAATGAAAACCAGTATATTAATTTTTTTAAATGTAATAAAAAATAAATAAAAACCAGTGCAAACTAGATAAATTAAAATAAAACCAGCATTGTCGTTTTTGTTGTTGTGTTCGCTTCTGTTCAACCCAATAGTTGAACAGAAATGACAGCCCAGATAGATGCAACGGCCAGGAGTGCCTACTATCAGCTTCGGCTGATACGCCAGCTGCGCCCCTTCCTAGAGTTGGAAGACCTAAAGACGGTAGTGCACGCACTGGTAACTTCGAGGCTTGACTTCTGTAATGCACTCTACATGGGGCTACCTCTGTGCCTAGTCCAGAATCATAGAATCATAGAATAGCAGAGTTGGAAGGGGCCTACAAGGCCATCGAGTCCAACCCCTGCTCAATGCAGGAATCCACCCTAAAGCATCCCTGACAGATGGTTGTCCAGCTGCCTCTTGAAGGCCTCTAGTGTGGGAGAGACCACAACCTCCCTAGACTTCAATTAGTCCAAAATATCGCAGCCAGGCTGGTCACTGGTACACCTAGGGGTGAACACATTACACCAGTTTTAAAATCTCTTCACTGGCTGCCAATTAGTTTCTGGGCGAAGTACAAAGTGTTGGTTATTACCTTTAAAGCCCTACATGGTTTGGGTCCAGGCTACCTGCGGGATTGCCTTCTCCCATACAATCCGCCCCGCACACTCAGGTCCTCTGGGAAGAATCCACTTCAGCTAGCAAAAACTAGATTAACAACTGTTACCCAGAGGACCTTCTCTTCTGCTGCTCCCAGACTGTGGAATGGCCTGCCAGAGGAGACTCCTCAACTTGACAGTCTTTTAGAATTTAAAAAAGCAATAAAGACTGATCTATTCCGGCAGGCCTATCCAGTGAAATTTTAGAATGTTTTCAGGATATTTTAATCATGTATGGTATGTTTTAATTTGTTTTAATGTGTATTTTATCTCATGTTTTTATACTGTTTGTTTTACACTTTGAATTGTTTTAGTTTTTGTGAACCGCCCAGGGAGCTTCGGCTATTGGGCGGTATAAAAATGCAAATAATAATAATAATAACAATAATTGAAGCTCTCTGGGCAGTTTACAACAATTCATCAGATAATAAAATACAGCATAAAAATTTAAAACATACAAATTCTAAAACTATTCAGACACCTAAAGAACAGTTTCAATGATATACTAGACCTATTGAGATGACTGGCATGCCTGCCTAATCCAATGGCATTAAATGCTTAGAAGTAGAGGGCAGTCTTGTCCTGGTGCCGAAAATATTTATTTATTTATTTATTTATTTATTACATTTTTATACCGCCCAATAGCCGAAGCTCTCTGGGCGGTTCACAAAAATTAAAACCATAATAAAACAACCAACAGGTTAAAAGCACAAATACAAAATACAGTATAAAAAGCAAAAGATGGCAGCATTGGTGCCTGTTATGCCTCAGTGGGGAGCTCGTTCCATAGTTGGGGGCTACCACTGAGAAGGCCATCTCCCTTGTCACCACTCTCTGAGGCTCCCTTGTAGGAGGAACTCGGAGGAAGGCCCCAGATGTTGGTCATTATATTCGGGCAGGCTCAGGTCAGGAGAGGTGTTTGGGCAGGTATTGTGCTTCGGAGCTCTGTATGGCTTTATAGGTTAAAACCAGCACCTTGAATCGGGCTCAGAAACATACAAGATGCCAATGCAAGCAGACCAGAAATGGTCTTATGTGAAAAACATTACAACAGCCGAGCAAAAAATCACGGAAGATCTTCAGATGCCTGGGAGAATGCAAAGGGTTTTGCCTAGCAATGAAAACACTGCCACCAAAAAGGCTGAGACGCAACGGCTTGGCGAAATCTGGTGGCTGTGGTTATGGGATGGTTTGCCCAGTTGCCAAAGTCATGTGTCTGACTTTGAGTACTAAGCACCAAGACTGGGTGGGGGTGGCATTTGCTACTCCTTTGCTCAGTTAACCAAATATTTTGGGCTGCCTGCTCTGTTATCACCACTATATTGAGAGTTCCATATTCCCCAGTGGAGACTGGTGGCCCCGATGTCAGTGGGGCGGCGAATCCGCTCCAGGTTTCAGTCAGAACCAGCCAAAACTCTAAAGGAGATATTCAAGGGATAGCTCCTTTTGAGTTCTGTTTGAAACCCAGAGCGGATTCACCACCTCACTGACATCAGAGCCACCAGCCTGCACTGATATTCCCTTCACCTTCCACGTCAGCTTTGATAAAAATCCTGGAAAGTAGTGAACTATTTATTTATGCATGTATTTATCCAAGTTAATATTTATTTATTACTTATCTAATCCACCCAATAATCAATCTTCCCAGGCAGACTACAAATACATTTAAAACCGCCTTCCCCAACCGGACACTCTCCGGATGTGTTGGATGCAGTTCACATCATCCCCATGCACAACCACGCTGGTTTGGGGATGATGGGAGTCCCAATGCAAGCACATCTTGAGGGCGTCGGGTTGAGGAAAGCTAATTTCGCAACTCTTGATTCTCTCTCTCTCTCTCTCTCATTACATTTTGAACAATGGACACTGTTGCTAACTGGAACTGTCAAATATGGGGGTTGGATGTGGTGGAGAGGTGTGTGGAAAGCACTGTTCTCACTCTCCATCTCCTTGAGATTTCAATATTTCCCCAGCTCCTTGAACAAATAAATGAAAGATAGTATTACAGGAAAGCTTTTCTGCACCGGTGACCAGGGGACTGCCCTGAAATGATCTTATTTTTCTCTCTAATCCTTCCCACTCAGAATGCCAGAAGGAGCCCAAAC
Organism: Elgaria multicarinata webbii; assembly: GCF_023053635.1. Lineage (NCBI taxonomy): Eukaryota > Metazoa > Chordata > Lepidosauria > Squamata > Anguidae > Elgaria > Elgaria multicarinata. Next base: position 28,472,418 of record NC_086183.1, on the reverse strand, counting down.
GTTGAGAGGAGTGGAGAGGTCCTTCCTTAGAAGCAGGGCGCACCAGAGAGACCTGTCAGCGACTACGATGGAGAGATTCTTTGCCTTGACCCTACTGCTGCTGACTCTCAGCGTGGTCTGCTGTTCAGACAAGGAGGAAGGTGAGAAGGAAATAGGGGTCAGTGGGAAAGGTGTCAGGCAGGTGGGAAAGACAGTGGAGACTGGTGGCCCCGATGTCAATGGGGCAGTGAATCCGCTCCAGGTTTCCGTCAGAACCACTCTGGTTCTGACGGAAACCCAGAACGGATTCACCACCCCACTGACATCAGAGCCACCGGCCTCCGCTGGGGAGAGGGTTTCAGGAGAAAAAGGCAGATGAAGGAACGGAGGCAGGCAGTGGCTAACATCCTGGGAGGGTGGAAGCTGTTCTTTTTCGCAAGACTCCACCCTCCCTCCCCACCACCACACAGCCATCACCTACCAGCTAGGAAGGATCTGGACGTCTTTTTATATCTTTGAGATTATATTGAAATATTTTGTAAACCGGCTTGGAAGAATTTGTATCCTGAATTGAGAGATGATTGATGATGATGATGATATTGTTCAGGAATGCTGGGAGTTGTTGTCTGAAATGTTTGGAAGGCACTAGGCCAGCCTTCCTCAACCTGGGGCGCTCCAGATGTGTTGGACTGCATCTCCCAGAATGAGAGTTGTAGTCCAACACATCTGGAGCGCCCCAGTTTGAGGAAGGCTGCACTAGGCTGTGGAAAGTTGGAGCAGACAGCATGTGGCTTGACGGAGCAACGTTCTAACAATACGGCAGCTTCATGGGTTCATGCCCAAACCCTGCCGGAATAGTCCTGAAATGCTTCTCAAAGGCACTCAGGTTTGGACTTGGGGTGAGTCTTCCACAATAAAGGGGAACTTGCTCCACCTTTGTGTGACCTTACGACCTGAACATGATGTGCTGGTGGTGTTATGGCAGGGGTGGGGGCCTTGGTGGATCTTGATATTAATAAAATTGGAAGGGATTAAGCGACCTCTAAGAAAACGTTGGGTTCAAGCCAGTAAGGGCATGAGGACCCTGGTGTAATGTGTCTCTGGTAGCCCATCCCCAAAATGGCATCTTGGCAGCAGGACCACAAGGATTGTTAGTGGCAGAACGCAATAGATTTCAGAACCGTGCAGAGACTGGCTCTGATTCGCCCACCATTCTCCTGGGTCTACAGCCACGCCCTCCGTCCAATCTTTTGATAAAAAACTGGACACTTAATGTGTGAAATATTTAAACAGCTGTGTCAACCACTGTGGTCCTTCTTTAGCACTCATGTGTCAACACAGCGTGAGGTTTCTTTCCATCAATAGCTGGCTGCACCAACAAAATCTTTTCTTCTAAGATTTGCCTGCATTCTAGTCATGGGGGTTAAGAATGCACAAGTCAATTCAAGTTGTCCTAGTCAAAAATTTAATTGGCAGGGCCACCAATCTATCAAGGATGGAGCTGTGTTCCATCCTTGATCGTTGCTGCTCTTTTCACCTGTTCCTTAATGAGCAAGGCGGCAAAATTAGGACGATGACATGAAATATGAACCTAAATAGAGATGTGTTGGATCACGCTGAAGGCCTAGCTCAGCTTTCCCCAACCTGGTGCTCTCCAGATGTGTTAGATTACAAATCCTATAATGCCCCAGCTGTGCTGGTTGGGGAATGCTGGGAGTTGTAGGACTCTTCTCTGTCTAAACACGCATAGGATCACACCTTTATCCTCCATGAATTTGTCAAATTTCTTCTTAAAGCCATGCAAGTTGGTGACCATCACTACTACACCTTGTGGTAGTGCAACCCAGTTTTACTATGTGTTGTTTCATGAAGTAAAATGGGTCCCATTTCCCCCCTATCCCAATTGTGTTGTCCGAAGGCATGTGTCAGGGGAGGGGGGGGGGCAATTTGTATTCTCTTCTGTAGGATTTTTCCTAAAAGTTTACCTCTTGAGTTAGGAACTTAAATAGAGCCCTTCTGGATCAGACCAAGGATTCATCTAGTCCAGCACTCTGCTCACACAGCGGCCAACCATCAACCAAGGAACCACAAGCAGGACATGGTGCAACAGTACCCTCCCACCCATGTTCCCCAGCAACTGGTGCACACAGGCTTATTGCCTCGGATACTGGAGGTAGCACATAGCCATCAGGACAAGTAGCCATTGATAGCCTTCTCCTCCAGGAATTGATCCAACCCCCTTTTAAAGCCATCCAAATTGGTGGCCATCACCACATCTTGTGGTAGTGAATTTCATAGTTTAGCTATACACTGTGTGAAGAAGGCCTTCCGTTTATCTATCCTGAATCCCCCACCAATCAGCTTCATGGGATGATCCCAGGTGTGGCATCCTCTTAGGCTGCCACCTGTCACATCTGTTCAGGTGGGCCATTCCTGGGTGTGTGTGTGTTTCTGCATGTGAGTTTGTGTAGCTGCTCAGAGGCTGGTCATGTTGCTCTCAGACTTGATTATGTGGCTAGATTTCCCTTTTCTGTACCAGATGGAGAACCCCTGTTTGACCACATAGAGGGGGAGTTGAGCAGACCTAAACGAAGCCTGCGGGGTTATGAACACTGCAGTTGTCCAGGTGAGTCTCTTCCCCCCCCCCCCCCTGTGATGGGGAAAGTGAAACTGAGGAGGAATTCTGCCAACTTCTGCTTCCGATTGCCACAATAGCAGCCAACTGGAACTGCGGTTTGTTTGTTATTTGGGGTGTGTCTTTCAGAAGAGTTTGCCTTCCCTTGCTGATAGCATTCTGGGCTAACCATTACTTGTATGTCTCAAACCAAAGGGGAATTTCCCCCATTGCTGCACTCCAATTCAGGGACTTTCCAGTGTGAAAAAGTGAGACTTATCTTAACGCCCTAAATTCAGGGGTACCATTTAAGGGGAGGAGCAATTGCTAGCCACCACCCCCATGTGTTTAGATCACTTACGGTTTTGATTGAGGCCCTCCTTTATTGCTGGCTAGCTTGCTAGTTCTGCATACCTAGGGTGACCATATGAAAAGGAGGACCGGGCTCCTGTATCTTTAACAGTTGCATAGAAAAGGAAATTTCAGCAGGTGTCATTTGTATATATGGGGAACCTGGCGAAATTCCCTCTTCATCACCACAGTTAAAGCTGCAGGAGCTATACTAGAGTGACCAGATAAAAACATATTACTGCGTGGGAAGCTCCTACTCATTGTTCCAATCCGTCCGTCAGCCAGCCATGTCCTTCTCCAAAACACTCCATTCCTCCCCACACAACAGACTCTCAATATTCTGCGACTACTGAGCATGCTCAGTTCTCATTGGGCTGTTTTTAGTTTCCCCCCTCTCCCCTTGGTCCCCCTCCCCAAAGATGTCTTCCGGACAGCTGGGAGAGGGCATGGCCAACCTGCCACAGCCCCACTCTCCCTCCATATGATGTTAATCACTTGATTTGGAATGCTGGAATAGTGCTGTAAGGAAAGAGCGAAGGGGAGGGAAGAGGAAAGCAAGCGAACTCAGAGTTCTTCTAATGGCCAGGTTGAATGGAAAAGGGGCTGCAAGAGGAAGAGTCAAATAGCTGCTGGTCTCTCTCAGCTGAGACGATGGTGTGGGTGCCCCTGACCCATCTCCCCCTCTGTTGTGGCCAGGTGGAATGGCTGATAATAGATGATGACTGGGAGAAGGAAGAATCCTAATCCCCATTCGTAATTGTGGCTATGGATCCAGCATGGTGTTCTAGATGAATTCAGAATATAAAAATGTGACCTTGCCTGGGTAGCATAGCTGTGGAGAATGGGGAAACTGCCTTTATTTACACCATGGAGAAATGGAGGGCCATAACCATGCATTCTCTCACTCACCCATTGATGGCTGATGTCATTTTAGGCTTGCATACACCCCAGAAGCTGAAGAGACGCCAGAAGCAGAAGAGACATAGGCCGGGGTGTCCCTGTGATGGTATCAATTCTCCACTGCCAGGTAAGAAAATGGCATGGCTAGTGATGGGGAAAGGATGAACAGGGCCTACATACATCCCCCACAGTGTAGGGTGGGATACCTCTCTTGTTGTATCCTAGGCAACACGAAGGGCATTTGACGGGAGGGAGAGAGGGAGCAGCACGCAGAACTCTACCTGGATACCTATTCTCACTCAGGTTGTCTGCTAGAGTTATTCTCCCCACTGCAAGGCATGGGTCAGCCCTTTTTATCCCCACCAAAGGGGCTTGTGGCTTTGATCAGATTGATCTGTTTGGGGGTACAACAGGAAACACCCAGGAAACATGTTAGGTACAACATGTACTCAGCTTACACAGAGTACGAAGCAGCTGGGAGCAAACCCAGCGTTGTTCAAGAATTCTCAGCTGCAGCCGAACGAGACCAAGCGAACGTATTTTAGTTCTCACCTTCTGGTTGGCAGCACTTGCCTGCATTTAGGCATTTCTCAGATTGACGTACAATTTCATAGGAATTGGGTTTTGCTATTTTATTGTTTTACTCTGTACAGCACCATGTACACTGATGGCGCTAAATAAATAAATAATATTCTGTCAATTACAAAGGCCAGAAACAGGTGATTTCCCAGCTTTTGTGTAGTTTTGCTTCCATTCCAAAAGGCTGAAATGCCTCTCCGAAGGCTTCGCTTACTGGCATTTATTTATTTATTTATTTATTACATTTATATACCACCCCTTAGACAGAGCTCTCTGGGCGGTTTACAAAGGTTAAAAACAGTGAACATTAAAAACAAATATACAAAAATTAAAAAGCATAAAAAGCATAAAAACAACAATATCCATTTAAAAAAAACTATTCTGGGGTCAGTGAAAAATTTAGCGTGTGTTGTTAACTGCCTGGGAGAAGTCTTGACCTGGCGCTGAAAAGATAACAATGTTGGCGCCAGGCGAGCTTCGTCGGGGAGATCATTCCATAATTGGGGGGCCACCACTGAAAAGGCCCTCTCCCTTGTTGCCATCCTCCGAGCTTCCCTCGGAGTAGGACCTTAGACGTTGAGCGCAGTGTACGGGTAGGTTCATGTCGGGAGCAGCATTCCGTCAGGTATTGTGGTCCCAAGCCATGTAGGGCTTTATAGGTTAAAAAAACCAGCACCTTGAATTGGGCTCGGAAACGTATAGGCCTATAGGCATTTTTCTTATGAGCTAAAATATGCTAGGATCTTTGGCTCCACCCTATTTGCATTCAGACCCTGCTCACCCCTGGAATGCAGCCCCCAAGAGCTTTTCCGAAATTGAATTAGGGAGGTGTCTGTATGACACCATTTTGGCTGCTCGTTCCTCTCAAAACCCCACTGCGGGGTGGGAACAGTAAATCCCAATGGCAGGAGGGAGCAGGGGCGATCCAGACGAAAAAGCTGCAGCGTTGCCAGCCATTCAGCTTGTGGAAACCCGACACCCCTTGCCCTTTGCCCTCTGCCCTGCCATCCCATGCTTCCCGTGACCTACCCTGGGCCTTGATCTGCCCCCGGGAACGCCCCTAGCCTCAAACCAAGGCAAGGACACCCCTGACAAATGGAGGAAAGAAGGTAGGTGGTGGCCTTGGAACAAAGGAAAAAAATCGAGGTATGTCAGCCCTTTTAAAATGTACAGTTTCGGGGTGGGGGAATCTGGCGTGGCTGCATCATATAAATAATCCAGTGCCCCTTGTATTGCCCCGGCCGTGGGCTTTCAGGTTTTTCCAGGCTTGCCAAGGAGACAAAAGTAGCCAGACTCACAGGTTTGCTTACAAGGAGACTAAATTTATTGGCATATTTCAGCAAGCATGTCCCAATAAAAGTGGACTATACTGCGAAAGCTTCCTGCACAAAATAACCTTTGGCAAAATCTGGACACCCCACCGCTGGGCACAAGAACAATTATAGCATAACTGAACTTGGCATTGCTTCCAAGTTAAGCAAGTGATGGGTTGCATAGGTTGTTAATAACAAAGCAGTTCTTCTCATCATAGGAATCTATAGCATAAGTCTACATTGTTGTGATAAACAAGGCACTACTTGGCATTTCTTTGGCACACAGAAGGATCCTCTTCACCCAGGTGCACTTCCTAATTGGATGAAGAGGCTGGAATGTCAGCTCGTTAGAGCCTCCAGATACAGTACCAGGCTACATAGATAAGAGGTTCTCATGAGATCACTGTAACTGTGCTTTTGACCCATCTTTGCCATAACACAAAGGAATGTTGCTGACTGGTACAAACTGAAATAGCTGTTTGCTAGCTTGAAGGCAGAAGCAGCCATTCACCCAGAAGCCTTTGCAGGCAGCCATGGTTTGCCAGCCACCAGGCCATACACCACTGTGCAGCCAGAATGGGCTAAACAGGGCCTATAGACAAGCCCTTGGTCTCAGACAGAAAGAAGTTCAGCACCCCTGCTGTAAATGGTTATGAAGGAGACCGGATGGAAATTAGGTTCAGCCTCATAAAGGAAGATTCAAAGAGGCCTGTCTTTTTCTCTCGTCTGTAGATCACCATCACCGCCATGTGAAGACTCAGCAACATCTGCACCATAAGAGACAGCAGTGCAAGACATTCCTGACCCGCTGCTCTTTGAAGAGGATCCAGATTCCGTTATAGCATTATCCGCCCAACAAGAGTTTTATCTCTGGGGCGAAATCACCTCTTCTCGGGGCAAAATACTTCGTTGTGCATCTATTTCAGCCTCGAAAGGCAGCGAGTAATGAACCTGTGATGTGCATTTGCTCCAAAAATGTTGAACTGGAAATGTTGTCAATGCCCTAAAATGATTACAATCCAATTTAGCATATTTATTTGGCTTACAAAACTTCTAAAAGGATGACACGTTAATTTAATGTGTTCTATTCATATATCAAAAGTGTTTCCAATAGTCAAAAGTGTGTGAACGGAAATATTTGATGGGGGGGGGGGTTGACAATAAAGCACACCTACTGGGTTTTGCATGTTATCTTCAAACAAATTCAGAGCTTTACATAGAAAGTTTTATTGGAATACTTCTAAACAAACTGCAACATAATTTAAAACGGGGCGTGACACAAAGACGCAACAGTTCCTCATACCTGGCTAAGTGTGTGGATTGGATCCGCTGTCATGTGTGCTTTCAAAGGCGTCTCTTCTCTGCTGGTGGGCAGCCTTCTACATGAAGAGGGATGCCTTTGAAGGTGCCGGTTGTGTTGGCTGGCGTGATCCGTGTCTTCAAAGCAGGACGGCGTATGCCAATAACAGCTTTGAGCCTCTCCAGACACTGCGTACGCTGGCTCCACAAAAGGACATGGACAATCTCCTAAAACAAAATCCCAGGAAAGGTTGCTCTGAGCCACCAAAGCTGGGTAGAGAGACCCGTCACACACTTGTCAATCTTAGCCTACCACTACTGAGCTGTCCCCATTACCATGACTTCAGGAAAGGTTAAGCCTCAGGCCCAGGACTCTCATCCTTCTGCTAAGGACTGGGAACTCCCTGCCACCTGAGTCTGGGCACAAACACAGAATCCACAGCATATGCAACTCCAAGTCTATGAAAAGGCCTCACTACTTTTCATGGCACAGTTCTTAGATATCCAAAGTCCAAATAGCAAAGCGTCCATGTGCAGAGTGCTTTCAAAGTCCCAAGCGGAGGTGGAATCCAAAGCAGGAGGGAGGTCAGGCATTGCGTCGAGAGATGAAACCTAGCAAATCTTTTTCAGCTTTGCACCAGCCTTTAAGGCCTATTCAAAGTCACTTGACAGACAGGTCCTCTGACCAGTAAACCTTGCCCATGTGCCAAGAGGGCGGGATGTTACAACCCACTTCGAAGAGTGTCCCTCCACCTTTTCCAAAGCACTCTGAAGTTCCCTGAGAACCAGCCGCTCCAAGGCCGAGACAAAGGAGTGAACAAGCTACTCCCATGGGAACTTCTTACAGAGATAAGCTTGCAGAGAACATCTGCCAGTCTCAAACCACTTCCTAATAAATCTAACCACTAGGTACAAGGCCTATACCTGACAATTGTCTCCTATGATAATCAATGGCGACTTGCACCATTGGAGGCCTTCCACTTGCTGGGATGGGAAGCAAGATGCTTTGATGGACCTTTGGGCCATGGCTAGACCAGGCCTATATCCCGGGATCATCCCTGTACATCCAAATGACACGCAGGGGATACGGGGAGCAGGCAGGGGCGACCCCTCCATTTGCCTGGGATAATCCTTAGGTCTAGCTACGGCCTGGGTCTGATCCAACAGAGCTCTTCTTATGTTACAGCACACTTGTGTGCTGTTTGGATAAGATAAAACGATTTTAAAAAACTGGCTTCAAGACACACAACTTATAAATGGTTAGTAATGAAAGCCGGAGGCTTCAACCTACGGAAGGACACATGTCGCAACATAGCTTTTTTGAAATTGTGACCCTATGGCTTTACTGCGGGAAACGGTGATGTAACACAACTGAAACTGCAAGCTTTAGCTGATTTGTCAACTAACGGGGTAAAAAGAGGTAAACTTCCAACAGATGCTTAATGGGGAACCAACTAGAATACTTGAAGAAACTCATATTGAAAGTGGAGCTTGTAATTGTCACCTTTGAGGAAGAGATTTTGTCAAAATGTGCCATGCAGTCTATTTATGGATCAACAAATTCTGTTTTGGGGACCAGTTTGAGGTTTAATCACTGTTTTGTTTCCCTTGCTTGTGTGCGGATGACCCTGCTTGGAGTTCCTTTTCTTTTTGCATGCTTTCTAACACCAAGTGGCAGCACCTGCTTTATTCTTTTTTAAAAAATGATTGCAAATAAATGTTAGCTTACACTTTGGAGAAAAAGTGTAATCTTACTTCTAGCTCTGCTTCCAGACAAGGGTTTTCTCCCACCATCACCTGGGCTAGTTCCTGGAATTTTACGGGGAGTCCAGACATCGCTATCTTCCACTTTCGTGTTTTCCACCTCTTCTTCCACCTTTTTTCTTACCGCAGAAAATCCATTACAGAGAAAAAGAAAGAATTGCTGCACAATAGCCCTCCGCCTGATTCCCCAAAAGGCACTTGCAATGAGGTTTTGTATGCAATAAATGTATAGGAATTTAGGTTGCAATCCTATACCCACTTACCTGGGAGTAAACCCCACTGAATTCAATGGAACTTACTTCTGAGTAGACATCTATACGATGCATTTGATAAAGTGGGCAGTGTCCACAAAAGCGTATGCCAACATAAATTGGTTAGTCTTTAAAGTGCCCAAGGCTCTTCTCATTTAGGACTGCCCTGTTACTCAGGAGTAAGCCCTGTTGAACTCAACAGGTCTTTCTTCCGAGTAAATTTTTGTATATTGTTTTTAAGTGTTTTTATCCTATGTAAACCACCCAGAGAGCCTCGGCTATGGGGCAGTATACAAATAATAATAATAATAATAATAATAATAATAATAATAATAATAATAATAAATAAATAATAATAATCCTTGCACAGAAGTGCACACCTATTAAAAACCAAGCTAATCTTAGAATTCAAAAACAAAACCCAACACTGATATACTATGCGGTGTCTAGACGGGAAAGGTACCCGCGCTCATTCCGACTTAAATTATTCTTACCCCGCCGACCCACAGATTTCCAGAGCGGGCGGGCCCTTTAAGGCCGGCGAGCTGGAGAAAGGCGGAAGTAGGGAGCGAGGACGCGGTTGCCGTGGGAACCGGCCGGGTGACGTTGCAACGGGCCACCTCGCCGGCTCCGCCCCGAGCTCATTGGTGGGCAGAGTCATGTGGCGCTTCCGACCGTTCGTTCGAAGGCGGAAGCTTGATTGGAAGAGGGTCAGTCGGGGGCTGGCGGGTGTCGGAGACGGAGCCCCGTTGGGTGAGTATAAGGCGAGTGGGAGGAGCTAACGGACGTGTTGACTCCCACCCACCCCCGAAAGCTGTGATGGTGGAGGCGGCGTCTGTTCTGCCTCCTCCAGGAAGAGGGCGCTTCCATTGGGAACAGGGGGAGGACTTGCCATATGCGTCCACACGTTACGGAGAGGTAGATCTCGTGTGTTCTTTATTATGGGGCGGGTTGAGCTCAAGCCATGAGGGGATTTAAAGGGGGGGAGTTAGCTTCATGTGTGGGGATAAAGAAAACCCCAGAGAAAAAAGTGGCTAACATACACCCCTCGACCAGGCTATGGGGTGGAGGGTGGGGGGAGGTGACTCTTTGAAGACCCCCCCCATACCATGGTTTTGGGGAAGGGGAGACGGACGTCGTCCTCCCCCAGCCCTCTATCCCCTCGGTGGGATGGGGAGAAGATGGCCCCAAGTCTTTTAAGAGCTATTAGAGCTGCCAGAGACCACACTGAAAGTATCAAGGGGGATGTTTGCTATCATCAGTGGTGTCTTAGGGACTGGTGGCTTGACTATTAGTTACATTTATATCCTGTCCTTTCTCCAAGGCGTTCAAGATGGTGTGTGTGTGGTTCTCATCCCGATTCCGTTTTTTATCATCACAACAACCCTGCAAGGTAGACCAGGCGGAGAGAATAGTGTTTGGCCTGAAGCCACTTAGAAAGTTCTGTGGCTGAGTGGGGGGATTTAAACCTGGGTCTCTTCAGAGGGCGTACCTCCAAAGCAGCCTTCCCCAACCTGGTGCCCTCTCGATTGGTTGGACTGTAAATCACATTATCTTCCCAACCAGCGTGGCATGGAGTTCAGTCCAATGCATCTGGAGGGCACAGGGGTGGGTGGAAGATAGATGTTTCGTAATTCAATTCCGAGAAACCCCTGCCAGCATGGCCGGTGGTCAGGAATGCTGAGAGTTGAAATCCAAAACATCTGGAGATCTAACGTTCTGTCCATCCCACTTTAGAAGTTAGCTCTGATTCTTTGTGGTGGTCTCTGAGATACGCAAGGTGCTTCTGAAAGCTAAATTGTCATTGGTTTCTGAATTAGTGAGACCCCTTGGATGTATCTTAGCTGTTTCGATTAAAATATTTAATTAGCTAATTTGTTCAGCTAATTTGTTTAATTAGCTAATTTGTTTTCCTATTAAAATTATATCAAATAGGGTGTGTCTATTTGAGTTTCTGTCTGTGAATAGTAAAAAAAAAAAATCTGGCAGGTCGGCACAGCTGTCAATATATGGTGGTGGAGAGATTTCTTGGCATATACTCTTCGGGTGTTGTTTTGGTAATATTCTGCTCTTGGTCCCATGGTGGCTGTAGGATTCCTGGGAAGGGATTTTGTGTGTGTGTAATTTGCATGTGATAATTCCCACAAATTTTCAGATTTCAGCTGTGTATACCTGAATACCCAAAGAGATGGATGTGTATTTAGAATTTGATGCTAACATTTCAGGAATTATTACATAAGATTTCAAGTTCTGAGCCATTTAAGCCCCTGGGTGCTGCTCTGTGCATGTCAGTTTGCATGAATAGTTCAGTTTTGAATTTCCCACCCAAAATAACTTTTGAATCTTTAGACTGCAAACCTGTGCACACTTTCCTGGGAGTAAGTCCCATTTAAACTAGTAGCATTTCCTTCCGAATAGGCATGCAGAAGATTGTGGTGTAAATATCACATTTTGCTGCTCTTAAATACCTTTCCTTTCCTTTTTTGGGAGGGGAATGTTCATTTGCTGTATTATTTCTGCCTGTGATGATATTCTTTCTCAGTTCCTCAGATCTTGGATTTTGCAGAATTTCTTTACTTACGTTTTAAAGCATGACTAATAAAGAAGAGTAAAGATCTATATCCTAGCCTGGGGTGTGAGAGTGGAGCCTTGTTGCTGTACCTACAGAAGGCAACAAGCCTGAAAGTAAATAGCAGTTGCCACCCCTGTCAATTGATCCTGAGATTCTATCTCTCTCCCTTCTTTTTCATTGCTTTTTAATGAGTCACCTTTCTGAGTCCTTGATATCCCTGATAAGATGGCAATTTTAATTAGGTTTATTCTTATTTTAAAGTCCCGTACCTAATTGCTGGGTATGTCTTCTGTTTCCCTAATTACATGCCTTTCAACCCACAGTTCCTATGATTTCTTAGTGCCCGGAAGATCTTCTTTACATAACAAGTTGAGTTACCCGAGAACAGGAATGGGCAGGAGGTAGATCGCTAAGTGATTTGCTGTAGCTTGGTTAGGGTTTCTGACTCCCCAGATCCTTCCAGATGGAGGAATCCTAGCGCTCGCTATTAGAATGCATTGTGCAGCTATTCCGTCTCTTTTTCCTGCAGTAAAAGTTGGGAGGAGGAGTTGGGAAAACATGGGAGGGTTATGAGTAGAAACTGTTGTCTGGGCTCCCTTTAAAATTCTGGGAATAAGGTAAGGCGAATGCAAGATACAAACTTTGTCTGTAAGCACCGCCCCCCCCCCCCAAACAAATGAAAGGGCCACCACAAATGAGGCCCATGAAATGAAGAATGCTCTGGAGGCAGAACCAGAAGTGGATTTGTAGGTGAAAGAACTAGTACTAAGAACAAATTCCAGGGCTGAGCATGTGTGCTGAGAGGTACCTTGTTTCTTTAATTCTAACGAATGTCTGGCCAATAAGCCACTATACTTTGTTTGCATTGGAGGATGGTGGGGGCAAACACCAGTAGATCTTGTCCGCCTGAAGTCTGCCCACTCCTGCCCTTGAAGCAACCTGCTGGAGTGCTAGACACAAAGCGGGGGGAACCTTGCAGTGCTGCTGATGCCTGTTATTAGTATTATTATTTATTACATTTATATGCCGCCCCATAGCGGTTTACAAAGATCAAAAGACTGTACGTTAAAAATCACTATACAAAATTTTAAACTATCAAAACAGCTAACATTTAAAACAGTTTTTAAGCACTCAGCCAGGCCAAAGCTAGTTCTGGAGTCAGTTAAAACTCAACATACACTGTTAACTGCCTGGGAGAAAAGAAAAGTTTTGACCTGGCGCCGAAAAGATAACAATGTTGGCGCCAGGCAGGCCTCATTGGGGAGATTGTTCTACAATTGAGGGGCCACCAAAGAAAAGGCCCTTTCCCTTGTTGCCGTCCTCTGAGCTTCCCTCGGAGTAGGCACTCAGAGGAGGACCTTACGAAAAGGGAAACGGCAGGATTGTTTTCCTGTACGAACACCCACCTTACAGACATGTCGTAAAGATTGTTGAGGTTAGTCTTTCATTTTAGTGTATTCATATGCTGCCTCACCTTCTGGCCTCTGAGCAGCTCATACAATTTAGTCCAAATCCTACCTGTCACCGTTTTTGAAGCTGCATATATCTACGTCATGTCTGCGAACTGGTTTGAACACTTGTAATGTGTCATGTAAATGCTAAGTTCTTTTCACTGCTGTTACGCCTCTCAGTGAAGAGTTTGCTAAACTGCCGTGAGGGCCTGAGGCGCCACATTCCTAATTTATGAGGCCTGAGTGTTGCAAAACGTGGCCCTTTCCCTCCCGGAGAAATCTCTGATCCTGCTTCCATCCCGCACCGCCTAGTTCTGTTTCCGTGTCAAGGGTATTATTTATTTATTTATTTATTTATATAGCACCATCAATGTACATGGTGCTGTACAGAGTAAAACAATAAATAGCAAGGGTAGCGTTAGGAAGTGGGCATCTCAGCTAGCGGCCACAAAGAGAGATTTGTGCAACCCGCGGCCGCCACGGCGAGCGGTTGCCTGCCTGCCCCCAGGGCCAGCCTCTCGCCCCTTGTCACGTCTTGCCTGCTAATCTTAATTGAAGTGGGCATTTCCCCTGGCAAAGCCAAATGGCTTTTCCTCCTGTCCTTGCTGTTGCCAGAAGCCGAACCGGCAGCAGCATTGCTTCAACACCTGGCCAGGGCGGGAGAGCTGACGGGAAGTTCAGGAAGCAGTGCATTTCCCCCCACGCTAATGCCAAAGTGGGTGGATACGGTGTGACACAGAGGCCTGGCCTTTGCTGCTAAGCCCTGCCGTGCCATAGGTCTGTCATCTCTTGCACTAGCGTCCTTTCTCTCCTCTTTCCACTGCGGAGGTCAACGGGCAAAGGTTTCACACTTCTGCCTGAGCAGGGGGTGGGGTGGGGTGGGATGGGATGGGAGGTGATCATTGTCTCAGTGCCCCCAACTCCACCCTCTTCGCTTGCTGTTGACTGGCCCAGCTCTGCAGCTCTTTCCTGCCCTCTCTCCCAGTCTCCTGTTTTCCCCCCACCCCAGTTTTGGCATTCCTGACGACCTCCCTGCAGCCCCTTTGCTGTCTGTGCCCCCTGCCCTAATCCTGCCTCCTGGGCCCCAGCCGGGCTTGTTGTGCCTCCTACGTTTCCTCCAGCTCTGCTTGTTTTTTTCCAGCTTCCAAAGTAATGACTCAGCCCCGCTGGTACCAAACTCCACCTCTGGGGACGGGTGGGGAATGCTGGAATACCCACGGATATCGGTGAGATTGTCCGGCGTGAGGGTAAACGCGGTGGGTTTTGCCGTTCGGACAGCCAGTACTTTTCTGAGAAAAATGGGTTTGGGTCCTAAGCCGGCCAGAGGTTATGCCTTCTAGCCCAGAATGCCATGTCTCTGTGGTGCGTCTCATGCAGCTGATATAGGGTAAGAGAGCAAGGACAGCAGTGATGAATTCCTTTCATTCCTATGAGCAAAATTAAAATATTGCCCTGGATTGATGGATTCACCCCCTCTTCAAATCCACTGTACCAGCCCTCTCTTCTCTCAGGCACGGACATCTTAATAACGACGGGTGTTTGCTAGCTAATAGTAACAATAAAGAAGATTCATCATGGCATTATTTAAAAGCCGATTGCTTGCTTCTAAGGGTGCGTCCAAACATGCATTAACGTTAGCGGTTGAGCCCCTGTAGAAGCACACGTGTTGCTTTGTGTATAGACGTAGCGATTCCTCTCCGGTGGAGGTGGGCAACGTGCAACCTTCTGGATGTTGGATTCCAAGTCCCATCACCCCTAGCCATTGGCCATGTTGGCTGGGGCTGATGGGAGTTGGGAGTCCAAGAACATCCACAGGTTGCCCCAGGCCGGAGCCTGCGGCATCACGATCCCACCCAGCCCCGGCGAGGGTTTGCGCCTTTTTTGTCCTCAAAAAGAATATCAAGCAGCAAGGAATATTGACGTGCACTGCCATGCAGCGGTTCAAATCAAAACGTATTAATGCAGCACGGAAGGGGCAAGTTAGACGCCTCACCCAGCGTTTGAATCGCTGATAGGCCTGTCTTGTTTGATGCAGCGTGAAGGTTGAAGGGGGAGGGAGGGAGGGCTGGGCTCGTTCTGTGGGAAGGGGAGGAAGCAACAAGCGGCATTTAAAGACACGTTTGCACGCGCCCTGAACGCGCAGCGCCGATCTGTGTTTCGGTTTTGAAGAGCGACGTGTGCGTGGATGCAGAACTTAGAACTGCGTTTTTGTCAAAATCTGGACGGTGGAGGGACGAGGCATGGGCAGAAATTACATGAAGCTGTGGAGTGAAATGTTTGGCTAATTGGAAGGGAAGGAAATCCCATCCATGCTGCTTTTTTCTGAACTATAACAGAAACGGCAGGCAGAACGTCTTCTTATAAAAATAGTCTTTTTATCGGTAGTGTTCCGTCCTTAAGCTCAACTGTCCACATCTTCCCTTTTCTTTGCCCCTCTCTGCCCAGCTCTTTTTAGTGAACAAAGAAATGGAGGTGCTGCTGGCATGATCCACCTTGGATTGGTGCATGACCCGCATGTTTTTTGAAAAACCACCAAGTTCATTCATCGAGCCCTGACTAATCTGGGGTAGCTGTTAGCTCTTCGGAGCCGGGCCAGCAAATACATTCCCCCCCCTCCCTGCCCCTGGGGCTCTGTGCAAAGGCGAACACTTTGCAACAGCCTGTTTACTTCCTGATCTTTTCCAAGGCGCCTCTGGGGTCCAGCTGTACACGGGGTGAACTTGGCACATCGTGTGCAGGGCTGGTCTAATCGGCCACGTTCCATCTGAGCTCTTCTGGAAAACATGGTCATGAGGGTCCCATAAACAGCCCTGGCCATGTGTGAGGAAGGCTCCGCTCGTGCTCCTTCTTCTAGTGAAAATAGCTGGATTCTTCTGTTGTAGATCCGTCCAGCGGAGTTCTTGCAGGACCAGATAAAATTAAATATGGTGCCTTGGATCCAGGCTACACTAGGTAGCCCATTGAAATCAATGGAACTTATGCTAGTCATGGCCCACTCACATCACATTGATTTCAGTGGGTCTACTCTAGGTATAACTAAATCTGGATCCAACCCACTATAGATCCACAGCCGAGGATCTAGGGACCTGCGTTACCGTGCTCATTCTGCAGATTATGTCGTACGAGGAATCTGAGAATGGGAAGAAGTGTTAGAATCTCGGCTTCCTCTTAAAAGAAAATGAAAGGAGCTTGTTTCTAGACCTTATGGATTGCACAGAGGAGGAATCTGCACGTGTCTACGTAATGTGAGTTGCAGGGGTTTGCGGAGCAGAAGGCAAGCTTCTAACTCAAAAGTATTGACTTCCTCATTCTCTACACCACGTAATTTGTGCCCCATATATTCCACCCCCTGCTTCCCCCCAACACATGTACACATACCTGTGGCTCCCTTCCAGCTTTCCTGACCCAACTTTCCTTTCAAAACGGCTTCTCAGTTTGGTCCTTCATGTTCTCAAAAAAACCACCCAAAAAAAGGTACAAAAACTTGTACATTCTGCCTCTTCTGCCCCCCCCCGATCCCTGTCTGAAGTGCTACACAGATTTTTAGTTTTATTTTATTTATTTATTTATTTATTTATTGCATCTCTATACCGCCCAATAGCCAAAGCTCTCTGGGCGGTTTACAAAATTAAGACGATTCAAGTATATAACAACAGTATAAAACCATAATATAAAATACAATATAAAAGCTCAACCAGCATAATATATTCCAGTCATGGGATTTAGGCCCCAGAATCCCAGACTTCTGGAAGGAGGATCCTCTCTCGTACGGGGCGGGGAGAATCCAACACTTCTTAACTCTCCCACCCCGCCCATGTGTCCTTCTCTTCCTTAAGGCATCTCTCTCTTTCCCCTCCTTCATGTGGGCTGTCCTCTTCCTCCTCCTCCTCCTCCAAGGCGGAGACAGCTTGTCAACTTCCCCAGTGGGTTTTTAAGCTGGCCACTTGGGCGGGCAGCCAGTGATCCGAGCGCGACTCCGAGCAGCTTGGGAAGCTGCAACCCCGCCGTTAACCAGTGCCAGGTGAGTGCCGTCTGTACGGTCGTCCCAGTGGGCAGAGCCCCTCTTTATGCGCTGGAGGGAGCCGTCTGGGGATCTGCTGGAGCGCAGCTGCGTATTTCGCCTCGAGCAGACCTCTCTTCTCTCTGCCTCCTCTGTGATGCAAGGACGAGAATGCTGGTCTCCCGTGCAGGGCTGTTGTGAGGACCACGCAGGGAATGCACGTGAACTCTTGAAGTGCACTGAATAAGTGAGGGCTTTTGTTTTTCATTGGCCAAAATGCCATCAATGATCAGGAGAAACGTGTGTGTGTGTGTGTTAGGCTGGGGGTTGCATCCTGCAGATTCCTCTCAGTGTGGTCTTGAGTGCTGGCGTTGAGGTAGGCGGGTTTTTGCCCTTCCTACCACAGTGTCCACAAATGCAGTGGTTCACTCTCTTTCCCCCACCCTGCAAATGGACCGATAGGAAAGACTGGCAAACAGGCGCTTCACAGGGTCAAAAGCAAGGGTACGCTCAGAAACGGCATCGAGCTATGGGCTAATCCCATAGCTTCCTTGCATCCATGAGGAACAGGCTTTTTTAGGCAGTAAGCCTATATGCACCAGTTGCTGGGGAACATGGGTGGGAGGGTGCTGTTGCACCCGTGCCCTGCTGTGTTGATCCCTGGTCGACAGCTGGTTGGCCACTGTGCGAACAGACTGCTGGACTAGATGGACCGTGGGTCTGATCCAGTATCAGGGCTCTTCTGATGTCCTTATGTCATCGCCATAGCCCCATCCTGTGTGGTGTCCCTTGGTCACGCTAGAGTGCAGCGGAATACTGCGAGAACGGGGCAGAATATTGGGATCCGGCTATTTCTAAGACGGATATTGTATTAAGCGATGCCCACTCTGTTTGTAGGGCTTCCGGTCTGCACAGAGAAGAGAGGGAGGCAGAGGCGTCGGGCAATATGGAGAACATAGCAGAGGCAGTGACGGGGGAGTGTAAGTAACAGCTAGGAGTTTAAGCAAAGGCTCCTTTGCCTCTGTCGCCTCCTCTCCCCACCTCCGTCTTCCAGGGGTCCTCACCCTCTTTTCCTCTCACAGGCCCCCCTGCGGCCAGCAGCATGGATTCCCGGCCGCTGTTCCAGACGCTGCACATGCTGGCAGAAGACAACGCCGCCTTCTTCCAGACCAGCACCAGCGAGACGGGCCAGCGCTTCCTGGCGGCCTTCACGGCCATCCGGGAGCACGCCCGGTGCCTGGAGCCGGTGCTCAGCCACTTTGCCACCATCTACCACATCTTTGACCTGGACGAGCACACGCTGGCCAACGGCTACCGCAGCCTGGCCCAGACGGTGTGCTGCTGCCTGGCCCACATCGTCCACAAGAGCCGCTACGTGGCCACCAACCGCCGTAGCATCTTCTTCCGCAGTAGTCACAACTGTGCCGAGCTGGAGGCCTACTGCACCGCCTTGACCCAGCTCCGGGCCTTGGTCTACTTGGCTCAGCGGCTCCTCACCCAGAACCGGCCCGGCTGCCTCTTCAACCACGAGGACCGCGGGCTCTCGGAGCAGTTCCTGCAGGAGTACATCACCATGCAGAAAGGCTGCTTCTACGGCCGCTGCATGGGCTTCCAGGTGAGAAGACCAGGGGGCTCTTGTGAGGACAAGAGGCAGGGAGGCTCAGCAGGCATGGAGGCGCAGGGCCTTCTGGATGCTGGAAACGGGCCTTTTGCAGGGCCTGCCTCTGACCGTTCGACAGTATTCATTCACTTAAGCTCTTTTTGGCTAAAGGGCGGGATCAAAGTGCTATCACACGAGGAAAAGGGAATGGGGAGGGAAGAGGAGGAAATATTTCGGCGGGGCTGTGAAATGGTCCCTTTCTCATCTCCCTCGGTGCAGTCTGCTCGAATAGCTGCGCGTGGTGAGGGAGGAGGCGTCTTCATGAAGGTGGTCTTCAGCAGGGCTATAGAGTGCAACCTTCCCCACAGCCTGCTGCCCTCCAACGGTGCTGGAGTGCAACTCCCGTCATTCCCAGCCGACAGGTTTTGGAAGGCTGATGTCGCGAACGGCCATCCCTGGACGTGGCCTTCACTGTCCACAGGCCTCCTGGTCTCAAATGGCCTTGGTCCTATTCTCTTGCTGACCCTTACTCTTGCAATGACCGCCTGGGATGTCTGCGTTGCGCCCCCTTTCTCCCACCCGTCCCGGATCCCAACCCTTCTCTTTGATGAAGCCTGGGATTGAATTTGGCACAATTGTCGGCCTGGCCTCTCTCACTGTCTCCACCGCTCCACCTACACTTCGGCCGTGTTCTCCTTGGGGCAGAGACCTGTCTTTTGCTAGTATTCCTCTCCAGTGCCTTTCTTTATTGATCTGATCCAATGATGCGGCCATGTAAGTAAACCATCTAGTGTAGGGTGACCCTATGAAAAGGAGGACCGGGCTCCTGTAGCTTTAACAGTTGTATTGGAAAGGGAATTTCAGCAGGGGTCATTTGTATATATGGAGAACCTGGTGAAATTCCCTCTTCATCACACCAGTTAAAGCTGCAAGTGCCCTGCCCTCTTTTAAATCTGGTCACTCTAGTATAGCTCCTGCAGCTTTAACTGTTGTGATGACGAGGGAATTTCACCAGGTTCCCCATATATACAAATGACACCTGCTGAAATTTCCTTTCCAATACAACTGTTAAAGCTACAGGAGCCCTGTTCTCCTTTTCACATGGTCACCCTAATCTAGTGGCGATAATCCTCAGAAGCTGAGGCATCCCTGAAAAGGCAAGCGCTCTCTCCTCAAGAGACTCTTGGACATGGCTGAACTCGCGCTGCTCTCTGTCAGCAGCTTCCAGGGGCCTCCTGGCCTGATTTCCCCAAATGGAACTCGCCCCAAGCGAGTCTCGTGAGACGAGAGCAGCTCATCGCTGGCCTTAGACGGGGCCTGCCCAGAGCGGAGAGCCCACCTGCCGTGGCCTTCCCCTCGTCTCCCTCCACTTTTCCACGCAGGCTGCAGCCTTGGCAATATGACCCTGAGCAATGTGTAATGGGATCACGCAAGTCCCTGGAGTATCTCCCTCTTCTTCCTGCCCCCCCCCCCAAGACCCTTGCCCTGTCAGGGCCCGTCTCTTTGGAAAAGGAGCTTCCCAGCTGACTTTGGATCTCAATTGGAGAGGGGGGCAGGGAGGGGGTGTCGTTTGGGGGTATAGCCCCTGTTTTGCATGCAGAAGGTCCCAGGTTCGAGCCCCGGCATCTCCAGGCGAGGCAGGGGGGAAACCCTGCCTGAAACCCTGGGGAGCTGCTGCCAGTCAGTGTCAGCAATACTGGGTTAGATGGACCAATGGTCTGGCTCCGTAGAAGCAGCCTCCTATGTTCCCCCAGCTGTGTCTCTGGCCCCGTCCTTCCCAGTTGGCTTTGTTCATCCTGCTCTTTCCAGCACTGAGAAAGCTGCAGGCTGCCTTGAAAGGCGCCGCCATCATCTTTGCACCTTTAGCCCAGCCGGGAGAGCCAGGCCTTGCTCTTGGTCCCGGGTGGGAGGAACTGGTTAACAACCGACGCGCCCTGTTAACCGTCTCCCTCTCTTTGGCGACTCCGGATCTGTTGGGTTAACTGACTGTGCCCTCCTCTGGGTGTGGAGCTGCAGTCCTGATGGGCCGTGACACCCCCCCACCCCACCCCGCCTCAATGTTGCTCTTTCGCCTCGCAGTTTGCACCCTCGATCCGGCCCTTCCTCCAGACCATCGCCATCGGCCTCGTCTCCTTTGGGGAGAATTACAAGCCTCATGTTTCTGGCATTGGTGAGTAGACAAGCCCTGGCGTATCTCGATACGTTGCCAACACCGTGCCTGTGCTGCTCTCCCCATAATGCCGGCCCCGAGCTCCGCAAGGCCTCTCCTTGTCTCATTCTACCTGTTCGTCCTTCCCTTTCCATAAAGCACAGCTGCCTCCGTTGCTCTGCCTTCCCAGGTTGCACTGCTGGCCGCCGGGGACTAATGCTGTTTCCCCCACATTATGCATACTGTCGTTGTTGTGAAAGTACAAGGGCGTTTGTCTCCAAGGACAGAAAAAGTTGGCAGGGACGCGTAACGGGAATTGTTTGATGCCTGTGGCTGTGTGTGTTTAAATCGGCTTGATACCTAAACACAACTAGATTGTCCCAAGCTAGGCATGAGGCAAGCTGCCACTGTCTGCTCGTGGCAGCTTGCCTCATGCCAGGAATGAGTTTTTGCAGGGCATCTTTGCGTACGTGCCTTACCCCCACTGCCTGCAGTAACTCCAGTGACGCAGGAAGGGTGTTATTGGACCTCCTTGCCTCCTTCTAGCCATATACATTTCTTTCCCACCCACCCAGGGCAATATGGTTACCATCGCTCGCTGTCTTGGATTTTACTTCCCTCTGCCTGTGCACCAGACAGGTGGAGGGCTGTGATACGGTGTGGGCAGCCCCCCTTCCTTGCACCTCAAAGCAGAAGCCTCGCCTCGAACAGCGCTAACCGTCCGTCTTTGATCTCTCTGTCTCCCCACGGCTGCAGGGGTTGCAGCCAGCTCGCTTTTCACCAGCGGGAAGTTCGCTATTGACCCTGAGCTGCGAGGGATCGAGTTTGAGCGCATCACTCAAAACCTGGACGTGCACTTCTGGAAAAGGTTCTGGAACCTCACCGAGATGGAATTGCTGGCTGTGAGTCCCGCCTGAGGGGAGGGGAGGGGGGGCCCCGGGAGCTGCCGAGGGGAGGGACGGGAGCCGATGCCGGCACCCGTCCGGGGTAGAGCTGGGGGCGGAAGAAAAGGACGGCAGGGCGGGAAGGAGAACCCAGGGCGAGATATGACGAGAGTTTGTGGCGTCTGGGAATGGGGTAGCGAGATGTAAAGCGAGGGTACCAGCAGTCTGGGAAGGATACGGTTTGTTCAAAGTAGAGTGGGATGTCGGTGCTGTTCCTGATTCTTGCTGTACCTTGGATATTGCTACAGGGAAGGAGGGGGCGGTGTTTAGGATATGAACTCCAGATGAATCATGCCTTTTCCTGCCTTCTACGCAGTCCCTGGCCAGTATGGCCTCCTCCCAGGTCCGGTTGTGCCGGGCACTGTTGGTGCCGCCTCATTCCTTCGACCTGCCTCTGGTCGCTGACCCCACCCTGATGGTGACCATCACGCCCCCGGTGGCCCACACCGGGCCAGGAGTCGTCCAGATGAGGCTCATCTCCCATGAGCTGCGTGAGGGACAGGTAAGGGACCTAGAAATGCCCCTCCTGTGGAGGCTCGGGCCTGGTTTTCTGCTGCACTTGGGTGCGCTGGGTGGCTCAGACTAGCTTCAAAGCAGGTTGAGCAAACGGGCTTTAGCTGCGGAACAGCGTTCTCGGCAAAGAGTCTCATTGTGTGGTGAAACTGTTCTTGGCCAGGCCCAGGGATTAGTGGGAACGTTTGGGTAACTGAACGCTCTCCCACAAATTCTCTGAAAGTGGGAACCTGGATCTACCCCTTCTTCCCATTTACTGCTTTTTAATTGCTCTGCTAACGGGTCGCTGCTGCTTTATTGCTTTAACTTATTTCTGTGTATGCATGTCTGGGTGACTTTCACTGTAAGCCACGTCGAATATTTCTAACAGACAAGCAAGCCTATCTGTACGTTTAAAAAAATATTCCAAAATCCATATTGGTGTAATACTTTTATTAGGCCAACTCGAGGTCTCCAGATCTCTTCGTCAGGCAAGAGATTACAAGAGTCTTTAAGTTGATATGGGGCAGGGGGCGGTTGCAGACATTTGAATTGGGCTGTCCCAGGTGATGTGATAGTTACCTTAGTGGGACCACTAGGTAGAAGAAAATCTCAGGGAATTGTAGGTCCTCCATTTAAAAAATAAATAAAATCCAGCCGTTAATTATAAATTGTCTCTATCCTGGGTGAAGCAGACAAGTTCCTTAGTTGATGGAAAACAGCAGTGTGAGACATATTTCAATGCTGTGCTATGTTAAAAGAAAAGACAAATTGAATAGCTTTATTTAGCAGTTGGAGGGGATGGACATGTTTATGTATGTAGTTTTCAGTGGCTTGGTTGAGGGTGAATGTCAAACCTCAGGCTTCCGTGCTTCTTCATCCAGCTTCTCTTTTTGCCTTGTTTGTATCTGTTACCTTTCCCCAGGATTTGATTGAGCAAGAGGTTGGACTTGATGGCCCTATAGGCCCCTTCCAACTCTACTATTCTATGATTCTATGGTCCTGGTTTCTAATCCTGGCTTGTAGGTTGAGCAGGGGGTTGGACTCGATGGCCTTATAGGCCCCTTCCAATTCTACGATTCTATGATCCTGGTTTCTAATCCTGGCTTGTAGGGTAAGAGCAAACCATAGGTTGTTGTAGATGAAACAGGAAACTTTGCCTCAAAGAAGCCAGGACAGGTGGGAGTGCGCACCAAGGAGGACGGAGGTTGTGAGCCCAAGGTTCCTTGTAGGCCGAAGCAGGGTTGGTGTTCCTCTCTGAACCAAGCCTGAGTGTAAATACCTTTCGAATTCAGTCATGAGATTCCCCCCCCCCACCTGCAGTCTGGACCAATAACCATGCAGGGGAAAACAACCGCTCAGCTTGTTTGTCAAGCGATCCCTTGAGACGCCGTGGCCCCAGGGACCGGCACTGCCAGGAAAGGCTGGCGGGTGGCAGCTGGGCTCCGTTGCGTCTCGGCGCCCGGCCCTGCATCCCCCTGCCGCTGCTTCTCCCCGCCTCCAGGACAGCGAGGAGCTGAGCAACTTCCTGCGTCCCGAAGGCCCGCTGGCCCTGGAGCTGCGCTGGAAGACCAAGCCCTTGCCTCGCTCGCCTTACCTGGTGGTGCATTTCCACGGCGGTGGCTTCGTGGCTCAGACCTCCAAGTCCCACGAGCCTTACTTGAAATCCTGGGCCCAGAGTCTGGGCGCCCCCATCCTCTCCATTGACTATTCGTTGGCCCCCGAGGCCCCCTTCCCTCGGGCCCTGGAGGAGTGTTTCTATGCCTACTGCTGGGCCATCAAGAACTGCCACCTGTTGGGTGAGTAACAGGGAAGGGCGTTTGGGGGTGGGAGGGAGGAAAGAGGCTGGATCTGGGTTCTGGGCCCTGTTTGTGAGAGGAGCCAGCTGCCAAGACCCTTCTCGGGTCATTATAGGCTCAAGTAGCCGCCACGGCTCGGAGTGCCTTTTACCATCTTCGGTTGGTTCGCCAGCTACGGCCTCTCCTGGACAGGGATAGCTTGGCCATGGTGGTACAGGCATTGGTAACCTCAAGATTGGATTACTGCAACGCGCTCTATGTGGGGCTGCCCTTGAAGCTGCTCCGGAAGCTGGAGCTAGTGCAGAATGCTGCAGCTCGGCTGTTGTCTGGAGCTGCCCCTTTCCAGCATGTAACTCCTCTGCTGAGGGAACTGCACTGGCTGCCTATTCGCTACCGGGCCAGGTTTAAGGTTCTTGTACTTGTGTACAAAGCCCTAAACAACCTGGGACCGGGATACCTGAGAGAGAGAGCGCCTTCTCCCCTACCAACCTGCCTGGTCACTGAGGTCATCTGAGGACCTGCTCCTGGTGGTTCCACACAGATCCATCCTCCGATTGGAATCCACCAGGGGAAGAGCCTTCAGCGTGGTGGCCCCCCTCCTGTGGAATTCCCTGCCTCTGGAGGTCAGGCAGGCTCCGACCTTGTACTCCTTTCGGCGCCTCCTGAAAACATCTTTATTCCAGGAAGCCTTTCTTTAACATGCAGCCTTGGATTTCTGTGTTGTTGTTGTTTTGCTTCTTTTTAAATTTTGTTTTAACTGTTTTATTCTGTTTTTATTTTCATTTTACCTTGTACACTGCTCCGAAAAAAAAATTCAATGAGGAGCGGTATATAAATATTCTAAATAAATAAATAAATTATCCCGTGCTGCCTTATGCTGAATCGGAGCGCCGGTCTCTCTAGCCCCGTGTGGCTGGTTCTGAGAGATAGCACCTCCTCGCCTGTGGCACGAGAAGAGCTCTTAGTTTTTGCACCGTGCTCTCATCCAGGCAGAAAGAACATGGAATTCCTTGGCTGGATCAGCTCAAGGATTCAGCAGCATGCTTATTTAAGGTGCAATCCTAAGCGTGTTTTGACAGGAAAAAATGGCCTAAAACTCCCAGCATCCCCCAGCTGGTCATGCTTGCTGGGGAATGCTGGGAGTTCTATGACTTCTTCTTTTTTTTAACCTGAACATGGATAGGATTACAGCCTTATTTTATTTATTTGCTGTACTTTTAAACCCAGTGAAGTTATCTGGCTGGTGTACTATGTTCCTCTTGTTACGGTCCCGAAAGCAGCTGGCTAGAGAGATGCCTCTGGGGTGCCTACAGGCGGCTGCCTTATTTTTTTGTCCCCCAACATCCAGTCTTCAGAGGAATTTTGCCTGTTTGACTGCCTGGTTTCTTCCGTTCCCTTGCGGGGTCTGACTTCTCTCCACCCCTCGGCAGGTTCCACAGCACAGAGGGTGTGCCTTGCGGGAGACAGCGCCGGCGGCAACCTCTGCATCACCGTCTCCATGCGAGCGGCTGCCTTTGGGATCAAGATGCCGGACGGGATCATGGCGGCATACCCGGCCACGCTCATTCAGATGTCGGCCTCGCCCTCCCGCCTGCTCACCTTGCTCGACCCGCTCCTGCCTCTTAGTGTCTTATGCAAGTGCCTCAGTGCCTATGCCGGTGAGGGCATCCCTGCGGCCAGGGGCGTCGCCTTCGGTACCACGGAGGCGGGAGAAGGGAAATGGCAGGGGTGGGGGTGGAGATGAGCAGGACTTGAACCCAGGGCTTCCGTCGAGAGGCCGGACAATCCCTTGAGAGAGCGAATCAAAGGGTCAGGAAGGGTTTATCCCAGCAGGATGGATTCAAATGGTATTTATGCACCGTATGGCTGAGTAAACTCAGGATCTGGGCAATGGCGTCCGGGGCGCCTCTCTCCAGCTGGGGAAAAGAAGCAAGAAGGGAAGTTGAGAACATTTGGCCGGTATTAAGAAAAGGGGGATTGGAGGACCCCCACCAAGGGGAGAGCCGGGAGATTACAGGCATGGAGAAGATCGGGGTGTGTTTTGGTTGGCTGTTGTTTTTTTTAAAGAGATGGGGAGAATGGTGGTGCTGCCGGGGGGGGGGGAGGGGGCGATATTTATGGGCCTAAATATTTCCACCACCACCCTCTCATCTTTGTGCCCCGCAACCAAGGGATGGAACAAGAGTCGGAAGACTCCACCCTGGAGAAGCTCAGCCCCGTCAACATGGTGCGCAGAGACACGGCCCTGCTGCTCCGGGACTTACGCCTGAGCGCCTCGGCCCTCTTTGGCTCCTTTCTGGAGAACACGGGCAAGATCCCCGGGGCAGGGGGAACACCCGGTAAGCAGCAGCCTCCCTTCCGGCTGGCCGGCGGAGCCATCCTCCTCGCCTGTCCCTCCCCGCCTTCTTCTCACCCACCTTGTCTCCGCAGGGCGCGGCCCCTTCTCCTGGCTGCCTGCAGGGCTACTTCAGGTGGCCCGTGGCCCAGCTGCTCCCGGTCCCAGGGCCTGTCCCTTACTAACCCAGCAGCTGGTAGGAGCCGCCCCCTGTCCTTAAGGCATGCGCTGCTGCTTGAGGCGAGGTGAAGGGGGCATCGCTGCTGTTCCTGGCTACACGGTGCCAGGCGCGGGAGGGCGCTGCAGCTGGCGCGGGCGGGCAGGCAGGTGTGATGGCCTGCTTAGGATGGTGGGGCGTTTGTTTGTCTGTTTTGCTAGCTCTGCATGGCGTTTGTGGAGGAGCTAAATAACGCTTTATATGCGGCGCATCCAACATTTGGCAAACCCCACCCCAGCCCCATTCATATCCTCCAGTCGGAAAGCTGGAATTCCACAACGGAGCTGATTTTTTTGCAAATCGGGCGTGTTTGCATGTGGCCGTTCCAGTTGCATTTGCTCAACAACTTGGGGAATGAGATGAGAGGCAGGAGAGAGAGAGAGAGAGAGAGAGAGAGAGAGAGAGAGAGAGAGAGAGAGAGAGAGAGAGAAAAGGGCACGTGAAGACTCCCCTATCTCAACCTGACGTTCTCCTCCAGTGGATGGGAGGGTGCTTTGGAAGAAGTTCCATTTCCTACTTGGCTGTGCAAAACAGACTTATCTGCTTCCTCCCGGGGATCAAATCCCTCCCTGTTCTGACTTTGCTTTGCTGTGAGATGCAGAGCATCGACGGAGCTCCCTTGTCTTCTGCTTGTTTCCCTGACTAGCTTGCACTTTCTTTCCCTCCTTTCCCTCCACGACACAGTACAATACACCAGCCTTCCCCAACCAAATTGGGGGAGGCTACAATATACTTACCATGTTTGCCTCAGCTAGAGTTGACCCTATGAAAAGGAGGACAGGGCTCCAGTCTCTTTAACAGTTGTATTGAAAAGGGAATTTCAGCAGGGGTCATTTGTAGGCATGCAGCACCTGGTGAACTTCCCTCTTCATCACCACAGTTAAAGGTGCAGGTGCCCTGCCCTCTTTTAAATCTGGTCACAGTATAACTGCAGTATAGCTCCTGTAGCTTTAACTGTAGTGATGAAGAGGAAATTTCACCAGGTGTGACATGCATACAAATGACACCTGCTGAAATTCCCTTTTCAATACAACTGTTAAAGATACAGGAGCCCGGTCCTCCTTTTCATAGGGTCACCCTACCTCAGCCTTCCGTTTTTAAGACTTCAGAAACAACCCGGGGGAGGGGGTGTTCTCCCTGTCCCTGCCAGCTGCAACCCTGAGGTCTAGCACCTTGCTTTTCTTTCCTTCCTCCCTTGCTTCCATCTATCCCAGCCTTCCTCAACCTGGGGCGCTCCAGATGTGTTGGACTACAACTCCCAGAATGCCCCAGCCAGCTGGCTGGGGCATTCTGGGAGATGCAGTCCAACACATCTGGAGCGCCCCAGGTTGAAGAAGTCTGATCTATCCCCTTCACGTAGAAGCTGAGATTTTCAAAACTTCGTCGGGGTTGCTACATTCTGTGTTTCAGGCCATGTGCCTTACCGTCCCCAAGCGGGAGCAGTTCGTGCAGCTGGCATAGCTCTGTGCCATTGTGATCGGCCCGGCACAAAGGCGGCTGGCACTGCTTGGCACACATTCACTGCCTGGCACGTTGCATGGAGGCGACGGCCTTGTTTCCCAGCCCGGGCTGAGTCTTCCCCCAGGGCAGGAGAGTGCAAGTACACAGGAGGCAGTTAAGGGTAGAAATTTCTTGGGAAGTGAGCTGCCCAAGGAGGTGGTTTCATTGACTCAGTTGTGGCCAAGGATATTCATATCCTCAAAGGCGTGGGGGTCCTGACACAGGCTTTCTATCTGGAAGGGCCCGGCTTCAATCCTTGGCATCTCCAGATAAAAGGAGTGTGAGATTCTGATTCGACTCTCCAAGCAACTTAGAACATTTATTGTATTTATTTATTTATTTATTTATTTATTACATTTTTATACTTCCCAATAGCCGAAGCTCTCTGGGCGGTTCACAAAAGTTAAAACCATAATAAAACAACAGGTTAAAAGCACAATTACAAAATACAGTATAAAAAGCACAACCAGGATAAAACCACGCAGCAAAATTGATATAAGATTAAAATACAGAGTTAGAACAGTAAAATTTAAATTTAAGTTAAAATTAAGTGTTAAAATACTGAGAGAATAAAAAGGTCTTCAGCTGGCGACGAAAGGAGTACAGTGTAGGCACCAGGCGGACCTCTCTGGGGAGCTCATTCCACAATCGGGGTGCCACAGCGGAGAAAGCCCTGCTTCTAGTAGCCACCTACCTCACTGGCAGGGGCTCACGGAGAAGGGCTCCTGTTGATGATCTTAAGGTCCGGGCAGGTACATATGGGAGGAGGCATTCCTTCAGATAACCTGGCCCCAAACGGTTTAGGGCTTTATATGTCAATACCAGCACTTTCAATCAGGCCCGGACCTGGACTGGCAGCCAATGAAGCTGGAAAAGGACTGGCGTAATGTGATCTCGCTGGCCAGTCCCTGTTAGTAAACGGGCTGCCCTGTTTATAAGAACATAAGAAGCTGATGGCCCCATCAGTAAAGCAAAAGGCCTTATTCACCATGGTTAAAGCCGTGGTTTAAGGTGTCTTCGGAACACAGCCCAGCCTTCTGGCTTAACCACCGTGGTTTAAGGTGTCTTCTGAACGGGGCCTAAGTTGAGCCATGTTGGATCAGACCAAGGGTCCAGCATTCTGTTCACACAGTGGCCCACCCACTGCCCACAGAAAACCCACAAGCAGGACATGAGTGCAGCAGCACTCTCCCGCCCACGTATACAGGCTTACTGCCTCTGCTAAGGGAGGTAGCACATAGCCATCAGGACTAGTAGCCATTGATGGCCTTCTCCTCTAGGGATTTTATCCAAAAAAAAACCCCCCCCCATCCAAATTGGGGGCCATCACCACATCTTGCGTTAACAAATTAGATCATTTAACTATGCACTGTGTAAAGAAGGACTTCCTTTGATCTGTCCTGAAACTCCCACCAATCAGCCTCATTTATTATTTATTTATTTATTTATCATACTTCTACCCCGCTCCTCAGCCAAAAAAGGCTCTCGGAGCGGCTTACACTTAGCAAAAAAGACAGTCCCTGCTCTCAGGCTTACAATCTAATAAAGACATGACACACAAGGAAAAGGAGTCAAGGAGGGAGGGAGGGAGGAGAGAGAAAGAAAGAGAAAGAGAGAGAGAGTCCAGCAGGAGCAGGCCCCGATGTTACTTCTGCCTGCCCCTGTCCCCTCGGTCCTTCTTCTTCCCCACAGGGCCAAGATGGCAGTTTGCCCTGGGGGGGGGGGGGGAGAGTCCAGCAGGAGCAGGCCCCGATGTTTCTTCTGCCTGCTCCTGTCCCCTCGGTCCTTCTTCTTCCCCACAGGGCCAAGATGGCAGTTTGCCCTGTGTGTGTGGGGGGGGAGAGTCCAGCAGGAGCAGGCCCCGATGTTTCTTCTGCCTGCTCCTGTCCCCTCGGTCCTTCTTCTTCCCCACAGGGCCAAGATGGCAGTTTGCCCTGTGTGTGGGGGGGGGAGAGTCCAGCAGGAGCAGGCCCCGATGTTACTTCTGCCTGCTCCTGTCCCCTCGGTCTTTCTTCTTCCCCACAGGGCCAAGATGGCAGTTTGCCCTGTGGGGGAGGGAAGAGTCCAGCAGGAGCAGGCCCCGATGTTACTTCTGCCTGCTCCTGTCCCCTCGGTCTTTCTTCTTCCCCACAGGGCCAAGATGGCAGTTTGCCCTGTGGGGGAGGGAAGAGTCCAGCAGGAGCAGGCCCCGATGTTACTTCTGCCTGCTCCTGTCCCCTTGGTCCTTCTTCTTCCCCACAGGGCCAAGATGGCAGTTTGCCCTGTGGGGGGGGGGGAAGAGTCCAGCAGGAGCAGGCCCCGATGTTACTTCTGCCTGCCCCTGTCCCCTCGGTCCTTCTTCTTCCCCACAGGGCCAAGATGGCAGTTTGCCCTGTGGGGGGGGGAGAGTCCAGCAGGAGCAGGCCCCAATGTTACTTCTGCCTGCTCCTGTCCCCTCGGTCCTTCTTCTTCCCCACAGGGCCAAGATGGCAGTTTGCCCTGTGGGGGGGGGGGAGAGTCCAGCAGGAGCAGGCCCCGATGTTACTTGCTCCTGTCCCCTCGGTCCTTCTTCTTCCCCACAGGGCCAAGATGGCAGTGGGATGACCCCATTGGGTTCTAGTATTATGGGAGAGGGAGAAACATGTCTCCCTGTCCACATTCCCCACAACGGCTGTACCTAGGCAGACCGCCTCCGATACTGGAGGTCGCATAGAACCATCAGGACTAGTAGCCGTTGAGTGCCCTTTTCCTCCATGCATTTGTCCAATCCCCTTCTTAAAGACATCCAGATTGGTGGCCATCACTACTTTTATTTTGCATGCCACACTCTATTCTGGATATTTGGAGGAATCTGCTTTTGTTTTGTTTAGGAACTGGCAAAGAACAGTGTGGCAGTAAGGATTGGAGGTGGGGGGAGAGTGAGGATTAGTTTGAGGGGTCCTGGCAGGAGGAAAACAAAGGTACCCCTCATGGTCTCCAAGTAAGCTGGAGGCGCTTCTGTCCCCTGTGAGCTGGAGCATTTCTTGACAACCCCCAGGGATCTCTCCTAGAGGAAGGAACCCACACCCAGGTATCACATTCTGTATTCAGTATCAGGTTTTGCTTCAGGTAACAGGAGATCAACCTCTCTGGTGGTGGCAATGGAAACGAAGGGGGGAAGCTCAGCCCTGGATCATCCAGCAAGGACCAAAAGTCGCAGTTTAGTTGGGCACGGAGAGGGCGGAAAGAGCTTGGACGGCTTTCGCCCCAGCCCAGCACCCTGCAGGGGTGTTGGAATGCAACTCCCACAATCCCCAGCCACTGACCATGCTGGCTGGGAATTATGGGAGCTGCAGAACTGGAGGGTGAGGCTAGGACCTGACTTGAGAGCCGAGGGAGGACGGGGGCTCTGAAACAGGCAGAGAACGCTGGGATCCGTAGAGAGCCGGGTCCCAGCGAGGAAGAAACGTGGAGCTGTAACGAAACTGAGCCGGCACTCATTTCCCCTTTGCATCTTCCCGCAACCCCCCGCCCCGGCACACAGACGCCGTGAGGAAGAGCATCTCGGAGGTGGGCCTGAAGTCCAAGTCGGTCTCGAGTTACAAAGACTCCCGCAAGAGCCAGACCTGCCAGGACCTGACCTGTTCCTCTGCTGGTCCCATGGCCCCGAGCCATGCCTCCAGCCAAGAGGCCCAGCCCGGCTTCTTCCTGAGCGACGGCGAGTGTGAGGCCACAACCTCAGGCAACGACAACGGCCTGATCTTTCCCGACGGCTTCCAGCCCTTGCGCTCCAGCCAGCCGGCCACACACCTGGCCCTGGAGCTGTCGCCCATCGTCAAGAACCCGTTCATGTCGCCTCTGCTGGCCCCGGATGGGATGTTGAAGGGACTGCCGCCGATCCATATAGTGGTGAGCGGGGTCAGGGGCGGAGCGGGAAGAGATCCGTTTCAGCAGCTTGCGTGTGAGGGAAGAGGCTGAGGTGGGGAGAGGTAGAGGGAAGGCAGGAGCAGTTGCATTGGGCCAGACCGATACGGTCCATCTAGCTCAGCCTTCCTCAACCTGGGGCGCTCCAGATGTGTTGGACTGCACCTCCCAGAATGCCCCAGCCAGCTGGCTGGGGCATTCTGGGAGTTGTAGTCCAACACATCTGGAGCGCCCCAGGTTGAGGAAGGCTGATCTAGCTTGACATCCTGCCTTCAGCCACTCAGAGGCATCGGAGAGGTTTGTCCACACAGCATGATGGAAATATCCTTTCCCTGTTGTACGTTTCCCCCATCTAGTCATCGGAGAGGTGAATCATAGAATAGTAGAGTTGGAAGAGGCCTACAAGGCCATCGAGTCCAACCCCCTGCTCAATGCAGGAATCCACCTTAAAGCATCCCTGACAGATGGTTGTCCAGCTGCCTCTTGAAGGCCTCCAGTGTGGGAGAGCCCACCACTCCCCTAGGTCATTGGATCCAGTGTCGTACTCCTCTAAGAGTCAGGACGTTTTTCCTGATGTCCAGCCGGAATCTGGCTTCCTGTCACTTGAGCCCATTATGCCGCATCCTGCACTCTGGGATGATGGAGAAGAGATCCTGGCCCTCCTCTGTGGGACAACATTTCAAGTATTTGAAGAGTGCTCTCATGTCTCTGTAAATAGGGTTTCAGTCCAATCTATCAAACTCGTAGCTGCTGATAGAACGATCTGGCTGGTAGAGGGGAAAGGGAGATCTGTAACAGCCAGGAGCACTCTCTGGGGCCTCTCTTTTCGGTGCTTTTGTTTTGTGAAACTTGGGCACAGAAGAGGGTCCCAGCACAGGTGCTCAACGGTCCTAATGGGGCACACAGGAGGTCGTGATCTCTTAAGGGACCCCAGCTATGCAGGGTTATAACCAGCACTCTCTCTCCCCCACGCCTCTCGCCAGGCTTGCGCCCTTGACCCCATGCTGGACGACTCCGTGATGTTTGCCCGGCGGCTGCGGGCCGTGGGGCAGCCGGTGACCCTGCGGGTGGTGCAGGACCTTCCCCACGGCTTCCTCAGCCTGTCGCAGCTGTGCCGCGAGACGCGCCAGGCCTCGGCCCTCTGCACGGAGCTCATCCGGGACATTCTGGTTCCGGAAGATCCAGACTCTCCACAGGCCCCCGCTGCTGCCTCCGCCTCCTCCCTCCGGAAACATCGCAAGCTGGAGCGGACCTTTCACGCCGGGGCTGCCACCAGCCAGGTGGCCCACCCCGCCCAGCAGAACAGCACGCCCGCCGGGCAAGAGGGCCTGAACGGGGCTGCTCCAGAGAGCAGCGCTGCGCCCAGCGCCGAGGACAGAGCACCGCCCAGCGCTCAGGAGCATCAAAAGCCAGGGAGCGCTTCCCCGGGAGACCCGCAGAGCGGGTCCAGAGATGGGGAGGCATCCCCCTCCGAGGCTGCGGTCACCCCCAGCCAGGGTCCGAACCCCTCGGGCAGCACGGTGGGCAGAGGGGTGGGGGCCTGAGCCCCTCCGGAACAACTGGCTTCGAGACTGCGTGGCATGGCGTCCTTTTGCGGTGGGGAATCCCTCTTTGGTGCTTTGACTCTGTGTTTTGATGATTCCCAAGCACAATGGCCCCAGGCCTCAACTCCCCCCAACCCCGATCATCCGTGGGGCCTCCTGTTGTGACCGGGGTGGGGTGGGGGTGGAACACGTGTTCTGTATTATCCATTCCTCCACTTCCTGGAATACTGTTTTTATACGCATTGGGTTGTTTTTTTAAAAAAAAAAACTGTAGAACTCTGCAGCCAATATTTCCTGGTGGTCTCAGAGTTTGTCCAGCACCAGCACCACCTCTCTCTCTCTCTCTCTCTTCCTGTCCTTCTTCTTAAGCAGAACACTCCAGTGTTACTTGAGCACCTTTGGAAAAGTTCCGTATTACGGTGCGGGGCTTTTTGAGCCCTACTCTTTGCCACGGAGAGCACAAATACTACCCGCCCTTCCCTTCATGGGGCGTTCAGTCCTTCTAGCACTGCCCAACAAGCCCGTAAAAGCACTGTGGACACCTCCTACTCACCATATGTGTGAACAGTCGCTGCCCTGCCCCATCGCTAGGTGAGACAGCCCCGAGCACTGCTCAGTATTAGCTTTCTTTTGGAGAACACACGCGCACTGTGACCTCCCCCCCCCCCCAAAAAAATCTGCTTCCTTCTTCCCCACCCCTGGCCCTGATCTCATCCTTTTGCCTTTTATGACTGCTGCTGCTATGAACCAAACAGGAGTGGAGTTGAGAGGAGATGGGGGGTTCCTCCCCTCCCGAGAAGGGCTGCGGTATTCCCTCTCCACCCTTTTCTTGGGGGCAGAGGGGACAGACTATTTTTGTAAATAAAGGCCAATTTGATTTCAAGTGTCCTTTGTATTTGGAAGCCAAAATGTTCTCTCTCTCTCTCTGTGTGTGTGAGTGAGTGAAAGACAGAGTGTGTGTGTTTTGGAGCAGTCTTGCGTAAGGGTACGGGAGACAGCCCAGGCACAGCCCCTGAGAGCTGAACGTGGCAACTGCGGTATAATGCAAATCAAGGCAGCCGTTGAGATAATTACAGAAATAAGATGGTTATGCTGATAACTACATACATTTTACTAGCTCATAACATTTTATTAGCCCCACCTGTCCATATCTTTGTGGCCTAAAAGACGGGGAACAGGGAAGAAACCCTTTTAGAAAACTTCGCTTGATCACCTGGTGGGGATTTTTTACTCACCACCGGCGATCCAGTTATAGAAGTTGTAAGTTATAAAAAGGAGCTATGTTCCTTCTAGGCCAGTGCTGTCGATTCTGGTGGGTACTGGTTCTCACGCAGAGATATTCTCTAGATCGCTTCAGAAAAAATCCTTTATCTGGAGGTGGCAGCGACTGAAGCCAGAACCTTCTACATGCTAAGCACGCGCTTTGCCAACTGGAACAACTTGCAAGGTTGTGGCCTCAGAAATTGTGCAAGTGACTTTTGGTCTACGTCATTCTGGACATTATTGTGCCTCCTTATGGAATATGGCAATTCTTTGAGTTGTTTTCGTTCTCTTTTTAACAAGAGTGGGCAGTGAAAGAACATTTGGCACCTGGGGGTGGGAAGAGCAAAGCCAAGGCTTTTGGGCAGGAGGAGGAGCACCGAAAACCTATTTCTAGGGTGAATTGGGAAAATGAGTAAGCATTCGAGCAAAAGCAAGGGTTTTGCTACTCACTGCTTCTTCTGAGCTGGTTCTTAACCACATTGCATATGAAATTCACGTTCATGGTAACTTCTAAGTCCTTTGGGGACCCTGCAACAGCCAGACAGCATTTGGGTCATTTGTGTTGGATGCAATTTGCTGGCCACGTTGCAGCAATCCTGAGAGTCCGCTGACCTCCACTAAAAATGGACATTTGCTGGGAATTGGACGGAGAGATGCAGATTTTTGGTTTGTTAACCCCATTCCTTCCCCCATTCCAAAGGCATTTCTAAGGATAAACTAGAATGTCACACTGAAGAGGCCTGATTTAAAAATAAATAAATAAGGTGATTCTCCCCCTCACACACACACACACCCAGAACACTAGAGGCAGCTGCTCTGTCGGTAAGCCAAGGAATGCATTCAGGCTGGCCTTGTCTTAGCAAGTCTCCTGAAAGTCAACTGGTTTGAAATATCTTCAGATGTCAGGCAGGGCTAATTCTCGCTCTGCGTGCAAGGCTAGGCAGATCAGGGGTTGCAGGGGAGACCGAGAAGAAAAAGCAGGCAGCCCAGTGGCTAGCATTTTTATCCCCAAAGAGTGCATCCTATATCATGGGCCATACTTCTTTTTGATGCGCAAGTGTTTAAAGAATCTTATCTTGCTCTTCAGCCCCCAAAAGCCTCAATAGCAGCATTTGAAGATTGGAACTAAGACAGCCCTTGCCCACAAGTTTACAATCTTGAAGACATGGCACAAAAAAAGGATTGGTGAGGGTGGAAGAAAAAGGTAAACTCAGGCAATGCTTAATTACAAAGTCGTGGAGCTGGATTGTGCGAGAGAGAGAGAGAGAGTGTGAGTGGGTGGATGTTAAATAAATATGCTAATTTTCAGGATCACTGAGCAATAGAAGACAAGCCTGAAATTTGGCTAGCTAACTATAAAAACCAGTGTATCTAACTGCAGTCTTGCACAACTCTACAACAGCTGAAAACAGGGGCATATTGTACATATACACCCTTTACTCTTATACCAAAGATCAGTGTCTGAAACCCCTCCCCTCTTTATGTATTGCTGAAGGGTCAAGCCTTGTCGCTTATGACAAGGGGTTAGCACTCCTATGGCTCTTAGACAGCGTTGGTTGATGTGGTGGTGGGGACATAGGATACTTCAAATTCCTAGATCTGAGGATACAGAGCCTCAGACCTGGGAATCTGCGTCCCCCTCCCTGCCAGCACAGAGAAACAGGCTGAGAGAACCACTAACAAATCAAAGCTCTACAAACTATTTATTTATTGCATTTTTATCCCACTTTTTTTCCTCCAAGGAACCCAGGGCGGCGTACATAATCCTCTTCTCCATGTTATCCTCACAACAACCCTGTGAGGTAGGCTGGACTGAGAGTCTGTGACTGGCCCAAAGTCACCCAGTGGGTTTCCAGGGCTGAGTGGGGACTAGAACCCGGATCTGACTAAGAGAACTCGCTTTTTTTTGCTTGCCTGCCAGCCAGGTGTCTGGCCTGTTGCAGTACAAAAATAGACTGCAGTGCCCAGAGTGTCTGGCCTTTATCCTAGTTGTATCAAATCCAGGATTAAAATAATATGCAATGTATTGGCATATGGACACTGGGCTCTAGTTCTAAACTCCCTCCTCCCTATTAGCGGTCATGTTCACATAAGACAGGCAGGAAATGTCCTTTATTTTCCATCTTTCCACCCCTTCCCGTTTGGGTCTTTCCGACTGCAACACAAATGAGAATTTTATCTTTTAGTGGTCTGAGCGATCAACAGTATGATCTTAAAGGGATTATTAGTGGTCATGTTCGGGTTTCATAAACACAAAACTCTTTTCCTCCTCCCAATTTGGTTCCAGGATATGTGGGTTTTTCTTCCTGAGGGCCTTGTCAGTTTTTTTTTACAATATATAGATTGCTTTTGTACCCTATGCTCCAAGGAGGTCAGAATGGCTCAGAGAGGGTAATGCCCTTTTTATCCTCACAACTATCTCTTTGAGGTGAGGCACATTGAGGGGGGATTCCTAACTTCCCATATGTGGTGATGGGTTCTGAACTGGTGGTGAATGACAAGGAAAAAGGTTTCGGAGTTGCGGCAGATAGTTCAATGAAAACATCAACCCAGTACACCATTACTGCTATGAAAAAGCAAATTCCATGTTGGGGGTCATTGGAAAATGAATAAAAAATAAAACTGCCAGTGTCACAATGTTGTTATACAAATCTGTTGGTGTGATCACATTTGCAATACCGTGTGCAGCTGCGGCAACGGAGACGATTAAAGGGCTGGAGCAACTCTCCTATGGGGAAAGACAGCAGTGTTTGAGGGTTTGTAGCTTAGGGGGAAAAGGTAACTATGTGGAGACATAATAGTGCAAAACTATGCTTGGCGTGGAGAAAGTAGAGAGGGAGGTTTTCTGCCTCTGTCGTAATGTTCCAGTGAAGCTTGCTTTCACTGGAATGATTCAGGACAGATAAGTTCGTCAAGGTAACACACATGGAATTTGCTGCAAGATGTGGTGCCGGCTGCCAGCTTGCAAAAGTTTAAAAGATTAGACAAATTCATGGGGGACAAAACTGTCAATGACCACTACACATGATATGCCTCTAGATCAGAGCTTTCCAAACGGTGTGTCGCGACACGTTAGTGTGTCAGCTGCAGTGTGTAGGTGTGTCACGCGAACGTAACGAGAAACCTCTGAGTCTATGTGAAATAAGCAATACCAAGTTGCATGCATTTTTACGCAGCAATGGTGCACTAGTATATTCCCCTTCCGTCGAATCCGTGTATGCACACCACGGTCGAGGGATCATACAGGTACTGCGCATGCGCAGTATGCGTAATCGAGTCGAAACAGCTGATTCCGCGTGACTTCCGGTGACGCGGCTGCACCTGAAGTGCTGCGTTCGAGATATTCCATGTGTCCAGTTTTTTGATAGAACACTGTCTCAACCGCCGCTCGATCGCAGCTCGACAAAATTGATTCAATGTGAAAAGTCTTGGAAATGTATGTTATTATCTTGCAAATCATATATTTTAAAAATATAAATGAAAGGTTTTCATGAGATATGTTGCTTCGTTATTACAATTTATGTATGTGTCCGTATCTCTTATAAGGGGTTAGTTTAACCTCCGGTTTGCTAGTAAAACTGAATTATTGTGTTGCGAAATGATGCACGTCTAAAAAGTGTGTCACCAACATGAAAAGTTTGGAAAGCTCTGCTCTAGATACTAATTTCAAGGAACACAAGCAGGGACACACTGTCATGTACATGTCCCCTGGGAAGAAAGCTGGACTGGATAGGCCTTTGGACTGATCCAGTGCCACTCTTAGGTTCTGAAGGCAGCATAAGCTGTGAGTAATACTGACTGCTCCAAGGCTGCAGTGACTTTCATGGCTGAGCACGTATTTGAACCCAAGTTTCCATATACCAACTATCCCACACTGGAACTCATGGTATCAGAAGGTACTACAAGCTCTGGAGAACTAAGAGGTGATATAATCTTGGATAGTCCAGAATTTGTCTTCAAAAATCACGTATGGTTATGTTTCGTGTAAGAATCCTGTGGCAAAAAGTTCAACTTTGGGGCCATGTGTACATGGGGAAGTTAAAAAAACTTGTTTGCAATCACTATACTTTCAAATCATCATCGTTACTACTACTACTACTACTACTACTACTACTACATATTGCAACCTTTTTTAACCCCCAGAGTAGTGGCGTCAAAGGCAGATAAACAACAAGTTCATAAGTGAGGATTTTGCTTAGGAACTTGCTCCAATGTTTGGAAATTGTGGGTGACTGGATTTTCTGAGGGGCAACCAGCTGATTAACAATGCACTCATTGTGGACTGTGGTATTTAAGTGCATCAATCTTCAGCTGCATTATAGGAATAGTAACATTGGCCTACCCCACAGGGCTATTGTATGAATTACGAGATAAACTGTGTCAAGAGCTTTGAACAGTCAAACCCCCAAAGGTCCATAAAGTCTAGTATTCTGTTCACACAGTGGCCAACCAGCTGTCAAGCAGGACACAGGTGCACCTATGTTCCCCAACAACTAGTGCACACAGGCTTACTGACTCTGCTACTGTTGGTAGCACATTGCCATCAGGAGTAGTAGCCATTGATACTCTACTCCAGGAATTTATCTAACCCCTTTTTCAAGCCATCCAAATTGGTAGCTGTCACTACACCTTGTGGTAGCAAAAAGAGACCTCCAACTTTTGACTGCTCTTTTCCCTGAACTGCATGCACTCTAGCTGGTCACTAAAGACATAACTACGTAGTAGTGCTTGACTTCGCTTTTTTTCCTCCTCCTTGCCAATCCCTTCCCCCCCTCCCTTTTGTGCTATGTCTTTTAGACTGTAAGCAGAAGGCAGGGACTTTTTCTTATTGATCTTTGTAAGCGGCCCTGCGAGCGCTTTTGGCTGAGGAGTGTGGTAAAAACAAAAGTATTTTAAATAAATAAAGCTGCTATGCAAAAGCAAATATTACTATTTTCTTTATGTGTGACAGAATTCCTTTGTTTCAGGTAGTTCTACAACAGGAAGACAGATATTTGACGGTAATGGACTGGATGAGGGCTAACAAACTGAGACTCAATCCAGTCTCTAACAAACTGAGACTCAATCCAATCAGGTACTGTTAGCGGGTGGTTCATCTGACCGGCGAGGTGATGTTTGCCCTGTCCTGGACGGGGTTGCACTCTCCCTAAAGGATCGGGTCCGTAGTTTGGGGGTGCTCTTGGATCCAGAACTGTCACTTGAGGCACAGGTGAACTCAGTGGCAAAGAGCACCTTTTATCAGCTTAGGTTGATATACCAACTACGCCCTTATCTGGACAGAGATAGCCTAGCTACAGTTATCCATGCTCTGATAACCTCTCGTTTGGATTACTGCAATGCGTTATACGTGGGGCTGCCTTTGAAAACGGTCCGGAAGCTTCAGCTGGCACAAAACAGGGCAGCCCGTTTACTAACAGGGACTGGCCGGTGAGATCACATTATGCCAGTCCTTTTACAACTTCATTGGCTGCCAGTCCAGGTCCGGGCCCGATTCAAAGTGCTGGTATTAACATACAAAGCTCTAAACAGCTTGGGGCCAGGTTATTTGAAGGAACGCCTCCTCCCATATGTACCTGCCCGGACCTTAAGATCATCCACAGGGGCTCTTTTCCGTGAGCCCCTGCCAAAGGAAGTGAGGCAGGTGGCTACTAGGAGGAGGGCTTTCTCCGCTGTGGCACCCCGGTTGTGGAATGTGAGGTCCGCCTGGTGCCTACACTGTACTCTTTTCGTCGCCAACTGAAGACCTTTTTATTCTCCCAGTATTTTAACACTTAATTTTAACTTCAATTTAAACTTTACTGTTCTAACTCTGTATTTTAATCTTATATCCATTTTGCTGCGTGGTTTTATCCTGGTTGTGCTTTTTATACTGTATTTTGTGTTTGTGCTTTTAACCTGTTGGTTGTTTTATGATGGTTTTAATTTTTGTGAACCGCCCAGAGAGCTTCGGCTATTGGGCGGTATAAAAATGTAATAAATAAATAAATAAATGCCGTTTTCCCCAACACTGTATCTCTATGCCAGGAAAAGATGTGCGTATTGGATGCCCGCCTGTTTGGCATCTGATAAATGTCACAGGGCAGCAGGGGGAAAGTGTCAGCCCATGGTCTGGTGGTGATTTTAGGTGCTAGCTTGCTTGAAGAATAATTGTCATACATTGAGGAGTGGGTGGGTGGGTATAATAGGGTGCCAATGGGTGTTTGAATGGAGACTGAAGACCCATTCTGGCTTGGTCCTAGATGTAGTTGTATTTGGAGTAGAGCCACTGAAATAAATGGGGCTTATTTTAGCCATGATTTAAGTCCCACTGATTTTCAATGTGCTGTAAGAAAAATAACTATGCATTGAAGCTTGTGGGGGGGTGTATGTTTTGTATATTTGATGGATAGAGTGGGGTTGACTGCTTTCAGGCAACCAAGAACGATTCTATGCGGGGACCAAAGGTTTATATGGGGTGGAATGGGAGTGAGGTCTTGTAAATGGGGGGTCAGTTTGGGGACTCCTTCCCAGCGGAGGGTTACCGTTTCTTGGCGTGACCCTTCACTCCCCCAACCGCTCACCCGGGTCCCCCCTCGTATTGAGCCCCAGCGGCGGGTCGCTCCGCGGAGCAATCCCTGCCCTTGCCCGCCTGGGAGAAAAAGTCCCGGACCCTCTGAGAGGCGGATTCCAAGATGGCGGCACAGCCGAGGTGCCGCGAGGACCCTTAACTGAGCCGGTGTGAAGCGGCCGCCTCGGAGGCCCTAAGAAGCGAAGGTGGCCCCTGGGACGCGACAAGAAGGCCCCGAAGGCGGCAATTTGGGTGAGTGGTTCAAGGAAGCGCGCTCACGTAACTTACGGAAGAAGAGAGGGGGCTACGCGTTGGGGGAGGAGCGTAGGCGGCGTCTGTGAATAGCGGTTTAAGTGGCGGGAAGCTGCGTAAGGAGCGCAGCGCGTAGAGCAAAGCGGCCTCCAGGGGTCGCTGCGTGAGCAGCCTTTGGAGTTCGAAACGGCGCCGCGCTAATAGCGCAAAGGGCGAGGACGGGTTCCGAGACGCAAATTGCGTAGAGTGGCAGAGCCAGCAGCACAAGAAGGCGGAAGTGTGTTACGCAAACAGCGTGTGAAGCTGTCGAGAATAGTAGTAAGAAGGCACGTGGGGGGTGGAAATCGATAGTCTAGCTGGTTCGTTGAGGTTTCATTGTTTGTTGTCTTGAACACACCCGTTCTAAACAAACCGTACACAATGCCAAATTTAAAATAAAGCGCTTGGCAAATATTTGGTATCAAGACAACTAGTATTTCGATATTCCTTGCTTTTCTATTCTGTAATCCCCCCCCCCCGAATCAAGAAAATAATTTCCTTTGAAAAGTGTACTTGCAGTGGCATTAGAAAGAGATAGCATAGACAGACAGAGAGCAAGGAGCTATGGTTTCGTAGCTGTGCCCACAGACTTCTATTCTAGTCCGTTTGACTAGCTATTAAGTTCCACAAAATAATGCAATATTGAGATAATGCCTCGAGGTTTCCCCGCTGGGATAAGCAATGCAGTTTTGCAAGAGGGTTCTGCTAGATCACATTGGAACTTCCAAGTACTCCGTTTTAATAGATTTGTCATTCCTACTTAAATGTTGTATGTGTTTGCTTATGTATTTTGTTGTCTTCCTTTCTCTACATATGTTTAGTAGTGTGTACTACTCCCAGGTCAGTGTGTGTCTGAAAGATAGTAAAGATGATGCCAACCCAATATATAGGGTGTGTGTTTGGGGTGGGGAGAGGGGTGGGTTTCACAAAACAGATGCCACCTTAGAAAAGACCTTCCATCCAGTAGACACTTGCCTAATCTCTGAAATGGGGGGCGGGACAAGACACACCTGGAGTATGGCCTCCAATGAAGATCTTAGTTGATGGGCAGGTTCTACAAAAGGAGGTGGTCCCAGACTGATTAGGACTTTATAATCTACCATTAGTTCCTTGAATTGTGCCTGAAAACAAACTGAACACCTTTTAAGTACTTAAAAAATATAAAGACCTTTTAAGTCAGCCTTCCTCAACCTGGGGCGCTCCAGATGTGTTGGACTGCATCTCCCAGAATGCCCCAGCCGCTGGCTGAGGCATTCTGGGAGTTGTAGTCCAACACATCTGGAGCGCCCCAGGTTGAGGAAGGCTGTTTTAAGTACTAATGAAGACCTTTTAAGTCCTTGAAAAATATGATTCCCATGTTGAGCCTAAGTTAACAGCCTTGCTGTTTTGTTATGAGCCATTTTATAACAAAGGAAGTGTATTGTAAACTTGTCAACTTCAAAAAGAAAGCCAATGGGTCTGTTTGCACGTAATGGCTGTAGATCATAGGTGCATTAACCCACCGTTTGCCACAGCACCTGCCAGGCACAGTTTGCAGCCTTTTTGAATATTCAACCCCCAATCAGGGGTTGCAGCATGATATCCAAACCCAGGCACTATTGGTTAATTGTAGTTAAAACAACCCACAGTTAACATAACTACAAGGTTAACTCACAATTAACTTACAGTATCCAGCATCAGACCTCATGAAGCAATCCTCAATTGGCCCAATGGAACGAGCCGCGCACATGCTGCAGCAAATTGGGGGTTAATTCACCCACGATTTGGCACCATTATGTGAGAGCTAGGTCAATGTAAAATCTCTTTGGTCACGTATAGAAATACATCAGAGTTTCATAGTTGCCTTTCAAGTATTGTTTGTTCGTTAGCGTACTATTTTCTACATAGAAGTGGAGCTTTGGCAAACCTTCCTCTCCCCCCCCCCCATATCAAACACTAAGACTTCATTTCATCATACTCTCTTTCTTTCTTTGGTCTTATCAAATATAATGCCCTCTGAGATGGAAATGCTAGTTTCTGAAATCACATTTCACATACTAATTTCTGAAATCACATTTCACGTACCTGGATGTCTTCTAATGTGTTGTATGTAATTCAGAATTGTCCTCCTTTCCGCATCTTGCCCCCTTCTCCAGTTATATCAAAGATGGCTCCGGCCTGTGAGCGGCTGCAGTTTCGCTTCCCTGGTTATGGTGATGGGGTGCTGCATCGCATGGACCAGTTGCGGGAGCAACGGCGGTTCTGTGACGTGACGGTGCAGGTGAATGAGCTGCGGGTTCCTGGGCACCGTGTAGTCTTTGCTGCCTGCTCCCCTTTCTTGCGTGACCAGTTCCTGCTCAATGACTCCCAAGAAGTGTCTGTCTCGCTTTTCCAGAGTCCAGAGATTGGACGCCAACTTCTGCTGTCTTGCTACACGGGATGTCTTGAGGTGCCTATTAAGGAACTGGTCAGCTACCTGACGGCCGCTTCCTTCTTGCAGATGGGCCACGTGGTGGAGCGTTGTGCCCAGGCAGTTTCCCACTACTTAGTCCCCAAGGCTGATGCCCTGCTACGGGAGGAACAAGTGGAGGGGAGCTATCTGCAGCAGAATGGAGATGAGGAGGAAGAGGGGAAGCAACCGTCTTCACCCACAGGGGAGGCAGACTCTGAAGATAGCAAAGTGGAGGGGCCTGAGCTCACCCCGCGCAGCTCCTGTGGCCCCTCCTCTCCCGCAATCTCACTCTCCCTTATCAACTCTGCTGTGGAGGTCACCCGCAGCTACCTGCAGGGTTGCTATGATGATGAAACAAGCAGTGAAGGGCTTCCCTTCCTGTCTGCAGCTCCCAC
Organism: Elgaria multicarinata webbii; assembly: GCF_023053635.1. Taxonomy (NCBI): domain Eukaryota; kingdom Metazoa; phylum Chordata; class Lepidosauria; order Squamata; family Anguidae; genus Elgaria; species Elgaria multicarinata. The sequence goes on along the minus strand of NC_086183.1, from coordinate 28,427,956 downwards.
GCCTGCTTCCCAGTGGAGGAACTACCCGTTGCATCGTCATCGCCACGGCACAGCCGTGGCCTACAGGGACTGGAGAACAGGTGGTGGGATGGCAGCGTGGAAAGTGCCAGGACTGGAGCGCCCCTACCGGTGTCCACGATGCAACAGTGTGTTTCAGCAGCTGGGAAACTTTGTGAGCCACGTGCAGGAGCACAAGCTCTTCCTGTGCCTTCGCTGCGGCAAGGTCTTCTCGCAGAAGAGCAACCTGACGCGGCACATCCGGGTGCACACCGGCTTCAAGCCCTTCCAGTGCCCCATCTGCCGCAAGTGCTTTACCCAGAATGCCACTCTGCAGGACCATCTCAACCTACACAGTGGCATCAAGCCGCACAAGTGCAACTACTGTGAGATGCACTTCACCCACAAACCGGGCCTGCGGCGCCACCTCAAGGAGATGCATGGCAAGAGCACTGTCCAGAACAGCCACGAAGAGATTGAAGAGGTCACCATTGACTTTGATTGATGGGGGGGGGGGAGCCACAAACTGAATAGCAGGTTCTTTTTGTGAAGCCAGTGGGGTGTCTTCAGGCTGAAATATCATCTTTGTAGAGGGGGACTGAACGGACTGGACGGGGGGCAATCTGTAGACAAGCAGTTAATGTAGGGATGGCATTGGCCAAATTATTCCTTTTCTAGTAGTACTTTTCCTAGTAGTAAGGGAAGTGCTGTGATTAGAGTGATTCCTCTGGAAGAGTGCGTACTGAACCATTTCCTGTACAGGAGACAAGATATCACAAGGGAGGGGAGGCCACTGACTGACCTGAGGAGACTGTCAGCAGATGTCTTGGCCTATACTGGAAGCGGCTTATTTTACAGAGGTAGCCCTGTCATGAGGCGAGGTGAAGCATCTGGCTCGGGTTACGGATTTGGGGTACTATTAAGGGAGGCAAAGACACACGGGGCACAGTCCACTGCACGAGTCTCACATAAATCAAGGGGATCTGTGCAGGAATGCGATGGTGCTCTTGTGTGACTCCCTTTCAGTTCAACAGGCTTTGTGCAGGAGAACTTCGTGGCAGATCGGTGTGCAAAGGGCGCACCATTAAGATTTCCTACCTCAAGCACTACTACGTTGTTGCTCTGGCTCCAGTGGGGCACTACAGAGACAGCCGTTTGACTCAACTGCTGAAGAACTGAGTCAAACAGACATGACAAGAGATGCAATTCTAGAGGTAATTGGCAAATTGAAATCAATGCCACTGGGTCCACATGGCATACACCAATGAGTTCTTTAAATGCGGACTTGCTGATCTCATAATAAAAATATGCAACTTGTCACTAAAATCAGCCTCCTTACAAGAAGATTTGAAAGTAACTAGTGTGATGCTGATTTTTTTAAAGGCACCCATGAGAGAGAGGCATGGAATTACAGGCCAGCTAGCCTAAAGTCTGTTCCAGATAAATTGAGCAAAAACATGATTAAAGATAGAATTATTAAAATGTATAGAAGAACAAGCCTTGCTGAAAAAGAATTAACATGGCTTCTGCAAGGGGACAAACCTTCTGATCTTTGATAGTACCCACAAGTACTTAGATAGGAATGATCTAGTGGACATTGGATCGGATCCAGAAATACACCAAAGTCTAATCTAAGTACTGCTCAGTCTGGATCCTAGCCTATTAGATAGTTGAACTGCCAAAGAGTTTTTGACAAAGTAAAAAGTCCCTCACCAAAGTCTCCTGAGTAATCCTAGCAGACATGGAATAAGGGATGGGTCCTCTTGTGGATCAGTAACTGATTAAAGAACAGGGAGCAAGTTAGATAAATGCTGAAACCCCAAGAAAGGTGCAGTGAGCTCCAAAAGGATTTCTCCAACCTAGTTGAATGGTCAACAAAACACAAAATGAGGTTCAGTGTAGGTAAGTGTGAAATGATGCACATTGGGGCCAAAAATCAGAAATCTTAACTTCAGCGATGAAATCTGAACTGGTGGTGATTAACTAGGGAAAAGTTCTTGGGGTTGTGGTGGATAAACAATGCAAACATGAACTCATTGTGTGCTGGTAGCAAAAATGGCAAAGTCCATGAAGGATGAACAAGAAAGTATTGAAAATAGAATTGCCAGGATCATAGTACCTTTATATAAATCTATAGCATGACCACATTTGGAATACCACACCCAGATCTGGTTGCCAGAAAAGGGCAATCAGAATAAGAAACTTTAACAAGGAAAGGCTAGAGCATTGGGGGCTTTTAATGAAAGTATAATCTAAGGGGAGTCACAAGAGAATTATTAAATTATGCATGCTGTGGAGAGAGGAATAGACAGGGTTTTTTCCCCCTTTCTCATGATACTAGACCTCAGAGTTAGCCATAATTAAATCGATGGACAGGAGATTCAGGACAGACAAAGAAAGCGTCGTTAATCTTACAGAATTTGCTGCCACAGGGTGTGTTGATGGCGACAAACTTGAAAGTGTTCAAAAGGGGATCAACACACTTCCATGCCGGATGGGTCTCTCAATGGATATTGGCTTTGATGGTTAGGTGAAGGCTTCATGTTCAGCAACGGTATGATAATGAATAGCAGTTGGTGGAGTGCTATTCGTTTTATTTATTAAGACATTTGTGTCCCGCCGTATCTCACAAGGATCTCAGGCCGGCGTACAGATAAAATCATACAAACAATATAAAACATACACAGCTAAAAACAAACAATAAGCTAAAACCAGTACAGAATTTTAAAACAATGAAAACTATGTACAGGCTTGTCTCCACACCCTGCTTGTGGCCTTCCCGGAGACACCTGGCTACCCCTCTGTTGGATTCCAGGTATTGGACTGACTGGGCCTGTGTTCCGATCCTGCAGTGATTTCCTATATGTTCTTACGTCCATCTTCTTTGGCACCAAAGCCTTTCCCCAGGGCCAGGCTTCAAAGACCTACTCGCATCATGCAAACTTATTATTATGTTTCTATGCCGCCCTATAGCCAAAGCTCTGGATGGTTTACATAAGATTAAAACAATTAAAAATGATATATAGAATTTGAAACCATAAAAAACATGCAGCATACACAACAAACATACATCTAAACAACTATAAATAACTATAAACAACTTTAAGCTGTCAGCCAATCCTAAAAACAGATCCAGGATCAGTGAAGGTCATCGCATATTGCTAAATACCTGGTAAAAGAGGAAAGTCTTGACCTGGCGCCGAAAAGATAGCGATGTGGGTGCCAGGCAGGCCTCATCGGCGAGATCGTTCTATCAATTCCAGCCACTGTTGTGACTGCAGGCTTGCAAATTGCAAAGGAAACATCTGTTCTGCCCTGAATGTTGGGTCAACGGATTTGGGGCAGCCATTGCTCTGCCCACTTTCTGCTTCTAATCTTTTCCCCCAATGCACTGTAATGCTCTTGGGATATCTGACGTCACTGCCTTGATGAGCACATTGTGTGTGGTGAGAAGTTGCAGTGGGGGACACTCAAAGTTGAAATTGGGCACAGAGGAGAGGCCTCCAGCTAGGGAACGTCCTGACGTGCATGTTTGGATGAGGAAAGCGCCACCGGCAGAGTGAGAGGGAATAGTTTGTGCCACATGTGAACTCGCATGCGGTTAAAAAGCTAAGGGTGGTTTAGGCCATGGCAGTGTCCTTGACAAGGGGATGCCAAGCCATTGGGCAGCTCAGAATTTTAAGCTAGACCGGAGTGGCCTTCTCTAAGACCAGAAAGCAGCCCTTCTGAAATTGGGAGCAAAATCAAGAGGGTTCAGGTGGGTAGGGCCTGTGTCATGCTTTGAGGGAAGAGAGCTAGATGTCCCTGTGACATGCTTTGAGGCGCCAGAGAAGAAGAATATGGCAAAGAGATCAGTGATGACCCTTTTAGGCCTCAGTGCTGCTAACCAATAGAGTCGTTTTGATTCCTTGCCCAGTTAGCATGCATTCTGGGGGGAAAGTTTGTATCAAAAAGGAGTTTGAGGCATGAAGGCAGCCCTCTGTATCTCCCTGGAGGATTCTGCTTCAGTCTTTGAGAACCTCTGCTCTAAAGCAAATGTTCCTTTCTCCCAGTAGTGCAGAGGCATCCCAGGACTTCTAAATCCCATTGCTTCCCAAATGACTTCTGTGCCCCATTGCCTTGCAATACGATTTTGCAAGGGTGTGTGTGAACGCTTTTGTACTTGAGCATTATCAGTTTGACTTATCTTGTCAACAGCTGAATTTGGAAACCATGTTTTGTAATTACGCATATGATGAAACAAATAATCACGTGGGGTAAGCTGCAGGCAAGAAATAGGGTTTACGGTTGTAATTCCATCTCTTGCATCCAGCGTGTATAGTTGGAAGAGCCTGGGAGCCCAATACCTGGGACCAGAGCCTTGGTGCACCCTGGGTGTTTCACAATGGATGTAGATGAGGGACGTGTCTGAGAATTCCCTCGAGATTCGGTGATCCTATCTGCAGGAGAGTCTGATCCCATCAATGCCTCTGTCAAGTGCCAGAACTCTGGCTCAAGAATCCATTATCGCCAAGATCATGTGTCACACTAGGTAGACTTGTACCGTTTCACCCGTTCCCTCTCTTTTTCATATAAAGATATTTCCATTTTTGAAACTTGTGGTGCCTCTGTTGTCTGTGCTGCTGCTATCACTTGACATGGAAGGTCAGGGAGAAAAAGCATCGCAAGGGGAGTGCATATTCTTAGCATAGCATCTCTTCCTTAGATTTGCCAGCCCCTCCTCCTCCTGGCCTCGTGGCTACTGCATCTGTGGATTCCTTGCTTACCCCCTCCTATTGTCACCTCCTTCCTTATTGCGTCACCCTTTGTTATCCTCTGAAGATGCCCTTTGGGCACCTAATGGGAACTGGGAAGCCACAGGAGAGCCTCCGTGCTAACATCTGTATTGCAATCCTTCAAAAGACGGGTCCTTCTCTTGCTGAATTGGGCTCTCTTGGGAAGTGGAGGCTTTCCTGGGGTGGGGTGGGGTGGGGTGGGGCTGTTCAAACTTTAAATTACAGAGGAGTAGCGTTGCTGTGGGGCAACAAGTGCCCTCCACATGCCACCAGAGTCCCAAATTGTTAGTTGAATAAATGCATGGCCAGAGTTTTGCTTTGCTTGATACTTCATTATAGGCAGGATTCAGATGCTAAAGCAGCCTTCCTCAACCTGGGGCGCTCCAGACGTGTTGGACGGCATCTCCCAGAATGCCCCAGCCAGCAGAGCTGGCTGGGGCATTCTGGGAGTTGTAGTCCAACACATCTGGAGCGCCCCAGGTTGAGGAAGGCTGTGCTAAAGGCTTTTTTAAAAAAAGTGGTGAGATGGATGGAGGGGCAGGAGGGAGCAACAGAGGGAGGGAGTGATCTAGGGGTTGATTGTGCTGTAGAGGAAGAAGCAGGAAACTATGGGAACCTGGACACCCATTGTCTCATTCAGAGCCTTCTCTGCAACACTGAGGACTAGAATCCTGTTTATGATACATGAGTTTCCCGGCAAAAACGGATTCTCTCTCCATGTGTTCTTGATGTGACACGCTGTCAACTGGAGCAATTGGTGCACATGATCCCCAGCCCTCTCCTGCCATTCACTTGGCATTCTGGAGCATCCTGCAGAACTAGTGTAAAAGCCAGCTGGTCAAATGAAACCCACGTAAGCTTAGAGCAGTTCTTATTTTTGGCTCTTGCTGTTGTTTGTATGGTACTCGGAGAACCTGTTAGCTTAGAGGCTGATAGAGCCAAAATGTTTCACATCTACCTATCAACTATGTGGCGTAGGTGGATGCTGTATATGTGCAGTATTATTTATTTATTTTATTTATTTATTTATTGCTTTTCTATTCCGCCCAATAGCTGAAGCTCTCTGGGCGGTTCACAACAATTAAAACCACTCAAAGTATAAACAGTATAAAAACTTGATATAAAATACAATATAAAAGCAAAAGCAGAATAGTTTGCCATCACTTCAAAGATGCTTCCTCACACCACTCAGGTGGAGCAGGTAAGTTCCACGCAAGACAATGGGACACTCAAATAAATTTGCATCAGTGCATGTGGTGAAAGATGAATTACACTTGGGATAATCATCAACTGTGTCATTGATGCATGGACTAGACAGATCCCATCTCTGCCAGTTTTATTCTCACAGAGACCAGGGATGAATGTAGAAGTTGCTCTTTCAGGTGGATTTGATCTAAATCTAAGCTTTTCTAGACGATAAGGAACAGATCTATTATTATTTTATTAATATATTACATTTCTGTACCGCCCAATAGCCAAAGCTCTCTAGGCAGTTTACCAAAGATAAAAACATGAAACATTAAAAAGCGATATACAAAATTTAAAACCATAAAAACGTGAAGGCCCCCATTGAGATAACCGGCTCACTAACTGACACATGCGTAGCTCAAGAACTGTTTTCTTCATTTGGTTGTGTTTACCTGTTTGTATTTCTCACTTTTAAAAAGAATTCTGCATATCAGTGCTTAAATTTATGCCAGAATTAAGTTGGCTGAGAGGTTATGCGAAATTTGAAGGGGGTTCCTCAACGCCACAGGTAATGCCTGTGAAAACAGTGTTAGCAGTAATGCGATTTGTTTAATCCATGCCGCAAAGATTCTTCAGGAAGATTCCTGTAACAAATATCCCAGGTTTGATGGGTTTTTTCACTGCTATGCAAATTTACTTGTGAGCAGCCCTCATTGGCCTCTGTGGGACTTAACCTGAGCTCTCTGAGAAGTGTCTTCTGGATGATGTGCAAATGCGGATACATCTTCAGCTGGTGGGCAAAAGTGCAATATTTTGTCCCTATCTGATGCTAACTTCCTTTACTATGTAGAGAATCATGAATGGGGATGGCTCCACAGCGGCGCTGTGTAGTTTATACAATGTAGAAGCCACTGCGGAGACATCCCAGGGCTTTCTCCCGAAGCTCTGAAATAAAAGTCAGGGACTTAACCTGACTTTTTTCTCTGGAGCGAAGTGACAATGGCGCAGCAGCTGTCTGTCGCCGCTCCAGAGGCATGTCTGGGCAGATGGTGACACCTGATTGATTGCCATCTGCCCAGACATGGGGAAGCGGGTGGGCCAGTGAACCAAATGGAACACCTCCATGTTTCCTCTGGCGTGGGGAGAGGAAACGCTTGCTGGGGAAAGCCAAGTTGTGGGGAGAAAGGTTAAAAAAAAAAAACAGGGAGGGGCCCAGCAGTGCTCGTGCGGCAACGTGTAGTGGCGTGGTGCACGGGGCGGTGGTGGCTTCTTCAATGCAAACACCATGCTTGCTCCTCAGCATGGGCACAACCCCGCAGGAGCACAAGCGTGGGATTTGGAGCGCTCATGGCACTGTCGAGACAGTCCCTTGTAGAGAATGTGACAGAGAAAATTACTTTCAGGAACAAGCTGTTCAAGGCTTAATAAGGTACTCCAGTGATTTGTTCCAACCTCCCTCAAGGTGCTGGCAACACCCAGCGCTTCATTTATTATCCAGATGCTTTTTTTGGAGCTTTGAAGTGAGGAAAGCTGTGAGGGGGAGTCATATAAGAGCGAAACGTGTGCTGGAGACATTTGAGAATTAAATGTTATACAATAGCAGTATTACTGCAGTCCTGTATGGGGAGCCATTTGTGTGAAACAGCCCTTATGCAGGGAAAAAAATATGAAAGTCTGTTTGATAATATAGTAGCACTGAAGAATTCTCTTTGAATTAGTAAGTTTTTATTTATTTATTTATTTATTTATTTATTTATTTATATAGCACCATCAATGTACATGGTGCTGTACAGAGTAAAACAGTAAATAGCAAGACCCTGCCGCATAGGCTTACAATCTAATAAAATCATAGAACAATAAGGAGGGGAAGAGAATGCAAACAGGCACAGGGTAGGGTAAACAGGCACAGGGTAAGGTAAAACTAACAGTATAAAGTCTGAACAACATCAAGTTTTAAAAGCTTTAGGAAAAAGAAAAGTTTTTAGCTGAGCTTTAAAAGCTGCGATTGAACTTGTAGTTCTCAAATGTTCTGGAAGAGCGTTCCAGGCGTAAGGGGCAGCAGAAGAAAATGGACGAAGCCGAGCAAGGGAAGTAGAGACCCTTGGGCAGGCGAGAAACATGGCATTAGAGGAGCGAAGAGCACGAGCGGGGCAATAGTGTGAGATGAGAGAGGAGAGATAGGAAGGAGCTAGACCGTGAAAAGCTTTGTAGGTCAACAGGAGAAGTTTATATTGGATTCTGAAGTGAATTGGAAGCCAATGAAGAGATTTCAGAAGTGGAGTAACATGGTCAGAGCGGCGAGCCAAGAAGATGATCTTCGCGGCAGAGTGGTGGACCGAGACCAACGGACTGATGTGAGAGGAAGGAAGGCCGGTGAGAAGAAGGTTGCAGTAGTCCAACCGAGAGATAACCAGTGCGTGAACAAGCGTCTTAGCAGAAGAGACAGACAAAAATGATCGAATCCTGGGAATATTATACAGGAAAAAACGACAGGATTTAGCTACTGCCTCAATATGAGGAATAAAGGAGAGCGAGGAATCAAATATAAAGCCAAGACTACGAGCTTCCTTGACTGGAGTAAGCGTGACATCATTGACAGTAAGAGAGAATGAGAGATGAGGAGAAGGTTTAGGAGGAAAAACAAGCAATTCAGTCTTTGCCATATTAAGTTTCAAACGACGATGAAGCAGCCAAGCTGAGATATCTGAAAGACATGCCGAGTTATCCAAAATTATGTTTTCCCGTGGGGATTGGCTTGCATCATTGGGCTCCCCCTGTGAACCTGAGGTGGTGAGATCGCTGCAAGGGGCTGTCTATACCATTTTGGAAACACTTGTGAGACGTACTGTATACAAACTGCACAGCGAGGTGGTAAAACTCCTCCTGCCCTGTGACTCTCGTTGGAAGACTGCATGCTTGAATGCAGTCACTTATAAAATAATGCATACACAAGTAGCATCACACAATCACAACTTCTCCACAACCCCTGAGTCAGTATTCCACACAGTACAGGAGCTTAGCATCAGGTAGGGCCAAAATATTACACTTTTGTCAACCAGCTGCATTGCGTGAGTGGAAGTTCTATGCTTATGGACGTTTGCAAAAAATCCAGGAGACAGTCCAGTTGGTCTCACAGCTGGTTTGTAACAGTTTTCGGGAGATGTTGCCAGTTGTACCTGCTGTTCCATTCCCTGGCTCCCCTGAAATGGACAATAATCATCATAATAATGATAATATATTTATTTGTTACCCATCTCTCCCTCCGGATCAAGGCGGGGTACTTTCCGTCCCTTCTGATTTTACCACTAGTCCTGGCTGATGATGATGACAACGATGATGATGATTTTGCGCACTGCGGATGGAAAGCATTCAAGAAAGCGTTAACAAACAAGGCGGGAGCAGGAAAGTTAAATATAACCACCAGCACGTTGATAGGGGCAGAAATGCCAGCAAGGAGATAAGCTTCGGAGAAACAGAAAATGGAGTCCTGCCAACTTCACACCTCTATGGGCAGCTGACACTGATAAGCAAGCATAAACTCATCAAGCAGCTCAGTCATAAAGTGTGAAGCAGCAAACAAATCCTCCTAAAGTGTTTGAAAGGGATTATCTAAATGTAAGCTTAACAACACAAGAATGTTGCAAGTGCCGCTTGGAGTCAGATTAGCTGAAATGCGGTCGCAGGATACAGGCTTTACCTGGGTGCGGCTCCAGGGTTGATTCTTTGTCTCACTGATTATCTTTTTGTGTAGGGGAAGCTGAGAAAAGCCAGCTTCCAAACTGCAGAGGTGGATTAACAGCACTGAAACAGAACTGACTGTGTACAAAACCTCCACATACAAGGTTTCTGAGTATCAACAACATGCTTGCGTCCCGCTTGCGAGTGCTCTGTCCGTAACATTGGGTTGGCTGCCATTCAAGAGAGAATGCTGTACGACGTGGACTTTGGTGTAACTGTTGGAGCTTGCTGGAGATGTAGAAAACGAAAATACAAAACTTTGTGGTTAAAAACAATTAAAATAAAAAAAACAACCCACATTTAATTAAAACATTTAAAATCTGAGAATGGACCATCAGCAAACTGTGCAGCACAATCCGTCAAGGAAGGCCTGAGTAAAGCACCATGTACATTGATGGTGCTATATAAATAAATAAATAAATAAATAAATAAATAAATAATAATAACAACAACAGTTGGCATCTCCTGCATACCCCAGGGGAGGGCGTTCTACAAAGTAAGCGTGGAGAAAGCCCAATTCTGAGTTGCTTCCAGGTAACCTGCGGGTTGCAGCACAACCAGCAACTTCTCCTTTGATAACTTTAGCAACTGAACAAGTCTATATCGGAAGGCAATTTGCCCGGTAACCTGATTCACACCACCACCGTCAACCTGGGCTACCTCATTGTTAACTTTCAAATACTTCGGGGGGGGGGGGTGTGGGTAATTTAACAGGAATGTTTGGTTAGCTGCAGACAAAAAACAGAGCCGCTCCATTTTCGCCTCCCTAAACTCATCCCTCAAAAAACAACACTGTGTGTACGGCTTTAATGTCAGCCAATGGTTTGTGAGCCTGGGGCACACTAACTGCTTCGTTGCAGAAAAAATATCCTGTCTAGCCATAAGCTGATGAAAGGCCAGTAAATGTGCTGACATCAATAGCCCTCAGAGCTTCTATGGAACTCTTCGTGACTCCAAGCAGACAGGATTCATCCACTTTTTAAAAATGTGTTTTGGCCTTGGGAGCACTTAATTTATTCTCTCTATTTTCTCTTATTTTTAAAAGCTGTTTGGTTTTGAAGGTACCTGACAGGTGATGCAACAATCTCAACAAGAGAGAGAGAGAAATAAAATTGCTGGGACCTTCTTGAGTTTATGATTTCCCTTGTAATATAGTCACAAGATCAGGGCTGGCTCAGTCAGCAGCTTAAGTAACTGCCTGGGGCAGCAGTGTTTCTAGGGGTGCCAACAAAGCGACATGTGATCCAGGAGGATTCATCTCAGAGTCGCTTGAAATGTCTCAGAGGAGGCTGGGAGGCAGCTCTGTTCATGAGGTGCAATTGGTTGAGGCATCGGATGGAGCACAGGAAGCTGACTTATACATAGGCAGGACCTTGGTAAGTCTAGCTCAGGGATAGGTAAACTGGTGTCCTGATGTTTTGGACTACAATCCAGAATCCCCGACCGCTGCAGGGTTTTAGACTGGTCTTTTTCAGCTCCACCTGAAGACGTAAAAACGTCTTGCACTACAGAAAAAAGCTTGTTTAAGTGCCTGAATATTAATGTGAGTGAGGATAGCCCTCCGAATGAAAGTCTATAGGGGAGAAAACTCAGAAGCCCCCAATCCAGCTCTGATTTACATGTAGCACCCTGGATCCCCACCAACATTGAATTAAATGAAAAGTCTTAATTCCATTTTACTGATTTTATGTTACTCTTGCCATCTGTCTTGAGCTTTTGGAGATGGAGCGAGTTTAAATGAATGAAAGCTGTGGGTGTTAATAGGTGTCTAGGTGCTTCTCATCCATACTACATGAGTAATGTATATTATTATTATTATTATTATTATTATTATTATTATTATTTGTTGTTGTTGTTGTTGTTGTTGTTGTTGTTTATTCGTTCAGTTGTTTCCGACTCTTTGTGACTTCATGGACCAGCCCACGCCAGAGCTTTCTGTTGGCTGTCGCCACCCCTAGCTCCCCCAAGGTCAAGTCTGTCACCTCCAGAATATCATCCATCCATCTTGCCCTTGGTCGGCCCCTCTTCCTTTTGCCTTCCACTTTCCCTAGCATCAGCCTCTTCTCCAGGGTATCCTGTCTTCTCATTATGTGGCCAAAGTACTTCAGTTTTGCCTTTAATACCCTTCCCTCAAGTGAGCAGTCTGGCTTTATTTCCTGGAGTATGGACTGGTTGGATCTTCTTGCAGTCCAAGGCACTCTCGGAATTTCCCTCCAACACCACAGTTCAAAAGCATCTATCTTCCTTTGCTCAGCTTTCCTTATGGTCCAGCTCTCGCAGCCATAGGTTACTACGGGGAATATCATTGCTTTAACTATGCGGACCTTTGTTGTCAGTGTGGTGTCTCTGCTCTTAACTATTTTATCAAGATTTGTCATTGCTCTCCTCCCAAGAAGTAAACGTCTTCTGATTTCCTGGCTGCAGTCAGCGTCTGCAGTAATCTTTGCGCCCAGAAATACAAAGTCTGTAATATATTTATTTATTACCCGCCTCTCCCTTTGGATCGAGTAGAGCCTACTCTCTTGTTAAGTTGCAGCATTTGGATTTAGGGGCATTTAAGGCTGCAATCCTGGGAGTAGGCCTCTGAGCTCAATAGCACTGAATGGAGTATACATGTATAGGATTTCACTGTAAAGTTCCTATGTAAAAATTAAACATCATTACTTTATGGGAAATTGGGAGCCTGTCGGTAAGATGGGGATTTTAGGGATTTTTGTATATCACTCCCCAAGGCAAAGTGCACCAGTAATGCTTGTTTTGCCTCAGCTTACATGCACAGCGCTTTGCCTTGGGGAGTGATATACAAAAATCCCTAAAATTTTCTGGGAGTTCCTAAGTCAGCCCCTTTTGAAAAAACAATTCTGAGCACTTTACAAATTTGTAATTGGGCCCCTGAGGAAGATACTTGTCAAAACACGTTTGACCACAGTCAAATGAGCATTGTTTTTGGTTCAGTATTTCATCTGATTGTATATGTATGCTCCTTTGAAGTATTAATAATTTAAACTTGTTTGTATTAAATTTTAACCTTATCCTTAACTTCCTTTTCTTTAATTGTCGTGTTTGAAGTTCAGCACCTTTTGTTTTGTGCTTTTACACTGTGAGGTTATTTTTAAACCACAAGTAGCTTGCCATACACCAGGATGGAGTCTAGTAGCCATCAAGAATTTATTTATTTTACTTAATCTCTATACTGCCCAATAGCCAAAGCTCTCTGGGCGGCTCATAAAAGTTAAAACCATTAAGTACAGCATAAAATTTAATATGAAAGCTTAAAACCACAATATAATTAGTTATGTGCAAATCCAGAACAGGAAGGTATGGTGAGTGTCAGAAGTTAGGTGATTATTTGGAGCAGAACGGTCACTCATTCTGCCTCTGCCTACTATTTATTATCTGTTCTGCCCAATCTATACATGAATTTGGCTGATGAGCATCCTGTTTGCTGTTAGACCACTTGTGCTGGTCAGTACCTGTTCTGAAGTACTTTCCCCATTTCTGGTTCTGCTTCTGTTGCCTGGTCACAGTTTCAAAGGTCCAGCAAGCTAACAAAAGCCAGCTTTCAAGACTCAATTCAAATCAGGCATCCCTAACAAGCAGGAGTCAGAACTGGGGAAAGGAATTCCTTCCCAGCGCTACTTCAGGAGAGCTTTCGGTTTGCCCTGAATCCATGAGGACTACAGATTTGGGAGCCTTTTGTTTTTTTAAAAAAAATCAAAGCTAGGATTCTCACAATTTTGGTAGTCATTAGATTATCTGTTCTCGAGACAAGTCCAACTACCTACAACTAGATGTCCAAGCAACTGACAAACCTCAACAGACAATCTTAGGCTTCCATTGATGCTTACTCTTCCCTCGAACTCCCCTCCCGAAAAACTGTTTGACCTGTTTTGAGTGTCCCCAAATTCCTTTTGGGATATGGAGGCAAGTGTAGGAGTCTGAGTAATCCTCTGTGTGCTTCATCCTGACCTACTTAGTCTGTGGAGTATGTTTCAGAGTCCATAATCTTAATTTTGCAACAAAGAATGTAGTGTCTGAATTTGCTTTGCTTTTTTCCCCTCCTCCCTCCCCGTCCCCTTTCCTTTTGTGTCATTTTTTTTTTTTTTTTTTAAGATTGTAAGCCTGCGGGCAGGGACTGTCAAGAAATGTTTTTGTAAGCCGCCTTGAGAGCCTTTTTGGCTGAAGGGTGGGATAAAAATGCTTAAATAAATAAATAATCAATATTGCCTCCCAGGATGCTTGTGGGAGAACTGGCAGACAGATGGTGAGCAGTAGCCAGCCTTCATAACAGGTGCCAGACTCGACCAAAATAAAAAGGGGCTGGTTGGTGAAGTTTAGAGTTGTTACATGTAAGAGCCACAGATGATTTCACACCAGAAATGGTGCCTGAGCTGCAAGAGAGGTGACAGAGCTACTATTGTACCCATGAGCTCAGGAATGGGCAGTGCAGCACTATGGACAAGGAGGAATCATAGAATCATAGAATAGCAGAGTTGGAAGGGGCCTACAAGGCCATCGAGTCCAACCCCCTGCTCAATGCAGGAATCCACCCTAAAGCATCCCCGACAGATGCTTGTCCAGCTGCCTCTTGAAGGCCTCTAGTGTGGGAGAGCCCACAACCTCCCTAGGTAACTGATTCCACCTTTGCACTGCTCTAACAGTCAGGAAGTTTTTCCTGATGTCCAGCTGGAATCTGGCTTCCTTTAACTTGAGCGCGTTATTCCATGTCCTGCCCTCTGGGAGGATCGAGAAGAGATCCTGGCCCTCCTCTGTGTGACAACCTTTTAAGTATTTGAAGAGTGCTCTCATGTCTCCCCTCAATCTTCTCTTCTCCAGGCTAAACATGCCCAGTTGTTTCAGCCTGTCTTCATAGGGCTTTGTTTCCAGACCCCTGATCATCCTGGTTGCCCTCCTCTGAACACACTCCAGCTTGTCTGCGTCCTTCTTGAATTGTGGAGCCCAGAACTGGACGCAATACTCTAGAAGAAATTAACATTAAATCAGGGGATTTGAGTTGGCCATAAGATACCTATACACATACTCCAGCAGATCTTAACTTTACATGACAAGTTGCACTGGCCAAGCTCCCTGTTTGGAACAAATATTAAACCACAAGATTTTGCGTCACACAGATGCTCTGAGCACGCTGTCCTTCCAATTCACAAGTGGCCAGATGCAGGGAGTGACTGACTGGGCTTAAGGTGCAACTTGCTGTACAGGGCTGAAAAAAGACGCATGTACCCAAACTCCCTACGTGCAGGGGATTATTCGAACATCCATCAACTGAAGTGGTACAATCCAGGAAAGGATTTCCCCCTTGATTCTGCTAAATGTATAAATACAGCCCACGATGGCTGGCGCGCTGTGTTTAGTTTACCAGCTGCACCTTCTCTCCAGAACACAGAACTTGAGTTGCATCAGCTCTTGACCCCTCCCATCTCACCATGAGGCCATTGCCCACAGGGAGCTTTCAAATCAGAGGCATCCCAGCTTTCGTGGAATAGATGGATTTGCAGCAGTGTCAATTCTCTTGCAACACAAGGTGTCAAAGCTCGTTCCAGCAGTAGAGTTAGCTGGCAATTTTGCCTTGTTTAGAGTTTTGCATTTTCTGGAAAACCTTCAATTCCCTCTGCCCCCAAATTCCACTGTCCTACATGAATTACATTTGACTCCACATGTTTATTCGGCATATTTGGTAAACAAAACTTTAAAAAGTATGCCATGTTAATTTTATGATCTCATGTCTTTCTAATAGCCATAAAGTAGCTGAACTGAAATATTTCATATCGGGGTGAATGGGTGACCACATGGAAAGGAAGACAAGGCTGCTGTATCTTTAACAGTTGCATAGAATAGGGAATTTCACCAGGTGCTGCACGCATACAAATGACACCTGCTGAAATTCCCTTTTCTACACAACTGTTAAAGATACAGGAGCCCTGTCCTCCTTTTCATAGGGTCACCCTATCCCCATCCCTCTTCCAAAAGAGAACCATACGGTCCTCCTGTTTCCAGCACAGAGGACAGCACCAGACAGTATAATACAAAATAATACAAAAATTATTTGTATTGGAGTACTTGTAGTAGCAGTAGTAGTACCACCGTATTTCTTCGATTGTAAGACGCCATCGATTGTAAGATGCACACTAATTTCAGTACCACCAACAGAAGAAAAAAAACCCGCAATTCTAAGACACACCCCGTTTTTAGAGATGTTTATATGGGGGGGAAAGTGTGTCTTAGAATTGAAGAAATATGGTAGTAAAACTTTATTGTTTCAACCAATGGTTACAACAAGCATAACAAAAACAATGCTAAAACAATATTGTAAGTATTTTCAGACATGGTAACATACATTTCCTTTGTATTGTTTGGATTTTAGGGAAAACATATATAAAGGCACTGAAAACATGAACATGCTGTTTCCTGAAGGCATGAGTGCATATTTAAACATGCTTCTTAGGGATAGTCACCAGAAACAAGTCAATTTCAATTCTGATTTTAGATCATTCCAATTGCTCGGTTTAATATTGTACCTGTTTATTAAATTATTAATTTTATGGGGGGAAATGCATTTCTAAAATAGGGAAATTTTGTGGGAAACTTGCAGCAGAAAATGATCTTGGAAATTTTCCACCCCACCCACTAGTTTAAACTGTTGTCTGCTATATGTTATCATATGTCCTGAGCATATGGGGGAAGGGAGGGCAAAAAATGTGCATTCAGATAGGTTACTGTTGATTTGTGCGAGCCATGTGCATCCACAGAGTGCTTTATCTTTGTGGGCTGGCAGCTGTACTAAATTTCAAAACTTACTAATCTATCATCAAGTGGAAAAACTGCCCCAGCAAGTCAATAGCCAAAAAGCTGGAGGAGTAAGGGAAAACCTCACCCCCATAGGCTGGTTGATTAGGGAATTAGAAACTAAGGGCATGTGTGGTGTAGTGGCTAAAGTGTCGGACTGGGAGTCAGAAGATCTGGGTTCTAGTCCCCACTCGGCCATGGAAACCCACTGGGTGACTTTGGGCCAGTCACATACTCTCAGCCCAACCTATCTCTCAGGGTTGTTGTTGTGAGATAAAATGGAGAGGAGGATTATGTACGCTGTCTTGGGGTTCCTGGGAGGAAAAAAGGCGGGATATAAATGCAATACATTAATAATAATAATAATAATAATAATAATAATAATAAATTTTATGCATGTTTAGACAGTAAAAATTCATTCAACTCAAGCAAACCCCCAGGCAGCAATGTAGGACTTTCGTGTATCTGAATATGCATAGGATTGCACACAACGAAAGGTTGAAGGAACTGGGCAAGTTTGGCTTTAGGAAGAGAAGACTGAGGGAAAATATGATAGCACATTTCAAGTACCTAAAGGATAGTCACACAGAAGAGGGACGCAACCTCTTCTGTTTCACGCAAGACGGTAGGACTCTAAACAACTCAAGTTACAAGAAGGCAGATTTTGGTTGAACATCAAGAAAAACTTCCTAAGGTCAGTGCAGTCAGACAATGGATCCAACTGCCTAGGGAGGTGGTGCGCGCTCTGTTGTTGAGGGTATTCAAGTGGAGACTGGATAGCAGCCCCTTTCCAGGGCTGCTTTAAACTGGATTCCTGCCTTGAGCAGGGAGTTACATTGGGCCTCAGTAGCCCCCTCCAACTCTTATGATGCTAAAAAGGCAAAGGAATAGGCAGATAGCCAAGACAGCCGATATTCAACCTCATGGAACAGCAGCAGCAGCAATCGTAACACAGTCCAGCTCAGCCAGTTTGATCAAAGGTCTTCGTTTGAGGTGTGGCTTTCTCGCTTATTGTCCTGCTTTGATCATATATCTGGCTTCTTGTTAGTCAATAACTGAAGCTGCTGGCAGAAGGGAGCAAAGCAACCTTGCTTGAGTCATCCCCTGCCTCCAAGTAACCTGCCTCCAACAACACCTGAGTAGCTATGCCTCCCCCCTGCTCATATTGAGCATTTAACTCTCCTACGAGTTGCGAACCTCTTGTGAATGATCTGGTTAGATACAGAAACAGAGCAAGTGAGCCCATGCCTTTGGAACAGCTTGTGTTTAAGGTGTGAAAGAGGAGTTACTTTTCAAACAAAAATAAATGTTCCTCTGCCAAGCAGATATTTATTTAGGTATATCTGGGCCTTCTCGGGACAATAGCTAATACTTATGATGTGCTGTAGGAGGGTTCGAGTTACTGAATGCCTTTCTTTAGACAAAGGAAGCACCAAGTGGAAAGGGCCAAAATAATTTAATATCTATATCTCGGTATCTATAGATAAGGATTTAGATAGCACAGACAGATAACATAGAGCTCTTCCGATGTTGGACTGCAACTCCTATTAGCTTTCACCATTGGCTATGCTGTCCAGGACTGATGGGAGTTGCAGTCCAGAACCATTTGGAGGGCCACATATTCCCCACCCCGCTATTTATTTATTTATTAAAGTATTTTTATCTCACCCCTCAGCCAAAAAAAGGATCTTGAACATTGGTTCATCGTTCTCATCTCATGGTTAGGAAAAATTGCACTAAAATAAATTTACTTCCAAAATACTATTTCTGTTTATAAATTTGCCTCTTAAATATGAAGCTACCCTTCTTGAAATAGGCAGGGAAAATATTAACGTTTATCTTGGATATAAAATCTCCAAGTGCGTTACCTAAGTTTAAATTGGAAAATGGTGTGCTACTTGCAATAAATTTTTATTATGCAGCTAGGCTTGCTTTGCTATTAGATAAAGCAACGAGAGCAGAACATGATGAAATTAGAGTATCTTTAAGCTGCTATCATACGCATTCTTACTTGGGAATAAATCACATTATCTCAATGAGATGAGTTTTTGTGGATGAGTTTCAGTTGATACAGCTCGAGGATGTTGACAAGGTGCTTGGACAGGTTCTTGCAACCACCTCCGTATTGGATCCTTGCCCCTTTTAGCTAATAAAAGCTAGCAGGGAAGATTTCTTCAGGTGTGGTCTCACTACCGCCTCTTTCAGATGGCCTGGGACCACTCCCTCTCACAGCTTTTCCAGGAAACATCTCTTGTTGGTAAAAGTATCAATGATTTCAGGTTAGAAATGCAGCAAGCCATGGTTTTTGAGCGTCCAGGGGCTGATGAACGAAAGGAGAAAGTCTTCCTTTTTTCCCCCTTTTCTTTTTTTCAAACCAAAGAGATATTTTTAGCCCCAGTGAATAAATATCTGTTTCTCTCTCTTCCCTGGGCTGTCAACTCGCTGCTTCTTTTAACCATTACCTTGGTTGTGTGAGAAGTTTCCCTGAGTGAGAGCTGGGATCTCATGGGAAATGATATAATTACTTCTTGTGTCCTCCCCACCCTGAGTGAGAGGCAGAGGTTGGGGGCTTCACCTATTATAGCTGCTTCATCTGCCCAGAGTGAGAGGCTGTGGTACTTGAAACAGGAGGCTCCCCTGTGTGAGAGCCAGGGGGAGGAGTGTGGCCACACATCAGGTAGTAGTAGAATTAGCAGTTACTAAGGGAGGGAGATTGGGGGGGAGCACTTTATCACTTAGTTGGTACTTGGTAGTCGCCTGATGTCCATCTGTGACCAGTGGCTGGTTACCACAACTGAGAAATGTGACTGTGTTGTTTGTATGGCTGAATGGTGAGTGAGTGCATAGGTGGTGTAGGTAAAGATGTTCTTGGGAGGCCGTGATGCAGGGACACATGGAGGGGGAGCCACTATTCCAGTGATTTGGGGCAGAAGGAGATATGGCAGGAGGAAGGGGTTGCAACATCAGCATAGAACGGGTTTCAGGTGTCTTCACACTGCTCCCCTTCTACCCTCCTCCTCTAGTCCTTATGTACCTGGTAGCTCATCCACTGAGCCCTCCTTCCTTGTGGTGCTACTCTTTAATGCCAGGTCAGTCTGCAATAAGACCTCTCTTATTCATGATTTAATCCTGGATGAGAGGGCTGACCTGGTGTGCATTACTGAGACTTCAGTGGGTGATATGGGTGGGGTTGATCTGACTCAGCTCTGCCCATCTGGGTACTCAGTGCAGCACTAACATAGATTGGAGGGACGGGGTGGGGGGGGGGGTCGCTGTGATTCATAGAACTTCCATCTCTATCACCAGGAAACCACTCCATCTTGGAGCAGGCCTTGAAGGTTTGCATCTGGTGTTGGGCCAGAGAGACAGATTGGGGATGCTGCTGGTATACCGCCCACCCTGCTGCCCGGCATCCTCCCTGACTGAGCTGGCGGAGGCAGTCTTGAGCGTGGTGTTGCAGGAACCCAGGACGGTGGTTCTGGGCGACTTCAGCTTTCATGCTGACTCTGTCTCTGGAGCTCCGGCTCAGGACTTTATGGCCTCCATGACAACCATGGGGCTGTCTCAGTTTGTCATTGGCCCAACACATGAAGCAGGGCATACCCTTGATTTGGTTTTTGCTCCAAGCTGTGAGATGGATAGTCTGAAGATTGGGGGTGGTGGTGTCCAAGTAACCCTATTGTCATGGTCAGACCATTTCCTGGTGAGATTTGAACTCACAGCATTACTACCCTCCTTCAAGGGTGAGGGACCCATTTGGATGGTCCGCCCCAGGAGACTGATGGAATCCAATGGATTTCTGAATGCTCTTGGGGATTTTCCAGTGGAGAGAGCTGGTGATCCAGCCGAGGCCCTAGCCTCACTGTGGAACAGTGAGATACGGAGGGCCATCGACTTGATCGCACCTGAGTGCCCTCTCCAGTCCTGTAGAGCCCGCTCTGCTCCTTGGTATACTAAGGAGTTGTGGTCAATGAAACGGGCTGGATGTTGGCTAGAGCGCAAATGGTGCAAGACTCGAAGCGAAGATGACCGAGCACGCTGTAGAGCACATAATCGTGCCTATTGCGTGGCAGTGCGGGCAGCAAAGAAGGCTTATTTTGCTGCCTCCATTGCGTCCTCGAGTAGCCGTCCAGCGGAGCTCTTCCGGGTGGTCCGGGGGCTGCTAACATCCTCCCCAGCAAATGGGGCCCTGGCCCCGTCGAGGACCCGCTGTGACCTTTTTGCATCATACTTTGAGGACAAGATCGCTTCTCTCCGCAGCGAGCTTGACGTTTTTAGTGCAGCTCCAGTTGAGGTGTCCGATGCCACCATCTGCCCGATTTTGTGGGATCAGTTCCAGTTATTGCAGCCTGATGATGTGGACAAGGTGCTTGCAGCAATGCGACCAACCACTTGCCCTCTCGATCCCTGTCCCTCCTGGCTTATAAAAGCAAGCCGAGGGGGTCTGACTGGGTGGGTCCAGGGGGTGATAAATGCTTCCCTCCGGGAAGGGGTGGTCCCTGCTGTCCTTAAAGAGGCAGTAGTGCGACCGCTCCCGAAGAAGCCCACCCTGGACCCGATGGTATTAAGCAACTACCGCCCAGTTGCTAACACTCCTTTTTTAGGGAAGGTTCATCTATATGAAGCCATTGGGAGCGGTCATTAGGGAATTTGGAGCTAAATGACATCAATATGCTGATGACACGCAGCTCTATCTCCCTGTGACAACTGAATCAGGTGAGGCTGTGCAGTAATGGGCTGGATGACTCAGTAATGGGCTGGATGAGGGCCAATAAACTGAGACTGAATCCTAGCAAGACGGAAGCCCTGTGGGTGAGTGGTTCCCGAGTCTGGGAGACAGGCTCATTGCCTGTTCTGGATGGGGTTGCACTGCCTCTGAAAGAACAGGTTCGTAGTTTGGGGGTACTCTTAGACCCATTTCTATCATTGGAGGCTCAAGTAGCCACCACGGCTCGGAGTGCCTTTTACCATCTTCGGTTGGTTCACCAGCTACGGCCTCTCCTGGACAGGGATAGCTTGGCCACGGTGGTACAGGCATTGGTAACCTCAAGATTGGATTACTGCAACGCGCTCTATGTGGGGCTGCTCCGGAAGCTGGAGCTAGTGCAGAAGGCTGCAGCTCGGCTGTTGTCTGGAGCTGCCCCTTTCCAGCATGTAACTCCTCTGCTGAGGGAACAGCACCGGCTGCCTATTCGCTACTGGGCCAGGTTTAAGGTTCTTGTACTTGTGTACAAAGCCCTAAACAACTTGGGACCAGGATACCTGAGAGAGCGCCTTCTCCCTTACCAACCTGCCCGGTCACAGAGGTCATCTGAGGGCCTGCTCCTGGTAGTTCCACCTAGATCCATCCTCCGATTGGAATCCACCAGGGGAAGAGCCTTCAGCGTGGTGGCGCCCCTCCTGTGGAATTCCCTGCCTCTGGAGGTCAGGCAGGCTCCGACCTTGTACTCCTTTCGGCGCCTCCTGAAAACATCTTTATTCCAAGAAGGCTTTCCTTAATATGCAGCCTTGGATCTCTCTTTTTACTTCTTTTAAATTTTGTTTTAACTGTTTTATTCTGTTTTTATTTTCATTTTATCTTGTACACCACTCCTAAATTTTTCAATGGGGAGCGGTATATAAATATTCTAAATAAATATGGAATCCCCAGAGAATTAACTGATGCAGAATGTCTTATTTCTAGCTAGCAAGAATCTGAAAGGACTGTTCAGCAAATGGTATTCCTTGCTCTCAAAAATTGAAGTTACTAGTTTTAATTTTGAGTGCTGCAGGGAAAAGGTAACCAAGGAGGATTGGTCTTGGTTATATAAAAATGTTACAAAAATGTGGTCTCCATCTCACCCACCCATCAGAAATCAATTTCATTGATTTCAAACCATCTCAAATTTATAATCTCCAGGAAAATCAGTGTTGGGAGATGTCACTCTAAGAGCAAATACTATACACATTTTTTGGAACTGCTCACTCAGACATCTCTTGGGGGGAGGGACTTTGCTCTCCCTTATCTTTTAGGAATATATTTATCAATATTTTAATAATAAAGAGTAGTTGTAAAGCTGCCTAAATTCAAAACATTTTCCTGCACAAACCCCATGTATAAGAAAAATTTGCCACACACACATATACACAGCACACACACAGCATAAAACACAGGAAATACTACTTTGTGTTAAACGGATCATACTGTTAAACGGATTGTGAATTAAGAGTTAATTCTGTGTGATTCAGCTAATGGACCAGGGCTAACCCTCTAAATGCTTTGGCCTCCAACTTCCATCAATCTTCACCATTGGCTATGCTGGCAAGGGCTGATATTTACAACCTTTTACCAGCTTAGGCTGATATACCAGCTGTGCCCTTATCTGGACAGAGATAGCTTAGCTACAGTTATCCATGCTCTGATAACCTCTCGTTTGGATTACTGCAATGTGTTATACGTGGGGCTGCCTTTGAAAACGGTCTGGAAACTTCAACTGGTACAAAACAGGGCAGCACGCTTGCTAACAGGGACTGGCCGACGAGACCAAATCACGCCAGTCCAGGTCCGGGCCCGATTCAAAGTGCTGGTATTGACATTTAAAGCCCTAAACGGCTTGGGGCCAGGTTATCTGAAGGAACGCCTCCTCCCATATGTACCTGCCCGGACCCTAAGGTCATCCTCAGAGGTCCTTCTCCGTGAGCCCCTGCCAAAGGAAGTGAATCAGGTGGCTACCAGGAGGAGGGCCTTCTCTGCTGTGGCACCCCAGCTGTAGAATGAGCTCTCTAAGGAGGTTCGCTTGGCACCTACATTATATGCTTTTAGACACCAGGTGAAAACCTTTTTATTCTCCCAGCATTTTAACAATCTATAAATACATTTTAACTTGGTGCTTTAAATTTGTAATTTTGCATTGCTGCTGTTTTTATCTGGTTGAGCTTTTATATTGTATTTTATATTATGGTTTTATACTGTTGTTTTATACTTTGAATGGTTTTAATTTTGTGAACCGCCCAGAGAGCTCCAGCTATTGGGCAGTATAGAAATGTAATAAAATAAATAAATAAATAAATAAATATTTATCTGGAGTGTCACAAGTTTCACAGTAAACCTGCCTAGGGACCCCATCAGAGGGTACTGATTTCAGGGATGGGGTGTCCTGATATCATGGCTGACGCCAATCATGATCTGGCTTTACACACTGAAAAGGAAGGGGGGAATAGCTTCCTTCATCACTTGGTATTTCTTACACGCCTGGCTGAGGATTAAAGTATTCAAGAGCAACCACTGGAAGCTGAGGGCAAAAGATCAGAGCTTGCCGCTGCACTTAAATTCAGAAATGGTTATGCCCAGCAAGGCACTTTGCCTTTGTATAATACCTTTGCCCTGTTTGGTTTCAACACAAGTTCCTGTACCTGCAAGGTCCTAATTAATTAAATTCGCAGTAATCTGGGTGTGGATTTTTCCTCCTTGATTTAGTTTGAGCATCTGTTTGGAGCTTGTTACAGCATTACTTCTGCAAGCATCTACGAGCCAATCTACTACGCATGATATAAAATGAAATGGTAGCGTGCAATGGCAGCGTGTCCAACCATAGGTAAGAGAATACACCAGTACTCCCCAGCATGTAGAAATTAAGCAGTTAAGGGCAGTAGGATCAGCATAGCACTGCCTTCCATATGCTAGTTTTACTGCATGGAGCGAATTTTATATGTGGGAGAGCATTAAAAAAACACATGACCCTCCCCTCCAGCCTAAATTAGCATTGGCTAGGGTTCCATCACCTTATTTTGCATCATGTGTAGAGCAGTTCCAACAGGTTGCATCTAAGCTAGATGGTCTGCAGTAAATTAAGTCATATACTGGATAAGATTAATTTCATCAGATCTCCTGTGTTTCACAGTGCAAGTCTATCTATACACAGTTATAAATGGCCAGAGTGTCCTTTTGAAAGGGCTTTAAGGATGGAAAATCAATTAGATAAATAACAATCATGACTAATAACCATTGACGAATAAAATGATATCATTGTCTAATTCTTTTCTCAAAGCCGAGCATTTTTGTGGTCATCACATCTTGTTGCAATGAATTTCATTATGTGCTGCATACAGAAGTATTTATTTTTGCCCCACTAGTTTCATATCATTAAATAGCCCCTAAGCTCTCAAAGAGAGAGTAAATGTCTCTCTAATCATAGCATTCATAGTCAGTTCAGAGCTGATAAGTTTTCAGGAATCTTGAAGGCGTTATGATAGAGCCATCATTAATTTTCCCACCTCGCTGTATTGTTTCTGGTTAAATTGTAAGTTTTTACACACAAAAGAAACCTGCGGAGTTTTATTAACCCACAATGTACATGTTCATTTTTCTCTGTCCCACTATGATCTCCAGATGAATAATTTCTCTCTCACACACACACACTTGCAAAACCTATTTGACAGACCACGGAGGCACAGAAAAATGTTAAAGATTCTATCCTACCATCTTTAGATCTCTGAAAAATTGTGTCCTATTTCCATTCTTTTTTTCCTGTGCTAAAATGTCCTACCTTCTTATGCCTTCCTCCACAATACTGAGAAATGCTTTTCTTGCCCATTTTTGGAACCTTCTCCTAATCTAGGGTGGCCACATAGAAAGGAGGACAGGGTTCCTGTATCTTTAACAGTTGCATAGAAAGGGGGATTTCAGCCGGTGTCATTTGTATGCACGCAGCCCCTGGTGAAATTCCCTCTTCATCACAACAGTTAAATCTGCATGAGCCCTGCCCTCTTGAGCAGATTCAAAAGAGGGAAGGGCTCCTGCTGCTTTAGCAGTTGCATTGAAGAGGGAGTTTCACCAGGGGCTGCATGCATACAAAGGACACCTGCTGAATTCCCCTTTTCTATACAACTGTTAAAAGATACAGGAGCCGTCCTCCTTTCCATGTGGTCGCCCTACCTAATCTACAATACCCTTTTTGAAATCTAGCAATGACTCCAGCACCTTTTTACTGGTGGCCAGAGGTAGTAGTTCACTCCCCCCAAAGTAAGAGAAAGGTCCTCCACCCTTTCCACGTGTCTTATACGTAGCTCCACATCCCCCATGCCAGCATAGAATCATAGAATAGCAGAGTTGGAAGGGGCCTACAAGGCCATCAAGTCCAACCCCCTGCTCAATGCAGGAATCCATCCTAAAGCGTCCCTGACAGATGCTTGTCCAGCTGCCTCTTGAAGGCCTCTAGTGTGGGAGAGCCCACAACCTCCCTAGGGAACTGATTCCATTGTCGCACTGCTCTAACAGTCAGGAAGTTTTTCCTGATGTCCAGCCGGAATCTGGCTTCCTTTAACTTGAGGCCGTTATTCCGTGTCCTGCACTCTGGGAGGATCGAGAAGAGATCCTGGCCCTCCTCTGTGTGACAACCTTTTAAGTATTTGAAGAGTGCTATCATGTCTCCCCTCAATCTTCTCTTCTCCAGGCTAAACATGCCCAGTTCTTTCAGTCTCTCTTCATAGGGCTTTGTTTCCAGACCCCTGATCATCCTGGTTGCCCTCCTCTGAACACTCTCCAGCTTGTCTGCGTCCTTCTTGAATTGTGGAGCCCAGAACTGGACACAATACTGCATTGAGCAGGGGGTTGGACTCGATGGCCTTGTAGGCCCCTTCCAACTCTGCTATTCTATGAGTCTATGAGGCCTAACCAGGGCCGAATAGAGAGGAACCAGTACCTCACGTGATTTGGAAGCTATACTTCTATTAATGCAGCCCAAAATAGCTTTCTATATAAAAAAAACTTGTATAGAACTTGTATATAAAACTTGTATATAAAAAACTTGCAAATAAACAAACAAAAGCAACTTGTTTTTTTTTTAAAAAAGCCTTTTTATCATCCAACATTTTGAGTGCTCAAATAGTTTCCAAAATGCCAGTTAGAAGTCACATACTTTGATGTGACCTGCTTGAATAAGAAACACTATTCCGTTTGTAATGTTTCAGCTGCAGATGTGGTCTTGCTGCACTGCTTTCCTTCCAACCCACAGCAAGGGAAATGATGAAACCATTCTCTCTTCACAAAACAGATGCTGCTCAATCTTTTTATCATGTTTGTTCTGTTTTATCACACCTCAGTAACGATGTGTCATGGTGCTACTCCCATTTACACATAGCAAACGGAGGCTGAAATTAACTGGGTCAGTGACTCTGGCTACTGGATTCATTTTCTCTCATGCATACTCCAAGAATCTGCCACGTTACCTGGCCTCTGTTAATCTCAAGAGGCAACTTTTCCTGCACCAGTGTCCTCTTAATTCATCAACTTCCTTCTAGTACACAGGAGGCTGAAGTTAGTAGCTCTCAGTTCCTTATTCTGCTTGTTCACACACACTTTTTGCAATTCAATGCAGGCGTGCAAAGCTTTTTGCATATGCACATTATGGCTGTCCTGATGTGTGGTCCACTTCCTTTTTTACAAAAAACGTGCAACTTTCCAGCCATTCAAATTCAAACCCATTCGTGGTCACATTGCAACCGATCTTGATCCCTGGTGTGTATCACAATGGACGCTGCTTTTGAGCCATCCCATTTAAGAGAGATCCTGGACCATCTGCTTAGGCCTTTCATCATGTAATGCCATCTACTAGCTTGGCGTGCAGCAACTGTGCTTCTGAGAACTAAATCTTTTTCTCATTCCCATTAATTAGATGCAGCTTATCCTGATACATTTGGGTTTAGGGAGCAGAGCTTCCAGAGCCTTTCAAGCCTTGGCACGCCCTTTTGAAAAGAAGTAACCACTGAAGATACCCATGGACTGAATTCAGCAGAAAAAAGTTCCTGAGTCAGGCAGTTCATACTTACACACCTACTTTCTCTAGGAGCAAGTCACTCCCAGCCTCTCGCCTCCTATTTAAGCCTATTGCTTTCTCCGCCACCCAGTCTAAAACAGCAGGAGGAGCCACCTAGAAATGAGCCTCTGGATTCCTTGCAAGAACGTTGTCCCTTTCATGAGTGGACCCAGCCCCACCGTCTCCCATCATTACAGGAGCATCACACGCCAGATGCAAGGATTTGCAAATGCCTCCAAGGTGTTCTATTAATTTGAGGGGAGGCACCTCTTTCCTGGGGAGATTTGACAGGGAAAGCAGCAGAAAACTGGATCCTGGCCATTGGAAGTGCCACACCATTTAGGAGTTGGAAGCTTGGGACACCTCCCTGCCGTTCTCCGAGTGCCTTCTCTTCCCAGCGCATCGCCCTTCATGGCTTTCCAACCCTGTCCTGTGGTCACTCAGCCGGCAGCGGTCAGCAGGTGCAGCCCATCGCCATGCAGGGATTGGAAAACGGACCTACTGGACTGCTCTTCTGACACCACCATCTGTAAGTGTTGGGGGCTGGACGTCGTGCGTTGGGTGTATGTGTTTGTGTCCTGCGTTGCGTTCCTACTTTGCAGCAAAGCCATCCTCCTGCTGCGTTGGGCACCCACTGTAGGCACCACTTCCTGTATAGGGGAGAAATGGGCACCACACACCTTCCTCCTCCAACTCATCCCCTTTTGTAGAGGTGCTCAAGCCTGTCTTGAATTCACGTATTTACCTGGATGAAGGATTAGTCAAATCGAAGGTACTCGCAGTGTGGTGCAGTGGCTAGAGTGTTGGACTGGTTGCTGGGAGATCTGGGTTCCAGTCTCCACTCGGCCATGGGAACCCGCTGGGTGACTTTGGGCCAGTCACAGACTCTCAGCCCAACCCACTTCACAGGGTTGTTGTGAGGATAAAGTGGAGAGGAGGAGGATTATGTACGCCGCCTTGGGTTCCTTGCAGGAAAAAAGGTGGGATATAAATGCAATAAATAAATAATATATTGTAGTCTAGGGCTGAGCACTGGGGCTGAAAACAGGGCTCAGGGCTCAGTCCGGTCAGCGCCTTCACCAATTGAAGCCCTCCTCTCTATCCCCTGCCTCCACCAGGTGCCTGCGGTCTCATTATTCCATGCATCCTTGCTTGCAAGGTGGCTGTAGATTACGGGGAGTGCTGCTGTGTCCCCTATCTGCCAGGGGCTCTTGTAGCCATGCGGACAGGCCTGCGAGAACAGCTGCGCATAAAGGTACCGGCTCCATTTCCTAGAGGACTTCTGTGAACAATCCAATCAGCACTTGTCTACTAGCTAAAGTGATGTCTCCAGCCATGCGTGCATTTCTGTGGCATTTAACGTCTAAGGTCCTCCTCCGGGTGCCTACTCCGAGGGAAGCTCGGAGGATGACAACAAGGGAGAGGGCCTTCTCACTGGTGGCCCCTCAATTATGGAATGATCTCCCCTATGAGGCCCATCTGCTGCCAACATTATCTTTTCGGCGCCTGGTCAAGACTTTTCTCCCAGGCATTTAGCAGCATATGTTGAGTTTTTAATTGAGCCCAGATCTATTTTTAGGCCTAGCTGAGAATTTAAAGTTGTTTTTAAATGTATTTTGTCTTTATATGTTGTCTATTTTTATGCTTCTATGGATTTAAATTTTGTAGATCAATTTTTAATGTTGAATGTTTGAGTCTTTGTAAGCCACCCAGAGAGCTTTGGCTATGGGGTGGTATAGAAATGTAATAAATAATAATAATAATAACAACATGGCAGACATCAGAACTCTGCCCCACAGAGGCTGTTGCTGCTCCCTGTCATTTGCTAGAGGGAGGCGTCCGTCTCCCCTCTTGCAGATTCTCTGGAGTAGCTCTAGCCCATCAGAAGTAAGGAAAGGAAAGGAAAGGAACCTCTCGTGCAAGCACTGAGTCATTACTGATTCTTGGAGGGACGCTAGCTTTCGCTGACGTTTTCTTGGCAGGCCTTATATAGTGGGGTGGTTTGCCGTTGCCTTCCCTGGCCGTTATTACCTTTCCCCCAGCTAACTGGGCACTCATTTTACCAACCTCGGGAGGATGGAAGGCTGAGTCGACCCGAGCCGGCTGCCTGAAACCAGCTTCCGCTGGGATCGAACTCAGGCCGTGGGGAGAGTTTCAGCTGCAGAAACTGCTGCTTTACTGCTCTGCGCCACATGAGGCTCTATATTGCAATACCCCGAGGTAAAGTGCAGCAGTCACCTCTAGGTACAGCAACCCCATAACATACCTCTATTTGTGAGGGAGTAAAAGGATTGCTGGTTTGGATACAGCTTTATCAGAGGAGGCTTCTAGTGGAAAGGACTCAGGCAAGAGGTATGCTGGGATGTCCTCAGGACTATATGGGGGCAAGTTCACAATACCTATTTAACTGTCCATACTTTGTCGTATTTCCCCTGCCTGCCTGCCCACTTCTGGGAACTAGTTTAAAAGGAGGAGGCTGAGAATTCTCTGGTAAGAGAACACTAGAGCCCACCCCACAGAACTGAAAAGGGAATGACTGCTGAGCCAGGTTTAAGTTGGTAGAATACATCGGCTGTTTTTCATCTTTAATCAGAGAAAGTAGGGAGGTGCTGGGAGCCGGAAAAGAGTAGCAGCCACAGAGCATGAATGATTGTAAGATCGCCCTAATGCAGAGCCGTCTTCTCTTTCCCAGGGCTGTGTGTGCAATGACTGGTGCGTTTTCTGCTTCTGCTGTCCCTGTGCTCTTTGCCAGCTGGCACGAGAGTTGAAGAGCCCGTGTTAGCCTCCTTTTGAGCTGCCCCCGCCCCCCCACTGGCTGGCTGGCTGCTCCTTCATGCCCAGGAGAGTTGCTCACGTGCCCAGAATGAACTGAGTGACTTGCCGTTTCTTCCCAGGGAAGTTTTGTAGCAAATGCTAGGCTGGGTTGGGGGTCCAGCCAAGCCAGGGACCACGCTGGTCCTGGAACCGCAGCCATTTCAGAACCAGGAAGTCTGGACTCTTAGCAGCTCGCTTCAGGTGTTGCTTAACCGATGAACCAAGCACAGCCAGAACTTCCTTCTCACATCTGTACTACATCTGGACATATACAAAGGAGGCAGCTGGCATCTTAAATAAAAATATAGGGGTAAATACATCTGTGGTCAATTCAGCAGCAAGGAATTGGATCCTTCAACTGGCACCGAGCAATGGAGTCAAAGAGTGGTTTTCATAAAAGATAAACTGCCCCGGTGCTGCGATGAGGCAGATTTGGGGCGTGATTGTCAAGGTGCTGAACAAAAAAGGGGACGAGCAGTTTATCTCGGAAGAACCAAGTGCTAAAACTTTTCCTAGGCTGCACTAGTTGGAAGCTGGAGTGTGGGGGAAGGAAGCAGGTGTGAGGGTGCTCACATAAAAACTCGCTTGGCTAAGAAAACCGCATGTCAGAGCGCAGACTTGCCAAGAAAACTTCTCTCTGGCACGATAAGTTGTATAGGTGCTGGGAGGGTTTTTCAATCCTGAACCCTCCTTCCGACAGACTGAACCGGTACAGTCCAGGAAAAGCGTTTTCGCACTTGTTTCTGCAGATGGAGCTTGGCTATTTGACCCAGGAAGACAACATTGCCAGAGAATCGTCTTTATTGCCTTTTGAGGGCCTGTGCCTGCGTGTGTGCGTGCGTGTGAGTGTGTGTGCGTGCGTGCGTGGTGGTCTTGGGGCATCGGAACAGAACAAAACCAAAAAAAAAATGGAACAGAAGGTGTTTAAAAAAGAAAGAAAGTTTGAACGATACTTAATGAACGACACTGAGAGGCATCGATCCCCCCCTGCCCCCACGGTTGACAAACGCGCCCTTGACCTTACGTAGACTGGCTGGGCTGATTGTCATTTCGGCCGGCCCTTGTAGGGCACCGCTGGCGAAGGACTGTCCACCTATCCCTGTGCAGCTCCAAAACCTCTGGAAAGAAGACAGGGAGGGAGCAGGCGCCAACAAGCGTGAGCAGAGCAGCCCGGTCCACCCTGCCGCGTTTGAGAAGCACAGGCAGAGCAGCTCCCTCTGGTGGCATCGTCTGCGCTCGTGACAGGATAGTTGGAGGTGCCTTCCGAAGCCCCAGCGAGCAACGTGGAGGTCCAGGCGCCGCCTCCTGCCCCTTCTCAGCCCCCTCCGCGAGGCCGCCGGAACCAAGGAGATCCGTCGTCCCTTTCCGAGCGTGGCAGAGCACCCCCAGCGGCTCATAGGGACATGCTCGTGAGGTTCTCGTGGCTGAGGAGGCCCTTGCGCGAGCTGCTGGCACCGTGGCTGCTGCTGCAGTAGTCCTGGAGGTTGTGGCGCAGGGTGACGAGGGCCGAGCCCAGGCACGCCCGGTTGGGGGCCTGCAGCCCTCCCGGCAGCTGGAAGAGCACGGTGGCCACCCCGGCCATGCCGTCGTCCGTAGGCTCCAGGGTAATCGGCCCCACGCGGAAGCTGGAGTAAGAGTAGCCCATCAGGTGAGAGAGGAAGGGCTCTGAGCGCCGGAAGTGGGCGACGGGGTAGGGCACCTCGTGGTAGGGCTTCAGGCGGCTGGGCAGAGGCTGGGCGGCGGCCAGGGCGGGGTGCTTGTGAGGGCGCGCCGGGAGGAAGACGAGCTCCGCGGCAGCACCCAGGGCGTCCGGCTCGAAGTAGATGGTGACTTTGGCAAAGGGCCGGCTGGCCATCTTGGTCATTTCCTGCAGGTGGCGCCGTTGCTCGTGCCTCAGGTCCAGGAACTGCTTGACTTTCCAGAGCAGGACGCAGACCGAGAGGAAGAGGAAGAAGCAGGAGAAGAAGACGGAGAAGAAGACGAAGAGGTCGATGTGGGCCTGGTCTTGACGGAAGAAGAGCAGCCCCTGCGACTCCGTGACGTTGGGGCCGGTGCCCCCGACGCCCAGCAGGATGACGTAGAAACGGCTGGATTTGAGGGCGTGGATCTCGTGGGGGTAGGTGATGACCACGCGGTCGCGGACGCCTCGCACAACCAGCACGGCGTGCTGCTCCCGCACAGTGATGTAGGTGATGAGACCGTGGGTACGCGCCTCTCTCACGAGCGGGGAGGACTGGCTGCCATTGGTTACGCCACCGCCGCGCCCCGCCGCTTCGTCGCCCGGCGGCACGACGCGCACCGAGTGGACGCCCGTGACCCGGTCTACGTCCACAACGAACGTCTCGTAGGAGGTGGAGATGTAGACGTCCACGCCGCCGAAGGTCACGTCAATGGTGATGCGGATGTCCACGTTGGTGAATTTGGGCTGGACGCCGAAGAAGACGGAGCGCCCGAGTGGCAGGTTCTTGATGTTGGGCTCGTGGAAGCAGTTGAGCTGCGAGGTCGGGTCAAAGCAGCTCTCTTGGTCCACGATGATCAGCCGGTAGCACTGGTGGCCACCCACGGGGTTCCCGTGGAAAAACTCACGGCACTTGGCACACTGTTGGGGACGGACGGACAGGAAAAGGCAGACAATTTAGCAGGTTTGGCGGGCTGCGCAAGAGACCTTAGGACTCCTTCCTCCCAACAAAATTCTGAACCCTTTGTAAGTAATGCAAACAAAACAACTCCGTCCAGTTTCTCTTATTTACCAAAATGCTTAAGTTATTCTGTTTCTTCTAGTCAATGGATGGGGCCTGGGGTACTGCAGGTTCTAGAGATGTACCGCACCCACGTTCCATGCACCTTCTGTGCTTGCAGCATAAAATGGGCCCCATTTTTTTTTTCCTATCAAGACTACCCAACTTTTAAAAAACCGTGGTCATCACCGACCCCCACAAGATCCACACCCTCAAATCCAGCCATTTCTACATCATTGGCTATCGCAACATCCTGGGGCAATAGACCCCCCTCCAGGGGGTTATTTATGTGCTGTGTCAAAGTGTATTGCCTTTTATTTGCCTGAAACTTACTGCCAGTCAATTTCACGAATGGTCTTCAGATGCTGTGTGTGTGTGTGTGTGTGTGTGTGTGTGTGTGTGTGTGTGTGTGTGTGAGAGAGAGAGAGAGAGAGAGAGAGAGAGAGAGAGAGAGAGAGAGAGAGAGAGAGATTTGTCCCCATGGCACAGATGACCTGGCACAGGTTCCCTTTATTGTAGTGGGGTTTGCACAGGAGAACTTCCTGATTGACTGTGTGCCCTTTTCTCTACACGATTCACTACCTTCCGTATCTTAACTGCTGTTGTCTTTCATTTCCTGTCCCTCTCTGGCCAGCCCCATCCCTGCCAAGACCTGGCCTTCTGCGACCAAAGCACCAGCCCTTACCTGTTGTTTGTAACAGTCCTTTTTGTCGGCTTGGGCGCTGTTCTGACAACCTCCCGTCTCCGTGTTGTTCTGGCAGGGGCAGGCGGTCCCATCCAGCTCGTTGCAAGTGTCTGCGTGGCCGTTACACTGGCACCTGAGAAAGGAGGGAGGGAGGGGGGATTATGGGCGAGACCTGCACTACTCCCACCACACCCCGGCCCTGGGATCCACACCGAGGCTCATGCTAAGGGAGGCAGGGAGGAGGGCGGCAGAAACAGAACGCTCGTAGCATGGAGCAATCTCGGACGTCACGTGAACCACCAAGTCAGACTTTACTTCTGCATGGACGACTTTTGCAAAGGAGGACGGGGGACAGCAAAGGATTGTCTAGGGAAAGCCAATGAAAAATGCCCCTCCCCCAATAAAAACGATGGGGGGAGCTTGAGTCCACTGGGGTACAATGAGTGTCTTGCAAAGCTCCCTCCCTTCGCAAGAAACAAACTGCATTTAAAAGGCGTTGATGCCAGTATAGAAGTTATGTTTCGACCCCTCTTTCGCGCCACTCCGCCCCTGCAAGGCTGTGCCTGTGGAAGAGCCCTTGCAATCCCTCTGGGGCGGATGTTTACACCTTTCCTTGCCCAGAACCTTTTAACACCACGCCACCAACCCAGCAGGCTCCAGGGCTTTATTCAGAGGGCACCAGAAATCCACTGTTCAGCAACACACGCTGATGTGTGTTGGGTGGCTCAGGCCAGCGCCTGCCCACACGGACACCGTGCTTCATCTGGACAAGGGTCGGAACGAAGGCTTCTCCTCCGGTTAAGAACATCAGAAGTGCCCTGCTGGATCAGACCGGGGGTCCATCTAGTCCAGAACTCTTGTTGGTCCCCGTTGGCCAGGGACCAACAAGCAGGACACAGTGCAACAGCACCCTCCTGCCCATGTTCCCCAACAACTGGTGCACACAGGCTTATTACCTCGAATACTGGAGAATAGCATACAACCATCAGGGCTAGTACCCATTGATGGCCTTTGCCTCCAGGAATTTATCCAACCCCTTTTTAAAGCCATCTAAATGGGTGGCCATCACTACATCCTGTGGTAGTGAGTTCCATAATTTAACTATGCACTGTTGGGAGCCGCATTACAGTGGTGGTCTGGCCAAAGAGATGTGCCCAAAACTTAAGAACATCAGAAGAGCCCTGATGCTGGATCAGACCGAGGGTCCATCTAGTCCAGCACTTGGTTCACGCAGTGGCAAACCAGCCATCGGCCAGGGACCAACAAGCAAGACATGGTGCAACAGCACCCTCCCGCCCATGTTCCCCAGCAACTGGTGCACACAGACTTACTGCCTCGAATACTGGAGAATAGCACACGACCCTCAGGGCTAGTAGCCATTGATGGCCTTCGCCTCCAGGAATTTATCCACCCCCCCGTTTTAAAGCCACCTAAATGGGTGGCCATCACCACGTCTTGTGGCAGTGAGTTGCCTTACTTGGTGCACTTCCCCTCCAGCAGGAAGTAGCCGTGCAGGCAGCTCTCGCATTTCTCCCCGAAGCTGTTGTTCTGGCAGTTCACGCACACGGCTGCCTCCTCCGCTGGCCCTTCCGCCACCCATTTGGGGATCTGTGGGGAGGCGAGGAGGGGTGAGGCAGGGAGGCCACGGAAGCAACGCTGCCCCGCCCTCCCCCCACCAATGCCGCCATGCGTAGACGAGGCCGCTACGGTGCAACTGCCCAGAGAGCTTCGGCGATTGGGCAAAACAAAGACGTAATAAATAAAATAACGCGCTGATCTCATCTCCGTCGCCCTGAAAATGTGGCGGAAAGTCACGCTCAATCTCTGGCTGAATGAAAGACAGCTGGTTGCTCTTGATCTGGTGTCCCAGTCACAGCCCCTGTGTTTTATTAGAATCGTGAGCAATTCCCATTTTAAAAATTAACTTCCTTGCAAAAACAAGCTTCAAAATAGAACGGGGAAACATATCATGGGTAAGGCAAAGGGCCCTACGTCATCACCTTTTTCCAACAACGTTGACCTTTTTTTTCCCATGCAGGGAACAGCATTCGTACTGGCTTATTCTGTGCAAACGCAGCCACTGCGCAGACCACGACTTGTGGCAAATGCCCGCGTATCTCTCTCACTACGTGCAGGCAAAGGACTGCCAGCAAAGACCAGTTCTGGGCATCACTCACGCCGTAAGCCTACTGCACACGAGTAATTCATTTCCCGATTACGACGTGATGTAAACCGATGGCACCCAATGAAGGTTCCAAGGTCTACTTTATGTTGTGAAGAACGTGGTTGCACAAACCCCCTCTACGCCAACTTGTCCTGACTAGGGTGACCCTATGAAAAGGAGGACAGGGTTCCTGTGTCTTTCACAGTTGAATAATAAAGCGAATTTAGCAGGTGTCATTTGTATGCGTGTTGCATCTGGTGAAATTCCCTCTCCGTCACAACAGTTAAAGCTGCAGGAGCCCTGCCCTCTTGACCAGATACAAAAGAGGGCACTGCTCCTGTATCTTTAACTGTTGTGATGAAGAGGGAATTTCACCAGGTTCTCCATATATACAAACGACACCTGCTGGAATCCGCTTTATTATTCAACTGTTAAAGATACAGGAACCCTGTCCTCCTTTTCATAGGGTCACCCTAGTCCTGACAGCTGCTGCCCAACAAGATACCCACTTTGGAGAGTCGTGGCCAGCTCTCTCTGCTACCCCCAGCCCGGTTCCCGTCACTCACCGAGGCCGGCTCCAGCGGGAAGCGAGCAGGATCCTGGTTGGCTCTCTCGTACTCCTCCCGTGTGATGCACACGTTGCTGTTCCCCCGGCAGAAAGCGTGGCAGGGGCGGCAGGAGCCCCCGTTCAGGGCTGAGCCCACAAAGAGCGGCTGGCATTTCTCACAATGCTGCCCCTAAGTAGAAGAGGCGGAGGGGAAGCGATCAGCAGCACGTGGGAAGCCAACGGAGGGTTTGCGTTGGTGGGTCGCTCCGATATCCCCCGCCACGCCACCAGCTCCCGGCCTCACCATGGTGTTGTTGAAGCACTGCAGGCACTGATCCTGCGCCTCCACGCCCTGGCAATTGCTGTGCTTGTTGCACTGGCATTCCACCGAGCAGTTCTGCCCCACGTAACCGAAGTGACACTGGCACGCGTTGGGCTCCACGCAGGTCCCGTTCACACAGCCCTGCTCACACACTGGCTTGCACAGCCCCGTAGCGCTGCAAGGAAGGACGAGTCCCAGGTCACCGTCACCCGCGGCAAAGTTAACAGCACGGCTTCTGGTGCGCAAGCTCACAGTTTGCACCCAAATTGTGTGACACCCCCAGTGAACCATCTGGAAGTTGGCCCTGTAGGCCCCCCTTCCAACTCTGCTATTCTATTGTTTTTCTATACACTCCCAAACGCTTTTCCCCAGACAGAGGACTCCTCTAAACAAGTGGTTTATTGCACGGCTTGTGACTGGCGACTCACAGAAGTGTTCAGGTCGATTTCATGACGTTGTCAGCAACCAGGACGTCTCCCAAAGAATGCTCCGGAAATCCCGAGAT
This sequence comes from Elgaria multicarinata webbii, assembly GCF_023053635.1. Taxonomy (NCBI): domain Eukaryota; kingdom Metazoa; phylum Chordata; class Lepidosauria; order Squamata; family Anguidae; genus Elgaria; species Elgaria multicarinata. Next base: position 28,390,886 of record NC_086183.1, on the reverse strand, counting down.
AAAAAGAACCGCTTTTAAAGTGGTAATATCTGGGAAACAGCGGGATCGTGTGCCACAAGATGGTGCTGTTTCAATAGAACTCAGTGGAACTGAACGGAGGGGAAGTATTTCATTCAAACCCCTTGTTGCCCCTCTCCTTCTGTTTAATGCAGCCCATAACAATCGTGCCAAAGAACCAGGAAGCACAAAAGTCCTGGGTAAAAAACACGATTTCCCTTAATGTAGAGACACTCAAGAGAGTGGGTTAGCAAGCAGGCCCTCCCATAGCAAACTGGGGTAGTCCAGTGCCTATTGGTTTGGAAGAGAAATGGGGCCAGCCCAAAATAAGGGTGTGGTTTTTATATCTATAATTGGGGACTCTGTGGTGACTGAGGATGGTGGAGGCTGTTGCTCAAAACATCCGAAGGACACCAGGGTGGAGACAGCTGGTCTAAAAGAACCTGAAGACAGGCACAGACTACACACCAGTTCAGGTGCGCAAGAGCTTCTGAGAATGAGCCTGTTTAGCCTTGCCTGCTTGACGCTGATGTCACAGCCTCTGGTCAATGCTCAACTGTCATCTCTCTGAAGGGGGCCCTATCCACATATGGATATAAACACATAGGGCTCCCTCCGTAGGGTCACAAACCCTGGTCTATCATGGGTTTGCATCCCCACGGAGGGAGCCCTATGCACCTCTATTGGGACACACAGAGGTCTCCTTCAGACCGATGTTGACTGCACATCACCCAGGAGACGTGGCTGGAATGCGCATTAACATCTATGAGGCTGGGCTAGCGAGGCACATTCTTGGAAGCCCCTTCAAGCGTTCGGTATCCACACAGACCAAACGCCCCAATAAGGCTTCTGCAAGTCTATAGTTGAGAGAAGTTGAGACCTGGAATGGGTCCATGTCAGTTATTATAATTATAATTTAACAGGATGAAATTTAATAGGGATAAATGCCAAGTTCTACATTTAGGAAATAGAAACCAAAGGCACAGTTATAAGATGGGGGATACTTGGCTCAGCAATACTACAAACGAGAAGGATCTTGGAATTGTTGTAGATCGCAAGCTGAATATGAGCCAACAGTGCAATATGGCTGCAAGAAAGGCAAATGCTATTTTGGGCTGCATTAATAGAAGTATAGCTTCCAAATCACGTGAGGTACTGGTTCCCCTCTATTCGGCCCTGGTTAGGCCTCATCTAGAGTATTGTGTCCAGTTCTGGGCTCCACAATTCAAGAAGGACGCAGACAAGCTGGAGCGTGTTCAGAGGAGGGCAACCAGGATGATCAGGGGTCTGGAAACAAAGCCCTATGAAGAGAGACTGAAAGAACTGGGCATGTTTAGCCTGGAGAAGAGGAGATTGAGGGGAGATATGATAGCACTCTTCAAATACTTTAAAGGTTGCCACACAGAGGAGGGCCAGGATCTCTTCTCGATCCTCCCAGAGTGCAGGACACGGAATAACGGGCTCAAGTTAAAGGAAGCCAGATTCCGGTTGGAGATCAGGAAAAACTTCCTGACTGTTAGAGCAGTGCAACAATGGGATCAGTTACCTAGGGAGGTTATGGGCTCTCCCACACTAGAGGCCTTCAAGAGGCAGCTGGACAACCATCTGTCGGGGATGCTTTAGGGTGGATTCCAGCATTGAGCAGGGGGTTGGACTCGATGGCCTTGTAGGCCCCTTCCAACTCTGCGATTCTATGATTCTATGTATACAATGCCTAAAATGCCCTGTGCACTGAGTTCAACAGACCATCAGCTCACTTAAATCTCTGGTTGGCATGTTGCAGAGTAAATCACGACAGAGGTTTCGTGCTTGGTTCTGGCCCCTTCCCAGCCAGAAATGAAAACTGCGGCCAAGGGGGCATGAAACGCTTCTGCGCTCCCCTGCGTCGGGTTGCCAGGGCTCTGTCGACCCGCAGTGACGCTGCTTCCCTCCTGTACAGCCCCCCCCCGTCTCGCTCCCTTTCCCCCTCCACATCCCGCGCTCCCGAGCACTCACTTGTCCAGCATGTAGCCGTTCTTGCACGTGCACTTGTAGCCGTGGGGCAGGTCGTTGCAATTCTGCGTCTCGTTGCAGTCGTGGTGCCCGTTCAAGCACTCGTTCTCCGGAGGACACGACATGAAGGCCCAGTCGGCCTTCAGGCCACACGACTCCAACAGCCCTGCAGGGGTGCAGGAAGGACAGGAAAAAAAATGAGCTGCCAGAGCTACTAAAAGGGAAGAGAGAGAGAGACCCAGAGCACAACTACCCTGAATCATCCTCTCTGGCAGCAACAGGCAGCTTCAGACCACGGAGAAAGGCGCCGTGCCCCATCAGACCCGGACAATGCAATGCTGTGCTTTAAAAAATATTCTAAGAGGTTTACAGTCAGAAACATGACGTTCGCAACAGGGATCTGCTGGTCCCTCGCGCCACATGCAACTACCCGCACTCTGCTCCTCGCTGCTCGGTTCTCTCCCTCCCTCCCTCCCTCCTCCCACCCGCCCTCCTCAAGACCACCTGGAGAAGACACCCCGGAAAGCCCAGGCCCAGGTTCTGCTCAGTACACACCATGGCGAGGACCGCTCCGGCCACCCTCCAGACAGCGTCCTTTGCCGTTCTCGCCCCTGAAGCCGCACCAGCCACAGCGGGGCTGCTGGATGCAGAGGGCGCACTGCTGCAGACGCGAGCAGGACGGGGCGCAGCTCTCGGACCCACTCAGCACCCGGCCGCACATCCCAGCTGCGCAGCGCATGGGCAGGTAGGTGGGGCTCATACACTGCGGAGACAGCAGGAGAGGGAGCACGTTACACCTCGCCGGCCAACCGCCGACACACATACACAAGCCTGTGTATCAATCTTTCCTGCTCCAGCCGTGAGCTTCAGGTTGTGATCAGGGTTACCGAGGAGACAAAAGTAGTCAGGCTCACAGGTTTGCTTACAGGAGACTAATTTATTGGCATATTTCAGCGCATTCAGGCATATCCCAATAAAAGTGGACCAGACTGCGAAAGCTTCCTGCACAGAAGATCCTGCGGCAACCTCTGGACGCCCCCCCCCCCCACTCCTGGACACAAGAACAATTGTAGCATAACAGAACTTGGCATTGCTGCCAAGTTAAGCTTAAGTGATTAATTGCATGGGATTAATAACAAAGCAGCTCTTCTCATCATAAGAATCCATAGCATAAGTCTACTTCATTTATTTATTTATTTATTACATTTTTATACCGCCCAACAGCCAAAGCTCTCTGGGCGGTTCACAAAAATTAAACTCACGAAGAGCATAAAAACAACCAACTATCTAAATACACAAATACAAAATACAATATAAAAAGCACAACCAGGATAAAACCACACAGCAGAAATTGATAGAGGTTAAAATATGGAATTAAAACAGCAAAGTTTAAAATGTAAGTTGATAGGCGTTAAAATACTACATTCCCTACGTTGTCGTTGATAAACAAGGCACGGCTTGGCATTTCTTTGGCACGCATAAGCATCCCCTTCACCCAGGTGCACTTATTAATTGGATGGCAAGACTGGAATGTCTGCTTGCTAGAGCCTCCAGATACAGTACCAGGCTACACAGATAAGACACCTGCTGTTCTCATGAGATCACGGTAATTGTGCTTTTGAACCCTCTTTCCCATAACACAAAGGAATGTTGCTGACTGGTACAGAAGGAAATAACAGTTTGCTAGCTTAGAAGCAGAAGCAGTCGTTCACCCAGAAGCCTTTGCAGGCAGCCATGGTTTGCCAGCCTCCAAGCCGTAGTCTGCGTTCTGCAATCTAAGTAAATTAGGCTAAGGGGATCTGCCCCGCTCCCATGATTATGAGCTGGATTTCCAGGCATAAAGGACTAAAAGGAAAAAAGGTCCGTTGTCCTGAATTTCCCCCAACTTACAAAACCCTGGAGGCCTGCATATGGGGATGTTGCGCAGAGTAGGGAATGGCGCCATCTGAAGCCATCTGAAGGGTCCGCTCCCTTCTGCCCCACCCCCCGGGGGTTACCTGCTGCAAGCTGACACTCCAGACGCACTGCTGCCAGCCCCCGTCGGCCCCCTTGGAGCTCAGGCACTTGGCGCAGGTGCTGTGGTTGTGGCAGGGCGTGGGGCAGGCCAGCGGGGGCGAGGACTCCACGGGCATCGGGGAGACGTTGAGGAGCGAGTGGCTGAAGCAGGTCCAGTCGTAGGTGGGCTGCACACTGAGGATGCGCCGGGTCTCCCCTGGGCATCGGGCGAGAAAAGAGCCGATAGCGGCGGCCCTCACAGCCAAGCCTTTCTCCTCCTGCCAGGAAACCAGGCGCTCACGGCGTCAGAGGTTTGGCGCCATTAAGGACAGAAGAGGGCGAGGGGCAGAGAGACCGGACCCCTGCGGCACCATCCGCCAGGGATCGAGGAGTGGGGCCTGGAGGTATTTGCTCTCGGGAACCAAAGCTGCTTGGACTGGCCCAGTCGGGCCCTATACCAGCCTTCCCCAACCTGTGGTTCTGCAGTTGTGTTGGACGGCAACGCCCATCATTCCCAACCAGCACGACCAGTGGCTATGGGAATGATGGGAGTTGCAGTCCAAGATATCCGGAAAGGCCCAAGCTGGGGAAAACCACCCAACGACTTTCTAGTCATGTAACCACCACTGAACCCTCTGCGACCTCTCCAGCGTACCCCTTCGCCCGTCATTCCAGAGTTGCCCATCTTCGGCCCACGTCTCCTCCGTGCTCCCAAGAACTCTCCCGCCTTCTGCCCTCCGTGCTGCCCCTTCCCCACAACCCTCTCAGCTCCTCCCTCTCCCTGCCAAGCGCAGACGCTAGTTACTTCCCCCCCCCCCCCGCCCTTCAAACCCCAGCCGGCCCCTCACCGGTGCGCTTGAACTGCCGCGTCCACATGCACTTCCCGGAAGCCGTGCACTTGGCGCAGTCCGAGGCTTCGCACGAGATCTCCGAGCAGTTGCTGGCCACGAAGATCTCGCGCTGGTTGATGCGACAGTCGTTCTCCGAAGTGCAGCTGCCCGTGCTGCCAATGCAGGCCCCCTCGGGGCAGTTGGTGCACCATTTACACTGCGGTAAGGCCTGGGGCGCAGAAACCAGGATCAAAAACGAGTTGCTAAACATCCAAGCGCTGGCACCGAGCTGTTCTCAACCCTGCCCAACCTCCGCCGTCGTTGCCCTGCACCCGCCGCCCGGGGCCTCAGCGTGGTCTGACTTTGCTGAAGCTGATCTGCAGGTGACGTTAGGCTTTTGTCTTTGGCACACAGATTCAATGGCCTGGTCTTCAGTGCCTTGCAAACTTAGTCGTTCATCCTTTTACCACTCCTGTTCTCAGAACTATCTCCATCTGGCATGCTGGAATGCCAGGCGGCCTTTCGAACTTCCCAGTGCCTGTCACTTCTCTCCAATCCGTTTCAGGAAGAGGCAGGAACTGCAGAGGTTGCGCCAGGTTCAGTCTCCGAGGCAGTAAGCCAGTGTGCACCAGTTGCTGGGGAACATGGGTGGGAAGGTGCTGCTGCACCATGTCCTGCTTTGTGGGTCCGTGGTCAACAGCTGGTTGGCCACTGTGTGAACAGAGTGCAGGACTAGATGGAATGAGCAGGGGGTTGGACTCGATGGCCTTATAGGACCCTTAGCTTTTGTGAACCGCCCAGAGAGCTCCGGCTGTGGGGCAGTATATAAATGTAATTAAATAAATAAATAAAATAAACTCTACTATCGTATGATTCTATGGCCCCAGGTCTGATCCAGCAGGGCACTTATGTTATTATGTGCTACAGTATGATCATCCCAGAGTGCAGGACACGGAATAATGGGCTCAAGTAACAGGAAGCCAGGTTCCGGCTGGACATCAGGAAAAACTTCCTGACTGTTAGAGCAGTATGACAATGGAACCAGTTACCTAGGGAGGTGGTGGGCTCTCCCACACTGGAGGCCTTCAAGAGGCAGCTGGACAGCCATCTGTCAGGGATGCTTTGAGGCAGATTCCTGCATTGAGGAGGGGGTTGGACTCGATGGCGTTAGAGGCCCCTTCCAACTCTACTGTTATGATTCTATGATCTATGATCCTAAGGCCTTCTCCCAACAGCCCTTCCTGAAAAGCGACTGCAAAAGCACACTAGGAAGCCCCCTCATCAGAACATAGGAAACTGCCCTGTACCAAGTCGGACCCTTGGTCCATCTGGCCTGGTATTGCCAACACTGACTGGCAGCATCTCTCCAGGGTTTCAGGAAGGAGTTTTCCCAGCCTTACCTGGAGATAAGAGGAATTAGACCAGGGGCCTTCAGCATGCAAAGTTTGTGTTCTACCCGCAAGCTACGGTACGGCCTCTCTGCACCTCTCTCAACACACGATGGGACAGGAGGAGGTCCGCAGCATTGCTTCTTAAAGGGCTGGCTGCCAGAATGTGGCGAATCTGCTACTCACCGGAATGCCCAGGCTATGGGCCATGGCACGAGGGTGCTGGGCAAGGCACTCGCTGCAGGTTCTGAGCCGACGGCATTCGTCCGCTGACCTTGGCGTGGGGAAGCAGGAACTCCCGCCAAAAGAACAGCCCTGCCTGCAGAAGGAAAGAGGAGACACCATCGAGTTCAATGGGAGAGCTCTCCGCTGATCACTCCCCGTTACCTACTGGGCAAAGTCCATGGGATCATCCTTCTCAACCTCCTGGATTTCAAAATAAGGGTGCAAAGTTCTTTAGATGAAGGTTTATCGGAGTGAAACACACCGTCAAGAAGAACTACAGTCAACAAATAGGGAAATGAGTTTTCAAAGTAATGTAGTCTAGGAGAAGAAGAAACAACTTCATTTTAAATATTATGGAATTGGCTGAGGAGTGGAACATTAGTAGGTTATTCTAGACCAGCCTTCCTAACCTGGGGCGCTCCAGATGTGTTGGACTGCACCTCCCAGAATGCCCCAGCCAGCTGGCTGGGGCATTCTGGGAGGTGCAGTCTAACACATCTGGAGCGCCCCAGGTTGAGGAAGGCTGTTCTAGACAGAAGAGAATCACTGGGGAGTTAAGGCTTCTTCTTCTTCTTCTTTTTTTAAAAAAAGCATCATAATGAAAGGTTTAAAAATAGGTGGCACAATGTTCTCAGTAAATGATCCCGGCCATCTATCAGTTGACAGTTCTAAACGTTAAATCAGTTGGGTTTACAAATTCAGTAGATGACAGATGGTTATGAAGTTTCAATTGGATGAAAATCTCATTTGGCTAAGTCGCTGGATCTAGAGAAAGAATCAGCAAGAGGAATGATCCCAAACCACTAACGAAAGACATTAAGTTACTAATGGAAAGTTCTGAGCCTTTGTGCAAGATGTAATTATTTGATAGAATTGGGAATTCAAAGGAATCGATGTCTTCCTCGGAGTTTCTGAAGCCAAGGGTGTCTAATTCAATGGAACAGGAATATTCTAAAGTGAAATCCCTTTGCTAACAATTGCGCACTCTCTGAAAAGGTTACAATAACCTGAGGATTCTTTGGCAAGAATTATAAAGGACAGATTAAAAAATAATTCAAAACAAAATGGAAAGCCAATCCTCCGATGGCTTTCTCCCCCACGTCTCATTTCCTCATCCCCTGGAATCGCTCGTTTTTCTTACCCTCAGTGCCAAGATGCATTTCCCAATACGCCCCTCACCCCCGCAATTCTTCCCTCCACTAAGGACTAGCAGCATACACAGTCCCCTCTCTCTCATCCCCATCTAGGCTGACCCTATGAAAAGGAGGACCGGGCTCCTGTATCTTTAACAGTTGTGTAGAAAAGAGAATTTCAGTGGGTGTCATTTGCATGCATGCAGCACCTGGTGAAAGTCCCTCTTCATCACAACAGTTAAAGCTGCAAAAGCCCTGCCCTCTTTTGTATCTGGTCACTCCAGTACAGCTCCTGCAGCTTTAACTGTTGTGAGGAAGAGGGAATTTCACCAGGTGCTGCATGCATACAAATGACATCTACTGAAATTCCCTTTTCTACACCACTGTTAAAGATACAGGAACCCGGTCCTCCTTTTCATAGGGTCGCCTTACAATATGGGAAGGGGTTGCAGACATTCAAATCAGGCTCTTCCAGGTGTTGTGATGATCTTAGGTTGCACCTAGGACTAGCTGTAGGACTGCTTGGATAAAGAAACCTAACAAAGACTGGTTGATCCCCCCATTCCTGGAAAGATAAGATCCGGCTGTTACTTGGGTGGAAATCCATTTCCTCTTCGCTATTTCCCCACTTATTGGTTTTATCTCTCCCAAATCCAGCCAGCTGAGCTTTCCCAGAAGCCCTTTCTCCTGGCCCTTTCATCATAGGGTGACCACATGGAAAGGAAGACAAGGCTGCCGTATCTTTAACAGTTGCATAGAATGGGGAATTTCACCAGGTGCTGCATGCATACAAATGACACCTGCTGAAATTCCCTTTTCTACACAACTGTTAAAGATACAGGAGCCCTGTCCTCCTTTTCACAGGGTCACCCTATCCCCATCCCTCTTCCAAAAGAGAACCATACGGTCCTCCTGTTTCCAGCACAGAGGACAGCACCAGCCTCCTCGACCCCTCATCTGTGTCCATTGGCCTGACTCCACTCGCACACACCTCTCGGCAGCATCAGCAGAGAGGCAGCTGGCGTGGCACCAGACGCAGCTGGCATTCGATCCGTTGCAGGCTTCCGGGCTGGGAAAGGTGAGGCATGGGTCGGAAGGCACGGAGAGGGCCATCATACGGCCCAACGCCACCCCGTTGAAGCCCCCTGAGAGGTAGATGCGGTCTCCAACGGCAGCCACGGCGTGGGCAATGGACTCCAGGATGGGCTCGCCCACCACAGCTTCTGCTGCAGAGGGGGAGAGAAAAGGTGCCACTGAGCAACACTGAAGAGAACAAACAGGGGGTGTTTTTAAATGAAGACGAGTAGCTGTAGTTCAATCGGATGCCGGAGAAGCATTCCAGTGGTGGGCGGGGCTGAAAGAAAAAGGGGCGGGGCCAAAATACCATCCAACCCATTGTACCTCGACGCTCTTGCTGTTGGTAACTAAAGCTTCCGAAGAAGCATTTCTTTTTCTTTCTCTAATTTTTTCTTTCTTTTTATAGTTCTGCTAACATAGGTCAAATAATACATCATACATGTGCATTCAGAGTCGATACAAATATAAATACGTATCCCCCCCTGGGTTTAAGATAGTTTAACATTAATTCAATTTAATTCAATTAAGGGCACCCTGGAACTGAATGTCTTTAACTGTCCACCTATACTTTCCCTAGCTCTATCTACGCCAGCCTTCCTCAACCTGGGGCGCTCCAGATGTGTTGGACTGCACTCCCAGAATGCCCCAGCCAGCAGAGCTGGCTGGGGCATTCTGGGAGTTGTAGTCCAACACATCTGGAGCGCCCCAGGTTGAGGAAGGCTGATCTACGCCATTGGGGGGAGGGGTGTTCTCTCATCGTCTTCTTCTTTAATCACATAGTCAATACATTTCCTCCATCCCCCCCTCAAATTTACCTTCACTTTGTTGTCCCTCGTACTTTCCTCAATTTTTGCATCAACTTTTCTAAGAGGGCAATCGGCCAAACCCTTTGGTACCAATGATCAATATTTCAACCTTTTAGAAATCGGGCGAAATGCACACGGCTGGGAAGCCACTAAATTATCGGTGGCCATCTGGGGAATTCCGAAGGGCGTTGGGACCATGGGAAGGCCGGATTTGGCCCTCGGGCCCTCTGTTCACCCCTCCCTGCCGTTATTTATTTATTTATTTATTATTGCATTTATATCCCGCCTTTTTTCCTCTTAAAGAACCCATGGCGGCGTACATAATCCTCCTCCTCCTCCTCGCCACTTTATCCTCACAACAACAACCCTGTGAGGTGGGTTGGGCTGAGAGTCTGTGACTGGCCCATTGGGCCCTGGATCCTGTTGCAGAATTTAGATTTCCTTGGTGCAGAATGGCCCCTCCCCATTGCCTAAACCCCGGTTACCAGGTGGGCCCTGATTTCTGTGTGGTCGGGGAAGGGAGCTGTTATGGGAAGCTCTTCCACTCTTCTTTGCCACAGCTATAAATCTGGCCATCGCAGGGCTTTATGCTCTAGGGCAGCCTTCCTCAACCTGGGGCGCTCCAGATGTGTTGGACTGCAACTCCCAGAATGCCCCAGCTGGCTGGGGCATTCTGGGAGTTGCAGTCCAACACATCTGGAGCGCCCCAGGTTGAGGAAGGCTGCTCTAGGGATCTGCAGTTCTCCGTCAAAACCTCTGAACCAAGGCAGCCCAAATTCTGCACCAAGGAAATCTAAATTCTGCAACTCGTAGAAAGACTATGCAAATCGAATAGACCTGCGTAGTTTATTCCGCTTCCGCTTGTCTGGGAAGGAACGATGATTTCTACGGACACCCGGTTCCCTGGACCCCTTGCTTGTTTAAATCGCACGCCGACGTGCCTGAGATGCTCAATGCTGCACAGCCTTTACCTGTGCTGTTGGGTAGGATCCAGGTGTTGCAGTTTAGCTGGTAGAAGAAAAGGTGGTTGGTGAAATTCTCACGTTCCGTGCGCCCTCCTATGACCACCATGGTGTCCTTCAGCACCGCTGCGACGTGGAAGAAATGAGCCAGGGGCTGGAGAGAGTTGGGGAGAAGGAGAGGGATTGAGCAGGGCCCCCAAAACTGCTACTGTACTGGGCACGGCTGTTCATTTTGCTCTGACAGTTGCTCACCTTTGGTCCCTGAGAGGGAGCCAGTAAGCTCCAGGTCAGGTTGGGGTAGTAAAGGCTGTAGAGCTCTGGGGAGGCGGAAACCATCTCCACGTGGAAGCGATGGCCACCAAAGACGTAGATGGCATCGGTGCCCTCGTGGTACACAGCCGAGTGCCCGTACAGACCTGGAACGGAAATTTGTAGTACCAAGTGTAAGTTTTCTGGGGACGGGGAGAGCGGGATTTGTGCCTCCCCCTCACCTGGCTGTCAGATCTCACTACTGGAAAGATGGAGGCAGGTATGGCTAAACACTCTCTGGTGTGCATACTTTGCCATTGTGGCCCTGGGAATGTGTGAGATCTCCTTTCTTGGAAGCTTTTACAAAGAGGTGGCTTATATCAAGAAAATACATTAAGAAGAGGTGGCTTACTACATCATCATCATCATCATCATTATTGCATTTATATCCCGCCTCTTTTCCCTCCAATGAACCCAAGGCAGCATAAATAATCCTCCTCCCCTCCATTTTATCCTCACAACAACACCCCTGTGAGGTAGGTTGGGTTGAGAGTCTGTGACTGGCCCAAAGTCACCCAGTGGGTTTCCATGGCTGAGTGGGGACTAGAACCCGGATCTCCCGACTCCCAGTCCAACACCTTAGCCACTACACCACAATGGCTCTCTTATATCAAGAAAAAACATTCACAAGGTGGCCCTACCCTGAAATTTCTCCCAGCCTATATAGTTCTACAGCCACCTGATCATCCCCAGAGCCCCACACGGGGTCCAAAGGATGCCCTACCTGTAGGGGGGGTCCCGGCCTGGTTCCCAGCATGCCAGCTCTCCGACGCCACGTTATATTCCAGCAGTTTCTTATTGAAGCCATTCTCAGGGGAGTAGCCACCAATGAGGAGCAAGGAGGAGCCACGCCGAGCCGTGAGCGTGTGGCCAGCCACTGCTGGGATCAAGGGGTCCTGGGGCAGCCAGGAAGGCAGGAGAATTAGGGCCAGGAGAGTGGGGCAGGGGACTTAAGGAACAGAGTGTCCCTTCCCTCTCCCACCACCATTCTGCAGTCAGCCTTCCCAACCTGCAGCCCTCCAGATGTGTAGGATTGCAATTCCCATCATTCCAAGCCAGCACAGTCAATGGGGCCTCCAATGTCCTCCAAAGTCCACTCCTGAACCCCTCCTGCTGTCGTTTACCAAGTGATAACCACCAGCCTCACTGGATTTCTGATGGGGTGTGGGTGTGGGATTCAACTCTCCTCATCGCTTGGCCCAGGTGACACAAACTGAGTGGTTGCACCTGCATCCTGCTGTAAGTTACCACTTGGTAAAGAGTTAAAAAGGAGTAGACGTTTTTCCCACACACACACACCTCTCTCATAATACTGAAAGTCACCGACAAAACTAGAATGCAGCTAACAAAGCAAGAGATTCCATTCCAGGAAAGGACCTCCAATGAACAACCTGTCTCAAGAGCAGAAACAACCAGAATGTGGAAGGACCTCCTTCCAACAGAGGCATCAAGCTTGCCTTATTAGCACAGCCCATTCCAAAAGAGTGATTGAGCAGAGGGTTGGGGGGAGATAACCCACACTGGGATAACCCTCTCCTCCACCAACAGACGAGGGAAGGACTTTTGCTGTCATGCCCTGCATGGGAGAGTTCCAGAAGTATTGGGCTGGCCGTTGATGGGAACAGGATGCAGGCCTAGATGGACGGACCTTCGGTTTGATCCAGCTGGGCTCTTATGCTAACGGGCCCAACAATTGCTCGTGGTCCACGTGAGGGCGTTACCTGCACAAGTCTCCACTGCAACGTGGTGAGGTTGAGCAGCCAGAAATCGTTGGCCACCCCATCCGCCGTCAGCCCACCAAGCAAATACATCGCCTTGCCGGAGGAAATGTAGGCCGCTGCATGGAAGTACCGGGGGTTGGGCCCTGGGCCTCTGTCTTCTGTTCCTGCCAGCATCTGAGTCCAGCGGCGCTCAGCGATGGAGTATCTGCGGAGAAACAGGACCGCCTTATGTCACAACGGGGAAAGGCCGTGGGGGTCCAAGGAAGTCGTCTCGAGAAAGTTGAGCGAGGGTCTCTTACCTGTACACATTACCCAGCATCCCTTCTCGCAGCGACATGCCCCCAAACATCCAAAGCGTGGTGTCTGGGCCTTCCACCATGGTGTGACCGAGGCGGTGCAGAAACCGGCTCGCTGTGTCCTTAAAATAGATGCAAATGGCCGTTAGATTTGACACAGCATTCTCCTGGAGTGGGACTCAAGTCCAGGACGCCCCCCCTAGCAGGGCCTGAGACCTTCACCAGCCACCTCCGCTTCGTATGATTAGTCACCCCACCATAGAAACCCCAAGCACAGAAGACAAGCTGCAGGGATGCCCTGAGCTTGTTCTCAGCCCCCCAAACCCTGGTGATTTCCAAAGCCAGCAATACACCTTCCATTTACCTGATGAGGACATGAGCGTATCAATGATCCAACAACAATGCCCCAAGAGCCCTCAACACAGATAAAATGACCATAAAATCCAATCAAGAAAAGGAGAACAATTGCGTCTGATTGTTAATCAGGTTTATGTTTTTTAATCAGTTTTATGCATTTTATGGAATTTTGGTATTTCATGTTGTTCCCCGTCTCGATCAGGAGGGAGAAGCGGATAAGAAATAAGATGACGATGATGAACCAGCCCAGAGAGCTTCAGCTATTGGGCGGTATAAAAATGTAATAAATAAATAAATAAATAAATAAATGACACTCAGATAAACAACAGTAAAGCCACAGAAGTTACAAGCTCAAAGAGGAATAAAACAAAAAGATAATTTTTAAGAAGGATTGGCAAAAATATATAGCATATATGAAGAAAGAAAAGAATAGAAGAACTCTGGCAGAAGCCTACAGGGCTCTCTGGGACTCCTGAAAAGAAGTAGTGCTATAAAATAATATAAAATAAAACGGAAGAGATAAGGAAAAATGATATACCATCCTAGAAAGAGAAATGGGGCAATCTATGGGAGACGGACCAGGCCAGGGGAGAGAATAGGGAAAGGGCATAAAAGGTAAAACTTGAAAGGAAAGTAATTTTGCTACAACGTTTAGCTGTAAAAAATTTACTGCATTTTGAATGTTTGTTTATATATATATATTGAAAACCGTCTATCTATCTATCTATCTATATCAGTAAAGCCACCGTAGCAATGCTACTTGAAACAGCTCCAAAGGCTGGTTACTGATAACCCCATACCGTGGCCCCAGAATTTGGACAATCACTTTCTCAGGAAGCTTATACAAAGCGTCTAAGGCAGTGGTTCTCAACCTTCCTAATGCCGCGACCCTTTAATACAGTTCCTCATGTTGTGGTGACCCCCAACCATAAAATTATTTTCGTTCTTCTCTACACGATCCATTGTCATGGGATGGTTTGCTAATAATTAAAATAATACATAACAATAGCTTTAATAATGCAAAAGATGATACATGACATAGTTCAGTCAATACAGTTTCCTAAGACCATCGGAAATATGTGTTTTCCGATGGTCTTAGGCGACCCCTGTGAAAGGGTCGTTCGACCCCCAAAGGGGTCCCGACCCACAGGTTGAGAACCGCTGGTCTAAGGTCAGGGGCGACTGACAAAGACGAAGACTCCCGACGTCCGCCAAGACCCAGGAGGTGGAAAGCACCAGAACGTGTGCTCCATCGATGCTCAGAAGGCGCTTATGGGGACAGGTTGTCACTTACAGCTGTCAGTTGGGTGTCAATCAAGGTCTCCCAGATTATCTTGCCAGCATCTAGTGGGATGGAGCAGTCTGTGCCAGCAAACCGGTCACTGCAGACGCACAGGCCCAAGCTCTGGGAGGAGATTTGGGGACAGGGAGCAAAGAGGATGGGAGGGACACAGTGAAGTCACAGGAGGTGCAGCAGTAGGGATTTTGGAAATTGCAACTGGCTCTGCGCTGCCTCCCCCTCGGCTTCTCAGTCCAGGGCCAACGCCAAACCATCGGAGGCTAGCTGAAGACAACAAATGACTCTCGCCTCGTTTTACGCTTTCCAGAGTCTATGTATCAACCTTTTCCTGCACTGTGAATTCAAGACCGTCTGACCGAGATTACATCACCCGCCGGAAAAGGAGTGGCTCCCTTTGGAGACATACTAAAACTATCACGCAGGATTCTGAAGCCCCAGCCGGGCCCACTCAGAAACATTCAGGGAATAATTCTATAAACCCAGCTCAGCCTGCCTCACATCCACCCGCTAGAAACTTGGTTTTGAAACCATCGAAGGTGGTATATTTCAGGAAGTGGAATTGTGTAAACAATGCATTTGTGCAGTGGAATTGTATCACACGCACAAACCCTCCCGTAGCATCATTTCTTCGTGCTCAAGTTACAGGAAGCCTGATTCCGGCTGGACATCAGGAAAAACTTCCTGACTGTTAGAGCAGTATGACAATGGAACCAGTTACCTAGGGAGGTGGTGGGCTCTCCCGCACTAGAGGCCTTCAAGAGGCAGCTGGACAACCACCTGTCATCAAGGATGCTTTAGGGTGGATTCCTGCATTGAGCAAGGGGTTCAACGCGATGGCCTTAGAGACCCCTTCCAACGCTACTATTCTATGATTCTATACTTGTCCTATAATTGCAGACTAGGCATAGAGTATAGCGCCTTTCTAATTTGCTACTGTTTTCTGACCTGGCACCCACGTTAGCTCCAAAACTCCACGGCAGAGTCCAACAGCTACGGGGTTTCCCTTTGCCATCAAAACCATCCCATTTCCCCTAAACTTTCTCAAATATTCCTGCCCCTCGGACGTATGCCCGATGCCCAGCTTACCCGGTTGCAAATCCCCTGCCCGGCATGAGCGCTGCAGTTGGCCGGACAGATCTGGAACAGGCAGCTGGGCCCCGTGTATCCCGCCTTGCAAATGCAGCGTCCCTCCTGACACTCCTGGTTGGGGTGGCAGCTGGGCCGGCAGCGGTGCACCGTGTAGGTGGCGTTGAAGCCAGAAGCCTCGCTGGAGTTGGCCTCATAGTAAATGACCAGAAGGCCTGCAAGTACGAGCAAGGAGAGGGAATTGCAGAAAGGCCATCGTAGGGAAAGGTTTTTCGCTTCAGAAAAAGAAAAGGGGGGAACCTTTACTGGGGTGGGGATGCTGGGGAGCAAGCCAGGAATTCACAATCATCTTCTAGCAGTGCTCTTCCAGGGATTCTCAGTACGTAGATGAGTCATGACAGACAAGCTTTCCTGAAAGGTAGCTTGCTTGCCTTTACCGACCTTCCCCAAAATGCACGGCCACAGATGCTCTCCAGCTCATGAAGGTCTACAATAACGCCCAGCGGGCCTGGCCCTTCGTCGTATCTTGCTAAGATGGAAGGAACACTGCCCTTCTGTTGTAGTCCCTGTTGTATCTGACTGGCCACAGCCAGAGGCAGAATGCTGAGCTAGATGCGGAACGCTGAGCTAGATGCAGAACGCTGAGCTAGATGGACCATGCAAAGCTACGAATGAAGCTCTCGCCGTGCCTCAGAACTCTGTCCTCCCCTCCTCCTTGTTCCTCCCTCCTACCTGAGACAGCCTCCACAGTGACAGGATGGGGACGACCCTGGCCGCAGAAAGCCCCAATCAGAGTGCGATCCAACTGGATCAGGCCTGTGTCCAGGAAGTCGGGCAGCCCATCAAAGGCATAGACATAGTTATTCTAAGGAGAAATGGAAGGACGAGGGTTATCGACAGCAGATCATTGTTTAAATCAGCCCTGTTCCCATTCTGTGATGCCAACATGAAAGCTGTATTCCTATTCTCACTTTCCTGGGAGTAAGCCCCACTGAATTTGGTGGGATTTACTTCCAAGTAAACATGCGTGAGTGGAATCAAACTGAGTATATTGACATGCAATTACTGCACTCAAGGTGGGTTAAGACAGGTAAAAGATTAGTCAGATATAGATGCATATTTGTAAGCTGGATGATCCTATGGCAAGAACTTCAGCTTCCAACTGATATCGCTTGCCCACAGAACCAACCTCCAGGCCCCTATGTCTCTGTCCACCCAGTCGGCCGCCGGGCCCCCTATGCTCACCATACAGAGGGTGTCCGGCTGGAGGGTAAGGGTGATCGTCGGGCAGGTCTGCTCGGGCCGGCAGGGTTGCATGTCATCACTGGTTGACAACACCCAGACGCAGTAGGACAGCCCACCTGGCAGAGGAGGCCCTGCCCGTTGAGAGCTCAGCGAGGAAGAGGAAGAGAGGCTGGTGAGCAGGGAGCGCCCCACGCACTCCTGATAGCAGACGCCCTCATTTCTGGGGGAGAAAAACCAACAGAAGACCAAGTCAGGAGCAGCGCAGTCACGGCCCTCCCAAAAACAGATCTTCAGGGATTTTCCACGCAGCATGTTATGTCCGCATCCGGGGCTTACAAAAATACAATTCCCTTCCAAGGTAACAAAATTTCTGGGGTGACTGTGCGGCTGCTCTTGGTTGCCTCTTACGGCGGCTCTCTCACCTGGGGTCCCCGTAGTAGCCAGGGGCACAGCGCTCACAGTGCAGCCCCTCGGTGGGTGGGGCACAGTAACAGGCTCCCGTGGCCCCGTGGCAATAGCCCATTTCCTCCAAGCCGTGCCCATTGCAGGCGCATTCCCGGCAGCCGCTCTGGTTGGTGGCGTTCCCGTAGCTGCCCGGCCGGCAAAGGTGGCAGCGCTCGCCGTGAGTCCAGTCTGTGCAAAGAGCAGCAAAAGAGAGTGAGAGAGATGGAGGCAGGGAAATGGACAGGTAAGGGGGGGAAGAACCTGTCCCCTCATTCTCTGTAGAGCACAGGCAGGCAGTGGGCACATCTGTCTCTGCAGAGACCACCAGTGAGGGAGGAAGCAGCAGCCAGGCACCTCTCCATCGTGCCTGGGTCCAGCTCCAGCTGAGAGCCCCCTCCCTCCTGCTATCAACTATCTCTGCAGAGACCACCAGTGAGGGAGGAAGCAGCAGCCAGGCACCTCTCTATCGTGCCTGGGTCCAGCTGAGAGCCCCCTCCCTCCTGCTACCAACTGTCTCTGCAGAGGCCACCAGTGGGGGAGGAAGTAGCAGCCAGGCACCTCTCCATCGTGCCTGGGTCCAGCTCCAGCTGAGAGCCCCCTCCCTCCTGCTGCCAACTGTCAGCTTTAACTGCTGAACTTTGCAACTAAGATTGTAGTGCCTGAATTTGCTTTCCTTTTCCCCCTCCTCCTCCCTCCCTATCCCCTTTCCTTTTGTGTCATGTCTTTTAGATTGTAAGCCTGTGGGCAGGGACTGTCAAGAAATACTTTTGTAAGCCGCTGTGAAAGCCTTTTTTGGCTGAATGGCGGCATAAAAATGCTTAAATAAATAAATAAATAAATAAATCTGGCAATTTGATAAGCTGCCCTGGGCACCACCACAAGATGGCTGTCATGGGAGGCGTGGCTACTCACAAAGGACAAGTAACCTACCCAAAAGACTGAGTACAAAGCAGAGGTGGGGGGGGGGGGGCTGAAACTCAACATAACTCCTTTGAACCAAGTTTTCAGTGCCAACAGAATCCTCCTTCATAGAAGGCAAACTTTTTCTCCCCATCTCTTTTTCTCTCCCATACACTCTCTCACACCCAAGCTCATCACCCACAAGTGCTCTCTTATACACACACAGGCCGTTTCTACACCAACCCGAAAATGCGGCTGGTCACGGCCGAGTCCCTGTTTGTCCAAATGACACACAGGGACTCCCAGGGGCAGGGGGAGATGAGCAAGGGTTTTCCCAGGGATAAATAATGCCTGGGAAAATCCGATTCTTCCTTATTCTATCCAGATCGTCCTGAGACCGTGGGAGGTGTGGCTGCCCGTCTCAGCTTCTTCCCTCCTCCCCGAGAATAGCAGGGAGCAGTAGAGGGAAGGAACTGGGTTTTTTTTTAGAAAAAACCCTCACATTTCATTGGAGCGCACGTGCGCTCAGTTCCTTTTAAAAGAAAAAAAATTAAATGGTGAGCACAACACCCTCCTTCCTCCTGGGATGTCGCGCCCATATGTGGACTAAGATCCTCCCCCCTCACTCCCTCCCTCCCTTCTATGGTGTAGAAGGGGCCACACACACTCCCCAAGCCACCTTGGTGAGCATCAAGAAAGCTGTCCAGGGTGCACCGGTGCCCATGGGCGCCACATCGCCTACCCCCTGCTGTATAGCACGATACATACCGATGGCCCTACAGATACAATGCATAACAGCAACAACAACAGCAATGATTTCCCAAAAGCAGGAGATGGGAAAGACACGACTCACTCTGGCACTCATCGCAAACACCAACCCCCTTGACCGTGCAGGTGCTGTGGAAGTGGCAGCCGCAGTCCACGTTGCACTGCACCCCGTTGGGCGGAGGAGTGGCCCCCATGATCTCGGAGGTCCAGCCTAAGTCGCAGAGGCAGGTGAAATTGGGAGTCCCGCTGCATTCTCCGTGTGCGCACTCATCATAGCAGCTGCGGGGTGGTGGTGAAGGTGGCGCGGGGGAGGGAGAGAGAAGGGGCACAGAGTTGTTAGCAAGAGGGTCCCGCTCAGGCCATCCTGTTTCCACAACGGCGCCATCTTGCTCAACCACATACACGGATGCCCTGGGCCTAGGCGCCTGGAGCCACATAAAACCGAAGCTGCCAACCTAAGGTGTTTCTTAGTTGATTAACTGGTTAAAAGGCAGATGACACAGTCAGTGAGTCAATTCATTGTATTGGGAACTATTATAGTCCCCAATACAATGAATTGATTCGTTATATATTTTTATAGCGCCCAGGGAGGTTCAGCTATCGGGCGTAATAAAAATGCAATAAATAAATAAATATTTTTGAGGTAAAATATTTTTGAGGTACTGAAGAACCCTAAGATAATGAAGAAGTGTGAGTACATACAATTGAATCAACAAATGCTTCCGCTCTTTGTAAGAAAGGAAGGCCTTCCCTAGTACAGTAACACAGCAGGGGCAAAAATAGACTCAAAAAACAAAACAAGCGTCCTTAATCTCAGCCTCGCGGATTAAAATTTGCCCTCACAGATCAAACTACTAACATTTCGGCTTTTCAATCTAGCAATTAAATAGATGAACGCTTGAAGTGCCGTGTGGCATTTAAAGCTTTGTATGGTAGAAACCCTGCAGGGAACACTGTGGACAGGTACAGAATAGTCAACCTGAGACTAGGGAAGGAATCTGTCCACCAGCAAAGCCTAAACAGCCAATAAAGACTCATTCACTTATCTTGAAGTTCCTACACAGCAGCATAGGAAAGTGTGCAATGCAATAGGCAACTTTCCAACAGCCCGGCAGGTATATTTATTTATTTTATTTATTGCATTTTTATACCACCCAATAGCCGAAGGTCCCTGGGCGGTTCACAAAAATTAAAACCATTCCAAGTATAAAAACATGCTATGAAATGCAATATAAAAGCACAACCAGGATAAAATCAGCAGCAGTACAGAAATACAAATTTAAAATGCAAATAATAAAACAGCCAAGTTAAAATTAAATTTACAGACTGTTAAAATGCTGAGAGAATAAAACAACTTCACCTGGTGTCTGAAAGAGTATAGTGTAGGTGCCAGGTGAACCTCCTTAGGGAGCTCATTCCACAGCCAGAATGAGCCACAGCAGAGAAGGCCCTCCTCCTGGTAGCCACCTGCCTCACTTCCTTTGGCAGGAGCTCAGGGAGAAGGACCCCTAAGGATGATCTTAGGGTCCGGGCAGGTACATATTTAACCCTGAAGGGCACTTATGTTTGCCTGGGTTCTTTCCCGCAGTACCTTGTCCAGAGGACTGGATCACCAGAGTGCAGCCAAACTAAAGGGGCAGTTTCAAGCAGAGAGCTATGCAATCTACGGACCATGAATCCATGACCACCTTCCTGTCACGCATCCCAGTCTCGGCCTGCTTGCCCAGAGCCTCCGGTTTTTGAAGTTCCCACATTCAAGGACCCCCCCTCTCAGCCTGTTAAAAACATTTTGCGTGTCCGTCAGCAGGCCCGTTCCCGCCCTACTCACGTCTGGTTGCAGTAGGCCACGCCATCACCCGCATAGCCTCGGTTACAGTGACACTCGAAGGAGTCGGCCGTGTTCTTGCAGCTGGCGAAGGGGTGGCAGTTGGCCAGGCCCAGGCGACACTCATCCACATCTGGGCACTGCCCGTAGGACCACTGGGCAGGGTGGGTGGGAAGCAGCCCGTGAGACTCCCAGAGGGCCACTGAGCAGTTCAGGAAGGTGTTGAGGCCGGAGAAATCCCCAGGGAGGCACCTGCAAAGGAAGTGAGACTGAAGTCATCCCCCTCACAACAGTCCCAGGGCCGTCAAGCTAAACCTTTCCTATGTGCTTGTCACAACTGTACGAGGGAGAAATTCAGCAAGGCTTTTTTCGCATTCGTGACATTCCATCATTAACGCAGGGATGGGCCGTAGCTCAGTGATAAGAGTTTTACCCACAGAAGGCCCCATGTTCAATCCCTGGCTTCTCCAGATAGGGCAAGGAAAGAAATCCTGCCGGAAACCCTGGAGAGCTGCTGCCAGTCAGTGTCGGCAATACTGGGCTTGATGGACCAAGGGTCTGATTCAGCATAAGGCAGTTCCCTGTGTCCGATCAATGAAGAAAACTTGGCCTGCTGGATTTTTTTGGCTGTCTTGCAGACGAACAAAAAAACCAACCAACCAACAAAACAGCAACAGAAGCTTCTACTGGAAAAACTTCCAGCAAGGCAGACACCGGAGCCCGAAATCTTCAACAACTAACTGCAAGACGACAATGGCTAGTAGCTTGATTTTAATACTATTAATGTAAGGTTAATTCAGAAAGTGCCAATTCTGTGCGATTTTCTCTGCATGCAGAATCACAAATCAATGGCCCCGCTCTACGTTATTTTCTCCACTACCTGAGGCAGCCAGATGCCACAATCTCTGGACTAAAGCTAAGTAGCTGGTAGGGATGTGCTCTGCTTCTCCTCGAACCGGAGAAGCAGGAGCGGAGCGGGGGACTTCGCCTACCCTAAAGGCGGAGGCGAAGAGGATTGGGGGGCCAGCGGAGCGTTGCAGAGCGGATAAAGGTGAAGGCGGATCCTTCGCCTCAATCCGGAGCTCCACAAGAAAGGTAAGTGGGGTTTACCGGGCCCTGCCACTGTCGCTGTCGCCCATGCGGCAACAGCGGCAGAGCCCGGTAAACACCCCCTCCCTCCTCTCCCTTACCTGCGTCCGTCCGCGGTCCCTCGGCTTCTTCAATTGAGCCCGCGTCTCAACCAGGAAGTCTAGGCCACACGGCCCAGACTTCCTGGTTGAGCCGCGGGCTCAATTGAAGAAGCCGAGGGACTGCGGACGGACGCAGGTAAGTCCCCCTACCCCTTGGTCTCTGCAGGTAAGGGAGAGGAGGGAGGGGGGCCTTACCTGGCGCCACTCCCCTCCAGTGCGGAGCTCCGATTCGGAGCCGGAGCTCCGCGGCGAAGAGGAGCGGACTATGGGCGGAGCGGCGCAGAGCAGAGCGGGCCGTCTGAAATTTTTGGATTGGCCCGCCTGGCAGATCGGGGGGTCCGTGCACACCCCTAGTAGCTGGATCACAGAGTCCGGAAGAAGAACCATGATCTAGTCTTACCTGCCCAAGGTCGGGTTGTCTGAGTTGCCACACCAACCACATTCGAAGTTCTGCAGACATTCACGGCAGGTGTTGAATCGGGTACAGTCCAGGCACTGGGGCACCGAATGAACACTGGAGCAAGAGAGGAGAAAAAGAGAAGTCCGTCAGCAGCTCCCGCAATCGTCCATGCACAGACTGTCACATGGAACTGCGGCTCTCGTTTCGCTTTAAATAAATAGTTTTAAAATGAAGCTGCCGGCTCTCTGGATGCCTCTTCCTGCTTTTCCACCGTTTTCCTCCAACCTTCAGAGCCAGGTACAAAATCCCAACGCTCTGACCTCTTTTCCAGTGGACTCTGGTCCTTGAGTGCCATTTGTTGGTAGAAAAGCAGGGTACAAAGCAATGGAATAAATACAGTAGCAAATAGATGTGATCAACCGCTCCCTTGAGCCAGGTAGAAGGAGATGCTTGTGCTACTGCAGCCACCACAATGAGAGCTCTGCTAAAGCAAAGGTGTTGAACCCCGATCAATTTCAAAGAAGCTCTTGGTAGCCGCATTCCAGTGGTGGGCTGAAGGCAAAGGGGGAGGGGCCAACACACACACACCCAAATTCCTGCATATTTCAGCTGAAACCTCTTGCTGCCAGTCACTAATGCCTTAAGGGAGGCATTTCAATCTTTCAGAAGGGGGACCGGGGGATGTGGAAAAGCCAGTGAACCACCAAATGATCAGTTGGTGGAATGGGGAAAGGGGGGGATGTCCTTCTGGGGGACCTCAGAGGGCCGGATTGGGAATCCATTCAGGCCAGATACGGCCCCTGGGCCTGAGCTATTGCACCCCAGTACTAAAGACCTCCCACATCCTTCTCATGCTGAAGTATTTATTTATTTAGAGTATTTTTATACTCTAAAGCCAAAAAGGCTCCCGGAGTGACTTACAACTGATCAGTAAAGAAGACAGTAGCGCCTCCTTCTTTCAAAAGCGAAGGATGTCATCATGGCCCATCCCAACCCCCCAATCACCAGCCACGGCTGCTTCCTTCCCCTCCCTTCATGCAGGGCTTAACGTCGGCTGGGGCTCACCCAGGTTAGGTTAAGTCCTTGTGAAACTCTGCTGTCAGCATTAGCTGGGACCGCTGATCTCCCTACCTGCTGCCTGAGTGAAAAGGACTATCCTGCTGAGCTTATGCAGACTGCCTTTTCTCTTTCCGCCGAATAACCGCAAAGGGCTTTTGGGAGAGGAGCATGCGGTTTCCCCGCCCACCAAGTCTTCCTGCTGGACCAGCTGCAGCTTTATCCATACGCCCGACGTACCTGTCGTACCACCCACGGCAGTCCCCATAGGGGTACTTGGCCAGGTAGGCCGCGAAGAAGAAACAGCTGCGTGTGGACTGGCACCAGGCACACTGGCTGGAGTTGGAGAGGCACTCGGAACACGTGGTGCGCCTGGAAGGAGGAGGGGAGGGGAGGAAAAACCGCCGTAAGACAGGTCCCTGCCTCTCCAGTTTCCTTTCCCTTTTATTAAACATCAGAAAACAGACATCCCACCCCCCACAACCGAACCCTGAACTGGAGCTACCCAAGCTGAGGCTAAGCTGCAGGTTCACCCCCCAGGGCCAGCTGAAGATCAGGAAATGCAGACCAGACAGACAGACCATGGTGCTTCCTCCTGACTGGGCAAGGGTGTGTGTGTCATGTGACCATTTCTAGAAGCTTCCTGGATCACAGCCAGCTTCTTGGCCCTAGCTGCCAGAGGGACTCAACCTACTTGTCCCTTCCACTGTTGTGCCTGTTACCTTCTGCGTTATGAGGACGTATTTCACTGAGCCAATAACTGGGAGTTGTAGTCCAAGACAGCTGGAGGGCTCCAGGTCAGGGAAAGCTAAACCAGCTGGTACCTGGGCCCCAGTATGGATTGCCCTTAGCCTGACAACCTGGCTCTCGTCCAACCCAGCTTGTGACCGTTATGCTACAGAAAGGAGTCCAACAGATGTTTCTGTTCAACACTGCCTGCGACGTAACAGGCCCTTACACTAGGCCCGTCGCATCAACCCTTCTCAGGCCAAGGGCCACCACTTGAAAACCTGAGGGAGGGTTAATTAAAAACCTTTCCCCTAGCTATGAGGGAAACAGGTTTTATACAGGATCTGCTCTAAATATATCGTGGGAATAATCTGATGTGAGTGCAAGGCAGGTCAATAATGCCAAGCTGACACGTGGTATTTGGTAGCTAACAGAATAATAAAAAGTTTGTTGTTATTTAAAAAACTTTACATAAAATAAATAATACTTTCAATGCTGCCTAATCTAAACTCTCCACACACAACCACCTCTCTCTCTTTACACTGATCCTAAGTCCCTGGAATCTAAACTCTTCTTACTTTACAAATAACAACCGCCAGAGAACAAGCCCTAAAAAATACTCCCCTCACAAACTCACAGCGCACTCCTTATATACTCCTCTTAGAATCATAGAACAGTAGAATTGGAAGGGGCCTATAAGGCCATCAAGTCCAACCCCCCCGCTCAATACAAGAATCCATCTTAAAGCATCCCTGGCAGATGGTTGTCCAGCTGCCTCTTGAAGGCCTCTAGTATGGGAGAGCCCACAACCTCCCTAGGTCTTTGGTTCCGTTGTCGTACTGCTCTAAAGCAGTCTGGACGTTTTTCCCGATATCCAGCCGGAATCTGTCTTCCTGTCACTTGAGCCCGTTATTCCGTGTCCTGCACTCTGGGAGGATCGAGAAGAGATCCTGGCCCTCCTCTGTGTGACAACCTTTCAAGTCCTTGAAGAGTGCTATCATGTCTCCCCTCAATCTTCTCTTCCCCCCTCCCACCTATTGCCTCATAAACCACACCCACTCAGTTCGAACATTCCCTACTTACCAGACATACTAATCCAGACATATACAATATAATCAATGGTGGGGTAACGCCACACTGCCTGATCCTCCAACTCCCCCCGCCACATAACCCCCACCCCGGTGCACTTACTGATTGCAGAGTTTGGGACATTCCTTGGGAGAGCGAATAGCACTGGGAAGGCGGCCCCGGCGGCTGCAGAGGAAATCCCCCTTCTTGCTGCTGTTGACTTGCCACTCGCAGAAGGGATCCTGGAACACGTTTAAGAGGTCACAGCAGCCAGAGATGACACAGCAAAGCAGCGGACAGTGAACATGCGGAGTCATAGTGTTAGGCCCTCTGAAGAGTTGTTGGGGATGGACTCAGAGGAGGAGGAAGCAGAACCTTTACAGGCAGAGGCTAGCGTCACGGCTGCTGAACTGGAGCCAGCTGGGAGTGGGGCCAACTCAGAGAATGAAGTGGAAGCAGAGCCAAGTACCAGCGTGCCGGTGATTAAACCAGCAGGGAGCTTGGCCAATTCAGAAGACACAGAGGGAGAAGCAACGAACTTACCTGCACAGTTGTTTAGACAGCATAAGGCGGAAAAGGAGGCCCGGCACAGGTCTCTGCATATTTATACTAGACGCCAACTCAATAGGGAACACCTGTAGCTGCCAGGGAGGGGTATTTAGAGAGCTGGGAAGCAACAGGGACTTTGCCAGAGATTAACTGAGCATCCTGGCGAAAGCTCTTGATTCCTGCTTCGGATCGTGGTGACCTTGTATCCTGGTTGAACTTTGGACTGGCTTGGAATTCGTGACCTGCTCCTATCCCTGGACTTCTGGACTGTTTCTTGGACTCTCCCTACCTCTCGTAAGCCCTTGACTTTTGGAACGGAACTGGACTCTGCCTTATGTTTAAAACGTCTTGTACTCTGACTTTAAAGAGTTAACTGTGTTATTTCATAGCACAGATAAAGACAAACTCCACCGTTTGTTTGCTGAGTTTGTGGCCGAATTCTTGGGGTTTGTCTGGGCACGCTGCCCACGTCTGCATCTCTGTCTAATTAGCTGGTCTACTGGCAGCTTTCCCGGACACATAGGCCCCGTTCACACAACACACTAAACCATGCTGCTTAACCACAAAATGGTTCCATTGACCATTTTGTGGTTATGCAGCATGGTTTAGCGTGTTGTCTGAACGGGGCCACTGAGTGGGTCGTTTGCAGTGGGGACAGAGCACCTACACTGTATTCCTTCCATCGCCAGCTGAAGACCTTTTTTATTTTCTCAGTGTTTTAACACCTAATTTAACTTAAATTTAACCTTTGTTGTGTTAATTCCGTATTTCAATCTATATCAATTTCTGCTATGTGGTTTTATCCTAGTTGTGCTCTTTATATTGTATTTTTGTAGTTGAGTTTTTAGACTGACTCGTTGGTTGTTTTGTTGTGCTTTTCATGGGTTTTAATTTTTGTGAACCGCCCAGAGAGCTTCAGCTATCGGGCGGTATAAAAATGAAATAAATAAATAAATAAATAAATAAATAAATCTGCACAGCGCTTCTACAAAGCAAAGAGACATCCCCCACATCAAACGTAATGCTCACACCAAACAAAGCGAGCGGATTCACTTTGGGTGGAGACGTGTATGATTTAGCAATGCGTTTGGCTACTGGGGAGTGGGGGGGGGATCTTAAACCCTAATTAAAAATATTTGCTACCCCAGGAATACAAGGTATCTTCCTTTCACACAGCCCATCCCAATAACAGAGGTCTTCATCCACCTTTTTCCTTTGATATTAATCCAGATTACCTGCATTTCTCTGGTTGCTGCTTTGAGAGGCTTCCTTCCCAGCAACCCATACTTAAAACCACCACAACTTCCTCTGGTCCTGTCCAAGATTCCTGGCCATCCCAAGAGATAGAATGTACTGAGAACAGGTGTAGTTTGGGGTGGGTGGGGAAGGAACTGTGTTAGACATTGGTCTTGGGTTCAGGTTCTTGCTCAGTCGGTGTTCAGGGACTCCAAAGACGGCTTTGAAATCCTCACTCAGCTAGGAAACCTGAGAAGCTTTGCTGTCGCTCTCCTTTTTCTGAAGAAGGGCCTTTTATGCGGTGGAGATCCGATTATGGGATACGCTTGCTCCAGGGAGGCTTGGTGGCCATCTCCTTTGATGTCATTCCAGTGCTAGGCAAAGACCTTTATTATTATTTCCCCCAGGCATTTTAATTAAGTGTTTCCTTTGCCAGTGTCTGGAGTTTTAATTTTATGCTCCTTTTCTAATTGCAATTTGGTTTTATTGCTAATGATGTTATTGCCTTATTGTGTTTTGATTACTGTTGTTACTGTGTTTATTTTATTTTGCAGTAAACCAGCCTGGGAGAGTTGTTTTTGAAGGACAGGGTTCAAATGTCAAATATTATATTGCTCACGCATAAATAAAAATACTTCATCGATCATAGAGCCAATTCAAGCATGTGGTACAGTCCTAGTCAGGAGGTTCCTTTTCAAAAATCTGCCCTATATAGACAAGACCCATCCTGCTCCCTGTACGCACACAGCGTTAAACTGGTCTCACCCCTTTTCTGCCTCCAAGGCAAAGAATACACAAACACGCTCCATTCCCTCACCTTGCTGCAGGCATGGCAGTCCCGGTAGTCCTCGCACAAGATGCAGTTGCCAGGGCCCAGGATGAGGCGCACGCTGCCACTGCCACAGGCCCCTGCATCGTCTTTATGCGCCAGCCGTCGGTGGCAGGTAGCGCTGAGCGGGCACCAGCCGCAGCCCTGGTCGGCCAGACAAGCGAGGCACGAGCGGTAAGCGGTGCACAGCTCCGAGCGATAGGGCTCCAGGAAGAAGTAGGAGATCTCCTATAGGGTGAAGAAGAGAGCTAGTGTGGCGTAGTGGCTGAAGTCACAGAATCGTAGAATAGTAGAGTTGGAAGGGGTCTCTAAGGCCATCGAGTCCAACCCCCTGCTCAATGCAGGAATCCACTTTAAACATCCCTGACAGATGGCTGTCCAGTTGCCTCTTGAAGGCCTCTAGTGTGGGAGAACCCACCACCTCCCTAGGGCATTGGCTCCATTGTCGTACTGCTCTAACGGTAAGGAAGTTTTTTTCTGATGTCCAGCCAGAATCTGGCTTCCTGTCACTTGAGCCCATTATTCTGTGTCCTCCACTCTGGGATGATCTTGGAGAGGGAGTCAGGAGATCCAGATTCTAGTCCCCACTCAGCGATGAAGCTCACTGGGTGACTTTGGGCCAGTCCCAGACTCTCAGCCCAGCCTACTTCACAGGGTTGTTGTTGTGAGAATATAATGAAGAGGAGGAAGAGGATTATGTACGTCGCCTTGGGTTCTTTAAGGAGGAAAAAGGGCTGGGTATAAATGCAATAAATAAATAAAAAAGAAGGGATTTGGGGGGGGGAATGGAAGTCTCAAAATTGAAACTGCTGTAGAATCAAACTCCACCATGTCTCCAAACCTCACCATGTTCCGCCCGGGCTGAAGTTTCTGTCCCTCCATCTAACGACTGTACCTACTTCTCTCTCTTTCTCTCTTTTTTTACACAGCTCATATCCACAATGACACCTAGAAGAAGTCCCTGAAAACCAAGGATGTGTTTAATACAAGTTCCAGCCAAGTCCAATGTGCCTTCAAGGTCTACAAGCTTGTATCATCCTCTTAGCCCTTTTTTATTTCCCAAGGCCCATTTCAAAATTCCAAATATTGGGCCCTAAGGGGGAAAAAGGTAGGAGCCACATGAAATGTGATGTGAATCATCCTTTTTTTAGATCTTACTCCTTTTGACATCCTTGCTGGAGCAAGAACCAACTAAAGAGAAAAAAGCAAGCCAGAGGAGAAAGGAGGGACCAGGAGGAACCAGGTCGCTGCCTCTGCTTTCCCTTCCGCCGCTAACTGTGCCCCATTTAAATTAATTAACACATCTTCCTTTTGGCCCCTTGCAACACGTGAAGGCGGGTATTGGAGTCCACTGAAGGTGAAAGCCAGGAGGTACTGAGAGTCTGGGTGCACAGGGATGCCAAAGAAAGCATTGGGCAGGTCAACAGCTGAGAAAACATGACGCATCAGGAGGAATCGAAGACAGAATAGTGGCCAGATTGGGGAAAAGAGGGGATCAAAATGTGGTTAATCAGTCTCAGATCATGACAAAAATGATATGGGGCGCCCCTCTGGGGTGGAACGATTTGCAGGAGCTGACCGTCAGCACCAGTAACGATTAAGTTTTAGACAAACTGTTTGTATTTTTCATAAATATTCTCTGATTTATTTTCATTGTTTTAAATGATATTGCTGTTTTTATGCTTTTAAATTTTTGTATATTTGTTTTTAATGTTCACTGTTTTTAACTTTTGTAAACCGCCCAGAGAGCTTCGGCTATGGGGCGGTATATAAATGTAATAAAATAAATAAATAAATAAATAAATAAGTAGGTTCGCTTGGCACCTATATTTATATGCTTTTAGACGCCAAGTGAAGACCTTTTTATTCTCCCAGCATTTTAACAGTCTATAAATAAATTTTAACTTGGCGTTTTAAATTTGTAATTTTGCATTGCTGCTGTTTTTATCTGGTTGAGCTTTTTATATTGTATTTTATATTATGGTTTTATACTGTTGTTTTATACCTTGAATGGTTTTAATTTTTGTGAACCTCCCAGAGAGCTCCGGCTATTGGGCGGTATAGAAATGTAATAAATAAATATGAATCTCTTTAGACTGGAGAAGAGACGACTGAGAGGCCATATGATAGCCAGCTTCAAATATTTGCAGGGCTGTCATAAAGATGATAAGAGAACATTTGTTTCCTGCTGCTCCAGAGCAGGGTTAGGTAACCTGGTGCCCTCTAGCTGTTTTGGACTACAATTCCCATGATCCCTCAGCATTGGCCATGCTGGCTGGTGCTGATGGACGATGTACTGCAAAACATTAGGCAAGCGTCAAGTTGCCTATCCCTGATCCAAAGGGTAGGGACCAAACCAATATATCCAAATTATAATGCAGGGGATTTCGACGGAACAAAATTAGGACGTACTTGAACGTCAAGTGACAGGAAGCCAGATTCCGGCTGGACATCAGGAAAAACTTCCTGACTGTTAGAGCAGTACGACAATGGAACCAGTTACCTAGGGAGGTTGTGAGCTCTCCCACACTAGAGGCATCCAAGAGGCAGCTGGACAATCATCTGTCAGGTATCCTTTAGGGTGGATTCCTGCACTGAGCAGGGGGTTGGACTCGATGGCCTTATAGGCCCCTTCCAACTCTACTATTCTATGATTCCATGTTTGAGAGTGGAGCAGACTGTCTCAGAAAGAGTGTGGAGTCTCCTTCACTGAAGGTTTTTAAGCAGAGGCTGGATGACCACCTATCAGAAATGCTGTAATTGTGGATTTCCTGAGGAGGCAGGGGGTTGGCTTGGATGATGGCTCAGCTCCCTTTCAATCATTCAGCAAGAAATGCACCCAGGAAATGAAGAAAATTACTGACTAAGGATGCAATCCGAGGCATGTTGAGACACGAAAAGAAGTCCTACAACTCCCAACATCCCCCGTCCTCACTGCCCTGCCGTGAACATTTTCAGTGATGAAAGAGAACCGGAGCGGCACTCAATTAGAGCAGTCTGTGCTCACATGCACAAGGAGGCGGCTGGGATCCTGAGTTCTGTGCCAGTCGTCTCCAAAGACCGGCAAGGTTACAGCTCTGGAGAGGCCGAGATACTTACGCTGCCCCCAGGCACTCCTGTGCGGTCCCACGTGAGGGTCAGTTCGCTTGTCTGTCCGTTGCCAGAGTTATTGAGGTGGCCTTCAACCAGCACCGTGTATTTATTCCCCCTCTCGGTGCTGGGGAAGAGACGCTCAGCCCCAGGACGCTGGAGTAATCGCTTCTCTCTTTCTTGCTGCACTGCCCAGCGGCCCACCTCCTCCTGAAAGAGAAGGCAGGAAGGGCTAGGAAGAGCAATGCACTGCTGGCAACGTGAAGAAAAGGCTTTGATATTTCTAAGCGAATTTGGTTGTGATGAAATGGACACTGAAGCACTCATGGATAACCACCAAATTCAGACAATTGCCCAATCAACATAAACCCTAACTAGTTTGGAACCATCTAGTATTAAAACGAACACTGCTGCACTTCTCCAAACACAGTGGCTGCATTCGCACGTAACACTAAGCCATGGTTTATATTAACCACGGTTTGTTGCTGTAGCCGTGAATTCTTTTGCAGATAAGCAAACAAAACACTGCTTGTTTTCCCTATTTCTGGTTTGTTTCTCCCCCACCCGTTTCACTGGCCATCATCAGAACAGTTTCATTTTCAAACTGTTCTTGCTGGAGGCCTCTGTTTCAGGGCAGGCAGCAGCACAAGCAAGCCAGGGAGAAGCCATGGTTCTGGGTTCAGACATCATGGCAAGCCATGGTTTAAACAAGCCAGATGTCACAAGTCAACAACAAACAATGGCTTCTATTTTTGTGTTATAGCTGGTTAACAAACCACGCTTTCTTTGCAGGGATGGGTTTAGACACAACGACAAGCGCAAGGTTTCAACAAACCACATTATGGCTTAGTGTTATGTGTGAACCAGGCCAGTGTCCAAAAGTTCACCCTGGGCTAGTATATCTGATCTGTTTCAACTTCTGTCCCAGGCAGGAGAGTCCTAGTACATATTTCTACATACTGGTGTCTTTCATAGAATATTTGTAAGGCAAGTTAGAATTTTCTCTGTGATTCTTAAGAAAAAAAATGCTAGATTAACAATATAATAATAATAATAATAATAATTAATAATAATAATAATAATAATAATAATAATAATAATTTTATTTATTTTTTACCCGCCTCTCCCTTTGGATCGAGGCGGGGAACAACATTAGAACAGGAATCAATACATCTTAAAAATTCATGATTTAACATTGATCTGGACAGGCCTGCTGGAAAAGGCTAGTCTTTAAAGCTGCCTTAAAATCACACAGAGAGTTAATTTTACGAATCTCTTCCGGCAGGCCATTCCACAATCTGGGGGCGACAGAAGAAAAGGTCTTCTGGGAAACTGACGTCAGCCTAGTTTCAGCTGACTTAAGTAAGTTCACCCCAGAGGACCTGAGTGTGCGGGGCGGACTATATGGGAGAAGGCGATCCCGCAGGTAACCTGGACCCAAACCATTTAGGGCTTTAAAGGTAATGACCAACACTTTGTACTTTGCCCAGAAACTAATTGGCAGCCAGTGGAGTGATTTTAATGTTGGGGTAATATGCTCACCCCTAGATGTACCGGTGACCAACCTGGCTGTCATATTTTGAACTAATTGAAGTTTCCGAACTAGGTACAATGGAGTAAATGATTGTGGTATTGCCGAACTATAACAAATAAAAAACCTACAGCGTCTCCAGCAAACAAAACTAGATCTAAATACCTCCAGGAAACTGCAGATTATTGCAACAGTGACCATCTAATAGAGACACCGTTAGATGTGTATCATAGTAGTTCCCTCGTCTGTATTTTGAGCAACCTACGAAATCACGTTGTGAGATTTGCCTTGACCCTGTAAAATCCATACTTGCAGATTTGTGAAGGACCATGATTTGTGACAGCCAATGCTTTTATCAAATAAACTTGACCGACAACCTGCAAAACTGGACTAGGCCTCCAGCCAGAGTGCAATCCTTCCAGCATCGTAATCTCATTAGACTGCTTTCAAGCAGACACTCCAGCCCTCTAAAATTCCCCACAATTACTGCTGGTCCTTTGCTGCTGCACGTCTCCAACCTCAGCAATGGTGCCGCCTCCAACATTGCAAGCACAGAAAGAAAGGGCACTCTTCCCCCTTACCAGCTCAGATGTGCCAGGAGCCCGGGCCAACTTGGCAATCACAAAGAGGCGCTGGATGCGTGCCCAGATGGAAATGTCTTCAGCAGGTCCAGAGCTGCTCACCAACGGGTGAATGAAGCCCTTGTAGACCAGAGAGACGTCATTCTCCGTGCTGGGATTAAGGGTGATAGTGGTGCTCCGGACAATGGAGACCTACAGCGGGGACAGAATTGTCAGAGCCAGCTCCAGTAAAGTTGAGGGTGGGGCAAGACAAAGACGAGTCCTTCCGTAGCCAGCAGAAAGTAGCAAGAGCAGAGGATCCTTGTCACTTAGACCAGCAAGAAAGACTAATCTAGAAAACAAGGCAAAGACGAGTCCTTCCGTAACCAGCGCAAAGTAGCAAGAGCAGAGGATCCTTGCCACTTAGACCAGCAAGAAAGACTAATCTAGAAAACAAGGCAAAGACGAGTCCTTCTGTAACCAGTGCAAAGTAGCAAGAGCAGAGGATCCTTGTCACTTAGACCAGCAAGAAAGACTAATCTAGAAAACAAGGCAAAGACGAGTCCTTCTGTAACCAGCGCAAAGTAGCAAGAGCAGAGGATCCTTGCCACTTAGATCAGCAAGAAAGACTAATCTGGAAAACATCCTAAAGGTCAGGGAGTAGTGCCCGACTCGATCTAGCCAATCACTGTGAAGAGGCTTCCTAGGCTGATATGGCTGGTCTCCTTGCAGGTCTTTCTTTTGCCCAGAGATGGGTGGCAGCACCCTCGCCTGAACATCCATCTGCTACCAGTGTTCGTCAGTTCAATACCCACTTTGGATTAAGATAGAAGAAATTTGGAAATGGGATACTATTAGATACTGAATTTGATTCCCCCCACCCCCAACACTGGGAAAAGAAGCGAGAAGGACATTATAGAACTGTATTGTACTACTACTATATTAAGTAAGCTAATCTTTTAATTATGTATTTATCAGATTTATACTCCAACTTTTAACTAGAAAACCACCACCTCAAAGGCAGCTTACAATATATTATTATTATTATTATTATTATTATTATTATTATTTATTTATTTATTTATATAGCACCATCAATGTACATGGTGCTGTACAGAGTAAAACAGTAAATAGCAAGACCCTGCCGCATAGGCTTACATTCTAATAAAATCATAATAAAACAATAAGGAGGGGATATACATGAATATATGCATTCAAAACCACATAATATAATATCACAATAAATCAATCCTGGAAAAATAAGAATGTTTTGACTATTCACCTAAAGTCTAAAAGAAAGCAGACCAGCCTCCCCAAGCGAGGGCACTCCACAGCTTTGGTTCGGCCACTAAAACAACCACTTTTCCCCCAAAGGTTTCAATTAAAAATTTTCTATTGCACAGCTAAGATAATAAAAGACATATTCCACAATTAATCATTTTCATTTATTTATTTTGTGAAAAAAAAAAGGAGGAGGTAACCCTGTCCTGCCCACCCCCTACCCCGCCGTAAAAGGCACGTCAAGGGAAGGAACGGCCCCTTACCTTATCAGGCTGGGAGTCGTTGCGCGGCTGCTGGTAGGTGATGAGATGAAGGCCGGGCAGGAAGTTTTCACGTTGGCACTGCGCCAAGGAGGTGACAAAGAAAGGCTGAGGCCCCCACCAGCCGTACGTGCCCGACAGCTTCCCCACTTGGCACCTGCCCCGCTCTGCAGGGAGAAAAGGAAACGGGAGAGTTTCAGAGATAAGGTTTCTTCAGATACCCTGGTGATGTGGAATTCCATTCCAGATGGAACTTAGAAGAACTACTGCAGCCTTCCTCAACCTGGGGCGCTCCAGATGTGTTGGACTGCATCTCCCAGAATGCCCCAGCCTGGGGCATTCTGGGAGTTGTAGTCCAACACATCTGGAGCGCCCCAGGTTGAGGAAGGCTGAACTACTGTTTACGTAGTGCCTGAGTCTGCTTTTCCCCTCTTCCCTCCTCAGCCCTTTCCCCTTTTGTGTCATGCCTTTTGAGATCATAAGCCGACAAGGCAGCGACGATCTTATTTTATCGATTGCACATAAGCTGTTCTGGGAGAGTTTTCGACTGAAGACCAGGGTAAAAACGCTAACGACATTCCACTTTCCCTGCAATGTACTGGGGCAAAGGGGCCCTTTTTGTGATTTTCTCTGGAGGAGACCTGCATATTTTCATTTAAAGTTCTTGCTTCTGGGAACTAAGCCAGAGGAGAGAGGCATTTTAACCATTTAGAATAGGGGAAACCACACAAAAGTCGGGATACCACCAAGTAATTGGTAGTTGGGGGGGGGGAGGCGGAGTGGCCATCTAGGGAACCCCAGTGAGACGGATTGGGACCCCAAGAGGGCCAAAGAAGGCCCCCAGGCTTGAGATTCTGCACCCCTGGCATAAAGCAACAGAGTGTTTATAATGCCACTGAAGAAACGTGGACAAAATGTGGATTTGTGGGAACTGGCAGAAGAGTGCAGTTTGGCTCACTTACCCGAGAGAGGCATGCAGGTCTCATTTTGCACGCACCAGCCGAAGGGGCCCGGCGCACGGGGCAGAGAAGCGTTGGTGCCACCGAAAGCCAGGCAGGACTGGCAGTCAACTAAGAGGCGGGCTAAGCCCAGGCAGCCGGTATTGGGGCACTAAGGAGAAGAGAGAAAGAGAGAGAGAGAGAAAATGACACCAATCAAGAATCTGAACAGAACCACTTAGTGAATCGACTTTGCTATCCCAAGAGATTTCTTGACTTACGTTGCCTCACTAGGACACAAGAAATGCCCTATCGTTGGATCACGTATGAGATACGCCAAGTCCCAGCCACCCAGACCTTTCGCCTGCTCCTCTCTGGGAAGGCATGACCCCGACCCCCGAGTTACTCACAATGCTGTGGGGCTGGGTACTCTGGCAGCCTCTCATACACCAGGCACATTCAGGATCCTTGGCGCACGTGCTTTTTTCTGTGTAAATGGAGCAGTAATCCAGATGGTACTGGGGCCGGGAGGGGAGAAGGAAAGGCAGGTCAGCGACATCTCCTGTCAGTCCTGCAGCCAGAAAGGCTCTCGCTCGGCTGCCCTACAAGCAACCCACACTGGAGGAGACGGGGTGCAGTTACCTGCCCTCTCAGAAGGGTAGGAAGCTCCTGCTGAAGAGGGTCTCCCTCATGTCACACACCCTTAATGTGTGTGTCTTTTCGGCCCAGCCTTTCAAAGCGATCTGCAGAAAGTTATTTGCTACCCAAACTACTTCTGCAAGCCCACCTGTACATATTACAGCCTTTATTAGTTATATCCCGTGTCAGAGGTAATAAACCTATATACACCAGTTGCTGGGGAACATGGGCAGGAAGGTGCTGTTGCACCCGTGTCCTGTTTTTGGGTCCCTGATCAACAGCTGGTTGGACACTGTGTGAACAGAGTGCTGGACTAGACGGACCCTCGGTCTGATCCAGCAGGGCTCCTCTGACGTTCTTATGTGTGTGCAGGAGGATATGAGAGGGGAAGCAGAACCATTCCACCAGCACTGTGGAAAGACTGGAGTTTTTCCTCTTCCCTTCCCGTCCCTTTTTCCTTGCGTGTCGTGTCTCTTTCCAGCCTTTCTCAACCTGGGGCGCTCCAGATGTGTTGGACTGCATCTCCCAGAATGCCCCAGCCAGCTGGCTGGGGCATTCTGGGAGTTGTAGTCCAACACATCTGGAGCGCCCCAGGTTGAGGAAGGCTGCGTTTAGACTGTAAACCTGTGGGCAGAGACTGTCTTGTTTTACTGACTGGAAACTTTTTTGGCTGAAGAGCGGGATAAAAATACTTTGAAGAAATGAAAATGAAAAGAATTGGGTTCGGAACACAGTTATAGTCAAAGCTACGGTGCTGTCAAAACGACACAAATCCTCTTTTACTGTTATAGAAGTAGATATCCCACAGGAAGCTTCCAATTAATATTAAGATATTTTCTGGTGCCCAAGGCTCCAGAGGTGAATATTGGAAAGACAGCTTGCTTGTGGTCATGCCCTGGTTGCAATGCTCCCTGCCAAACACATTTGCCTGGCGCCAGCATTTCTTTCCTACAGACGTCAGGCAAAGGTCAACCTGTTCTACCGAACATTTAGCAGTGCGTGAAATCTTTTAATGGCCTTTTATTTTCTGCTTTGATCTCCTCTGTGTGTGTGTGTGTGTGTGTGTGTGTGTGTGTGTTTAATCCCTGATCTGATGGTTGTTTTAAGAAATGCATCTTATAGCAGCTTTGAAACCATTTTATAGTGAATGGCAGGGCAGGAAGTCAATAAGATAAAAAAAAATCTGTAGCTGAGACGAAGTTTATAGGGTTGGGGGAAGAATGCCATTACAAAGTTGCCCATGTCAGGAAGAGATGCGTCCCATTCCTATGCAGAGCACAAATATCAAATAAGATCCATTAAAAATAGTTCAGGATCTGATTAGAGTGGCCATGACAGGTCCTACTCCCTGCAACTGTTAATGAACAGGCAAAGCAAAATGGATCGTGAACACCGGCATTCCCTAAACCTGGTGCCCTGCAGGTACGTTGGGATTACAACCCCCATCATCCCCAGTCAGCATGAACATGAAGGGAGGGGTTAGTTCAACACATCTGGCATGAACCAAGTTTGGGGAGCTTGGTGTGCATAAACACCTAAAAAAGGAAAAATCCTTCCAGCAGTGAGCTAGCTATCCCCAGTCTCTATTGAGACCAGGTCTCATCCTGTCAAATTTTTGGAGTGACTATAGGTAGCCTGGAAAAGCTAGTGGGCTCTGGGCCAAAGCACAGGGTTCTTATAAGAGGACTTCACTGGGCACAACAAGATGGAGGGAAGGGGGAGGAGGCGTCACTTACCATCTGGGACGGCACCTGGAAGACAAAGGTCGGCACTTTGTATGCCAAGAGGTCGCCCCGGGGCACCCCGCTGTAGCCTCCCGCGACAAGCAGCACGTTCCCATTCATCACTGTGGCCACGTGGGAGTACCGGCCTCGCGCCTGGGCTTGGGCCTTTGCGTCGTGCTCTGGGGTAGGGAGATACAGAACAAGTCAATTGCAACCTGTCGGGTTGAGGAGCTAAGAGCCCGGGCTTGAAGCGGAGAGACCTGGGTGTGAATCCCCCCACTCAGCCATGGGGTTGGCCAGGCCGTCTCAGGCCAGTCTCCAGCCTCTCTCAGCCTAACCTACCGCGCGGAGTTGGTGGGAAGAGAAAATGGGATAATCTCAGTGGAGGATGCCCTGACCTCTATGGAGGAAGTGGCCCGAGGGATACAAATGCAACTAAGAACTGCAGCCAGAATCTGACTTAAAAGACGAGATAGAGGTGGGACAGGGAGAAGTTCACCAGGTGATGCTTTCCCCACAAAAGACAGCGGGAGTGACAGCGGGTGGACCACTCTCTCCTAGACATCCCATAAAAACACAGTCATGTCCTTGAAGACCCAGTCCTAGCGGCCGTATGATGCATCCATTCCTCTGCTATTCCCACCCCCGACTTTATCTCCCCCCCCACCCCACCACAACCCATGAGTTCATTCCACAGACATTCAACCTTCCTCTACCTGGTGCCCTCCACTAGGTGGTGGACTGCAATTCCCATCATCCCCTGCTAGCACGGCCATACATATATTATTTTACATAGTACCATATATAGTATATATGGCGGTGGGGGGGGGTGTACTATATAAAATACTATTAATGCTAATACTACTACACACCTAAAAAAGGATATTATAGAGCTGGAAAAAGTGCAGAAAAGGGCAACTAAAATGATTAAGGGGCTGGAGCATCTCCCCTAGGAGGGAAGGTTACATCAGCTGGGATTGTTTAGCTTGGAAAAAAAGGAGGCTGAGGGGAGACATGATAGAGGTGGACAAAATATGCATGGTATGGAGAATGTGGATAGGGAGACATTTTTCTCCTTCTCTCAAAATACTAGAACCCATTGGGGTCATCCCATGAAAATGATTGGTGGGAGATCCAGGACAAATAAAAGGAAGGACAACTTCACACAGCGCATAGTTAAATTATGGAATTCACTACGAAAAGATGTAGTGATGGCCACCAATCTGGATGGCTTTAAAAGGGCGGTGGATAAATACCTGGAGGTGAAGGCTATCAATGGCTACTAGCCCTGATGGTTGTGTACTATCTCCAGTATTCGAGGCAATAAGCCTGTGTGCACCAGTTGCTGGGGAGCATGGGCGGGAGGGTGCTGTTGCACCATGTCCTGCTTGTTGGTCCCTGGCCGATGGCTGGTTGGCCACTGTGTGAACAGAGTGCTGGACTAGATGGACCCTTGGTCTGGACTAGATGGACCCTTGGTCTGATCCAGCAGGGCACTTCTGATGTTCTTATTAAAAGCAGCAGCTGTGATTCTCAGAAGCCTTCTCAAAAGCACAGAGTTTTGCTTTGTTGCTCCATCAACAGCCTGAACCTGTGGTCCTCCCAATGCTGTTGGGACTCCAACTCCCATCAATCCCCAGCCCACATGACCAATGAGAGCTGTAATCCAACAACACGTGGAGGGCTACAGATTCCCTGCTCCAAGCTCTTGGCAAGGGACGCTAAGCGGTTCCCACCAATGCCGGGATGGGAGAAGATGCCTTAGCAGGACTTCTCCCATGCTCAGAGCTCTTGCCCTGCTCTGGAAGGAAATCAGACACTGGGGATCCGTGTCGTGGTCCTGCCACACGCCGGTGCGCTATGTCCACCCCCAGCAATCTTGCTCGCTGGAATGGGAGTGTTCCCTCACCGTGGGTGATTGGAGGTGCCAGGTCATGGCTGGACACCCACTGATGGCAGCCCAAGTGGTAGAAGAAGATCTCATCCTCGTAACACTTCTCCTCATGGTAATGGATGTGCACGTTGCCTCCTGGACGACAGGAAGGGAATGTGAGATGCAAGACGGTGTGGCACAGTCTCCAGAGATTTATATATTTCATGCATTTATATCCCGGCTTTCTGCCAAGGCACCCAGGGCGGCTGACAAATTCAAAATATTCAAGTAAACAAATGTTTCCATAAAAAAGGATCAGAACAAAGTTCTTTCTCTCCTTTCCTTCTCCCCAACTCCAGCTTTTCCCCCTAGTGCCAGAGAGACGAACAGGAAGGTAGGAGAAAATGGAAGTATCAGCATTATTCCCTTACCAAGACCAAATTTGGCAATAGGGTCGCCATCTGTTCCCCACGGCTCTGCTCCTATGCGTTTTACAGCAACACGATATGAAGAAACGGAGCGTGTGAGGCTTTCCCCGGCATGCAAGTAAACCGATGGGAAAAGGCTCCTCATGCTAAGATTTGGGGTGTCGGACCGCGCAGGAGCAGGGAAAAAATGTGGCAACCCCAGTTTATATTCTCCGGTCCAGAAAATGATGAAGTGGTCAGTTTGAGCACAGAACAAAAAGATACGGTTTCCCCCTCCGCTGGATTCTTACAGGATTCCCGCCTCCCCTCTGTCTCCCGATACCGTACGCACCATAAACCACCATGTAGTTTCCAATGACTGTGGCGGAGTGGAAGGCCCTCTCCCGGGGTCCACGGTGCGAATCTTTGGCACGCAACGTGCTCCAGTAGCGCAGGTCTACGTGGAAGAGGTCCGTGGTGTTAACTCGGACACTGAACCTGAGGTCAGGGAAGAGTTTGAGCGAATTATTTCCCCCAGAGGTCCTCTTCAAGTTCCCACCATCTCCTTTCCCCCATGTGACACCCAGTTCCTCCTTTACCGGGCGGTGGAGGGGCGGTGCCCACCATAAACCAGGAGAGTGCGGGAGGCTGGATGGAACACCATGGAGTGGCCGGCGGCGGCAGGAGGCTTGCCTCCCGACGGTGTCACTAACTCCCAGTGCCACAGCCTCAGGTGGAAGCGGTACATCTGTGAGGAGAAGACGTCCACCGAGGTGCGTCCTGTGGAAAGGTAGGGAGCGGGTTAGTGGGGGAAGAGACCCAGAATGCTGGGACATTACTTCTCCATGCCTGTTCAAATTGCTGCGCTTTGAGCTAGTCCTGTTCTACTGTCCTGCTAGTGGCATTTGGTAAATATGCAGACTCAGCACAGGGCCTATGAGAGCTCTAGGAAGTTCCTGTGTTAGAAGGTTCTGCTGCTGCCCAGGCTAAGTTCTAGACCAGCTTGAAAGCCATCATAGCTCTTTCTGGTTAATGGACAACTCTCATTGGTCATGCGGACTGGGGATTGATGGGAGTTAGAGTCCAACAGCATTGGGAAGACCACAGGTTCAGGCTGATTGTTGGTAGAACAACAAAGCAAAACAGCAGGCCTGAGTGGACACTGGAAGCTGCCATATCCTGAATCAGACCCTCAGTCCATCTAACCCAGTAATGTCAACACTGACTGGCAACGGCTCTGCAGTGTTTCAGTTAGCATTTTTTCCAGCCCTTCCTGGAGATACCAGGACTTGAACCTGGGACCTTCTGCATGCGAAGCAGGTGCTCCACCACTTAGCCACGGCTTGAAGCTAGAAAACACTTCTCTGCCTGGGGAATACTTCAAACCCTAGCTGACGTGTTGGCTTAGCACGCTAAGCAGCGGCACACAGAACCACGGGTCCTTGTTTTCAGCCTAGAGAGCTCCCGGCAAATTGGTACCGAATTTTGATCGTTTAAAATGTAAACCAAAAGCAGGGAAGTCCTCCAGTTGACCAGAGAGCAAAATGTCCATACCTGCCCATAGGCTGCTCATCCCTTCAACACTTCTCTCCCCAAAACATGCCTATATTTCTCTTCTCCAGTCACAGAACTATGTCTCAGCTTTGTAAATTATGACTACGTTCCAGAGCTGCAAAAGGTACACATCAGTTTGCGTAACGTATTTTGAATGCAGAACTCAGAATTTCCTGGAGCTGGACCTCAGTGAGACTTCCGACCCAGGGCAGAAAACTGACCAGGTGACCATCTCCTTTATCAGAATGAAAACAGCGGTAACCCTCCGCCCCACCTGCACACCTCTCAGGGCTGTGATGGCTTCCCAAGTCTCCTGAGCAACACACAGCCCATTATTATTATTATTATTTATTTATTTATTTATTTATTTATTTATTTATATAGCACCATCAATGTACATGGTGCTGTACAGAGTAAAACAGTAAATAGCGAGACCCTGCCGCATAGGCTTACATTCTAATAAAATCATAATAAAACAATAAGGAGGGGAAGAGAAAGCAAACAGGCACAGGGTAGGGTAAACAGGCACTGGGTAGGGTAAAACTAACAGTATAAAGCCCAGAGACTGCAACTCACCTCCAAAGACGTACAGCCATTCATCCACTACCGCAGAGGCATGGCCGGCCAGCCCGGGAGGGGGAGGGAACCACGTGGTGTTGAGCGGCTCCAGCTCCTGCCAGCGCCCCTCCCGGGGAA
This sequence comes from Elgaria multicarinata webbii, assembly GCF_023053635.1. NCBI lineage: Eukaryota > Metazoa > Chordata > Lepidosauria > Squamata > Anguidae > Elgaria > Elgaria multicarinata. The sequence continues at coordinate 28,348,620 of NC_086183.1, read as the reverse complement.
GGTACATCCAGACGTCATTGCCGAGAAAGCCGCTGGCCAACTCGCCCCCGAAAAGAACCAGGAATCCCTCCCAAGCCACCGCTGTGTGCGAGTGACGTGCAGACTGCAGAGAGGGAGAACAAAAACGGCAATGAGGCAGATGCACAGTGGAAGAGGGATTTTCTTCCTCCTTTTCCTCCTCACAGTCATTTCACCCTTTGAAGACGGTTCGGAAGCTGCAGCTTGTGCAAAATGCAGCGGCCAGATTGATAACTGGAACAACGAGGTTTGAACATATAACACCAATTCTGGTCCGCTTGCATTGGCTGCCTATACGTTTCCGAGCCCAATTCAAGGTGCTGGTTTTAACCTATAAAGCCTTAATGGCTTGGGACCACAATACCTGACGGAACACCTCTCCCGACATGAACCTACCTGTACACTGCACTCAACATCTAAGGTCCTGCTCCAAGTGAAGCTCGGAGGATGGCAACAAGGGAGAGGGCCTTTTCAGTGGTGGCCCCCCAATTATGGAATGATCTCCCCGATGAGGCTTGTCTGGTGCCAACGTTGTTATCTTTTCGGCGCCAGGCATTTAACAGGCATTTTCCCAGGCATTTAACAGCATTTAACAATGCTAAGTTTGTTTGTTTTTTAACGAACCCCAGAACTGTTTTTTTTAAATGGATACCGTTGTTTTTAAACTATTTATGTTTTTGATGGCTTTAAATTTTGCATACTTTTTAATGTTCACTGTTTTTAACTTTTGTAAACTGCCCAGAGAGCTTCCACTATGGGGCGGTATATAAATGTAATAAATCAATCAAATCAATTATATTAAGGAATCGTCAAGCTGGAAGGGACCTCAAGCTGACTTGTACTGAGTCAGACCATAGATCCATCTAGCCCAGTACTATCGACACCAACCAGCGTTTCAGGCAGGAGTCTTTCCACGCCCTACCTGGAGAAGCCAGGATCGAACCTGGGACCTTCTGCATGCAAAGTATGTGCTCTATCACACTGAGCTATGGCCCCTCTAGTGCAATCCCCTGCCAACGTGGGAAATTATAGAATCATAGAATCATAGAATAGCAGAGTTGGAAGGGGCCTACAAGGCCATCAAGTCCAACCCCCTGCTCAATGCTGGAATCCACCCTAAAGCATCCCTGACAGATGCTTGTCCAGCTGCCTCTTAAAGGCCTCTAGTGTGGGAGAGCCCACAACCTCCCCAGGTAACTGATTCCATTGTCGCACTGCTCTAACAATCAAGAAGTTTTTCCTGATGTCCAGCTGGAATCTGGCTTCCTTTAACTTGAGCCCGTTATTCTGTGTCCTGCACTCTGGGATGACCGAGAAGAGATCCTGGCCCTCCTCTATGTGACAACCTTTTAAGTATTTGAAGAGTGCTATCATGTCTCCCCTCAATCTTCTCTTCTCCAGGCTAAACATGCCTAGTTCTTTCAGTCTCTCTTCATAGGGCTTTGTTTCCAGACCCGATCATCCTGGGCTGGATCTACACTATTGCTTTAAAGCACTTTATATCAGTTTTAAAGTGCTTTAAAGCAGTTAAAGTGCTTTATAACTGTTATAAAGCACTTTAAAGCAGTAGTGTAGATCCAGCCCTGGTTGCCCTCCTCTGAACACGCTCCAGCTTGTCTGCGTCCTTCTTGAATTGTGGAGCCCAGAACTGGACGCAATACTCTAGATGAGGCCTAACCCGGGCCGAATAAAGAGGAACCAGGACCTCACGTGATTTGGAAGCTATACTTCTATTAATGCAGCCCAAAATAGCATTTGCCTTTCTTGCAGCCATATCGCACTGTTGGCTCATATTCAACTTGCGATCTACAACAATTCCAAGATCCTTCTCGTTTGTAGTTGTAGTTGTTGTTGTTATTATTATTATTATTATTATTATTATATTTATTTGTATCCCGCCTTTTGCCCAATGCTGGGCCTTAAGGCGGCCTTACAAAGTTTAAAATATACATGGGGGGAGGGGAACAAAACCATAAACAATTAAAAAATACACACCAAAATTATAAAACATTAACAAAGATGGAGGGCTGGATTATTCTCCAAAGGCCTGCTGGAACAAAAAAGTTTTTGCCTGCTTCCGAAAGCCCATCAAGGAGGGAGCCAGCCTAGCTTCCCCGGGAAGAGAGTTCCAGAGCACTGGAGCAGCCACCGAGAAGGCCCTCTCCCATGTTCCCACCAAGTGCGCTTGTGAAGAAGGTGGGACTGAAAGAGAGTTCCAGAGCAGCCACTGAGAAGGCCCTCTCCCGTGTTCCCACCAAGCGTGCCTGTGAAGAAGGTGGGACTGAAAGAAGGGCTTCTCCAGAAGATCTCAAAGCACGGGCAGGCTCATAAGGGAGAATACGGGCTTTCAAATAACCTGGACCCGAACCATATAGAGCTTTATAGGTCATAACCAGCACTTTGAATTGTGCCCGGAAACAGACTGGAAGCCAGTGAAGCTGTTTTAACAGGGGAGTTGTGTGCTCCCTGTAACCAGCCCCGGTCAACAATCTGGCTGCAGCTCTTTGAACCAGCTGGAGTTTCCAAACACTCTTCAAAGGCAGCCACACATAGAGCGCGTTACAGTAATCCAATCTGTAAAATTCACTGTTACAGCATCCCCGATTGTTGGCCATCCAGCTTAATTAAAAACCTTTAAGGGAGGAGAATCCACCACCTTCTGATGCAACCGGTTCCCTCGTAAAACAGGGAATTCCTCCTAAATTACTTATGGACTGCCTTTGCCCATATCAGCCTGCCTGCACTTTTAAGATCAGCAAGAGAGGCCCTTCTCATTTGCACACCTGAGAGCAGTTAGGTGGGTCGATCACATGTGACAGGGCCTTTTTTGCAGTGGCCCCCGCACCTCTGAAATAAATTGCTATTAGGGGTTAGCCAGGCCCCACCACTGCAGGATTTTAAGAAGGTCCTGAAAATATACTGTTTTACTTTGGCGTTCCCCTGATACGTTTGCTGGTGTTGCTGTTTTTATTGCTTTATAAGACTGTATCAGATTTTACTGAGTTTTAATATTGTACACTGACTTGGGAGTGCTCCTGCCCTAAAAGGCAGCCAGGAAATATTTTAAATAAATAAAACAAATAAAGGACATTTAGTTGAAATCTCCTTTCTTGTAAGTTGAGCCTGCTCATTTGAAGCTGGAGCAAACATAGCTTGCAAACAGTTTGCCATGAAGCATCCCCTCAGCAGGAAGACTCAGCCAATCCAGACTCCATGAAGGGTGCGCCCCATGTGACACACACATTTGTTGACATAAGGACATCAGAAGAGCCCTGCTGGATCAGACCGAGGGTCCATCTAGTCCAGCATTCTGTTCACACAGGGGCCAATCAGCTGTGGGCCAGGGACCAACAAAGCAGGACATGCATTCTCTTCCCCTCCTTATTGTTTTATTATGGTTTTATTAGAATGTAAGCCTATGCGGCAGGGTCTTGCTATTTACTGTTTTACTCTGTACAGGACCATGTACATTGATGGTGCTATATAAATAAATAAATAAATAAATAATAATAATAACATGGTGCAGCAGTACCCTCCCGCCCATGTTCCCCAGCAACACAGGCTTACTGCCTCGGATACTGGAGGCAGCACATAACCATCAGGGCTAGTAGCCATTGATAGCCTTCTCCTCCAGGAATTTATCCAACCCCCTTTGAAAGCCATCCAAATGGGCGGCCATCACCACATCTTGTGGTAGTGAATTCCATAATTTAACTATGCGCTGTGTGAAGAAGGCCTTCCTTTTATTGCATTCCTTTTATTGCATTCACACATGACATTTTCAGTTAGGTGCTTTAAGCATCTCAGGTGTATGTCCCCCCTCCCGGCTGAGGACATCAGTGCTAAGGACCATTGAGGGAGTGGTCCTCAGCAACAGGGAAAGGAATAATAATAATAAATCTTACCCGCCTCTCATCTGGATAGAGGTGGGGTACAACACAAATACAAAAGACCATAAAATACATATAATTGATTAAAAACGTATAAAACTAATACATTATTAAAAGGCAATACATTATTAAAACGCATCTTAAAATTCGACTGGGGAGGCCTGCCGGAAGAGATCAGTCTTTATGGCTTTCTTAAATTCCAGAAGACTGTTAAGTTGACAAATCTCTCCCGGCAAGCCATTCCACAGCCTGGGAGAGGCAGAAGAGAAGGCCCTCACTCACCGGAGAAGGACTGAGCACTCGTCGATGCCACATATTGGTGGTGAAGTTATATAAGACAAGGTCGCCCAGGGCTGTGTTCAAATCCAAACCTGGGGAGGGAAGCAGAAAGAGCCTGCAAAAGTGGAAGGGAAGAAGGGAAGGACACTCTCACCGGATGAACAAGGACTGCTGAGCAGTTCTGTTATATCGTTGTAATACCTCAACATGAGAAGACCTCAGACCAAGGGTCCGTCTCGCCCAGCATCCTGTTCACACAGTGGTCGACCAGTTGCGGGAAACCCACAAGCAGGGCCTGAGTGCAATAAACCACCTCAGACATCGCTGGATCAAAAGATGGGATATAAACCTTCTAGAGAAATCTAGATAGCAGGGCCACCAGCACTACTAAAATGGTTAGATCAGGCCAGCCAGCCCCACTTCATGCTTCCTTGAAAAGGCTGAAAAACTCCTCACACCCTCTTCTGATGTATGCATGCAGCGTCGTAAAAGAGACATGCATGCAGCGTCGTAAAAGAGACGTGCATGCAGCGTCGTAAAAGAGACGTGCATGCAGCGTCGTAAAAGAGACATGCATGCAGCGTCGTAAAAGAGACATGCATGCAGCGTCGTAAAAGAGACGTGCATGCAGCGTCGTAACAGAGACACGCATACAGCGTCGTAACAGAGACACGCATACAGCGTTGCAAAGGAGACGGGAATCAGTGCTTGGCCATCAAGGGAAGCAGAGAAAAGTTGGCTGGAGATGGAGAACCCGAGGCTTCATTCACTTTATATGGCCTGCACAGCCCCAGAGGTCTCGCCTCCTGTTTGCATCTCTTCCTGCTGTTCCTATAGCAAAGGAGTCATTCAGCTTGGCCAGCTGAAGATCCAGAACACATGATCAGGAGAATCACATGGTGCATTCGTTCCCCAGACTGTACCATTCAGGCTGCCGGGGTGGGGAGTGCATGGTTGGATGCTCCCCTGTAGGAAATAAGAAGCAAAGCTTCCTCGCGATACGCTGGGCAGCAGAAAATATTCTCCTTCATATTCTATTTTGCTTATACGTTGGGCTAGGGTTTTTTTTCAAGCGCCAGAGCACACGATGCTGCTGATCATGTGTTTCAGCTTTCAGCCAGCCTGAAGAAGTGCACATCAGTCCCCCAGAAGCCTGCAGCTGCTCCCTTCATTTGCCTACAGGAGAATATAATGGGACGATGTCTGACCTCCGAAGATGTACAGTCCTCCAGTGGAGGCCAGGAAAGCACCGGCGGCAGCTGTGCGGGGCTGGAAACTGGGATCCCAGGCACTCACGTTGTACCACTTGCCGGCTCCTTGGTTCTCGCTCAGGGCTAAGTCACAGGCCTGGCCCACGAATCCAGGCTCACACTGGCAGTGTCTCGACTCCTGCCGGAGAGAGGTGAGCAGAAACGAGGCACATCTCATCAGGCTCAGAAAACCTAAACTAACATGCTCCTTGCAGAGTAAAAAGGGCCTATGGGCAGGAGGAGATGAAAATGCTGCCCTTGACATCAGGAAAACCAGCTGGGACTTCAAATTCTAAGCACAGCCGACAGGCACAAGGGTGTCTAGTCTTACCTGGCTGCAAGTGCCATGGCTCTGACAATAGGTGGTGCAGTCGGGCATGGAGCAGTCCTCGCCGCCCCAATCTTGGAAGCAGGCGCAGCGCCCGTCGTTGCTGCAGATCCCACGTCCCGAGCAGCCCATCGGGCACAGCGAGATAGCGTAGGTGGCGTTAAAGCCCAGCAGGTTGTAGTTGGCGTCACTGAACAGGTGCAATAGCATCTGCAAAGCAGGAAGGAAGAAGCCATGAGTGGTTCAAGGACGCGGAAGTCAAGGCACCAGGATGACGCCAAAGGGACTTGCAAGGGGCCAAAGCTACATGCCGTCCAAGGCCGGATCTACACTACTGCTTTAAAGCGCTTTATAACAGTTTTGACAACTGTATATGGAGTGTGTCCTGGGCCCCAACAGTTGTCAAAACTGTTATAAAGCGCTTTAAAGCAGTAGTGTAGATCCGGCCCAAACCTATGGGTCCTATTCCACACAGCTTATAAAGCCACACCTGTAAAACTGCCCATTTAGCCTTGATGTATACAAACCCCAGGGCCAACACAAGAATAGAGGCAAACCCAGGCTGCAATCCTATACATATTTACCTGGAAGTAAGCCTGTTGCATCTCATGGGACTTACTTCCCAGTAGACATGCACAAGATTGCACTGTAAGGCAACGGATTGGGGGCATCAACCTCTACCAGGACTTGGGAAGATCATCAGTGCCTGCACTTGGGGGAAAGGGGGCCACCCCCTTTCTCTAGGGGGTGAGATCCAGAGCCTTCTCACCTCCACAAATGTGAGGGGGTCACAAACACTGTCATAAAAGGGAAGAAGCAGAGAAGGGACAGGCATTCGATATAAACAACAAGTCTTGTGATACTAACATGTTCATTCTGGCATAAGCTTTCCTGGGCACTGGACACTTCACCACATGCATGAAGTGTTCACCTCCAACTGGCAGATTTATATATGCATGCTGGGAGTGGGGAGAATGTAAACTGCATGGCCAGAGAGAATTAAAATGCAAAAACAACAGTAATAATTATCTTGACAGTTGCCATTCACGAACTGGGTTGGTGATAACCCAGATGGCAGTGTAATAGGGAATGGATATGTAGGGTGACTCTTTGTCATTCAAACCACAGGAAATAGGGTTGAATCTCTTCAAGAATTGGAGCTGAAGGGGTTTCACATTAGTATTTGTCTTTGAAATTCTTTTGTTCAAGAATGGGCACCTTAAGGTCATTCACAGAATGCCTTTGGAGGTTAAAATGTCCCCCCAGTGGTTTCTCAACATTGCCACTCCTGTGTCCTTTTACTCCTTTGCATGGAGACTGGCCTGTTTCTCCTGAGTAAAATGCAGTCGGGCATTGCTGGCAAACGATGGCATTTATCACACTGGAAGATGGGCAGGTGCATGAACCCCTGATGTCCTGGGTGACATGCACAGGTTATTGGGATAAAGACAAAGCTGTTTATTTATCACACCACGTATGTTAATCGGTTCGCCATTGCACAAACTCAACAGGGGGGGCACATGAAATTAGGCAGAGGACCACATGCCGGCCCAGCGGGCAGGCTGCCCATCCTTGCTTTCAGAGGCAGGGATACGCTCCACATCTATGGCTCCGGGTCGATGGTAGGGCTACATTACCGGTTGTGATGTGACCCAACTTCCCACCTCCAGGCTCAACTACCTTGCCTGAGGTAGCTTCAACAGTGGGGGGCAGGGTGCTGCCACTGAGGCTGGCCAGCAATGGGCTGCTGGGAGAATCGCCGTCGTAAACAAAGAGGTAGTCATAGGTGCATTCCGTATCCATAAACATGAAGGTCAGGAGGATGCGATAGCTGCTGCTGGGAGCTGAGCAGGGAACAAAAAGGGAAGCGAGGGTTAGAGGACTAGTATGTAGTCGACCTTAAGAGGGCCCCAAATGCTGTAATCATGCATCTGTTAAGAGGCACAGGACCTCTTCCAGTTAAAAAAAAAAAGTATGTTCATAGAATCATAGAATAGCAGAGTTGGAAGGGGCCTACAAGGCCATCGAGTCCAACCCCCTGCTCAATGCAGGAATCCACCCTAAGGCATCCCTGACAGATGGTTGTCCAGCTGCCTCTTGAAGGCCTCTAGTGTGGGAGAGCCCACAACCTCCCTAGGTAACTGGTTCCATTGTCGTACTGCTCTAACAATCAGGAAGTTTTTCCTTGTGGCAGACCCTTCTTCCCTTCAGTTCAGAGTGATTCATTTGGATTTCCAGTTCACCTTACCCATCACCCACCACCAAAGGAAAGAGAATGTCCCTCCTCATATTCTCACCTTCCACCAGCCACTCGCAATTGCCGTTGACGGAATAATTGCCGGGCCCGTCTGTCACATAGCCAGATACGCTGCGCAGCACCTGACGGTGCCCCTTACAGTCTCCTCCGTCGGCCCACTGGATCCTGCAGAGGGCTAGGAGCAGTGCAGCCAGCAGCCTCGAGCAGCTGGCTGGTAAAGGGCCCATGATAGTTTCCTGACCCCCCTCGCAATAAAGAAGGTACTTAGTCAGCACAGTTTAAACGGTAAGGGAAACAGCATATTGAGCCTGAAAGACCAAGTGAGAACATTCGTACTCAGTGCAGGTATACATTGTCACAACGCATTCCCAGAACTTAAAACTTAGACATGGCTCAGCTCCAGAATTTGTTAAGAATGCTAAATAATAAGTCTGGGTCCTTCGATTCGCTTTCTCAGATGATCTCCACAGACACACACTTTAACATCTATTTGTGGTCTGAAAATGGGGTAAGGAGCAACAAGGAGGGAGATTAACAGAATCTGGACAGTGTATATTTGCTGAGACAGCTGCATTTGGGAAGAAAGAAAGCAATAGGGCAGAGAAAAGATTAGTGAGTGATTCCCCACACACAAACTTTTAGGTTTCCTCAAGCCATCTGTAGCAATGACTTCAGATTATGAAATCTTTTGTGAGAACAGTAAGGCACCCTAAGCCCATACAAAGGGCAAGGTAGAAATGTAATAAGTTTAGAACTGAAGAAAAGATGCCAACACTCTTAACTGCAGCCAGCTCCAACACATCTGTGGTTATCCCAGACAACACATGCTTTAAGGAAATTCCAGTGCCGTCCTATACACGTCTAATCATAATTAAGCAAAACTCAGTTCAATGGGACTTTCTCCCAGGTGAACACATATAGGACTGCAGCCTCCATCCCTTCTCCCAGACACCAAAACTTCTATGGCTTAAAACAAAACCAATTCCACTCTCTCTACATAGCAAGTTGCATGCAGGTGTCTGGAAGGGGGAGAGGGTACTTTACAATTACAAACACAAACGAACTACATGCATACAAGCTTTACGAAAAAAAGAAGAGAACCCCATAAAAGTAAATGAGTATTTCCCTCGAAATGATCCCATTCTGGGCATCAGAACAACCCTTCCGAGGGACATCGGTTCCAGAGCAGAGAGGATCAACAACCTCCCTTTGGAACCAAAGGTCCGTTAAGAGGAAATCCTACAGAGGAATCCTTGGGGGGGTGGGGAAGAGAAATACCCTATAGATGCCCAGAGGAATCATAGCATTGCATCTCCATAAAAGCAAGCTCATGTTTTTAAAGGAACATGCAGATGGAAAGACCCAGAGCTGAAGATGAGGCGTCTGTTGGGGGAGACAAAAACTGGACCTATATGGGGAGATCCCATAAATTGCAGAGTTCCAAGTCAGGGGGAATCTATAGGGGGGATCTATAGATGAAGAAGAGAAGGATAAAGGAAGACCTATATATGAAACGCTTTAGGGGGGGCGTCAAGAGGGGAAATACCAGACTCTCTGTACAGGCTGCACAAGGAGCGACCCCCACCCCCGATGACCCACCTCCGCTGCTGCCGGCAGCACCGCGGCCCATATAGCTGCGCAGCCCGGGACAGGGGGGCAGCGAGATGAGAGGCCAGAACGGCCACGGGAGGACTGGCGCATTGAGAGCGGAGGATAGAATGGATGGTGAAAGACAGGAGAGAGACTTCCTAAATCTGTTAGGAGGGACCGGCGCAACGCAACCATAGAGGCTGGTGGAGACGAGAGGCTAGAGCGGCACGGGAGGCGGGGTGGGGGGAAGAAGAGAGATTTGCCATGACAACTGGTGCGTGTGAGCAGTGGAGGCTGGTGGCTCCGATTTCAGTGGGGCTGTGATGCACTCTGGGTTTCAGTCAGGACCAGCCAGAACTCTAAGGGAGGAGCCATCCAAGGCCCTGAACCTATTTTGGATAGCTCCGTTAGAGTTCTGTGTGGTTCTGACTGAAACCCAGAATGGATGCACAGCCCCACTGAGTTTGGAGCCACCAGATTCCACAGTATCTGTGTTGTGGTTGTTTTCTGTCAAGCGTACACTCAGGCTCTTTTCCTGAGTGGAAATAAAGGTCAAAGGCGCATGAAGATGAATTATTATTATTTATCACATCATAATGTAACACAGGTTGCTGCCCCAAGGAGTTTACAACCTGTAAGGGTTGCCATCCTAGCCATGTTTACAAGTCCCAGCATGGTAGCTGGGGTTTGTAGGATGTTTTTCCATCTCAACTTGCATAGGATTATGCCCTACACTATGCATAGGCAGAGGGAAAGGTAACAGAGCTTTGATCCACCTAGTACAGTATTATTTACTTGTGTCTGGTAGCAGCAACTCTCCAAGGATCCAGGCAGAATTCTTTCACCAAGGAAAGAAAGGAAAGGAACCTCTCGTGCAAGAATTCAAGTCATTGCTGACTCCTAGAGGGACGCTCGCTGACGTTTTCTTGGCAGACTTTGTAGTGGGATGGTTTGCCATTGCCTTCCCCAGTCGCAGTTACGCTTCCCCCAGCTAGCTGGGTACTCATTTTACCGACCTCGGAAGGATGGAAGGCTGAGTCGACCTGAGCCAGCTGCCTGAGAACCAGCTTCTGCTGGGATCGAACTCAGGCCGGGGGGAGAGTTTCGGCCGCAGTAACTGCCGCTTACCACTCTGCGCCACACCAAAGAACCCTTTAGAAAAAGATTGTGTGGAATTGAACCCAAGACCTTCTACTTGATAAGCGTGTGCTCTACCACTGAGAGGACCAATCCGCACTTTAATGCGATCACTACAGATCTTCGTCCAGCATTCGCCCCAATTCACAGTGCCAGACTGAACGCTTAACAGTTGGAGAATCCAAATGCGGAGGACAAATTGACTAAATTCAATTTTTTTAAAAACAGCTCAACAGGGGGAATTAATGTTTTCTCTGCTTGGTCATTCTTATTGATGATTCTGTATGTTTTCCTCTTTAGTATTTGTATGATGTTTGCTTTTTGTTTTGTTTTTATATTAATAAAAAAATATTTTTAAAAAAGGTGTTGTCATCCAATACCCTTTGTCTACAGTAAAAAAACAAGAACACACAACTGATTCTGGAATCCACAGAGGTTAACTTGCAATGTGCTCATTAACCATTCCTCTGGTATCCAAGTCTGTAGAAGCTGCACAGATTAACAACCAACCCCCCTGCTACTTTATCCTCCCATTGATTATCATTCCCCAACTCACTTGTAAAAGAATTATTATTATTATTATTATTTATTATATAGCACCATCAATGTACATGGTGCTGTACAGAGTAAAACAGTAAATAGCAAGACCCTGCCGCATAGGCTTACATTCTAATAAAATCATAATAAAACAATAAGGAGGGGAAGAGAATGCACCAAACAGGCACAGGGTAGGGTAAAACTAGCAGTATAAAGTCAGAACATGAAACTACCTTACACAAGTCAGACCTTTGATCCACCTAGTACAGTATTATTTACTTGTGTCTGGTAGCAGCAACTCTCCAAGGATCCAGGCAGAATTCTTTCACCAAGGAAAGAAAGGAAAGGAACCTCTCGTGCAAGAATTCAAGTCATTGCTGACTCCTAGAGGGACGCTCGCTGACGTTTTCTTGGCAGACTTTGTAGTGGGATGGTTTGCCATTGCCTTCCCCAGTCGCAGTTACGCTTCCCCCAGCTAGCTGGGTACTCATTTTACCGACCTCGGAAGGATGGAAGGCTGAGTCGACCTGAGCCAGCTGCCTGAGAACCAGCTTCTGCTGGGATCGAACTCAGGCCGGGGGGAGAGTTTCGGCCGCAGTAACTGCCGCTTACCACTCTGCGCCACACCAAAGAACCCTTTAGAAAAAGATTGTGTGGAATTGAACCCAAGACCTTCTACTTGATAAGCGTGTGCTCTACCACTGAGAGGACCAATCCGCACTTTAATGCGATCACTACAGATCTTCGTCCAGCATTCGCCCCAATTCACAGTGCCAGACTGAACGCTTAACAGTTGGAGAATCCAAATGCGGAGGACAAATTGACTAAATTCAATTTTTTTAAAAACAGCTCAACAGGGGGAAATTTGTGCCTAACTCTCAACAGGCACATTTCTATTTATTATGGTAACAGTCTCCTAGGAATTTCCCCAGCAGCAATTGTCAATAGTGGTGGTAACAGCCCCCCTGCCCGAGATGTTGCTCACTTGCAAGCTATGCAGAGCCTGGGGAATGATTGAAGTTTAATGAGTTTGTTCTAGACTTGGATGCTTTAATATGTTTGCCACAGAGGTGATAAGATGTGATAAGAGGTGATAAGCTACATGTGTTAGCTAAAGGTGAGGGCTGCTCCTGTCACCAAGCAATGTTTCACCAGCAAAGTATGGTGGCTGCTGGGTTGACTAGCAACCCCAACTCTTCTGTTTTTGCAGGCCTGGACAGACAACCAAACGAGAGGCTCATAGATAGGAACTTCTGGTGAACCACCACATGATTGCCAAGATGTCTTCAACAATGTGGTGTAGTGGCTAAAGTGTTGGACTGGGAGTCAGGAGATCCAGGTTCTAGTCCCCACTCAGCCATGGAAACTCACTAGGTGAGTTTGGGCCAGTCACAACCTCTCAGCCCAACCTACTTCACAGGGTTTTTGTTGTGAGGATAAAATGGAGGATTATGTACACCGCCTTGGGTTCCTTGGAGGAAAAAAGGCAGGATATAAATGCAATAATAAATAAACTTGGTAAATTAGGTTTTTGCTCATATTTCGCTTGTTATGAGCTCCATCAGACGAGTGTTTTATTGCACGCTCATTGCTGGGCACTCACAGATTTTCGCAGGTCCTTCTCACATCATCATCTGCCTCCCGCAACCTTCTAGCCTTTTTTGCGCGACAAAAAAACACCCCACTAAGTTCAACTTATTTTTAAAGACGGAAGTTGCTGCTATCGCCTGCTGTGTGCAGGAGAAGCAGTGGGATCAAAATGGCCCACTGAATGGGCCATGTGCACGTTGTTTACTTCCTCTTTCAAAAGAGCAAGTAATGAGGGACAAATGCGCAGGTGGACAAGGAACAGTAAGGAAACGCGATTTTCCCCTCCCTGTCCCTGATGATGCGGAATGAAGTGGTTGTGTGAATATTCGACCAAAGGGAGTATACCGTGGCTGAGCCACTTTTTTAAGGTAATATTTACCCTACTGCAACTGCAGTGTGTGGGGTAAACTCACAAAATCATGGACAAGCTGTACTCCAAAGGCAAAATAAATAAATAAATAAATAAACAAACAAATAAATAAGCAGCCCATCATGAAGTGGTCATGAGTGGGAGGCTTTTCTGTGCAGAATTTTGAGGACACCATGAACAGAAATGCCTGTGGGTCCCTGGTCGACAACTTGTTGGCCACTGTGTGAACAAAGTACTGGACTAGATGGACCCATGGCCTGATCCAGCAGGGCTCTTCTGATGTTCTTATGTTCTTAAATGTTGATGGGATCCTCCTGTCTCTCTCTCGCCTTCTCCAGTAGGTAGACTTATCACCAGATATGATTGGTGAGGGACAAAGGGGGGAAATCAGCTTGGCCTCCTCATACTGAATTTTAGGAAGCAGCTTCATATGCAGAAGTCAGCAGATTTTCACCACAAAGAGCTAAACATTGTAACCAACTTTAAAATCACTTCACTGGCTGCCAATTAGTTTCCGGGCGAAGTACAAAGTGTTGGTTATTACCCTTGAAGCTGTACACGGTTTGGGTCAGGTTACCCGCAGGATCGCTTTCTCCCATACAATCCGCCCCACACACTCAGGTCCTCTGAGAAGAATTTACTAGTCAGCCAAAACTAAGCTGACAAGTGTTACCCAGAGGACCTTCTCTTCTGCCGCTCCCAGACTGTGGAATGGCCTGCCAGGAGAGATTCGTCAACTTAATAGTCTTGTCCAGTTTAAGAAAGCCATAAAGACAGATCTCTTCCAGCAGGCAGGCCTACCCAGATGTTTTTTTTTAACATGTCCAATTATTATTATAATATTGTATCAGTTTTATATGCTTTTAACCAGTTTCATGCATTTTATTGTGATTTTGTATTTAACGTTGTTCCCCGCCTCGATGCAGAGGGAGAGGCGGGTAAGAAATAAATACTCTATTCTATCTGCTAATTGCTGCAGATAAAATTGCTGTTAAAAGCACAGCTAGTTGCAAAGTTGGCAACCCTATGATGATAAAATACGCAGTACCAGTGTGGTTTAAACAGGGCAAACCTACACTACAAATTTCAATCTGCTTTAAACCAATGTAACTGTGATGGTCCTGGGATCTGGCTGTTAAGAGATTCCTAGTCCTTTCATAGATGTTCATTTCCCAGGGCTCCTTGTTTCCCCAGAGTTCCCTTCAAAACCATGTTTGAAACTGGCAGTCATGCAGATGTGCTTTTGGCAAGCTAAGGACAGATCTGTGGCATCAGCCTCTGTGGTTAACAGCCTATTTTACTGGACACACGAAGACAATTAAAGTCCTCCGTATCCAGGTATCTCTTCCTCTTTTCACATCTGCCTGATCCCCCAAAATAGCCACATGTTTTTCCAATGAGATAGAAACACAATAATTGTCTTTATTTTGGCAAAAAAACCCACTCTGGTGGATTTCAGAAATTCACCGTCATCAGGGAGCAGAACCCACAGCGTCATCACGGGGAGGGAAGAGGGCAAACACCATTACCCCAGGGGGTCAGGGCAAAGGGATAGAGGGGATTCCTGCTGTCATTGTAGGGAAAAGTGGGGGAAAGGGTAGCATAAAAAGGGAGGGATACAGAAAAGGTTTGGATACATCAATACAAAGCCAGTCTGGGCTGGCATGTCTGGAGTCCTTCCCATCTGCATCCAAACAGGAGAATCATTCAACCAAAATGGCGGCTATGAAAGACTATGGCAATCTTCCTTTGGATCACACTCTCTACAGGGAAAAGGCAGCCAAGGGTAGGCCTGTTGCTCTAACTGAACTAGGGATGGAAGAGAATCGTGGCTCCTGTTCATCCAGTTTCTGGCTTCTCCCAGTGGAACCAGCCCCAGAGGTGGAGAACTCAAGGCTGTCTCAAGGGGAAGGAGAGCCGACATATCATACAGACTAACTAGGTGAGGATTCACTCCCTTTGTCATACTGAATGGGCAGGGAGATGGCGGGAGAAGAAGGACCCATCCCACCACATACATCTGGCTTCTCTGTATTCTCACTAAAAGAGCCGTTCTGCAATGTTTTAGGGAGACATGAGATAGAATAGCCCTCTGATATGGTTGGACATCAAAGGGAAGAGAAGGTGGCAGAGAGAGCAAGGAGGAAGGGGACCCAGAAGAGAAACCAGGGATGGGTATGAGGCAGGGAGCCCCAGAAAGTGTTGAGAGAGGAGACAGGGAAGCCGCAAAGGACCAGGAGAGTCAGGAGACCCCTACACAGGCCGGGCACCCGTTGTGTGCATGCTAAAATACTCGGTGTAGCCATTATGTTGGTGAAGTTGAGGCGCGTGGAGCTGGTATGGGGGTGGTTGGCTCTCACTTCCCGGGGAAGGTTTTAACAGCACAGGGGCGCCGCTGAGCTCCGAGGTTGTGACCACGCAGCTGGGGGTCAGGTTACGATCAGCAGATGACGTCTCCTCCACCTGTTTGCGGGGCTGGATGAGGAAAAGTAGAAGAATAGCACGGTGAGCATTGGCAGGGGGAACGGAACAAAACACACCCCAAACAAAACCACATTGCCACCATTTCCTGCGGCCCCAAACCAGTCGCAATCAGATCAAGGGGGCAAGAAGGGACTTGGGGATTATAAGGCTAAGTGCAGGACTGCATAGCTTATAACAACACACAGATAGGCTCAAAACACTTTTTCATTCTAGTTAGCTTTCGAATGATTTGTGGTGCTATAACTGCTTTATCTCCTGCTACTGTGTT
The DNA here is from genome assembly GCF_023053635.1 of Elgaria multicarinata webbii. Lineage (NCBI taxonomy): Eukaryota > Metazoa > Chordata > Lepidosauria > Squamata > Anguidae > Elgaria > Elgaria multicarinata. The sequence goes on along the minus strand of NC_086183.1, from coordinate 28,332,622 downwards.
AATGTTGTTTTTATTTGCTGCTGATATTTTTTATCTGATTTGTTTGATTTATGTGCTGCTGCTGTTTTAATGTTTTAATGCTGTTGCTTTTGTATAACCTTAAATTGTTTTACTGGCTACTGTAAAATGTCTTGGGAGGATCATTTATCCTGAGCAAATTTAAATACATATATACATGCATAAATACTTACATACATACATAAAAAACAAACAAACAATGACCCAGGTCACAAGCAATGTACACAGCAGCCCACTGGGATATATATAAGCTTCCTGTTTCTGCTACTTGTCTAAGTGTTCTTCTACACAAAGCATTTATTGTGCACTTGTCATTCCCTACTAACGTTTTTTTACAGGTTTTATATTGTGACCTTCCATTTTCACTTCTTTGTGTAAAGAGCACTTTCAGCAAGGAAAATGTGATATTTAATTGTAAAAGCAAAAGAATATGCTTTTTTCACTTGCATATTTGTGCTATTCCACTATCCCACAGTGCCACCTAGAGGTTATATAGCAGAAAAGCAAGAAAGGAAAGGCGTTTTGTGTAATGCTCAGATCTCAATTCTGCGACGAAACCAAAAATAGATACAGCAGATTAACAAGAATAGGGACTGCCAGTCAAGAACAGAACAGAAATTGTCAAACCAAAAGTAGATGCAACGAATTAACAGCCTTGTGTAGAAAAGCTCTGGGACTGCAAGAACAGAAAAGGGATTGTCAGTCACCTGGCAAGCCATAACGGATGGATGGTCGGCAGTGATTCAATATGGCAATTTGTTACATTGGAGAGGCATAGCTCAGCGCAAGAGGAAGCGGGTGAACCTGATCTGCCTTATAACCACCCACTTTTCAGCTGGGAGGACTCCCTGGAAGCCCGTACAAAGTGCATGGAGAAAGTATGGAGGTGGTGTATTCTAAGGCTGTGTGGTCAGAGGCCCCGATGCGGCTCCAAGACCATCAGCTGCCTGGTTGATAGGAACATTTGGATGTTGTAACTGTGGGCAGAACACTTTGAAGGAGTGTGTATGGGGGGGGGGGGTTTCTTCCATCCAGTAGCAGCTTTAGGATCTGTAGTGCAGCAAGACAGTGACAATTTGTCATGTCTAGCCCTGCTCCCACTGGGTTGGAAGAAGGTGTTTCAGGTGATCAATCAGAATCGGACTCTGAAGTAGAGGAGACGGCACCAGAAACAGGCCAGCATGTACCAGTGGGGGAGAAAGCTCTCACAGGCTCTTCACCACCTGGGAGTGAACCCTCTCCAGAGCTTATCTCATCAAGGGCAAATAATACACAGTCAGTGGGAAGCCAACATTCTTCCGAGGGAGAGAGCATGGAAGGGTTAGCCGATCCTAGAGTACGTCACAGACTAAAATGGGCAGAGCTAAAGGAAGGCGAGAGAAAGTCAGCCCGGCTGGCATCCCGTCAGAAGCTGCCTCAGAACTAGTCTCTCTGAAGTTAATGCGTCTTGGGAAAGGGTTTTCCATTCTTCTTGAAAGAACAGTTGTCTCACTTAGTTTGCATAGTTTTGCCTAGGGGAAAGTTCCAAGAGATTAGGCTCCCTTCAGGTGGGAAGAGATGTTTATTGCTTGAATAAAGCTTTGTGGATTACTTAGCAGGCCTTGTTATTGTCTCCCAAGAAGGTGGGAGGTTCTGAGAAACACGACACCATTGTGGGTTAATTTACACTCTAGGAGCTGCGGCACAAGCTGGCTGCCATTATGAATATGTTTGGGGTTATTGGGGATTGTTGTGTCATGTGAAACCAGCTGGCAGGAGTTATTTGAGGGCTAAACAACCCTCGCATAACCCCCAGTCTGTTGTAGGGTTATACGAGGGTTGTTTAATCCTCAAATAACTCCTGCCAGCCGGGGGAGACTTTAAGGAGAGCCCACCCCACCCCCCGGTTCTCACATTGCTGGTGTTGCTCCCTGTGCTCTGAGGGATGGAGAAGAGTTCTGTGAAGTTGGGCACTGAGTCGCTGATGAAAGTCACGTTGCCGTACACGTGATGTGGAAACTTGGACCCAGCTGCTGCCTCCTCCACAATCCCAATTTGTGACGTCCGTACGTGGTAAGGGAAGTTCTTGTTGGCTGCCGAGGGCCGTGTCATAATCTGAGGAAACAAGAAGGAAGTATCAGCCACAAGCACAGCTGCATGCTCTTCCTCTAAAGAAGATCCCTCCTTCCTCTTTCTCCCCCTTTTTACTGTAAAGGGGTGTTTAAGTAGTGTAGGTATTTTTTCATGAGAACCTTCTGTTCTATTATTCTTTTTAAAAACAAAACAAACAAGTTTCTAACCCTCACACCTGTGTCTGTGTTCAAATGTGTCTTCGCTAGTGTTTGCAAACAACTGGAGTTCAGAGGGGAAGCTTTGATACCCACCAGGATTATTTATCCCTAGCTCAACTTTCTCCCTCCTCAGTTTAGGACTCCCTCAATAATGGGAAGCCATTTGCAAACGTGGTCCATAAAAGGGGGGACAGAACACAGATAAATCACCAAACAGAAGCTTTCTCTTTGCCCCATTGACTCTTGCTGGCACTAGAGCCAGGGGGGAACTTGTGGTCCTCCAATATTGTTGGATGCTAACTCCCATCAGCCCCAAGCAGTATGGCTCATGGTCAAGGGTGATGGCAGCTGTAGTCCAACATCATCTGGAGGGCCACTTGTTACCCACTCCTGCATCAGAGGATCAGAAAGGTGAAGAGGCCCTGTAAAGATGCAAAGCTGAATAAGTGATATAATAGAGACTTTTTTTGTGTGTAGGGTCTCTTACCAGTGGATAGTGTAAGGGACAAATTACACATTATGTAGAAAATCCTTAGGTGGCCTTTCAACCCTCTGAAAACGAAGCTGGAATGCAGCCAGAGGGGACCTGCAGATTTTGTCTTTCACTGCAGGCCGTTTCTGAAATCACGGTTGCTTCCTGCAATACTTTCCCACCCATGGGAGTCCCTGTATTTTTTCCCCTCAACAGGCAGAAAGGCAGTTTATGAAGAGTGGCTGTGATTGCAAAAGTGGCCCACAGGAAAAGGTTTAAGCACTCCAGGACTGCAGCTTGATCAAATTCATAGGCCATGGCCCCTCTGGCTGCACTTTTGTTAAAACACACACACACACACACACGTGTCAAGAGATTGGTCACAGATCTCCCATGTAATGTGCAAGATGGCCCTGAGTACTAAGTGTATGCCTGGGTAATGGAGATACTGGAAGCTGCTGGGAGTTAAAAAATATAAGAACATAAGATGAGCCATTCTGGATTAGATCAAGGATCCATCTAATACAACATTCCGTTTACACAGTAGCCAACCAGCTGCCAACAGCAAACTCACCAAAAGGACATAAATGCAACAGCACCCTCCCGCCCATGTTCCCCAGCAACTGGTATACATAAGCATACTGTCTCTGATACTGGAGGCAGCATATAGCCATGAGGACTAGCAGCCATTGATAGCCTTCTCCTCCAGGAATTTGTCTCACCCGCATTTAAAGCCTTCCAACTTGGTGGCCATCAGCCCGTCTAGTGGTAGTGAATTCCACAGTTTGGCTACGCGCTGCGTGTTCTCACCAGAAAGACTGCATGGGCATACAGGTGAATGCCCAGCTGGATGCCGTTGACTATTTTCTCTCGGGCCCACTTGGGGATGCCAAAGTTAGCAATCAGCGCCGTAACCGGGACAGCAAAGAACCTACAAGAGGAAAAGAGGTTGTCTAGGGCTTGGACATGGCTCCCTCTCCCCCACCACCACCACCGCCCACTTCCTTGCGCTCACAATAATAGCAGCCTTCCATTTTGGGGGCTAGACAGCCCTCACCTTGCCTCCTCATCCTAATCAGCTTCCCCATTTCCTTCTTTCTCTTGGGACCCAGGGAGGAACTCTGTCTCCCAATCCCTTCTACAAACCCCCTTTTTGCCCCCTCGGTGACGCAGTCTGCATCGTGCTGGACCCTGAATTTTCAGTCAGTACGATACTCTTATCATTACGGGATTAATGTGGAAGTTCTTCCAAATTATTCCTCTAATAGAGTTAAGCAACTTATTAAAGAAAAAAAATTTATCTTGATTCCAAACGGCGAGACCTTCATTTACTTTCCCAAATGGCATCTTCCTCCTGGTACCCTATATTTAAAACATCTTTTGGGTTGGAGCAGGACTTTATCAACCTCACGTCGGCTCCACTAGGAAAAGCATTCATAGCTTTGCGCTTTCAGTCTATGCCCTCTTCCTATTGAAAGAGAAGATTTAGTAGAATTTTACCCAGTAGAATTTTAGGATACTTTTAGTATGCTTTTAGGATGTTTTTAACAGTGTATACTATGTTTTTAATCAGTATTTTATGTATTTTATGCTTGCTGTTGTTCCCCACCTCAATCCAATTGGAGAGGCGGGTAAGAAATATATTATTATTATTATTATTATTATTATTATTATTATTATTATTATTATTACACCCCGGTGTATCAGAGACTCTGCATCTGTGAGTCAGGGGAAATGGAGGGCATTCAACATTATCTGTTGCGATGCCCTATATACACATCCCCTAGACCAAAAAAAAATCTACATTACATTCTTCGATATCTTTCTGACTGATCTTCCCTTGAGCAAATCTGTATATTGCTGGCTGGCAATAATGTGCTTATTACTGAGCTGGTTGCAAAATTTGCCTTAGCTGCAAGTAAGTTGAGAACGAGGCACCAAGGCTCCCAACAAGTTTCATAACGGAGAGCTGGAGATTTCGTTCTTGTCTAGTTCCCCACTCGCAAGTTGTTAATGTATGTTAATGTGATTTTTATATTTCTATTCCATTTGTGTTCATTTTTTAATTTTACTTTAAATTATCCATTTTTAACTTATTTATTTTAGCTTATCTTTTTATTAGTTTCCTCCTACCAACTGTCTCTGCAGAGGCCATCAGTGAGGGAGGAAGCAGCAGCCAGGCACCTCTCCATCGTGCCTGGGTCCAGCTCCAGCTGAGAGCCCCCTCCCTCCTCCTCCCAACTGTCTCTGTAGAGGCCATCAGTGGGGGAGGAAGCAGCAGCCAGGCACCTCTCCATCCTGCCTGGGTCCAGCTCCAGCTGAGAGCCCCCTCCCTCCTGCTACCAACGGTCACTGCAGAGGCCACCAGTGAGGGAGGAAGCAGCAGCCAGGCACCTCTCTATCGTGCCTGGGTCCAGCTCCAGCTGAGAGCCCCCTCCCTCCTGCTGCCGTCTGTCAACTGTCACTGCTGAACTTTGCAACTAAGAATGGGGTGCCTGAATTTGCTTTCCTTTCCCCCCTCCTCCTCCCTCCCAATCCCCTTTCCTTTTGTGTCATGTCTTTTAGATTGTAAGCCTGTGGGCAGGGACTGTCTTAAGAAATACTTTTGTAAGCCGCCATGAGAGCCTTTTTTGGCCGAATGGCGGCATAAAAATGCTTAAATAAATAAATAATGTTGAACTGTGATGGCTTATCGCTTTTAGCAATAAAGATTTCATTTTCAGGCACTGCCCTTTGTCCTCCCTTCCTCAAATCTCATCCTATCCACCCAATATGTCCGGTCCATGCACTGGACTAGTGGCATAATCTGGCCTGGCCTCCTAGCAGCTGAGGGAGAAAGACTCTTCGGGGCACGAAGCCGCACGCCCCCTAACCTTTGCCCAGGGCATCCAAGCAGGATTCCCTGCCCCATGGATTCCTCTAAATGCACTCACCAGAGGGTGTAGGCAGCAAAGAATGGCACATAGAAGGGTTGCTTCTCCGGGAACTGCTTGAGCGTGATCAGGATGGCATAGCAGAACCAGATGTAAGCCACAAATTGCAAGGCGATCAGGCCGTATCCAGCTGGCGACTCGTAAGTGTACAGCACCTGTGCCTGATCAAAAAACTGAGCCCCGAAAGGAAGGAAGTGGGTGAGCACCTGGGAGAAGTGATGGTTAGAGCTGCAAACCCTCAACAAAAGCAGCACAGATCACTCAGGGTTGGGGAGCTGAACCACACTTCTCTCAATTTATGGCGGGTAAGGCTCTCACCTCCTGCAAGTCCATCTTGTGGTCTTTACAAAGGCTCTCCAGGGTTCCCTGCCCTTTAACTGGAAATTCCAGGGGTTGAGCCTGGAGTCTTCTGCATGCTAAGAATTGTGCTCTATCAATGAACTATGTTCCCTGCCCATCCTTAAAATAGAGGACTGGAGAAGGCTAAATTCTCCCCTTTGATGGTTGACATGTTGTGGAACTCTATGGAAGGGAGACCACCCAGAACCTGGTCAGAAATGGATTTGGAAGAATAGAATCAGAACACTGACTAAAAAGAACATCAATAAATGCCAATTCATTGAAACCTACTGAGCACACTGTTGGAAACACACTGAGGTTTCCAAACAGCCATAGAAACGCATCAAACCAAGGATGAATGATTGCTAGGACTCAACAATGTATCATAAGGAAAATACACGATTTTCATACCATATTTTCCTTGTAAGTCAAAGGTAGGAGGGCATTTATTTCTTTATTTATATTTATGATTGCATTTATATCCCGCCTTTTTTCCTCCAAGGAACCCAAGGCGGCGTACATAATTCTCCTCTCCATTTTACCCTCACAACAACAACCCTGTGAGGTCGGTTGGGCTGAGTGTCGGTGACTGGCCCAAAGTCACCCAGTTGGTTTCCATGGCTGAGTGGGGACTAGAACCTGGATCTCCCAACTCCCAGTCCAGCTCTTTAGCCACTACACCACCCTGGCGCTCTCATTTACAGTGGGGAATTGGCCAGGTCAGAGGAGGGTGTTTTTGAATGGGAGAATTGGCAGACACATGATGGGTTAAATACACCTCCTCTCTCATCCCACCATCCATGTCCCACTGGAAAATATAAGTTTGTGATGTATATTTCTGTCCTTATGTCTTTAGGGTCTGTTCCCAAATGGCTAAGCAGGTGCTCTGGTTCCAAGCTGTGCAGATGTCCCAGCAGTATCATAAGCGGAAATCAAGATTATGGGCATGGGACTAACAAGCAAATGAGGTTCTCTTGACCCTCCTTGGAATGGTGAACGGGATTATGAGTAGATGTCCTTGACCTTGAAACTCCATTGCACCCTAAGATCTAGGAACAAGGAACCAGCTTCAGCCACATCCTTTAGAACAGCCTTCCTCAACCTGGGGCGCTCCAGATGTGTTGGACTGCATCTCCCAGAATGCCCCAGCCAGCTGGCTGGGGCATTCTGGGAGATGCAGTCCAACACATCTGGAGCGCCCCAGGTTGAGGAAGGCTGCTTTAGAAAATGATGGGAGGGCAGAGATTCATGCTAAGCAACTGGAGTTCTCAAACCCTAAGCGGCTGCAAGGTTAACCGGAGCACTCACCTCCGCCTCATAGATGAAGAGCACAACGTGTGTGATGGTGTAAAGCGTCATGTACACTGAAAGCTTAATAGACCCAGTGTGGCTGATTCGACCCCTGCGAAAGAGAGAGCCATGAGACCGGATTGGGACACTCCAAAGCTCTCAGCAACACCCTTCTTCTCCCTTCAAGCTGCAGTCACCAGTGGAGGTTGATGGCTCCCATGTCAATGAGATGGTGAATCCACTCCGAGTTTCAGTCCGAACTCTAAAGGAGCTATCCAAGCACCTTGGATAGCTCCTTTATTAGAGTTCTGCCTGGTTCAGACTGATACCCGGAGTGGATTCACTGCCCCACTGACATCAGAACCACCAGTCTCCACTAGTGGGCACAGTACCCCAACTCCACTGATAACATGCCACCCATGTGCACTTCTTACCCCAAAAGCTCCAACTGCAGCTCCTCGAAGTTGGGCTTTCCCAAACTGGAGCCTTCCAGATGTTTTTGGACTACAACTACTATCAGCCGCAGCACGCTCGGGCAGAGATCAGGGGTTATTGGAGTTGTATTCCCAAACGTATTGGGGTGGGGGCACCATGGTGGGGTAAGTCTGCTCTCAATCTTCCTTATATGGAGAACTGGAGTCTCTATTATCAACAGAAAATGCCTTGAATCTGAGCACCATTTCAAGACTAGGAAACTCAGAGAAGCATTCTCCGTGGCAGCTCCTTGGGTATGGGACACCCTTGCACCAGAGACTTGATAGTTGGAGCGTCAGCGTGAAGGCTAGGCATGGTTGGGCATCTGCCGAGGGCCCATATCACAGCAGGGGCCCACCAACAAGATCCCCCTAGAGATGCTCCTCCACTTCACCATCGCAGCCTGCTTGTTTACCTGCCTCTTGCTCCAGCCCAGGTAATGACGCTGCTGAGAAGACGGAGCAATGGATGCCACTGCCTGATTGCACAGAATCTCTGCCTGTCGAGCAAGCCAGTGGCAGCGCTGACGAGGAAGAGGAGGAGGAGCAAAAGCAGCGGGTGACAACAGCAACAAGAAGAGAGACTCAACGAAGGAGGGGACCCATTGAGGGTCTTGCGCAACTGTTCTGGTACTGCTCTGCCTCTTCCAGATTACTTTGGTTGTGTAATTGCATGGCCTTGCCAGTAGGGGTAGTCTGCAGACATCCGCATTTCAGAGGCTGCTTTTACTCTATTGTTCATATATCATATGAGTCTCGTGTGGCGCAGAGCGGTAAAGCAGCAGTTTCTGCAGCTGAAACTCTCCCCACGGCCTGAGTTCGATCCCAGCGGAAGCTGGTTTCAGGCAGCCGGCTCAGGTCGACTCAGCCTTCCATCCTCCTGAGGTCAGTAAAATGAGTACCCAGCTAGCTGGGGGAAAGGGAATAATGGCCGGGGAAGGCAACGGCAAACCACCCTGCTATAAGGCCTGCCAAGAAAACGTCAGCGAAAGCTGGCGTCCCTCCAAGAGTCAGCAATGACTCAGTGCTTGCACGAGAGGTTCCTTTCCTCCTTCATATATCATGTTGTTTTTAAAGTCTTGCAGTCAGGGATAACAAAAGAGGTGCACTTTTTTTAAAAAAAAGCCTCTTCATCTACCTACAAACTCCCTTTCCCATGTGCAGTTGTCACTGACCCCCTGTTCAGATGACACACTAAGCCACAGTGGTTAAGCACTTTGAGCTAAGCATTATGGCTTAGCATGTCGTGTGAACCATTCCTAACTATGGTGGCTACATAACCATGGTTTAAACACGCTCACTAACCATTTGCTGCAAAAGGTTTAGCAGCCTAAGTTAGGGTGACCCTATGAAAAGGAGGACAGGGCTCCTGTATCTTTAACAGTTGCATAGAAAAGGGAATTTCAGCAGGTGTCGTTTGTATATATGGAGAACCTGGTGAAATTCCCTCTTCATCACAACAGTTAAACCTGCAGGAGCTATACTGCAGCTATACTGTGACCAGGTTTAAAAGAGGGCAGGGCACCTGCAGCTTTCAATGTTGTGATGAAGAGGAAATTTCACCAGGTTCTCCATATATACAAACGACACCTGCTGAAATTCCCTTTTCAATACAACTCTTAAAGATATAGGAGCCCGGTCCTCCTTTACATAGGGTCACCCTACCTAACCATGGCTTAGCGTGCTGTCTGAGCAGGCCCTCTGTCTTAACACTGCTGCAATAAATCCTTCACCCCTTCTCTTTGCAAAACCTCTGCTTTTCCAGCATGCCCACAGCTATAGCTGACAAAGCAGGTGCTTGCAGATAAAGGTGTTTAACGTGCAATTGCCCTGCATATGGAAATTTACGGGGGTGGATGAGTCAAACAAAACAGAACCCTGTTGTGTATCCCTGCCATTTCTGCTGTCTTTTTTTGTACTATGGAAAATCTGCTGAGTAAGAAAAGACGTTAATAGCTGCACAAAGTCTTCTGACTGGCAGCATTAGGCGTCCTCCGTCTGAGAGCACCCTCTCAGCCCCTGCACCTCCCCAAAGGAGGTGAACTACATATTACATACAAATGTGTACAACTGAGCCCTGTTTCCAATTAAAAAAATAAAATGACAATCAGCCTTGGGGAAAGGTTATTTAGAATGGAGAAGCAACCGGTGATGGGGAGCGTAACCATTTCCCCATTTATTACTACTTTACTCTAAATTGCAGGGTTCCAGAGGCTCATTCAGGGCAGGACTTTGGAGCATAAGTCTAGGGCCCCACTCAACTGAAGGAGCAGGAGGACACATTACCACCCAACAGGGCCGGGCCCAAGATACACATTCATTTATTTATTTATTGCATTTCTATACTGCCCAATAGCCGAAGCTATTGCTGCTTGAGGTGAGAAGCAAGATGGCATCGGCTCCCAGTCCATGTACAAAAGCTGACTGGACTGACAGATGAATTTGTCTTCAACACTGAAGATAGGACAGCGCCTTCCAGTGCACCTTATAGCAGCAGCCACTGGGGGGCATTTCAGGGAAACAATTTGGTGGGAAGAGAAAGAGTTAAGCACACACCCACTTCCACCCTGATGCTTCTGCCTCAAATTCCCCTCTCTTTTTAAGCATTCTCTCCTACGCAATCTATGCATGAACAGCCCTCATCTCATTGAAAGATCCATCTCCCTTTCAGCCATTCTGGTACCTGGTAACTGTGAATCCTTTCCCCAGCAGAATAAGCATCAGGAGGAAGATCAGGAAACTGACCGAGAAGAGGAGCTTGGCTGAGGAGGGGAGAGAGAGAGAGAGAGAGAGAGAGAGAGGGTAAGCTCAGGCTATTAACAGGGAATGTATGTATTCCATTTTATTTTTTATTTTTATTTATGCATTTTTATGCCACCATTCAGCCCAAAAAGGCTCTCACGGCGGCTTACAAAAGTATTTCTTGACAGTCCCTGCCCACAGGCTTACAATCTAAAAGACATGACACAAAAGGAAAGGGGATTGGGAGGGAGGAGGAGGAGGCGGGGGAAAGGAAAGCAAATTCAGACACTACAATCTTAGTTGCAAAGTTCAGCAGTTAAAAGTTGACAGTTGGCAGCAGGAGGGAGGGGGCTCTCGGCTGGAGCTGGACCCAGGCACGATGGAGAGGTGCCTGGCTGCCGCTTCCTCATTTCAACTAGTATAAAGCCCAGGTCGCCATGGGTGCTAGTAATCCTGCTTCTTTCCCGCTTTTTTGCCCCTCACCACAGAAGGGCTCATGAATAATTCAAATGTGGCTCATGCGTAGTGAATCCCCACTCCGAAATTTACATGCGATGCAGCCCCGCCCCCTCCTTTGCACGCTCCAATTTACTGCCTCCGTCCCCTTCCTCCTGGTGGTGACACCCTAACCGCACAGTTGTGCCTGGGGCCCACCTTAGTGCCGCATTGATTGGGCGAGCAGGGCTGTATGTCATCGCACTGGCAGAGGAGCTGCCCTGCCTGGAGCAGCATTGAACTTTTTCAAACTTTCAACATTTTCTGCACGACTTCGCTGCTCAAGCTTCAGTTTGAAACAAAAATGAGCAAAATCGGTCAAGTAGATCTCGAGTAATTAGCCTTACACTACCTTATTCTTGTATACGATAACACCCAATAGCCGGGGATCTCTGAGCAGTTCACAACAATTGAAGCCGCAAAATACAACATAAAATGCCATATAACAGGCCCCGCTCCATTGTAGAACTTTGCTCCACCAGGCCCCCATCATTACAGGCCTTCAAGTGGGCCCTAAAGATTAATCAAGATGGGAACTGATTAGTTAGTGGGAACGTTCACTCCAGATTCCCCCTTGGTACCTACCCAATATCTTGAGACTGCCTTTCCCGATACCATCACTTGCATACTGGCCCCAATATATGCAGAAGAACATCAGGCTGAGAACTGAGGAGGAAAAAAGGACAGGTGAAAGTATATAACAGAGCCAGGATATGGATGGGGTATCAGTTTGCCGCACTGCTCCCTTCCTTCGCCTCCTGTTATCTGTTCACCAACTTTATGGGCCATCTAACCACAATCTCCCTAGTTCCCCCCTTCCTCTCCTTTCTGCCCCCCCTTGCTTGCCAAACGAATTAACAATAATTAAAATCCTGAATCAAAAAGCGATAATTCATGATCACCAGATGTTTACTAAAGTAAAGATAATTGAGAATTCCAAGAGTATTCCGCAATCTGTATTCTGCACGCTGGAATCCGTTATTAGGTGGGAAATGCAGAGTTTTAAACAAGCCCTTACTTATCTGAAGTTAGCTTGAAAGAGTTTGGGCAAAACCTGTGGCAATCCTAGGAGGAATTTACATTATGGATCAAAATGACTTGATAAACATTCCCTCTCCCCGAGAGAATCTGAGAACTAGGAGAGCAGGGAGGGGTTGTTGAGAATACTTGGCACAAACTATAGTTCCCAGGATTCTTTGGGGGATGGGGGTGGCTGGCAGTTACAAAGGTTTTATATCAGTCTAAGATGGCATTGCAGGTATACCCTCAGAAGTTTTGCAGGACGGATGGTGGGGTGGGACTTCCAGTGGTCAGAAAATAGGCTTCAGTACTGCGAATGGCTCTTTGCTTTCCCCCACAACTAGCAGAAGCAAATGAAATCATGCAAAATAAGCAAATATATTACAGTACGGCTGATTTTCATATTTAATGCAGGGCTCCCAGTTAATATTCCCTTGGTCCAGAGCCTTAGGCTGTTTGGTGCAGAATAAACACAAGCCAGACATTGGGCTCTGTGGTTTTGCAGGTTTCTTTTCTACCTTCAACTTGCCCCTTCCTGCCCAGACTCACCCTCCACACCAGCTGCCGTCATGAACATCTTGTAAGTGGTGTGGAGAAGCTGCCGACCCTTCAAAAGATCTGGGAGGGAACAAAAAGAAATTAAGGGTGTGGGGAGGTTGGCGAAATGGGAAATCATTGCCAACACTGTCCACCACTAGAACACTAAGTATACAAAATAGAAGGCGGCAGTTGGAATAACGAGAACAAAGAGGTGCTAACCAGCATACAAACTGCAATACTAAATATGGAGTAATGGAACACAACAACTATGGGCTCATCTACACCAAGCAGGATATTCCACTTTGAAAGTGGTATGAAAGCGGTATATAAAAGGCAGGAGCCACACGACTGCTTTATAGCAGTATTGAAGTGCAGTGCAGGATCTACACTACTGCTTTATAGTGGTAATGAAGTGCACTGACAACTGTTGGACCCATGACACATCTACACCAAGCAAGGATATAACACTATGAAAGCAGTATGAAAGCGGTATATGGCATGTGTCAATGGGCCCCAACGGTTGTCAGTGCACTTCAATACCGCTATAAAGCAGTCGTGTGGCTCCTGCCTTTTATATACTGCTTTCATACCGCTTTCATAGTGGCCTCTCTTCCTCATCCCCCATCACCTTGGAGTTGGGGAAGGGAAATTTCCACGTCACATTTGCTCCCTCTGACAATTCATAGAACCGGACGCTCTCACTCTTAGTTCCAAAGACCTGGAAAGTCAAGAGTAACACACAGCCCTCACGTTCCGTTTCCATTCAACATTTGGAGGGCGGGATAATTATTTATTGCATTTAAAAACTGCTCAGTAACAAAGGGCATTGCTTGGCATTTAAAAGATCTGGAGGCCAGGCCCATAGCCAGTGTGGTGTAGTGGCTAAAGTGTCGGACTTGGAGTCAGGAGATCCGGGTTCTAGTCCCCACTCGGCCATGAAAACCCACTGGGTGACTTTGGGTCAGTTGCAGACTCTCAACCCAACCCACCTCACAGGGTGGTTGTTGTTGTGAGGACAAAATGGAGAGGAGGAGGATTATGTATACCACCTTGGGTTCCTTGGAGGAATAAAGGTGGGATATAAATGCAATAATAAAAATAAATAAGTAAATAAAATTTGAATCTATGTAAAAAAAATTGCATATGCTAATTTATATCTATATATGGGCAAATTTTAAAATAATTACTAGGATTTATTTAAATTTCAAAAAAGTCAAAACCAGCCAATTAATTTCTCATTCAAATCGCCTCAAATTAAAATATGATAATAATTTAATTGGCACCACTGGAAGTAGTTTTTTCTTTAAGCTTCATTGGCATGTGGAGGGGGGATGGAGGGACACATCACACAGGGAGGGGAAGATGAGTTGCAAATCTGCGATCCCTCTGAAAGTTCCCTCCTGCGTGGCAATTAAGAGCGTCGTCACATAGAGGAAAATCATGTTTGCTTACCGTTGCATCTCCGCCCGTGCATTTGCCCCTCATTACTTCCTCTTTTGAAAGAGGAAGTAAACAATGTGCACGTGGAATGGGATCAAATCATGGGCACATCCAGACAGAAGACTACTAGCTCTATCAATCAGAAAACATTGAGCAGCAATTCTGCCTTTTTCCCCCCTAACAGGTTTTCTGCTATAAGGAAAAAGAGGATGGAAATGGTGGGAAAACATGGAAGGGTTATGAACAGAACCCCCCGCCCCATAAAATTCTGAGAATGCGGCAGGGTGACAGCAGAATAAAAGCCTCATCTGGAAGCTCCCATGACACAATCATAACACAGATGGGAGAAGTGACTCTACCCGGCACCCCTTCAGAACAGGGCCATATTTGCCTGGCACGGATGCTACCAATATAAACATATTCAATGAGAAACAGGAACTGCGCTAGAACCGGGACTTCATACTCACAGCCAAAATAGCAGGAAATGATGAGGATTAGGATGAAGATAAGTAGGAAAGTTATGTCTGTCTCCAGGATTCCTGAGAAGAGGAGAAAAGGGACACCTTGGAAGGATGTTTAGCACTGGGTGCAGGAGTCCCCTCCACCTTTTCCGATTTGGAGGTTCAGAGATGCTGCTGTTGCTTGGGAACTGATGTAACTAGGGGGCTAGAGTAATTCCTTGCTTGCCACCAGGGCCGGCCAAAGCTGGTATTTAATTTATTTATTTATTTATTTATTTATTTATTACATTTCTATACCGCCCAATAGCTGGAGCTCTCTGGGCGGTTCACAAAAATTAAAAACATTCTAAGTATAAAACAACAATATAAAACCATACTATAAAATACAATATAAAAGCTCAACCAGATAAAAACAGCAGCAATGCAAAATTACAAATTTAAAACACCGAGTTAAAATTTATTTATAGACTGTTAAAATGCTGGGAGAATAAAAAGGTCTTTACTTGGTGTCTAAAAGCATATAACGTAGGTGCCAAGCGAACCTCCTTAGGGAGCTCATTCCACAGCCGGGGTGCCACAGCAGAGAAGGCCCTCCTCCTGGTAGCCACCTGCCTCACTTCCTTTGGCAGGGGCTCAAGGAGAAGGACCCCTGAGGATGACCTTAGGGTCCGGGCAGGTACATACGGGAGGAGGCGTTCCTTCAGATAGCCTGGCCCCAAGCCCTTTAGGGCTTTAAATGTTAATACTAGCACTTTGAATCGGGCCAGGACCTGAACTGGCAGCCAATGAAGCTGGAAAAGGACTGGCGTGATGTGGTCTCGTTGGCCAGTCCCTGTTAGTAACCGTGCTGCCCTGTTTTGTACCAGTTGAAGTTTCTGGACCGTTTTCAAAGGCAGCCCCATGTATAACGCATTGCAGTAATCCAAACGAGAGGTTATCAGAGCATGGATAACTGTAGCTAGGCTTTCTCTGTTCAGATAAGGGCGCAGTTGGTATATCAGCCTAAGCTGATAAAAGGTGCTCTTTGCCACTGAGTTCACCTGTGCCTCAAGTGACAGTTTTGGATCCAAGAGCACCCCCAAACTACGGACCCGATCCTTTAGGGGGAGTGCAACCCCGTCCAGGACAGGGCAAACATCACCTCGCCAGACAGATGTTTATAGGCCCGGGCCAGATGGGAAATGTAGGCCCCATTTCAAACTGCTCATCAAGTATTTTTTAGTTCTAAATACATATGAACTAGAACAATTTATTTAAAAAGGTAATGGCAAGCACGTTTATTCAAGATGTATATAAGACTTCACGTCTTCACATTCAGAAATGCTTTACGTGCTTTTCTTTGGGCAAATTCATCATCATCAACAACAACAACAGAAAAATCAAGCAACTTTTTAATGTCAATGTTAATGTTCAAAACTGCTAATCCATTCTTGCAGAAAAATTTGACTGTACCTCCAAAGAACCCAACAACAGAATGCATTATTGACTGCACTGCATTACTAGATATCACTCTTGCTATGCAGCATTCATATTCTGCTTAATTTTATCTCCCACCTTTGCGTCCAGGGAATGCATTTTATGACATCTATTAGGAACTGAATCGCTTGATCTAGCCTTTTGTGATTGCTCTCAGCCCCATTGATGTGCTTTTGTCTCATCTCTGCTGGAGATGACGGGTGAAGACACCTTGGCTTTTTGGCTGTCTCAAAATGGAGTCAGTACTGCTCACTCACAAGAGAGCTACTTTGTAACACAGCTTTACCAAAGGGTTCCCCCTTTGCCTCTACCAGGGGGACTCAGAGTAGGCCCCCTCAAAATGGTAGGCCTATGCCAACTGGCCCCACTGCCCCCCCCTCTGCCCAGCCCTGCCACGTCTATGTCAAACAAACACCAACCTAATACTACAAATCATGATAAGTCTTCAGTATAACCCTGTAAAACTGAGCTGGGAAATGACCCCGCTCTAACTTCTATTTTTTAAACCGTTGGAGCATTCAGTGTTTTGGACCAATTACTTTGCACCAAGCAGAAAAGGACCACTTTCCGCTCACTGGAAGTTTCCTATCTATCCAGAGCATAGATCGCCTCTCTTCTCTCTCAATTCTCTCTTTACCTTGCGCTCCCCCTGGCAAGTTCGCTGTTCTTGCTGACACCCATCTCCTGTGCAGGTGGTATGAAGAAGGAAGAGACAGTATTGCATAACTGCTTCTTCCCCCTCAACCTCCACAAGTCACTTCTGTTTTGGGTTGTCACTGGTGTACAGAACCAGCTCTCACAGGAGTGTGACGGGACCACAGGGGATTCTGGGACATCACAAGAGCAATATCAGAAGCTGGGCCCAAACAGCGCTATGTAAGTCTGAGCGCATTTCTGAAAAGGTGCTGTAGATGCATTGACCAAATAACACCTAGCCATGCTTTATAGCAGGGATGGGGATTGTGAGCCTTCATATGTTCTTGGACTGCAATTTCTATCATCCCCAGCCAGAATGACCATTGGTCAAGAAAGGGTTGCTCAAAACAGCTCCCTCCACCTTTGCTGGAGCCAATAATTTCATTTTGTTTCAATACTACCCAATAGCCGAAACTATCTGGGCAGTTTACAAAAATTAAAACTCTAAATATACAATATAATGTAAAGTCATTTACATGCAAAAATATCAAACATTTTAAACGATAATTAATAATGTTATCTTAGGCGCAGCAGAGAACGACTTACCAAACTCATCCGCCGAGAAGTGACGTGTCCAAAACGATTTGCCGTTGGTCAGAATCATCTCATACTCCAGTTCCAGCCCATCGCCCTGCAGGGGGAAGGTGGTCAAAAGTCACTGCGGATCTTAGGGAAGGGGGTCAAGGCAGAGCCATAGGGGGGCGGGGCGACACACTCACCCCACACTTGCTGAGCGCCACGTACCACCATCGCTCGCGGACTGAGCGGAAACTTCTGCCGCTCGCACAGCTCAAATACCGCACTGAATTCTCTGTCACCAACTAGACAAGAGAATGCAGAAGAAGAGAACGGTGATATGGCAACAAGAGAAAACAGGAGAGAGTATTTCCAAATGACTTCTCACCTGACTGAGGGCTCCAAAGGCTGCAAATGCTTACTTCATTTTGAAGTAAGTGAGGAAGGAAAGGAAAGGAACCTCTCGTGCAAGCACTGAGTCATTACTGACTCTTGGAGGGATGCCAGCTTTCGCTGACGTTTTCTTGGCAGGCCTTATAGCGGGGTGGTTTGCCGTTGCCTTCCCCGGCCGTTATTACCTTTCCCCCAGCTAGCTGGGTACTCATTTTACCGACCTCGGGAGGATGGAAGGCTGAGTCGACCCGAGCCGGTTGCCTGAAACCAGCTTCCGCTGGGATCGAACTCAGGCCGTGGGGAGAGTTTCAACTGCAGAAACTGCTGCTTTACCGCTCTGCGCCACACGAGGCTCTGAAGTAAGTGAACAGTACCATATAAGGAGCACAACCAACCAACCAACCACTGTTACACTATTATGCCAGATGTCCAACGTTCCGGACATTATTTACATTTATATACTTCCCCATAGCTGAAGCTTTCTGGGCGGTTGACAAAGAATAAAACGCTGAACATTAATAACCGATCTACAAAATTTAAAACCACAAAAAACATAAAAACAGATTACATACAATATCCATTTAAATGCAGCCTTGCTGTGGGGATTTGTAAATTCAGAGTAGAAAAAAGATAACTCCGTAAACTATTGTTTTGAATAACAGAACGGGGCTTACAGTCTGTCCACAGACAGGATGGAGCTCACGGTCTATGCACTCTGGGATATCCCAAGCTTTCTGAATTTCAGCATTATGATTTAAGGAGTGTTGTGTGTCATGTTATTCTTAGTACTGCTAATCAATGGGGAGTCAAAAATCCTTAGCCATCTACTGCAAATCACCTTCTGCCTCCCCGCTACCAGTGTTACACTGAACTCCTCTATGCCCCCTCCGCCTGCCCAATGTTACATTATGGATTACAAGGCTTTGGGTTGTGCCTTCCCTTGCAGATGCTGTGGGAGCACAAAGATCGTTGTAAAACACTACAGCCGTGTTACAGAAATTACAGTTTCCTAATGTTCACGTATTTCCTGGGCAATTGAAATGATCTAACTGCACTACTATTCCAGTTACCCTCTTGTGTCCATATATTATCATCAGGAAGTCCCCCACCCCACCCGCAATTATGACCTATAACGTTCTATATGGTTTGGGTCCAGGTTATTTGAAAGAACGTATTCTCCCTTATGAGCCTGCCCGTGCTTTGAGATCTTCTGGAGAAGCCCTTCTTTCAGTCCCACCTTCTTCACAGGCACGCTTGGTGGGAACACGGGAGTGAGCCTTCTCAGTGGCTGCTCTGGAACTCTCTTCCCGGGGAAGCTAGGCTGGCTTCCTCCTTGATGGGCTTTCGGAAGCAGGCTAAAACTTTTTTGTTCAAGCAGGCCTTTGGAGAGTAATCCAGCCTTCCATCTATATTAATGTCTTATAATTTTGTTGTGTATTTTTTTAATTGTTTATGGTTTCGTTTCCCTTCCCCCCCCCCCCCCCGCATGTATATTTTAAACTTTGTAAGGCTGCCTTGAGGCCCAGCATTGGGCAAAAGGCAGGATACAAATAAATATAATAATAATAATAATAATAATAATAATAATAATAATAATAATAATAATAATAATACTTGAGTGTAAGATATGCAAGAAAAGTATGTGAATTCTATCAACGTTTCCACTTAGAATGTACTAGTTGCAATTGCTAACTTCAAGGCCTGTTCCTGTATGTGGCTCTGATGTGATGTTGTGGAAGCTGAGGAATGCACATAACGTGCTAATGGGCATAGACATGAGAACCTTAGCTCTTATTAAATAAAAAAAGGCTGGTTTCTAGCTCTTATAGTGTCAAAGGTAGGTTTGAAGGTATGCAGGCAATACCTGCTGAAATTTCGAAAGCCAGGGGGGTCTTGAGAAGGGTGCATTGGCACCATGAGCGCACCCACCCAACCCCACGCTTGGCCTCCTTGGGGGTTGTCTCCATGCCAAGGAGCGAGCGTGGGGTTTGTAGCCATTAATGGGAAGGGGAAGAAGAGTCACTGCTGCCCCATGCTCCGCCACATGAGCACCACTGAGACTTGTTGCGTCCCTTGCTGGTTCCCCTGACTACCTCGTGGGGCTTTCCAAGCCCTTCTCCCCACACCGGAGGAGGCACGGAGGTTCGCTGGCTTGCCCCCTCCTTCCTGTCTGGCTGATGGCGACCAATCAGGGGTCGCCATTGGCCAGCCACATCTCCGTTGAAACACTGGAGCAAGGCGACAGATGGGGATGTGCCGTCATCACCTTGCTCCACAGAAAACAGTTGGGGTAAGTCCCTGACTTTTTAAATTCAGAGCTTTGGGTAAAAGCCCTGGGATGGCTCCGCATTGCCTGCTGCGTCATATAAATGACACAGCGCCACTGTGGAGCCACCCTGGGGCTTTCCCCTCATATAGACAGGGCACCAGAGTGGTGGCCGAATACAATTTTCAGTGGCTAGCAGTGGGACGCTAGCCTGTCCACGTTTTACTCTTTTGTTGTTTTTATACAAAGATTAGAGAGAAATTATTGCTAGACACCAGTTTAGAAATTAATGTACTTCTTCAGTGCTTCAGGGCCACAGAGACACATTCGCTTTTGCAAAATTCTTTTTGAATGTAACAAGAATAAGGTCTCTCCAGGCTTGATTCTGCTGCATACTTTTTAAATCTGTATGTAATTTTGCCCTATTCCCTTGTATGTGTAAAGTCTGGTCGGCGACTGTAATAAAGTTGTTGATGATGACGAACTAGCAAATAATGGACTGTGAAAATATCACATTGCAGAATTAAATCCTCAAAACAAGAGGTATCAGGCAAACTTGCTCCATTTGCATAATTTATTCTGCTTGCAGATTTCAGCTTTTCCTTGGTGCAGAATTTGATTGGCTGGATGCAGTCGTGTGTAGCTCATGATTGCTCCAGATCATACTGTAACTCCTCTCTCATCTCACACTATTACCCCGCTCGTGCCCTCCGCTCCTCTGATGCCATGCTTCTCGTCTGCCCAAGGACCTCCACTTCCCTTACTCGGCTTCGTCCTTTTTCTTCTGCTGCCCCTTACGCCTGGAATGCTCTTCCAGAACACTTGAGAACTACAAACTCAATCACAGCTTTTAAAACTCAGCTAAAAACTTTTCTTTTCCCTATAGCTTTTAAATATTGAGTTTGTTCTGACTCTATACTGTTAGCTTCACCCCACCCGGTGCCTGTTTACACTTCCCTGTGCCTGTTTGCATTCTCTTTCCCTCCTTATTGTTTACTACAACTTTATTAGATTGTAAGCCTATGCGGCAGGGTCTTGCTATTGACTGTGTAATCTGTACAGCACCATGTACATTGATGGTGCTATATAAATAAATAAATAAATAAATAATAATAATAATAATAATAATAATAATAATAATAATAATTATACTGTAACTGTGCCTGTCAGGGATGTGTGTGTGCGTTTGTCTGACATAGCTGACCGACACCGCAAGCCCTTGAGATAGGTCAGTCTAAAAATGAATAAAATAAAGTAGGGATGCCTCTTTAGGGTACAAAAAGCATTTTATGGAATGGGGGTGGGGGGACGCTAAAGGAATACTGTAGCCCCCTTGGGATTTATGGAGACTTACCTTGCATCCGGACCAGGCATACTGAGTTGTGAGGTTGATCACTTGGTTGTTCTCTGGGCGAATCACAGACTCTTTCATCAGACAGTCCTAGGAGGTGGAAAGAGAAGATAACAGGGATACATCTGGAGCTGCAGCCTCACACCGCCTGAGTAAGATGACTGAATGCAAAGGAGGACAGGAGTCCTGTAGTTGTAACAGCTGTATAGCTTTCATTCCCCCTGGATTAAAACTGGAGTCACACTTCGCTCTTATACCCCAAAAGATTTACTGCGTGAAAGAGTAAGTTTTACCCTCCCTTCTGTATTTCTGCAAGCATCACTGCTCTTGGAGTACCTCCAGACTGAAAGGTGGCCCAGCCCAGAAGAGTGACATGCAGAGAGGTGATGGGCAGCCTCCTCTGAGGACAGGCAATTCTCCTGAACCAAGAGTGACTGAATGCTCCAATCACACCCCATGCAAAAGCTGGACAGAATTACCCACCAACACATGCAAAACATGCAGAAATGCAGCAGACAGGTTGCTTTGTGGGCAGATCTTTGGGTCTCAAAGGAGCCTTGAGTTATTCATTTTATTTATTTCTTGTGACACACCACATCAGGAACTCGTGGTTTTATACGCAGCTGCCTCTTGTGGCGAACCACTAAGGCTACAGATTGGAGCACCTCCCTGAGCAGTGAAGGAGTCCCACGTACAGGAGCGACTCTGCCCACCTAAGTTGCCCATTGGCTCCAGGGCTGGCTCCAGTTTTGAGGGGGCCCTGGGCTGGTGCCCCTGCCCTGGTGGTGGGCCCTGACAGGCTTACCTAGCAACAGTCACTGGGGGGGGGGGGGCAAGAGCATCAGCATCAGTTGGTTAATGGCCACCATTTAAATTTCCCATAATGCCCCTGACTGACGCTACATCCAGAGTATTGTGGGAAAGTAAAACAGCAGAGAGATTGGTGCTCTTCAGAGTACTAGCCAGAGCACTGGGTGGGGTGGGAATAACAAAGTGGGAAGCCAATGCTGGTGTCATTGGTGGGCCTTACCCAAATTATGGGGCTGTAGAAGGATGTTCATATTGGTCCTGATTGGCTCTCTTCAAGAGGAAGGGCTATAAAAGACTCCCTGGCTCAGTCCAGGACTAATATTGCTCAAGCAATAATAGTTTTTTGTGTTTCTAATTTGTTCTTACATCTGGCCCTCATTTCTGTGTCTGCTTCCTGGCTCCAATTCCTGATTCCTGGCTCCAATTCAACTGCTGCCTACGGCTCAGCCCTCTTATGGCACACGAGCGTGTCTCAGGGCACTGTTTGGGAATTACTGCTATAAACCCGTCTCACCTCTGATACCCTGCACAACTTCCCTATTCCAGTCAAATCGGCACACTAAGCTCCTCTATGCGACGAAGCTTTGCTGACAGAAGGCAGTCAGGGGAAGAATTCATGTCTCCCTTAGCAACTGCCCACACCTCCTTATGCCGGCTTTCTTCACACATTGAGAACCAGACCTTAAATTAACTTCTCTGGCAGAAGGAACATTTGTGAGCAAACACTTTTCATCGCAGGGCCTTAACGAGCCGATGCTGAGAGTCGATGCTCATATCTCCGGAACTGCCACATCTAATCTCACACCAGAAAGCGCACAAATTACATCACCCAAGAAAGAGACCCAGCTGCTCCCTGACACTGGCTATCATCATGGAAATTATGTCAATTATGTGCAGCTGAAATATGCAAATTTGTTGCAGCTTTGTAGCTCCTAATAATGTTTTCCCTCTCTGAGCTGAAGAAACTGCAAATGCACAACCTGAGCAGCTCCAATTTAAACCACCTCGGAGAGAAACCTCAAAATCTCATCTCTTTTAAATTTAAAAGCAGCTTCTGTTATTAAGGAATCGCTGACTGGAAGAAACCGTAGCCTGTACAAAACAAAAGCCCAAATCCTATTATTATTCTGTCATTTTATCTATGTGCATATAAGAATAAGCATTAAAACAGTGATTTTTGAGAGCTCACATTGCTTCCCATCCTTACAACAACCCTGCAAAGTAGGTCAGCATTATTATCCCTATACTTACAGAGGGCAGAGGAAGAGACAGTGATTATGCGACATTTAACCTATGGTTAAATGTCGCATAATCCTACGTGAGTAAGACTTACTGAGTTCAATAGGGTTTACTCCCAAGTACACATGAATTAGGATTGAAGCACTAGGGTGTGATCAGATTTGAACCGGGCATTTCTACATACAGACTTAAACAGGTTTAACTCTGTATCAAATCTATGGTGCGACCACACTTAGAATACTGTGTACAGTTCTGGTCACCGCACATAAAAAAGGATATTATAGAGCTGGAAAAAGTGCAGAAAAGGGCAACTAAAATGATTAAGGGGCTGGAGCATCTCCCCTAGGAGGGAAGGTTACATCAGCTGGGATTGTTTAGCTTGGAAAAAAGGAGGCTAAGGGGAGACATGATAGAGGTGGACAAAATTATGCACAGTATGGAGAATGTGGATAGGGAAACATTTTTCTCCCTCTCTCATAATAGTAGTACCCAGGGTCATCCCATGAAGCTGATTGGTGGGAGATTCAGGACAAATAAAAGGAAGGACTTCTTCACACAGCGCAGAGTTAAATTATGGAACTCACTGCCACAAGATGTAGTGATGGCCACTAATTTGGACGGCTTTAAAAAGGGGTTGGATACATTCCTGGAAACGAAGGCTATCTATGGCTACTAGCCCTGATAGTTGTGTGCTCTCTCCAGTATTCGAGGCAGGTGTGCACCAGTTGTTGGGGAACATGGGTGGGAAAGTGCTGTTGCACCATGTCCTGCTTTGTGGGTCCCTGGCCAACGGTTGGTTGGCCACTGTGTGAACAGAGTGCTGGCTAGATGGACCCTTGGTCTGATCCAGCCAGGGCTCTTCTTGTGTTCTTATGTTCTTATTAACAGCTATCATAGCCTCTTCCAAGAGCATTCTGCGAACTAAAGTTCTGGGAGGAGGCGCTAGGGATCTAACTGAAAACCCTCAGTCCTTCCATCAAACTACAACTCCTGGATTTCTGTAGAGAGGCGAGAATCCATGACAGTTAAACTGGTATAAAACAGGTTAACATTTGTAGTGCAGATGTACCATTAGTTAGACATCATATGGAACCAACTTTCACATAAACTGTCATGCTAGTCCTTCTAAGTCTGGAATATCTGCCCTACAAATGTGCAATTATATCTTTTTTAATTTTATAAGCTGCTCTGAGTGCCATTTTTTTCGTATAAAGAGTCCATCTAGTCCAGCATTCTGTTCACACGGTGGCCAACTAGCTGTTGATGGGAAATCCATAAGCCGGACAGGAATGCAACAGCACTTTCCTGCCCATGTTCCCCAGCAACTGGTGTAATGGACTTTGGAATGCTCTCCCTGGTTTCATCCCTGCTTCCTTTTTAGTGCCAAATCAAAATGTTCCTCTTTTGTTTGTTTGCTGGTTGAATCCTTTTTATACCTCTTTTCTTGCAATTTTGCAATTGTTGCTATATGATATTTGTCATTCTATGATTTTTTGTTTTTGTTTTTGTACAGTGCGCTGGGATCCTTTGTGAATGACAGACAGCTAATACATTTTCAAAATAAATAAAACTAGTGTTAGTCTATCATGTAGATTCCATCACAGCTTCTAGGTATCTGCACAATAATAGACACACCAGTATATGTTATGACATAACTGTACATAATTTCAAATAGCAGAAACCCGATCCATTGAGAGAAATACAGCAAGAGAGAGAGGGAGAAAGGGAGTTCCATCTGAAGCTGAATGGCCAATCAAAACTGACCTTATTTCCCTTTTTGTAGACAGATGGCCACTGAGAAGGATCATCGAAGTACAGGAGGATGTTCTCACAGCATTTGGCCTTCAGAGAGACACAGGAAAATGGTGTGTTAGAATAGCAGCAGCCGCAGCCCAGAATTGCAAACACTTTATATGAGATAAAGGTTAGGATTGGGCAGATTATAAAACAGGTGACTGGGATATGGATATAATTGGAAGTGGAATATGTTTAAAATATAGAACTATACCTCTGGATAGCGGAACTGGAAGTCCAGGCGCCCATAGTCAGAAAGGAAGCAGAATCTAGTCAAGAAGACCCAGTCCTAGGAAGAAGGAAAAAAGTGTCCTCCATTTCAATCCTGATTCTGTTCTATATATAAGATCAACAACAACAAAAATGCATGGGGAACCAAGGAACAAGGCAGGAATGCTTCATCGGACACGGGCCCATGGCTGACTCCAGAAGGCAGCAAGGCTGTTGACGGGGACCCCAGCACTGGAAAGGACCACAAGCAGAATATGAGCCAACGGTGCAATATGGCTGCAAGAAAGGAAAATGCTATTTTGGGCTGCATTAATAGAAGTATATCTTCCAAATCACGTGAGGTCCTGGTTCCTCTCTATTCGGCCCTGGTTAGGCCTCATCTAGAGAATTACGTCCAGTTCTGGGTTCCACAATTCATGAAGGATAGAGACAAGCTAGAGCGTGTTCAGAGGAGGGCAACCAGGATGATCAGGGGTCTGGAAACAAAGCCCTATGAAGAGAGACTAAAAGAACTGCGCATGTTTTGTCTGGAGAAGAGGAGATTGAGGGGAGACTTGATAGCTAGAGTGACCATATGAAAAGGAGGACAGGGCTCCTGTATCTTTAACAGTAATGTAGAAAAGGGAATTTCAGCAGGTGTCAATTGAAGAGGGTGAAATTCCTGCTTCATCACAACAGTTAAAGCTGCAGAAGCCCTGCCCTCTTTTGTATCTGGCCACTCTACTATAGCTAGTGTAGCTTTAACTGTTGTGATGAAGAAGGAATTTCACCCACTTCAATTGACACCTGCTGAAATTCCCTTTTCAATACAACTGTTAAAGATACAGGAGCCCTGTCCTCCTTTTCATATGGTCACCCTAGCACTCTTCAAATACTTAAAAGGTTGTCACACAGAGGAGGGCCAGGATACCTTCTCGATCCTCCCAGAGGGCAGGACACGGAATAACGGGCTCAAGTTACAGGAAGACAGATTCCAGCTGGACATCAGGAAAAACTTCCTGACTGTTAGAGCAGTACAACAATGGAACCAGTTACCTAGGGAGGTTGTGGGCTCTCGCATTCAAGAGGCAGCTGGACAACCATCTGTCAGGGATGCTTTAGGGTGGATTCCTGCATTGAGCAGGGGGTTGGACTCAATGGCCTTATGGGCCCCTTCCAACTCTGCTATTCTATGATTCTATGACCCAGCACTCTAACTGGGCTGCTATTTTGTATTTGCGTGAGACACCCAAGAATACTGAGATAAATGTAAGGGGATCCTCGCCTCAAGGAGGAAGGTATGCAGCTGAGTTGTAGAGAACATGCTTTGCATGCAAAAGGTTCAGGTTCAGTCTACAGCGGCATCTCCAGGAAGGGCTAGAAAATCTCCTGCCTGAAACACTGGAGAACCGCTGGAGAGTCAGTGTCGACAATACTGGGCTAGATGGAGCTATGGTTTAAGGCAGCTCCCTATGTTCCTCCTGAAAGTTAAAGGAGGACACTGAGGACACCTTGCATAAGGAACACACACACCCTGGCAAAAAATCCTAGAGCCAGCACTATGCAGAGAGATCCATGCATTCTCAAGCCCAGCACACTGGGCGAAAAAAACATCCAACTCAATTTGAACATGGTATTTTTGGAGAGATTAGCCTAAACCTGACCCAGCCTGAAAATTATACGAGTGTCAGCAGCCCAAGCTCAGCGCCAACTAGTTACCATAAAATTTTTACTGCTTGGCTTTAGAAAGAATAAATAACATCCCAAACAATCCCCATAAAATGGAATCTATTAGGCAGTTAACGCCAGACTCATTAATTTAATCGAGCGCAATGCACCAACTAAACAGGCCTTGATGATATGACCCAGTTTGTAGCAACGGCTTGTTTTCAGGACTGTCCTGGCAGCTCCAATTCTGTATGGACCTAAAGCTGGCTCCCAAATAAAGATGGGGTGTAAGGCCAACCCTCTTGCCGTGCAGGAGCGTGAACCGGGCGGGCAGGGATAGATTAAGCCAGGAATTGGTTTGTGAGAGTTGCAGCATGTCTTTTTAAAGTGTTGGCACTTGAACTCCTCTTCAGGTAGTAAAATAGGCTGGGTGGGGGTCAGCTGAACAAGTTTCTAAGGGGCTTCCCTAAGAGAAAGGCCCATGACAGTTCTACATTACCAATTTAAACTCATTAAGGGCACAATCCTATGCAGGTTTATACAGGAAAAGGTCCTACAACTCCCAGTATTCCCCAGCCTATCCAAACCAGCATATTTCGCCCTTATGTCGTAAGAACATAAGACACACCTTGCTGGATAAGACCAAGGGTCCACCTAGTCCAGCACTCTGTTCACACCGTGGCCAACCAGCTGTCGATCAGGGACCAACAAGCAGGACGTGGTGCAACAGCACCCTCCCACCCATGTTCCCCAGCAACTGGTGCACACAGGCTTACTGCCTCCAATACAAGAGGCAGCACACAACCCTCAGGGCTAGTAGCCATGGACAGCCTTCATTTCCAGGAGTTTATCCAACCCCCTTTTAAAGCCATCCAAAGTGGTGGCCAGTGGTGTTGTGAGGAGGAGGGAGTTGCCTGGGGATTTCGAACAGAATCCTCAGTACTCTCATCAATTCTCAGGATTCTTTGGAGGAAGCCATAACATTTAAACTGACATAAAACTGATATAGCTTTGGCATGTAGATATGGCCTTGACAGAAATGCAGACTGAATCCCAGAACCCTGTTTTCCTTTGGTCTGTTAAACAGTATCCCTATTCGGGCATTCTGCTTTTTGGCATGATTGTTATGGGGTGTATTACACGGGCAGAGAAGGGCGACCACGTGGTTTGAATTGAATGGTATTGAATACTTCCCCATGCAGGTCAATGAGATGGCACCATCTAGAGTCAGAAGATTTTGCTTCTTCTTCTTTTTTTTTTTTAGAATGTTACCGCTTTAAAAGGGGTTCTTTTCATAGCAGAATTTCCAGGGGATACTGTACCATGACACAGGCTCTTTACAACAGGCCTGTCCGCGGACACTCCCTGCTCAAGCTAAGCGCCACCACTTTATGAGCCTGAGGTGAGGGACAAACACCACCTTTCTACAAACTATGTGGAGGAAGGGGTTAAACAGGAATAATTTCAGGAATAAAATAATGCGCTGTGAATTATATGTGCTGATGGTGAATTAATGTCAGAATGGGTGTTATATGTATATAACTGCAGATTATAAATGCCAAGGAGACACGTGGGATTTTTGTAGTAGTAAAACAAACTGAATAAAAATTTATTTCAATGTTCACAATCTTTGTTTCATAATAAAACTTTTCAGACCCTTGTTAAAACCTCTCATCCAATCGTTTCTCACTCTTGAACTTTCTTTATTATCAGGATTGTTTAATATATACCAACTGACTATCTGCACACTACACTCAAAAGACAACCCTCTTTACCCTAATCCTCTAATTCTCCCTTCTACCAAAGCACTTTAAAAACAACACCCCCCTATCACCTCAGTCATTCCCTTATATATCCTCCTCCCCCCTCCTAAGATATTCAATCTCCACCCATTCAGGTCAACATTCTAAACACAATAGACTTACAAATACTAGACATACATTACGGAACTGACTTGTGGGGTGTAATGCCACAGATACCACGGGAGACGTCCTGGTTGTTGACGATGTCATCTAAAAGTCCCGCAAACTTTCATGAGTGGCCAATCATGAGCATGCAATGAATCGCTTGTTTAAAGGAGTTCTTCATCTCGCTACACATGTGAGGAGAGGGAGCATGCTAACCCTGTCTCTTCCTTGAGCATTTCATAGAATCATAGAATAGTAGAGATGGAAGGGGCCTAAAAGGCCATCAAGTCCAACCCCCTTTCCATTTCCCTCTACTCATGGGTGGGGGCAACTTTCTGAAGAGAGCCTCCTGTATTTGTAGAGTCTCTCCACACAAATCCAGAATGGTAGAAAATCAGCGTTCAAAATTGTGTGAAGAGCTGGACAGCCTCCACAAATATAGGCGGCAAAGTCATCCTCCACAAATAGAGGGCAATCAAAACATGCAGGAAAGGGGATGGGGTTAGCACATTTCCCCGTTTCAGAATGCCTGAATAGTGTTAGTTGCCTTTCCATAACCCAGGAAGTGCAGATGCACAGGTTCTACTCCCCTTCCCAATCTGGGAACAGACCTAAAAGTGTTAACCTCCTGCGCTTTGGGATGCATCCTCAGGACCAACTAAATGCAGATTATGTAGCTTTCCCCGCACTTTAATTTGTGTTTCCATTCATAGTCAGAAAAAGTAGAAGGTACTAAGCCTGCAATCCTATACCCGCTTACGTGGTAGTAAGCCCCATTGAACACATTGAGATTTTCTTCTCAGTACAGATGTATAAGATTGCACCATAAAAGGGCCAATCCCATGCCCCTCACTGAAATTCTTTCAGTCCACTTATGGTACAAATTCTTATCTGTCAAGCTGAATGTAAATACTAAGGAAGACCCTGAAGTCTATTCTGGTTTCCCAGAATGCAGGACACGGAATAATGGGCTCAATTTACAGGAAGCCAGATTGCAGCTGGACATCAGGAAAAACTTCCTGATTGTTAGAGCAGTATGACAATGGAACCAGTTACCTAGGGAGGTTGTGACCTCTCCCACACTAGAGGCATTCAAGAGGCAGCAGGACAGCCATCTGTCAGGTATGCTTTAAGATGAATTCCTGCACTGAGCAGGGGGTTGGACTCGATGGGCTTATAGGCCCCTTCGAACTCTACTATTCTATGATTCTATGATGTAGAATAAAAGGATAACCACCCATACTCTAACCACTGGGCACTTCTTTTCTTCTAGGAATTCCCACTCTACAGCCCAACAGCACCTGGTGATACAGTTACTGTAGTTTCTTAGTCACTTGATACCCAAACAAGATATTAAGTCACCATGGTACAGTTTCCTGGGTCAACGCTATCTCCACAGCAACTAGCCAACAGCGAAAACTACCCTGAGTTGAAAGACAGACACCCAGGTCCACCAAGGGGGTAGAAATAATTCAGGTTTGGAATGAGGCGGGAAGGAAGAAACGTTTCATTGATTGAAAGTCGCAGAGAATAGGCCGGAAAGGATGAATTTGAGCCAAGCAAGAAAATATGTAAAAATGGCAGAGCGTGTGTTGATATGTGGGGCAAGCAACATGCAGTGATATTCTGGGTCTAGAAATATATGTATATATAAATATATCAGTATGAAGGGTTCCAAACCTTCTTGGGAAATGGGTATGTGAGGAAAGATTCTTTTTACTTCCCTCCGTCTCTTCTGCCGGACTCCCAGACCTAGCGCCTTCCCCTTAAAAATCCCCTCGTGTTCCCATGGCAACAACCCATGCTCAAGGTTTCCACGGAAACCGTACCCGAGGCTGAAGAAGGCAGAGGAAACATGCAAAATCTGAGAATTGGGGCAAATGCAGGCAGAAGAATCAATGGGGGAGACCTATTGACAACCTCTGCCTGCCTGGATTTCATGCAGCACCCCAGTGGCCCCACAAAGTCCCTCTCACCTCGCACCCCCTAAAAAGCTTGGGGGACATTTCCTTAAAAAACATAGGCAAGGCCTGCTAGCTCTCGTTTATCCTGCAAACAGGCCTCAGTTTAGGACAGCAATAATAGGCCCAATGGAAAAGTTGAACGAAAGTGGAGGAAACAGAGACCTCTCTCCCCCCCACCAGAGGATCTCTAATCTTTGGGGGTGCCATTTCTAAGCCCCAAAAGTCATCAATGTGAGGTCAGAAGAGCTGTTTTGCCTTTACCAGCTGCATGGTGGCCAGGAATTCAAGAGGTGATCTCTTTTCTCAGCATAGAGATATGGTTATGAGGGGGAGCTTCATATTTTGAATTTCTACCTGTTGTGCAGTTGCTCTTCCCTCTCCCAAGAATCTGAGCAAGAAATGAACTCTACAATATGAGATAAAATAAACGTATACACTCACAGCTCTCTTATCTTAGCTGGACTGCAAGAAGTGTTAGCACACACACACACACACACACTCTTCATGGCTGGAAAGGTCGATTTCTGCAGATCCTATCAGCAGCAATAAAGGATGTGCAACATGTAGCCCCACAGATATTGTTGGACTGCAGTTCCCATGAACCCTAACCAGCACGCCAATGATGTGGGATAATGGGAGTTGCAGTCCCACAATGTCTGGTGGGGCTACAAGTTGCCCACCCCTGAGACAGATGCTGGACTCTACCAGGCCAGTAGGCCAGTAGCCCATTTCATACTAAATCACACCTCAAATCCTTCTCCCAATTGCTTGAACCCTGTTCCTCTACTTGTTTTCTGGCCCTCTGATCATTGCCTATTCACCAAAGCCATGCAACACCAGCTCTTTCCACTTCTTATCCTCCGTGGCAGGTAAATTCCATTGTGTTCCTAATCCTCCTACACAAATTGGGTGCACACTTCAAGACCAAAAAATAAATAAATGCAAATTAGCATTTATTTATTAACATATGTTGACCAACCTTTTGTACATGCAGTTTAGGAGTAATTAAGATAGTAAATTTGGGGTGGGTGAACCCAACTTTTCAAAGCATATCTTATTAATAGGGTGATTGTTGCAATTTGTGACAGTGATTGCAAGTACTAAA
Source organism: Elgaria multicarinata webbii (assembly GCF_023053635.1). NCBI lineage: Eukaryota > Metazoa > Chordata > Lepidosauria > Squamata > Anguidae > Elgaria > Elgaria multicarinata. The sequence goes on along the minus strand of NC_086183.1, from coordinate 28,300,734 downwards.
AAAAGAGGTGGCAATTATTCTGGTGCTCTCTCTCTCTCTCACACACACACACACACTGCATGCTTTTATTTCAGAATAATTAATCTGGAATAAATACTGCCCCTGGTTCTGTGTTCCCAGTCACTAATGGGAATTAGAATGCTCATTTTACTGAAAATATCCACTGATACGATTGAATTGTCTTTTACCCAATCTGGTTGTGAATATGACAGGTGCTTAATTAATCCACATTTAAACACATTGTGATTGTATGATTGCACCCTGAATCACTAGTTCATTCCTTTTTCCCTTTCCAGGCCCAATAATTCCTCTGCCATTCCCAGTAGACACTTTGCTTTCAGTGCTAGGTACCTTCAGCCAACCCACCCTTTCTAGGGCCTAAAGACAACAAAGAGTCTTGTGGCACCTTAAAGGCGAACAACTTTATTGCAGAACAACCTTTCCTAGCCTACAGTCCATGTCATCCAATATATAGGAATAAAGAAAATAAGCCAAACTGCAACCAAGTGCAAAATGTACAGACTGTGACAGTATTGTATAACACTTAAGATAAGTGTAGTGACCATTTACAGCAGCAGTAACACTGCATTGGTGGTTGTAAATACATGTACATTGATGGTGCTATATAAATAAATAATAATAAATAATAATAAGAAGAAGAGCTTAACACTTATTGTGGTTTATTTAACAGGGAATAAAAAGGTGAGATCTTGGCTTATTCATACAATTTTGTCCAGATTGCGTCCCAGACCCCCACACCCAAACACTTCTCTATACCAGGATGTGTGTATATACATTCACATACACCTGCCAATTTAGGATAACCATCCATCTGTCAAAGTGGACGTTAGTCTGTGAAAGTTTCTGCCACAATCAATTAGTCTCTAAAGGGCCCCCAAGATGCCTTTTTGCTGCAACTGACGAACATGGCTACCGTTGTGAAGTTGTCTCCCACAGCACGGAGGCACAATAGCAGGCACTTATGTTAGATGATTTCATCCAGATTAACTGGCACCCCCTGCCTGTACTGTCACACACATCCGCCGCCTCGTTCTACATATAAATATGCATTGCACACGGGTGAGAAGCCCCGGCGCCACCTTTTACCATGTGAATGAATGGGAACTCCAAAGGTTGGTCACAGGGTGTTAAGAGGCAAGGGCCGTGGGCCATGGTCTCGAAGCTGCACCCTAAAAGGAAGGACTGCAGAGGAAGGAAAAGGTTGCAAAAGTTACAGTGCCATGAAATCAATCTGGAGCTACACCTCAGTGATAGACACGGGGGGAGGGGGGGTTGTTGGTTTATTTTGGGTTGTGTTTTTTTACCATGTCAGCTGTGTAGAATTTTGCACTACAAATGCCATACCCCCATCTTCATACATCAATAACGAGAAAGAAGACATGCCTTATCCTTTTTTCAATCTTGCAGCCGGAGGGGAAAAATATTCAGCTTGGCTTTTCTTTGCCCTCCTGGTCAGCAACTAATGAAACCCTGGCTGCTGCATCAACATCATCATCATTATTCTGAAACCCCATTGCCACTCCAAATTCCTGCTACATCCTGGACACCCAGGATGGCAACCATCTCGTTCCATCCGAAGCCTATCAGACAAAAATTCAAAAAGAGTGGGGGGGGGGGGCGGGGCGGGGAAAAACCAAGGATCTTCTTCGGCTCCATCCAGAAAACACCTCGCAGGCTGCCCCGTCCCGAGGATGCGAGGATCGGGGGAGAAGTCTCGAGCGTTGGAGGAACGGGGGAGGGTTTTCAGCCCTGCCCTGCCGGCGCCGTCTCCAGTACCGCATAAGGCGCAGCGGCTGGAGGGCGCAGCGAAGGCGCGGGGCTTGGAGAGGGGTGCTTGGGGAGGGGGGCGCCGAGCAGCCGAGGAAGGCCTGCGTCCTGTGGGCCCGAGAGCGGGGCGCCTCGGCGGGCTTCTGCAACCCCCGAGAGACGCCGGCGCCCCGATCCCCGCTGCCCTGGTCCCAAGATGGGCACTCACCTCCTTGGTGCTGATATTGCCTTTCACGTACTTGCCCCAGCAGGACTCGGGCAACGGGAGCAGGAACGGCAGGGCGGCCAGGAGCCTCAGAGCCCCGGGCAAGCGCTGCAGAGGCAGGGGCGGCAGCTCCATCCTCAACCCCATGGCCGGCTCCAGCAGCCGGGCTCAGCTCCCTGCGCGCTCCCGTTTAAAGAGACACGATCGCGCCCTCCAAAACCTTGCCTTCTTCCGCTCCCAAATCCTGGGCATTTGGGATGTGTCTCCCTTCGCCAGAGATGGAAGAGCTGCGCAGGGACGGATCAAAAAGCCCACCCCGCTATTTGGAAGCGCGAGTTGGGCGCGGGGGCGGGGGGGGGGAGGTTTAGGAGGTGCCACTTCCTGCGCTCTCCATTTCGTCTGTATTTGGGGGTGGGGGGGAGAGAGAGATCAAGAACGTCCAAACTGCGAAGCTGTCGTCATTGATCATTTGGATGCAAGCTTGCAAACTGCTCGGACGCTCCCTTCCCGTCCTCCGTGGCCTTCAGCACGTTCTCCGTTATCATCAGTGTATACTCCTCGGGGCAGAGATCTGTAGTTTGGTTATGTGTTACGCTGTAACGTCCCATATACACTGGTGGGTCATGCTGGGAGTTGTAGGGCGTTTTTTTCTGTCTAAAAATGCATAGGATTGCACCCTTAATCTAAAATTGTTTATTCGTTCAGTCGCTTCCGACTCTTCGTGACTTCATGGACCAGCCCATGCCAGAGCTTTCTCTCGGCCGTCGCCATCCCTAGCTCCCCCAAGGTTGAGTCCGTCACCTCCAGAATATCATCCATCCATCTTGCCCTTGGTCGGCCCCTCTTCCTTTTGCCTTCCACTTTCCCTAGCATCAGCCTCTTCTCCAGGGTATCCTGTCTTCTCATTATGTGGCCAAAGTACTTCAGTTTTGCCTTTAATACCATTCCCTCAAGTGAGCAGTCTGGCTTTATTTCCTGGAGTATGGACTGGTTTGATCTTCTTGCAGTCCAAGGCACTCTCAGAATTTTCCTCCAGCACCACAGTTCAAAAGCATCTATCTTCCTTCGCTCAGCTTTCCTTATGGTCCAGCTCTTGCAGCCATAGGTTACTATGGGGAATACCATTGCTTTAACTATGCAGACCTTTGTTGTCAGTGTGGTGTCTCTGCTCTTAACTATTTTATCAAGATTTGTCATTGCTAAACAAAGCTTACAATCTAAAATCATAGTAAAACAATAAGGAGGGGAAGAGAATGCAAACAGGTACAGGGAAGGGTAAGCAGGCACAGGGTAGGGAAAAACTAACAGTAGAAAGTAACAGTAGATGTTGTGCAGACTTCTACTGTTACTTTCTACTGTTAGTTTTTCCCTACCCTGTGCCTGCTTACCCTTCCCTGTACCTGTTTGCATTCTCTTCCCCTCCTTATTGTTTTACTATTATTTTAGATTGTAAGCCTATGCGGCAGGGTCTTGCTATTTACTGTTTTACTCTGTACAGCACCATGTACATTGATGGTGCTATATAAATAAATAATAATAATAATAATAATAATAATAATAATAATTGCTCTCCTCCCAAGAAGTAAACGTCTTCTGATTTCCTGGCTGCAGTCAGCGTCTGCAGTAATCTTTGCGCCCAGAAATACAAAGTCTGTCACTGCCTCCACATTTTCTCCCTCTATTTGCCAGTTATCAATCAAACTGGTTGCCATGATCTTGGTTTTTTTGAGGTTTAACTACAACCCAGCTTTTGCACTTTCTTCTTTCACCTTCGTCATAAGGCTCCTCAGCTCCTCCTCGCTTTCAAAGTGGTATCATCTGCATATCTGAGATTGCATATCTGCTTTGATATGCATTGATATGCATTGGGATCTGCATATCTGAGAATCTAAAATAGACTAGTCAATTAAGTACAGAAGTACTTCTTCACACACCACATAGTTGGATTATGGAACTCACGACCACAGGATGTAGTGATGGCCACCAATTTGGATGGCTTTAAAAGGGGGTGGGGTGGATAAATTCCTGGAGGAGAAGACTATGAATGGCTACTAGCCCTGATGGTTGTGTGCTATTTCCAGTATTCAAGGCAGTTAGCCTGTGTGCACCAGTTGCTGGGGAACATGGGTTGCACCATGTCCTGCTTTGTTGGTCCCTGGCCAAGGGCTGGCTGACCACTGTGTGAACAGAGTGCTGGACTAGATGGACCCTTGGTCTGTTCCAGCCTCAGGGCTCTTCTTATGTTATTAAATTTTGGGCAAATCTCTTTGGCCAGACCACCACTGTAATGCGACCTCCAACAATGCGTAGTTAAACTATGGGATTCGCTACCACAAAATGAAGTGTTGGCCACCAATTCAAATTTATTTATTTATTTATTACACTTCTATACCGCTCAATAGCTGGAGCTCTCTGGGCGGTTCACAAAAATTAAAAACATTCTAAGTATAAAACAACTGTATAAAACCATAGTACAAAATACAATATAAAAGCTCAACCAGATAAAAACAGCAGCAATGCAAAATTACAAATTTAAAACACCAAGTTAAAATTTCTTTATAGACTGTTAAAATACTGGGACAATCAAAAGGTCTTCACCTGGCGTCTAAAAGCATATAATGTAGGTGCCAAGCGAACCTCCTTAGGGAGCTCATTCCACAGCCGGGGTGCCACAGCAGAGAAGGCCCTCCTCCTGGTAGCCACCTGCCTCACTTCCTTTGGCAGGGGCTCAAGGAGAAGGACCCCTGAGGATGACCTTAGGGTCTGGGCAGGTACATATGGGAGGAGGCGTTCCTTCAGATAACCTGGCCCCAAGCCGTTTAGGGCTTTAAATGTTAATACCAACACTTTGAATCCGCCTGGACCTGGACTGGCAGCCAATGAAGCTGGAGAAGGACTGGCATATGACTTTAAAGGGGGGGGGGGTTGGATCAATTCCTGTGAGACAATAAACTTTTTTTCTCTTTTTTGCTGCTAAGGGGTTGCCAGGAAGGAGGCTTCCTTGGTCTTAATATTTTTGCACAATGCATTTTAGGAGCTTAAAGAAATACATGATAAATGGTGCTTTAAATATATATATTAAAAATTAAAAGGACAGACAGGTTACCTGAAGCATAAGTGTAGGGAGAGAGTGGTCAGACAGATGTGCACATCAGCATGGGATACAAACCTGTCTGATGTGTTGTGGAAGGGTTTTTGGAGGAGCTGGGGTTTTGCTCTGTGCAGGAAGAACCCACACCAAGCCCTGCTTAACGGTACCTCTCTATGCACTTTGCTCCCCTGACTGCCCACCCCCACACCTGCAGTTTATTTATTTCTCAGCTGCCTCTCACCAGCAATGGGAAAGGAGAACATAGCCTCTCAACATGTTAGAAACAAAACTGAAAACAGAAACTCCAGCTCACTTCCCCCTTACAAAGAAGAAAATAAAATAAAATCACGCATGCTTCTTCATTTTTATTTTGGCGCTTTCACTCAAGATAGAAAGAGAGACTGTAGCATCTACTGAATGAAATCTGGACTCCCTGTACCAGTGCCAGGAGGAATGTGAAGACCCAGGGCCCAGGAGGAAACAGGTAGGAACCCCTTGCGGCTGGGCTATGTATGCATCTTGGGATCCTGTACATACTCCAGGGAGAGATTAGTTATTGGTGGGATGCTATTAACATCTGTCTGGAAGGACTTTTTGTTGACTGCAAGTCAAAGGGAACGATTCTGCAGCTGGAGAACCATAAACTGCCATTTCTCTGTGATCAGAATAAATATTGCAAATATTATAATTTTCTCATATCTCCAGTAAGGTATAAACTCCATTCAGCATGTTCAATCTCTGTGGGATTGCTGGAGGCAGAGGCTGATATAAGTTAGATACCAATTGCAAAATTGGGCAACTAAATGAGTAGTGAAGGGGGGAGGAGAACCCCCGTGGGGTATTGGAAGGACGTAGATAGGAGAGGAGAAGTTGGTGAGTGATGGAGACATCAACCATAGAGCAACCCATGTTTAGGTTGCCAACTGATCAGAAAAGCACCCAGGCTGGTCTGCTCCTGTGCCATGAAAAGCAGGTTAATCAGCAGCGGTGAAGTTTTTCCATGCATGGAGAAAAGCTGTTAATATCTCCATCGCAAGGTGATATTAAAGGCACAAAGCGGTGTTGGCTGTTCTACTTCGTACTCTTGGCTACGGCTCTTTCAGTAACCGCCCCCCCCCCCACAATACTGTGTTTATCTGAACATAGCACATTGATAAGTATTTTCTGTATGCAAAATCTATCTTTCAGCATAGTGTCACAGTTTAGCAATAACAAATTCCAGGACTTAATGCCGTGATTAAATAATGAAACTCTTGAGGTTTATATACGTACAAATAAAAAAGGAAGAGGAAAGGATTGACATAAGCAAATTGCACAGCTTACAAAGCTTGGGACCACCATACCTGACGGAACGCCGCTCCCGACATGAACCTACCCGTACACTGCACTCAACATCCAAGGTCCTCGTCCGGGTGCCTACTCCGAGGGAAGCTCGGGGGGATGGCAACAAGAGAGTGGGCCTTTTCTGTGGTGGCCCCCCAATTGTGGAACAATCTCCTTGACGAGGCCTGCCTGGTGCCGACATCGTTATCTTTTCGTTGCCAGGTCAAGACTTTCCTCTTCTCCCAGGCGTTTAGCAATATGTAATTAGCCTGGGTTTGTTTTTGTATGTTTTTGTGTTTTTAAATTGTATGTTTTTGTGATTTAAAATTGTTGTATACTGTTTTTAAGTGTTTTTATCCTATGTAAACCGCCCAGAGAGCCTTGGCTATGGGACGGTATACAAATATAATAAATAATGAGTTGTGGGAGGGGGGAAGGGAGGTAGTAGACCTCAAACAAATGCTAAGAAAAGCTTTGGCAAATTGCCAAACCAACTTTTGTTTGGCCCATGTAATTAATATATGGTCAGTCACCATACATGGCAAGGAAATACAGCAGCTGGATTCCCCTCTCTGCCCCCCCCCCAGTAATTTGTAGGATATATATCGAGCGTGAGGTAGATGGGGCTTACTCCCAGGAAAGTGTGTATGGGGTTGCAGCTTTATTTATTTTAATGCATACCCCCCATAAATACATCAAAACAGAACATTGCCATTTCAACACACGCTCACTTAAAATTGCCCCATGCTAACCATTAAAGGCCAGAAAGTCAGCATCTAACGACATGTTATGTGAAAATATGCATCGCTGAGCCCCAGGCCTCCCCCACACTTATTTTTAACTGCTTCAGAGCACTGAAATAGCATCGCTTGCTCTTTCTAATCACCACCCTCCTCAAACTGCTTGCGTCCCCTGTGGTCCCCCACCCCTATTTTGAATGTTGCAAGAGGAAACTGGTAGCACATGCAAATATTATGCAAATTTGTGCCCTCTTGGAGGGGAAAAGCTGTGGGGAAGGAAAGAGTTAAGTTCATATGAAAAGGAGGACCAGGCTCCTGTATCTTCAACAGTTGCATAGAAAAGGGGATTTCAGCAGGTGTCGTTCGTAGGCATGCAGCATCTAATGAAATTCCCTCTTCCTCACAGCAGTTAAAGCTGCAGGAGCCCTGCTCTCTTGAACAGATACAAAAGAGAGCAGCGAGGAGGCTTTACTGTCCACCCCTCAAACCCCTTATCCCACTTCAGTATCATCTTCAGATGGTTTTATTTTGGAAGAGCCAAAGCCCAACTGAAGAGCACATGGTTTGCATACAAGAGATCCCAAAGTCAATCCCTAGCAAAGGAGTGCAAAATCCTTTTCAGCCCAAGAGATTCCCATATCACTAACCTTTCCGGGGGGGCGGGGGCATGTGAGAAGTAGGCAGAGACAGACCCAAAGAGGGAGGGGCTGTCCTACACTCTGGGCACAGGGCTGGTGCCAGACTATTTTGCGCCCTAGGCAAGGTGAGCTACTTTCACACACACACACACACACACACACACACACACACACACACACACTCAAAAAATGCCAACTTTGATTTTTAAGAACAGATGTTTCCTGGAAAAAATAAGAAGCACAAAATCTTGAAACTGCTAAATTTATTTTAAAGTGCAAGAAATACGTCATGCCAATTATAGCAAACAAATTGGAAAGGAACGTCTATGGGTCTAAAATGCCTTATTTAATAGGAATATCACCAAATCGTCCCCCACAACTCACACGCGCGCGCACACACACACTCAGCATCACTCACTCCAAACAAACACACGCATGAACACATGCATTCACTCAAAGACCCCATGCACCCATACATTCTCTCTCTCTCTCTCTCTCTCTTCCGGGCGCGTTCCGGAAGTCCGAACATGAAGCCGCCCCACCCCCACCCCAGCATCCCTGGCTTTGCTTCGGCTGGGCGGAGAGAGGCTGTAAAAGGAGGAGAGAAACAGGGTGAAGCCCCCACCCCAAAAAATATAGTTAGGGTTCTGACCTAAACTAAAAACAGAAATAGAAGACAGAAGGCAATGTGATAGGACTATTTTGCAGTATTCAGGTGGGAGAACATTCAAACACTGACCTTGAACATCAGCTCAGAAGCGTCACCGTGGTGTGACAAAAGCATGGCTTGGCCCTCCCCACAGCAGCCTACAACATACCTGTGGGAAGGCCATGAGCCGGACATGAACGCAATAGCACCCTCCTGCTTCACACAGCACATGATTAAACTGTGAAATTCGTTTCCACAATGTAGTGTTGGCCACCAATTTGGATGTCTTTAAAAGGGGGAGTAGACAAATTCCTGGAGAAGGCTATCAATGGCTACCAGCCCTGGTGGCTATGTGCTACCACCTGTATCAGAGGCAGTATGCCTACTTTTCTCTCACTAGATGCTGGGGAACATGGGCGGGAGGGATGCTGTTGCACTCATGTCCGGCTTGTGGGTTCCTGGTCAACAGCTAGTTGACCACTGTGTGAACAGAGTGCTGGACTAGAGGGACCCTTGGTCTGATCCAGCACAGCTCTTATTTATTTATTTATTTATTTATTTGTTTATTTATTTATTTATTTCATTTATATACCACCCCATAGCCGAAGCTCTCTGGGTGATTTACAAAAGTTAAAAACGATGAACATTAAAAAGTATACAAAATTTTAAACCATCAAAACAACAGTATAAAAACAACAGTATCCATTTAAAAAAACCAGTTCTTGTTAAAAACAAACAAACTTAGTGTTTTTAAATGCTGTTAAATGCCTGGAAGAAGAGAAAAGTCTTGACCTGGTGCTGAAAAGAGAACAGTGCTGTCCTGTTCCACAACAACTAATACTCAGAGGCATACTGCCTCTGACACTTGGCCAACATGGCTAGTAGCCACTGATAGCCCTAACCTCTATGAAATGATCTAATCCACTTCTGCATGCCATACACTGAGAAATGTGTTCTCAGTGGTGAAGCTAAATAATTTTAAACTTATAGCTTAATGGGGACCCTTAGAGACGGCCATGTGTATTCCTTCAGTTGTGAAACACACAAGCCACAGGTCTCCCATTCCATGCTCTACCACTGCTTCTACATTCCTGACATGTTAGAGCAAAAGCAAACAAACAAGAAATTGTTTGCTAACCCCGATTTTAAGATAGGAAAGAAATACTCGCATTTTAAACTCACTTAAATCATAACACCATGACAACTGGAATAAAATAGTGTTTGCTTCGGCTGCCTTGATGCTAAACGCATTTGAATAAGCGTCATTTTGTTCTAGCAAAGGATAATATCTTTTAAAAGTAATAAATAAAATCAGCATCTCTAACCATGTACATGCCCAGATGGCTGTCTCCTGACTATAGCATTTTTTTATATATATATAAAAAATAGAAGTAGAAAGAAAGGATGCTGTGTGAACAGCATCAGCCTTAGCAAATCCATGCTGATACAGGTGTTGATGCTGTTTGCTTCTCCCTCCTTACCTGCCGTTCTATGGTCCCAAAGTCCAGCCCTACCTGCATCTGTTATGGTCTATTCTGCCATGAAGACTTTTATACAGCAGCACCCAGCTCTCATCTGTTAATATAGGGTAGCTTCTCCCCGCTCTCCCGAAATGAGCAAACCAAATTAATGGCCCACCTTTCAGTTTAAAAAGCACTTTTGCAGCTGCTGCTTTCTAAAGTTCCTCCAAATGCAATGTCTGATGGAAACACAGCCCTCATCTGTTTCTCCCTGGCTTCAGGGATGAAGGACTCAAGGTGGGGGTGAGTGGGAGATGTTAGTTCTTCTGTTAAACGCTGCCCCAATATTCCAGAGCGTTGAAAAGTCCAGGGGTAGCACTACAACGGTTAGAGTTTTCTTGGGATAACAGGGCTTTGGGGATTTCTTTGCAATATGCAGGGAAAGCATAAGCAGAGGCAAATTCACTCAGTCAGCACGGCGGACAACACAGCTGCTGATCTTGTATCTGGCCACCAAAAAAAAAAAGTGTGATTGCATTGCAAGGGATGTGACAGCTTCAGCCAACTCATGAAGAGGCTGACGCTGGTCACAAAGATCCAGGTCTTTGTGGTATGGCATGCACACAGCTCACATTTAACCCAGCTACTAATCATAGCTTAATTGTGGATTGTTTGACCTTTGATTAAGGCTTGGTTTAATCTATGGCTGGCTGGGAAATTTGGGGAGTTGTAGGACTTTTGTCTGCCTTAAAATGCATGATTTTGCCTTAGGACTGCAATCCTAGCCTCACTTACCTTAGGGTAAGTCCCTTTGACTGCAGTGCAAAAGGTTTTACTTCAGAGCAGACGTGCATAGAATTGCACTGTAAGATTTCTATAATGTGGTGACAGCCTTCTACATTGTCTTGGTGCAGAATTTCCTGAGGGTTGGAATAGTACACACTATGGCCATTTCTACACCTGCCTTTTCCTCTGGGATCGTCCCGGGATCATCTCTGTGCATACAAATGACACACAGGGGATCCCAGGAGTAGGCAGGGAGGATCCCTCCATTTTCCTGGGATAATCCTTAGATGTAGAAAGGGCCTATATGTAAATTTCTAGAGATGCCATGGCATTAAAAATAATGGCTCCCAGATGGTCTTACATAGAATTTCAAAGGCTCACGCAATAAATGTTCTTTGGTTCTAGGTTCTTTCTTTGGTGGCTTTTGGAGCTGAGATTCACACCCAACGATGTGCCGGATAGGATTCCTGCACCCTTTCCTGGCTTTTGTTCTGCTTAACACTCAGGAGGCAACTGGCTATGGTTTCAGGAACTGCATCCAATCCATGCGGAATCCAAGTTATTTCAAATGCATGCAGCGCTTCCTAAAAACTATCTCCAGTGCTGTGAATGACCTTCCCAGCAACGCTCTGGTGTTGAATGTATCCCATAATTCCATTCGTTTCTTGCCTTATGGGAGCTTCCACCACCTCCCGGAGCTGAAGGTCCTACGCGTGGGCTACAACAAAATGGAAATGATAGAAGATGGGGCCTTCGAAAACCTCACCGCCTTGGAGATGCTTGACCTCTCTTGCAACCATCTCAAAAACCTGCCTGGAGCTGTGTTCCAAGGCTTGCCAAACCTCCTTCAACTCCGCCTGAACGAAAACCACTTGAGCACAATACATCAGGATATGTTTAGCCCGTTACAGAACCTTCTGAACCTAGAGCTCCAGGTCAACAATTTGGGAAGCTTTGAAAAAGTAGTTCGGAGCATACAAAAGCTGACACGGCTGAAGGAACTGAACCTGTGCAATAACAGCCTGACCTCCCTCCAGTCTAAACTGATGCTTCCCACGTCCCTGTCTACCCTCCTGCTTTGCAGCAATTTCCTGTGCAAGATAGATGCCACAGGGCCAGGGTTCCTACAGAATGTGAAAAAACTGGACCTTTCTTACAACAATATCTCAGAAGTCTCTTCCTTTGCAACAGTCAAACTCCAGAACCTCACCAGGCTGAAGCTGATGGGGAACAGCATAGACATTTTCCAGCTCTTGAACATTTCTGATCTGCAGCCTCACAGCCTGGACTACTCTGGGCTACATTTGAGTAAATCCTCGCAGTTGACCAAATTGTGCCAGCATCTCGGGAAATCCAACTTTTCTTTGCATCTATCTCTGCAGAGCAACAACCTCCGGACCCTGAACAGCAACACTTTCTCGGCATGCCCTCCGATCTCGCTGCTGGACCTCTCAAGAAACCGTCTCCGATCAGTGGGATGTGTAAGGGAGGTGTTGAATGTGACTGTTCAAAATAAGCTGAGAACGTTGGTTGTGGAGCACAACCTGTTGAACAAACTAAAGTCCTGCTCTAAACGTTCTGTCTTAAAAGAGCTGAGGACCATCTCTTTTCGTTTCAATCGCATCCTCGATGTCAGTAGGTTTGCTTTCCAATATGCCCCTTATCTGGACAAACTCCATCTTAACATCAACAGCATTGCTTTTTTGCATGAGCAAGCCTTAAAGGGTTTAAAACGACTCACAGAGTTGCGCTTGGATAACAACCTACTAACTGATATCTATAAAACCAGCTTTGAGGACCTGATCAGCCTCCAGACACTCAATCTCCGGAACAACCATATTTCTGTCCTCTTCCCTGGCATCTTCAGAAACCTTGGGAATCTCTCTATCTTAGATTTGGGTGGGAACAATATCCATAGGTTGACCAATAAGTCATTTGAAGGACTGAGGAACATCTCCAAACTCTATCTGGACGGCAATCATATTGAGTACATCAGCCACAACTTTTTCTATCCAGTACAGAGCACTCTCGAAGTGTTGGACTTAATGGGCAATAAGATACAGTACATCAGCATGAAGCAACACAGCCCACCTCCTTTCTTGAACTTGCACCTAGTCTATGATCTCAAGCTTCAAGCTCAGCAACCCTATGGTATGAAGATCATCCCACCAAAGTTTTTCAAGGGCCTGACTTCTTTGCGCAATCTCTACCTGTCTGAAAACAAGATTCTCTCCATTGCACCAGATGTCTTTGACGACCTAGGACAGCTGAAATATTTAAGCTTGATTGATAGCAGTAATGGCATGGGGAACTTTCCACCTGGTGTATTCAAGAATCTGAGAAACCTGACTACTCTCAACCTGGAGAATGCTGGCCTCCGTACCTTGACTCTGGAGGTCTTTGGGAACCTCACCAGTCTACGCAATCTGCAACTAGGGAAGAATGAGCTGCAGACAATCAACAGCAGTGTTTTGGAAAAGCTGACCTCACTGAGGTACCTTGACCTTCGCAAGTGCCCCTTGTCTTGCACTTGTGATAACATTTGGTTCCAGAAGTGGCTGGTCCATAGCCAGGTGCAAGTGGTTTACCTGTACAACTACCCCTGCAATTCTGGGCAATCCTCCAGTTACGTGTATAGTTTCGATACCCATGTCTGTTTCCAAGATGTGGGGTTCTACCTTTTTTCTGTCACTTTCCCTGCTCTGCTGCTCCACATGCTGCTCCCTTTCCTCTACCACCGGACCTACTGGCATCTGAAATACCACATCTATATCCTGCGTGCTTGGGTCAATGATCGCTGGAGGCGGGGCAAGGATGAGCATTACAAATTTGATGCCTTTGTCTCCTACAACTCCACTGATGAGAGCTGGGTGCTGGAGCACTTAGTGCCCAGCCTAGAGAAAGGAGGGGGCCCCATCTTCCGTCTCTGCCTCCACCACAGGGACTTTCAGCCGGGGAGGTACATCATAGACAACATAGTGGACAGCATCCACAACAGTCGGCATACCATCTGCATCATCAGCAGGAATTACCTGCAGAGTGAGTGGTGCTCCATGGAGATCCAGCTAGCCAGCTACCGTCTTTTTGATGAACTGAAGGATGTCCTCATTCCAGTTTTCTTAGAGGCCATCCCAGAACGAGAGCTTTCTGCCTACCACCGGATGCGGAAGGTGATGCTGAAGAAGACATATATTACGTGGCCCCCGGACCCTGAGGCTCAGAAGTTGTTCTGGGCTAAGCTGAGGATGGCTTTGAAAACGGGTAACTCTGAGAAGGAAGAGGAAACAACATACTGGTTTGATAAGGATGGCAAACCACTCTTGGAGACGTCCACCAAGACAGAATAGTAGGGTGGCAAGATCATCTCCTTCGAGGCTAGCTGGAAATGGAGTGAGAGACTTCGTTGTTAAATACCATTCTTTATTTTTCTTTGCTAGCAAAACACCCATCACTATGACAGATGCAGTGTGTCTTGTATATTATAACAAGGCATCTTTGGATGACTCGTGTACTCTTCACACAGAGATATTCGTTGCGTGGGCACAGACACAGGCAGGAGAAAGTAATGTGCCCCTGCAACTTCTTAGTGTTCAGAGAAGTGGGGTATGTGTTTATCTTATACTAGCCTTTCCCAACCTGGTGCCCTCCAGATGTTTTGGATTTCAACTCCCATCAGCCCCAATTAGAGTGGCCAATGGTCGGGAATGCTGGAGTTGTCATCTAAACATCTGGAGGGCAGCAGGTTGAGGACATCTGTTCTATACTAATAATAGTTATCTGAATGTGAATCCTTCTGTAGCAAAATTCCTGCATTGAGTAGGGGGTTGGACTCGATGGCCTTGTAGGCCCCTTCCAACTCTGCTATTCTATGAAAAATAGCATCATCCAGAAACAAGGAGATGGTATTCACAGGCTTGGGACAACACTAATATTTGCAGAAGTACCAAAAACATCTTTAGGGAAGAAACCCTAAGAAAAGGGAATGTTCAGTGGCCGTGGAATGCTGACTGATGCAAGGGGGGACGGAGGACAGAAAACCAAAGGGGAAATGGAATGGAGTGTGCTGGAAAGGGGCAAGGTTGGCTGGCTTGAATTCTGATCAGGACCATTCCATGCTGCAATGTTTGGTTGCTATTCCCACTTGTAGATCAAGATTTTAGAATCCTTGAGGAGACGCAGAGCTCAAGAAAGCATAAACAACACACAAGGGAGCAGATTGGTGAACTAATATGAACATTAACCACCCAGGGAGCTCCGGCTATTGGGCAGTATAGAAATGTAATAAATAAACAAACATTAGATTGTGAATGTTTTAAGTCCACACACAGTTCCTTAGCTGTGTAACAGCATGAAGGGGAACACCAGGGTTCTCTATGAATGCTGGCTGCTACATTAGTGCTTGGAGGATTTCACAATGCAAAAGCATGGAGCAGAATTTCCCCTAATACAGACTTTACTCTTGCAGGAGTAACCTTCAGCGCTCTGTGGGAAGGAGAGGGCGATGATCTTCATGTAACATGTAGCAGAACTTCCCACAAGGCTGGTCTGTAGAGAAGCAGGAATCCTAGTTTTTGTTGCCTTCATTCAACAACGCACAAATAACCCCCCAAATCCTTACTCTCCTTTTCCTCTTTGTAGAACAGAGAACCCCCTAGGTTCTACAACGATGTGTTGAATCCTTGTTTTCTCATACTGGAGAGGATGGCCAGTTGCAGCAGAGGACCGAGCTCCTGCACATTTAATAGTAAGAATATAAGAAGAGTCACGCTGGATCAGGCCAAGGGTCCATCCATCTAGTCCAGCATTCTGTTCACAAATGGCCAAACAGTTGACTGTGGGAAACCACAAGTAAGACATGAGTATAATAGTTCCCCTGTAACTGGTATACGAAGAGATACCACCTCTGATCCTAGAGGTACCATATAGCCATCAGGACTAGTAGCAAATGATACCTATCCATCAGGAGTTACACCTGCTGAAATTCCCTGTTCTACACAACTCTTAAAGGTGCAAGAACCCTGCCCTCTTTTGCATCTGGGCACCCTAATTATGAGAATCTAAACCACTTTGTTGCTGCCTCTTGTCCTTCTGGAGTC
Source organism: Elgaria multicarinata webbii (assembly GCF_023053635.1). Taxonomy (NCBI): domain Eukaryota; kingdom Metazoa; phylum Chordata; class Lepidosauria; order Squamata; family Anguidae; genus Elgaria; species Elgaria multicarinata. Next base: position 28,284,958 of record NC_086183.1, on the reverse strand, counting down.
CAAGCACTACCCAGGTCATGGAATGGCCTGCTGGAGATTCGTCAACTTGACAGTCTTTTAGAATTTAAAAAAAGCAATAAAGACTGATCTATTCCAGCACGACTATCCAGTGAAATTTTAGAATGTTTTCAGGATGTTTTAATGTATGGTATGTTTTAATTTGTTTTAATGTGTATTTTATATCATGTTTTTATACTGTTTGTTTTATACTTTGAATTGTTTTAGTTTTTGTGAACCACCCAGGGAGCTTCAGCTATTGGGCGGTATAAAAATGCAAATAATAATAATAATTGCTCCTGGGTGTGTGTTTATTGCCTGTTTTCAGACAAGTCATCATTAGAACACAAAGGGGGAGAATAGAAATCCCCAGTGTAGATAGGAACCAGTTTTTTGGCTAGAATCCAGAATCAATTTCTCTGGAGTTCACAGGGAAGGAAAAGTGAGTTAATCTCTTCCTGTGGGTTGCCTTGTGCCTTCAACAGGAACTTGATATGCAGAAATCAGGTAGCGTTTTTCACAGCATGGGAGCAAACATTATTGCTGTAGGTCACACCTGTTAATGACACAGCTACAGGGGCCTGTTCAGAAGCTGGCAAGCCTTCTTTTAGCGGATCTCAAGCACGTGTAAAACCATGTGTTGACACAGCTCCTTATTCACTGACATTGGAAAGGGGACAGGCTATGGATCTGTGGGAGAGCAGGTGCTTTGCAGTGGAGGCTGGTGGCTCCAATGTCAGTGGGGCTTTGAATCCAGTAAGGGTTTCAGTCAGAATGCTAAAGGAGCTATCCAAGGTGCAGAAACACCTTGAATAGCCCCTTTAGAGTTCTGACTGATACCCGGAGCAGATTCACCATCCCACTGATATCAGAGCCACCAGCCTCCATGGGTGCTTCGCGTGCAAAATGTCCTGGGCTCACTTCCTGGTATCATTGGTGATCAGGATCAAGTGATGGGAAGGGAAAACCTTCTGCCTGACACCCTAGAGCACCTCTGCCAGCCAGAGTAGTAGGCAATACAGGGTGAGATCAATATCCTGACCTGCTAGATGGCAGCTTCCTAGGTAAATATATTCTACATGTGCTTTGAGGCAGAGGTGGTTCAGTTGTGTCCTGAGTTTCTGCAACCACACACTACATCTTGCGACATTGTGGTCACACTGGTACATGAGCCCTTGCATGTGATCAAGCCTAAGGAAATTGGATTATTCTGACCATGGTAATGTTGGCTATTTCTGGGGTTGGATAGCCTAGCCAGAAATGTAACCACTGCAGGGAATGAGTGATATTGTACAGCTTTGCAAAGCTGATCTGGTATATTACAGTGACAAAGAGGGAGGAGGAATCGCTTATGTGGAGCAAAGGGGGTGTGCAGAACTAAATTTAATTCACTCGTTTCCAAGCTTATTTCTTCCAAGAGGGAAAGCAGACCAGTTCTAGCTAATTACCTCTGCTTGAAATCTCCTGGGCATATAGGAGGATCAGAGAAACTTTTGAGGACAAAAATGCAGCAGCCAGTTCTGGTCACTGTATACCCCAGGCTGATGATGACTCTTTTGTCACTGCTGAACTAAGATGCTTAAGACTGAGCCAAGAGAGTCAGGGAGGCTGTAAACGGAATACTGCAAAACCTAATAATGTGCCTGAGAACGGGAAACCTAAACTAGTGCAATCATTTTCAGTTTGTGAGGCAGTCTTCTATAACAAAGTTTGGACAGTTACCAGAAGATTTAACAAATTTGTATCATAGTCTTACCATGAGGAAGTCAAGGCAATGTACCTGGGGTTATTGCATTTTATTTTCACAACCCTGTGAAAAGGGCTAATAATATCAGACCCTTATTAGATTGGAGTGGAGATGCTGAGACTTGAGATGATTTGTGCCTAAGGTTATCTTGAGGGGCTATTCACAGGCAACATGCTAACCCACACTCAGTGGTTGAGTGTGGGTTGCTGTTGAACAGTGGCTTGGCTAGTGTGTGGTCTGAACATCCACAGGGTGGCTTGTTAACCATGCAGTGTGCTTTCTTAACCACCCTGAACAACCCAACAACAAACCATGGGTTGTCAAGGTGGCTTGTTTTGAGAAAACTAAAACATGATTAACAAGCCACTCTGCGGACTGTCAGACAACACACTAAACAGTGGTTCAACAAACGACCCGCCCTTCAACAACCCACACTCAAAACACCTGGAGGGAATCTACACGTCGTACTGAAGGCGCTTGCGTGCGCCTCCAGTGCGCCGTCAAAACGATGGTGTAGACGGAGAAAGAAGAGGCGGAGGCAGCGGCTGGGGAACCGGCCGCGTCCTTGCCGCCACCGCCGCTGCTGCCTCCCCGCCAGCCTCCTGCTGCCGGGGTAAGAGCCACCCAGGTCGGAGAGCTCGGCTTCTGCCGAGCTCTCCGACCTGGGTGGCTCTTACCCCGGCAGCAGGAGGCCGGCGGCGGCAAGGACGCGGCCGGTTCCACAGCCTCCTCCGCCTCTTCTTTCTCCGTCTACACCATCGTTTTGATAGCGCACTGGAGGCGCACGCAAGTGCCTTCAGTACGACGTGTAGATTCCCTCTGAATTAGCATGCTGTCTGAACAGTCCTAGTGAGGTTGTGGTGGTGGTGAAATTTGAAGAAGGGATATAAGAGTTGTGTAGAATTAATTTTTTCTGGATTAATCTTGAGTATACAGTATGAGTAACCTTTTGTAAGTGAGGCATGACCTGTACACATCCCTCTATTTTACTTTTCATAAGAAACATACTTCCGGGTTTCTTAACATGGACGTTAGTATCTTATTAAGCAGGCCCTAACTATTGTAATTTCCTTTGTTCATTTGGACAATATTTCACATTGATGATTATTCTTCCTAGTAATACACGCACGCACCCACACCCAAAGTGTTTGCTGTGAAGGTCTGTGCATCTAGCACAATTATCTGTTCAAGTATAACCTCCTGGTGAAAAGAAATAGAAAAACAAAACGAATATAAATTAGTGATTGATGTTTGCTTACTGAGCAAGGAAAGCCAAGCCAAAGGAACAGCAACTGCCTACAGGCAGAATCTTCTAATATGACAGCACAGGCTCAGTGTGCATTTGGGCAGCTATGGAAGAATTGTATCCTATCATCCATGGAAGCAAAACAATCAAGGGCAAAAATGTCAGATTATTTTTGCTAGTATTGACAGGGCCTTGGCAGCCATCTCCATATCTAGGTATATCTGTACCAATCCATTTGTTCTTGAAAATATTTGAAATATACACACACACCATCGCCATGTCACTTCTCAATTAGCAGTTTACTTCCAAACTCCTTAATATTAGAAATCACTTGGTGGTGGTATAGGACAGCAAGGAAGGATAATATGGAAGTGAGTAACTCTATAAGCTGGTAGTACTACTGCAATTCCCCCTTGTTGGTTTGGCCAGTGTAACCTGCAAATTGCCTCCTCCTGTTCAAAGTTACTGCCATATAGGGTTGCACAGATAACACTGTAAAATCAACATAAGCCAAAGAAAAGCCTACACATAAAAAAAACACGACGACTGGGCACACACAATTGGGGAAAGAAAAGCAGCTGCAGAGCCAGCTGCATGCCACCTAATTTCCATAACAATCCTCACCGCGCATGGGGTGTCATGTCATCCAGGGGTTGTGGGGTGGTTTCAGCGCCACACTTGACAGGTTTGGATGACACAACAAACTGCACCCAGTGTGGGTAATTATGGGAATTAGGTGGCATGCAACCAGCACACATGCCCAATCATGCAAACCCAGCTAATGACTGGGTTCACATGGGTGGTTAATCAGCCAGAGTTAAGCAGTGGCTACTAGTTCTGATAGCTATGTGCTACCTCCAGTATCCGAGGCAGTAAGCCTATATGCACCATCGAATCATAGAAAAGCAGAGTTGGAAGAGGCCTATAAGGCCATCGAGTCCAACCCCCTGCTCAGTGCAGGAATCCACCCTAAAGCATCCCTGACAGATGGTTGTCCAGCTGCCTCTTGAAGGCCTCTAGTGTGGGAGAGCCCACAACCTCCCTAGGTAACTGATTCCATTGTCATACTGCTCTAACAGTCAGGAAGTTTTTCCTGATGTCCAGCTGGAATCTGGCTTCCTTTAACTTGAGCCCGTTATTCCGTGTCTTGCACTCTGGGAGGATCGAGAAGAGATCCTGGCCCTCCTCTGTGTGACAACCTTTTAAGTATTTGAAGAGTGCTATCATGTCTCCCCTCAATCTTCTCTTCTCCAGGCTAAACATGCCCAGTTGCTGTGGAACATGGGTGGGAGGGTGCTGTTGTACTGTGTCCTGCTTTGTGGGTCCCTGGTTGACAGCTGGTTGGCCACTGTGTGAACAAGAGTGTTGGTCTAGATTGACCCTTGGTCTGATGCAGCAGGGCTCTTCTGATGTTCTTACATTTAACCAGCCCCTCATGTGCTGAGTGCGTACTGCCCAATTTCCTGAATTACCCTTGCTGGGTATGGGTTGTTGCTATGCGCAAACCAGCAAAGGTACAAACCACCCAGAACCCATGGTCTGTTGTAGGATTGTTGAATTGTTTGTTAACTGCCCCAGCCAACCATCTTCACCAGGTTCACATATAACAAGCTGTGCCTAGTGAGGGAAATGAGCTGGCAAACATGACTGGGGTAATGATCTTCCATGGCTTTTTAACCACCCTTGTGTTGTGTAAACAAGGCCAGTTACTAGAAATAATTGAAGAGCACCACAGGCAAACACTAAAGTTATTATACAAGGATGAGAAAGAACTTTGATTTCAAAATTTATGATTCAGATTTGTTCCACCTTTAGCAAATAATTTAAGACCTGGATCGATTCCCTGCCAAAAAAGAAACAGTATTGCTTCCCTGAATATGGTAATTTAGAGGAGTCAGTTAATATTATATTGTGTGTCATCTTCAGTTCTGAGAGAGACAACCAGCCTACACCTTGTACTTGTAAAGTAATTGTTCCATGGGCTTTCATAGTGGGAAAAGAAGGAAGTCCTGTATCTACAAGTAGCCCAAAAGAAATGTGTTTTGAAGGAATCAAAAGAAGAAATCACAGAATTAAATGAGAGTGAATTTTTGGGTGTTTGCTTTCTCGTTAAAAGTAGGAAGCGCCTCTTCCAAGCAATACTCTTGTTTCTCCTATTCCAGGGGCAGGGAACCTGGCACCCTCCAGAAGTTGTGGACGGCAACTCCCTTCATCCCTGCCCATTGGCCATGCTGGCTGGGGCTGAGGGGAGTTGTAGTCCAAAACATGTGGAGGGCAACAGGTTGCCTTACCTCCCCACCCTTGATATCATCTTAGCATCATTCACTTTTCAAGCCCCTCTCATTTGACAATGTAACTACTGACACCCCTTCAGTACAACTTCATTCGGGGGAAAGACCAGGGCTCTGGGCTGGCCTGCCCCAACAGATGTCCCTGTAAGATGCACAGAGGGGAGTTTCTATTCTCTAGAGCCTCTGATGGAGGAAAATAGGACATCGGCAGCTGCTGGAAAACTTGCAGCTGCTGTGCTCCTTCCAATTGGAGCAGTCTCTCCAGATCACAAGCCTGGTTCCCAGATGTGGAGGATCCTTTGTCCCTAGCTCCTTGCTTTCTTTCGGGGAACTCTGGTAGTCCCAAGAATGGGTAACTGTTTGAAGTTCTCCCTTGCTCTACAGAGACTTTCTGGCAGTAGGCTCTGGGTTTTGCAAGTACAGAGAACAATCCACTCCCATGCTGTAGGTGTCTCCTTGGCACACACACGTCTTGCTGGGAATTTTGTCTGTAGAATGAGCAGTGTTGCTGTGGGATGGCGTTATACAGCTGGAGAAACTCCTTGGGCTGCCCTTGCTCTAAGTTCAGCTCTCTGGAAGATGGTGGTTGGTGGGCCAAACAAGGATAGCCCAGGACTTGGGATACAGAGCGTTTGGGCCCCTTGCTAGGTACTTTAGGACTCCAAATGCTTTTTAAGACATCAAAGGAGGTCTGAGATTCAGAAGCAGCTCTCTCTGTGGTCCTGAGTCCCAAATCCAGAAGCTGGGAACTGCCCAGTTCCAGTGAACGATGTGGGCTGTGTACTGGAGTAGACTCTGTCGCCTGGAAATTCCACTGACCTGGTCTTAATTCATAGACACAGGAACAATGATGGGGATCAGTCAAGATGAAATGGCCAGAGCCTTTCACACCACAATTGGATGAACTCAATGCATCATGGGTGGCGAAAGCCAGGGAAGGCCTTCTGGAAATATTCTTCTTTGGCAGTATTCTATTGGCTCCTTCAGACCTCTCTTGCCTGCCTCTGGGCTCCCAGAGAGCCTCTCCCAGTCTTTGTTTGCAACGCAGAGCATTTCTGAGCAAAGCCTCATGCACAGGACGTTGTTCCTCTGATGCAAAGGAGCTTCTGGCTGAATTCACATGCTGAGAAGATGCAGACAGAAGATGAAGGCGGGGCTGAACTGCTGCCAAGTCGAAGCTCTGTTGGTCAAATACCTCTGGCTCCACAAAGGATTCAAAGCCTTCTCTTCGGGCTGATCTTTTTTCTGCCTGCACAAAGAAACAATCACCACAGAGGAGTCAAGGATGAAGAGAACATCATGACTTAATGATTGTAAACCGCCCAGAGAGCTTCGGCTGTGGGGCGGTATATAAATGTAATAAAATAAATAAATAAATAAATTGAATAAAGACAGATTATGTCCGGGTCTGTCTCTGCAAAGTTTGCAATTCATTCAGGCCTTACTATTTCTCACAGGGATATCTGCCTTACTTCAATAAAGGTTCCATTTCAACCTTTAATTAAGGCTAGTTTTGATTCATTCTACACTGCACCACTTCTAAGGGATGCAGGGACAAGAATGCCATGCACAGAAACACACTAAAGCTAAATTGATGACTTCCTGATGGTGGGTTGAAATCCACCAATAGTCCAGCAGAGTTTTGTAGCTGTTGCACTTTATGGTCGTAGCTGGCGAGAACACTGCTGCAACGAAGGAGTGAAGCAGTATGGGATTTCTGAATCAGATCATGGGACTGACTTGTGTGAACCAAAGAAAAAATTCTGATGCTGGATAACCTTAGCAAAATGTTTGGGAACAACTGTGCTAAAATACTTGTGGGATGGAACTGGCTTAGAGGTCCTTGACAAATTCTCCAACTTGAACTTCGTCTCAAAGCCATGAGACTACAACACTGGTGCTCATGGCAGCATGCGCTCCATGGCCCAGTCGCCTGTCACCCTTCTTGTAGCCCTGCCAAACCCAATGTTCTTCGTAAAGGATTTTGCAAGTGAGCAATAAGGCATCCTCTCTTTCAGTTTCCTCTAGGAATGCCTTTGCAGATCAATCTATTGATAGCGATCAGCCCAGAGGGCTTCAGAGGAAACATAGAAAGCCCAAGGCACTATTGGTGCTTCCAGATGAGTCTCTTATTGTGCAATCTTTTCTAAATTTTAGGTGGGGTGGGGTCCAGATGACAACTCCCATTTGTAACCTTCCTGTGTTCTCCCAATGCTTTTTCTGTCTTGGTTCTTACAAAAAAAGAAAAAGGGAAAAAAAGAACATTGAAAGGGAAAGAAAAAGTAGCCACAATGCGTCCTCTGATTAGCAGCACTAGGAGCAGTCAGCCTAGAAGCATGGTAAGGGTAAAGACCTATCAAGATGCCCAGTCAGCCTCAAACCTCAGAGGTTGACGGACATCCTATGCAGAGTGGGAGAAGCACAGAGGTGACCTTTTCCTCCACCCTCCTCCCACTTTGCATTTTTGCTAGATGGGCTTTTCTGCCCATCTAGCTGGGGTTCTGCGATGTGGGAGGAAAGGAGGCCAGGGAGGCTGGAGGGTTCTTCATAAACCAGCAACCCCAGTCCCCCCTATGACAGAATTGGCCCCTTTCCCTCTTCCTCAGTGTCTCCTTTGTGACCTCAATGGAGAGGGAAAGCAGCTAATTCTGTTACAGAAGGGGGAGACATTGTCATCTCTGTGACCTCAGAGAGGCAGTCAGTGCAATCAGCCTTGGAGAGGCAGGTATCTCAGACTCCTGGGTCAGAGGTCAGAGCACTGTCTCTAACCTCGGATCCAGGAATCCAAACCATCCCATGGCCTCCCAGATGCTGTCTAGGGGTTTGCTTTCTAACAGAAAATATGGCATGCCAGGTATTCACTCCCAGCAACCGGGGGTCTACTTCATACATTGCATTTTTGCATGTTCACATAAGCCATTTTACAGATTCATCTTACAATGTAAGATTTGAGTATAATAAGCACATGCGCTTTACAGCTATATTCTGTGAGACACCATAAATTAATTTGGATGAAATGGTTTGATTCCATGTCACCGAAGAAATAAGAGGTGGCTCCTCTACAGTCCTTCAAAGCAAAGAGAAAACTAGTGATTTGGTCATCCTCTTATCTTTCTTTACATCACTCAGGAGGTTAGTGACTCTTACGCTGCTCATTGCAGAACAAAGCTTTGCATAGAAGCATGCTCAGACACAAAGGGCTAATGGGTTCTGAATGGCCTGGTTTCACATGGCACAGTAAGCAACTCTTGACATGGCTTGAATTTTCACAAAGGTCTCTGGCATGGACTACAACCCATGGTGGGTGCCGCCAATCACGCAAACTGGTTCAGTACCCATACAAAACCCATACACTCTACCTTTGCTATCCCGGCACCCAGGCTGTGGAGCTCCCTCTGTAGAAAGGTTGGTTAGCTCCTTCTCTATTAAGCTTCTGGTGAGATCCCAAGACCTTTTTATTTTGCCAAGCTTTCAGTGTGGGTCAAAGTTTTGTCCCTCTTCTTTCATACAGCATCGTTTTAGCCTCTTGGTTTTATAGCATGAAATTTCTTGTAGTAATTTGGACAGTTTTTACTGTGTTTTATGTCATATATGATCTTGTTTTTAAGCCATTTTGAGTTTATTGTATAAAGAAGAGTGCGGTATAAGTCTCTAAATAGGTAAATACCTGTCCATTGGTTAAACTTCATCTCACAACACAATCCTCTCAAACCCATCTGGTTAAAGTGTCTGGGAAATGTAGTTAACTAAAGCTTTTTGATGCTCACCATTCTTATAGCTGTATGCACAGGACTGGAAGAGGTTCTGATAAGGAACTGGTCTTGTCCTCTTCTCTTTTTCAGAGAAACACCCTGGTCAGAGTTCCTGCTGCTGCAATCACTAGATTTTGATTCCAACTGAAACTCCTCCTGGTCCCTCTCAGCTGGGCTCTTGAAATCTAGAGTTGGGCAGTAAAAATTAACCCAAGCAATCCCATTTGGAATCACATGACTTCTATCCAAGTAAATAAGGACAAGAGTAATTCATACTTCTATAGGATGACACACAAGTCCACAACTCAGTACAAGGCAGCATAGCAGGGTATGGGAAGGAGAAAAGTAAAAAAGCTTACCCTCTAAATTGTAACAGTGAGGAAGAATAGGTGGAGATGTCTAGGTGGCTGATGGTGGTGACAGTGTGGTCAGAGGCGGGTATATTTCAGGAAATAAGAGCAAAAAGGATGAGTCAAGGCCCTGGAAAGCTTTACAGGTAAGAACAAAGTGTTTGTGCTGAATGCGAGGGGATGGGAAGCCAGTAAAGTGTTCTGAAGAACATCACAAAGTCAGAGTGATAGGCTAGTCACTTCTTTTGTAAAAGACCAAACTTTTTAAAGCATGGTGACCAAAAACAGGTAAAACGGGTCTTGGGCACGATGTGTCTCCTGAAACAGCTCTTCAGTATTTATCACAAAATGCTGTGTGCCACAAAGCCACTCAGCTTGTGCTCAAGTTTCTTGACAGGGTTTATACTAGAAGTGACCAGGCTCCTGTATCTTTAACCGTTGTATTGAAAAGGGAATTCCAGCAGGTGTCATTTGTATGCATGCAGCACCTAGTGAAATTCCCTCTTCCTCACAACAGTTAAGGCTGCAGGAGCCCTGCCCTCTTTTGTATCTGGTCATGCTAGGCAGGGCTCTTGCAGCTTTAACTGTTGTGAGAAAGAGGGAATTTCCCCAGGTGCTGCATGCATACAAATGACACCGCTGAAATTCCCTTTTCAATACAACGGTTAAAGATACAAGAGCCCTGTCCTTCTTTCCATAAGGTCACCAGTGTTTATACACACTGTACACCAGGGAGTGTTGGGCTGAAAGAGGTTCGAGGGCCAACATGTATTTCAAAGAAGGTCTGCATTCCAGTAGTGAGCAGGGACAAAGCCCCCCACCCCAAATACCAGCATTTTTTAACTTACTGCCAATAACTAAGCCTTATAAGAAGTATTTCATCCTCTTACAACCGGGGAGGGGGCACTGTGCAAAAGCCAAGAAGCCTCCAAACAAGTGTGCAGTCAGAGAAAGGAGGCAAGGCTAGGGGAACCTAGAAGGGCCAGATTGGAGTCCAGATGGACTGGATTTGACCCATGGGCCTGAGGTTCAACATCCCTATCACTGACTCAACAAGCACCTTACCTGCATGGGTGGTGTCACTGTTACACCTGCGTGCTAACTTCTTGAGCAGTGCCAAGGCAGAAAAATCAGGTAATGTTTTCTTCTGTTCCAGCAGGATATTGATAACAGCCTCACGTGTTTCACGGATTAAGTTACGCCCTGGGAATATGGTCTTGAGGTCCAGGAGTTTTTGCAGCTCCTGGGCCAGTTCCTTTACTGGAAACTTGCCTTTGCCTGGCTCAGTTCCTACTGTGGAGGCAGGAGGGACATTTTCCTTTTCATTCAAAACCTCTCTGGCATTGCTCTGAAAAGCTTCAGTCTCCATAGTTTGTTGACTGAATTCCACAGCGGCAGTCGCAGCTGAAGCCTGAGATCCTGAATCTACTACATGTAGAGTAGCAACAGGATGGTGTTCTGTAATCAGTGTAGGGATGGGCGGTACTACTGTCAGAAGAGAATCCTCATTCATTCTGCTCGGTTCCTTTATGCTGTATCCAAATTGCTCACTGGGAATAGATTTCTGATTAGCATCACAAGATTTACAAGACTGGATCTCTTCTCCCAGGGCCATCTCTACTCCACTGTCTTTTTGTATAGGGGACACCTCCATGACGTCTTGCTCCTTTCTGGGACTCAACAGCCTCTCTATATCAGCCGATTTCACCTCTCTGTTAAACATGCCCAGGTGCTGCGAGAGTCTGTTCTGAGTTATAATCACAGGCTTTGCAACACAGCTCCCTTTGATGGGAGTTGACTTAGTACAGTTGCTAAGCTGGGAGCTCCAGAATGGGGGTAACATCTTCTGTTGCCCTCTGCAGTTGGGTCTCTGTTCTGGGACTCTCTCAGTAACATTCCTGCCAAATTTGACATAGTTGCGCTCCCGTTTGGTTCTGCGGCGTTTAACCCGTGCAGATTTCTCCTCAAAGTTATGCTGCACTGGAGGGGATGTTTTCAGATGATGGAAAGAACAGGGTAAGCTAGAACTGACTATGGACTGCTTGCCTCCTTCTCCCTCACCACAAGGATTCATGCTGAAGACAGCTCCTAGGAATAAGCAAAGGCAACAGTAAAGAGCACTCAAGATACATAAATCAAACACTACAGATATAAGTTTAATCTCATCACCCTGTACACAATACATTTAAATAGTGTAGAGTTCATAACTCTGTATTTATATATTGCTACTTCTGAAAGTGCAACGCACTTCAAACACATCTCAGTAATCTTTACAATACTCCCCTGTAAGACAGACCAGCATTAATATATCATATTGCATATGAGAGCTGAAGCTAAGAGGACAATAATTTATAGGAAAGGCAAGATTGGAATTAGTGACTTTCAAGCTCACACTCCTGGCCACTTTTGAGCAGCCAGGCACCTCTCCACCGTGCCTGGGTCCAGCTCCAGCTGAGAGCCCCCTCCCTCCTGCTACCAACTGTCTCTGCAGAGGCCACCAGTGAGGGAGGAAGCAGCAGCCAGGTACCTCTCCACCGTGCCTGGGTCCAGCTCTAGCTGAGAGCCCCCTCCCTCCTGCTGTCACCTGTAACTGCTGAACTTTCCAACTAAGATTGTAGTGCCTGAATTTGCTTTCCTTTTCCCCCTCCTCCTCCCTCCCAATCCCCTTTCCTTTTGTGTCATGTCTTTTAGATTGTAAGCCTGTGGGCAGGGACTGTCAAGAAATACTTTTGTAAGCCGCCGTGAGAGCCTTTTTTGGCTGAATGGCGGCATAAAAATCCTTAAATAAATAAATAAATAAAATATTCAGCTATGAGCAATCAAGTGCACTGTGAACCAACGCAGTCTAAGAGAGATTCAAAATAAGGCCATTTCTTTTGCAGAACCAATTAAGGAAACATCCAGGCTTTTCAAATCACTCTTCAGGATCCTTAGGGGGTTTTGTTTGTTTTTATTTGTTTGTTTTGCCAACAATTAGTGTTTTCAGTGGATTTCATCTTCAGCACTAAGCAATACACAATTTTAAATATAGACATCGCTGAGTCAATAATTAGCACTCATACACACCCAAATGAACAACACAGCTAAGGTAATTAAAGGATTATAGGGCTCACTAGAACGCAAGCTTAGTACTATTTTTCTTAATACGAAGTCCCATCGTTGAAAGGGGGAGGGGGAAAGGCGGAGTACCAAGAGTGTCTCTGAGCACATACAAAGTCCCTTTCCTTCACCACCAAGTCCCTACACGTTTGAGGCCAGGATCAGCAATATTATTTCTTTTGAGCGCCTCTCCAAATTTGAGCAAAAGCTTGGAAATGGAGAACTGCAAAGACTTCGACTCTTCACCGCTCCAAAGCCTGGTATCCTTGCATCTCGCGCCTCACCTATTTCCTCCAACTGCCCAAATAGACCACGCCCCCCAGCCACGCGAAGCACAGGGGGCGGGGTAAGCTCCCTGCCTGGCTTCGCCTCGTGGTGAGGCAGTTAACCCGATACAACTGCCCGAAGAAGCGCGAGGGACGCTCAGGCAGGTCGACCCATTTTCCCGCGCTTCGCGGGTGAGGCTAACAACACACGCCCCAAGCTACTCCCTCCCACGGATTTAACCACGCCCCCGCTTGATAATGATTGGCCGCGACGGGGCAGCGTTCCGTTCTGATTGGGTACATAGGTTTGACGATGCCTGCGCTGCGTTGCTATTCCTGAGGTGAAAGTGTAACAGTGCATCCTTATCCATTAGGGTGACCATATGAAAAAGAGGACAGGGCTCCTGTATCTTTAACAGTTGCACTGAAAAGGAAATTTCAGCAGGTGTCATTTATATATATATGGAGAACCTGGTAAAATTTGCTCTTCATCACACCAGTTAAAGCTGCAGGTGCCCTGCCCTCTTTTAAATCTGGTCACTCTAGTATAGCTCCTGCACCTTTAACTATTGTGATGAAGAGGGAATTTCACGAGGTTCCCCATATATACAACTGACACCTGCTGAAATTCCTTTTTCTATGCAACTGTTAAAGATACAGGAGCCCTGTCCTCCTTTTCATATGGTCAGCCTATTATCCATACCTCGTCAGAATGAAGCCTTATTGTGTCCAATGGGATTTATTCCCAGGAAAATGTATATAGGATTGCCGCCCAAGGGGCTTTGAGATGATGGCTGTTGTTTTGGAGAAGCTCATATATAGCTATATTTATAATTTAGATAAATGTTTCTGAAGAAATTTCTGACTGCCCAGAGGTGCAAGTTTTCCTTCAGCCCAGTGGCTTCTCCCTGCCCCCATCATAAGGAAAGAGAATGGTACTGACTGAAATTGCCCAAGAGCTTCGAGACAAAGATTGTAGTTGCTCTAAGAAGCATTTTTTGGGGGGAGTCTGGAGTCCCTCATGCTAACCAGCTTCAACCAGTATAGGGCTAGTGCAACATGCACCCCGATTTGTATGGAAATTAGCCCAGTTTCACTACTTTAAATGGGGCAGGTCTACCTTTGGGGACAGCCAGTAACAATTTCAGAAAAGAGTTCTGCACCACTTCTAGAGGGGAAACATTACTGTATCCCCAAAACTCTGCACCGTACAATAATTGTGGCACAATCTTCTTTCGGAATACCTCTACTGTGGGAGCCATAAGGAAAGAAGAAATCAAGTGATCCAAGACTGACAGATTAAATTCAGAACCCATTTGTGATGGGTTTGCTTTGTATCGGGATGGAAAATAAGCCATTTATCAAACTTCATCAGAGCCATCAGTGCCAAATCTTATTAGAAAAATTTCCAGAGGGTCGCCCTGTTAGTCTACTGTAGAAAAAGCAAGACTTTGTTGTTGAAACTTCATTGACACTCTCTAGTGATGTGTATTCACTTTAATGTACAGGCAAAGGGTGCATTCTTTCTGCACCTTAATGCTGTAGGAGAGGGAATTACAGTAAGTGCTGCTTTTCTCACCCCTCCATGACAAGTCACACCTGTTGACATAGGTAGTCAGGTCTGGGGGACTGGTTGCCTCAGGTACATTCCAGGTCCTTCTATAAACTTTAAAAACACTCACCCAAAGATTAGTGTGATCCTCTACTCAGAAATAAATTCCACTGAGTTCATTGGGGCTTACTCCCAGGTAAGCAAGTATGTGATTATAAGTTCCATTTAGTTCTAAAGGTACATAGGGAAGGATCCAATAGTGTCCAGCTGCTAGGGCTATTTATGTTGTGCTAGAGGAAACCAACACATATCAATCAGCTTGACACTTTGCAAATCTGCTACTACACTACTGCTACTAGAATGTAAATAGCGCTAGCAGCTGGACACCCTTGGGTCCTTCCTCTTATAAGGAAAAGTGTGCAGAAAATATTCTATTCAGTTCTTGCTGCAGTGTAGTGTAACTGTTTATAGATACTCCTACAGCACTACTTCTAGTTCCCAGCAGTCTAAGGGATACTGGAAGCAAATGGAGCCAGGAAAGGAGCTAGAATGGGGGTTAAGAAAGAGTGGGAGATTAGTAAACAAAAGGCACAATCCTGTGCCTGTTTAGACAGAAAAAATCTTACAATTCCAGCATGAATGCTGGGAGTTGTAGGACTTTTCTTTCTCACCAAAGGATTACAACCAAAGTGTTATAGGAATAAAGAGGTTACTACAACTCACTGTCAAAAGAGATTTCTTGCTAGCCATTCTCCAAAAGAGAGACAAGGCTAGCTAAGAAGCAAGCTTGCACTAGCCTACTAGTTTCCTGGCCAATGAGTGCCAAGGTATTGAATAACTGACAACCACCAGGTATTTCTTTATTTACGTAAGTAAGTTGGCAGTGCCAAGGAGTTCAGATGCATGGGTCTGGAGCTCCACTACGCCAATGCCACTGGTGCTGCTGGGACAGGGCTGTCTTTATCATTTGACATCTTTTGGTAGCTGTCAAGGACCCAGCATTCTCACACGGCCCACTGCTGATGCTTGCGCTGGGCACACGTTAAAATATTTTTCTGGCCTGGCACTCTTTTAATTTTCTACAACATCTCCAATCTCGCTGTGGGGTATTGCGAGAAATTCAAAATATGGCTAGGTAAACCACCCAGCACTGCTTGGAGTGCTGCTAGGCAGCCAGGGAAGCCTGCCAAGTAAGTCCTCCTGGCACAAGAGGGACTCACCAGAGAATAAATTGCCCAGGGCTCCTCAAACCTAAAGCCAGCCCCACAGTGGGGACTGGTAGGGAGTCTGGCAGCAGCACCAAACAGCTTAAGGTCCTGCACTGCCATTGTAATGATGCCAGCCCCACCCCTGACTCATCAGGGACAGGGGTGGCATCATTATGATGGCAGTGGTGTTGTGGACAGGTGCACCATGCAGACTTGGAACTGTGCTTTGCACTGGCACTGCAAGTGGGCAAACAACGAGCTTGCCCCACAACCAGTAAGTGGTGAGTTGGCACCAGCAATAGGGCGACATGGTCTTGGAGGGATGGGGGCACTGAGGACAACTTGCTCAGCCCCCACAATCTGAAGAGAGGCCTGCTGCGATGGCACACTTTTTTCCTAAGTTAAAATTGGAGGCACACTTCACCCTTATACACAAATTCATTGGTTTTTAGGGCTAGGCATCTTGTTATATGCATGTCCTGCTTTGTTGGTCCCTGGTCAACAACTGGTTGGCCACTGTGTGAACAGAGTGCTGGAATAGATGGACCTTTGGTCTGATCCAGCAAGGCACTTCATATGTTCTTATGACTTTCCCCCCAACTGCCCTTTTAATAAAAAGCAGAGAGAGTCACAGAAGACTGAATTTGGCTGGATGGGTGGGACTGCTGAAATACTATTCCTGCATCCTGCTGACCATATTTTCTTATCAACTCCCCCCTGCCCCCTACTCACTGCTTTTCCACCTCCAGGGTGCATTACAGTTGTGCATTACAGTCATTTAAATTACATACTCATACTCATAAATAGTGCAAGGGAGGCTAAAAGGTGCGTTTGGAGCTGCTTGTGATAACACCCTAATTCAAATGCAATCACCTGGAAAATGAATGTTCATGTATATACCATAGTCATTCCAGAGCACATATTATTCCTGGCCATAGAGGAGACGAAGACAAGCAGAAAAAGGTAATCACCTAGGTTAGCAGACTGTGAAAACACGGGCTTTTGTATTGCTGTTACCCCTTACCATTACTGCACAATTAGCTTTGGAGTGCCAAGAGGGAAATTATGATAAACGATCATTTTTAAACTCCTCCCCGTGTTTATGGTGCTTCTTGTGTTGGAACTCAAGACTCTGGAATCAACTTTTGATCTGATGCCAATTGTCTGATTTTTTTTTAATTTACTCATTAAAAAAATCCAACCCAAAGTATCATTTCAGATATATTAGAAATAAAATAAAACAAGAACAGTTCTGTTTTTAGGATTTTGATGATTCCTGTAAGCGAGATGTGCCCATTATTAATGAACTGATTTTCCAGAATGATTTAAATCTTGGTAAAAAAGCAAATTTCATGATACCAATTGCTAAGATGACTTGTCCAACTATTCTAATAAAAATTCAACATCCCTGTCAGGTAAGCTTAATCAGTCTTTTGATATCCATATTTGAACAAAGCAAGTCTTGTTTACATACAATTATGAATACCATTATTATCACTCTAGTAATAAAAATCTCAGAGCCTCAGTCTATGGTATTTAATAAATATTTTATTCAAGAGACCACAAAGGGTTATAATGCTGAGATTAATTTCCAGACCCATTAATATTTCAGTGATCCTATTTAGGTTTTGTTCTATTTTTTTTTCTATAGCAGTAGCTGTCTTCACCCAATAATGCCTCAAACCAAAAGCTGAAATCACAGCGCCATCATCAGATCCTTTAGGCTCCTAATATGCTCACTGTAAAAGAGGATTTCATAATACATAAAACAACAAAAACACATTAATGATATTATTATTATTATTATTATTATTATTATTATTATTATTATTATTATTATGGTGGGAGTGAACTTGAAAAATACACTCCAGTGGGTATGGCACGTAATGGACTTTAGATCACTATTGCCACATTTAAAAGATATCCACCATAACTTTTTTTTAAAAAATAAGAAATTTTCCTATTCTAAAAAAACAAGAACTCATTCTTAAAATGAAAGTTTTAATGTCATAAATTTAAAAGTCTGCTTTTTAGAAATTATGCACAGTATGGAGAATGTGGATAGGGAGACATTTTTCTCCCTTTCTCAAAATACTAGAACCAGATGACATCTCATGAAGCTGATTGGTGGGAGATCCAGGACAAATAAAAGGATGTACTTCTTCACTCAGTGCATAGTTAAATTATGGAACTCACTGCCACAAGATGTAGTAATGGCCACCAATTTGGATGGCTTTAAAAGGGGGTTGGATAAATACCTGGAGGTGAAGGCTATCAATAGTTATCAACAGCTGCTAGCCCTGATTGTTGTCTGCTATCTCCAGTATTCGAGGCAATAAGCCTGTGTTCACCAGTTGCTGGGGGACATGGGTGGAAGGGTGCTGTTGCACCACGTCCTGCCTTGTTGGTCCCTGGCCGATGGCTGGCTGGCCACGGTGTGAACAGAGTGCTGGACTAGATTAGGGTGACCATATGAAAAGGAGGACAGGTCTCCTGTAGCTTTAACAGTTGCACAGAAAAGGGAATTTCAGCAGGTGTCATTTGTATGCATGTCGCACCTGGTGAAATTTCCTCTTCATCACAACAGTTAGAGCCACAGGAGCTATCCTGCAGCTATACTGTGACCAGATTTAAAAGAGGACAGGGCACCTGCAGCTTGAACTGTTGTGATAAAGAGGAAATTTCACCAGGTTCCCCAGATATACAAATGACACCTGCTGAAATTTCCTTTTCAATACAACTGTTAAAGGTACAGGAGCCCTGTCCTCCTTTTCATATGGTCACCCTAGACTAGATGGACCCTTGGTCTGATCCAGCAGGGCACTTCTGATGTTCTTATGTTTTACTGCAACAAGGTGGCTTTTAAAAGCACAATGGAAACAGGCTGTATTTATCCTTACTGTCTGTGGATAAAAGATCACAGATGGAGCTAGAAACCTTCACAAATTGTTCCTACTGCCGCCAATTTGAATGTTTAGCTTAATAGAGATGCAGTGTCACCCAGTGGTCTCTTCACGTAATGCAAAGTATTTCCATTTTGTTTAAAACTCTTCTGGCTTATCCCGACCAGTTAAAGGACATAAGCAGAGCCATGCTGAATCAGCTGAAAAACCTAACTAGTCCAGCACTTTGTCACACAGTAGCAAAGCCCCAAAGTAGGACATGATTGTAATAGCACCCTCTTCCTGCCCCTTTCTCCAGTAAATGGTATGCAGACTCTTAAGCATACCGCCTCCAATATAGGAGGTAATATTATATAAATAAATAAATCATCACTAGTAGCCATTGATAGCCTAATCCTCCGTGAATTTGGAGCTGGAATCGAGTCCAGTGGAGTATTCATGCACCTTTAACAGTCTTACAGTGGAAGAATTTTAGTAGATGCAGCTTGTCACATCCTGATGCTGCAGCAATGTTGAATAGAGTTTCATCTACTGAAATGCCCACTTCTATACGACTATTAAAGGTACCTCGCATTTTCCTTTGCCTTCTATTGAGGGCTGCTTCATAATTCACGACTCATGTCCTATCTAAATAAAGATGCCTATAGAGATGAGTAGCAAAGCACTAAGTTTGCACAGCCGTTTCAGCAAAATACTGAAGAACTTACTTTCCACTCTGCTTTGTCCCAGCCTGAGAAGGAAATAGTGAATAATTAGTTCTTTTCACTATTTCCTTTTCAGGCTGGGACAAAGCAGAGTAGGACTTAAGTTCTTCAGTATTTGCTGACCAAAAGCTTTGAGACTGCTTTTTGTGGTGGGGAGTGACACAAATTATTATTATTATTATTATTATTATTATTATTAACAATAAGCCTATGCGGCAGGGTCTTGCTATTTACTGTGTAATCTGTACAGCACCATGTACATTGATGGTGCTATATAAAATAATAATAATAATAATAATAATAATAATAATAATAATAATAATAGCTCACGCCTGTATTAAAGGCATGCCCTCTGATCTTGGAGACCTTTTCTCCAATCTACACAGATATGTGGGTGCTACCAGTGATGGCTACTTAATGGCAAGGGGACAGGCACTCTGCACATGCTCAAAGGCATGCCTTTCTTGATAACAGGTTCACATTACAACTCTGTTTCTAGCGCTTTGGGGCAGCCTCAGTGGGATCTTCCTTGGCGACCTAGAAACTTCCACCCTACAGCGATTGACATTTATTGAGAATCGTGGATTGCTCTCCTAAGAGAAAGTTATTTGCCTCATTACAAATCTCCCCCGCCTCCCCCCAATCTTGTCTCTAGTTCTGAGGTAAAGAGACCCGAGCAGCCTGGCGCGAGACCTGTGTTCCCCCGCGCTGCCCGTTGATTGGCCACAACGTTTCGATGCCTCTCGTTAATTGGCTGCTTGATTTTGGCGGGCTTTGGTCTCTTTTTGAGGGAGTGATGAGGCTGTGGAGGGAGCGAGGCGCGTTTGAGCGGGATAAAGGATGAGCTAAGAGCTCATTGGTTTCCTCCCTGCATGTGGCGCAGGGAAATTTAAAATTACAAAATTTCAGTGCCTAATCATAAGACAAAAGGAAGGACCCCCCCCCCTCCAACCTGGGCTAAACAGCATGGACAGGGGATGGGGGTGGGGAGAGAAAGAAGGATACTAGCTGGGATGGATGGAGTCTGAGGGGATTAGGGGAGGAATGATTCAACTGTAGTGAAGTTTCAGAACTGAGAGGGAAAATGCCAAGTGGGGCAGAAACCCAGGGGTTTTGTGGGGAGATGCTGATTGGGGCAGAAGCCCAGGGAGGATGGGAGGAGAGACCCACTGGGGCAGAAGTTCAGGGGATGAAGGGAGGGATGCCAAAGGAAGGTGAATCCCATGGGCCGAGCGAAGACAGGGCAGAACCTCAAGGGGTGGAAGGACAGACATCAGACAAATATGAAGCCCAAGGAGAGATGGCAACTGAGGTTGGAGGCCATATTCCTAAAGGGGAAAAGCCCATGGAGAATGATTCAAGTGATCTGAGAGGAAAGCCCTTGAAGGATGAAGCTAGTGGGGCGCTACCTTCTCATTTTGTTCTTACAAAAGGCATTCAGGCAGCTTCAGGGACCAAAAAGAACGGTTCTGGAGATAGGGTCTCTACAGAGAGTGGCAAAAAGCAGACCAATAAGAAAAAGGGGCAGAAACCTGAGGTGAGGAACTTAAGTGTAGTGACCAAATGTGTGGTTGAAGGTTGTTTATTAAACTGATTAATTAATGGAAGTTTGGTTGCAAAATGTTAGTTTCCAAGCAGAAAATGTGAACACGTGGTATATTGTGCCTGTACTGACTTCTTTCCAATGTTTTAGGCTAAAGATACTTATAAAGGCCTGTCCAACTACTTCCCCAAAGAACAGTGGACTGAAATGGGAGAATGGGAGAAAATCCGTTATAAGAACATGAAACAGAACTATGAATTCATGACTCAACTAGGTAAGAGGAATTGCTGGAAATTAAAGAAATGAGGGGATTTACTCTATTAAAGAAATGAGGGGACGTAGGTTAATCATAACAAACAAATCCCATTGATTTTAATGCGTCTACTCTAATTCTGGCCAAATTTGTATCCAGCCCAGTGATTGGTTCACACATAATGACTATCCGTGGGTTGTTTAAACCATGGGTAGTTTCAGACCATGCTGGAACAAGTGAGTGTGCTGTCTCCAAACCACTTGCCACATTTGCATTGGTAAACAACCCAGGAATGACCCATTCCTAGGTTATGATTTCTGAACCAAGAACTCTAGTTGTTGAGGAAGAAACAATTCAGAGTCTTAACCCAACAACAAATCATGTTGCCACGAACAAATATTGTATATTGGCACCAGCTGAAGAGAAACACATTTTGGAAGCACTCTTTCAATAAGGCAGTGTCAAACAATCCCTTATAATTGATGTTTTTATTAGGTCTTCCTACTCCTAAACCAGCATTTATGTGTCATGCACGGCAGCCCCCAAAGACTGTGAATGAGTCATCTGAGTCAGATGAGGAATGGACTCCAAAATGTATAGGTAATTTACCAAATAGTGGTTCTTTAATATAATACTTTGCAGTTATCTGAAAGTAGTATCCATCTCTCTGATGGATACTATTTCACACAAATTATGGGTCTACATATTGTTAATGTGTATCCTTCAGTTCAATTGCTTAGCTGAAAGCCTGTATATTCTTGTTTTTGTTAAATCGTTACAGTTGTACAGCTGAATGTACAGTTACAGCTGAATGTGTAGAAATGGAAAGAAATTATTTAAGCTTTGAATGTGGAAATGGTAGAAAGAAACCTATGCGAGACACTTTGGCCACATTCGGATGTCAGTTTAAGCTATGCTAGCCTAAAAAGCCACTCGCAATAGCTTATTTTTGAAATAGCCTATGAACCCCCCCTGCCACATGAGCAGGCTAAGAAGTTACTGTGAGTAGCTTATTAAGCCACTGTGTGTCATCTGTGTCATCCCTGCCCTCTGTCCTGTTGCAGTCCTCCTGCCCAAGCAGTGGTGCTGTTTCACTCATTGACAAAACCCTGCACACTAACTGTGCAAGGAGTGAAAATCCATTTGCACCAAAAAGGGGGTGGTGACTATAACACTTTGGGGATTTGCAGGCTCAGGACCAAACTTCATATTCTGCCTCCACTAGTAAGGAGGCACCCAATGTACCATAAAAACCCTGCCCCGCCCACATTGATAGTGCTGGCTCCCCTCCCCCCACTTGATACTGGGTTTCGTTGCTTTAAACGACTCCCAATATTTGTAAAGCATTTTAACACAAAAGCGAAAATGCACATTTCCCCTCATTGATGCTGCTCACTAAGTGTTTTTTCCCTACTGCAGACCATAGGTTATCTGAGTGTATTATTTGGCTAAATAAGGCATTGTGAGTTAACAAATCCTTGGCAAGTGACACGATACCCCACAATGGGTTAAATAAGTGAGTTATTGTGACATCCGAACCCAATCTTAATCTCTTTCCACCTACCCAAAAATCCCATTTCCTCTATTCCTTTCTCTCTCTCTGCCACCCCCCATCCCAAGTCTGCAAGAAAATCTAATCAAAAGAGAGATTTATAGAAATTAATTACCGTGTTTCTTCGATTGTAAGACACCATCGATTGTCAGACGCACACTAATTTCAGTACCACCAACAGAAAAAAAGCTTTGATTCTAAGAATAATAATCGCACCCACGGTTCTAAGTCGCACCCCATTTTTAGAGATGTTTATATGGGGAAAAAAGTGCTTCTTAGAATCGAAATACAGTATGCTGCTTTTTAATTCCATAAATTGAAGGAGAACCACCTGACAGTTCAACCTCTATTTTTTCAAGTTTATAATGAACACAATTGTACTAAACATTTTTTTCCAGGTGAAATTCATTTTCGCACAAACTGCAAACTGGCAGCTGTGGTGATTGTGGGAGAGTTGGTGAAAGAGTGATTCAAAATTGCTGATTTGTATTAGTTTCAAAAACTGAGAATTTATTTGATTTCAATACATATTTACTTTCTTCATTTCCGTAAATATTGTAAATGTGTTTATTTTCTTAGTAGTATGTTTTAGTTTCTAAAATATTCATTTGCTTTTTACTTCCAGTAAAATCTTTTAGGCTACCATGTAATTGGAACAGCTTGAAAGACGAAAAGAAGAAAAAGAACATGCTTGATGAAGTATGATATTTTTTGGAAATTTCCAATTATCCATAATTTTTCTCATTTACAGATTGTAAATCTGTAAATGATTGCCTAATGGTATGAGCAAATGCTGGATCAAATTTGTTTTGGGAAATGTTTCAGTTCCTCTGCCCTGTTATGCAAAAGAAGACATTGGCAATGGTAGGGTTGGTTGGGGAATAATTCCTTTTAATTGTTTTTTAGGTTTTATTTGATGGGATAATTATTCAGGATCATCAGCTCCCAGTAGAATGATTTGGCTTTTTCAGTCAGTGTTCATAACATTACACTTTCAGACAACATGGGAACCAAGTGTGTCACACACTGAGGATAACTGCCCATCTGAATGGGATGTAGTTCACAAAACCCTTTGCTAATATTTATTAGACTTTAAGGTACCATGCAACTCTTTATTATTAGAAACTACTGTGTTTTCTTTCTGATACTTTCAAAGTATACCTTTCTCCTCTTTCAGAGGAGCAGCATGTGTTGCATGAAAAACAATTTAGAGTCTTGTAGTATCTTAAAAAATTTTCCTACAGAGGTGGCGGCTATCCTAAACAGGGATACCCTCCACCCATAGTAGAAAAGGAACCATCACAGTAAGTCCAATGTTCCATTTATCAGGGGAAATCTTTTTTGGACTTTCTTCTCTTTCATATTTCAGACTCTGGTAAGTACCTTAAACATAGGGCCTTGCTCTTTGGACATTCATATATTTGCAGAGAAAAATGCACAAGGACCCAAACTCTTGTAACTGGAGTGGTAATAAATGTCTTCCTTTAATAATTTTGATAAAATTGACCACATGTTCAGAAAATATGTATGTTATTTGATTAGAAATCTCACAGTGACAGAGAGAAGAATGGGTAAATTGATACAGTTGCTGATTAAATAACTTTTGTCCATATGTTTATGTCATGACGGCTGCAGCAACTCAGTTTCTATTCAGTTTTGTACACCTCCAGGTGTTAGCAATAATTATAGTCACATGTTCATTATTATTATTATTTATTACATTTATATACCACCCCATAGCTGAAGCTCTCTGGGTGGTTTACAAATATTTCCATGTATATTTGCTATAACCTGTACTATATGGCCAAATAAATTATAACAGCTAAGTAGAGATTCCCAAGAAAAAATTATAATTGAGTATTGTCTCAGCCTGTCTCATAGCTGAATATACCAACAGGTAATTTGTTTAAACTAATGTTGTTTTTGTGGAAATATTTAAGAACATCAAAATTATTATTATTATTATTATTATTATTATTATTATTATTATTATTATTTGTATCCCGCCTTTTGCCCAATGCTGGGACTCAAGGCATATTACAAATTTTCCCAATTGGAAAATATTTACAAGTCCCTTTAAATTAATTTGTTATTAATTCCTTGTGAATTCTTATCTCAGATTTGGATTAAGATGTTGAGATTTAATAGAAAACATCTTTTGTTGCAGAATAAGCAAATAAACAAGACAGAACCTTTGGCTCCAAACCAAGAAGATGTTAAGAAAAATGACAAAAATATATGTATAGATGTGCCTGTGCTTACTACTGACCTTGCAGCAGAATCTGAGGCTGGTAAATACTGACTGTAGAGCCATCTATCCGTTATTTTCGTAGCTACTAAAACAACAACATTCTGCTCTTCATGATGAGCAGAGGTGCCTTTAGTGACCTTTATAGCTACTTATAACACTCTTTATACTTAAGTATAAAGTGCATTTTCCAAGACTGGGACTAAAACTCTTTCTAATGGTCCAATGCTATGGTCTACTCTGCAAGGTGAAAAATGGATTAGATTGGATGTAAGAATAAATACAATGTTACAAGTTGTTGTAGAACCAGTGCAACAGAATATCTAGGATTTGTACTAGTGCAGCTGCTCAATATAGTACAAATCTGTCAAGTCAATTGCACTGTGAAATTAATGTATTAATCAAATGTGGGAGGAGATGGGCATGGAAGGTGCCAGATGCAGCAATTGTGAAGTGCAGTTTTATTCAGGCATCCTGCAACCAAATAGCACTCTTCCTCCTTAACATTATGGCTGGTTTCACACCTAAAGCTAAACTATGGTTTATGTACGTATGAGTTGTTGAATTGTTGGTTGTCGTTATGTGTGAACCCAGAACTATGGGTTAACTGTTGTCTGTTAACCATGAGCAACTCATAAAGAGAAGCCATGGTTTCTTGTTAGTTAGTGAACTCTGGGTTGTTTAAACCATGAGTTGCCATTGTAAGGGAGACTGGAGTCAGCCAACTGGCTTTTCCACTGGATTTTGCACAGATCCCAGGAATAACGCACACAGCCCACAATAGTGAGGGTTAAGCAAACTTAAATTTATTGAGAAGAGGCAAGCAAACAGGATTAGCAAGTAAAACAACACATGCAGATATATATTGAACCACACACCCAGCAAAACTAAAAGACTATATACAGTATCATACTTCACCCAGCCATAGGTTCCGCCAGCTCAGGACAAAAGCCCATTTCAAAGAGGCCTTTTTTATAACCCCCCTTCTACTCCATACCTCCCCCCACCCTCCGGTCCTCCTTGGATGAGGTATTTCACACTTCTCCTCAGATGTTAATTTTCTCCAAGGCCAGCCGGCCTGGGCCCCCAAGCGGTTCCAGGCTGTACCCATCCGCCCACTTGCAGCTGGCGACTAGCTGGCGGCTTATCAGTTCTTTCCTAAAATCATAACAATAGGACACTTTAACAACTCTTCCCCTTTTTAAGAACAGCTATTCCATGTATGAATTAACCCCTTCCTTACAGCCATTACGAGTGAACCCAGAACTGGGGTTGTTCATCGATTGTTTTGCTAGGCTATAGAGGGCAAGACTGATTTAAAAACACACACCAGCCACTCTACATACCGGTACTACAGTGCCGTACAGGTATGTGGGAGACTGGAAGGGAGTGGACGAACAACACATGAATTGGGGGGAAAATAAATCCATGGTTTGCTCGATCGTCTGGCAGTCAAATCATGGATTAACTCTGGGTAAGGCAACAACCCATGGGTTAATTAAACTATGAGTTGTCGTTAGACGTGAACCAGGTATATGAATGTTGGCTATATTTCACCTTCATGAAAATCATTTTATATTCAACGCAGTTATTCAGCCTTCTGCTGAATATCTTCAGCATTCTGTATTTGTCTTTTTATAGCCACTATAAATCTCTTCTTAGGGCATAATAGACATAGTTCAAAATAGCCTTCTCCAACCTGGTGCCCTCCATGCTGCTTGGGGGATGCTAAGAGTTGTACAACATATCTGTAGTGTACCAGGTTGGGAAAGTCTGATCTAAGATATTTTACTTTCTGTGTCATTTCTATAGTGAGAATGTCTGAATATGCTACTTATCTAGAAATCTAGTAACCAAACTAAGATAAAATTTCTAACATAAATATAATTAAATTAACCTACAGCAATAATTCATTAACAAACATTGGGCATTCTTTACATCTGTCTCCATCTTCATTCTGAAAAGAGCCATGGAAGATTTGGTATTGGATTTTGTGGCTAAGCAAAAAGAGATCCATATTTGCCTCTCTTTTTGTGGCTGAAGGATAACATACTTTCCATCACAAACCACAGCAAAAGTAAAATGTGGACTACATACACCCGTGCAACTGACTGGGCCAATGTGTTTTCCACATTTTGTGTTTTTACTGCAGGACGTAATAGTGTACATGCAGCAACAATGTTTCATAAAGTACAGTTCTATCTTAAGAACAGATTTTCTGTTGTATGGAAAAGAAGAAGTGAGGAAACGCAGGAGGTTATGAGCTGAAGATGTTGTCTAGGCCTTGTGTAAAATTCAGTGAATGAAAATGATGGTGCTATAAAAGCCTCATCTGGAAGCATCCTTTGACTATTTAGTTCCCAACTGGTGTGGAGTGCACATCCTAAGTATTTTACTGGCATCTGCTATTCTTATACGACTTGTTAGAGACACTAACAAATGTTAAAGTAGATATTTTAATATAAGATGGTAGTGTCACTCCAGAATAGCGTCACTTGCTTGGTGTTCTACAGGCATCTTACAAAAACAATAGTTGGATTGAAGTTCTTGTATTTCATGTAGAGTTGCTTTCCATGTCTTTATGCATTACAAAATTAGAGTGTATGCTTTAATCTTCAGATTTCCAGAGGAAAGCTGGGGGGAAAGGAAAAAGGAAAAGGAAGCAGAACAAACAAGTTAGCACATACAGTTTGCGGAAGAGAGAGAGAAAAACATATATGGAAATAAATGAACCAAATGATGATGATTACTTGTGTAAGTGACCCATTTGTAATCAGCATTTTATATCTTCAGCTCTATGTTCTTTTAGAAAAATATTTATAAATAGTTCTTGTGTATTTATTTTCATTCTTTGGCATGTTTTTCAGACTTCAAATTGTTTATATAACTGTAAAGCTCACCGGGATAAGTAATCTAGTCTTTTATGTTTCTGTTTTAAAGACTGCAGAATCAAAAATACTATAACTAATATGCTTGTTATTAGGCTTGTAAAAACTGGCCAGGATTGGAAAAGGAAAGGCAGCTGTAAACTGCCAACCTGTGGCCTATTACACCCCCAATCTAATTTTTGTAAAATTACTCCATTTTGTTTTTTAAAAAAGGAAAGAAAGCAAAGTAGCATTTCACACACAAAGTTCCTAGCTTATAATAACTGACTTTGGAAGAGAATGCAATTCTGCAACTCCCTGTTTCTAATAATGGCTGTGGAAAAGGTGGGATACCGTCCCCTTGGAATCTATTGGTTCTTTGAAACTGATCAGTTATCCTTATGTGAGAACCAGGTCAAGGTGTTAGAATGTATTTGCTATAGACCATTGTTTATTTATTTTTATTTATTAAAACATTTGTATACCACCCTATTATCACTGGGATCTCAGGGCAGCATGCTGATAAAATCAGAACAATAAAAACATAAATAATTTACACAGTTAAAAATGTATTAAATAATTAACAAGTTAAAACTGGTAGAAAAAAATTAAAAGCAATAAAACAATTAAAACTATGTGCAACCATGGAGAATTTCGCTCTTGAAGGCTTGATAAAAAGCCATGTTTTAACTTGACACTGAACTGAAGCCAGTGTCACCACCACTTGGGCCTCCAAGGGGAGGGTATTCCACAAGTGGGGTGCCACAAAAGAGAAAGCCCTCTCCCATGTCCCACCATAATGTATATCTTGCGTTGCTGAGACACAAAGGAGGGCTCCTCCAACAGATCTCAAATCTTGGGTAGGCATATACAGGGAGAGGCACTCCCTCAAGTACCGAGGTCCCAAGCTATTTAGGGCTTTAAATGTCATTGGTAACACTTAAATTTCAACTGGAAGTGTATAGGCAGCCACTGCAATTTTTTTAAGACAGATGTTATATGGTATTTATAGGATGTTCCGGTGAGCAGTCTAGCTGCTTCATTTTGCATCAACTGCAACTTCCGAGTCATTTTCAAAGGCAGTGCATTGCAGTAGTCTAATCGGGAAGTTACCAACACATGGACTACTGTGGCTAGGTTGTCCCTGTCCAGGAAAGGCTGTAGCTGGCAGATCAGTCGAAGCTGATGGCAAGTACTCTGGGCCATCAAGTCCACAATGTTTCACAATGGACAGCGTTCTTTGATTGTATCCAGGGATGGAGAAAGATGTGCTGCCTTCTGTATAGAATAGCAGCAGTTACCATGTGCAGCTGCAGGTGTTGTTGGAAGGGTAGGAACAATTGCCACCTACTAAGCCAATATTCTGCTCTATACGTGCTGTGTGGGCTTCTTCAGCAAATAGTAGTTCATAATAAATGGGCATAAAAATGGTTAGGGGAGAATTGCTTTTTTCAGCATGTCATGGGGTTTAGAGTTGCAGTTTTGTGCAGGGGAGTCTTAGTGATACCCCCTTTACTTCAACCAGTTTTTATTGATATTATCCACCAATATAGATGTGGTTGACAGAATGATCTAAACATATTCTAGCCCTTTGTCTGTTTTTAAAACTTGTACAGATAATATATTTTTGTAGGTGCAGCATTTCAAACAATAAAATAGTGTGTAAGGTGAGCCACATTGAGTCATATTTTTTATCCCTAGTTCATTGCTCTATTTCTGGCACTTGTCATCTCATGCTTTGGAAGCTGATCAAATTTCATAGAAAAAATCAATTATTCCACAAGTTTAATTTCATTGTAATCATTATTGACAATTTACATTCATTCTGCAAATTTTACAACTTGAAATATTGGTATATATTGCCATCTATAACTATGGAGATCTGAGAAAGAAACTCAGAAATGGAAAGAAAGCTTTTTGTTGCATCATTTATGACTCAATACTCAATTCTCTTTTTTCACTTCCTAGTTTGTGAATATTGCCAGATATTCTTTATTGATGAATGTTCAGTTCATGGTCCTCCCGTTTTCATCAAAGATGCTGCAGCAGAAACAGGACTGGAAAATAGAGCCGCTCTCACTTTGCCTCCAGGTTTGAGAATTGGCCCTTCGTGTATCCCCAGAGCTGGTCTTGGAGTCTGGAATGAAGGAGAAATTCTGCCTCCAGGAATTCATTTTGGGCCCTATGAAGGGAAAATGTCAGAGGAAGAGGAAGCAGCCAACAGTGGTTACTCTTGGCTGGTATGATTTACACACAGCACTTTTACGTTTTCGTTTTGTATGAAGTTCCACTTCACTGAACAAATAAACCTCATTTATCTGTGCCAAAGATTCATGTGACTTTGCTCAGTATTCCTTATGATGATACTGCAGCGATGGAACTCCCTCTGTAGAGATAAGCTGAGTTAGCTTCTATCACTTTTTAGCTTTATGAGGGTGATGAAGTTTCTGTTCTGACAGGCATTTGTTAATTAATAATTTACTGTTGCTATTATCAGTACTGGCTTTATGGAAGAGTCCAGATTTCAAAATAGTTAATGCTTCTTAATAAAATCTTTTGTGTTATAAACTTTGTAGCTGAACAAG
Source organism: Elgaria multicarinata webbii (assembly GCF_023053635.1). Taxonomy (NCBI): domain Eukaryota; kingdom Metazoa; phylum Chordata; class Lepidosauria; order Squamata; family Anguidae; genus Elgaria; species Elgaria multicarinata. The sequence continues at coordinate 28,254,795 of NC_086183.1, read as the reverse complement.
GATTGTCAACCATGCCACCCTGTTCCATGTATATTTACTCAGAAGACAGCCCCACTGTGTTTTATGAGGCTTAACCTCAAGTTCTTACCAACATTTTATGAGGCTCAAAGTAGATTAAATAAACTTCAACATTATTTTCCCTGACCATTTTTAGTAGATTTTCACCATTTGCTAGGAACTAATGCTAGGCCTGGCGCTAAGCTAATAATGAATTAGATTGCAGGTAGAACTGATATATTGTACATATTGTTGTGTTCTTACCATACTGATGAATGTGGTTCATGCTTACTTTAATTACAGATTACTAGAGGGCGAAACTGCTATGTTTACATTGATGGAAAGAATGAAACTAATTCCAATTGGATGAGGTAAAAAATCCTTGAAGCTGAATGAGATACGCTTTTTAAATAAGTGTCTTCATACAGCTGGAAATGCCAATAGTACAAAGTGATTTACATCAATTTGCAAACCAACTAAAGCAATGCTAGTGTAGCCAGTAACTATATTTACTTTTGTCCCATTGATTTCAATGAGATTTCAAGGTAAGTAAGCTTAGGACAGCAGGTAATAATATTATACAAATTTGAATCACAATAGAAAATAATAAGCAATATATAAGTCTTCCTCAAGAAGGCTGTTAAAGTAAACACACACACCTCACAGACACCCCCTCTTTAAAGGAGACTTTGTTTTGTAGGGTCTTGCTATTTACTGTGTGGTCTGTGCAGCACCATGTACATCGATGGTGCTATATAAATAAATAAATTAATAATAATAATAATAATAATAATAATAATAATAATAGGGCATGATGATAGAAAACCATAGGTGTAACAGTCTCCAACAATGTTCAGGAAATATATTCATTGACCTTATACAGAAGCAACCCATACTGGTATTCTAGTACAGTGGTTAAGTTGCCATATTTATTATTTATTTATTTGTTACATATATATACCGCCCCATAGCCGAAGCTCTCTGGGCTGTTTACAAAACTTAAAACAGTAAACATTTAAAAAGTATACAAAATTTAAAAACATAAAAACAACATTATAAAAACAACAATATCCATTTAAAAACAACAATTCTGGGTTCCATTAAAAAACAAACTTAGCGTTGTTAAATGCTGTTAAATGCCTGGGAGAAGAGAAAAGTCTTGAACTGACGCCTAAAAGATAACAGTGTTGGTGCCAGGCGAGCCTCATCGGGGATCGGGGGGCCACCACCAAAAAGGCCCTCTCCCTTGTTGCCATCCTCCGAGCTTCCCTCGGAGTAGGCCCTCGGAGGACCTTAGATGTTGAGCGCAGTGTACAGGTAGGTTCATGTAGGGAGAAGCGTTCCATCAGGTATTGTGGTCCCAAGCCATGTAGGGCTTTATAGGTTAAAACCAGTACCTTGAATTGGGCTCGGAAACGTATAGGCAGCCAATGCAAGCAGGCCAAAATTGGTGTTACATGTTCAACTCTCCTTGTTCCAATTATCAATCTGGCCACCGCATTCTGCACAAGCTGCAGCTTCCGAACCGTCTTCAAAGGCTGCCCCATGTAGAGGGCATTGAAGTAATCTAATTTGGAGGTTACCAGAGTATGGACAACTGAAGCTAGGTTATCTCTGTCCAGATAGGGGCATAGCTGGGCCACCAACCGGAATTGGTAGAAAGCACTCCGTGCCACTGAGGCCACCTGAGCCTGAAGTGACAGATGGTTCTAGGAGAACCCCCAAGCTACAAACCTGCTCCTTCAGGGGGAGTGCAACCCCATCCAGAACCGGTTGAACACCCCCCATCCGGTCAGAAGAATCACCCACCAGCAGCATCTCAGTCTTGTCTGGATTGAGTTTCAGTTTATTTCATATAATATACTATAATAATGGAGTATATTGTGTCTATGCTCTGGTAATGTCCAAGTTAGATTACTGCAGTGCGCTATAAGTGGGGCTGCCTTTGAAGATGGTTGAGAAGGTGCAGCTTGTACATAATGTGGTGGCCAGAATGATTACTACAAGGTATGACCGTATAAGATCGATTCTGCTGCTTGTGCTCTAGCTGCCTCTATCCTTCCGAGCTCGATTAAAGGTGCTGATCTTAACCTAAAAAGCCCTACATCACTTGGGACCACAATACTTGATGGAGTGCCTCTCCCAACATGAACCTACCCATAGTCTATGCTCAGAATCTAAGGTTCTCCTCCAGGTGTTTCCTCCAAGGGAGTCTCAAGGCAGCAATGAGGGAGAGGGCCTTCTCAGTCTTATGGTATGGTTGACTGTTCAAAGTTGTTTTTAAATATATGTTGCCTTTGTATATAGTGTTTGTATGTTGGTTTTTAAATTTTGTATACTGTATTTTGCCTCCTAAAGCTGCTTTTAAAAAAGGAGAGAAGGGGCAACTGTTACGATGTAATGTGCAGTTTCCCAAATCCCAAAATATAATGGCAAAGGGGATAATAAAGGAATCATTTATAAAATTTATTGTGGGCTGAAAGCTCTAGTGTATGACATGCCCAATGTTCAACAGATTTCAAATATTACAGCAGCATGTTTCAGAATATGAATAATAATAAAAAGTAATACAATCATCATATTTCATAGTGCTTTTCTGATTTCTAGTTTCGGTGTTTGAGTACGCTGAGTTATCCTCTTTACAATGAACTTCCAGGTATGTTAACTGTGCGAGGAATGAGGAAGAACAAAATCTTGTTGCCTTCCAATATCATGGGAAAATCTACTACAGAGCATGTAAAATAATCCTCCTTCATTCCGAGCTTCTGGTTTGGTATGGAGAAGAATATGGGAAGGAGCTTGGCATCAAGTGGGGATCTAGATGGAAATCACTAAAAGGTACAACATTAGATTATGCATTATTTAGAATTTATTTAGAATTTCCCTAATCCTGAAAGTTTCACTGGTGTGTATGTGTGCGTCTGCGAGAGTGAGCGAGAGAGAGAGAGAATATATTTTGATACACTGCTCCTGGAGAGTGTGGTACAGAGATTTAGAAGTGCTTGTTGAAAAAAAAGGAGAGACAAATTAGCACATGAAGCAGGGAAAGGGATAACTAGGCCTTACTCTTTTTTGTAAGGGCCATGAGAGCCTGTGTGTGGAACAGTAGAATGCAGCTTTTTAAAAAGTAAGTGAAATGTAAATGTTCCAAAGTGATGCTAGCATAGGGGAAGGTGTATATGTAGCATCTGTGACACCAGAGTTGGTACAAGACTTTGGGTGCCTGAGTCAAGAAAGCCAAATGGAAGTGTCCCTGCCATTAATCAGTGTGGAATTCAACCGACCAGGATATTCTTCTGCACAAGTTTCCTTGGAATGAATGGAAGCTTCATAATAATGCTCCCATTAATTTTAAGTGGGATTGGATTGTGAAGAAGAATATTTTGGTGTATTGTCCCCCATCAGTTAGGTTTGTCTGTCTTCCATTCTGCTTTCCTTAATGGTCAAAATCCACCACTCGTCATGATTGCCTCAACTTGGCCCCCTAAGCATGATATGCATGCCCACAGCACTTCAAATGATGATAATTGCTCTAGCATGAGAAATAATTAACAAATGTTCTTGTCTCTTTGGGGAGTATCATTTCTCATGTGCGTTTAAAACTTTATTGTGGAAGAAAAAAATTGGAAAATTTCCTACAGTGGAGTTGCTTCTCCCACTCACTCCAGATGGCAGGACCAAATTGCATAAACTTGAAGTCACCTTCCATGTATGGAAGAGCACATCCCAGGTTTGGTCTTGCCTAGCTCCAGAAAGCAGAGCTCCACCTGCACACTACTTGTATACATGAAATGGCCTTCTTTTTCTCTTCTCCCATACTATAGATTGTCTGATTTTGTCTGTTTGTTCATTTCCACCCAGCCACTATGGGAAGAAAGCCTGCATTTCTCTGTGCTATTGGGATTTGGCTTACGCTATCCCTGAGAGACTTACTCAGCAGTAATGCTCCCTTGAGCAATATTTGTTGAAAGGCAACTTGGTCTTCCATTTCCTTGCTTGTCCACCATTATAAGCTTTCCTTCTGCTGAAGCATCCTTTGGCATAGGGGTTCTGCAGCGGGTGACCTCCACTTAAATTGAATAGCAGCAAGAGGCCTACCCTAAGAAAGTACAACTCAGGTATGTCCCAGACTAAGATATCCTCCTCAGTGAGCAGAGGGCGAGATGACAGGAATGGGTTAATCTTCTCCATGAGAAGTCAGGGCTAAAAGATTGATACATTTCTGGATGAGAGAGGAGAAACACACACATGGTCTTTTGCTCTGCCTTATAGAGGATGTCTAGCTTTCTCCTCAGCTACTGCTGTGGAGATTTTAAAAAGAAATAAAGAGAGAAAGTGAACAGGATCTACTTTCTATCACTATTCCATCATCAATTAGACAACAAAGGGAAGGACCCACTTGTTGAAATTGTCCCTCTGTCCTTTGGGGCCTCCCTGGGCAGAGGTGAGGCAGCACTGGGCAGCTGCTCCTTTGAGGCTCCCCAAGTGCCAGGCACATCAGTGGAAATTGGCGTTCTTTCCCTGGGCCACAGCTCCTTAGGAGGATCCCGGCTAATTGAGACTCCATCACTCACCACCGCTGCCTGTTCAGAACAAAAAAGACATCGTGACTCACCACTGGATTCAACTAAGTGAAGGGGAGCCCACGTGCAGTAAACCTCTCTGTCTCAATGAGGTAAATTTGACTGGCCATTTTGCAAGCAAGCCTACCAGATCAGAGCACTCTTTCTCCTCCTGTACTGTCCTCCCCAGGGGGGGGGATCATCAGTAGCCAAGCCCATTCCAGGAGGCCTAGTAATGCCCTAGGGGAACTGCTGGAGTTGCTAGATCAGTGGTGGGTATCCCATGTGGAGGGCACCCAGAGGCAGCAACATAAAAGCCACCATGGCAGCAGAAGAAAGAGGTCCCTCTCCTTTGCATCCCATAAGTCATCATGTTCACCCTCCTCTTCCTCATTGATTTCAGACCCTGCTCAAAGCATAGGGGCAAACACAAATCCAAGAAGGGGGAGAAGCTGAACAGCCAGTCATCGCCAGAGCATAGCCTGAAGGCATATGAGGCAGCCACTTTGCTGAAGCTAAGCAGGTCTGGGTCTGGACAATGCTTGGAAGAGAGCCCACAGAGCCAGCACACCCTTCCCTATGTACAGCTAATGGTCATGGGGGACAGTGTGCAAGAATCTGTTTCAGATGGCCTCAATCCTGCGTTAGCATTCCCAGGAACGACTGGACATAGAGGAGGAATTTACATGGGGAGATTATCCTACCTCCACTCCCCACTGTGAAGATTGCTTAAACAAGACATTTCCCCCATTATTCTGGTCAATAAAGTAGTAAAGGTTTTAAATCTGGAGCATCTGCTTACTCAAGCAAAAGCAAGCACTGCTGAAGATCAGCCACAAGAATGTGCTGAGGTTTTTCGAGGGGACACTCCCTCAGGGCCTACAATCCTTTTCCCAAGGTTTTATTCCCCCAAAACAAGTGCCTTGTATATATACAGATCTTCAGGTGTCTTTTCCATATTCTTCACAGTCCCCAAACTGAACAGGGCCTGAAGAGCTGTTCTGGACCTCAAGTTCCTCAACCGGTTCATAAGGAAGAGGAAGTTCAGGATGAAGATCTTGAGGTCAATAACAAAGCCGATTCTTCTAGAGGATCTGCTGGCCTCAGTAGGTCTCATAGAAGTTTATTTCCACATCCAATCAGGGAATCATGCCGGTGCTTTCTACACTTTACATATGACCAGGATCAATTTCAGTTCAAGGCACTCTTTTGGGTCTGTCCTTGGCTTCCCAAGTTTTCACCAATGTCTTAGTGGCCCTGGTAAGTCACCTCTGCACCCAGGGGGTCCACATATATGCTTATTTGAATGATTTATTCATCAGATCACTGACACAGGCAGGTGCCATCTCACATATAAATTATTGCTGTATATCTCAAGGAGCATGGCAGCTTCATTATCAACAGGACCAAAAGTTCCTTGACCCCCTCAGAAGATACAGCACTTGGGAATGATAATAGATACATCAGTGACAAGAGCATTCCTTTCAGAAGAAAGGATGGTCAAGATCCAGTACAGCATCTGGGACATCCTGAGCCAGAAGAGGCCACCACTGATGGATCTAGCATGGTTTCAGGATTGTATGATAGCCTCAATTAACTCTGTGCCTTGGGCCAGGTTCTACTCCTGTCCCCTCCAGTGGGCTCTGCTTCATGACCAGGCCCAGATTGCCTGAAGAGAACACATCACAGTGTTCCTATCACCTTGGATGGTCCAGACCTCCTCTTGGTGGCTTGACCCTAGGAGTGCCCCTAAGGGAACTGACTCAGGTTCAAGTCACAACAAGGCCAGCCTGGAGGACTCGGGAGCCTACCTCAGGGAACCTGGCTGATGTTAAGAAACAGCAGCCAATCATTCCACTAACTGATAGCATTAACCATTTATTACTTTATTTATTTAAAGTAGGGGGACCATATGAAAAGGAGGACAGGGCTCCTGTATCTTTAACTGTAATGTAGAAAAGGGAATTTCAGCAGGTGTCAATTGAAGAGGGTGAAATTCTCTCTTCATCAACACAGTTAAAGCTGCAGAAACCCTGCCCTCTTTTGTAACTGGCCACTCTACTATAGCTAGTGTAGCTTTAACTGTTGTGATGAAGAGGGAATTTCATCCACTTCAATTGACACCTGCTGCAATTCCCTTTTCTACATTACTGTTAAAGATACAGGAGCCCTGTCCTCCTTTTCATAGGGTCACCCTATTTAAAGTATTTTATCTTGCTCCTCAGCCAAAAGGGGGCTCCTGGAGCAGCTTACAAACAATCAATAAAAACAAGGCAGACCGTGCCCGCAGGACTACAATCTGAAAAGACAAGGGGGAAAGGGATGGGGAGAGAGGTGGAAAAAGCAATTAGTTTTTCAGCAGGACTGGTGGATTGGCCCTGCTTTCTATCTGTTGTAGCCTGCTGGAATGGCTGTTGGTGGTGACACTTATACCCTTCCTTGGAGCAAGGTAAGTTAAAGATTTTTGGAACTCTTTTACTTAAGATTTAGCATGTCTTTCTAGCTCTCTTAGTCAAGGTGCAACACTATCATTATTCTATAGAAAGTGTCTCAAAAAAACCAAAGCAGTTCACAAATTCAAGAAAATAAGGAAAAACTTATGAAGAATGCAGCAAAAGGTAATAGGAGATCCATGCAACGAAACAGTATTGCTAGGGAAGATAAAAAAATGGGATTTACTAGTAGATATCAAATTCCTAGGTGAAACAGTTCTATATGCCTTTGCCATTGCTATTTGTTACTCTCACAAATGCTATTGGATGCTATAGAAATGTAATAAATAAATGATGGGAAATAGCTATTTAGAATTTTTTTTCTTTGTAAATAGTTCACTGGCAGAATTCACACTTGATGAAGAAGCAAGAGATATCTTGTCATCGATGTCCCTGCTGTGAGGTAGCTTTCACTTGCAAAGATTACCTCAGCCGACATATGAAATGGAAGCATTCTGGGTATGGAATACAGATGGAAGTATCACAAAGTGAACCAGCAGAGAAATCTGTATTCAAAACCAAAAGTTGTGCTTCCCACAATACTATGCTGCTGTGCCTAGTGCCAAGTTGTGTAAACAAGGGTAAAAATGAGGTGCCATTTTTAAAACACATAAATAAAAAGGCAGAGAATAAAAATCATGTTAGCAATGGAAAAAAGCTTTTCCACCTGGCCAGCCACAAGCGAACGCACACAGGAGAGAAGCCCTATTCATGTAGGGAGTGTGGGAAGAGCTTCAGCCAGTGTTCAGACCTGGCCAGACACAAGCGAACGCACACAGGAGAGAAGCCCTATTCATGTAGGGAGTGTGGGAAGAGCTTCAGCCAGTGTTCAGACCTGGCCAGACACAAGCGAACGCACACAGGAGAGAAGCCCTATTCATGTAGGGAGTGTGGGAAGAGCTTCAGCCAGTGTTCACACCTGGCCAGCCACAAGCGAACGCACACAGGAGAGAAGCCCTATTCATGTAGGGAGTGTGGGAGGAGCTTCAGCCGGTGTTCAACCCTGGCCAGCCACAAGCGAACGCACACAGGAGAGAAGCCCTATTCATGTAGGGAGTGTGGGAAGAGCTTCAGCCAGTGTTCACACCTGGCCAGCCACAAGCGAACGCACACAGGAGAGAAGCCCTATTCATGTAGGGAGTGTGGGAGGAGCTTCAGCCGGTGTTCAACCCTGGCCAGCCACAAGCGAACGCACACAGGAGAGAAGCCCTATTCATGTAGGGAGTGTGGGAAGAGCTTCAGCTGGTGTTCAGACCTGGCCAGCCACAAGCGAACGCACACAGGAGAGAAGCCCTATTCATGTAGGGAGTGTGGGAAGAGCTTCAGCCAGTTATCAAACCTGGCCAGCCACAAGCGAACGCACACAGGAGAGAAGCCCTATTCATGTAGGGAGTGTGGGAAGAGCTTCAGCCGGTGTTCACACGTGGCCAGCCACAAGCGAATGCACACAGAAAAGAAGCCACATTAGTGCATCATAATGAATAGATTTGCCCATCCTAACAGACTTTAGCTGTAGTTTTTTGGATTCCGCAACTTCAATATAGAAAACAACTGACCCTTGCGTTTGATCCATTTTCCATGAGCTGGAGCAAGGAGACTAGTCCATCCCAGTCTGCTATTCTGGCAGTTGCATCTCAAGTATGAATAAATGGACAGTGGCCATGGCTGAAGGCAGTATCACTGTTCATACTGCCTCACTCTCAGATCTCTTAAAACAAGAGGTTTGGATATGGTCCTTGTGACCCTAGGAGCAAGTTTTCATGTGGCACATCATGAAAACTTATTAGACAGTTTTCATCCGTATGGTTTTAAACATTATTAAAGCTGATGTCTTTACATTTAAGATGTGTATGGAGAATAAAGGTTAGCATTACGTCTTAAGGACCAATAGGAAAAAGCATAGGGAACCTTACTATGTATGGAGTTACCTGCTCTGATTAATTATGCAAGAATTGCAGTGTTCTCTACTGCCCTCTGATGCTTTGCTGTTGTCACTGGGTGCTTTTTTTTTTAACCCTTGGCAGGCCTGCTACATCTCTACAAGGTTCCTTCCAATTTACTTCCTCCCAAAATGAGTCAATGTTGCTATAATGAGGGTTGAGTTTTGAATTAAAGAAAAATATTCAAGCTAGACTCTGTCACTTCCATCTTTCAAGAAAATGTAAAATGGATGTAGGGGCCAGATAAAAAAAGGGGGGCAGGGCTTGCACCTTTATTATTGTAGAGAAGAGAGACTTACAAGCTACACCTGCTGAAATCCCCTCTTCTACAAAAGTAATAAAGGTGAAGGAATCCTGTCCTCTTTTGCATCTGGACACCCTATGTGTACAATAAACTTCATACTGCAGTAGGTTTTTGCACACTATGTAACTCTTGGTTATATCTCTGTGATTACAAATATTCTGAGCAGAGCTCTTCCACATTAATGTTCTCTTAATAAACTGTGTTTTTTCCTTCAAAAACTGGCTGCTGTTACTATAATGTGCAGGAACTACTCATAAATTAAGGAATAACTTTTGATGTAATTGTCATGATATGTTTGATCTATCTCTTACATTATTTTGAAACTATGGAACTAAGGGGCAAAGAACACATGGTATGTAAGCAGCATGTATAATAAGAGGCAAAGCAGCTTCGTGAAGGAACAATCTGAAATTGAAACAGTAGGGAAGATGAAGTGATTAACTCTCCCCCTGACCACTGTTTCTTCCAACCCACTCCACATGGAGTGGGGAGATAAGTATCCAGATGCCTGTTTTCTTTACAAACAAATGTATGGAAATGTGAAGGGGGGAAAGCATAGGGAGAAAATGGAGGTCACCACTCCTCCATTTCAAATTGCAGCTCTGCCAAAGCCCTTCTGCCCAGAAGCAGCAGCCATACAGATTTTTATTATGTACCTTTGCATGAAACACATACTTTAGCCCTAAACTCTCTCAAAACTGTTACATTTGCCAAATGATATGCTCCCATCTGCAAGCATAAGCAGAACAAAGTCAGTTTCATAAGATTCACATTACAGGAGGAGAATAGGATTGAGGCTGCAATGCTGTGAAAGGGGCAAGCATTTATCACCCACCCCTGAACCACTTTCCTGATGAAATAGTGGGAGTGGGTGGGCAGAGCTGATCTTGACCAGGGGCATGGTGTGTGGGGAGGGCAAAGTGCATGGGGAGGGCACTAGGTTGGGGAAGGGTGATATAAATGATGAAAATTGTAGGGTGAAATAATGTGAATATAACATACTTTCTACCTTGTGTCATAAACAATCACAAAGACATGGACTCCAAACCATGAAATTAATTTTGTCACTGTATTAACATTTCAGTTCACAAACATTAAAAACAAAGGACATTTAGGCTGTGGTTACATCAACAGGATTACAAATTGTCTCCTCCGAGAGAGATTAGATTAAGAGCCTGCCCCAGTTTCCAGGTACTGGTATAGTTCACCTACCTTTGTCCATCCGCTATAGTACATAGCTAGAGCTTTGTATGCTGCAGTAAGAAGAGAAGGCAAGCCTATTATTTAGGGAAATAAACAAGCCATGTAAAAGGCCTTGTCATTTCTATTTTGCCCCACAGAAGCCAAAACTAGGATACTTTTAGGATGCTTTTAGGACATTGTAACAGTGTATGCTATGTTTTTAATCGGTATTTTATGTGTTTTATGATTGCTGTTGTTCCCCACCTCGATCCAATCGGAGAGGCGGGTAAGAAATATATTATTATTATTATTATTATTATTATTATTATTATTATTATATTATTATTATTATTACTCATTGGTCCTCTTAATCCTAATCCATTCTTAACCACAAGTGAGGCTCATCAGCGCTACGTTTCATTAGCTTCGGCCTCTGAAGAAAGTGGAGACTTTAATAGTGGGCTTTATCCACTTATCATCAAACACTAACAGTGCTGTATCTTCTTATCATTCAAGAATATAAAAGCATACAAGTGTTAGATCAAAGATGAAGACAGATGTAATATTAAAATACAAGTTGCAGTAGTTTCTTCACCCACTGTAATTTCAGCTTTTTCCTGACTTTGCAATTTTCATGACAGACATAACAATCACAGACACTACCTAATCATTCAACACCATCCACAGCTGGGTTTTGCTACAAACCTTGAGAACAATTTTTTCCCCAGTGTTTAGCCCCAGAAAGGAAAAGATACATTTGTATTGAATACAATGAGAGCACTTCTAAACCGGTCTTGCTGCTCTCTTTTCACCCCAAATTTATATGGGAAGATAGAAGCAAACACAAGTTTTGAAGGAATTAATATTCCTTCAATATTAATTAATTAATATTAATTAATCTCTGAATATCATCGAGGGGAACATTTAGCATTATTTAGGTCTCAGAATCAGGGAGGAAAGCCTCCATTCCCAACATACTGGAGATCAAGTATGGAAAACAGAATGAGGAAATGTCTGGTGAAGATAGTACTAATCAAAATATTTTGCTTGGAAAACAAAAATGCCAGAAAAGTCCCGCTGTTATTTTATTTACTCTGTTATTAAAGCCAGATCTTAAACAATGCAGATCCAGTCAGTTCTCTTCAGCTTCATTATTGCATACCTGAAATATATATACAAAGTGTCAAGTGTCCAGGAAGCTGGAGAATACACAATTTCCACCCCACATTACTTATCTGCAGGATAAATCGAGGGAGAATATTCAAGAATCCAAAATGGCTGTTGACAGTAGGCTCCTGGGAAGTGAATATAGAACAAAGTCTTTTAAAAAAATAATAATCATGGTTTCTCTGGCTTCTCCAGCTGCAGATCAATAACTTTGACATTGCCTATATCCTGGTAGGTTGCTTGCAGCCCACGTGATATGTCTTCATACATGGAACACTCATCCAGATTCAGTCCCTAGGAAGGGGAAAACAAAAAAAGCTCATTATCTTGAACTTGATGGGGTATGAGAAGTTTTATTGAACTCAGTAGGGACATGGGAGTATATGGTGAGGATTGAATGGTGCACCACTTCGTACAGGCCTTAGGCCTTCTCCTGGGAAACGGGTCTAGAGTTTTCTAGAAACTGGCTAGAGCAAAATTGCATGGCCATGTTATGAACCAGCCTTGAGCTCCAAAGGTGGTCTATTTGTATAGTAAAAAAAAATTAAATTGTATTTTCCTTGACCATCTTTCCTATTTGGATCAATGAGCTTTCATTATTTTTAAATCTATAAACCTTTGGCAGAGATCCGCATTGCTACGGCTCACTCATTAAGGTTCTGGAGCAGATTTTAGAGTACACTGCAGCAGAAGTGGTCTGCTGGCTGGGGGTAAAATCCAGCATAAGTCCTACTTAGAGTAGACTAACTGAATCCCATTCATTCCAATGGGTCTACTCTAACTAGAATTTATGTTGATTTTAACCTGGGATTCCTGTTTCCACTGACATGAACACGTCACCACTTAATCTCCTTTGGCTAAAGGATTTGCATTCATTCCTTTGCACAGATGTCTCCTGGAGTTACCTCATACAGGTTCTCCTCTTCATAAGCCTTCTTCTTGGCCTGCAAGAGGCGCTCATTTTCCCATCTCTTCTGCAAAAAGAAGACAAGATTCCAACAGGGCTAGCCCAAAACATTTTGCTGTCTGTGGTGAACAATGTCAGGACCTGACTTCCCAGAGATGAGGCCCAATTCAGCCAAACCTTTTATTGTCATAATTCCAGTAAACAGGTTTATGCCTTACCGCTTCAATAAATATTCACAGGTAGCAGTTCAATACAAGACTTCGACAAGGTTCAGTTCATGAGCACCAAAACAAAACTCCAAGAAGTCCTGGATTAGGTTGGCAGAAGAAATCCCAATAAATTCAGAATCCAAAGTGGGGAAGCATTGCAGGTTATCCAAGCATTTTTTCTAGCTAAGTCCCTGGCTGAAATAAAGGAGAGTTGGCCACTAAAGATCAGTATTGATCTTTGATTGCTACACCTCATGGGATGCCTCTGTCCCGCCCACTTTAATTGAGAATACAGTAAAGGAGACACCCCTGAAAACACCCTTTCCTGCAGAGACCTAGGCCTTAGCTAGACCTAAGGTTTGTCCCGGGGTCATCCCTGTTCATGTAAATGACACACAGGGGATCCCAGGAGCAGGCAGAGACAACCCTGGGATGATCCCGGGATAAACCTTAGGTCTAGCTAAGGCTCTACTGCACTGTTCCCATGGAAAGCATCCCTGGTTGAGAAGCAGGGGCCTCTGTCAAGGTTAGGTCTCCCAGCTGTGGAAATGGGCTATAACAGGGTCCTGCGTCTCCCCCTCTCCTGGCTGGCAAGTTAGTAGGAAGCCTAGAAGAACTTCGTTAGGCAAAGAGCTGCAAATCTGATTTGGCCTTTGGCAAAGCTCCAAATGAGAAGCTTAAAACAGTTTGATTTATCCAACCAATTGCTTGCTAGGGCCTCCATAGGAAAGCAGATCACTCTTTAACATAAAAGTGTTAAAGCAAAAGCAGAACAAGATCTGGTGACTGGAAACTGTAGGCAGACATATTCAGAACAGGTCAAGTCATAGATATGTGTGTGTGCAAATGATGGGTGGAGGGTGGGGGGAAAGCTCACCCTGAACAGCAGAAAAAGGCCAGGACCAATGGCACAGATAAGTAGAAGGAAGCCCTCAGCTGTGATGATCTTATTTTTGATGGATTCATTCATATTCAGGAAGGAGATTGGGAGAGGTCCTAGAAGACAGCAAGAGAGAGGCTGTTCAATCCAGAAATCCCACAGCACCCATATTTCCCCCCATTCTATCACTTCCTTGCAATCCCATCTAAAAAGTACAGGGATATAGAAACAGCATGTGCTTTGCTCTAATTAAGGAGATCTCAGGTACATTGTTTTACACATCCAAGCCCCCAAATACGTATCACTCATAATCTAGAGTATTTGTTGAACTCAATTCTCATTGAAATCAACAAGTCTGATGCTGGTCCTAACTTATCCAATTGGTTTTGATGGCACTTATGCAACTAACTGTCTATGGATCTGTACCCTTGCTCCATGCTGCTCAGTAAGATTAGAATAGTAAGTGAAATTCACAAGTGGCACAGGGGTGTCTAGAATAGTAAGTGAAATTCACAAGTGGCACAGGGGTGTCTAGAAAAAAAGGACATCTCTCTGTCTGGGATTTCTCCTAAGAGAAATTAATGCAAGGCCAAAAAGCCTCCACCAAATGTTCTGCAATCACTTTCCGTCCATTTTAAAATGTCAGGCTATATATGTTGTGTGGGTTGACAAGCCAACAGCAATTTCATTCAGGAAATGAAAGTTTGAATTGTCAACATGTGGTGGCGGAGGATCATGTTTACAAAACCCTGTGCAAGGCACTGTCTGGCAAGAGTATGAACCTTGACTTGGCTTATGAAACTCACTGGATATCTACGGTTAGTCACGATCTCTTAACGAATCCTACCCTGCAATGTTGTTGTAAGAATAAAAGGTGTGGTAGGGGAGACCTAAACCTCTTGGAGGAAGAGGAATGAAATGTAATTAAATGTTATGTATCCATATCAGGGTAAATCCCTTGTAACCCAGAACTCACCTGTACCAGCCTCTGTTCTATATGAGCTCATCCTCAATACTACTCTACCAATCCTCCCAACCCTTTGGAAGGACAATCATCTTAAAGAATCAAGTCCAGGACCTATGCATAGGTATCCCCCACCTGGCCAGGGCAGTAGAAAATTCTCAGAGTTGAAATTCTAAACTGCTTCACTAGAAAGATGTCCACCATATTGTCTTCCTTCTACATCTGACACCAGGAATGCAAACATTTAGCTGAGTGGTAAGTTAACACTTGGTTACCACGTATTCCCCTCCCAAGGGACAAGATGAGTTATCACACCTCACCTGATCAAAAACCTGTCTTTCCCATTTAGCAGGGTAACAATTAGGGTGTTCATATGGAAAGGGGGACCGGGCTTCTGTATCTTTAACAGTTGTGTAGAAAAGGGAATTTAAGCAGGTCTTCTTTGAATGCATGCAGCCCCTGGTGAAATTCCCTTTTCATCACAACAGTGAAAGCGGCAGGAGCCCTGCCCTCTTTTGTATATTGCCACTCTAACTAAGGTTGCGATCTCAAACTAAGGCTGCAGTCACACTTACTCCGGACCCATAGGTATGTCCCACACGAATGCCATTGGGATTGGGATTCATCAATACGCACAACACAATAGTACATGCCAGAATCATTTGTTTTGGGATGATGGAAGGGGAGTTTTGACACCCTATGACCATTGTCCTCCTCCAGAATGTCGGGAGTGTTGACAACAACGCTAATGTTGCAGTTGGGAGAGCAAGATCTTCTCCAGGTGACCTTGGCCTGAGCTGGCCCTTCAAACCTGCACTCCAGAGCGGTAGACTCTCCTTCATAAATGAGGTGAGAGGCAGGTCCAGGTTCCACAGACACGGGAAATTGGTTATAGGGTGCTGGTGCAGGCAGCAATTTCGGAGAATCTGTCTTTTTCACAGTATCCGAAGCATTTACTACTATACCGACACTCTGATCTGTGACACTGGTTGGCTCTGCTGCAGCCATTGTTTTGTTTGTAACAGCCGTTGTTTCGTTTGTAACCATGGTCTTGGTTTCACAAATGTAACCTGGGGACAGAAGAAGGGAAAACGTTTGGTCTACAAAAGGTGTTCTCAGGTCTAGTCATTCTTAATGTAAAAACAGCTCTATCTCCCTGTGACAACTGAATCAGGTTGCCTGTCACTGCCTCTCAAAGATCAGATTCGTAGTTTGGGGGTACTCTTAGACCCATCTCTGTCGCTGGAGGCTCAAGTGGCCACGGCGACTTGGAGTGCCTTTTGCCAGCTTTGGCTGGTTCGCCAACTACGGCCTCTCCTGGACAGGGATAGCTTGGCCATGTTGGTACAGGCATTGGTAACCTCAAGACTGGATTACTGCAATGTGCTCTATGTGGGGCTACCCTTGAAGCTGCTCCGGAAGCTGGAGCTAGTGCAGAATGCTGCAGCTCGGCTGTTGTCTGGAGCTGCCCCTTTCCAGCATTTAACTTCTCTGTTGACGAAACTGCACTGGCTGCCTATTCGCTACCGGGCCAGGTTGAAGGTTCTTGTACTTGTGTACAAAGACCTAAACAACTTGGGACCAGGATACCTGAGAGAGCGCCTTCTCCCCTACCAAACTGCCCAGTCACTGAGATCGTTTGAGGGCATGCTCCTGGTGGTTGCACATGGACCCATTCTCTGATTGGAGTCCACCAGGGGAAGAGCCTTCAGCGTGGTGGCTCCCCTCCTGTGGAATTCCCTGCCTCTGGAGGTCAGGCAGGTGCCAACTTTGTACTCCTTTCGGCACCTCCTGAAAACATCATTATTCCAGGAAGCCTTTCCTTAATGTCCAGCCATGAGTCACTGTATTTGCTTCTTTTAAAATCTGTTTTAAGTGTTTTATTCTGCTTTTATTTTCATTTTATCTTGTACACCGCTCTGAAATTTTCAATGGGGAGTGGTATATAAATATTGTAAATAAATAAATAGGGTATGGCTTAGAATCCATCCCTATCCGACTCAGCAGCACCCTTGAAAACAAAGTACAAGTGGGATTAGACAGGTATCAAGAAACTAGTACATAGAGGCCTTCCCAGGTTCACTCCCGAGTATCGCTAGTTAAAACTATCTTAGGTACCAGCACTGAGAAAGAGATCTTTACTTGAGACAACTTGGAGAGCTGCTATCAGATAGAGTTGATAATCCTGAACTAAAGAGATCAATGGTCCAACTTGGTATAAGGTGAGTTCATATGTTCCATCCAATTTACACTAAAATCGTTACTAATGTTAACAGCCTTGAAGCTATGCAGTTTATTTATTCGTTTGTTTATTTACAAAACTTGTATACAGCTCCATATCTGAAACAGATCCCACAGTGGTGACCATAAAAGTTAAAACAGTAAAAGATACAAATATTAAAGCACCATTATTATACTAAAAAACACAGAATGCCAATACCCTATTTCTTCGATTCTAAGACGCACTTTTTCCCCAATATAAACATCTCTAAAAATGGGGTGCGTCTTAGAATCGCGGGTGTGTCTTAGGTTTTTTTTTTCCTGTTGGTGGTACTGAAATTAGTGTGTGTCTTACAATCGATGGCGTCTTACAATCGAAGAAATACGGTAAAAGTCTTGGCTGTCAGCCAAGGAATGCTTCCTGGAATAAGACTGTTTTGAGGAGGCACTGGTAACAACAGTGTTGGCTCCTGCCTGACCTCCAGGGACAGGGAGTTCCACAGGAAGGGGGCCACCACGCTGAAGGCTCTTCTCCTTTTACAGTAGCAATGGGTAGAAATTTAAGAGATTAAGTGGTCACCTGCTGAATTTCTCCATGCCAGGCTCAGGAATTTAAAAACAAAATAAAATTAAGACAGTCCACCTACTAACCCCACAATACGTATATATTATACCACCTTTCCAATAATAAGCTCTATAGTTCTCTTTCCACAGTTCCTTCCTTGCTGGTCAGACCATTGAACCACATCTCCACCCCACCCCCCAACATCCCTCAAGGGCATTACTCTGGTTTTAGTTCCTTTTTCCTGCCCCTGTTGACAGGAAACAGAAGGGAGATTTTTTTCTTTAAAGGGAACTTTGCAACCCACCTTTGTGAGGGTGCGTGCAGAAGCCCAGGGGGCTTACAGAATAGGGTGGAACCATATATAGCAGTCCTCTAGGAGATTACAGGTTTAAAAAAGGTGTTGGTTATTGGGAAGGAAGTGTGTGTGGGCATGAAGGCTTCACTGCCATGGAATAGGATATGGTGTCTTCTTGAAATCCAAATCTTGGCTAGCAAAATCTGACAAAAATGGGCAGCAGGTTTGATGACAAGTAAGACTTCAAAAAGAAGTTACTAGTGCAGAAACACAAACTACTAACCTGCTCTATGCATTTTAGTCATTTGAAGCCTATCAAAAGGAAAGTCGAAAAGGACTGCCTGCCTCCCAGTTTTCAAAAGCTTCCCTGCTTCGTCACCTAGAGGTAATGTCTACTTGCCAAGGGCGACCAAGTTAGCAGCTATATACAAATCTGCTCTAGGACAAGATCCTGGGAGTAAGTTCCTTTGAACTTGGTGGGATTTAATTCTGAGTAGTTAGGCACAGGATTGTGCCGTGAGACTGTAGCCTTTTCAACATTTATTCAGGAATAAACCCTGTTAATCTCAGTGGGTCTTACTTCTAAGTAAACACGCATAAGCTTAATTTGTATAGGATAGGGTTGAAAATCAACATTTTCAAAACAAAGGGATGTCTATGGAAATCTGTTGCTTAATTTTACCGTCCTACATTTGCACAAAAACACTTTACTAATCTGTTACGGAGGTCAAATAGACTCCAATTAAATTAATAGTGTTTTTTTCTTTAAAAAAAATCTCACTAATATTTGAGGGTGCCTTCAGATTAATGTAAAATGTGGAACTCTATTTAAAATCATTATTTATATTACAGGACAGTTGTGCAATGACGGTATTTGGTATGTGTGTATATCCTATACTGATTCCTATAGAGTCCTTCAGACCTCTGGTACCTTGCTTCTATACAAACCTCTTAGATGTATGAACTGAAATAGCTAAACTGCTGCTGCATCAACACAAAGTAGATACTGTGTCATTTTCACCATGTTGGGGTCACTTTGATCCCCAGGATTTTACACATTCAGGCTGCAATCCTATATCCACTTACCTGGGAATAAACCTCAATGAACTCAGTGGGACTTACTTCTGAGTAGATATGTATAGGACTGTGTTGTCAATGGGGCTATTCACACAACACACTAACCAACGCTCAGTGCTTGAGTGTGGGCTGTTTTGAACCATGAGTTGTTTGTTGAACTATGGGTTAGCGTGTTGTCTGAACACAGCATGTTTTCTGCAGGGTAGGTTATTGTGCTGTCTGAACACAGCCAGGGTGGTTTGTTAACTATGCAGTGTGGCTTGGTAACCCACCTGAACATCCCAACAATAAATCATGGGCTCTCAAGGTGGCTTGTTGGAGAAAAATAAGACACACTGCATGGTTAACAAGCCACCCTGGCCGAGTTCAGACAACACGATAACCCATGGTTCAACAAACAATCCATGGCTAGTGTGTTGTGTGAACAGCCTCAATGATTCGCTTCTCTATCCCACCCTAATTAGGGACTAACTGACCCCAGTGTATTTTTAGGATCCTTTTATTGAATGCCAATGCATAAAGCCTGAAATAGCATAGGTTAAGTAGGAAAGTCTTCTATATTTTAATATTCTTTTGGATAAATAAAAGTTCCAAAACAAGAGACACCCACCATGTTCAATGAAACTCTGATATTCTAGAACAAGGACATCTTTACTATAAGGTGTCAGGGGAGGTTGTAATTAAGGTTTTCAACTGAGTAAAGAACATTATGTTTAATGAAATTTGTCATATTATCAAAAACTGAATAAAAATGCCTTTGAGATACTGAAGAACTTAAGGAAGTGCTGTATGCTGTTTCAGACTATCTTTTTTTAGTATTGACTGAGAGCACACCTCCACACTTGTAGACACAAATCTTTCCTTTACCCTATCTGGAAATGCCAGGGACTTGGGGCCTTTGACATACAAAACACATGATGTGCTGCTGAGCTATAACAGCTCCCCAAAATGTAAAGCAATTTACATTTTAATTACAAGAAAAGCCCACGTTTTCGCTAGCAGTTTCTCTTTCATTCTCTGTCACAATAACTCAGCTTTCCCAAGCCTGGTACCCTCCAGATGTGTTGGGCCTTCAACACCCAGCATTCCCAGTCAGCACAGCCCCATGTGATTTTTAGTCTAAGGTGCTATAATGCCCCTGAAGAAGGCCTATGATAAAAAACGAGAGGCTGAAAGGCATCAAGCATTTTACCAATGAAGACCTCGTCCAGCATCCTGAGCCAATTCCTCATTCTTGGGTTCACCTGGACGCTTACCGGCTTTTGCACCTCTGGATGCTATAATGCATCAGAGCCAAGCCACCCTCAAAAAGGTGAATGTATTTGGTCGCTTAACTTACAGCCCCGCCTCTTAAAACTGGTCTCTGCTAAAGCGGTGTACAAGATAAAATGAAAATAAAAGCAGAATAAAACACTTAAAACAGATTTTAAAAGAAGCAAATACAGTGACTCATGGCTGGACATTAAGGAAAGGCTTCCTGGAATAATAATGTTTCAGGAGGCGCCGAAAGGAGTTCAAAGTTGGCGCCTGCCTGACCTCCAGAGGCAGGGAATTCCATAGGAGAGGAGCCACCACGCTGAAGGCTCTTCCCCTGGTGGACTCCAATCAGAGGATGGATCTATATGGGACCACCAGAAGCAGACCCTTGGATGACCCCAGGTTGGTAAGGGAGAAGAATTCAGCTGCAAAGCTCACATTTTAGACTTCATCTTATAAACAATAACCTGGAGTATGTCCAGTTGAATTCAATGTAGTTTACTTCTGAGTAGGCATGCTGCACATAGGATCACACTGTCTTACCTCTGGCACCCCCAGACCTATAGGTGGAGATGGCTTCACTGCTCCAGTGCCTTTACAAGAAACCTGACACAACTTAAACAGAAGCAGCTGATACTTTGCCTGATAACACTTTGCCTGTTGAACGGCTACCTGTCTGGCTGCTTCCAAAGCCCTGTACATTAGTGCTGTGTTTCTTTGGGTGTTTCCAGACACTGGGGGATGGGGGCTCCTGGTGCAACTCCACACCTTGGATAGCTCCTTTAGAGTTCTGACTGGTTCTGATTGAAACCCAGAGTGGATTTGTGGTCCATAACTTGGATAGCTCCTTTAGAGTTCTGACTGAAACCTAGAGCGGATTCGTAGCCCTGCTGACATCGGAGCCACCAGCCTGCATTGTCCGGAAGCACCCTAAATTCCAAAGATCTCCAGTGGTAGTTCTTACCTGAAAGAAGACTCAGGAGCAGCAGGGAACAGAGGTGATATGGGCCACCTTCCATCCTGCTACCGATGACTTCTTTGGACCCACACCACTTCAGCCACCTCGTCTTCAGCCTGCATGCAACCGTGGCTATCTCCACCGAACTCTGGGGTTGTATGTGTGTGTTTTACTTGTAGGCTAATATTCTTTTTGCCTCTTTTAGGCAGACACAAGGAGATGCGCCTGATTGCTCTCTTGCTCCACCCAACTGAGCTAATGAAGTTTGTTTTTTGTCGTTTTTGTCACACAGCAAAGCCTCAGTTTTCACTAGAAATTTCTCTCCCCCCCCCCCCCGTTAGAGCAGGAGGGTGTTCAGAGAGTCACCGCTTGATTCTGCAGAAAGCACATGCAAGAGTTTGGCCATGGCCCTAGCCCTCCAACCTTTTGCAGCTAAAAGCAGGGCTGTGTTTGTAACATCACTTCTCATATCAAGGATCTTGGCCGAAAGCTGCTTCATCCCAACCCTCCCCATTAGACATTGCTGAAGGCTCTTCTGCACTTGCAATAGATGAATTCATTTGTTCTAGTGTGCTCATTCCTCCTCTCGCACTGCAGAGAAAGCAAATTCCTATGGTATAAGCAGGAGTGTTAAACCTCTGGCCCTAAGCTGGCCCAGTTGGAGTACAAATCTGGCCCGTGGGGGGTTCTCCAGAGGGCCACGACACATCTCTTGGCTTTGGGGCAGTTTTTCCCTCCTATTCCATAAAGGAATGCCTCTGCTGAGGCTGTTACTGGCAGTACCGGCTGGTATTTGGGGGATTCTGCCCAAATACCCACCTGCCCACCACTGGAATATGACTGCCCTCCCCAGAATTCCTCTAAAACTGAATTTCGTCCTCAGGCTGAAAGAGGTTCAACAGTTCTGGTTTAAAGATATACATGGGAGTTTAAAGATATATGAGAGTCTTGTGTGCCACAGAGTGGTAAAGCAGCAGTTTCTGCAGCTGAAACTCTCCCCACAGCCTGAGTTCGATCCCAGCGGAAGCTGGTTTCAAGCAGCCAGCTTGGCTCGACTCAGCCTTCCATCCTCCCGAGGTCGGTAAAATGAGTACCCAGTTAACTGGGGGAAAGGTAATAACGGCCAGGGAAGGCAACGGCAAACCACCCTGCTATAAGGCCTGCCAAGAAAACATCAGCGAAAGCTGGCGTCCCTCCAAGAGTCAGTAATGACTCAGTGTTTGTACGAGAGGTTCCTTTCCTTCCTTAAAGATATACAAGACTGTCAATAGGTCAAAATAACCTTCAGCCACTGTAGTAGTGGAGATCAGTGGCTCCAATGTCAGTGGGGCACTGAATCCACTCCAGGATTCAGTCAGAATTCTAAAGGAGCTCTCCAAGGTGTGGAAGTGGAGGCTGCGATATCAGTGGGGTGGTGAATCCGCCCTGGGTTTCAGTCGGAACCAGTCAGGACTCTAAAGGAGCTTCTCCAAGGTGCGGGAGCTGAAAAGCTCATTGTATTTATCTCATTCACTGCTTTTAGACAGCATGGTGTGTATGCCTATATTTTAGTACAATTTGGGTGAATTTATGAATACATTTTGATTTAAATCAGCATTATTAGCCTTATAAGTAACTATATTAGCTCAGTAATCCAGTTTTTGTGGTCCTTTTTTTCCAAGGAATTAGGTAAACCAGCACAGTTACCAGGCTCTTGGGGGAATGAGGGGGAGCTTACGTCCATGGGATCAAAAGCCAGTCCTAGGGGCTGTTCACACAATACACTAACCGACACTCGATGGTTGAGTGTGGGTTGTTTTGAACTGTGGGTTGTTTATGGCTTAGCGTGTTGTCTGAATGCAGCATGTTTTCTGCAGGGTGGATTATTGTGTTGTCTGAACACAGCCCAAGTGGCTTCTTAACCATGCAGGGTGGCTTATTAATCATCCTGAATGACCCAACAACAAGCCATGGATCCTCAAGGTGCTTTGTTGAGAAAAATAAGCCATACTGCGTGGTTAACAAGGTACCCTGGCTGCATTCAGACAACACAATAACCCATGGTTCAACAAATAATCCACACTGAACCACTGAGCGTGGGTTAGTATGTTATGTGAACAGCCCCTTACTGGGTGTTCATTTACATGCATCTATGAGAGACAAGAAGGAACATAAACACACAGCTCAATCCTATGCATGCTTACTTGAAAGTAAGCCTCATTGTTTTCAACGGCACTTACTACCAGGAAAATATGTACAGAATATTTTCAGAGACTTAACTTTCAAAGATTTGTGGAGCTGAAATCAGAAGCATGGTGGTTCTCACAGTTCATATTAACAAAAATGTGGGAGACAAAATACATTGTTTTACCAGAAACAGGCACAGTGAGAAAACTGGGACCGTCCCTGTTGAGTGTATGACCTATTCCTAGCCACTGGTTAATCAACAGTCTGCATGTTGCAATCTCTTTCCCATCTTCCACTGCTAAAACTCCTAAAAATGTAACAGACATAGGAATTATTCCCCCCCATCCTTCTCACACAGTGAAAATGTCCCCTTTTACAACTGCCCTTACAGTTGCAAAATTCACCAACTTGATAACGGAAATCTGAATTTGTAGTTGAAAGGTTCCTTTTTTTTCTTGCTAATAGCTTGTGTCACACATTTGCTCTATTTTTGGTAGGGTCACAGTACAGGTGTGCATGGCTGATCAAATAATGCAAATTCCACATCACTTGATCACCAGACATCTAGTGTGAAATGAACAAGAACCCTAACCCCTTCCCAAATGTGCCTGAGAGTAGAACGTGGAAAGAAACAACAGAGAAAGTCTCCTGCATTGTAACTGGGGTCTGGGCCAGATCTACACATCGTTGCGAAGGCGCTTCTGTGCGCCTTTTTAAAAGACGTACCTAAAAGAAGCGCCTCTTTCTTTACTGTGAGCTAGGCAGCGCCGCCTGCGGAAGAATCTCTACCCCATTCAAAGATGCTGCTCGGGCCGCTTCCCCCTCACGTGTTCTTCCATTTGAATAATCCCCCCTCCCACCTGGCGGCTCTTCTGGCGCGTCCCGGCGGCGGCGGCTCCTCCTGCAAAACACTTTTCTCCCTCAGTGTGTTTGTATTTGTGTTTGCGTGCGCGTGTGCGAGCACACACCGAAGAGAGTCCCGGGGAGATGACACCGTGGGGGAGAGCGAGAGGCAGGAGCTGAACTCGTCCGCTGCGCGCACGCAAACGCAAATACAAACACACCGAAGGAGAAAAGTGTTTTGCAGGAGGAGCTGGCGGCGGCGGGACACATTCAAATGGAAGAACACGCGAGGGGGAAGCGGCCCGAGCAACGTCTTTGAATGGGGTAGAGATTCTTCCGCAGGCGGTGCTGCCTATCTCACAGTACACACAGTAAAGAAAGAGGCGCTTCTTTTAGGTACGTCTTTAAAAAAGGTGCACGGAAGCGCCTTCGCAACGACATGTAGATCTGGCCCAGGACAGGTGAGATCTGGCAAACAGAAGCACGGGATCAAATTCCAGTCCCACTGTTCCTGGATGGAACACCACTCAGGGCATACGACATCACAGGACTGCATTGCAGTAATCCAAACGAGAGGTTATCAGACCCCATGATATTGGTGACGCCAGGTTTTTGAGGGCTTTTGGGCAAGGCATTCTCAATGCGCCCCTCCCTGGGTAAGTCTACCTGCTCACCATTGTCACCTGCTTGCAGACCGCGATATCTCCTGCTCCTCATTCTTAGCACCATTGTTTTCTGGGCCAAAGCGAGAGGCAGGAGAAGAAGCTAAGATTTAACTACAACTGGCACTGTGATCCTAAACACATTTCTTTGAAAATAAAACCTCAACAATTTTGCTACAACTTTATATCCCAGTGGGTTGGGGGACTGAAATCTTGGCAATCAAGTTGTGTAATGGCCACATTTCATCAGCAGAGGGAGACGGCTACTACTCAAACTGCTTCCTACACAATGTTGCTGGGCAGAAAACAGGGCAGACTTGGCTGGGAGCCGTGTGGCTACAGACCAGTGGATTCAGATTGGACAGCAGTTAGAAAAAGAAGAACGGTGGAAATGCTCAGATCCCAATAATGAATTCTGTCTCTTTTCTTCACAGATGTTTTCATGCATGCATCCAAATTTTGGCCTGATCAGCAAGTAAATAAATACCCGGCCATTTTGGTGTGACCCACCTAGGAAGGAAGTTACAGGATGTTCTTTTGGACTGACCCACTGCATTCATTTACCACTGATGCCCATGTTCGTATAGATGAGGCAATGCCACTGCGATAAATTATTTTGACTGTTACTACTACATAAAAGCCCTGTTGGATCAGACCGAAGTTCCATATGCCATAGCATCCTGCCTCCCACAAATGTCTCTGGAAATGAAGCTAAGCAGTCTCTCCTGCTGTTGCTCCTCTGCAAGCAGTTTTCAGCTTTGAAACTAAGCCTGAGTTTTGCTTTTCCCCTCCTCCCTCCCAATTCCTTCTCCTTTTGTGTCGTGTCTTTTAGATGTAAGCCTGAGAGCAGCGACTGTCTCATTATTAAACTTTGTAAGTTGCTCTAGGAACCTTTTTGGGATAAAGAGTGGGGTAAAAAAATATTGTAAACAAGCAAACAAATGTTTCCTTGGGGTATGGAGGTTCCATCTAGCCATTAGGACTAGTTAGCCAATGATGGATGCTTCCTATGAACATAAAAACATTATAAGGTACGTAGCTTGGGAGTACTCCTAGACCCGTCATTGTCACTGGATGCCCAGGTGGACTCTGTGGCACGGAGTATTTGGGGTCAGCTTTGGCTGATCCGCCAGCTATGACCTTTCCTGGACAGGGACAACCTAGCCACAGAAGTGCATGCACTGGTAACTTCCCGATTAGACTACTGCAATGCACTCTACATGGGGCTGCCCTTGAAGACAACACGGAAGTTGCAGCTAGTGCAAAATGCAGCAGCTAGACTGCTGGCGGATGCATCTTACAGAGACCACATAACACCGGTCTTAAAGGAACTGCACTGGCTGCCTATACACTTCTGGTCGGAATTCAAGGTATTAGTAATGACGTTTAAAGCCCTAAACGGCTTGGGACCTTGAAACTTGAGAGAGCACCTCTCCTTATATATGCCTGCCCAAGACCTTAGATCTGTTGGAGGAGCCCTTCTCCACATCCCACCAATGCAACATATACGCTATGATGGGACAAGGGAGAGGGCTTTCTCTGTTGTGGCACGCCGACTGTGGAATGTCCTCCCCTTGGAGGCCCGACTGGCACCAACATTGATTGCATTTCGACGCCAAGTAAAAACATGTCTTTTTAACAAAGCCTTTGATGGTTAAACTCACTGGCACGTTGTTTTAACTGCTTTTAAATTATATATTGTTTTAACTTGGATCATGGTTTAATTTGTTTTTAACTGTGTATATTTATTGTTTTATACTGTATGTTTTTATCTGTATGCCGCTCTGAGATCTTAATGAATAATGATAATAAATGTTTTAAATAAATAAATAATAAGAGCTAGACTGGATCAGACCAAGGTTTCGTCTAGTCCAGCATTCTGTTCACACAGTGGTCAACCAGCTGCCCACAGGAAACTCACAAGCAGGCTATGAGTGTAACAACACCTTCCCCCTCATGTTCCCCAGCAACTGGTGCACATAAGCGTACTGCCTCTGATACTGATCCTGCTTCCACCACTGACTATCACTAACTTTAGATGCCGATTTCATATTAAGGGAGTTCTGGAAAAGTATGTGTGTTAATCACCATCTGTGCATCCTCTTCAAAACTTGTTCTCACCTGCTGTAGGTGCTATTTACACGGCCTCAGTGCACCTCTTTCTGCCAAGACAGCACACTTTTGGTTGGTGGTGCCAAGCCAGGATTCACTGCTCTGCTTCTTCCTTTGCGT
Source organism: Elgaria multicarinata webbii (assembly GCF_023053635.1). NCBI lineage: Eukaryota > Metazoa > Chordata > Lepidosauria > Squamata > Anguidae > Elgaria > Elgaria multicarinata. Next base: position 28,227,916 of record NC_086183.1, on the reverse strand, counting down.
TCTTGTGATTCTGTCCTCTTGGGAGAGGGGAAAAATTAGGGGAAACCAAATGGGTGGGCAAATGGAACGGAGCATCCACCGAGAAGAGAGGCTAGCTGCTGGAAGGAACATTGGCAGTGTTTGGGAAGTTAGGAGAAGACTTGAGAGTTTGTGTGCTTATAAAGGCTGAAGTTCCTTATTTAACAGAGGTGCAAAAGCAACCTGAGTAAGGAAGTGACATTTGCACAGCTCTGCCCTCCAAAATAACCCACCTATCATATCATACACATTGCTGGGCACAGTCCCCTATGAAATTCTCCGACGTTATATCCAGCCCTAACTTTGGATTTTGCACACCATGGTTTCACATCCGATGCCCCTAGCGCTATGCAGATAAATAAGAAACTGGAGCTTTGCACACAAATCACACACACAGAGCTTTGGGGAGACTGTGGGCTCCATCACACCTACTTTCCACTCCCTGATTTGCATCTGCAGTTTCCCCCTCCATTTCTTTAGCGAGTCGAGTGCTGGGCACTTTCACATCTGTGCCTTGTTGCGCTATTTCAGCTCATGTATCTTTTCACCTGTATTGCTACTATGCTGGTGAAATCTCCTGCCCCGCCCCCTACGTTGTCCTTCCCCCTGCAGTTAATTTATTTATTTTTAATTTCTGCACAAATACAATAGTACAGCAGCCTGAAACTGCGCAGTTACAGTAAAACAACACCCTATGCTTTCCCCTAAGATCATATTAAACAATGTAAGTGAAGAGCAAGTATTACAATTAGTTTTTGGGGAACTTTGTGGTCAATGTTGGCATGGCAAGGGGAAGCTGACATTGTTCTGGTCAGGAAACCTAGACATGCCTACTCCGGGGTAAGAACCATAGAGTTGAATGAGACCGAGTCCTGGGCACAGGCGGTAGCGGCTTTGCTTGCCTTTTCCAAGGGGTGTTGGGGCACCCTCTCTCCCCCCCCTTCACGGTTGAACAGTTGAGCGGAGAACTGCCCCACCCTCTTTTCAAAACACACACACACACACGCCCCCAACAAAAAATGGGATGGTCCAATATAGTGCAAGAACAGCAATACATGGGAGGGAGGAAAAGCTTTATTGCACACAGAGGGGGAAAAACCAGACTTTCCCCACTCCAAAATAAGATGGAAAATAGAGGGGAAGAGGCAAGATGAGTACAGGACATGGACAAAGTCATGTCAGTTCCGTGCTGCAAAAACACATACCAGGCATGGTGAGAGTGCAATAAATAGCCACTGTGATGGAACTGTCTGAGGTCAGCAAATTTCAGTTCTCTGTTTAAGACTTCTCAGGCACCTATGTTTTGAATAAGGAACTAGGTATCAGGAACCACAACCCATAGTAGTTAAAAGTTTATCTCTTAATGTTAGCCTCCTGCCCACCCACAATATAATAATCAATCTCTCTAATATCAAACTGAGGTGGTGTGCACCAACAGAACTGTAGTCAAACTGGGTCTGAGAAACAAGAGCTCTGAAGGATTCTAAAGTGTGCTAAAGTGCAAAAAAAAAAAAAAAAATAGGGGGAAAAAAACCTGATGAGGACTCAGCATGTTCAGTAGCCATGAACTACTGAGTGCCTGCTGGGAGAAAAAAGGAAGGAAAACCTTGGTGGGAGGGAGAATGGAATGGAGCACCCTGGAAAAGGGCATGGCTGGCTGGAAACAATGAACTGGACTACATCACGCTGCAATATTTTGTTGCAGGTCCCACTTGTAAGATAATAATACTAATGTGTCTAGAGCAAATAATAAAATAATTATACTGGTCAACCTTACAGGGTTGTGGAAAAGATTGCTAAGATACGGACATGAAAGACTTTGACCAAATTAAAAATACTTGGAAGTAAACATTTGCAGTTACACAGTGCACTCCCTTCCTCTGTCCTACCCAAGGGAAACAGCATGCAAGAGGAAGGCCGCCCTGCCCCATAAAATGAGAAGTTGCAAGGAGCTAGCTTCCCTCCACCCAACACTTCTGGTATTGCAGAAGTTTATTCTGGCTTCTGTGGGAATGAGCAAAGGGACTGTATCATACTGTCTTTATACAAATCTGTACACAGCATACTGTGTACAGTTCTGGTCACCAGACCTAAAAAAAAGATATTGTAGAGCTGGAAAAAGTGCAGAAAAGGGCAACGAAAATGATCAAGGGACTGGAACATCTCTCCTATGAGGGAAGGTTACAAAAGCTGGGCTTATTCAGCTTGGAAAAAGGAGGCAAACGGGCATGCAAAATTATTCCATAATACTAGAACCCACGGTCATCCCATGAAGCTGATTGGTGGGAGATTTAGGACAGATAAAAGGAAGTACTTCTTCATGCAGCACATAGATAAACTGTGGAATTCACTACCACAAGGTGTGGTGATGGCCACCAGTTTGAATGGCTTTAGAAGGTTGGATCAATTCCTGGAGGTGAAGGCTATTGATGGTTACTAGACCTGATGGCTAAGTACAACTTCCAGTATCAGAGGCAGAAAGCCTACATACACCAGTTACTGGGGAACATGGGTGGGAGGGTGATGTTGCACTGAGTCCTGCTTGTGGGTTTCTATTCGACAACTGGTTGGCTGCTGTGTGAACAAAGTGCTGGACTAGATGGACCCTCGGTCTGATCCAGCAGGGCTCTTCTGATGTTCTTATGACAGATGGCTGCTATGTATTTGTCATCACTTTTGTGCCAGAAAGGTCATCTGTAAAGGAAAAGAAGATGCAATCCAGTCTGGTGTAGTGGTTACATGGCTTGGGACCACAATACCTGACGGAACGCCTCTCCCAACATGAACATACCCGTACACTACGCTCAACGTCTAAGGTCCTCCACCAAGTGCCTACTCTGAGGGAAGCTCGGAGGATGGCAACAAGGGAGAGGGCCTTTTCAGTGGTGGCCCCATAATTATGGAATGATCTCCCTGACGAGGCTCGCCGCTCGCCTGGCGCCAACATTGTTATCTTTTCGGCGCCAGGTCAAGGCTTTTCTCTTCTCCCAGGCTGAGTTTTTAACTGACCCCAGAATAGTTGTTTTAAATGGATGTTGTTGTTTTTATGCTTTTGATGGTTTTAAATTTTGTATATTTGTTTTTAATGTTCGCTGTTTTTAACCTTTGTAAACCTCCCAGAGAGCTTCGGCTATTGGGCAGTATATAAGTGTAATAAATAAGTAAATAAACCTGGTGCATGCCAGATATTTTGGATTGAAATCCCCACATAATCTAGGTTAGGTTAAAAGGAGCCGGTGTGGTGTAGCGCTTTGAGTGTTGGACCAGAACTGGAGTTTGGGCCAGACACTGACTCTCAGCCTAACCTACCTCACAGGGTTGTTGTTGGGATGCGGATCATGTACGCTGCCTTGGGCTACTTGGAGAAAAGGTAGTGGGATAATAAATACAACCAATAATGAGTAAATAAGTATTTCCCTCTAAGTTCAATCACACTTATTTCCATGTAACTGCATATAAGGTATCTTATCCTTACTTGTTTGGCAAGGGGGGGGTTGCTTCTAAGTAAACACGGAGAAGATTGCACACCTAAATACATGAGATCAAGTCTTACACAGAAATGCTGTGGATATGTTTAGCTGGGAGAAGGGACAATTAAGAGGCGATAAGAGAGACATCCTCAAATATTTGAAAAGACTGTCAAATAGGTGACGGAGCAAATTTGTTTTCTGTTGCTCCAGACAGATGGCAGGGCCTGAAACAACATCTCTGGATTACAATAAAGGGGATTTCGACAAAACATTAAGATGGTGCAAGCCAGTGGAGGCTGGTGGCTCCCGATACCAGTGGGGCTGCCAGTCTCTACAGGTATCAGCTGATGGATTTGTAACAGACTGTCTTGAAAGTTGAGGTTTTTCTACAGGTAACAAGAAGGCGATGTTAGAGGTTTCCTAGGGGTAACAGTGCAAACCTATCCCCGCTTGTCTACTCAGGAGTAATTGCCATTGACTGCAATGCAATCCTATACTCCCTTCTCTGGGAGCCAGACCTCTGAACTCAGCGAGGTTTACTTCTGAGTAGACATGCACAGGGCGACCTTGCCAGCTCCAAGAAATGAACTGACTTTGCTTTCGGAATAAACAAAATGCCCTTAGGAATACGCTGTGCCGCTGATAGGCGCACTTACCTGGGAGTCCATTCTCTTAAGGGGCTTACTCGTGAGTAAATTTCTGGCGGCGGCGGCTTGTTGCGCCTTACTGTTATGAAGTTCCCCTTTCTTACCCGCCCCGAGAAACGGGTGAGAACGAACCAATCGCTTCCGCGGGGAGACATACTAGCTTCGGGTCGCCTTCGATTCCCCCCACTCGGTGCGTTCAGACGTGCATCCCTCCCCTCCACCCTCGGCGCCTGCCTACCTACCTGCAGGCTGTAGATGGCATCCTTACGCAAAGCGAGCGATATAGGACGCCCTGCAAGAGGGCGGCCGAAGAGGAGGGGCTCGCAGGAGGAGGAGGAGACGGCTGGGAGGGATCCGGAAAATGCAAGCGGCTTCCTGCCACCCCCCGCCCCGAAAGCCGCCCTCCGTCTGCAACAGGAAACCCCCGCCAGCGGCGTCCCAGGGCCCTGCATCGGGAGGTGGGAGCCAAACTCAAGTTCGGTTCAGGTGAGCCCGTCCGCGCGGCCCCCACCCAGACTCGCGCCGCGCCTGCACGGCTTCGAATCGAATCGAAGCCGAGGGGGCGGTGAGAGCGGGGGCTGTTGTACACCGAAAAGTGGACATTTCCTGTTCGAAACGGCCTCGCGTTGGAGAGAGCGAGAGCGAGAGAGCCGGGCATTGTTTCCACTGAGTTGCGTGTTTGCTGGCTGCGGCGGGCGCTTTCCCAAAAGAGAAGAGGGTGGAGGGGGGGAGAACCGAAGTTCGGCGACTCCGGATTGCTCTCAAGCCGTCGTTGTTTGGGACTGGGAGGGCTGCTTTGTACTGCTCAGCCCTGCGCGGTTTTACTCGGGAGTGAGCTTCGGAACCGCGCTTACTCGCGAGTAAGTGGAGTGCCGCCTTTTAAAAACCGCGTTGGCTTCAGGGCGGGTCGCTGTCATTCTTCGGTGGTCAAAGGAACAGGTTTAATGTCTCGGAACGCGTTTTTCCAGTGCTGTACTTCAGCCCTGGGTAATATGAATAAAAGGAGGGGGCATCTGAACATGCGCCAAGTGCATTTCCTTCTGCACGGAGGAAGCGTAGACCCCGTTCCCACAAACTCCAGTACTGCAGGAGACAGGGAAACCTGAATATGTATATTTTTGCAAGTCGGTATTGAGGGGTGTAGATGCGTTCTGCAGCCTTGCCAGAGGATATCAGCTGGGGGATGCTGGGACTTGCCATCCAGTATATCTAGAGGGTTCCAGGTTAGGGAAGGCTGGTTTTGTGGTACCTTAAAGATAAAGGAAGCTTGTTCCGGGGGGGGGGGAATCCCATCTTTGAAGTGCCATAAGACTCTTTTGTTGTGGTTATTCCCGGGACTGGATTTTGACAAAAAGGTTTGGGCTGACCTACTGGGGTAAAAAGTTCGTTTTTCTTTTCGACATGGGGTTTGCTGATGCAAAGGCCTTGAAAGATCAAGAAAGGAAGGGTTTTTTTTGGTTTGTTTGTGTTTTTAAAGATGGGGGCATATTGGTAGCAGGGCTCCGGGCAGCTGTGTTTGATAGCCTCTAAAACAAAAAGTTGCAGGAAGGGATGGGTTCTAGGTTTGAAAGAGATGGAAGAATGAAGGCCATGGCTGCAAGGCCATGGTGCCCAGGCGGTGCTATGGCTTGGGGGTGGGGTTAAATAAACTTTGCATTTAGCTGAGGCTAAAAGTGGCCAAAATTGTGCCCTCCCCCTCCCATTTGTAAATTAATTAAATCTCTGAGCTTTTCAGGTGTGCACTCATTAGAGGACTCATACTGAGGACACCTGTGTTATTGTGAGGAGCAGAAGGCTGGATGTGAGGGGAATGAGAGAGTTTTGTATGGGACACGTACCTGGACTGTGGTTAGTTAGGGTGCACAGCATGTGTGGAGTCTGGGATGTGTGTGTGTTTAGGGATCTTTCCAGACCGTGGCTGATTTTTGGCCTATGAGACGTTAATATGTTTGTTGTCTATGTAGATTTTTTTTTCTGGGTGGGGATTGGGAAAGCGAACTTGCTTGCATTTTAAAATAGGAGAAACTTTTTACAATGCAACTGGTCGTTTTGAAGTTGCCTGTGGTGGGATTCTGGTAGTGTCGATACGACTCAATTTCGAGAAAGAGAGTAGAACCAGGGTGGTGTATGTGTGTGTGGGAAGCCTTTCCCCATCTGGTGTGCTCCGGATATTTTGGACTTCTGCTCCCATCAGCCCCAGACAGTATGCCTAATGGTCAGCAACCCTGGGAGTTGTTATCCAAAACAGAGGGCATCACGTTGGGGTGGGCTGCTCCAGATGTTGGTGGATTACAGTTCCCATCATCCCTGAACACCAGCAATGCTGGCTGGGGGTGAAGGGAGTTGGAATTCCACAAGTTTCCCCCCCCCCCCACTGCTGTGGTAGAGCATACCTTGCTCTCTTGTCTACCCCAGGCTGATGGTGAATGTTTATATCATGCTGGAGGGGTGTCAGTTGGGCAGGATTTTGGGAAGAGAACTAAGCTGCTGATTTTTTGAAAAAACATGAAGTAAATGTGTGTGAGTGTGTGTGCACGTGTGTCTAAGTGTGCAAACATCCCCACTATTTACAGTGCTTATTTCCCGCTATTACATTGTCCTGGATTCAGAATTGAAACGGCACCTCCCAGATGACAAAAGTTTCTATTTGTGCCTGTACTCTATTAATCCACCCCTTCCCTAACCTGGTCCCCTCCAGATGTGTCGATCCAACACATCTGGAGGGGGCCAGGTGAGGTAGGGCTGCACCAGGGGCTGAGTGAGGCAGTTGCCTCAGGCGGCAGGTGCTGATAGGTGGCAGCAAGATGAGAGAGACACAGTCTAGCTTGCCCCCCCCCCCCAAGATGACCTGCTGCCTTCAGGTGCAGTGGAGGAAGCTGTGCCATAGCTAGTGTCAAAGAAGATTCACCTACTAGTAAAGTCAGCTTTTTTATGGTACTGGAGGGGGGAACATCTTATTCTTTGCCTCAGGCAGAAAAATGTCTTGGGCCGTCCCTGCATTGATCCACACTGTAGCCTGTTCATCACCAAGGATCTTACCTGTGGGCAAGCCTTCTATCCACATCCCTATATCCCATGACCTGGAAGTAGGAGAGGAAAAATAACATAAGAATTGAGAAACTCTTTGAAGGTGCCCAAAATATACCGTCTCCAAACTCCAATGAGGCCATGGCGTATTGCCATTGAGGTGTGACTGCTAGCCTTCCCTGAATCCGAATTGGGAACTGCTGCCCTCTACAGGCCATTTTCTCCCTCCCTCCCTCCGTTCACCCTGCCCCACCCCCCCTCACCACCTCCACCTCCCCTTCTCTCATCACTCCAGCTGCCCTGGGATGAGCTTTTGCATGCCAGACATTTTTTCTGTCCAGGGAGGCTGAGGGAGCATCTTGAGCCCTGAGGTCAACTCCAGAGTGCATGCCAGGGGCCCGGCCATTTGGGGGAAGGCGTTGGGCCCTGGTGAGCTCTCAGTAAACTCCCCAAAGCCCTCTGTGTCCTGTCTATTGCCTCCTTGCCTCTCCTCTACACCCCAATTAAAGGGGGCTGCTGCAATTCAATCTGTGCTGCTTTCACTGCAGGGACTGAATTGCCTGTGGCAAATAGCATGCGTGAATTGGATTTCCCCTCCCCTGGTAAATAACAGCAATCCACATACAATCAGTTCCCCATGGATACCTTTAGTCTATTTATGGGGGGAGAGGGCAGAATCTGCAGGGCCTGGGAGAACAGTCCCCAAAGTCATTGCTAAAAATAATAAACTGCTTTTATTTACTACCAAAATGCCTTGTGATGGGTGGGTGTGCAAAGAGGAAAGGTTTCTATTTGCAAGGAGCCGGGCATGGGAGGAGATAAGGGGAGGAGGCACTGTGCTTCATGTACGCACACAGTATTTCCCCTCCCCCTCCAAAAAAATCTCACCTGAGGGGCAGGTTTTTCCTTTACCACAACAGTATTCCCTTAGTTTTATTTCTTTGCCATTCATTTTTTAAGGGAATCATTCACTTCAATAGGAGAAAGTTAAAATGTCCACTTAAATCTACTCTGCCCTGGATGACGCCACCCAGTCCTCTCAGATCTGCGTTGGCCCATCTTGGTCACTCTAAGGATGCAATTTTCTGCATATTTAGACAAAATAAAAGCCCTACAGTTGTCAGCATGTCCCAGCCAGCAATCCTAGGTGGTGAATGCTAGGACTTTTTGTAGGACTTTTTTTGTTTGCCTTAGCATGCATAGGATTGTACCATAAAGCAGCCTTTCCCCAACCTGATACCCTCCAGATGTGTTTGTTGTTGTTATTATTATTATTGGTGCATGGTGCTTTCCAGAGCAGCCCAGGCTGAGAAAAGATAGGTCTCTGCCCCAAGGAGCTTAAAGTTTAGATTTTGACAGTTTAAGGCGACAACAAAGGGAAGCCGGATAAAGTTGCACGTTCAAGTGAGAGCTAATCACAAGGGCCATGTGGTTGCATCAGGAAATTGCTGTGCTTGTGTTAGCTCTCTGCCTGTTTCGTTCTGCCCTTATATGCAAGGTTACAAATGAGGCACAAACCAGCCAAAGTTGTTTTTTGAACACTTGGGGTGTAGTCAGCTCCAAAACTGACTTTCTTTGGGTGGCTGTAGATGTGCTTTACAGACTAAAGGAGCTGGAAAACAACGCTGATAGTTTTTCATGTGGCTTCCACATGCTTAGAAGACGGCAGGAAGTGACCCCAGAGTTGTTTCTACTTATTGTTTATTGTATGGTTATTGGGTTGTTTTCTTACTCTTAAAAACAAGAAACCAGAGCGGCTTACAACAATAAAATTATGACTATACCAAAACAACAATATAAAAACAATAAAAACTAAAACTGCAAAAGTAAGGAACTATATAATCCGGACAAAGCAATCGTGTCTCAAAAAGAGGTTGGTGTGAGGAAAACAGACTCAATGCAATCAGAACAACTCAGGCCAAAGGCCTCTCAGAAAAGCCAGTTTCTTAGTTGTTGTCTAAAAAATGTTTAGTGTTTGGGCCAGGCAGGCCTTCCTAAGGAGAGCAATTCTACAGAGTTAGTGGCGCCACCGCTGAGAAGGCTCTGCCCCTGCTCGATGCAGTACTTCAACTGGTAGGGCAATCCAAAGCAGAGCCTCAAATGCTGAGCAGTGCTTGGAGAGGAACAGAGGCAATCCTTAAATGTTATAAGATGATCCCTGCTTGATCCCTACCTAATACAGCATCCTGTGTTCCATAGCGATCAACCAGCACACCAGCAGCACATTTATTTATTTTATTTATTATTGCATTTATGTCCCGCCTTTTTTCCTCCAAAGAACCCAAGGCAGCACACATAATCCTCCTCCTCCTCCTTTCCATTTTATCCTCACAACAGCAACCCTGAGAGTCTGACTGGCCCAAAGTCACCCAGTGGGTTTCCATGGCTGAGTGGGGACTAGAACCCAGATCTCCCGACTCCCAGTCCAACAATTTAGCCACTACACCACACTGGCTCGCCAACACTTTAGCCACTACACCTCACATGCAATCAATAGCACACTCCTACTTGTGTTTTCCAGTAATCTGTTTTTAAGCTTTTTATGGTTTTTACATTTTATAGATTTGTTTTTAATGTTGTGTTTTAATCTTTGTAAACCGTCCTGAGAGCTTTGTCTATGGGGCAGTATATAAATGTTAATAATAATAACAACAACAACAATAATAGGTACTCAGAGGCATGCTGAATTTGATTCTGACTGATATTTTTTTTCTGGGGGGGGAAATGGAAAAATACAGAGGGGGAAACTTTCCCATCCCTCAAAGACTGTTTTTGCTTTGCCCCTCAAAATTGGAAAGGCTTTAGATTATGAAATATTTTCTTTTATTGTTTAGGACATTGTGCTTATATATTGTTGCACAACTTTTACTCCCCCCAAGATTATTTCTAAAAACTCTGTAATAAGAACACTTTTATAGAAAGACTAGAGATGTAAAATGTTTGGAAATATTGAAGCCATGGAGAAGATCCCCCCCCCCCAATAATCTTCTCTGTAATATTCCCAGCATGGTGGTTCCTTATTTCCATCCCAAAACTAAGTATTGCTTATTTTTAAATTTCCCCAAAAATTTCCATCCCCCCCTGAAAAAAAGTGGAGGGAAACAGTTCTTTCCCACATGGCTTCAAAATTGCCAGAAATTTTACATCCTTTCTTGTAGCCACTATGACTAGTAGCCATATGTAGCAGTTATGATCCCAATAGCTTGGTTCTCCATGTCCTTTTTCAGGGAAAATGCGCTTTAAAAACAAGCAAACTAGGATGGAATGGTAATGAAGAGAAGGTCAGAGAGTAATGCAGAAGGGTGGAATGGAGCTGGGTTGGGTGGAGGTTCCTGTTGTGGGGAGGTTGTGCATCGTGTTATCACTAATGTGCAAAAGCGTTCAACTCCACTTTAAGCTGCCCTCCATCTCTGCTGCTCTGTCCAGAGTCTGCTCCCATCGCCGTGGGAAGGGAGGAGCAGCTATATACGGCAGTAATGTTGGCATGAAGGAAACATGGGAGAGACATGCTTTGTACAAGAGGAACTGACCAGCTGTAGGCAACATTCCCCTACCCCCTTTTAGCACACACAAAGTTCCTAATTTTGATAGGCTTGTGCCCCTCTCAGTGTCTTCTTCCTCCTCCCCCTTTCCTCAACCAAACAGCTGGAAGAGGAATTTGAGAGGGGATGCTAAGGGGGCAGGAGAGGACGTGACTGTTCCTGCAATTCTCATTAGGATGAAGAAGTCTACTAGGGCAAGGAGGGGGGCTGTGTTTTGGGACTGGGAAGGCCCCCATCAGAGCCTTGAGCTGTGATAGAAGATGGAACTTTTCCCTAAAATAGGGAGGTATTGGCTGATATAGCCAAGGGACAGAAAGTGGCACATATTGGGGGCGAGGAATGTAGAAGAACCAACTTGGCACTTTCCAGATGTTTTGGACTGTAAGTCCCAGGATTCTCAATCATTGGTGGTGCTGGGTAGGGCTGATGGGAGTTGAAGTCTAGAAGATCTGGAGAGCACCAGCTTGGGGAAGGTTGAACTAAACGTATTTGTGACAGATCTGGGACACAAAATGGAGCCCTCCATTTGCTGTATACTGGGGTGACCTGCATGCAAAAGTAAAAATTTACAACTCATTACAGATCAGGGATTCTAACTATCCCATTTAGGCCTAAAAATGGCACTTGCTGATCAACTACAAATCCCCTTTCTAGATCCCAATCTACCATTGGCCCACCAGCGATCTATGAAACACTGCCAAAAGATGTGAATGCTGCCTTAGAGGGCTCTACTCCCCACAGCATGCTAGACAAAAAGCTCCATCACACCAGGGGTTAACATGCTCCCTACCTTCGCTTCTCAGCCCGTGTTTTTGTTCCTCGGTTACTTCCGTTTTCAAAAGAGGAAGTACAGAACGAGCACGAGGCCCATTGAGTTGGCTGTTCTAATGGCGCTGCTTTTCCTGCACACAGCAGGAGAGAGCAGCGATTCAGAGTTTTTAAAAAATCGGACTTAATGAGGGTATTTTTTGTCGCGCAAGAAAGGCCGGAAGGGGCGCAGGAGGCAGACAACGTCATGTGAGGGACCTGAGCAAACTCCGTGAGTGCCCAGGAACAAGTGTGCAATAAAACGCTTGTCGGATGGAGCTCAAAGTTCAAGGAGGACAAGCCCAACCAAAGCTGTAAGCTGTAACTGTGAAAGGAAGCCTGTAGTATCAGAGACAGCCTATCTCTCAGTACCAGTTTCCGGGGCCCATGACTGGGATGGTGCTGTCTGTGAGCTTCTGGGAGGCATCCTGCTGTCCACCATTGGAAACGGAGTACTGCCCTGGGCAAACCTTTGGTCTCATCCAGCAGGACGCTTCTTATAATGTTGCCTCCTGAACCTGCAAAATTTGGCCCGCGTCCCAAAGGTGATGTAACCTCTTGAGATAGCAGGAGTGTGTGTGTGTGTGTGTGTGTGTGTGTGTGTGTGTGTGTGTGTGTGTATTTATATGTCTGTGGTGGCTACCCTTGCATCACTTCCTCCTCCAGGAAATTGGCGCTCTTCGTATATATTCTGGGCCTCTCCTTTTGTTTCAGAATCCAGCTGCACCAAAATCTGGCCCTTTATTTCAGAAGGAAGGGGAAAACCCCAAGAAAGGGACACAGGTGCCCCGGTGTGGGGCTTTTCCAGCATTCCCCACCCCCCATTTTTGGGGAGGCAACTAAGGAAAACAGGGAGAGGGGTGTGGGCTGGCGTCGTGGCTTCACTTCCTGTCTGTAATCTTGGTCCACCGGCAGTCAGTAGCGGCTGTGAAGCCGGGAACAGGCAAAAGTGTGGAGCTATAAGGGACTAGGAGCTTGTTCATCTCACTCTGGAGCTTTTCTATTAAACTAGGAAAGTAGAAAAGGACGTATTGTGAGTTGCTCCCATATTCCTAGAGCCAGTGACCCTCCAGCTGCAGACACGGACTCCACCTTGTAAGCAGTTCCATCTTGTTAAGCAATTTTCCTGCACCTATAATTGCTTTTTCTGCATTTTTCCTCTCTCTGCCCCTATAATTGGGCTGCAGAAGAACTTGAATCACTGCACAGCTGATTTAGCCATTCCTCCTCCTTTTCCTTTTCATATCTCTCCTCCTCCTCCTGGTCTTCCTCCTCCACCTCATCATCACGTGCAATCTATTTTTTATTTTGTCTCTTGTGCACCACAGCCTTGTAAGGTGGGTTAGGCACAGTGAATTGTCCAGGACCGTCTAGTATGCTTAACAGATGAGCAAAGGATTTTTCATTCATTTAATCTATTACATTTCTATGCGACCCTCTAGCCAAGCTCTGTGGCCCGTTTTAAAAATACAATATTGTACGTAATATTAAAAAACATTTATATACAAACATCTAACCAGACGGCCCCTTCCAAGCCATTAAGAACAAATTAAAGTACTTCTGAGGGTGTGTGTGAAATGGAATTACCGAAAAAAATAAAAAACATATTTTGCTGCCCTTACATAATTACCACATCTCCAGCTTCTTCATTTTCTCACTATTTCCTACAGTTTGATGTCTGTTTTTGTCTTTAAAGTTGGCAGACTCCCTCTTCCCACATTGCTATCGAAGTCCTCCACCACGCTGCTGGTTTCCGCGTATGCTTGATATTTCTGCTCTGTGGTTTCTCTTACTTGATTAATTAATTTGCTTAATGTATAGTACGTAAAACCACATTTTCCTGCTAAAATAGCCTTCACAGCCCTGTGATGCTAGGCCTTTTCTGTACTAGCCTCAGAAAAGTACGTGGAACACTAAGGAACGTATTTGAAAGCTGGGTCATGATCCATATTCCAACCTTTCCAGATTTTTTGGATTACAACTCCCATCCCCAACCAGCATGATAGGATTTGAAGTCTAACATATATGGTCACAAAGTTGGGGAAGGATGCACTCCTTAACTAGATAGAAATAGAAGTTCAACTTTACTCCAAATTTTTTCCAGCGTAGAGAAAGGGTGATGGGAAAATGTGTAACTGTATTGAATTTCTGTTTTTTGGGAGCAGCTGTTCAAACGTGACAGAGTCCAGGATAGTATGCCCTTGGATGGACAGCTCTGTTGGTGAAACTAGCTTGAAAGTGATCTTAATGATTAGCATTGCAAATAACTGTTCTGAAGCTACTAGTCCTCAACATTTATTTATTAAAAAAATTATTAAAACATTTATATCCTGCCCTGTTTCTCCCTCTCTCCCTCTCTCTCTTATTAGCCATTTGTGGCCTAAAAGGGGACACATTTAAGTTTGTTTATGTTGTCACTTGGAGGAAATTCCTGCCTGTTCGAGGTGGCTAAGCAAGGGGTTGTTTATGAGCCTGGTGTAAACGAGTCCTGAAAGGATTTTACAATCTGGTTTCACCCATTTTGTGTGAATGATATTCTGCCACGTTCCAAAGCTGACTGTTTAAAAAGTAGTTTGTATTGTTCCCATTAGGGGACTCCAAAGTGCAAAATACCCAATGAGTAATTATTTTCATCCTTTTGCTATTCCTCCACTACAAGGCGCCAAAGCGCTGAGCACTTAATTACCATGATTCTCACCTGTTTCCCCACAATGGGCTGTATGGTACCTATTGGCAAATGAATACCTTGTACTATAGATGGGTATTTGGGTCTAAACTCCAACAGTCAGGTTATTCAGTCTCTTTTTTCTGTGTGTGTGTGTGTTGGAAAAGGAGAAGTGTTCTCCAGCTCTCCTGGCTGTTGCAAAAGGGTGCTTTTGATTTTTGACCCATATTTTTCCCCAAACGAACTCCTCCCTGCCCTAGTGCCAGCCTCTTGGAGTGGTGCCCCTTTTATGAGTCAGGCTGTCTGTGGGGTGTGGAGTTTCCCTCCTGCCGGCACCGTTTCTCTGAGGCCTCTTTGTAGGTGACAGAGGCAGTATTCATGCCCCGCTGTACCTCCACCTAGTGCAGGAATTTCTGAGTAATGGGGTGGGGGGTGGAGAGTTGGAGGGAGACGGCCTGGGTCGCCTGAATACTTCTCTCTGTGTGAAATCTCCCTCTCCAACTCATTTTACACACACGGACACCGGCCATATTCTTCCTGAGGATGAGATGGGACCACAAGCTTGTTTTCCTGAAAAACTAAATCAGGTCTTCTCTGAGGGAAATACTCTTTGGTATCCCTCAGGCTCTAAAGTTGAGTGGGCCACAAAATATATGCCACCCTCTAGGCCGTGGGTGGGCAATTGGTGGCCCTCCATATTTTGACATACAACTCCCACCATTACTCACTCTGCTGGCTAAGGCTGATGGGAGTTGTAGTAATGGAAAAGGGGACAAAGGGGAGTTGTAGGCCAAAACAGCTGGAAGGTCACAAGCCCTTTTGCCTGTTTCTGTCTTGTGTGTGTGTGTGTGTGTGTGTGTGTGTATTATATGATATATATATATATATATCACATCACAAACACACACACCCTGAGTCTTTGGCCTAGTTCTCGCTGAGGTGATAAGCCTGTATCTGAGCTCATATGATCAAATGCTTCTGAAGACAAATGTATAAATGGTTCCATGTAGAAAATAAGATGAGTAGGAATCTTATTTCTTTTGGAGGTGTTGGGGAAGCAATCCATTATGTTAGCGTCCCGTCCCCCCACCTTGGCCACCTGCAGTCTGGAACTTACATCATCATCATCATCATTATTATTATTATTATTTTCCTGCATTTTTTCCTCTTGTAAGGATCTCAGGGTGGAATTGTGTTGGTGTCGGCAACTCTCGACCCCAGCAGTGGAGGCTGGTGGCTCCAATGCCAGTGGGGCAATGAATTCTCTCTGGGTTTCAGCCAGAACCAGTCAGGAATCTTGGATGGCTCCTTTAGAGTTCTGAATGAAACCCAGAGCGGATTCGCCTCCCAATGACATTGGGAGGCCTGCACTGCGCCCCATCCCAGATAACCAGTTCACACATCCTACAATTATCACTTCTTACACACATACACACACACCTCCTTGCCTTTGATTTAACAACTCTACCCCCTCAGGGGTATGGATTTGGTCCCTGGGGCTGCCAGCTGCTTGCCCTCCACCCCCATTGAGATAGGCAGCCCATTCCCCCCACCCCAAATCTGGGAGTACGAAGAAGCTAGGGACATTTTAGAGGGGTTATTCCCCCAATCCCACTTGGTGATTTTTCTTTCCTTTTCTGTGCCACCTAAAGGTATACGGTGATCCGGAACACTTGGACCCCTTGACCCAGTTGCTGGGGGTTCCCCCACCCCACTCCAAGGGGGCAGAATGGAGCTGGAGGAGGGATACAACGGAGTGAGTAACTGTCTGGCAGGGGAAGGTGGGAAGGCAATGGATCTGGAAGGGGGGGAAATTGCCCCAATCCAGAAGCCCAGAAATTCCTCTGGGTGTCCTTCAGGTATTTAAGGCTACAACAGTCCTAACCATTGGCCATACTGTCTGGGGCTGATGGGACTTATAGTCCAATGCATCTGGAAGCTGCCAGGCAGCGGAACTCTTCCTTAGGGAGAGCAATACACAGCTTTCCTCAACCTCCAGATGTGTCGGAATGCAACTCCCATCATTCTCAGCCAGTGTGACTGAAGATGGGAGTTGTAGTCTAACACATCTAGAGGACATGAAGTTGGGAGAGGCTGTATCAGGATAGGGAGGGAATATACGGCTCTTTGCTTAAATTCATGGGTTTTTTTTTGGATGGGTGGGAGAAGAAAAAGGATTCAGAGCTACTTTGCCACTTGGGATGTATGGAGAAATATTTGAACGTGGGGTTGTGGGAGGGAGGGATAGAGACCCAGAGCTATTGGTTATCCTGGTGGGATAAGGTGGAACTTCCCTGGCTACTTCCTGTGTCTTCCTTGCCAGAACCCATCACTGGGTGCCCGGGGCGGATCAGCCATGGCGATCATTGGAGCAGAAGATGAAGACTTTGAAAATGACATTGAGCCTGTAAGTGTAAGTAAGAGGTCAGCAGGACCAGCGTTGGATGTGGGGAGGAAGGGTGGGCACAGCAGGAGGAAACAAGACACTAGGTATGAGATAGAAGAAGCAGGTGCAGCACCCAAAGGTGTTGAAGAGGGTGGTCTGGAGAAGACAAGGCAGTTCTGATTTCCCTGCTTGGCTTTCTTCCCTCTCTTCCAGAACCCAGATGCTCAAAGCTGCTTATTCCAGAACTTGAAGCTTCTGACGGCACACCCCACCTACTTGATGGTGTTTGTACAACATGTGGTGTTGCAGTTTGAATCCAGCCCCTTGGTGAGCTTTGCATACACATGTGTCTGTGTAAACAGGAAAAACGGATGTGCTCAGCTCAGTGGCATGTACATGGGTGTCATTTCAGAAAGGGATGAAGGCTGAAAGTGTTGTGTGAATGGCTTTGTAAGCACGTAGGTCTCTTCCCCTCCCTTCCTGACAAATGTCTGGCTTGGTTAGTCTTGGAGAATGGCTTGGGATATGGGGAAAGCCAGGTAAGAAGGGATGCAGCCCTTCCATTCCTATGTTAGCTCTCGGGTGCCTCTTTTAACTGCCTTTTCCTTCTTGCAGCTGTGTTATCTGCATGTGGACCTCATACTATCTCATCTCGGGCCCAAGGAGGCAAAGAAGCAGTTTGTGGAATTCTGCCACACATTCCTGGACAAAGCTGGGGTGAGTGAGCTCTGGGAAAGGTCTCTTCATCGTGTTGTTTGTGATCCCACCTGCTTGCCCCTGCTAAACCAGTTGGTGACTGCTAGGGAGGGAGGGAGCACTCTGTCTTTAGACCATGTTAGTTCCTCTTGTATTCATTCCTAAGTTTCTTCATTAATCTATGATTTTTTTAAAAAAAAAGTGCACAAAAATTGTAAATATGTGTTTAAAAATGCTTTTTTGGATGTTTTTTCTTACAAAAATCCACATTTTCTCCCTATCGATGTACTTCTAAATGTATTTTATCTGAAAATACACATTTTTATACCATCATGGTACATTTTTTGAGCCGAGAACTCAGTGATGTAGTGGTAAAGTTGGAAGTGCAGGCCCTCATCCTGATATCAGATACCGGTTCCTGTGGTTTTCATCTCCATGAGGTGCAGGTCCTTTTGGTAAAGCTAATGGCTCTCAATTGCCCAATTCAGCACCAGACCACCCCAAAATTCTTTGCTTGACAACAGGGCACAATATATATGCAGTGAAGATTGCATCTAAGATTAGATGAAGCATGGAAGTCTGTGGGGAGGGGCAGATGACATCAGCGTGCCTGCTGATAAAACAGTGCACTACACCACAGCGAGAACTGCATTGCAAAACTTGGCAAAGGGTAAAATCTGAAGGATGGCTGCCTTCTTCTGCCTTCTTAGCACTTCTTTCTGCTGCCTGTGTAGACCGGGCCTCAGTTCTGTTCATGGCCTCTCCTGATGTTAGTTGTGTAAAAAGAGGGGGAAAGTACCACCAAAAGGCTGTGAGAAAAAGAAGAGACTAGTTTTGGTGCTATGAAATGTCAAAAGAGGTTCCTTTATTTTTCTTATCCGAAAGGCAAAACATGTTCAAAAAACTTTCAACCAAACATGTACAAACACTCAACGTTTCGCATCTGGAGATCCTTCGTCAGGAGCTGTACAACAAAATGAATTACTTTTTGAAGTAATTATCAATTTGAAACCTTTTAGGTATTTTTTATAGGACCGCAGTCGTGTTCATTCGGTCTCCGTTGTGTTCATTCGGTCTCTGTTTGTAAAGTTTGGTTGAAAATTTTTTGAACGTTTTTTGCATTTTGGATAAGAAAAATAAGGAAAACTCTTATTGTATGCTCAGGGGAACAGGCCGGCTGAGCCTACACCTCCCATAAGAACATAATAACTGTCTTGCTGCAGCACAGCAACTCTTTTAGCACCAGAGTTGGTCTCCTCTTTTTCTCACAGCCTCTCCTGATGTTAGCATCGTGCAGTTCTCACACATGACAACTGAAGTGTGGTGCTGATGCATTTTCCTGAAAAGAAGCCTTATCCTGTCTAAGCAAACTAGGGATGATGGGAGTTGTAGTCTGACGTGGCGAGAGGTCACCAGTTTTGGGGAGGCTGGTCTGAAGCATCCCTTAGTCCGCTAAGGCAGCTGAGCCAAAATAACCTTCCTCTTTCTCTCTTTGTTCCTGGACTATTCTGCTCTCTCCTATTAATGATTGGGGGTGAGGTGGCAGGATAAAAAAATCTTATTGTATGCTCAGAGGAACAGGCTGGCTGAGCCTACATCTCCCATAAGAACATAACAACTGTCTTGCTGCAGCACAGCAAAGGTCCAGCATTCTCATTCACGTGGCTTCCACCCCTCTCAGAATTCCCTGTTCTCTCTAAACTTAGCTGCATTCCTCAGAGCAGCTGTGGGCAGGGGAGAAATGAACTTTTTCTGGCAACAATATATTGTTCTCTGTTGCATTGCAAAGTATTTTGGGGTGTCTTGACCTTGAATTGGGTAATTAAGACCCTTTAGCTGATACAGATTGAAAACTGCTAGAACTGGTTTGTTGATATGCATCGGCACCACTGCTTGAATTTTGGGACTCTTCTTGGGGGTGTGGCTATGGGGAGTGTCATGATGAGCGCCTTCATTGCAATAGTAACCACATTAACTTCATTTCAGTATTAACCACAACACCAGTGCCGGGTGTTATAAGCATGGGTGGGTGTTATACAGCTTCTGAACAGGTAGCTTACATTTTGTGGCTGAAACTGTGGCTAGCTTTGTGAGGGCTTCCTCGTGGCACAGTATTTTCATCTGCTTCTTCTAAACTTTATGTCTGATCTCTTCTGCAGCCGCTGAGGGTCCCCATTCCACAACATGTGCAATTCGAGCTAGGTAAGAGTCAGTGTTAATGGTGTGTGTGTGTGTGTGAGAGAGAGAGAGAGAGAGATTCCCAAAGAATAGAGCTTCATGTCCTCTGCACCAATGAAGTTTGCAAAGACTAGGTATGATGAAAATTAATCACTTTTTTCATAATTCTGCTTCTGGGTTTTATGCACACACAACCCCCTCCTCACCCCATAGATCTTTTAATCATGTCCTGGGAGTAAGGTGGGTGAAGCAAATACAGTATTATGGCTCTTAGGCTGCAGCATTGTAGTCTGTTTTGTTTGCTTGCTATATTCAAAGAACAGGTTTCTAGCTCTTAGGGATGTACTGTGTGTGGGCGTTGTCTGGGGTGGAAGGTACCCATCCTATGATGGATAGGTTTACCATTGGTCAAACAGTAAAAGGAAGGAGCTTCAGTAGGGTGACAATATGAAAAGGAGGACCGGGCTCCTGTATCTTTAACAGTTGCATAGAAAAGGGAATTTCAGCAGGTATCATTTGTATATATGGAGAACCTGGTGAAATTCCCTCTTCATCACAACAGTTAAAGTGCAGGAGCTATACTAGAGTGACCAGATTTAAAAGCGGGCAGGGCACCTGCAGCTTTAACTGGTGTGATGAAGAGGAAATTTCACCAGGTTCTCCATATGTACACATGACACCTACTGAAATTCCCTTTTCAATACAACTGTTAAAGATACAGGAGCCCTGTCCTCCTTTTCATATGGTCACCCTAGCTTCAGTGCTCTCATTAGCTTGTGACCCCTCCTATGACCAGCAGAGGCAGGAATAAATTATGTGAGTCTTAATTTGGATAATCTCTAGGCTGCAGAATTCAGCTTTTCTTTGTGAAGGTTTCAAAACTTTTATTTTAAGCATAGAGAACACACAAAGCCTTGCATGCGCTGCAGGACAAGTTGAGAGTAGTTGCAGGGGAGGGCGTGGAAGTTGTAGAGAGTGCAAAAGGTCTTGCATTTAGGAGTGAAGTGTGGGTGTCTCTTTGCAGCTGTCTCTTTGCTTTGAAGGCACAATAATTCACAGAGCCTATGTTTTTTTTCCTCGCACAATACAGGGCAGACAGAGAAAGGCTGTTTTCGGGGCTAAAATCCCCGCATGCACACTTTCTTAGGAGTCAGTACCATTGATCACAAAGGGACTTCTTGCTTCCAAGTAAATGCATATATAGGATCAAGGTCAGTGGTAAAGAGGGGCAGGCATTGACCAACATTTGTCACTGCAGCTCACGAAAGTTGTCGCATAATAACTGTGTTTTAGTCTCTCTTTTTGGAGCCACAAGTCTCTTTGTCGTTACTGCTCCAGTTTTGCTACCTTTCCGGATAGTTGGCCACAATCCAAGCCTCAACACCACCTCTTTCCCTCGTTCCCCACCCACCCACCCACCCACCTCCGCGATCTCTCTCGATGGTAGCTCCCCCTCCTGGCTTTTGCTAGAGCAGGGAGGGGGCGTTGACTGTGCACCCGGCTGGTGAAACTGTGTGAAAGACAGGAAGTCAAAGGGTTTGAAGAGTAACAGGGAGGACTCCTGGTCTCTTGCTGCCCGGGCCAATAGATTAGCTCATATGCAGCAGCAAAGTAGCCCAGCCTCTCCTCCTGCCACGGTGGAGGGGAGGAGGGGTGGCGGCGGCAGTGGCGGCGGACAGCCAGCTAGGCAGCTGGTCCTACAGCCTCGTGGCACCATCTAGTGGCCACGCTTGCCGGTTTCAGCCAACTGCTTGGCCAATTCCACCCGCCTTAGGAAGTGCTCGCTTGTTCTCGGAAAGGAAGCCGCAGCACAACTCGTCATGGTGGTTAGACAGCCAGCCGGGGTGGGGGGTGGGCAGGAAGAAGAGAAGTACAGGTGGGGTTTTTGATTTTGGAAATGGCGGAGAGAAAACTCTCGTCCTTTTTCTTCTGCTGCCCCTTACGCCTGGAACGCTCTTCCAGATCACTTGAGAACTACAAACTCAATTACTGCTTCTAAAACTCAGCTAAAAACTTTTCTTTTCCCTATAGCCTTCAAATATTGACTTTGTTCTGACTCTATACTGTTAGCTTCACCCTACCCGGTGCCTGTTTACACTTCCCTGTGCCTGTTTGCATTCTCCTTCCCTCTTTATTGTTTACTACAACTTATTAGATTGTAAGCCTATGCGGCAGGGTCTTGCTATTTACTGTGTTATCTGTACAGCACCATGTACATTGATGGTGCTATATAAATAAATAAATAAATAAATAAATAAATATAATAATAATAATAATAATAATAATAATAATAATAATAATAATAATAATAATAGATCTGTGCTTAATATAAAGACAATAAAAATTACACGTTTGTTGCCGGTGGTCCATGGCGCAGATGTCACTCCCTGTTACTTAAGAATCTAGGTCAGTCCCCAGTTCCACACACACGCACGCTGTGGCTTATTTTCCCTCCCTGCTCATGCCAGTTGCAAGTTGCCTAATTTGCACAACTACCCTCACCACATGACAAGCCATGGGTTGCAGGGTGGTTTGTAAACCACACAACAGCAACCTTTGCTGGGTTTGGACGTCACGACAACCCGCACCTGGCGAGGGTAATTATGCTAATGAAGCAGCTTCTGACTGGCACGCTTGGGGAGGGGAAATAAGCCACTGTGGGTTATTTTCCCTCTGTGATCATGCAAACCCGGCCACCCACTTCTGTGATTTCACCCAGCATTGTCCACACACTTTGATCTTTCTCTTCACAGCCATAAGGACTAGAAACGTCAAAGCAAATGCGGAGGTGAAGATCCGGAATGTAATTGTCTACAGTCAGAGATGTACTGAATGCATGAAGCCCATATGCTATTTATTTATTTATTGCATTTCTATACCGCCCAATAGCCGGAGCTCTCTGGGCGGTTCACAAAAATTAAAAACATTAAAAGTATAAAACAACAGTATAAAACCACAGTACAAAATACAATATAAAAGCTCAACCAGATAAAAACAGCAGCAATGCAAAATTACAAATTTAAAACACCAAGTTAAAATTTATTTATAGACTGTTAAAATGCTGGGAGAATAAAAAAGTCTTCACCTGGCGTCTAAAAGCATATAATGTAGGTGCCAAGCGAACCTCCTTAGGGAGCTCGTTCCACAGCCGGGGTGCCACAGCAGAGAAGGCCCTCCTCTTGGTAGCCACCTGCCTCATTTCCTTTGGCAGGGGCTCACGGAGAAGGACCTCTGAGGATGACCTTAGGGTCCGGGCAGGTACATATGGGAGGAGGCGTTCCTTCAGATAACCTGGCCCCAAGCCGTTTAGGGCTTTAAATGTTAATACCAGCACTTTGAATTGGGCCCAGACCTGGACTGGCAGCCAATGAAGCTGGAAAAGGACTGGCGTAATGTGGTCTCGTCGGCCAGTCCCTGTTAGCTAGCAGAGTGGGCAGCCCCTACGCACTATAACCCACCCACCCCCAGTGGCTTTTCATCAGCATTTCAGGGTGGCGTGTGTCCATGCTGCTGCTGTTGGTGCTCTGTTCATCCCTTTTCCACTTCTGCATGTGTAAAGCAGCCATAAGTTACACTATGTCAGACATCTGGGTCCACCTAATCTATTGTTGCATCCCTTGATTGTGAGTGGGCCTCCAAGGCAGTGCTCCCCAACTTTGTGCCCTCCAGATGTGTCAGCCTGCAACTGCAGCTAGGAGGCACCAGATTGGGGAAGGATGCCCTAAGGTCACAGGTGGAGGCTGTTTCCCAGTCTTGCTATTTGCAATCCTTTTCACCTGGAGATCCTTCGGACCTTCGGCGTGCAAACAGGTCCTTGCGTCGTGCCCCTTGTGCAGGCAAACAGCTGCCTGAAACCCAGAAACAGCTGTGACTCTTCCCCCCCCCCACTTCCCAGTGGAGGGCACCACGTAGAAATAAACAGCTGCACCACCCCAGAGATGGCTGCCTTGTACTACCGGAGTAAACTGCTCTCCTTCAGATGTATCTTGGCAGCAAGCCGGGCACAGTGGCATCCAAGCAGCTGCAAGCGATTTGCCTGGATGATGCTGTGTTTGCACAAAATCACAGAGGAGATACCTCCCCTTGGAACGGCCTCCAAATCCCCCCTCCAGCAGTTTTTCAGTCGGTGCTGCAGGCCGGTCCCTTTTGTTTATCTTGCAGGCCAGCTGCCAAGACAGCTGCGGGGAGCTCTGGGGTGGTTTATTCTGAGTTTGTGTGGTGCCCTTTTTTCCTTTTTTGTTTTCTTTTTTGCTTTAGTACAAATATAGCAACAAGAATTCCCCTCTGGACTTCAAGGAGGCAAACCATGAAAGGAAGCACGGAGCAACTTGGGTTTGGGAGAGTTTCTGGGACACTCTTGCGGCAAGCACAGATGTGACTTTAGTGTGGAGTTGCTGGCAGCAGGAGGAAATTGTGGTCATGATGCCGTCGGGAAGGAGGGGCTAAATTCTGCATGGTCGCACCCTTTGCCACGTGCTAAAGACTTGAGTGTTGGATCTGCTAGAATTTTGAGGATCCTGCGTTTCACTTTTAACACCCACCACACCCCAAGTTTCTAGTTCTCATAACTTCTTACAGCCTGCAGCTTTCTGGGCCTGCATCTTTTCACACCTATTGTATTTCTAACAAGTAGCAAGAATTATTTAAAAAACAGCAACGTGCTAGTAGGCAGATTGTACATGAAAGACAGTATGCTAACTCGGCCTCCTGAGCTGCTGTAGTGTAATGGTTGAGAGACTGAACTATGAGCCAGGGCGTCCTAGATCCCAATTTTGCCTCAGTCATGAATTTGTTTAGGCAAGCTGGACAGCCATCTTATCAGGGATGCTTTAAGGTGCAATCATTCCTGTATTGAAAAGGGGTTGGTCTTGATGGCCTTGTAGGCCCCTTCCAACTCTACTATTCTGTGATTCTAAGCTAAAGTCATAGTGCGTCAGCCCTACTGCATCAGCCCTACCACCCCATTCATCTGCAAGCTGGGGATAATACTGATCTACCTTACAAGGTTGTTGCAAGAATGACTGAGATAATGTATGTGACACATGTTGGACATTCTAACATGCTGTATGCATGCTAAATTGTTATTTAATATTAAGGAAAAGCCACCTTCTATTCTAATTCTCATGACGCCTCAATTTCTCTACCTGCCTCACAGTTTCTTATTATGTTTCCTGTTGGTACTCCCTTTTAAATTCTTTTAAAAATGCTTTGCACAGACATATGCAGATTTGAACATATGAATTTGCATCTTATGCTCATATTGCTAAGCTTACAATAATGTGTCTTCCTGACAGACTTTTTAAAATACAGGATTCCACATTCTTGTGTCTCCCTAGAGAAGAATGCAACTTGTAATTTTGACTGCTTGAGTGTCTGGGGATTTGCTAGGATGAAGATACCTAGAGATGATGATGATGATATTTCTCCGTTTGGATGGACGTGGGGAACAACATTAGTACAATACAATATAAATCAAATGCATCAAGTTAATTAAAAGAGCATATAAAACCAATACACTATCAAAAAAACAATGAAGACATCTTAAAATTCTTGGTCTGCCGGAAGAGGCTAGTCTTTGTAGCTGTCTTTAACTTGGAGAGAGAATTAAGTTGACGAATCTCCTCCGGCAGGCCATTCCGCAGTCTGGGGGCGACAGAAGAAAAGGTCCTCTGGGTAACAGTTGTCAGCCTAGTTTTGGCTGACTGAAGTAAGTTCTCTCCAGAGGACTTGAGTGTGCGGGGCAGATTGTACGGGAGAAGGCGACCCCGCGAGTAACCTGGACCCAAACCATGTAGGGCTTTAAACCAACACTTTGTACTTTGCCCGGAAACTAATTGGCAGCCAGTGGAGTGATTTTAATGTTGGGGTAATATGCTCACCCCTGATGGGGCAAAACAACTGGCGTTTCAACGAGAATTCTCCTGCCTTGCAGAACTTGCCTTGGGTTGTGAAAGCAGCTTTGCCTCTTGTTTTCCAAAGCCTCCTATGACTCCATGTCTAGTTCTACAACATGCTTAAAAGCTTAGGGCAGGAATGCGGAATGTCAGGCAGGTCGCCGAAATCCAGGCCAGGTGTCCCTTTTCCCTCTCCACTGATTTTTTGATGGTTTCCCAGCTTTCGCTGGTAAAAGGTTGCAATGTCTCTCCTGTGACATAGTTACTTACAGTAAGAACTTTTAAGCAAAAATATGCTGGTATGTTTTGTACTTTGGCCCTGCGGCCCCCGAGATCTTCTCTGAAATGGTATCCGGCCCCCGCGTGAAAGAGTTTCAACACCCCTGGTTTAGGGCCCTTCTCTTCTCCTTCTTGCAGACCGAAACAGGCCTGAACTTCTTCCTGATGATCAGCAGCGGAAATACTTGCAAGAAATCCAAGCTTTCCAAGAATCAGAGATTGCCCGTCAGCTGGAGGACTTCAGGTCTGGATCCTGGGCCTCTGAGGAAGTGGCTGGAGCAGGGAGGGACTGGGCAGAAGTCAGGAAGGGCTAGGGTTTGAGACGGCTGGCATTTAACAGTGATATTTGGGAAAGTCTTAGTATAGTGATGGCTAGGCTTTGGTTCCCCAAGGAGTAGGCCATATTAGCTGAAGCGGGCCAGAAGCCAGCATGGAGGTCAAAACAGGGCAGGGGTTCAGTTCTAGAGCAGCAAACAAGAATTGGATAAGCCAGCAGCTGGCCCATAGTCATACTCAATTGGGTTGGGCTCAGAGGGGGGAAGTGCTTGGGCAATGTCCTGAGGTGTCATTTACAAGTACTGCTAAGACATGGTTTATTTAAACCATGGTTTGTTGTCTTACCCAGAGTTTATTTGGCAAATGATCAAACAAACCATTGTTTGTTTCCCTAGTCCCTGGGTTGCTTATTTACCTCTTCCTTCGCCCAGTTACTCCCTGTATCCCAACTGCCTTTGCAGCGCTGCAGTAATGGCACATAAAGAGGTGGTGGTTGTTTTTTACCGCTGTTGCCCACTGCCTCTGTAGCCTGGCGAAACAACCCATGATTCTAGGTTCACATATAATGACAATCCATGGTTTAAACAACCCATAATTCACAAACCATGGATTCTTTTCATGGGTTATTCATGGTTAACATCCTATAGTTCTGGGTTTGCATGTAACAACAACCATTGTTAATGAAACTATGGTTTGTCATGTGTAAAGTATGTTAAAATCTGGCTTGTTCTTGCGTCCAAGCAAATCCCTGTAAGCAAACCATGATTTGTTAACCAAATGGAAGGTATGATTTGCTGTGGGCTTACAAAGTCTAGCTTGGCTAAACCATGGCTTGTCGTGATGTCTGAACCCAGAATTGCCACTTATCCTTCACTCACTTGTGCTGCTGTCCACTGTGAAAGAGAGGCAAGCCCAGCAAGAGCAGTCTGAGAATGAAACTGCTTTGAAAGCTGGCAAAATGCACAGGAGAGAACGAAACCAAGCTGCTGTGGGTTGTTCATCTGCAAGACAATTTCTGGCTAAAGCAGCAAGCCATGGTTAACATAAACCATGGTTTAGCATTAAATATGAATGTAACTAATGAGTTGCTCAGACTGAGCAGCTATTTCTGAGGCTTTTTTGTTCAAGGCAGCCTGTCCGCCATTGCTGAGTTTCTCATTGAGGGTCTGTAAAGCTCTCGGCAACACTGGGGGGGGGGGGGGGGGCTGAGAATCACTGGCTTTAGGAGGGACTGAGGATGTCTATTGGGCCCAAGCATGTCTGCTGGGGAGACAGCAGGGCAGACGTTCTGCAGTTCCCCTGACTTGTTTTAACTCCAGGGCATGTGTTTATAGGGAGAGAGCGTCCCAATGGCCTCCTTCTTTGATTCCTGCAGGGAGAAAAGGAAGATGGGCATGACTCCAGGAGAGGCAGAGCTTTTTGAGTTGGAAGGGTATCGGACCAAGGACCGGAGCATCCGTGATGGCAAGGAGAAACAGCTGGCGGAGGTGCTGCTGGGCAAGCTGGAGGAGATGCAGTGAGTGAACATCTGCCTGCTGATCCTCAAAGACAGGATCAGTGGGCCGGCCCATTCAAGTTCCTCCCCGCTCCTTTCGAAACCAGACAAATGGTTCTTCCCAAGCTGCTGCCATTGGGCCTGCCCTCCCTGGCTGAATGAGCCTGTTCAGTGGACTCTTCTCCAAGTGCCACTCCTTACGTAGTCAAAACAGCACCGTCCATGCACAAGAGGAGAGGAATCTCTCTCCACTACTTCATCAATATTTCAATAGGGACGGAGCATACTGGCCAGGATGACCCTATGAAAAGGAGGACAGGGCTCCTGTATCTTTAACAGTTTTATAGAAAAGGGAGTGTCATTATTATTATTATTATTATTATTATTATTTATTTATTTATTTATTTATATAGCACCATCAATGTACATGGTGCTGTACAGAGTAAAACAGTAAATAGCAAGACTCTGCCGCATAGGCTTACAATCTAATAAAATCATAGTAAAACAATAAGGAGGGGAAGAGAATGCAAACAGGCACAGGGTAGGGTAAGCAGGCACAGGGTAGGGTAAAACTAACAGTATAAAGTCTGCACAACATCAAGTGTCAGCAAGTGTCAGCAGGTGTCATTCGTGTGCATGCAACACCTGGTGGAATTCCCTCTTCATCACAACAGTTAAAGCTGCAGGAGCTATACTAGAATGACCAGATACAAAAGAGGGCAGGGCTCCTGTTGTGATGAAGAGGGGAATTTCACCAGGTTCTCCATATATACAAATGACACCTGCTGAAATTCCCTTTTCAATACAGCTGTTAAAGATACAGGAGCCCTGGCCTGGCTGAATCCTGGGGGAAGAACTGGAGGAGGCAGGGGACCTGGGGAATAGAATGGGACGTCATGGCAAAGGCTGGAACCTTGAACATGAGGCCTTTCCCCTTAGGGCCCCTGTGTCCCCCTCCCTCCTTTGCACCCATTCTTGGACAACACCAATAGGCTGATCTGTTTCTGTGCTGGGAAGAAAGATTTATCTGTCCATTCCATACTCATATGCTTTTTGACCTTTTGTGCCTGGTCGACAAAACCAGAACGGCCTTCCTGCTTAGTACATCTTTCCCTTCCTATCTAAACTTAACGGACCTCTGCAGCTTACCGTTAACCTTCACCAACCCCCTCCCGCAGCTGGCCCAGCTACTGGTTCCATCTCAGCTTCCCATTCCGAACTAGGAAAATGGATCTCCCCCCCCCCCCCCGACCGGCGTCTCCATCCATCACAGAGCAAGGAGGCCCTGCTCTTCTCCGCCCCTTTTTCCCATGAACTGAGCTTCTGTTTCCTGGCCCTTGTCCCATTTGCACTGGGATCAGGGCCAGGAATCCGCCTTTTCCTCTGATCTCTCATCTCTGAGGAACAAGGGCTGTGGCCATGGTGGACAGACTGCAGTTCCCCCCCTCCCGGGCCACTTTGCTGCCAAGTTCCTACCAGATAATAAGAACCAGCTGTCGGAGGGGGGAGATTGGGGGGAGGAAGGAGAGAGGCGTCCTCCACCCATCCCGGGATATTGCCTCCTATTGCATCACCCTTGCAGGGTGTATAAACTCCTCTTGCACCCCCTCCCTGGCTCAGTTGCTGCATCCCACTTGGTCCAGCAGCTACGATCCAGCTGTAGACACTTCTCAGCATCCCACACCACAGAACATGCTTATTTGTCTTTTGACTGTTGTTCTTTTACCAAGCAAAGATGGGGCTTTTGCACAGGTGAGTTTAAACGTACTAGGAGCAGGGTGGGAGAAAGAAGGAGAGAGAGAGAGAGAGAGAGAGGGAGAGAGAAAGGGTGCTTTGCGACATAGCCACCTCTAGGTTGGGAAGCAGCTTCTGCTCAGAGGGTGCCAGCTGGCTCCTCTGTTACTTGAGAGGCGACCCAAGTAATTCAGTGCAGTGGGACTGGGGAGGTTCGGGTTCAAATCCTCGCTTGCAGGAAAGCCCTGCTGTGTGAGTTCAGGCCTCCCGCCCATCAGACTCCGGAGCCCCGCGTAAACCACCCTGAGCTTGGATGAAGCGAGGGCTGTAAAATAACTAGCGAATCAATGTGAATTTCACAATCCAGTTTCTTTCTCCTCTTCTCGATTTCAGCCCCACTATTTCTACCGACGAGGAGAAAAGGTACGTAACGGATGGCGCAATGTTAAGGGTTGCAGGGCAGGGTGGGATGTACAGGGGTTTCGTTTCTCCACTGCATCCTCTTCTGAGTGCCACGTGAGAAGCACGGCCGGATGTGGGCTTGCAGCGAGTTTAATTCTACCGCTGCTCAGGAAGCAGGGTGGGTGAGCGACTGGGACATGGTTTCTTTTACCCCGCAAGGCACCAGTCTGTCTTAAAGGCATAAAGAGCTGCCTTCTCCTGAGTGAGCCCCAATACTGTCTGTCCGAACTGGCACTGTGTCTCCGTGGTCTCAGGCAAAGATCCTTCTCAGCCTTATTTCTGAACTGGAGATGCAAAGGATCAAACACTTCTGCACGCAAAGCGTATTGTTGACCATGGAGCGAAAGATGAAGATCATTGCTGCTTCCTCTGCTGTCTGTTTATCTGTATGCGTCTTACGTTTGGAAGGGGAAGGGGCCCCCTGTTCCTCTTGTTCTTCCTCTCTCCTTGGGGAACACACTCTGGTTTACTCTATAAAGTCCCTACACTTGTTGGTAGAGCAGGCTTGAATTTGTGACTCTCCTGTCCCTGGCCTTTATTTGTTAGTTAGTTAGTTAGTTAGTTTATTACATTTCTGTGCTGCCCAGAAGCTGAAGCTCTCTGTGTGGTTCACAAGCATTTAAACCACAAATACTGCATAAAACAATATAAAAGCTAAAAACTACAAAATAAAAGTACAACCGGAATAAAACTTAGCAGCAATACAGGGATTTAAAATACAGATTTAAAACAGCGGAGCTAAAAGACTAGAATGCTAAAATGCCTGGGGAAGTAAAAAGGTTCTCTCCTAGCTCGTTAGAGGGTTAATGGAAGGGTTGGAGGTGAGCCCAGAGCCAACCGCAAACACTGACTGGAAGTGCCCAGTTAGGGTCAGAGCTGCCAGCTTCTTTTTCTAGCAGGACTCGGGCTTCTTTTAACAACTGCGTGGTAGGTGAGAACATGACAGGTCATGCTTTCTCCCCCCTGATATGAGGTCTTCATTGGCTGAATGTCTGTCTGCCCCACAGCTGTTTAGAGGTGTAGGATCTTGGCCTAAGGGGTAAAAACAAAAGTGGTGGCCCTCATCGTCGCAGGAAGTTGAGATGTGAGTGGGCACAGGGGTGCAAAGGATCTGAGCCACACTTGATTGGATTAACAAAAGCCTTTTGCAGTTTAAGCTGTTACCTCTTGGGACGTCTGAACCTCTCCGGCTTCTTTTTGGAACCGTTCCATTTCTTTTTCTTCTCCCCCCCCCTCTCTCTCCCCCCCCCCGGTCCTTTAGCTCTGCCATTTTCACTGCGATTGTGACATATATGAAGCACCTGGGGGTTAAGACCAAATCGGCTGATAACAAGAAGTCCAAGGCTAACTTCTTCCGCAAGAAGGTCAGTCAAAATTTGAAATCAGGAAAGGTGTGTGTGTGGGGTTGGTTGGGCTACTGATGCCGCACGAGGTCCAGGCATTGCCCTACAGAGCCATGGTGGGGGGTGGGGTGCCCATCCCTAGCCCCCTTCCCCCAATTCTCCCCTGAGAATTGGATGTGAAAATTGACTTCCCAGAAGTCGCTGTTTTTGTTTTTTGACAGCAAAGCTTCAACTTTGCAGAGATGGGACCTACCTAGAGTCGATCCTGCAGAGCCCATATTTAGAAGGTTTTTTGTGTGTGATAAATTTGCCTTCCCCCTTCCACCAACCCTCTTTCCTGCTAATCCAGATTTCAGTACCCAAGAAGCCTGAGGAGGCTTCCAAGAAGAAGGGCTTCAGCAGCATTTTGGACCCATCACGCTGGAACCGTGGTGACTCCCACTGTAAGTATGCATTTGGGACAGGAGCAAAACCTATGGGCAAATGTACATCCAGGAGGCTCCTTGCCTGCTACTTAGCTCCAAATCCTAAATTCTCTGATTATATAATCCATTTACGCCAAGAGAAAAGAACTTTGTGCAATCCCCCCAAAAGGCAGGCCAACAAAGAGGGTGTGTCCGCTCTTGTCCACACCCTACAGTCCAGAAGCACAGGGAGACAAAGGCGAAGAGGGAAGGATCGAGGCCACACGTGCCTTCTGGGAAAAGAAGGGCTTAATTCTAACTGGGTCTCGGTGCTGGTAGTCAACGCAAACCTGAACGGCAAACAGCCTCTCCCGTTTCACTGTTTGTAAAGAGGCTGGCTGACAACTCTACCTGGCCATGACATGTCCCCAGGTTTACCTGGAGAGGATCCTGAAGGATCTTCTCTAGCCTGTTACCTTCTTATCATTTTGAGCAGCCTTCCTCAACCTGGGATGCTCCAGATGTGTTGGACTACAACTCCCAGAATGCCCCAGCCAGCTGGCTGGGGCATTCTGGGAGATGCAGTCCAACACATCTGGAGCACCCCAGGTTGAGGAAGGCTGATTTTGAGGATCAGGGCCTAGAGTACATTTGCAGATAAAGAAATAATCCAGATGTTACAAGCCATTACTAAACAGTGATCAGGCTAAGTGGCATGCCACGTCTGGTGTGCGCTTTGCCCCCGAAGAACTTTTATTTAATGCAGGCATGTGTATTTTGGGGAGGGAACTGATTTTAGACTTTCCTCTTCCGCATCCAGTTGTCCTTCTCCTCCTCCATTTTTCCTTCTTTTTCCTGCATTTTTTTTTGTAGATTCTGATTACAGACAATCCAAACCTGAGGGTGAAGGTACCAGCACTCCCTCCTTCCCGCAAACCAACTCCCCAATCAAGCATGGCGCCCCACGTGTCACCTTGTCCCTCTGCGGAGGGAGCCCCATGAAACTAATCCATCCCATTATAACAACAGGCACTAACTTTTTTGCATTTATGGTTTTACGTAATGACGTACCTGTCCGCTCGCCCTGTCCATAATAATATACTAATACGTATCACACACATCCCTAGAAAAGTCCGTCACACCCATCACATTATCAGATAAATTTCTTAGCATGCTGTGGCTGCTCATTGTGTGTCCATCTGTCTGTCTTTCTCTGTTTGGGGGAACGGGCTATTGTGTTGGAGTGGGGGCGGGGGACAGGGGTGTAGGATTCCTGGGTTGCACCCTTTGCTCTGAAGGCTTATGCACAAGTTATGCACTTGTTTACCCCCACTGTGTATTAACTCTGCCTTTGGATAGTTGCCATCAGTGATTGAATTATTTGAGGGGAGGGAAATTCAGTGAAATCTGCAAGCCCTACGCCTTGACGTACACCAAATTTAGCCAAAGCATGTCCCCTGTGGCCTTCTAAAAGGAGGTCATCTCAAAAAGTAAGGGGATTTAGCCTCCTCTGTCCCCATCCCCGTAAAATGGGATGCTCCCCCCTCCAAAGGATAGCAAAAAGCAGTGGGGGTAAGCAAAAAAGGTGTTTATTCCACAAAAGTAAACCGTTCCAGTGTGTTTTGGACTACATGTAGATCCTTCTTAAGGGGAGGAGCCAGTGACTGGTGCAAGAAGCCATTGATAGCGGCTGCTGAGGATAAAATAATAATAATAATAATAATAATAATAATAATAATAATAATAATAATAATAAATTCTTACCCGCCTCTCCCTCTGGATCGAGGTGGGGAACAACATGAAATATAACAATGCAATACATAAAACTGGTTAAGAGCATATAAAACCAATACAATATTAAAATAACAATCAAAACATCTTAAAATTCTTACGTTTAAAATTCATTTGGTTAGGCCTGCTGGAAGAGACTAGTCTTTACAGCTGTCTTAAACTCTGAGAGAGCTTTAAGTTGACGAATCTCCTCCGGCAGGCCATTCCACAGTCTGGGGGCGGCAGAAGAAAAGGTCCTCTGGGTAACATTTGTCAGCCTAGTTGTGGCTGACTGAAGTAAACCCTTCTCAGAGGACCTGAGTGTGGGGGGCGGATTGTACGGGAGAAGGCGATCCTGCAGGTAGCCTGGACCCAAACCATGTAGGGCTTTAAAGGTAATAACCAACACTTTATACTTTGCCCAGAAACTAATTGGCAGCCAGTGGAGTGATTTTAGGCCTTGAATCCATTAGCCAAAGGCTGGGGCCTACTCTAGTGTCAGAGCATGGAAGGCGGGTGGGTCAAGTGGGCTACAACACAGTTCCCCGTTGACCGGAAGGCAGTACGAAGCTCTAGATTGGCCCGCCTTGACAACAGAACAGGGACTTCTCCGTGCGGCTCTCTTGGCTCCAGCTACTGACCTCATGATCGCTGGTTGGGCAAACTCATTCTAAGGGTTGCACAATTCTGTTGCCTTCCAATGGTCCGAGCGTACACAATTCTAGGTACCTGTCTGGGTTAGGACTGTATTTGGATTGGGCCAGCCGGAGCCTGGCTCATACAAGTGGCTGAGCTTCTATTGGGGCGCCTGGCCCCAGGAGTCAGCAGATCCAGAGGTCTGAAGGGTCTCTGGTAGATTCTCAATTACCTCTACGGCAGGGGTGGGGAATCTCTTCCAGCCTGAGGATCCAAGAGGGGGAAGGCAGTGGGGCCGAGAGGGTGTCCATTGGGGGGAAGCAGAGGTCCAGATTTGGCCCATGGCCTGATGTTCCCCATCCCTGCTGTACAGAACGACCACTCGTCATGGAGAGGGGGGGGAACTCCCTAGGACTAAATGGCGTCGTTGCCTTTTGATCTCAAAACGAAAGTGGGGGGCTTAATCTGTGCATAAGCTCTCAGGGGTCATCGGGGGTGGGTGGGGAGTGTAGCCTGGAAGTGGGCAGGGTTTGGAGTGGAGAAAAAGACCGTGCGTAGGAAAATTCTAGGGGGGAGCAGGCGCGTTGGCTTACTCTGTCTTCTAACCTCTCCGCTCCCCCCGCCTCTCTTTCCATATCTGTCTCCTCACAGCAGGTGATAAGACGGCAGCCGCAGACAAGAAAGGTCCCAAGCCCACAGAGGGAAGCTCAGGGCGCAGCAAGGGAGGCCCTCTGGGCTCGGATCTCCCTGGAGTGTCCGTCAGTGTTCACCCCCCGCCCGGGGAGGGCAATGACGGAGAGCAGGGTGAGAGGCGGGATGAGCTGGGGGAAGAGACTCTAAAAGCGGGAGGAGGGAAGGAGGCGTCTGCGTCGTCTGCCCTTCTGCTGATGCCCACCACCCTTTGCCCCCTTTAGGCTCGGACAGTCAGCTTCCGACAGATTCAGGGGACTCACCTGTTACGGAGCAACCCCTGTCTGGGGACCAGCCCCCAGTAGATGACGGTGCGGAAAATGAAAGGTGAGCTTGGGTGGGGCAGCGATGAAGCCTTAAGGATGTGTGTGTGTAAGGGGGGGGGGCAGAGGAGATCAGTGGATTCCACCCTCCCCACTCTATGAATGTCTATTTATGTGTGGTTTGGGGGTTCTTAAGAGCCTCGTGTGGCGCAGAGCGGTAAAGCAGCAGTTTCTGCAGCTGAAACTCCCCACGGCCTGAGTTCGATCCCGGCGGAAGCTGGTTTCAGGCAGCTGGCTCTGGTCGACTCAGCCTTCCATCCTCCCGAGGTTGGTAAAATGAGCTGGGGGAAAGGTAATAACGGCCGGGGAAGGCAACGGCAAACCACCCCGCTATAAGGCCTGCCAAGAAAATGTCAGCGGAAGCTGGCGTCCCTCCCAGAGTCAGTAATGACTCAGTGCTTGCACGAGAGGTTCCTTTCCTTCCTTTCCTTGGGGGTTCTTGGGATCTGTATGCATACACCGCCAGCTGTTGATTCAGGGTGGTTCAGGCTGCAATCCTATACGTCAGGGATGGGGAAGGTGTGCTTCTCCAGATGTTGTTGGCCTGCAACACCCATCCTATCTCACCACCAGCTATCCTGGCTAGGGCGGGTGACAGTTGCAGGGCAACAACCTCTGGAAAGCTGCACGCTCCCCACCCATGGTATGCATAATACTTCCCTGGGAGTAAATCCTATTGAACATACTTTGAATGTTTTTAATTTTTGTGAACCGCCCAGAGAGCTCCGGCTATTAGGCGGTATAGAAATGTAATAAATAAATAAATAAATAGTTTGGGGGCTGGGGGGACAACACTTATCTCTGAGTAGGCAGGGATAGGATTGTGCTGTCAACTTAGAGTAAAAAGTTGGGTTCTTGCAATTGTCTTCTTGGAAACCCCCACAATTTCCCCTGGGGTTTCTATTGTCATTTGGGGACTTTCTACCACTTTTCCTTGTTGGTTATTTCAGAGAATAATATTCCTCCATCCTCGTTCTCTGTTATCTAAAGAGGTGTTTTTTTTAAATTACTATTAGAAAAAGCACCCCCTCTTCTCCCCTCCTGAGTTTTTATTATGAGGATAGCCCCCCCTTCATTCCCTTCTTCCTTCCCCCTTCCTCTCTCTTCCTCTCCTTCTTTCCTTTCAGTATTAACATAATCACCCTTCTATATTCTTGTTCTTCCCTTCTAGAAGGCGAAAAAGGTTGGTGGCATCCTCACCCCCCCTCACCCCTTGCATGAATTTCTTCCTCAGGGAAAGACACACAAGCTGAGTTAAGTATTACTTTCTACCCCCCCGCAACCCCGGAGCTGCTGGTGAAAGGATGCCCCCTTCCCCAAGCCAACTCTGTGTGAAATGGCACCATTTTTAACATTGGGGCCTACTTGGTTCGGTGCCTCCTCCTACACATGCACACATCGGTGATTAGGGCAGCCTGTTCCTCCTGAACTGTCCTTCCTGCCTCTTGCAATGCACCCGTGCTGAGCATTGGCCAGGTGGGGAGGGGGGGGTGCCAGTCCTCGTAAGAAGCAGGGTTCCTGGTTGAGGTTCCCCCCTCTTTTGGGACCACAGCTGTTCTCTGAGGCTCTCTCAAGCCTTTGCATGGCAGCATGGGAGATTCAGCCTGCCAATGGTGCCCCTTCCCTTGCAACCGCACACTGCCCCCTCCCTTGATTTCGTGCATGGATTTCTCACTGGTGCTGGGATTCTCACGTTTCTTTCTCTTCCCTTCTCTTTCCACCGCTGCATGTGCTGCTAACGTTTGTCTTCACCTCCCCCCCCCCCCCGCCCCTGCAATTGGGTGTTCCCTGGGCTCGTGCACTTATTGATTGGGATCCTTGCCATCTCCTTTCCTATTGGTGTACGGTGCCAACGTTCCGTGGCTCTTTGCCCCGCCCCCCATGTCTGTCATGATTGGTCTGTGTGTTGTCCCTGCCCCCACGTTCCGTGGCTCATTTCACTGCCCCTTGTCTCCAACCGGCTCGTCAAACCCGACATTCCTCAACATTGTCTCCCGTGCCTTCTGGCTGGTCTGCGTCTTTTATGTTTGTGACCTGGCTCTACGCCTCCGCCCCCACCCCTTGCCAGGCTGACGGGAAAGCTGGGCCGCTCGGAGAGCCTGCGGGTTTACAAGCGGGAGCGGCCTCAGCGTGGCTCAGCCAAGGGCAAGCAGCCACGCTCACGGAGCGATGTGGACATCGAGGCTGCTGCCCGTGCCAGCGAGCTGGAGGAGAAGCCGTCCCCAGAGCAGGCTCGGCAGAAGCAGGGGAGCCGCAAGTAGGTGAAGAGGGAACCTGAGATGCCCCCCACCCACCCCACAACGGGGGGCATCAATGGGGCAACTGTAGCAGGAGCCAGGTTTAACCATCCCTTTTTACCCACCATCCCAGGGATGTCTTCCCTTTGCCTGGCCTAAATGCTGTGATAGGAAATGCTCACAGGTGCCTTCTCAAACCATGACTACTGTAGCAGGAGCCAGGTTTAACCATCCCTTTTTACCCACCATCCCAGGGATGTCTTCCCTTTGCCTGGCCTAAATGCTGTGATAGGAAATGCTCACACGTGCCTTCTCAAACCATGACAGTTTGCTCCTGTGCAAACTATAGCAGTGAAGTCCTTCAATCTCATACTTCAGACCTCAGCCATTCAAGATGGAATTAAATTAATGCCCTTTTTCTCTCTCTTGCCCCGGGGCTTAAAAGGGAAGTCACATCTCTCTCGTATTCCCTCCTGTTAACCAGGGAGTAGGTAGGGTGCAGACTTTGAAAAAGTCACTCTAGCCGAACCTTTCTACTGCCCAAGAGAACAGAAATAGCTCTGTGCTACTCCTGAGTCACCCCTAACTTATTTTTCCCCTCTTCCCTTTGGAAACCATAAACTGCTGCTGGTTCTTATAGCTGTAATTCAGCAGTTGGCAAATTGTAGGCAAAAACGTCTAGAGGACTACAACTCCCATCATCCCTCACCATTGGCTTTGCTAGCCAGGGATGATGGGGGTTGTAGGGCAAAACATTAGGAAGGGCCCAAGTTGCCCACACCTGTAGCAGGAGGCAGGTTTAACCACCGCTTCGCACACCATCCCAGGGATGTCTGCCTGTTGCCTGCACTAAATTTATTTATTTATTATTGCATTTATATCCCGCCTTTTTTCCTCCAAGGAACCCAAGGCGGTGTACATAAACCTCTTCCTCTCTGTTTTATCCTCACAACAACAACTCTGTGAGGTAGGTTGGGCTGAGAGTCTGTGACTGGCCCAAAGTCACCCAGTGGGTTTCTATAGCTGAGTGGGGACTAGAACCCGGATCTCCCGACTCCCAGTCCAACAGTTTAGGCATTACACCACACTGGCTGTGAACCACCACTGTCCCAGGTGCTTCCTTTGATCTGTCCCTCCGGCGGATGGTATTTAGAGAAGGACCACCAGTGACCACCGGAGTTCCACCTAGCTAATAGCCCCTGCTAGACAAATTCATGGAAATCCATTATAATCTTTTTTTTTTAAATAATCTAACCAACACTTCTTGTAGTGCACCCTTTCCAAAGCTGGTGCCCTTCAGGTGTGTTGGACTCCAACTCCCAGTGTTCCTGATCATTGTCTATGTTGGCTGCGTCTGATGGGAGTTGAGGTCCGAAACATCTGGAGGGCAGCAGCTTGGGGGACGGCTGTTACAACGATTTCTCTTAAGTTTGTCCAGTGGTAAAATGCCAAGGAGGAAACGTCGTAAATCAAAAGTATCTGGAGCAGATACCAACACCAATTATTTGGATGATAGGATCGATTTGGCAGGAAAGGACGAAGAGTAGAGGAACTGCAGCCAGCCCATCCTCTCATCGTGATAATTTTGGAACTGTGCAGCAGGGAGGAGCATGGATTTTTGGATGTGGTGGGATCAGGTGTGAAGGGAGGGTCCTTTTTGAACCTCTGATTTCTTAGCGGAAGTGAAAATCTTCATTGGTGAGAATGTTCTGTAGCAGTCATTTTGCATCTTGGGATAGATATATACTGCAAATTTATAACAGGGTTGTGCAGGTTTAACTGTTGTGGTTTCTCCCAAGGAACCATGGGAATTGTAGTTTTGCGAGCACTACAGATGCCAGAGTTCTTGGGATGGGCCCATGGGGATTTATATGATGGTGCTATATAAATAAATAAATAAATAAATAAATAAATAAATAAATAATAATAATAATAATATCCTTACTGTATTTCTCTCTCTCTTTCTCTCTCTTTCTCTCTTTTTGACCTACACAGTTTGGAACCCGGAGGGGCAGGGGGAGGGGAGCCCCCGCCGTCCTTTCTGCATCCCCAGTCTGAGGAGACTGAGCCGCGCGTTTCGGAACTGGAGCTCGAACCGCCAAACTGGCGGGAACTCGTCCCTCCCGACGCCTTCCTCAGGCTGAAGAAAAGTGAAGTGAAGCGGCAAGAGGTGATCAACGGTATGTGGCAGGCCCTCGCCCCTGGATTACCCACTTCAGAAACACACGGGGCCGGTTGGGGTGTGTAGAAGGCAAGAGAAGGGGGGACGCAGCTTGAAGGAAGCTCAGTGCGATAGAGCCCCTGCGTTGCACGGAGAAGGTTGCAGGTTCAGTCCCTGGCATCTCCAGGTAAGATTGGAAAAACTCCTTCCTGCAACCCTAGAGAGCTGCTATCAGGGTCAACGGTACATGGTCTTTCGTGGTATAAGGCAACTTCCCGTGTGCCTGTGAAATGTGTGCTCAAGAGCACACACTGTGGTGGGGAAGAGGGATAAGATTGAGGTCAGAGGATGCTGCCAATTTCCACTAATCCACCCACCTCCTAAACCCCCGGTCAGCCACCCTTACGTTCCCCATCCAGGTGGCCAAGAGCTTCTGTTTCCTTAGTATTCTCTCCAGTGGCATGATGGTATTGCACATGTGTACCTCACCGTTTGTCAGTTTGGGGGAGGAAATGACACCGTGCTATTTATTTATTTTGAAAGATAAAGGCTCTACATGTCAACCGGGATTCTCTTCCCTCTTCCCTGTTTAAGTGCTGTGGATGTCCACACACAGAGACTGTGAGAATCTCACGGTCACGTGCATACGACCTGGTTTCCATAGTTAATGTTTTCAAATAATTTGGAATGTTTTATTAAGAACAGGATAATGAAGGTGGGAGAATCTTGGATGCATTTCCACTGTTTTACTCCTTGACTAGCTAGGCTAGAAGCTTCCTTTTTGTTCTTTTAAATAAATGATAGGAGAGTCTTCCCTCATGCTCTGGCATGCTGACTAGATTCATTAATCAAGAACGCAAGTCGGAGGTTTGAAGACAATCAGATACTGCCGTGGTTCCAACCATAAACAATGCTGACTAGCGATTTTTTTCCATGAACGAGGAATTCCTAGTAAATGCGGATCTGTTCCAGCCACCATTTTGTTCTCCGAGATAGGTCTCTAGTTTGTACCATGTGCCTAGCTACATTATATAGGGATGATGGACCTCAGGCCCAGTCCAGCCTGCCTGAGGTCCCACTCTCTCGGATGTCCACACCTCCTTTCCACCAAACACCAATTGCTTCGTGTTTTCTTCCCAATTCTAAAAAGTTAAAATGTCTCTCTTAAGGCATAGTTCCTGGCAATAAGAGCATTAAACTCAAATATCCTGGTGTGTGTTTTTTAGTATTTTGGATCAGCCCCTTTGCCCTTGGCTTTGCCCACCACTGGAATGCCTTCCCTCTCCAAAATTGAATTTCTCCCCAGGCTCAAAGATCTTCAACTTCCCTGGTAGAAGCTCTCTAGAGGTATACCTGTTCTGATATTCCCTCTGCCACTTCCCCCCGCAGAGCTGTTCATCACAGAACATGCCCACCTACGAATGCTCCGGGTTCTGCAGGAGGTCTTCTATCAACCCTTGCTGAATGAGGCATTATTTTCAGAGAGCGAATTGCGGAATATCTTCCCCAGCTTGGAGGATTTGGTCGAAGAACACAGTGAGAGCATTGGAGAGGGAGGGGAGTGATCAGGGTGGAAATGGAAGGGGGTGCTGAGATCGCGTACCAAAAAAGCACATAACTCCGGATTTATTTACCTGAAATAACTGCAGTCCCTTAGTTCTGTATTTACAATCACTAACCTAATAAATAAATTGATTGATTTTTATACCAAGCCTTTCAATTTACTGGAATTCTCAAGTGTGGCTTTACAAATTAAAGCATACATAAATACAATAACAATTCATGTAGCAACGACACAAGAGCATCAATAAAACTGACTTGAAAATGCCTGAGAGAATAGAGAAATATTGACTGGCATCTAAATGCCAATACAACTGCCACCAGGAATTCCACAACTGGCCCCAGGAATTCCAAAACTGGGGTGCTACCCCCAAGAAGACCTGTTCCCTAGCAGGCACCTCTCTCATCTCAGCAGGCAGAGTGGGGAACCTGAATAGGCAATCCTCACCTGATTGTAACATTTGGAATTCCACCCTGCCCATAAACATGCGCTGGGTGTTAACTTTTAACTAGCCTTAAGCACCCTGGGCTTCTAAAGAGGATGGTTCCATGCTCTGAGTAAGATTGCCAAGGTTTTTTTTTTTTTTAAAAAATGACCTTGCGTCGTGCCTTGAACAGTTGTCTTATCCTCAGAACTGTGGCAAGTGACCCTTCTGTCCCATTATGGTTATTTCCATGTTTGGAAAATTTTCATCTACTGAATTCCTGTGTGTCAGGCACAGCAGCAAGACCAGTTGTTTTGTTTGAAGTGGCACCCCTAAAATTGAGGGGCGACGTCTCATAACTCGTAAATGTTCTTGCGAGGGTGACCTTGGAGAACGCCATGCGAGGTGGCTGGTAAAGAAAAGGCAAAGGGTATAGGCCAATTATGAGGCGCGGGCCTGATATAGGTCCAAAATATGGAGGAGGTTATGTTGCCATGGCAACTGAGGCCTTTTTTTTAAAAAAATATAAGCCACAATTTAGCCTTACGGCTTCTAAGGAAGCGTTTTTCTGCCACGGAGTCCTCAAAGAATTGGACACCATTTTGTTGGGCGGGGTGGGTGGGGAGAGTCTGAAGTTCTGGTATGAAGCAGGTTAGACAGGGTGGTATTTTAGTGCCCTGGCTAAAGTTCCTGAAGGAGGAATTGGAAAGCTAGGAGGCTGGAGCCAGTCAGCACACCCAGCTGTGCTAGTTTATGCGATGGGTCGATGCACACAGTAAATTGCGGCTGGTGTGGGAGAGTGTCATGGTGTTTTTACTTTGTCATCAGTGTCGTGTCTTTCCATGTCCATCTTTCCTCAGAAACGTTTCTGGAGAGCTTGAAAAAGCTCAGGGAGGAGAACAATTCGGTTGTTTCTGAAATTGGAAGCACTTTGCTGGCTCGGGTAAGAGCGGGGGGGAAAGACCTGCATGGGAAGGTGTCTGAGGGACAGGGAAAAAATAGATATTCTAACGGATTAGAAGACATTAGAGCAGGGATCAGAGATCATTTAGAATGGTCCATGGATGAGGAGTGGAGTAATGTAGGACGTCTGAGGGAATAATGGGCAGGTGGGGGTTAGAGCAGTGCTTAATTTTTACAAAACGGGCTTCGGTCTGCCACGAAGTCTGCAGAGCTAATTATTATTTGTGAGTACTTTATTTTTAAAACATATTTAAAAATGGTCCTTCGTTCTTGCAGATACCAGGGCAGCGTACAAATATAACCAAAACTATAATTATGCTACATGTAGGTAGTGTCATGGTTAAAAGCAGAAGCTATGAGCTGGGAGTTCATTCCTCCAATTTATTTATTTGATGGATGGATTGGTTTGATTTGTACCCTGCTTTTCTGCCAAGAAGAACGGCACTCAAATCACTCTAGGCGAAGTGATAAAAATGGGGTAAAGTTAGGTTTG
Organism: Elgaria multicarinata webbii; assembly: GCF_023053635.1. Lineage (NCBI taxonomy): Eukaryota > Metazoa > Chordata > Lepidosauria > Squamata > Anguidae > Elgaria > Elgaria multicarinata. The sequence goes on along the minus strand of NC_086183.1, from coordinate 28,185,335 downwards.
GACTGAGCTGATTCATAGAATCATAGAATAGCAGAGTTGGAAGGGGCCTACAAGGCTATCAAGTCCAACCCCCTGCTCAATGCAGGAATCCACCCTAAAGCATCCCTGACAGATGGTTGTCCAGCTGCCTCCTGAAGGCCTCTAGTGTGGGAGAACCCACCACCTCCCTAGGTAACTGATTCAGACATGCCAAGTCGTAATTTAATGACTGCAGGATGGGGAAATGGTTTGAGGGATCTTTGTATGTGACGCATTGCTGATGTTTTCCTTAGTTTGATGGAACGGAAGGAAACTGGTTCCAGAAGATCTCAGCCCGCTTCTGCAGTCGTCAATCTTTCGCGTTGGAGCAGCTGAAGGCTAAACAGAAGAAAGAGCCCCGTTTCAACCAGTTCATCCAGGTAATCACTGGAGGAGGTTTTTTTCCTCCCTAGAGCAGGGCTGCCTGGATTCTTATACTCTGCACAGGCCCGAAATTTGGTATTGATTTCAGAATTAAGCGCCCCAAGAACCCTTCTTCCATTTAAAATAAATAATAGTAATTTTAAGTTTCTAGTCCTTAAAGCCTTCAAGCTAAGCTTGAAAAACTATGTGAGGCAATTCTATTTTAGATGGGGGTGTATAGCTCCTTGGTGATCCAAAGCAGAATAAGCTATTTCAAACATGCCAAATGAACTTAATTTATGCAGGTTTTTTTTTTTTAAAGGAAACTTTATTTGGCTTCCTGAGGTAAATAATAATAATAGTGTTAATGTTCTTATTTCCTTTCACCCAGTTATTGTTCTACTTTTAGGATGAAGTAAATATTATTACCTTGCAAATGAAATGTTTTATATCACTCAGAAAGGAAAAATATTGTTTAGTTGGGTGGGGGGGGGGGGTTGGTGGGGTTTTTTTTGGGGGGGGGAGATCCTCTAAATGTGGAGCCCAGATACACAGATCTGCACAGCTATTCCAGACAGACCCTTAACCATAATACCTCTGCCACTCTCCAAGACTAAGTGCCTTTTTTTTTTCTTTTTCACATCCCTGAAGGAGGCAGAAAGTCAACCTCGGTGCCGGCGGCTGCAGCTGAAAGACATCATCCCCACTGAAATGCAGAGGCTCACCAAATACCCTCTGCTTCTTCACAATATTGCCAAATGCACTGGTGAGCAGACGGGGTTGGTGGGGAAGGATGGACCTGGCAGCCTTATTTCCAGTCCACGTCAGTTTTCACGTGCGCTCCGGCCCAAATCCATTCCGTCCCATTTCTGCACTTAATGTGTGAATATTTTTTTTAAATCCTCAAGAACACATGTTATTCATTTTGTATATATTTTGCCCTAGAATACCTATTTATATGCATTTCTGTATGCTTCCCCCTCTAAAACAGGCATTTTAATATGTAACGTGCCCCTAAACTGTGTGTTTTTATACACGTTTTACCTTACAATGTGGCATTTTGATATGGTTTTTTTAAGCAGCAAACTGCATCTCAAAACTCAGAGAGATGTGCAATCCAAAGATGAACTGTACTCCAACCTGTACGTTAGTCCGAGTGGTGCAGGTTGGATTGGTTTGCCTCCAACCTAAGAAAACCCTTGAATATCCCTAGTTGTGGGTCAAGCAGAAGGTGGGGTAGTTACCTGGAATAACTATGCCAAAGAAGGATCAGGTACCATAGTTTATAGCACAGGGCTAAGGTGCTTAAAAGTTCTGAAAAGGGGTCAAAGAGGTGAGGAACCTGGGTGATCATAGGTATATTGGTAAACGGAGGAAGAGTATGTAGGCTAGGGTAGGCGATTGGAGGCTCAAGGGGCCTTATCCAGTCTCCAGTGGTTTTCCTGTCTAGCCTCCAGAATAAACCCCCTGTTTTTATGGAGCATGCCTGCTCTGTAAACATACACACTATTCAACCATTGTCTCCCTGGCTGAGACGCAGGTCCGGTTTGTGCAATCATGGATGGGAAATAAGTTAAAGTGGCTTATTTCTCCCTGCACCCATGGATTCTGGGTGGCTTGTTTTGCACACAGCCATCAGGACTAGTAGCCATATACTCTCCTGTTGTGACTAACAAGGCCCCTGCCTGTGTGTGTATGTGCAAGAGATTGTCTGCATGATTGATTCCGCTGTGGACAGAGGGAAAGTGGGGGGACCCCCTATAGGTCTCTGGCTTCCAAAACTCAAAACTAGATGTGAGCTAAACTCCAGCTGGAGGAACCCTGGGACTCTGTTTAAGGGGAGGCCTTTCTAAAGCCCTTCTGCCTTTCTTGAACCACACTACAGAAGAAGCGGAGGAACGCCAGAAGGTGGAGAGGGCAGCTGAATGCTGCCGGCAAATCCTCAACCATGTGAACCAGGAAGTGCGCAACATGGAGAACTTGCTGGTAAGAGCCACACACCCCGCTCCCTTAGTGATGCCTACTGGGATTGTTTCTTCTTCGTGGTCTCTGTGCATCACACATATGGGCGCTGCGCCTGCACAGAGCCATCGCTCGGAAGTTTCTATAGCTGATAGAGATTCTTGGCGGGAACCCTCCCCCAATGCTACACTGCGCATGTTCAGGAGGGTTCCCACCCAAACTCCCCAGTTCTTTCTCGACCACCATTTCGGCAACATCATGAAGGAGTTTTGCTTCTCATTTAATGATTTATAGCTGTTTTCTCTCTCTCCTCTCTCCTTCAATCTTTCCTAAAGAAATTTTTGGTTGTAGTTAGTTATTAGTCTTTTCAACTCTTTAAATATTACTTAAGCGATTTTATCACAATTTGTTAAGAGTGCATTGGATTGCTTCTCGCTTTGATATTCGACCTCTCTTTCCTTCTCTCATCGCCTTGCGGATTTCCCCCACCCCTTTCATTATGCTTTTTAGAAACTCAAAGATTACCAGCGTCGCTTGGACCTCTCCAACCTGAAGCAAAGTACAGATCCACTGCTAAGTGACTTTAGGGTGAGTTCCAGCGTAATATTTTTCCCCGTCAGGAAGTGGGGGCAACAGAACGAGGCTGTGTTGCCACCTGTTTTCCTGATAGAGGCTTTGTATCTTGGGGATGTCAGAAGAATCCAGTTGTGGGGTGGAGCTCAATGAAGTTTGTCATCCCAGCCCCTCACACTCCGTTCTTTCTTCCGCCAGCTTCGGCGTGCAGCGAGTCAAGCTAGCTGGCGGAATTTCCGCAAATTTTTTTTTTTTGCGTATAAAGACATTTGTGCAAATCACAGCCGTCAATTGCATAATTTGCACAAATTATACAGTCTGAGGCCGTGAAGTCTTTGTTTGCGCAAATTTTGACAGAGCCCCCCCCCAAAAAAAATTTGTGTAAAAAAAAATTCCTGGAACTTGGGGAAACAGCGTGGCTCGGCTTGGAAAATGCAAGCCAAGTTGGGCACTTCGCTGAAGTGGGACGACCCCCAAAAGGGCCGGATTTCCTGGTGAGAGACATCCCTACAGTGCCTTGAACAACTCCACAACTGACAGAAGTCCAGCAGCGTCTGCATCTCTTGCCTTGCCGCGCTTGGGCTGCACCTGCTGAGTTTCGGGGTGTCGGCATGCAGCTGTTAAAGGCCCAGGGTCTATCAAGAGAAAACGGAGCCTTTTTTTCCATATGTGTATATCAGGTTGTTCTGAGGAATTGGCCTATTCCTGCTCTCCCTCATTTTCAGTTGTGGAATGAGCTCCCTAGGAAGGTTCGCTTGCCACCTACATTATATTCTTTTAGACGCCAGGGGAAGACCTTTTTATTCTCCCAGTATTTTAACATTCTATAAATTAATTTTAACTTGCTGTTTTAAATTTGTCTTTTAATTTTGTATTTTTGCATTGCTGCTGTTTTTATCTTGGTTGTGCCTTTATATTGTATTTTATATTATGATTTTATACTGTTGTTTTATACTTGAATTGTCTTAATTTTGTAAACCGCCCAGAGAGCTTTGGCTATTGGGCGGTATAGAAATGCAATAAATAAATAAATTCAGTAAAGAGATTTGTGAAATAGTTTTGAAAGCAACAGAGAGTTTCTTTGATTTGTAGCTAGAAGTGGGTCTTCCTGGGACCCCAAATTTATCTCCATACTCTTGCTTTACAGTACTTCCATGTGTGTTTGTGAGATGTTAATGTAAAGCTCAGCATCTAACCAGGTGTTTTTCCCACAGAATACTGATATTACCAAGAAAAATCTTGTGTACGAGGGACCCCTGACTTGGCGTGTTACCAAGGATAAATCTGTAGGTCAGTTGAACTGTTTGGTAGCTAGGATCTGTAGCTTTTTGCCACCATGGGTTCTGGGTGTGGGTGCAGGCAGGGCTAAACTTTGGGGCAGGGCTTATACCAGCCTCCTCCAACCTCATGCCCTCCAGTTGTGTTGGATGACAACTCCCAGCCAGCATAATCCATGGTCAGGAATGCTGGGAGTCCAGAACATCTGGATGGCAGGGGGTTGCGGAAGGCTTCTCTGGAGGCTCTTTTTGATACCATGGGCTCTGTGCTGAGGCCAGTGAAATAAGAATAAGGGAGAGTACCTCTGAGCCTGTGCCAAGTGTGTTTCTCTCATTACTGAATGGCCACAGCTATCTCCCACCCCTCTGTCCTCCTCCCATGTCTGACCTGGAGAGTCTTTGTGGGTAGGTTCCCCGTCCCTGAACAATAGGCCTGCTTCTCTCCCATCTGTTTGTTTCTGTGGGTCTTCACCTGTCCTCCCAAGTGCCAGGAGAGTAGTGGGCGGAGTGCATTAGGGATCATGCTGTTGCTCAACTTAAATGGGTCCTGTGTTTCCATCCAGTCTTGCTGTGGCCCTGTTCAGAAGATACCTTAAACCATGGCTTCAACCACAGTGGTTAAGCCAGAGAGCTGTGCTGTGTTCAGAAGACACTTTAAACTATGGCTTTAACCATGGTGAATAAAGCAAAAAGCCTTATTCACCATGGTTAAAGCCATGGTTTAAGGTGTCTTCTGAACGGGCCCTGTGTGTTGTTGGCGGCCACATTTGGGCTTTAGTGGGTGAGACTTCCAGGGACAGAGACTGGGACTTCCTGTCGGCTCGAACCACTAGGCTTTGGTGGGGCCAGGAATAGGGTCGGAAGCATATATCATCCTCTCATGTCCTCTTTCCCCTCTCCACCCCCTTCCAGATGTTCATGTCCTCTTGCTGGACGACATCTTGGTCCTTCTACAGAAGCAAGAGGAGCGCCTGGTTCTCAAATGCCAGAGCCGTACCATCACCCCGGCCCCCGACGGGAAGCAGATGCTCAGCCCGATCATCAAGCTGAATTCAGCCATGACCCGTGAAGTGGCCACAGGTGGGTACTGCTGACAGAGGTGGCCAACAGTTGCCTCTGCCTCGAATGGGTATTAATTAGTAATAGTGCAACGGTGAAGTCCCAGGACCCTGAATGAGGAATGCATTTCTCAAAAGCGGTTTTGAAGGGCAGGGAGGAGTGGCACAGCTCAGTGGCTGAGCACATGCAGAAGGTCCCAGGTTGCCTCTCTGGCATCACTGGCTAATAAAGACTCCCTGGTGGCTGTACTGGGGGTGTCTTCTCCCTGCCAGGCAGAGTAAACCTGTTTGAGCTAGGTAGGCCATTAGCCAGGCAGTAACACTGCTTGCTATGTCAGTAAGCTTCCATGGTTGTGCAAGAAAAGGGAACCTTGAAAAATCACAAGCTGTACCTGCTAAAAGTTTTAAGAGCCATCCATGTAGCAGTTACTAATAGTCCGGTGCTAGACACAGGGCAGTACGCTTGGGGTGAGGGACTTGCTCTATACCAGCCTTCCTCAACCTGGGGCGCTCCAGATGTGTTGGACTACAACTCCCAGAATGCCCCAGCCGCTGGCTGGGGCATTCTGGGAGATGCAGTCCAACACATCTGGAGCGCCCCAGGTTGAGGAAGGCTGCTCTATACGGTTCCAATTTTAATTTAATTGTAACTTTGTGTTTTATTTGGGATCCAGATTGGTTAGAAATTTTTGATTAAGCAAAACTTGGTGAGACTGGTGGGGAAAGTCATCATCCCCTCTTTCCTGTTAGATATCAAGGCCTTCTACGTGATCATCAGCTGGGAAGGCGGGGCTCAGATCTACGAGCTCGTGGCGCAGACGGTGTTGGAAAGGAAGAAGTAAGGAATTGGCGTGGGGGACTGGGATGTTGGGAGAAGGTAATTGGGTTAGTGTCAGCAGACTTGGGATGGGCGGGCTGCAGCAGAGGCCATGCTTTTGGGGGTCATTGGGTCTCCTCAGTTTGGATTTGGGCATTTGCCCCAATATCAGGGTGGGATAAGGACTTTGCATAATTTGACCCTGGCCTCCTCCCTGGACTAGTGATAGAAGAATGCCTTTGAGCACATGCCACATGCATTCTCTATATTACGATTATGATTATTACTATATCTCTTTCTCGCTCGTGGGGCTTTTTTTAGATGGACATGATGGGCTTTGCCAAGATTTTACAGATTTAGGAATTGAGCATGTAATGTAATAATAATTATAATAATAATGATGTATTTCTTGCCCGTCTCTCCATTTTGATGGAGGCGGGGAACAGCAGTAAGTCTAAAATACATAAAATACTGATTAAAAACATAGTATACATTGTTAAAACATCCTAAAAAAACCATCCTAAAAGTATCCTAAAATTCCACTGGATAGGCCTGCCGGGAGAGATCGGTCTTTATAGCTTTCTTAAATGCTAAAAGACTGTTATGTTGACGCATTATGACTGCTTCCTGGATGTTGGGGTGGATGTAATTTGGTAGGCCCAGTTTCTGAAGGTTTTATGTATAGATTTTTGATTATTGTTATTGTTTACATTTCTGTGCCGCCCCATAGCCGAAGCTCTCTGGCTGGATTGCAAAAGATTAAAACATTAGAACGATGTACAAGATTTAAAACTGTAAAACCGTACAACAGACAGTATGCACAAAGACACAACGTACATTGAAAAACCACTTCGAGCAATCAGCCAGACCCTAAAAAACAGATCCGGGATCGACTAAAACTCTTCCTATGCTGCTAAATGCCTAGTTACGCTTCGCACGCTTGGTGTTAAGGGGAAGACATCCGAGTTCAGAGCTTCTAGGCCAGTTCAAGGTGTAGCACCGCTTTGTATTGTTTTAAGAAATCAGCTAATTTTTACCTTTAGGTAGGCTCTATCTGACTCCCTCCCTCCGTTTTGTCCTAGCTGGTGCAGTATGATCAATGACACTGCTGGATGTCTGAAGCTCCCTGGCTCTACCAGCCTTAAACCACGGCTTTCTGTGCCAAACCGAACCTCGCCACCAAGCCCCAGCTAGTAAGTATGACCGCTTTCAGCCCAACAGCTGAATTCCATTCCGGGCATGGAAATGATGCCTTGTTTGCAGTGGTGGGAGCCAAAGGGTGGAGCCAAAATATACCAGCCAGCAGCTAAGCCCTAGGAGAGGCATTCCGGCCTTTTAAAATGAGGAAAAACTGCACAACAGCCAGGAAAATACCAAATGAATAGTGGTTGGGGGGCAAAGAGGCATGGTCCCCTGGGGACCCCAGGTGGGTCAGACTGGGACCTCAGGCCTGACATTCTGCACACCTGGAATATGGTGTCCCTGGGTGGGGGGAGGGAGGGGAGAGGCATAAAGTTTAAAGGGAGTAGGCCTGAAGATGATAGCATAGTATTGGGTAGGGTCTCTCTTGGAATATTTTTGCCTTGCCTTCAGTCGAAGAGGTCTATGCTTTGCTTGTGGCAAAGCACAAGACCGCCAAGCGAATCCAGGTCCTTCCCTGGGTTAGATGCGCCTACAATCAGTAAGGTCCTAACTAAATAAAATCCCAACAAAGAGGATGCTGGAACGATAATCCCCCCGCACACACACTTTTTGGGAGGGGAGCACCCAAGGTAGCAGCCAGCTGGAAAGTTGCATTGGCCTGCATGTAACTAATTCCTTAGTACAGGCTACCTCTCAACAATAGAATGTACAAACCTCAGACAGACTCTTGCCAGAATGCAGTTCAGAACGCTAAACTGGAGGCTGAAACTGAGAACCACGTGGTCTTGGATTAAAAAAAAAAAGGGGGAGCGGGAATCTTGTTCCCTAGATGGGCATTTGGACAGCGTTAAGAAAGTAGCTGGCTATTTGACACAAGCCAATGTACCTGTATCCCACCCCACCCCTGTTTCTCTCCAGCAGCTTCTCAGAGGGGCTACTGGGTGGGACGGAGAATGGAAGCTCCCTCAAAGAGGCTCTGCAGTCAGAGGGTGAGTTGATGAGGACTCGGGGGGCGGTAAGTGGGGGAGGAAATGGGAAAACCATGAGAAGGCGGAGTAGAAGTCCTGGGTCTGTATTCATTTGTTACTTATTTCTGTAGGGTATTTTTATTCTGCTCCTGAACCCTAAAGGCTCCTGGAGTGGCTTACCCATATTAAATAAGAACCGACGCAGAGCATGCTGGATCAGACCAAGGGGCCGTCTAGCCTAGTTCACGTAGCGGCCAACCAGCTTCACACAGGAAACCCACAAGTAGGACATAACTACAACAGCACTCTCCTGCCCATGTTCCCCAGCAACCAGTGTACGTAGGCATACTGCCTCTGATACTGCAGGTAGCATAGAGCCATCACGATTAGTAGCCATTGACAGCTTTATTCTCTTCGAGTTAGGAATATCCTCCATAAAAGAAGACAGTCCCTGCTCACAGGCTTACAATCTAAGAACACAACACACAAGGAAAAAGGAAGCAGGGAGGGAAATTAAGTCTTTCCGTAGGGCTGGTGCAACGGCCCTGTTTCCCATTCCCAAGTTTGAAGGGGGGGGGGGGGAATTGGGGGACTCCTAAGGGCAAAGGTTTGATTGGTCTTTCACTTCCCCAAACCAGAACGAGAGAAGGACGGGGTGTTAGAAGGGGCAGAATTTGAGGAACGTAGCCCTGTGGGCAAATCAAAGCTGGGCAAGGCCACGGAGGAGTTACTGGATGACATACTGGCCCTTTACAAACCTCGGCCTGTCGGGCAAGGGAATTTGGCATCTGCTGCACAGGATAGAGGTGTGTATCCTTCCTGTTGAGATTCTTTCTGGCCCCGCAGCTCAGCCCTGCATCTTTGGTTGAGGCTCACCAAGAATGGGAGGAAAGCCATCTCATAAGAAGAGCCCTGGCTGGATCAGACCGAGGGTCCATCTAGTCCAGCACTCTGTTCACACAGTGGCCAACCAGCTGTCAACCAAAGACCAACAAAGCAGGACGTGGTGCAACAGCGCCCTCCCACCCATGTTCCCCAGCAACTGGTGCACACAGGCTTACTGCCTCGGATACTGGAGGTAGCACATAGTCACCAGGGCTAGTAGCCATGGATAGCCTTCTCCTCCAGGAATTGATCCTGCCCCCTTTTAAAGCCATCCAAATTGGTGGCCATCACTACATCTTGTGGTAATGAATCCCATAATTTAACTATGAGTTGTGTGAAGAAGTCCTTCCTTTTATGTGTCCTGAATCTCATACAGACCTTGAGTCCAGGGCTGGCCAAATATGTTTTGTCTGCCTAAGGCAAAAAACAAAAGGTCCATGTACCTTGCAGTCCATGTAGAAGTCGAATCTTACTTCAATACTGGGGCTGGGATAGCATCCTGCACTGCACCTGAAGGCAGCAGAGGAGCATGGGGTAGGCCATGTGGCACACAGCTCTTTCTGCCAACACCTAGCTGCCACCCCCTTGCATCTGCCGCCTGAGACGACTGCCTCACTCTGCCTAACAGTAGGGCCGGCCGTGCTTGTGTCCTTACAGTCATGGCACTGAAAAGGCTACTTCAGGTTTCGGAAGAAGGGGAGGTCATCTTCCCAGCGGAGCATACGGACCGCCCACCAGAGAACGGGGACCCCCGTGAGGAGGAAGAGGAAGAGGAGAGGGACATGAGTCATAGGACTGAGGCAGACAGCAGCCGGAGGAGGCATCAAGGTGAGGACGTGAGGACACGTACGTGCTGGGAGTGGAGGGGAGAGAGGCACACTGGTCAAGACCAGGGCTGTGGAATAAGAGAGGCTTGCTGGGAAAGACGGAGCCCAGGAGCATTTGGGGCAGAGAGAATGAGGGTGGATTCTGGGGTGGAGACGGGAAGGACTATTGTGTCAGGTTGCTGGGCAGAGGATTTCCCGGGAAAGTTTTGTCTTGAGTTGTTGAGAAGAAGTGTGTGCAAAAATGGCTGGCAGGCATAATACTCAAAGCATTTGTCTCTAACAGGAGGTACCCCAAATGGCCCTCAAGAGCCAGAGTGGGGCTCGGAGCACCTGGATAGGGAAGGCCCCCGCTCTTCCCTCGTTCTGTCCCACCAGCAATCTGACGGAGTGAAGCATCATTTACGGCTTCTAGAAGACGCAGTTCAGAGTCTGAAGGTGAGGAAGCGTGGCAAGGAAGCCACACACACACACACACACACCCAGACACACCATCGCATGCTCCGAATGTACAGTGCAGTTCTGCTTGCACGAGGCAGGAGCCACGGTGGGCATTTTGCATGCAGCACTGGAAAAGGCTCTGAGATGAATCCCCGTGTTGGAGTTGAAAGTGGGGCAAGTGGTACATGGAGGGGTGAAAGACATCCTTTGACTCTTGCAATCCCCACCTGTAGCTCCTTTTTGTTTTGTTGTGAAGCCTTTAGTTAAAAAGGAGGAGGGGACAAAACTTTAATCTGGTCCATGAGGACTAGAAACTTTGGCAAGCTGAGATAGATAAGGGCGCCCATCCCCCAAGTCCAGATTCTGCATATGGGGTAGTTACCGACCTCACTTAAGCCTGTCTGCTGTAGTAGTAGTAGTAGTAGTAGTAATAATAATAATAATAATAATAATATAAATGTATTTCTTTTCCGCCTCTCCGTTTGGATCGAGGCGGGGAACAATAAGTATAAAATACATAAAACTGAATTAAAAACATAGTATACATTGATTAAAATATCCTAAAATCATCTTAAAATTCCACTGGATAGGCCTGCTGGAATAGATCAGTCTTTATAGCTTTCTTAAATGCTAAAAGTCTGTTAAGTTGACGAATCTCCTCCGGCAGGCCCTTCCACAGTTTGGGAGCAGCAGAAGAGAAGGTCCTCTGGGACTTGTCAGCCTAATTTTGGCAGACTGAAGTAGATTCTTCCCAGAGGACCTAAGTGTGTGGGGCGGATTGTACGGGAGAAGGCAATCCTGTACTCTAGCAAGAACGGAGAGGGGAACGCTGTATTCATACTCCGCGCTCTTCTCTGGGTAAACTCCAATCGGGCCATAGGGTCCATGTGGAACCGTCAGGAACAGGCGCTCAGATGACCTCAGTGACCGGGCAGGTTGGTAAGGGAGGCGCTCTCTCAGGTATCCTGGCCCCAAGTTGTTTAGGGCTTTGTACACTAGTACCAAAACCTTAAACCTGGCCTGGTAGTGAATAGGCAGCCAGTGCAGTTCCCTCAGCAGAGGAGTTACATGCGGAAACAGGGCAGTTCCTGATAACAGCCGAGCTGCTGCGTTCTGCACTAGTTCCAGCTTCCAGAGCAGCCTTAAGGGCAGCCTCACATAGAGCGCATTGCAATAATCCAGCCTTGAGGTTGCTAACGCCTGTCCTTCTCTCTCACACCCCCCCTTGTATCCCTTTCTCTCGCCCCTTGAGGATTTTTCTCAGTGTTTCTGTCTATCTCTTCTACTAGGATATCGAAGATGATTATTGGCACCTGCAGCAGCTGATAGGAAAACTCACGCTGTCTCAGCAGCACAGTTTCACATGAGGCTTGGCCAAGCAGGGAAGGTAATGGAGGAAGCAGGACGCACACGCAGTGGGATTCCAGGCAGTTAGTGGAGGCGTTTTCATCATCAGCGCGGCTGCTTAAGGAGCGGCGAAGAGCAGGCGTGAACCCAGTTTGCACGTTATTTTCTCGAACAGGCCACCTTGAGAACCTATGGTGTGTGGTTGGGTTGTTTAGGGTGGTTAACAAGCCACACTGCGTGATTAACAAGCCACCCTGGCTGCCTTCAGACAACATGCTAACCCATGGTTCAACAAACAACCCATGGTTCAAAAAACCCTGTGTGTGAATTAGCATGTTGTGTGTTAGAAACATCAGAGGCTGCCTAACCCTGAGTCACAGCCTTGGTCCATCTAGCCCAGTATGGTCGACTCCGGCTGGCCACAGTTCTCCAGGGTTTCCAGCAGGAGTTTTCTCAGCCCTACTTAGAGTTACCAGGGATCAAACCTGAGACCTTCTGCATGGAAAGCAGGTGTTCTTCCCTGACCCTCAGGCCCTCACTAAAGAGTTATTTGAGTTCAGCTTCTAATGAGATCCAGTGTGGTGTAGTGGCTAAAGTGTTGGATTGGGAGTCGGGGGACCTGGGTTCTAGTCCCCACTCGGCCATGGAAACCCAGGCACAGACTCTCAGCCCGACCCACCTCACAGGGTTGTTGTGGCGAGGATAAAATGGAGAAGAGGAGGAGGATTATGTACGCCGCCTTGAGTTCCTTGGAGGAAAAAAGGCGGGATATAAATGCACTAAATTAATTAATTGATAATGGGCTCAGAGAGATCCAAGCTAGGGGAGCTGATTCCAGGTCCAAACTTGTGTGGCTGGTTGACACCCTTCTTACGGTTGTAGTAACGGCTTTTTGTGTCTCGGTTCTTCCTTCCCTCTCTAGGCCTGTCGTACGCAAGGAGGAAGAGGTCTCTGTGCCCACCGCTCTCCCCTGCCAGACGGTCCTTCTCCCGGCATCCGCAACCAAGAGGGACCTTCGCTGCTTTTTGTATAGAGGATTTGTAGTATAGGGAGAGATTCTGGGATTTTTATATATTCTGCCTAGACCCATGCTATAAGGGGACATATTTAGATGTCGAGGAGTTCCACTTAGGTAAGGGGTTGCAGCCTTCCCGAGGGCGGGGGGGAAACGGACGTTTCGTCAGCTTAAAAGGGTGCTCTCTGGGGGTGTCTAAGCATTTCCTTTAGCTATGTGAGTAGTTTGCAGTGTTGGTTCCAAAGAGAGGCAGGTTTTTAAAATTAGCTTCTGGTGATCGCTTTCTGATAGCCAAAGATGGGGGCAGGGTGGTCACTTTTTTTTTGCTTCACAAAGCTGTAAAACTAAGAGCTGCCTGGCTGGGGTCAGAGCAATTTCCATGTCACATGATGGTCCCATCTACCAAAAATGGCCAACCGGATTCCTCAGGGAAAGTTTGCAGGCAGGGCTTGATAGCAATATCTACTCACCCACCCCTAATTTGTGAGCCCTTAGCTGCTGGTGGAATAGCTCGCCTGTTGGTGTGCCCCCACTCTCGTAGATTTACCCTCCATATCTGCACCTGGTACTTCCAAAACAAAACCAAGGAGAAGAAGCGATTTGCAATAATAGGAATTGCAGCAGTGAGTTCCGCAGAACAAGGAACCCTGCTCAATTCCAACCTTTTGTCTTCCTAATCTTGCCTTAACTTTGTCGCTGTTCTCCCTAGAAACACCCTACTTTTCTAGACCTTCCATTTCGTCCCTCATTTAATAATGCCAAAGTGCCTCTTCAAACGCTCAGCCAACCTTCCTTCTCCTGACGGTCTCCATATTGGAACCTTTTCTTAAACCCATTCCAGTGCCAACCCCCCCCCCCCAAGCCACTCTCAAAGGAAATCCTTTCATGGCACAACCTCTATACGAACTGAATCAGCCAGCCTGGAAGTTGAGATGATCGCCCTGCCCCATTTGACACACACACACTTCTTAGAACACAGGTCTCCACCTGCCGGGTCATGATCCACAGCAGACCATGGTCTTGCAACCAAACCTACGATGGGTGGCCCCAGAGGTGCTACGGTCACCTTTGGAGGAAGAGAAATGAGCCCTGTGTTTCAGGGTGGATGAAAGGTTGTGTGTCTGGAAAGGTTGGTGATAGCAACTTCCAAACTGTGCTCAGGGCTAGGGCTGTGCACCACCACCACGACCTGCTTCAGAGCCAAACCGAAGAGGTGCACAGCCCTGCTCCGGGCAGCCCTGGGGGTCCTTGGAAGTTCCTGACGAGTTTGTCAGTGAGAACATCAGTCATGGTGGGCACACTTCCACGCTTCCTCTCCACCACTGATCTTCCCCAGCAATGTACAGCTATGTGTGTATGTGTGAGGGGCCTTCTAGGATGCCCTCTCAAGTTAAATGAGGCCCAACAGGCTTGTTCAGTGCTCTTATTAATGCGCACGGATTCCACGGCAGATCAGGGTCTCCTTGGTCTCTGTGCGCCATTGAACATAAAATATTTTTGCAAGCTCCTGTCCTCGATGTAAAATTCCAACCAGCCCCTTCCCCCACCCTTCCCTGCCCACCTGGCGTCTTCGCCACTCCATTGCTTAGTAAGTCCTGAGAAATCCAACCCTATTTGGGGTTAATTATCCAGCAAGGGAAATCCTAACAAATACTACACATTATGCACAGGGATCTGTGGTTACCTTTTACTCAATTCTAACCCGGGTTCCTATCTCCCTCCCATTGTGCTGTAAGCTGTTTTTAGCCACAAAGTGCCACAGATGTAGCATGAGGGGACAGGGGAAAGAGAGAAGCCACCAGGTTCTGGGGGAAAGGTGGTGGGAAAAATCAGTGTTACATCTGCCACAATGCAATAATATATTATCATCTGGCTGCCCTTTGCGGTTCTGCAAAATGGACAGCAGGTGGAGCTATATCAATAATTAACCAGAGCAGCTCTTGTCCCCTGGTGTTGGGAACATTCGCCGTTACAGTATTTTGGAGAAACGGGATGGACAGGTGCCCATTTCTCCCTCTACCTCTTTGGTTGCATATGGCAGTGAGTTGTCATCAGACCTAGTTTGTCCCATGGAGCAGCAGGGCTTTCGTCCATGGGTTTGGACCTACAGAAGAAGCATTGAACACCCAGCCTCTGCATTTGCTGTCTATCTGCCTCTGGCTTCTCTCCTGCTGACTGACCCCACACCTCCTATTAGTGGGTTTTTTTTTCCATTCTGGAGAATTGTTCCTCTCAAATAATTCCAGAGGGAATGAAGGTGGGTGATGCTAGGAGAGAGAGGGGAGGGAAGTTGTGGATAGGGGTGGAGGAAGGGAGTGACCCGGGTTCAGATGGGAAGGAAAGGGAGGAGAGGCAGCTAAGGGCAGGTGGAGGTGAGCCAGCCACGCCAAGTCCCCATCAATGTCCTCAGAGACTGAACTACTCTGCTGTTGTATACGTTCCACATTTTCCAAGTGCCTTGATATTTTGTTGATAATGTGCTTGTATTTTTAAGAAAGCTCATACGGGATTTTTTTTTTTTTTTTACATACATATATATATAAATAAGCGACTATAAGGGAGTAATCTTGACTCTTCCAGTTGGGATTACAAATCCAGGACTTTTTATCGAGAGTGATATTTTATTTAGGGATTTTTTGTTTTGGGGTCTGTTACTGTATAAAGAGCATAAACCAATATATTGAGAGAGAAGAGTGAGACTTTGCCCCTTCCTTGGCTTCCCAGTATTATGGAATGTATAATAGCCCCACCGAAATCCGTTATAGTCAGAAAGGGTGTTTTAAAAGTCACACTTTAAAAAATATATTCTGGACCAAGCAATCCAGAATTTAAAAGGAAAAAAAATGCCATTCTCCAGGATCTGTTTTCAGTTTCTGATGTGTGCTACAAAACCTGCTTTGAACTTTAGGGAACATTCTCAAGATTGTATATTGTGGATTAGTTCACCCACTACTGTTGCAATACATACAAAATCACCACCTGTACCTCTGCCTATTTCTGGCCTTATCGCTTTCTGTGTTTTAAGGATCACATACAAAGCAAGGTTGGGCAGAGGGCAGGTGGGAGGTTGTTTCCTCCTTCAATATTTGTATGATGGGCTGTGATTCTTGTGCAAGTGCAACTGCTGGTATCAGAATCATTTTAAGGCTTTAAAAACAAACAAAAAGTAATGCTCTAGGCATCGTGAACGTGGAGAATAATGTGTGGCCCAGACCGATAAAATTTCAGAAGTCTTAGCAGGACTTCCCGGAGAGAGGACTTCAGTGTCCTTTATGCTCCATAAATCGTCCTTTTTCTATCTCTTCCATCCAACCAGTCCTTAATCCCAATTTTTAGACCACTTTAACAAATCTTGGGTTTTTTGGAACCAAGCATCAATTATACAAAATAAGCTGTTCGCTCAAATTCCATAGCGAACAGTAAGATGTAGGCTTCCTTGGTCCTAAATATGCATTGCATTGATGCGGGATTTTAACTTGGGGTGGTATTTTTTGGTGGGAGGTGGAGGCAATTTCTTGCAAGCTTTAATTCTAGGGGTTTTGCTTGGCTCCTTTTGCATTACCTCTAACTTCTGTGCAATCCTTTCCGGTCAGAGGTGGATTGTGCAGTACTATACCTCTGAAGGTCCTCCACCCCACCCCCAAGCAATGGACAATCTTAAATTGTGCACTCGTTGGGACACAACACCTGTGTTTCTAGGAGCAAGTTTTAGGAAGAGGTGAGTTACGCTGGAGTGTTACTTAACTTTTTTTTTTTAATGCTGAGTCAGGTAGAATAAAATTCCCCATCACCACCCCTCCAGCCTATTCTGAAGGGGGCATTCTCACAACCCTATGACTACCTGTGCCTATTTTATTCTTGATCACTTGGCCGCAATTGCTAGCAGAATTTGAATAGCTCTTTTGCTTTTGAAACTTGTCTTTGACCAAGTGGCACAAATCAGAGCTTGCACTCATCTTCATTCCTCCTCTCCTTGGATTGTGTGAACTGCCATTGGGTGACTGATCTGTGGTCATCAATCTTGAGAATGCTTTTACGGCGATCAGAATTAGATAGCCCCTCCGTAAGATGTTTACTTTTTGGATTTCAGTTCAGATTTGAGACAGCGTAGTCCCTTCCACCCAGCAAGTTTTCTGGTAGGGACTGCAGCAAAAATAGTAGTCAGAAGGGAGGGGGGACCTCTTCCTTCAGAGATGGGGGTCAGTTGGCTTTCTGGTCTGTCTAATGATGGGATGGAAAGGAGCAGTGGAGGTTGGTGTGGCTCTGATGTCAGGGAGGCTGTGAATCCGCTCCGGGTTTCAGTCAGTACTCTGAAGGAGCTGCCCAAGGTGCTTCTGCACATTGGATAACTCCTTTGGGGTTCTGTCTAAAACCTGGAGCGGATTCACTGCCCCACTGACATTGGAGCCACCAGCTTCCCCTGGGAGGGACGGAGAGCGTCATTCCATATTCCTGCTGCTATGAGCACAGGGATTGTGGCCCGGGTTCTCCTCTTCCCACCCTTTATGTAAAGAGAAGTTGAAGGGCTTGTGTATGTTGCGCGAGGGTTAAAGGTACGTGTAGGAGGGGGAGAGACTGAACCAAAGATAACTTTGTAAAAGATGCCAAATTAAAATATATATTAATCACCACTGTCAGTGACTTTGTGGCTGGAACTGCGCTGCGCCTCGTCTTTTCATTTCCCCCTTTTATTTCTCATGTATTTAGTTATTCATTTCTTGTATTTCTGTCTTGGCCTTTCTTTCCTTAGAGACCTTGGAGCAGGTAGGCGTAAGTTGCCAAGCGTCCTTCAGTCTTGAAACTTTCCAGCCCCAAATGTGCTTCGCTTCCAAAATGGAGTAACAGGGGCTGCCTTCAGGCCTTGTGGTGGGGGACCCTGTCCTTTCCCTTGGGGCTGGGTGGGAGACAGACCAGGATGGTGGTGTCACTGAGTGAAGAACATGTTGGATTGAAGCAGATCTTTTCCACTGCTATGTTTTGAGGGTGGGGAACTTCTTTTAGTCCAAGGACTGAATTAGATTTTGGAGAAACTCTCAGAGACTGCATTGGCTGGGGCTGAAAATCCCAGCGCTTTTTAGCTTGAAACTCTTACTGCTAGTAATTAAGAGCCTTTCAACACAAGACTTATTGTGTGCATCAGCATCCTCCAGGGCCTCTCCCATGCTTTGCAACCATTATCATGGGTTTTCCCCCAGTTCTTAATGGAGAAAGTGTGGTGGAATTATTTTTGAATGGCCTCTATATTGCCATAGAAATCTTGTGAAATTGCACATTTCTGCTAAGCCACAGCACCACGTAGTGGTTGTGTAATGGAATATATAGAGAGGCAGAGAGAGAAAAACCCCAGGGAAAAAAACATGTAAAGGAGCCGCTCTTAATCCCGCAGATAATCTGGAAACAGAAGCCTTGGTGAAGGTGAAGGTTAAAAGCCCACATCCTTAAGAGAGAGAGCTCAACATTTCAGAATCTGCACAAAAGCTAGGAAACAATGATTGGTGGTTGGAGAAAAGGAGCCGAGCTGTCGTGAAGAGGGTGTGACCATCGGGGGGGGGGCAGGGGGACATTCCTTTTGCTTGGTGTTATATTGATCCCAAATAGGGACTGGGGGTGAGGGGGGCAGAAAGTGTTGACTCCTGCCTTTTTTGATGAGAGCAGTCATGGGGAGGGGGCAGTTTTCACAAAGGACCTCTCTACACCACAGAGAAATGGTATAATAGTCATTTGTTCTTTCCTGGGAACGCTGGGAACTGAAGTTCTGTAAAGCACTTGTGGGTGGTGCTAGATGACTAATAGAGCCTCATCTAACTATAATTCCCAGGATTCTTTGGGTAAACCTAAAACATTGAAATAAAGCTTCCATTTGTTCGGAATGCAGATAGGTCTAAAATTTGGTGTCTTTGCTGTGAAGAAAAGCCATAGGGGCGCGTTTAGGTCTGGGGTGAGATGGGTCTTCAGATAGAAATATGGTGGCCTATATTTTGTTGCCTTTCTTTCTAGAAATTAAGCAGTGTCTCACTTCCCTTGACAGCATTCTTAGGACACAGTCCAGTTTTTATTTAGACTTTTATTTTATTTTTAAAGTTTATGGCAGTACTGTTCTACTAGTTCTCTGTGTATTTTATCATCACTGCTCCTTTTCACTGCTAAAAATGGAATAAATTGTCCAGGGCGTCCCATCCTGTCTCTCTCTTCCTAACAAAACAAAGCGGATAAATCTATTAGGGAGGGGGGAATGCCAGGTTTAATTAACCTGCCCTTTCACGGGAGAGGAACAGCTACACATTTGTAAATCTGTATTCTAATACCGAATCAGGTCTTTGCATGCCTGTGCATATATAGCTAAAACTGCAGCACTCACACAGAAGAAGTTATCAGCAAACTTGGATAACTCTGAGGTTTGCAGAAGTTTAAACAGTCTTTTAGGGGTTGGGGGCTAGGGAGGGTATCCCAAAACAGCCCAATGAGGACTGGGTGTGCCATGACCTAGGAGAGTGGTGGGGCTCTCCCACACTAAAGAGGCAGCTGGATAGCCATCTGTCAGGGATGCTTTAAGGTGGATTCCTGCACTGAGCAGGGGGTTGGACTCAATGGCCTTATAGGCCCCTTCCAACTCTACTATTCTATGATTCTATGGATACTGACTTTTGGGAAGAAAACAAATTGGGATGGAATTGATGGAGGAACAGACATAGAGCATTAAATAAAAGGGTTGGGAAAACTATCTTATTGTCTGTATAAATCATTTCCTGATGCATACTGAGGATGTATTTTTAAATTCCCCCAGGGACTGGCCATAGAAATCTGGAAAAATCCAAAATTTTAATTGAGCTGGGAATGAGCAATGATTTATAAATCTCACTCCACCACCAGCTCAAACCAACATGGACAAAAACACTGTTTTTTGCTGGAAAGAAGGAGATGGGATGGAGTGGCTAGAACTCTGAACAGCAACACTTCATGCCGCAATATTTTGTTGCAGGGCCCCACATGCTGCCATAATGTTAACATTGGAATGGTTACCCCCACAGGTACCGAAGACACCCGCACCCGCACACATACTTTTTACTTGTGAGTGGAGGCGGAATGACGAATAGATATTTTATTGCTTTAGAGGCCAGCAAGATCATGACCTGCTGGGCGTAAATTTTTTCCATCTGTTTTTCTTTCTTTTCTTTTTACACTCCATAAATTAATACAGTATTTACAGAAAGAAAATATATATATAGGGGGTGGGAGTTAAACAGTTTCTTTATATCAACCACACAAATACAATTTTGTTTTTCTTCTTTAAAACACGGAGACACAAGCACAGTGATAGGGCGAAAACTTCCTTGGAGGAAAGAGTGGGGAGTATTTTTACAGAAAGGGTCACACCAGAGCATGACAAGACGATATTGCACTTCGAAAAGTTGGGGATGGGTGGGGATAAAATGTAGCTCCTCCCTCCCCCAGGTTACAACACCCTATTTATTTAGGAGTGGGACTAGGCTTTTTACTTTCACACAATTTCAGGAGTAGAAATCAGCATGACGGGTCTTACAAGGTCCTGGACTCCCAAGACTGAATATTTCACTTAGGGCCATTTCACGTACTACGTTGAAGCTGCACACACACTGAGACCTCAGCCTGTACGTATAGGCTGATTCCCATAACCACTCTATACATTCGGTTGGGTCCTTTGAAGGCCTTTCCACAGAACACATCAACTTGGGAAAGAAGGATGTTTATGGCAGCCTGCAGCAAGCAGAGATGACCCTGTTATGAAGCACTGAGCTCCATCAGGCAAGAAATGCTCCTGCACTTCATTTCAACAAGGTGTGTGTAAGAGAAGACAGCTTGGGCAGCCATTGGCGAGTTGTGTGGAGGCATTTGGATTTTCCGTCTTGTTCTAACCACAATCGCAAGCTGGTTGTCTCCACACCTCCATGAGGACTAGACCCTTGGCCTTAAAAAAAGATGAAAGCTGCAACTGCTTTCCTAGTGCAGGGAGTTTCAGGGATGAGAATGTGTTGAAGGTGATTAGCATCTTAGTTTGTGAGATTTTCTTTTTTTCCTGATTTACTGTAGATCTGGCTAGCTGTGGACTGGGTGATGGGAACAGCTGATACAGATGGTGGCAAAAGTGCTTTGAGCTGGTAGCAGGTTACTAGGAACAGAGTTGGGGACTGAGCTTTTTCCAACTGGGCCGTCTGGATGCATTACTGCCTGCCAGTTCTTGTGGGGGATTTTTTTGCACCAAACTAGGTATCGTATTTCTTTGAATACAGGTGCAGGAATACGGATGGAGGCTCTTTATTGATACTTTTGAGGTCAGAGAGTATTCCAACCTTATGTGAAGGAGTGGGGAGCTGAGGAAGGGGATTAGACTTGGTATATTCCATGAATAAAATTTTCCTATAAAAATAGAGACATCAAACAAACAGGGTGGGTTTTTCTTTTTTCTTTTGTTTGCGTTTAAACTCTTTAAAGAATCTGGCTACTGATGGAGAGAGACCAGTAGTTGGGCTCATCGGAGCTTGGGTTCAGCTGCCCGGCAGACTCTTCCCCTCATTGGCAGTGCCTGCCGCCCCCTCGGGCTGCCTTGGTGTCGCTCCTGCTGTCCTCTCCGTCTCCAGCCGCTTGTAATTCTGCACCTGGCTCTCCAGCGCCTCCAAGCTGTCGGGGCTGAAATCGCAGCCTTCGTTCTCCGAACTACATTCACTCAGATCTGTGATTTCCAGCTCGGAGTCTGAGCCGGGGTCCTCTTTGGCCCCTCGGCCCCCTGACGGACTCTGTGGCCTGGTACCCAGTAACTCCTTCTCACGATGGCTTGTCCCATGCCCTTCCCCGCGCAGGGGTAGGGCGGTGCCATGAGTAGGCAGGCAGAGACGGGGAATGGAGCCAGCCCCCAGGGCTGTGGCTCTCTCAGGGCTGTCTGCTGGCAGCAGCGAGATGGGTGTAGGAAGCTGGGCTAGGGACCCAGACAGGGGGTTGGGGTAGAAATGGGGTGAGTACAGGGAGGCAGGTAACTTGGAGCTGTTCAGGGGGAAAGTGCTGGAGAGGTAAGGGTTAAAATTCCAGGGGTAGTCTGGGAAGGAAGCATTCCTGCCATACGGAGTCAGCAAACTGGGGGGCTTTGTGTACCCTGCAACACCTGTGGGGAGAAGGAAAGAGATGTGAACTGGACTCATCCCATAGCATGCATGCCTGGGGGTCACTACATTTCTTATATATTGTCACCTGATTTCAGATCACCTTTTGGAGCTGGATCTCAGCATTATGGGATGAGAGAGAGAAACCTTTCAGGGGAGGTGTTTTAGCTGCAACAGGCAGATCCCTAAAAAGGGCCTCCTACTTTGGAGAAGCCCCCACCCTGAATTATTAGGGCTGGGAGTGAGAGGGGAGGGGGGCAAGAAATGTGTTCTCACCTGAACCCAGGAAAGGGAAGGCTGCATCCAGCCGCAGTTTCTCTGTCTCTGGTTGACGTTCGAAGAGTGGGGTGCGAGCAGCAGGGTCTCCCAAGCGAGGGCTTGAGAACAGGCTTTGTAGGGTCTAGGGGAAAGGCAGAGGACAATGAGAAGCCTACCCAAGCCCAAAGAACAAGCGGTTGACCGCTGCAAAGGAGAAGTGCTTAAGATGCAGCCCATCACGTCCCTAATAAGCCAGTGGTGCAGTGGTAAATTTTGAAGTGCAGACCCTCATCATGACAGTCCTCGTTAAATTCAGGCCGCCAGGTTGATCCATGTCAACAAACCAGTTCTAGGAGTTTCCATCTCCACCTGGCGCAAGCCTTTGGAAAAGCGAAGGGGTCTTCATTGTCCATTCAAAACTAAGTCACCCCAAAATACTTTGCATTGCAACAGGGAACAATATATTGTGGGGGGGGTATTCTCCCTCCCTCAAGCGCCTGTTGAGTATTCTGAGGGGGGTGGAAGATGATGTCAGAGACCCTGCTAATAAAAAACTGCCAACATTGTATCCTTCTGAACCCTGGCTCCATTGATAATTACAGATCTGTATGTAGACTGAAAACACACACTCTGCACATGCTCCATGGCATGCTTTTTTAAAATTACATTGTGTATTCCAGTACTGAGATCTAGCACCAAAAATCTGGCTTAGAATATGAACCAAAACACTTGTCCTGGGAGGAGCAAAAAACACTGGCTTGAATTTAGACTTAGTCGGGCTTAGAGTAGGCCCACTGGAATCAATGGGACTTAAAATTAGTCATTACTAACATAGCCCATTAATTTCAATGGGTCTACTCTAAGATGACCAAGTCTGGATCCAATCGATTACATTCTCTCTCACCTCCCAGTCCTGTTGCCTTTTTTGCTCATCATACCTCAGGAGTCAATGGGCTACAATCTGCCCCATGGTTGCTCCCATTGAAGGGGTTCTGGGCCAGCAGAAACGGGGAGTTGGCAGCCATGTCCAGGAGTGGGTAATTAACCAAGACCACCTTGCTGAAGTTAAACTTGTAGGTGAAGCGTTTGCCCTTGGTCTTGTGCAAGATGCGCTTGTTATAGTAGTACCTGGCAGGAGGAGAAGGAAGAGGAAAAGGTGAGGTAGCAGCAAGTAGGACAGAGATGTACCTCTTGGTCAAAGCCGGCTGCCGAAACTTTGAGGAATGTGCAAAACTGAGACTGCTGTTTGTTTATATTAATTTTTCTAATAAAACTGGTAACTCAATGAAGATATACTCATCTCCTTCAAAGCCTTGTAGATTGTCAATCCAACAAAAGGATTTCCCCCCTCCAACCATTCAGATGTGGAGTAGGCATAGAGACATATAAAGGCATGAGAGTGAATTTTCTAAATGCCTTGGAGGGGTTATGTGCAGGTGTTGATCCCCCGTGTTTCAGTAGGTGGGGCAGCCCTGGAGCTCTGGTAGAGAGAGTGATATTTTAAGATCAGAAACAATTACCAGTAGCAACCTCGACAACAACAACAAGTTTAGGAATCATCATCAGAATCATCATCATCTATCACAAATGTGTTGTTTGTGGGAAGTTTTAGTTAAGAGGTTTTTTTTCTACTGCACACTTCAGTGGTTGGAGAAAACCCTTTAATTGGAATATTAATTATTCAATAATTATTTCAGGTGTAGATGAAGCAAGTTGCCATGCATGCGTTAGGATGAGGGGAAGATTCAGGATCTAGGACAACTTGAGAGCCATTTCAGAAGCAAGCTACACTGCCAAGTGATGAGAAATTAAAGTCTTACCTCCTTTGTTTTCCCCCCTCTCCAGCAAAACTCTCACTTTATATTTAAATATCTAACCTGAGCTCAGGGCATTTCAGCACAGAATAAGCCACAATGAAAAAGAGTAAACAGGCCTTTATGTAAACATATGAATGATTAAAATACTATTATTATTTATATAGCACCAACAATGTACTATACTGATTTAAAATGGTCAGATATGTATACATAGGTATTATACACAAATAATAATAATAATAATAATAATAATAATAATAATAATAATAATAATAGGTGCTTATATAGGATGGATATATCTAAATTTTATTTACTGGACAAGTAGAAAATGAAACAGTTACAAGTAGGCATGTGCTCCGCTCCGATTAGAAGCACAGAAGCAGGAGCGAATTGGCCTGCTTCGCCTTGCGGACCGCAAGTAGAAGCGGACCACAGACCCTTAGAAGCAAGGTGAAGAGAAGCGCCCATTTTCGGAGCGCTTCTCTTTCCGCTGAGCGCTCCGATCGCCATCTTGAAAACATTTCGCCTATAGATAACTGGGTTGTTTTTGAAGCTATCCTTCTGAAAATTCTTGTGCTTAGACAGTCGTGGATGGGGGTCATTTTGAGACTACTCTCACCTCTCTGCGTCGTGCAGGTCGCGTGCTATATTTTTTTAAAAATCAGGTAAACGAACATTACAAACAGGGACAGCGCGGGTCAAATGGCGGTTTTTGCCCATAGGATTGCATTGCAGAAAAGAATCGGGGATAACTGGGTTGTTTTTTAAGCTATCGTTCTGAAAATTCTTGTGCTCAGAGAGTCGTGGATGGGGGTCATTTTGAGACTACTCTCAGCTCTCTGTGTGGTGCGGGTCGCGCGCTAGAATTTTTTAAAAAGTAGGGTAAAGGCGGGAAAAAGATTACCTTTTCGATTGCTGAGGGGCAGAGTCAACTCCCGGTCATGATCACATGATCCCAAAGTTGGAGGAGGGGATAGGCAAAACAGGTAACTTGGGATTCTGGGAAACTTCTCTTTCTTAATCTGAACGGACTGTTCCCAGTGTTTTTGAAACAGTAGCCCCACCAAATGCACAAACACAACCTGAAATCATATACTAAGCCAATAATAAGAGATAGAAACACAGCACTGCTACCCACCCTAACTTTGGGGAACAACTGAAAAGATGTGGTGCAAGGGGATGAGCTCCCCTAGGGCATCTCATTGTGGACGTGCCCCCACTCTCTCCTGTACTTGGAAGGCCATCAGAGCCTTCCAAAGAGAGTAACCCGGTGGAGCAATGCCTATCATGAGTTGAAGTGACAGTTCTACTTCTCTTAGTGTTGGAGTAATGCCTATCATGAGTTGAAGTGAGCGTTTTACTTCTTAGTGGTGGAGCAATGTCTTTCATGAGTTGAACTGACAGCGTTGCTTCTTAAAAGACTGGTCACTACTAGGACCAGTCAAATTGGCAGCTGCTTCCCCCTCCCCCGGGCACGTCCCCCTATTACTGGTAAAAGACAGATATAACCTTTTAAAAAAAGTTCTTGTTGTTTATTCAGCAACACTGCTGCTTTTAATTCCACCCCTCCTTCATTTATTTATTTATTTATTTATTCCATTTTATATGCATTACTGGCTTATCCTTGGCTCACTTCCTTATGCCCCCAGAAATGTCTGCTGCCTGCCTGCCTGCCTGCCTTCTCTCCTCCCCTGCCCGCCTTGCAGGGATGTTGTGTGTGTCTGGCTTTGACTCAGGGGAGAAGTCCTTCCTGCGCTCATTTGGAGTTTTGGAAGTTCCAAATCCATTTTTCAAGTGTGGAAGAAGATTCATACTCCCCAATTCATGGCATGTTGGGATTTCCTTTGAAATGGCCCCATTGAGATGTCTGCAGGTTTAAGCCCCGCCAAAAAACAGGGGATGATGGGACTGCCTTGAGTCTCAGCGTGCGGCATATGTATCCCTGGATAAGCTGTCATGGTGGTGAGTTTGAGGGGTTTTTTTAACGTGCAAATTGACGGAGCTATTGGAAAGGGGTGTGATTGGGTGTTGGATTTTCATAAATTCCTCAAAAATCAGGGGATGATGGGACTGCCTTGAGTCTCGGCATGCATATGTATCCCTGGATAAGCTTTCATGGTGGTGAGTTTGAGGTTTCTAACGTGCAAATTGACGGAGCTATGGAAAGGGGTGTGAATGGGATGCCCGATTTTCAATAATTCCCCAAAAATCAGGGGATGATGGGATTTCCTTGAAACTTGGCATCCATGTGGACACGTGGATAAGCTATCATGGTGCCGAGTTTGAGGTTTCTAATGTGCAAATTGACGGAGCTATCGAAAGGGGTGTGACTTAGGGTTATGGGTGGTGCGTTAGAGGTTAGAGCCCCACCAAAAATCAGGGGATGATGGGACTGCCTTGAGTCTGGGCGTCCATGTGGACACATGGATAAGCTGTCATGGTGGCAAGTTTGAGGTTTCTAACATGCAAATTGACGGAGCTATGGAAAGGGGTCTGAATGGGGTGCCCGATTTTCATAAATTCCCCAAAAATCAGGGGATGATGGGATTGGCTTGAAACTTGGCATGCGTGTGTATACGTCCATGAGGTGTCATGGTGCCAAACATGAGGTTTCTAACTTGAACAGAAAAAAAGTTGTTTACTTTTTTAGCTTTCAATGCAACCCTATGGGGGGGGAAACGGAGCTCCGATCCGGATCCAGAGCTCCGAGCGGAGCGGAGTGGAAATGGGTGGAGCGGGGGCGAGGCGAAGCGGCCCGATCCGAAAATCGCGGATCTGGAAGTGAAGTGGAGCGGGGGGTCCATGCACACCCCTATTACAAGCACTGCTTTGGGAGCATTGTTGTTTTGACTGAGAAGTTAGATAAAATAAATAAATAAAAGAAATAATCAAATAATTCCAGCAAAATCAGAATCCCCAGAGTTTTTCATTCTTAGGGAGGCAATGTTCCTAAACAGTACAAAATGTGTTTTTTCTGCCATGGATTTTTCAGCAAACTCCACACTGAGGTTGGTGCTGGATGTGTAATACAAATGTTGATGATGCAAAAAGATTTTGCTTTATATTAAAAAAAACACCAAATGAACAAAAAGGAAACCTGGAGTATGTCGCTCTCCAAAACAGCAAACACCCCTCCCCCAAAGAAGAAATGCAATAAGCTTTGCTCTACCAGTATATAAAATCTGAAGAAGGGACATAACTGAGGTTAGAGAAAGAGGATAAGGATGAAGGACATGTAAGGATGAAGGAGATGCAGGTTACAGCATCCTGGTTAATGGAAGTTAGGTCTATCAATGGCCAGTAGCTATGATAACTAAATTCAGCCTCCATGGTCAGAAGCAGTCTATCTAGGATAAGAGGCTGAGGTCAAACAACAAGTGATGCCCTGGACGACTTCCATGTTGTACCTGAAAGACAATCTGATCCTACTGGAAAATGTAAGGTTTAGTCAGTGGAAGCTGGGGGGGGGGGGTTCCTATTTCATTGGGGATGTAAATTGGCTCTGGGTTTCATTCAGAACCAGTCAGAACGCTCCTTTAGAGTTCTGACTGACACCCAGAGCAGATTCACTGCCTGACGTCGGAGCCATCAGCCTCCATTGAAAGGAGCCGTCCAAGTGCTGAATCCTAACCCGAAATGGCTTGACCACATTGGAGAGCTTCTTTAGAGGTTAGAGTGGATTCACAGCCCCAGTGAATTAGGAGCCACCAGCCTCCGCTGGGTCTAGAGATTATAAATTCTCAGATAGGATTTAGCAGCCAGAAAGGGAAAAAAAATCAAATGGAGCAGTAGGGACTGGCTTGCACATTTTATTACACCGTCCACTTTACTCCTTGCAACCGAAATTGCACCTGTTGGCAAACTTGGGGCAGTTTGACTCAACACCGAAAAATAACAAAGAGCGCCCCCTAGTGAGTTGTAACATGCCACCAAACTCCATTTACTCTCTGCTAGCAATAAATCTCCTACTCTTAGCTTCCCTTAAGCTGGTTCCTCTGGGGAGAGAGCTGGGGTTATCAGGGAGTCTTCAGAATTTATTTACTGGGCAGAGCAGAGCTGAATTCCCAGGCTGAGTTAATAGGAAGCATCAATAGCGCTTAGCTCCTCATAAATATTAATTAGGAAGGAGGAATCTCAAGTGGCCGGAGAGGCGTAGTTAATTAATAAGCAATAACAAATATCACTGTCAGTCAATTACACAAGAAAACAGCTACTGGGGGCAGAGAGGGACATAATAGTACACTCCCCACTCTAAAAGTTTAATAAAGTTATGGAGGTCTAGGAGGAGATACGTTTGAGACAGGATAGCATGGGAAATCAGCATTGCAGATAACAGTAAGATTTAGTAGGGTTGTCACCTGATTACAGAAATCTTATAGATGAAGCATATGAGTTTAAATCAATTAATCAAGTAAATAATCAACCAAAAGTGATATGAATAAAACAATAGTTATCAAGGGGGGGGAGTGCTTTCTTTGTATTTACACGATGCACATGTGTTGTGTCGATGCAATCTCAGAAAAGGGAAAAAAATCCCTCTTGCATAGGGAGAATGCCTCCTTTGCCATCTGCAGGGTTTGTTTGTTTGCTTTTTGTATTGCCATCTGCAGTACAAGCCTTATACTGAAAATGTTAACTTTAAAAAATCTGCTGTCCAATTAATCAGGCTATCTTTCCAAGTTTTTTTAAAAAATTATTAATTAAACCATTAATTGATTAAACATTGCAGAGCTGAAGAGAAGCACACTTTGGGCTCAGCCATCAGCCAGAGAACTCAGGGGCAGTGGGCGGCTGAACCCTCTGCTTTTCAAGGAAGAAAGTCATCACAAGGAGGAGACCGACTTGACCATATCCATCAGTCAGAGATGGAGAAAGGACTTTATAAGTTAACAACAACAACAATGTACATTTCAAGTGTCCAAAAACACTATGGTTACATTATTTCAATCATCCTTACAACCAGCCCTAAAACATGGGTCTGCATTATTATTACCCCCATATTACAGATGGAGAACTGAGAGTGCGTGACTGGCCTATGGCCATTGAGGTCGTGGCTGAGGTGAGACTTAAACCAATGACCTTCTTGCCACTATGATACTGCACCAAGAAGAGGGTTTCGTGTTAAACACCTGTTTAGATTCTTGATGCCTGAAGACACACTGCATACAGATGATAATCTCTTGGTACCCATCAGCCAGAATCCAAAGCAGCGGAGGCTGATGGGTCCTATGCCAGTGGGGCAATAAATCTGCTCTGGGTTTCAGTCAGAACCATTCAAACTTCTAAAGGAGCCATCCAAGAGGCTGAACCCATTTTGTGGGATAGGTGTCAGCATCTATCTGACTGAAACCCAGAGTGGATTCACTGTTCCATTGGTATTGGACTCAACTGCCTCTACTAATCCAAAGCTCTGTTTTGGGCACTCAGGCATGGGGGGATGTCCCAGAAACTTTAAATGGCGTCCCCACTATGCCTTCTCACAAGATCTCCTCAGTTTCACAAAGGGTTTGCCATATAGCATTGGGGGAAGTGGGAGAGGGTGTGAATTCTTAAACTAGAATAACCATGGCCCGGATCCATACTGACAAACTCTATTATGGATGGCAATTCCCATTTTACCCATCATCAAATAAGGGTGTGGAGAAGCTTTTAATTAACCCAAGGGTTTAATTAACTCAAGGGTTTAAAAGGGTACTGAGTGGAAATGAATCCACTTTCAGTTATCTTGCATTTGCTCATGCATGTGTTCACATACACATCCCTCAATAGGTTCAATTTACTCTAAGGGTGTGTGTTTGTATGTATGTATGTATGTATGTATGTGATGTATATATATCCTTTAGTTGGATCCAGGATCTGCCTTCTGTGAGAGGAAAGGGCCTGTTACTAGAGAAAGGGCTCCACTTATGGAAGGTTGCTTTGCTCAATTTTAGGGATCACCCCTTACCTGCTCACTACACTACAGCTCACTCCATTCATCAGGGTCACCTGATTCTCTGCATAGCCTTTTCAGGGACTGCATTTCTACCAGCGCAGTTGATCTACCTTAATTCTGCATCTAACACCTCTATCATCTCACCAGCCAGCTCAGCATGTCTGGGGCATGCTGGGAGTTGTAGGACTTTTTTCTGTCTAAACATCCATAGGATTTGTGCCGTAAGTTGATTTATTACATCCTAAGTTACCTTACATTCAATTGAACCTTCCTCCTTCTTTCAGAATCTTCAAAGGAGCAAGAAGCACAACAGGTTTTGTGCCATGCACATCTACTTAATGTAATCAACTAACCAATCATTCAGTGAGATCATTAATCAATTTCAACCACTTGAAATTATGTTTCCCCACTTCGAATGGAGGCAGTAGCTGTGATTTATTTATTTATCCCACCTTCCCTCCAAGAGTCCCAAGGCAGCTTACGTGGCCTTCCTCCTCTCCATTTTATCTTCACAACAACCATGTGAGATAGGTTAGGCTGAGAGACAGTGACTGGTCCAGAGTCCCCCAGTAAGCTTCAGGGCTCAGTGGAGACTAGAACGTGGATCTCCCGCATCTCAGTCCAACACACTAAGCAGTACACCACAGTAGCTCTCATAGAATCTGAGGGGATAATGCAATGAAGCAATAATTGAGCCAGAACAATGTTCGGAGAACTGGGTGGGTCCAGAGAAGTCGTTCAGAGAACTAGCTGGGTTTTAAAAGCAGTTTGGATCTCTGGGTCCTACCACTGAATTGTGAGAGGCAGCAAATCTGCAGTACAAGGCTAGGGGGCGCCATGGTGCGATAGGTGGTGTTGCTCTTGAGAGAGCTGTCCCACTGCAAAAGTGCTGAAATGGAAAAGCTCTCAGGACTCCGGGCGTTCCATGACCCAGTGGAGGCTGGTAGCTCTGATGTCAGTTGGGTGGTGAATTTGCTCCAGATATCAGTTAGAACCAGTCAGAAGTCTAAAGGAGCTACCCAGCACCTTGAATAGCTCCTTTAGACTTCTGCCTTGTTCTAACTGATATCTGGAGCAAATTCACCACCCCACTGACATTGGAGCCACCAGCCTCCACCACTGTGATCTTCCCCCACATCCCGCCCAATGCCTCACCTCAGGGCTCTGCTCAGTTTGTCATAGTTCATATGGGGCTTGCATTTACGGATGCCCCACAGCCGGGCCACCTCGTCTGGATCCTTGATGACAAACTCCCCATAGTCGCCTTGCCAGGCAATAACGTTCTGGTATTCTTCCTTCTGCAGCAGCTCCAGGATAAAATGCCACAGCTGGATCTGCCGTGAGCCAGGACTCGACTCGGGCTTGTAGGCCCAGTCCGGGAAGGCGAAGCCTGCCGATGGAAAGAGGGAGAAGAGAACAAACCCATCATTGCTGATCCAGAAGGCAGCCTCTCGAGCCATGCTGGATAATTATATCTGTTCCTGCAGTTCTAGATCATATGCTAACACCTCTCCCAACCTGCCATGCTCTAGACATGTTGGATACAACTTCCACAGCCAGCATGGCCATTGGTTGTGTATGATAGGGGTTGTAATCCAAATAGGAGTGTACAGACCTTGTTAAATTTATTCCATTTCTGTTTCACAGATTGCCAGGTGTCTTTTGTTCCATCATCCGCTCACTGACAGAATTGGATTATTTATTTATTTATATTTTTTTACCAGAATTTCATAACTCGGAGGAGAAGGCTATCAATGGCTACTAGTCCTGTATTAGAGTCTGTAAGCCTGTGTGCCCCAGTTGCTGGGGAACACGGGTGGGAGGGTACTGTTGCACCCATGTCTTGCTTGTGGTTCTCTGGTCGACAGCTGGTTGGCCACTGTGTGAACAGAGTGCTGGACTAGATGGATCCTTGCTCTGATCCAGCATGGCTCTTATGTTCTTATGTTCATTTCACTAACGTGCACATGCGCTAATCTGCATTATTGCTAATGCACACTTGTGTTAAGCCACATTAGTCCCAATGCAAATTAGTGCAAATCCCTCCCAAAAGTGAAAAATGGGCCCACAGTTCTGCATGACTCAGAAGAAGCCAGACTGCTGCGGAAACTACAGGTTGGAGTCATAGACATCTGAATTCATTTGAATCCATTGAGGATTTCTCTGGCATCCCTAAGCCCAACACATCTGGTGGGCACCAGGTTGGTTGAGTCTGATGCATTATCCCAGGAGGTAGCATTATATTACCCATGTGCCCTGGGCACATCAGATGGAGATGTGTTCTGGCACCAACGGTGGCAGGCAAAAAATAAACTGCTCCTCTCACTCCGGTGCAGAGGAAGGAGAGCAGGTACCTGGCACAATCAGTGAACACATCCTGGACACATTTGTGCCTAGGCAAAGCAAAGGTCCTCTGTGCCCTGAGACCTCCCAAAGCGGCAGAGGCCTCAAGGGAAAGATGGGATTCTGCATCTGTTTAAATATCCAAGGCACAGAGACCTCTTTGGAAATTGATGTGCTGTGAGCTGCTACCTGATTGTAGAAGTCTTAGTTGATTAGTAAAATAGAATTTGATCAATTAATCAATTTTGTATGGTGTTATGATAACATTTTATTGTATGCAATTATTAATTAATTAATTAATTAATTACATTTCTATACCGCCCAATAGCCGGAGCTCTCTGGGCGGTTCACAAAAATTTTGATGTTATTTTACCATTATATCCAATATATTTTGAGTGGTCTCTTTTAGGAGTTGCTTTTTCATCCGTTCCTATATTCACATCTTCTGTTTTTGATGAATGTACCTCTTTACAGTACTTTATTGCTTTATGCCCAACCTTGCTGATTGCTAGCATCAGGCACATGGAAACATTCATGCGCAGATGGTTGCATGCATGCACATACGTGCACACGCGCAATGTTTGCGCACATGGCAAGACCTCTACTGATGACTTTCCTCTTACACTACTTAGAAAATGTTGTCTGA
The DNA here is from genome assembly GCF_023053635.1 of Elgaria multicarinata webbii. Taxonomy (NCBI): domain Eukaryota; kingdom Metazoa; phylum Chordata; class Lepidosauria; order Squamata; family Anguidae; genus Elgaria; species Elgaria multicarinata. The sequence goes on along the minus strand of NC_086183.1, from coordinate 28,152,514 downwards.
GTCCTTTGAGATCTCTTGCCTCAAGTTGAGATGCTCCACTCCTCGTAGTTCTGTCCACGCTCAGAACTTATTTCTGCCATGGGCTTTAATAACAACCTGACACTGTGTTTAAAAGCAGGCCTCTCCAAGGAGCCAGGATAGCCAACTCTGTCACCTCCACCCCGACTAATTAATCATGGCTAAGAGCTGAGCTCTCTCTGCAGCTCAAGGGGGGATGGACCTTCAAGCAGAAGGTGCTAAGGGAGATACTCTGGCCGCTTCTATGCAGGAGAGGTCAAGCCAGCCTCCTCAGATCTGTGCCTCTATCTATGAATCTATCATTAACAGGCCTAATGAAGTGCTGATCAATGCCTTGATTTTCAGTTACACAGAGGACCTTTGGCACCCCTGCAGTAAATTACATTCACTCTCCCAACGGCCTCTCTATACATCACTCCAATGCCTTAGTTCTCAAAGTGTGAGACCGGCCGCCCTCAGGAGGCCCAAGTAGCTGGTTGGAAAGTCCTGAACACTTGATGTCTCTCAGCACTGGGTGCAACGGAACTAGCTATCTATCCTCCACCCCCTTGCATTGACTGAAGGCTTGATGGAGGCTGATGGAGTAGCAGTCTTTTGCCAATGGGATCTTCCAGGACTGTAATGTAATGTCTAAGGAGTTTCTTCTTTGGTGATTTTAAAATAAGTTGTCGGCCCAAACAATCCACCTCCAGGCTCACGGCATTAAAGATAATGGTGATGGTAGTCTTAGGGTACAGTGATCTGTGCCTTGGTTAAATTGTGGTTAGACTATTGCAATGTGCTCTACATGGGGCTATCCTTGAAGAGTGTCTAGAAGCTTCTGTTACTGCAAAATGTGCCAGCTAGGGGGGCACAACATCGTGATTATATCACTGAATTGGTTGCTGTTATTTTCCAGGCTCAATACAAGGTGTTTTAATCTTTAAAGCTCTAAATGGTCTAGGGGCTTTCTGTCTGAGAGACCCCCTATCTTGCTTTGAACTTGGCTATTAAGATCTGCGGGAAAGGCCCTCTTAAACACACCCCACTTCTGAGACATGTGGGAAAGGGTTTTCTCCTTGGTTGCTCCACACTTGGGAATGTGCTTCCTCTGGAATTGTGACTGGTTCCCTCTCTCTGCATTCAGAACGGGGATCAAGAGGCATCTTTTCGGCTTTTAAATTTGATGTTACTGTTTTAAAAGCTGCTTTTAATGTTTTACTATGTTTTTATTTGATTAAGTTTTTTAAAAAAATTCTGAGCACTGTTTAAACCACCTTGGTTTAATTCAGAAAGGCGGTATAAAAAAATCCAATCCATCAATCAATAAAAGTGGAATGGGATTCTAAGTCAAGGCTAAACAAGGCAGACTTTTAAAATGAAAGTCATTTAAGGTTGCAGCCCTATGCATGTTTCGACAGAAAAAAGTCCTACAACTCAAAGCATTCACCAGCCAGCTGCTGCCCATCCATGGTTAGCACATGGACAGCAAGCTGAAGAGGCAGGCGCTCAGGTCACGTGGTCAGAGACATCCACACTACTGTGAGCTGTGCTATATTTCTGTTTAAATTATAATAGCTATTTCTAAATTTACATCTATGCATGTAAATTGACATAGGCACATTTCACGTAGATCACGCTCCTCTTTTGTCTTCTTTTTTTCAGTGATGCGTTTCCTCTTTTTTTGGTGATTCCTCAGCAGCCACCCTGCTTGAAGCCGATGGAATCTTACCAGACCATCCCCAGTACTGGCAGGTGAGCTTCTCCGGAAGATAGCTTGCTGCTGCCCATCACTAGTTTGGATGATGTGTTGTTGGCTGCTGGGATGCAGTCACAGCTCACATAGACCAATGGCAAGGCCTAGCAGACACGCCAGGTTCCCACATGAGCTGCATGTGCTCCAAGAGAATCCTCTGCAGCACACTCAGCTTCCTGGGCAGAGAGGTTCAGGCAAAAAGGGTTCCCTTGAGGCAGAAGGTTTGAAAACCGCTGCTCCAGGGGGAAACCGACAGTTTAATCCAACACAACCATGGCTTCATTTTTAGAAAGAGAACCAAGAAGTTAAGAAGACCCCTGCTGGGCCAGACCAAAGGCCTGTCTAGTCCAGTATCCCATTTTCCACAGTGACTAACCAGCAGAAGTGCACAAGCAGGACATGGGGACAGCAGGACATGTTCTAGTATCATGAGAAGGTCAAAAGCTTATTTCAATCCACTTGGTATTTTGCACCATGCATAACGTTATGCACCACTATCAAGTCCTTCCTTACTCATTGGTGGACAGCTTGTGACCTTCCAGATGTTTGGGCCTACAACTCCCATCACCATTGGTGAAACCGGTGATGGGATTTGTGGGCCAAAACATCTGGAAGGCCCCAAGTTGACCACTCTTGTTCTAAACTAAGTAGCCCCAAATGTTGTAAGCCTTCCTCATAGCGGAATTGCTTGAGCTCCTTGATCAGCTCAGAGGCTGCCCTGAAATTATTTACACCTTTCAGGAGGCTAGCCCCTGGTGATCTCTGCCCTGCCTCTCACATTTTCTCTATCCTGCCTTAATTAATCAGATGTGCTTAGATCTACATTGATTGTAACAGGACTAAATTTACTTGAACAGGTACATGATAGACAAACAAGTTAAGTCCACATGAGCCTTGATTTAAACCCTCTTTCAAGTAACCCACTCTCGCAAAGAAGTCAGCCAGCCCACAAAGAAAGCTCGTGCCAAATAACATCAGAGGGTGCAGTTGTAGCTAGAGTTTTGACCTGACATTGGAAGTATTGAATTGGTGGCAGTGGTGTGCATCTGTGTGTATAGCAGTTGCTCCTATTTTGCAAGGTAGAACCAGTATGGTGTAGTGATTAATGCATTGGATTTAGAGCGGAGAGGCTTGAGTTCAAACCCTGCTTTAGCCACGAAGCTCATTTGGTGACCATGGGTCAGACACTATGGCAGTGAAGGCTGTTGGCTCCATATCAGTGGGGCAGTGAGTCTGCTCCAGGTTCCATTCAGAACCAGTCAGAACTCTAAAGGAGCTATCCAGACACTTCTGTACCACCTCTGAGGATTGTAGGGAAGTCAAAATGGGGATGAGAAAGAAACCAACATATATTGCCCTGCGTTCCCTTGGTGAAAAGGTGAGATACAAATGTAGAAAAATACACAAAGTGGGGTTTGCTTCCTCCTCTTCAATATTGGCCTGCTAAAATCATTGCTTTGACTGTCCTGCCATGATTCCAGCCTGGGTGTATGGGGGAAAGAAATGCAGTCAGCTGGCTAATGAAACATGCAAGCCTTCTGTCCTCTGAGGCCCAGCATGGAAAAGAGTGCCCTGCGGTTAAAAAGAGCTCCTTTGATTGTCACGATTGCCCCCCAGCCTTCAGCTTGGAGCTACAAACTCCAGAGCTGTCTAGACCCTTGGGGGAGATTTTGCTGTGAGAGAGGGGGGAGGATGTGGTTATTAGCTGTGTGAAATGAGTGGGCATGAGAATGTCTGTGTGTTTATTGCTAACTGGGAGAAGATGATCCCAGAATCCATAATGGTTCCGCATCTTATTCTATATTATTTGCATTTATCAGAATTTGTTTTGTTTTTTTAGATCTATTCTATTATTGAGGAGCCACAACAAATTAGCTTGCAAAATTTGCTGTCGTGCTTCTGGATGCTTTCTATTTACCAAGCATTCTCTGACAATTCAAATATTTGCCAAAACAGCCACTGGATATTTGATACCTAATAGTAGGTATCAAATATCCATTGATAACAGAACCAAGAAATAAAGGCTGGTGTATACATTTTAAAAATAAATAAATATCTCAGAACGTATTTGACAGACGTGCTGCTAGCTGATATACCATAAACGGATAGCTGAATGCAATCAGCAACTTGGGAGATGGATACCTAAGGATAATATTCTTCCATGTATTTCTTTCTGTGTATCCTAATCAACACTAGAGCTCTCTAACACAGATATAATGATGCATGAGTAGAAGGATTAGAATCTTTTCACCCATGTCACCAATGTTACACCTATCCCCTCTTTCTTTTCTATGCCTAGTTAAGTTGTGCATTTTTGAGAGATGTTCAGGGTTGGTTGTTGGTTATGTCTCTTTCCTTCTGAAAGCCAGGTCATGTCTTATTCTCTTTTCTGCTTGCCTTTTGTTATTTGTGGCTGTACTCTTTTTAAATTTTTACTGTTGTTGCTGATATTATTATTATTATAAGTCATTTTGAATTCATTGAAGAAAAGTGAGGCACACATATTCAAAACAAATAAACACACAGATTCAGAGGATTGAACCATTCTTAGTCATACTCAGAGTAGACCCATTGAAATCAGTAGGACTTAAGATAGTAATGAGTACCTTGATTTCAATTGCTCTACTCTTAGTAATACTAAGGATAGTTTCAACCCATGGTATTCAGCCTTTGATTTTTTTTATATTAACATGCAACGGTATTAGCATTTGATAATTGGCATGCAATAGTATGCAGCATTTTGGGGGGGATAATAGATCAACTTATGGGATTTCATATTTGACACCTGTTATTATCAAAATAACTAAGAGATACCAACTAGTCTAAAGCACTCAAATTGTGAGAACATCATTCACTTTCAATTTTGAAAATTAATAATAAAAATAGCATACACCTTCAGTGTTCAAATTTGAATTCTCAAAATGGAATTTTGCATGCCAGATGTCACTATCAGCATTTGAAATAACAGCATATGTCAAATATTTGTGAATATTCATTTCACCTCTATTGTAGTGATGATGGTGAAGGTGCATGGTTTTCTACTATAGCAATGGTTTGTACATATGATATATGTATCAGTACAGTATTTCTAAAAGAAAGAAAGAAAGAAAGAAAGAAAGAAAGAAAGAAAATCCTGGGGATCTAGCCCACTTGGGAAGCCAATATTTTTCTACCTGGAAGACCTTTCCCCATGTAGGAGCTTTAAGAACATAAGAGAGCCATACTGGTTCAAACCAAGGGTCCACCTAAGTCAGCCTTCCTCAACCTGGGGTGCTCCAGATGTGTTGGACTGCATCTCCCAGAATGCCCCAGCTGGCTGGGGCATTCTGGGAGTTGTAGTCCAACACATCTGGAGCGCCCCAGGTTGAGGAAGGCTGACCTAAGTCCAGCACTCTGTTCACACAGTGGCCAACCAGCTGATGACCAGGAGCCTACAAGCAGAACAAGAGTGCAACAGCACCCTCCCACCCATGTTCCCCAGCAACTGGTGTATTTAGCCTTACTGCCTCTGATAATGGAGGTAGCAAATAGCCATCAGGACTAGTGGCCATCCAATTATGAAGAAGCTGAATGAGGGAGGCAGGCAGGCAGTCTGTACATGCTCAGCAATTCTCCATGTATCCCTTGTTGCAAGACTGAAACCTTAAAAGCTTCCAAAACTGAGCCATGGAGGACAAATGGTGTGTGCAGGAATTATAGAGGACCTGTAGGTAGAGAAAGAAAGTGGAAGAAGAGCGGGCCCAAGGCGTTTTGAGGCCTGGCAGAAAATCTAAATGGTACTTCGGCGTAAAATGGGTACGTCTCCCTTCCAGGAAGTTCTCCTGTAGTAAAATGAATGGAAACTGTGCAAGAGCACAGTCCTATCCAGTCCTTTCTTTTCCACGGGGCCTGCCTTGAAGGACTCCCAGTTGTCACCAGGCCTTAGAATCCGCTGTTAAAGCTTAGCATCAGGATAGTCAGTTTTACCTGGAGTCCAGAGGGCTGGAAGCGGAGAGGTGAGGAGCAGATCCGAGACGCAGTTACAGTCCATGGTGAGAGAAGGTTACACCTGCAGAGGGAGGGGACGAGGTGGGGGTGGTTGGAGGGAGGAAAAGAGAAAAGGGAAAGATGGGTTGGGGAGAGACCATTGGGTGCGTGCATAAAAGGAGGCTCGAATAAGTTCAAAAGAAAGAGCGAGTTTGTAAGAACGAGAGAAGGAGTGAAGAGGGAGAGGAGAGAAAGGGAAAGTTCGGAGAAAGTCCGCGTTGCCCCAGAAAGAGGTGGGCGCGTCCTTCAGCCGCAAACCTTCTTTTCCGCGCACCGAGGCTTCATTCAAGGAGCAAATCCGGAGGAGGAGGAGGAGGAGGAGGAGGAGAAGAAGCTACCAGTCCGGTCTTAAATCCCGGCCCCGACACCGCCGCCTTCGCTCCCCGGCCTCCCGCCAGTGCGTAAAAGGCGCGGGGCAGCCCTGCGCTTCGGAGGGGTGGCGAGAGAACCGGCAGCACCGCCGCGCGCTCGCAGCCTGGCGGGCGGAACCCCGGCAGCTCCGCCACCGCGCAGCAACGGCGAAATGCCGGCCTCTTTGCTGCCGTCGCTGCCGCTGCCGCGTTTCCTGGAAGTTTGTCTCTCTTTCGGCAAGCCGCTAAAAAGCTGGAGTGCTCGGAACGAGACACGCGGGACGATCCTCGCCCTATTTACTCGGAACTAAGCCCGAGTCACACGTGGCGTGTTTCGGTGTAGCCCTAAATTGTGTTACCCGCGCGCCTAAACACCGCAAAGTGTGCATGCGGGAAAGGCGTGTTTTCAAACGCACGCCGGTGCATTTCTCACGAGCCGAGATTGGTGCTGTGACCCGTCAGGGGCAGATCTGGGTCTGCTGCCCTGGAATGTGTGAACCTACTGAGCTGAATGGGATTTACTCCCAAGAAACCCTCAGATGGCTTCAGTCCAAGTGCTTCGCCTTACTAGCAGTCTGTATTGGTGGTGTGGGTTGTGCCTACATGCGGTTGCCCTACGCATTGAGGAAACCCGTGTGTTGATGCTTGTGTGAACACATCCCCGGCTAGATACAAGTGTGCAGGTGTACAGTTAAGCTGTTGTGATTTCTTGCACGGATGCTTCTGTGTGGTCCTGCGTGTGTGCGAGAGAGAGAGAGAGAGAGAGAGAGAGAGAGAGAGAGAGGGAGGATACAATTTGTGGTAGCCAATTTTGAGTGAGATGGTTTACACTGTTTCCTTTCGTAACAGAAGAGCCCTGCTGGATGAGGCCGAGGGTCCATCTAGTCCAGCACTCTGTTCACACAGTGGCCAACCAGCTGTCGGTCAGGGAGCAACAAAGCAGGACACGGTGCAACAGCACCCTCCCACCCATGTTCCCCAGCAACTGGTGCATATAGGCTTACTGGCTCTGCTACTGGAGGTAGCACATAGCCATCAGGGCTAGTAGCCATGGATAGCCTTCTCCTCCTACAACCCCCTTCATCTACTCCTGCACCACCACCCCGCTCCCCCCCCACCTCCCTAGAAATGTGGTTTTGGATTGCTTGGTTTGTTGACTGCTGCTTTTCCCAAGCGCCACGTCCCCCCTTGCCCCAACCCTCTTCTCAAACGGGGAGCCCTGGAAAGAGATAACGGGGAGAGCAACAATTAGGACGCATGGAAAGCGCTGTCCCTCTCCGAGGGCTGAGATGAGATGGCGGCAGCGGCGGCGGCGGCGGCGGCGTGGGGGTGGGAGAAGCACTTCTTATTCAAGCAGGCTGGACTCTGCGCTTGGCTTGAAAGCCCGTCTTCGCCCGGACGGAACGCGGTGGGGCTCACGTCCCGGTAAACAGCCGTCAGGTCCGTCTGTTGCTCGGAAAGACGCGAGCGCCCAACCAGTGGAGGCTGGTGGCTCAGATTCCGGCGGGGCTGTGAATCTCTTCTGGGATTCAGCCAGAACTCTAAGGGAGCGATCCAAGGCGTTTAACCTATTTGAGGGATAGGGTTTAGCACTTCGGAGAGCTCCTTTACGACTCTGCCTGGTTCTGACAAACCCAGACTGGATTCACAGCCCCACCAAAATCGGAGCCATCCGCCTCCGCTGCCCCCAACACAGAACCACCATATACCCAGAAGAGCGCTCTCCTTTGACTGGCGATAGGACCCTCACCACCACTCACCCACCTTCGCCTCTTTCCCCCACTTACCCCCCCCCCCAAATTATGCACAAACTTCAAAATATAGCCTTCCACAAACAAACGCCCTCCGCCCCCGCCCCCGCCCGCTGCTTTCACAAAATATTTACCTCTTCCATGCAAGTAGGGTATGAGTAGCCAGGGCCCATTCCTCCATCAACCCCCCCCCCCAGCTCTCAGCTGCCCCCACCACGAAAGCACACTAAAATGTTCCCTCACACCTTTTGCCTCCTCCCTAGACATTGCTGTTGTGGTTGTGGTTACACAGTCGGTGCAATTTATCCCATATCATAAACAAAGACATTGAAAAATAACGAGGAAATTAAAAAGAACAGGTCTCTGCCCCCAGGAGGTTACAACCTACAGGAAGGGGAAGGGGAAGTGATGGTAACAAAATAACAGAGAAGGGGTGTACCTGCACCCCCAAACCTTTCCTCCCCCCCACGTAGCGCATGCTCCGTTTACTCCTATTAAGTTGCATTAACCCCTCCTCCCCCGCCGCTTTTTCAGCTTTCCTCGGCCTCTTCCCTTCCCCACGGATCCCACCCCCCCATTCGCGCCCCACAGCAGCTTCAAGTTCTTCCTTACCTCTCCCCGCAACGTTTCCAGGCCGGGGAATTATTTTGGCGCCCAGAGCGGGGGCAACTCCCTCTCTAGTTTGGGAACCATCCACGAGCCCCCTCCCCTCCCCTCCCCTCCCCTCCCCTCCCCCCAGTCAGCTTACTTGCTGGCCGAATCGCGCCTCCTTCCCTCGCCCCCTCCCTTCCCCTCCAGCCAGCCCCGGGCCGAGCGCGCGGCTGGCCGGGCTTTCAGATAATTACCGCGGCGGAGCCGGTGCCATGGGCGACTGCGCTCGGCGCCTGGCGAGTGACACGCGGGCCGGAGAGCCACATCATTTATGGATTCGCCTCCCGGACACAAAAGAGGGAGAGGGAACGAGCGTCTCTCTTTCTCTCTCTCTCTCTCTCTCTCTCTCCCTCCCTTCCTTCCTTCCTTCCTTCCTTCCCTTCTCACACTCCCTCTTTCTTTCCTTTCTTGACCATGTCTTTCCTCCTCCTCCTCCTCCTCCTCCTCCTCCTCTATCTCCTTCTATCTCCTGCTAGGTCCTTTCTCTACCTTCCCTCCCTCTCCACGCCCCGTGAACCCCTCGTTCTCACTTTCTCCTCCTTTAACTGCGACTTTCCTGCTGCCCCCCTTTTTTATCTTGTCCTGGTACTTTCCCACATTCTTCCCTTCCAACCCTCCTTACCCGCTTTCTCCACACTCCCCTCTACACCCTCCCCCCCCCCGCACCCCGGGGCCTCTTTCACACGCACTTCTTTTCTTCCCCTTGCTGGTCCCTGACGCATTCTTTTCCAGACCTCCTTCCCGGCCTCTTTCACATTCTTCTCTTTCCCTGACCCCTTTCTTCCAGACCTCTTTCCTTTCCCCGTTTCAACTTCTTTTCTACTCTCTCTCTCTCTCTCTCTCTCTTTTTCTCTCTCTCTCTTTCTCTTTCTCACCCCTATCCGGCTCTACCTTCCCCAGCGGGCTTCGAGGCTTGTGAGAAAGGAAAGGTGATCCGGGAGGTGGCGGTGAGGGCGGCGGGATGGGGCGGTGGCGGTCGGTGAGTTTTGGGGAAGCAATCCAGGCTTCAGCCGCCTCCGCGGGAGTCTGGGCAGCAGAAACAACAGCAGCTTAAAGGGAAACATTGCCTGAGCTCATAGCTTGGCTCCGTTTGTCTTCATTAGGGTTTGCTTGAAACTACTTCCTCACTACTACGGCTCCAACAGCAGCATAAGGCGGAGGGAGGGAAGGAGGGAGAGAGAGACGCGCTACGAGAAGTGAAAGTAAACGGGGAAAAGAAAAGAAGATTTGCGCCCACACCCGCATACACACCAGTCTCAGCTAGGGAAATCCACTCACCTCGCACTTGCCACATCCAGGATACCACCACCACCACCACCACACTGCCCCAAAAAGGCAAAGGGTCATTTAGGCCATTCACTACAATTTTATACCCATGGGATAAATACTAGCAGTTACAATTCCAGAAAATGTTCTTGGCAGTTCCTAAAAACTCAAGTCATCTTCTCCGCCCTGTGAACGTTTCAGTGAATTGAAACTTTATTTTAAGAGGATTCGGAGGGTGAAGGAGGGGCAGGGAGGGAGAAACTGTGAACAAAATGCAACACCCTCCCTCCCATAACTGTAGACTCAGACATATTTGAATCATAGAATCATAGGACAGTAGAGTTGGAAGGGGCCTATAAGGCCATCAAGCCCAACCCCCTGCTCAATGCAGGAATCCACCTTAAAGCAACCCTGATGGATGGCTGTCCAGCTGCCTCTTGAAGGCCTCTAGTGTGGGAGAACCCACGACCTCCCTAGGTCATGGGTTCCATTGTCATACTGCTCTAACAGTCAGGAAGTTTTTCCTGATGTCCAGATAAAATGAAAATGGGACTTGTTAAAGTTCTAAAACTTTAATTCAAGCTAGCCGGGTATTGAGATGGGGTGATTATCTGCGCCTCTGAAGAAACACTTCAGAATGTTCCTCTCTAGACTAGACTAGATGGGGTGGGTGGATGCTAGCCCTTAACTTGAAACCACGTAGGGGCAGGGTGCATTTATAGAATGAGACACAAGCAGCAGACACAAACCTATCCATACCTGTATACAGTACATCTCTGTCTATTTCTGTCTGTCTTTCTTTACAAACATGGATACCCTGATACTTGCTACCTAAACACAGGGAAGTAAATATACCTCTGCATTAAACAGATCAGATACCAGAAATGGGAGATGGAAACAAAAGAAGGAAGAAGGGAGGGAGATATAAATAGAAATAGATAGATAGATAGATAGATGCCCATAGCCAGCCTAAAAGTTCGGGGGGGGGGGGGGTTCACCAGAAAAGTAGGGAGAGTTCATTTAGTTTGCAAGCCTTTTAAAGACAAAATTGTAAACAATTTTTAAAATTATTTGTTTGGGAAAAATAGGGGACAGAGTAAAAATGGGGGGCAGCCCCCCAGCCCCGTCCCGAAGTACAGGCCTAGATAGATATCATGGAGGGGAGACCACCCACAAGCAGGTGTGTTTAGATGTGAAAATTGGGACTGCGCCAGCATAAATTTAAAAAAGCAAAATAAAAAGCGAGCCGTCCTGTTTAACTAGATATTGAAAACGAACAGGCGGATGTGTTGAAGAACGCGGAGAGATACAGGGGGATCTTAGCTCGGCCACGTCGCGACTCGCTTGGTTCAGCACCACGGACAGCGCCGTGCAATTGCCGTTCCTCTTTCCAGACCTCCCCCCACCGCCCCACACACAAAGAGGGGCCCACACCACGGCCTCCTCCTCTCCCTGAAAATGGCCCCACACTTTCTCCCCCCAACACCCCCAAACCTGCCGACGCCCCCTCCCCTCGCGTGCTGCTAGGATGTCACCGACCCCCCCCTCTCCTCTCCTCGTTCAGCCCCTGCCAGCAACCAGCCTCTCGTCCTTGGTTGCAGTAATTTTCCGTTTGATTTGGGAGGTAATGCATTTTTTACAAATCAAAGAGGAAGCCAGCAGATTCCCCCCGCAGGCCCCCAGGAGCCGGGGCCCAGATGAGAGGCGCAGATCATTTCCTTGTTAGTTTTGATTTCGGTTACCGAGGCTTTCAACTTCCCTACAACCTCCTGGAGAAATGTTATAACAAGTAGCCGAGGGAATTTTCCCTTCTTTGCTTTCCCCCTCCTTCCCTCCCTCCCTCCACCCTCCCTCCCCTTCTCCACATACACACCCCTCCATTTCGCCCTCCCTTCCCTTCTCTCGCTGCCTCTTATCTCTGCATATTCCTAAAGCTAGGTGGGGGTTTAGCAGCGCCCCGACAGCCCCAAATCTGAAAAGAGGGAGCGGGAAAACGCGCAAAGCACTCTGTGCTCACCACCCCCTTGCACCCTGCTCTTTGCCCCTTCCTTTTCCCCCTCTTTTCTTTCACCCCATTCTCACCCATTTCCCCATGCCCTCCTTAGGAGAGATCACCAAGAATGTTTTTTGAAGTTGACCTTAAAAGAAAAAGGCTCCAAAATCAAGGCATCCACGTATTTCATTTTTCTGCGTTGGTGCCATTTTGTGTGGGGGGTGGCGGGGGTGGTGAGGGCTTTATTAATTTATTAATTTATTAATTTTTGGTTAGCATGTCCTTCCCTGCTTCATCCGTACATAGCTGCAAGGAATCTGTTCTTCTTCATCAACTTAATTTCCAGCTGTATCTTAAAACTGTTTACTGGGAAGACCTAGCATTGCGTGTATTTCCATCAGCTGAAGTGTTCCGCATAAGCTACATTCATTTACCTCTTCAGTAGTGCAGCTAACAAAAGCTACATCCACACGTTCAGGTGCATACTCACCTTGTGCCTAAAGCTGCAATACCTGCCTCAAGCCTACCTACAAACACACTTTGTACAACACAGACTTAAACATATGTACGAGAGAGAGGTAAAGGCACAGTCACACCCAATTAAATGTTTTTAGCTACTCATCTGCCCTTTAGCCCATTAAACCGAAAATAAATTTGCGTGTTACCAGTACCTTAGTATGGGTGTCTTGATCTTGAAAGAACGGTTGAATAAATCAAGACACCACTAAAGGTAAAAGGGAAATTCACCTCTAATATTTACTGTCTCATTTCCTATGACACCAGAATTTAGCTCCTCAAAAATGAAACGGTGTGCTCTTTACTCGCAGCCCCACGGTTTTAAAATTTGCGTTTACCGATTCATCAGCTAAAGCCTCTGTTGATTAATCCAGTGATTAAAGCTTGCAGTCTGTAGACTTAACACGCGCACACACACCCACACCCACAAACACCCAACAGGTTCTTTATAAAGCACAGGAGCGACACTTGTGCACAAGCAGTGACACAAGCATATTTCTACTACATACACAATTTGCACACCCGCTGGGGGAAGGGGAGCATCTCATCTAACTACCCGATGCAAAAATCGGGGACTTCTCCCCGTGAATTTGGAAAAAGCGGGATAGTGTTTGTGGGGTTTCTCTCTCTCTCTCTCTCTCTCTCTCTCTCTCTCTCTCTCTCTCTCTCTCTCTCTCTCTTTTTTTTTTTTTTTTTTAAAAAAAAACCTTAAAGGGTATGTTTGCCATCCTTTCCGCCCCCTCCCTTTTTGGGAATCGATACTGTAAATTATTCATTGTCATTAATTATCGATTTGGATATCTAGCGGCGGCGTTTGGAGGATGAAAAGGTTTTTTCCTCCTTCCCTCATTGTTCCATAACCTCCGGCGAAAGAAGCCAGAGATGGAAGATCCCCCCCACGCCCTCCCCCCCCCCATTCCAGAAGGCCTGTTCTAAGCAGCCCCTATACACATGTTAGGGCAAACTCCGCTCGATCAATGGGGGATCAATGCGGAGGCATGAAACTAATAGCCAGCGAAGCCGCTTTGATCTGAAATCTCAGATCAAAACTCAAATACCTGCTTCTAACAAGACAGAGAAGGGAGGCGAAGGGAGGGAGGGAGGCGAAGGGAGCGGGGAGCGGGGCTGGGGAGCGGGCTTTAAATACCGGACAAATATTTAAACATGCAGGTTGCAAGTTTAACAACGGCGGATCGCCGGAGTTTCCAGAGGAAGAGAAGGAAAAGAAGCTCCTGCCTGCGGATTCCCTAAATGGTGGGAATGGGGTGGGGGGTTGAACACACACAAGAGGCAGTGGGGCAAATGCAGAAGGACGAGCCCCTTGGGGCTGGGGCAAATGTTTTGCTGGATCACAGCTTTTTTTAGGGAGGGAAGAAAGGAAGGAAGGAAGGAAGGAAGAAAGGAAGGAAGGAAGGAAGTGGAGAGGGTCAGATGTACGTGGAGATAGATAGATCTAGATATGATCGACAGTGAAGGAAGGAAGGAAGGGTGTGTTGGAAAAGGTTAGCTGTACATGGACATAGATAGATAGATAGATATAGATAGATAGATAGATAGATAGATAGATAGATAGATAGATAGATAGATAGATCTACATATGATCGACAGTGAAGGAAGGAAGGCAGGAAAGAAGGAAGGAAGGAAGACCTGGATATGATGATAGACTGGGAAGGAAGGAAGGAAGGAAGGAAGGAAAAGAAAGAAAGAAAGAAAGAAAAAGAAATCTGTTGGAAAGAGTGAGCGGTATGGTGATAGATAGACTGACAGCCAGACACACCTGAATATGATCGACTGTGAAGGCTACACTTTATTATACTGACCACGTTCCTACGGTCACATCCAGCAGCTCGCTAGGAAAGTGAGCTAGCAATTTATTAAGTAAAGTAATTAATAATTATTTTCTTAACAGTCTAATAGGGCTTCTCCCCTCCTCCCACCTTGTGCTGCCTCATTTAATTATTTTTAATGCACTTAGAAGTTCTTTGAACAACACGTTGTTGGTTCCTGTGTTTGTTTTTCTGCCAGGAATATCAGAGCTCTTGGCTGTCTTTCCGTCACCTACCTCCCCACCCAGAGGAAAGGGGAGTTTGGGAAGGACACATTTTCATCCTTAGATCCTTGTTGCCAAATTTCAATCCAATCATGCTTACATATTCCTTTGAAAAATTCCCACCCAGAAATGCCCCAAGGGAGGGATCACAATGTTGATAATACCTTATTAGTTACCAGAACAAGATGGGTCAGAGTAATTCCAGTGTTTTAACAGTGTAATCCTAGATGTATCTACTCAGAAGTAAGCCCCATTGAGTTCAATAGAGCTTACTTCCAGGTAAGTGCAGCTTAAATGTATAGACTTTAATAGGACTGCAGCCTAGATGTATATGCTTTAATTGCTTTGCAGTTTGCAAACTTCAAAACTTGTACATTGTAAGGTCAGCGGGGCAGTGACCTATTTTTGTTTGCATTTTATTCCCTCAACCACCATGTGCAATATAAATAACTAATAATAATATAGCAATGTATTTAAATCATGCCTATAGATCTGTTATATTTTCTACGTACACAAGGTTATGCCTCACCAACACACACACACACACACACACACACACACACACTACATATAACATGTACATATAGTATATTAATTATCTATCATAAAGCAGGTTGTAGTTGGTGTCTTTCACCCACAATTATTGTTGATTTCATCATGAGCATTTACCATTATTTATACTCTCATCTATTAAAATCAATGGGATTTTCAAACAAAATTTTTGACTAGATCTTGTCTAGAACTGTATCCTATTTAGTACAAGTGTATCCTGTTTAGTACAACTGGCCAGTAGTTTTATATACATTCCATATTGTCAGTGCAACGATATGGGGAAAATACATGCATGCTTGTGTACATAGCAATTTTCACCTAGACTATTATGGTCTATTTGTCACAAATAGTTTGTTCATTTATTTATTTGTTCAAATTCTATCTTGCTTTTCTTTCCCAATAGAAACTCAAGGTAGCCAAGACTATCAACATAGCAATAAAACTATAGTAAAACTCTTAAAATCTGATTGGATCCTGCTGCCTTAAGTCTTCTCCTGCATTTTGGTATTACGGTAACAATTGCCAGTGAGAGAGAGGAACCAGGCCATGTATATAGTTAAGGTAGTGGAAAAACTGCATGAGATGAATAGGTGATGGGAATTGGAGTTACATCAAACTTCTAAGAGCACATCCTCATAGCGAGTAATGCTATCAGTGGCTATGAGTTATGATAGCTACATATTACCTCCAGTATTAGAAGTAATATGCCTCTGAATACCAGTTTCTGGAGAACATGAGCAGGAAGGTGCTACTGAACTCACATCCTACTTGTGTGGGCTTTCCATAGACTTCTGACTGGCCACAGTGCTAACAGAATACTGGACTGGATAGGCCTTATGTTTTAAGCTTTTCATGTGCAAGTTCATCATTGCTCAGGGGAACTTCCAAAGACCTTGACATGGAATCAGTTACCTAGGGAGGTTGTGGGCTCTCCCACACTGGAGGCCTTCAAGAGGCAGCTGGACAAGCATCTGTCAGGGATGCTTTAGGGTGGATTCCTGCATTGAGCAGGGGGTTAAACTCGATGGCCTTGTAGGCCCCTTCCAACTCTGCTATTCTATGATTCTATGATTCTCTCTCTCTCTCTCTCTCTCTCTCACACACACACACACACACACACACACACACACACACTTTATATTTGGGGAAACACTCAATTTTTATTTGTTTTTTGTTTTTTTAATTAGACAGCAATCCTACTTACTATACACTTAATTGAGTATAAGACTTATTGAGCTCATTGTGACTCTTTTCTGAGTAAGCATATTTGCATTGCAGAAGTAATTAGGAATACATCATGTATGTGTGAATAGGAGTAACCAGTGGAAGCTGCTTGCTCTGTGTTCGGTGGGGTGGTGAATCTGCTCTGGGTTTTAGTCAGAACCAGTCAGAAGTCTAAAGGAACTTTCCAGGGATAGCTCCTTGAGCGTTCTTACTGGTTCTGACTGAAACCTGCAGCAGATTCACTGCCCCACTGACCTCAGAGCACCAGCCTCTACTGGTAGTAATAATACAGTTACCAAAAGCAACAACACTATCTAGCACTATTTCCTCAGCATTCAAAGTGCTTCATTTCACTTGCATTATCTCAATAATGCCTCCCTGACACTTTGACACAACGCAGTAAGTGAGATAAGAAGTGTGTGTGGTGGTGGGAATTGTACAGAGCAATCCGAGAGGGAGGGAAATAGTAAACATTGAAGTATGTATACTGAGGGAGAGAAAAAAAAACACTGTACAAGACGGATGCAACTCCTGCCTTGACAGAGAGCCCAGAGCTTGTGGATTACAGTGTGTATGTGGGTGGGTGGGTGGGTGGAGAAGCGTGAAGTAAGAATTGCTGTGAAAAATTCTGAAAGATTTCAGAAGTTTCCCCAGCCAATTTGTGATTTGGCTTGCTTTCTTGAATCAACTGTATTACTGTTGTTGTTGTTGTTACTACTACTGGTAGTAAAGTAGTAGTAACTCAGTGGTGAAACCAATACTTTGCATGCAAAGTGTCTCAGGCAGTTGAAGCTGATTTCGGTGGAGCTGTGAATCCATTCTGTGTTTCAGTTAAAACCAGTCAGAACACTAAAAAAACTCTCCAAGGTGCTGGACCTAATTTGGGGCTTGGGTATCTTGGATACCTCTACTGGAGTTATGACTGGTTCTGACTGAAACCCAGAGTGGATGCAAAGTCCCCTGGCTTCAGAGCCACCAGCCTTCACTGGTGTATACTTAAAAGTGTAAGTCCCACTGAAGTCTCACGGGGCTTACACCTCCAGGTCAGCATTCCTGGGACTGCAGGCTTTCCTCTCACATTGAAACCAATGAGATGGAAATGAGTTGGATCATATGCTGAAGGTGAGACTGCAAGAGAGAGGGGGAGACAGAGGGGATAGCAAAGGGGAACGGATGTCAGCAAATGCGTCAGCAAATGCGGGAGGCTTAGAGATATTACACTAAGTGGTATATAAGTATTACAAATAAATTAAATAAATAAATAAATAAATAAATAGCCAAACTTATTATGTAGGCAATGTATACAGAGTTATTCCAGAACTTCTCTAAATTGTGCCAAAAAAACCCCACTTGCGGCCTGATCCTATGCGTGTTTCGTCAGGATAAGGGCTGCAATCATATGCAAATATACCTGGGAGCAAATCTCATTGAGCTCAGTGGCTCTTGCTTCCAAGAAGATAAGCGTAAGGCTGTTCTGCCTTTGCTCAGCAGGTCTTACTCTTAAGTAAATCTGTGAGTTGCATAGGAGTAAAATCCAATCTAAGTCCCTCTTAGAGTAGAACCATTGAAATGAATGAGACCTCAGTTAGTCAAACGTAGGTCCTATTCATTTCAATGGGTCTACTCTAAGTAGGATTTATAGTGGATTTTACCATAGTATTGCAGCCTTAGGGAACAGGGAGCGCTCAAGCAGTCGAGGCTGGTGGCTCTGATGTCATTGGGGAGGTGAATCCGCTCTGGGTTTCAGCCAGAACCAGTCAGAGCTCTAAGGAAGTTATTCAAGGTGTTAAAGCATCTTGCATAGTTCCTTTAGAGTTCTGCCTGGTTCTGACTGAAACCCAGAGTGGATTCACTGCCCCACTGACATCAGAGCCACCAGCTCCTACTGCTCTCAAGAGTAAATGCTCTCTCTTACTAAATATTCCATCTTCCTCTCTAAGTAACAAAACTCAACTGGACTTCCAAAAGGGAAGCTCCAGCGAGCCTTCTCAAGCAGTTGCTTCCAAGCCCGCCCCCCACCCCCCCAGCTTGGAGGTGAGGACTGGGCCAGGGCAGCTGCTTTTGAATTTGAAATGCGTGTTTAAAGACAGTCGCTTGAGATGCCCTTCTTGGCCAATTACCGCATCTTCCCCTCCTAAATATCCCAGGATAATGAAGCGTGTGTTTCAGAAATGGATTATCAACCCTTCACTTTGTGAGTGGTTCCAGAAGAAGAGAAAGATTTGGAGGGTGGGGTGGTGGAAAAGAGCGATTTCTGGAAAGCCTTCACCATAGAGAAAAAGAAAAGTGCCCAGGTTGAATAGGAGAGACAACTGAAGTGATATGAGCCCATCTCGCTCCCTTGTTAACACAATCTTCTAAACTGAAATTAAAATTGATTTTTCTTTTTTCTTAAAAAAAAATCATATTTTCTCTGATCTTTCTAAAATAAAGAGCGAGCGAGGGAGCGAGCAAGAGACAGAAAGTGAAAGTCGAAATGAGAGGACAAAAAAAAAGTCACTTTATCATGGGGGTGGGGTGGGGTGGGGGGTGAGAAAGGTGGGGCTCTCTCTTTTTGAACAATGGCTTTGAAAGTTTTAATTCCCATATGCCAGTGGAGACTCTGGACAGAATTAAAGTAATCATAACCATCATAGAAATAAATAAATCCGTGTCTCCAATGAAGAGAGACCGACGTGGCGGGACTATCAACGAGAGATACACCTTTTAATTCCTCGCAGGAGGAAGTGGTAGTGAAAGTTCAATAGAGAATTCCTCTGTAGGCTTTCTATACTAACACTTTTGAATCCCAAAAATTTGCGTTGCCCTGCTCTTTAACTTTCTTCATACTATCATGAAAAACTAACATGTTATTATTATTATTATTTTAAAAAAATTGTGGCGCTTTTGGTTTTAAAAGCTTTTACAGTGCAATTCTATACATGTTTACGCAGAAGTACATCCCATTGTATTCAGTGGGGCTTACTGTCAGGTAAACATGCATCCCAGGTAAATACTTACTAAAATGTATTTTTTTTAAAAAAAAATATCTAGCTGTTTCCACCCAGATATCCCTATTTATATCCATGTACCAAAACATCTTTCTTTTCACTATCTTTTAACCGACACTACCTTCCTTCCCGTTACGTTACTTAATTCTGAATTATTCTAGGAGAAGGTGGCTTCCCCAATTTTCTTGGGGAAAAGAAGGCTGCTGAAAGAGCTGCTGAAAAGAAGTAAATGAAGAGAAAGAGGATTCATCTAACAGCTCCTCCTTTCCTCCAATGATTAGAGTCAGGAAGGAAGGGATGTGGAACAATTAACAAGAAAGTACTGAAGAAAGACAATTTCTCATAGGAAAAAGACAGGGGAAAGAATTGATGGGGTGGGGTGAGGAAAGAAGAGAATCAGCTGACAGGGAAATTTGGTTATAAAATAAAATTTAAAAAAGACAGGAGAAAGAAAAGGCTCAGCTAGCACCATAGTCAAAGAATGAAGAAGGTGCAACGTGTGTGTGTGTGTGTGTGTGTGTAATAAACAAGAGCAAAAATGAAAATAGAGAAAGTGGAGAAAAGTGAAAATTGCTCCTGAGTGGCTGATTTTTTATTTATTGTTTGTTTGTTTAAGAAAAAAAGAACCAAGGGAAACTATCAGCAGTTAAAATGCTGATAAATTTCAACAACACCCCTCCCTCCCCGCCTTTCCCTCACCCGGCTCCTCCGCTGCTTTGGAGAGACAGGAGCCAAGAAATCCCTTCCGGGCTCCTTGGTTCCCTTTGAAATCTCCCCCTTAATGAACATCTCCCGGAGCACCAGAGTATCATAAATAAATATATACACTCTGGATCCGGGGAGATGCAATTACTCCCCTCCCCCTCCTTCTCCGATCTCCCCACCTTTGCCACAGCTAAGAAAGACTCGCCTCCCTTATCGCCAACAAAACTGAGGGAAACTTTGGGCCCGTTGGACTGAACGGAAAGAGTGACCGAGGTGAGAAGTTGTGGTGGGGAGGTCTTACCCCACAGCAACCCTCTTCCAGAAGCAGCATTTAGGTAGCTCAGCCGTTCTGAAGTGGCCTGCGCCTTTAGAGGGCGCTGGAGAGCACCGCTGACCCTGGAAACAAGACTCCCTGCAACCGCCTCGTGCTTCCTGCCACCCTTTCGATGCTGTTCACTGCCATCCGTCCCTCTGCACAGCCTTTGCTCGCCTCCAGCGAGCATGGACCTCCTGGGTAGCCTGATGGCAAGCAGCTGTTTTTTTAGGCTCCGCAGGGATGGCAGCCCTTCCTCCCAATGAGGTGATTAGAATAGCAGTCTACCTTACAGGGTTATGAATGACTGGGATCACTGGAAGATGGTGGCTATGATTTCGGTGGGATTCAGCACCTTCGGACAGCACCTTGAGGGAGCTATCCAAGGTGCTGGATCCCACCCCAAACTGAGTTCAGCACCTTGGAAGAATGCTTTTGAGTTCTGTCTGGTTCTGACTGAAACCCAGAATGGATTGTCAGGCCCACCGAAATAGGAGCCACCAGCGCCCATTAACTGGGTTTATTTTATTTATTTATTTATTTATTTATTTATTTATTTATTTATTGCATTTGTATACCGCCCCATAGCCGAAGCTCTCTGGGCAGTTCACATAAGATAAATGTTAATGTTAATTCAAACACTCCAAAAGCTTCATCTATGTTAATGATAGTGATATAAATCAAAGGTGCAGAACCTCAGGCTCGGGGGCCAAATCTGGCCCTCCAGGCTTCCCCAGATGACCACGCCCCCTTCCTCTGCCCCACCTCCTCCCCTCCCCCAAACCAATATTTGGGGGTTTACCAGCTTTCGTGCAGTGGTTTCCCTATTCCAAAAGCTCGAAATGCTTTCTAAAGGCTTACTATCTTCTCCTAAATTAAATTTTGAAACTTGTCTAAAATTAAATTTGGTCCTCAGAGTGAAAGAGGTTCTGCACCACCTAAGTATCACTACTAGTAACAGCACCACATCTGCCAATTTACATATGTAGTCATAGTTCGCAACTGAATTCTGTTTACTATATCACGTCCTTTCCTTTCTCTGCTTTCCAATGAACTGCTTTTCTTTCTGAAGCATCAGCCCCACATATCCGCTCCCTATAGGCATACATTACATATCCATCTGTGGGCATATCCTGGGATTAACTGCAGCGAGAGCTCGCCACAATTTAGCCCCGGAACCTATTCTAAGGGTTCAGCTTGATAATATGTGAATAAGATATAAGAGAGTGCCTCTGGGTATGTACAGAGTGCACTTCCCGCACCTCTACGAAAGTACAACAAGTCCGCACAAATCTGGGATTAGAAGAGATTGATGGCAGGTCGGTGCAGGGAATTTCAACCAGATTTTTTAAAAATATATATATAAAATGAAAAATAAAGCCACGCATCTTTCTCGACAGTATCTACAATTCATCGACCTATCTCTAGTCTTTCCATCGCTCTATCTAGGATAACTAACAAACGTATTTGTTTATCTATTCGGCTTGCCTGCCTGCCTGCCTGCCTGCCTGCCTGCCTTCCTTCCTTCCTTCCTTCCTTCCTTCCTTCCTTCCTTCCTTCCTTCCTTCCTTCCTTCCATAGGCATCTTTATCTTCCTTCATCTTCCCCGTTTCATTATCCATCCGTTCATCCTCATCCATCCACCAAATCTCTCTTTCCCTCCCTCCTCCCTCGTTCCCCTCCTTATCACCCCCACACTAGAAAGGCCCCGTCCCGCGCGCTCCTTTGGCCGCGTCTCCATCTCTCCTCCCTGCGCGTTGGCTCCTGCCTGCGAGGAAGCGCGCCCGCCGCTCTCGAGGACTGGAATAGGCTGACACGAAGGGTGACTCTTCGCCATGACAAGAAAATATAAAAACCCACCGAGGCGCCCCTTTGTCAGCGGAGGGGGAACGCGGCGGGCTGCGGAGCGACGAATCCTCAGGGGGCCTGCTCGGCGAGCGCCAGTCTCTGCTGCAGCGCCAGGCGCTCTGCCTACCAAGTAGCATCGGGCCGGAGCGAAGAATGGGAGCGGCTGGGGTCGAGAGACACTTTCTGAAACAGGCAGCCCGACGCAGTTGACCAAACTGGGCGGCCCTCGCCGACGGACCAAGAGTTGCGGGGGGGACGTGGGCCCGATTTCGAGGGGGCTGTGAATCCATTCTGGGTTCCACTCAGAACGCTAAAAGAGATACGCAGAGTGCTGAACCCTAGCCCAAAATATTCTATTCATCTCCTATTCCCATTTAACTCAATGGGTCTACTCTAAGTAAGACTGACGTTGGATTTTACCCTGAGATTGCAGCCTTATGCGTGAGGGAGCTCTCGAGGCTGGTGGGTCTGATGTCAGTGGGGAGGTGAATCCCCTCTGGGTTTCAATCAGAACCAGTCAGAACTCCAAAGGAGCCACTGTGGATAGGGTACCTCCAGGAACGCCCGGACAGACGCAGATGGAGGGCCGATTCTGTTACTTCCTCTGGCAAGCAGTATCTGAGGACTGAGGATTCATACATTCAGGTGCACATCCCTCGGCCTCTCCTCTCTAGATGGATAGCTGGACGTGAGAACTGCCTCCACTAATGAAAAAGACTGGTTTTGAGGTGATGTCAGGTGATCTAGCGTTGGATCTGCTGTCACTCCGATGCCCTGGTTTACACATTCAATACTTCGCTAGCTGAATGTGTGAATCTATCCCCATAGATCTAACATCCAATTTGCCTTACAGGAATTGGCTCATAGAATCAAATATACAGGAAACCCGGAACTGATTTGTGGTGTTAGATCTGTCCCCTGACCCATCCAGACATGATAAGCATGCACGTCTGGACCAGTTCTCTCTCTGGGGTCAAGCGACCTGTATTCCATTCTTCTCGCATCGTTATTTCCCATGCTCCTTTTCTGTTACTTTTTATTTCTGGGAGAAGTGGAGAGACTGATCGGGATTATTCAGAACAACACTACATTCAATAAGGACACTACATTCAATAGACTTATTCTCTAGTAAGTGCGTTTGGATCAAAGCTTCGGTCCAAACTGGCTACCGTGCGCAATGAATCTCAACATGCATGAGAAAGCACTTCGTTTTGCCGAAGTAGATTCACCAATCCGAATTGAGAAAGGGTGTGTGGGTCCCAATCCTGCAAGCGCCTCACTTCGACTAGATACCCATCGAGCTCCTTTACTAGAGGGGGCCAAGAAACTCTTTCAGGGGAAGCAGGGGTCCCTTTTGAATCCAAGTCACTCTCTCCAAAACGCGCGAGAAAGGCTTCTCTCCTGGGAGACGTCTCTCCATGAATCGAACTGGAAAGGCAGGAAAGAGAGCGGCGCGGCGAAGTGTATGTGGGGTGTGTGGACCCGAACAGCACAGGGACTTCGCTTGGTCAGCCAGTCCCGGGCTTGCGGGTTTGGGTCCTTCCGTTGGAGATCCTCAGAGCCACTGGTTTGGCGAACTTGGGGAGGAGTGTGTGTGTGTGTGTGTGTGTGCATGTGTGTTGGGGAAAGGGGGGAGAATTGAATTGGTATTAACATCCACAACCACTTTGCAAACACCCGGCGGGCTGCGAACGGCATCGATTTGCAATTAGGCCACTCTAATACGCGCCAGATTATGGCAAGGACGCAAAAGGGGGCCGGGAAGTGGAGAGGGGAGGCTGGAGAACTCTTCAGTCACTTCAAAGCATCTCTCCCCATCCAGCTCCGAGCAAAAGACGGCGCGCTACAGGCGAGAGAAAACCCAAAGCAAAGATCTCCTCTGCTGCTCTTCCTATCCTTAGGTGACCTTACTTTATTTATTTTTTCACTCTGCACCCCCACCTTCTCTCCAAGAAGCACTCCCCCCTGCCCAAATTAATACAATTGTGTCCCCACTAAAATAAAAGTCACCCCCACCAGTCTTTTTTTCGAGGCCCATCTTCCTTTCCACTGTTCAATTGCGCTTCGTTTTAACGTTCTCCGCGTTTTCATTAGCATCCAGGTGGTTGCGGGGCTGTTTGTGGTTTCTTGATCCCAGAGGGAAGAGGAGAGGAGGCAGGCGGATGTTGGGGAGGGAGCTTTGGGAGAGGAGGGGGTGGATTAGCCTCCAGATGCAAAGGGATGGGGCGGGGGCGGGGGCGGGGGGGCGTGAAAGAGAACGGGACTGAAGTGCCGGGCTGCAAAACAAATAAGACATGAAACGACGAGGGAAGGAAAGGGGAAAAAAAAAAAGATCCGAACGTTCTCCGACACTAGATGTTTCATAAAGACTACAGCACCGAGTGGTGACCCGAGTAAGCGGATGAGCCATGACAAATGCCACCGGAATAACTTTGGTGTCAGGAGTATGTTCACACATTCAGCTGCAGGAAAAACACGTGCTTTACATACACGTGTGAATCCACCCTTATTCATGTAACACTGGTAAGGTTCCTGTGGATTCCAGAACCAGAAAAGTTGCCATTCAAAGGACCTCCTCGTCTCACCCCCCCTCCATGTCCTGCAGGGTTGGAAGGCGACTCCCCCCCCCACACACACACACCTGTTATCTCACCTGGCAAACCCATGGCATAGTAAGCCAGAGCTTTACTTTAAATCCCAAACCCAATATTATATACCACCCCGATCTTCAGGAAGATTTCACATGACATAGAAACAAACCCAGGTATGTTGACAAAAAGAGCAGTGCCCAATCCCAGCTCTCTGAGTGCAACAGTGTTGCCACCAAACGTGTTTTCAGATACCTTTTAATCACTTCTCATTAAAAAAAACACACATTTCAGGTATACACCTAAAAAGTTGATGTAACTTGTGAAGAGGTCCATTCTCTTTCAGGTGCCATTTCAGCTGGCTTCGAATGGAGCCTAGTACCAGAACAGTTCTTAATACTGGGGCCAC
This sequence comes from Elgaria multicarinata webbii, assembly GCF_023053635.1. Taxonomy (NCBI): domain Eukaryota; kingdom Metazoa; phylum Chordata; class Lepidosauria; order Squamata; family Anguidae; genus Elgaria; species Elgaria multicarinata. The sequence continues at coordinate 28,127,529 of NC_086183.1, read as the reverse complement.
AGACTACAAAAAGGAAGCAATAAATAAGAGCAGCCTCTGAGCCTGTGCAGAATCCTTTCCCCTGTCTATGCAGCAACCATAATGATTCCCCATGCATCTGGATTTAGAGCAGGTATGGGGAATGTGTGGCCCTCCGGAAGTTGTTGGACTGCAGCTCCCATAATCCTTTACTACTGACTATGCTAAATACGGCTGATGGGACTTGCAGTCCAATAGCACCTGGAGGGCAAATCCCACCCCACCCCCGATTTAGAGGGAGGGTCTCCCTCCCTGTTGGTCAGAACAGACTTGTTTAATAGCCAGTCCCGGGATCTCTGCATTGAGAAGCAAATCCCAACCATTAAGGGGGCCCATTAAGTTCCATTTCCTGCATTTAGGAACCCGGAGAGACAGGTTTGATCGCAAGGGGACATGATCCACCAGGGCAATTGTCCCTCGCAAACTCCTTTTGTCAGCAGGCTCTCCTACCTATCACCCACTTCTTTTCAAAGGAAGCTTGCACAGAAAAACTTCCCCTTGGGTTGTGGCCCGGGTCTTCAGCTGGTAACCCGCCCCTTTGGTATTCACTGGAGTCTATTGAAGTATTCCAAAGCAGTGATTTGAAGACTTTAACCCACCCACCCGCTGCTCGCTCCACGTCCTCCCATCTCCAAACACGCATCCTAAATCAATTGACTGAGTATTGCCCCATTAAATTCAATGGATCTTACTTCCAGGTCAATGTGTGTAGAAGCAGGGGGTTTGAGGGAGAATACAATACGCGTTGATCCAGGATGTGGTCTTTACCCATGCAATTTTTCCTTCCCAAAACGAAGGGAGGTAAGAAGACAGACAAGAGCTTATGTGGCTGGGAAGGAAGGAAGGAGCAGGAACTCAGAGCCGAAAATCTGAACGCGTGTAGTAGGCACAGCGCAGCCCGAAGTCCGGCCAACCGGAGTGGATCCGAACATGCGCTCAAGATTGGTGGGGGGAGGGGGTTTGAGGGGACTTGGGGATGATAATTTGTTAATTTATCAAAGTGACGGCGGTTTGATCTCAATCTCTCATAATGATGGGACGTTAATTAAACTTGTAAGGTCACTTACGCCGATGGCTCGCTCAGTGTGTTTGCTAATTGAACTCTGGGCTCCCAATAGCACACCCAATTTGTCAGGGGCGCTTTTGGCAGCAACGGGGAGACGGAAAGGAAGGAGATTTGCAGCGCGGGGTGTGTGTCGGGTGTGTGGAATGAGGAGAGAAATTCCACGGAGACAGAGGAAGAAAGGGAAAGAGGGAGGGATGGGGGAGGGGAGTTGAAATGCCAACAGAGGGTTAATAAATCAGAAATCAAACTAATCATATTACTGGACTTAGTTGCTGAATTCATCCAGATGTTCAGCCGTTATCTTCTGCCTAGCTGAGAATATTATGTATTTATTTATTACATTTATATCCCGCCTTTTTTCATCCAAGGAACCCAAGACGGCATACATAATCCTCCTCCTCTCCATGTTATCCCCACAACAACAACCCTGTGAGGTAGGTTGGGCTGAGAGTCTGTGACTGGCCTAAAGTCACCCAGTAGGTTTCCATGGCTGAGTGGGGACTAGAACTCGGATCTCCCGACTTCCAGTCCAATACTTTAGCCACTATACCACACTGTTATTACCTACACCTATACTCTACCCATGTCCACTTACACACAGAATACCTGATAGACCAGGTGGTTCACATGTGCATGTTTATCATAACAATGATTAGCCTTTATATAGCACTCTGTAGAGTACCCAAATCATTCCACATGCCATTTAAAGAAAAGTGGTAACCCCTAAAAGAGTGTAAGAGAGAGTAAATGAAGGGCAGGCTCACACATGCATATTCTTTACTTGAGGATGGCAACATGCATTGATGGCTAGCATGTGTGAATGTGCCTTCTCAGATACAGCATTGCAAATATTACCTCACACAGTTGCCTGAATGTTTTTCAGTGGAGTAAACTTATTCATCTGCCATTCATCAAAGCCCATTTCACACATGCATGTTCACCACTTGAGGGCTCCAGCATGCAATGACTTGCATGTGTGAATGGGAGCATCACACATAAGAGTACCAAGGACATAACTTTCATCTTACCTCAAACACAGCACTTGGCAATGGTGTCAGTTCACACATTCAAGCTGCCAGTCCTCACACATTGCTTTTGAGGTGTCATGAACTTTCATCCTCTTGCATTATGTTTGTGATTGCTTGTTCATGCATCCAGGTCATCTCTTATGGTGAACATGCATGTGTGGGACAGTCCATAGATGTTCAACACCTAATGACTGAAATGAGAAGGGGTGGACTTGCATGTGTGAATGGGACTCTCATCAATCTAAAACCACAAACAGAACTTTCATGTTAATCTTTATGTTGCTTCCTATGAAGCTAAGCAGCGTCCATAACTGTGTGAAACAGGCCATATAGAGAATGCCTATAAATATAATATCAATATTAAATCAATATCATGCATAAGTATTCATACATGGATGTACACAAAATGTACACAATATTTGGAACTAAAGTACAACACTAACAACAAAAATGAGAACACACACTCAAGTGCATACACACACACACACACACACACACACACACACACACACACACACACACACTTACTTTGACATAGTGCATAGAAATACAGAATTATTAGTACAAGCAACACACCTAAATAGACATCAGTATTATTACACAAGTATATAGAAAGATAGCTAAATTAATACCCGTGTGTGTGTGTGTGTGTGTGTGTGTGTGTGTGTGTGTGTGTAAAACCCTATACAGAACCACAAAAATATTTATATAGCAACAGGCATCTGTACCTATGCAATGAATGCAAAAGCAATATACAGAAATTAGAGGCAGTCAAACATACAATTCACAAACACATGAAACCTGCAAAGTTATTCCCCTTCTTAAACTGTGTTGGAATAAAATGGAAAGTATATTTTCCAGTAGTACCCAGCTGTAAAATCTTTAATTCCCCCCTCTTTTATAACTTCCCAGTTTTGTCTTTGAGTAGGACAAATCTTTAAAAATAAAATCTGCACTTATAGGACACTTTAAGCCAGATTCCTTGCAAGAGGAGAAAAGGAGGGATATAAAGGTGTTAATAAATAAATTGAGTGTGCTGCTTCCTTTGAACTATTTTCTCTTCCGTCTCCCAGTGGACTCCCATCCATTCACAGACCCACATCTACTAACTTCCACAATGCCATAGCATCCGGTGCTCCTAGGCCATTTTCTGGTGCCTGGTAATGTAATAAACTAGCAGCTTATGTTTTTGCCTTTGAGTGTGAAGGACACTACTGGGGCTTGAACTTATGGGGGACAGTGAAAGTGTCATTTCCCAACACCCACCCATGGGTCCAGAGGTAAAGGGTCTTTGTTATGATAGCCAAGAACCAGGCCCCAGCTCCACAGATGAGGTTTGACTAAGGACTTCATTGCCCCACTCCAGACCCCACTGGCAATCACCGCACTGCCCCCTGCAATCACTGCAGCCCCTAATTTGATGGTGTAGTGCAGTGATGACAATAAAAAGTGACACACTTGCTTTAAAACAAGGCATTTGGGGAGGAGCATGTCCCTTGTTTTCAAGCAAAATTAAACTCCTAGGAGGCTTCCAGGAACATGATTTTGCTTGAAAACAAAGAAAGTGCTCCCTGTACTCTTTGTTTTAAAGCAAATTTGCTGCTTTTTTGGCTGCAATGCCACCCAAATTTCCACACTGCAATGGTGGGGGCTGCCGGCTATGTCTTGCCCACCCCTCTCCTAGAGTTTAAGCCCTAGACTCAATAGACCCAGGACCATCTTATCCCAAGACAATTCTGCTTCTCTGCTCCTGATTTCCGTCTTGTATCTCTCCTCAATACCTGTGCATCGCTCACATCATAGAGCAGGGTAAAAAGAAGCGGGGGGGGGGGAGGCAATTCTTTAGCATCCCTTCTGAAAGAGCCTGCACACATACCTTGCATAGCTACTTTAGATTCACCACTCCACTAACATTGGAACCACCAGCTCCCACTGACCCTAGCACATGTAAGAAAATTAGGCATGCCTTGCTAAATCTGTCCACAGTTCATCTAGTTTAGCATTCTGCTTTCAGAGACAACCAGGTAGACTCCTGTAGAAACTCACAAACAAGGCTCAAAGGTCACAGCAACCCTCTGGAACTTGCCCTCAACATCTGGTGCTACTTAGAGCTATCCTGCCTCTGAACAAATAACTATCATAGCTAATAACCATTAATAGGTGATCAATTTCTCTAATCCTTTAAAAAGCTGGCTAAATGAATGGCCATCACTATATCTGGTTAAAGCCTATGTGTGTGTTTTTTGTGTGTGTTTTTAAATGTATTTTACCTCTTCCTAAAATATGCACTTAGTTTATGGAACTTACTGCCACTATGTCTTGTAAGCTAAGTGCATGTTTTAGGAAGCACGAAAATATGTCCTGATCAGGATAATATCCCTAGGATGGTGTTTGTTTATGTCTCGGCTTGTTATTACCTATCAACCATTCTAATCCTGCCAGTGGGTATACATGCAGAACTGCATTGAAAGGGTTGTACAGGAGTACATGTCCTTTGAAGCACCAGCATGGCTCCTCCTCAGCATGACTTGGCCAGCAGCGCCATCTCAGCAGGGCTTAGATAAGATCACAGAGGACAGCAGGTTCTTGAAATAACAAGAGCCTTCTAAACAAAACCCATTCTTGCTTCTGCTGTGGGAGCTGTTTTTAGGGTTAAAAAAATTACACAATTTCTGGGGTTGTGTAGGTCTGTTTGTCGGGGTGGGAGTGAGCCTGGATCTAAAGACTCCAGTGCCTTGGGGTCCCCCCTCTTTTGTAGTAGGTCACTCCCACTCCCTGATCTGCATGTGTAGTCTGACCCTGGTTAACTTCAGTCAGTTTTTAAACTGCTCCAATTAAAGCAATACAATAGATGCTGATGGGGGTTCAAGATAGTTGCAATTGGTTCAGCTTAATGCAGTTAAGAACTTGTTCTCATTGGGAACATCTTGGACAATATCCTAGGGTGTGTGCTTGAAGTTCTTAAGCAGTGGAGGCTGGTGGCTCTGATGTCATTGGAGCAGTGAATCTGCCCTGGGTTTCAGTCAGAATCAAGCAGAACTCTAAAGGAGCTATGCAAGGTGCACTGAGTTTTATATTTCTGATCTTTCCCTATAGTGTATGGCTTCCCCCTCCCTCTTCTCAACAACAAAATGTAAAGCCGCTTGCTTGCATGAGATGTCTCAACCTATATGTTCTGAAAGTACTTTCTCTGCGGTGCACCTGTTCTTTGCTTGTGACACATTCTGGTCTATAGAAAATTGAAGGAAAAGAGAGGGTTATTCTTCACTCAGACTCCAGCAACTCCACATACCGAGGCAGGCCTTTGGTGTGTCCTGCAAAGTCTCTTAGCTTGGCTATAAATACCCCCAGCCCTGCCCTGGACTTTTTGCTAACTTTGAGTTTGCCAGTTTGGCTCCTGCTCCCCATGGCTTCCACCCTGTTTTCCCCAACCTTCCCTTTTTCCCCCTGTCTGTTCCATTCCGTGCCTGCTTCCCCTCCTGCCAATGTCTTCCTACTTCCTACTTCTATTCCCACTTAGACAGATATCTCACCTATGACCCCAACAAGCAAACAATTACACCCTGAATTAACCTTCCTGATTGAATGATGCTTGTGAGATCTACCACTTCAGGCTGGGCTCGCTAGCATTGCCAATCCCCAGTGCTGCTTTTTGGATGTTTGCCCAAGATTTTTGAAAATGTGAAAGTGTGAATGCAACAGAAATGTGTTTCCATGTAAACACATGCATATCACTTGGCAGGGAGCTGCATTTAGCTGCAGTGCTCTGTCATGTGTACAGTCAGTGGCAAAGACCAGTTTGTTGTTGTGTAATGGATGACACAGCCCTTTGTTCAGCAAAACAATGCAGGTCTTGCTAGGTTATCTATAGGGGCCAGCACTGACATACATGTGGGCTGATATTGCATAGCACAGCAAGGCTGACTGTGTTGTAGAAACTTACTCAACTGAGTGAAGCAGCCCTTCTGCAATGCACTCTACATAGGGCTACCTTTGTGCCTAGTCCAGAAACTTCAATTAGTCCAAAATATGGCAGCCAGGCTGGTCACTGGTACACCTAGGGGTGACCACATTACACCAGTTTTAAAATCTCTTCACTGGCTGCAAGTTAGTTTCCAGGCGAAGTATAAAGTGTTGGTTATTACCTTTAGAGCGCTACATGGTTTGGGTCCAGGCTACCTTCTCCCATACTATCGCCTTCTCCCATACAATCTGCCCCGCACACTCAGGTCCTCTGGGAAGAATCTACTTCAGTCAACCAAAACTAGGCTGATGGGTATTACCCAGAGGACCTTCTCTTCTGCTGCTCCCATTCTGTGGAATGGCCTGCCAGAGGAGATTCATCAACTTGATAGTCTTTTAGCATTTAAAAAAGCAATAAAGACTGATCTATTCCGGCAGGCCTATAAGGTGAAATTTTAGAATGTTTTAAGAATATTTTAAGGATGTTTTAACGATGTGTGCTATGTTTTTAATCAGTTTTTAATGTGTTTTATATTCACTGTTGTTCCCCGCCTTGATCCAAATGGAGAGGTGGGTAAGAAATATATTATTATTATTATTATTATTATTATTATTATTATTATTATTTGGAACCCTTAGGGCTACCGTGACATGATTGCCCAATCTAGGAAGTTGATTCTGCCTCCAGGGTAGGTGTTTATGGCAGAGCAAATTCTGTATCGCTCTCTCCAGGCGTAACAATGGACTACAATTCTTAGATGAATTGCCCACCCCCAAAGACTAGACTTTAGCAAATATTCTCCGGCCCATTGCTCAGTAAATAACAGAACCACCGCACACTTGTTTCCCCTGCTTGAGCTGACATTAATTAATGTACACTAATTAATCTAAGACACTGCAGTAAATACAGTTATGCTGTGCAGCTGAAACAGGTTGGGCCGTTGTGGGTATGTGTGTGCCTTGAGCAGTTTAGCTTGTTAACGGGTGCATTAATATTATAACAGTTACTGCTAGGGATACTGTATTATTAAAAAGTATTAGCAAATACTGCATTGCTAAATATGCCTGTTAAATGGTTACAGTGCTTTTAAAGTTTTCAGTGCTTTATAAGATGGTGATTGGGGGGTTGAATAGTTAATTGACCTGTGTTTAAAACTACACCTTTACATGAAGCCTCAGTATCTTCAGAAATCTGTGCAAACTGAATCTAAATGGTTTTACTACACAAATAATCAGTATTATGGTGTGTGGGTGGAGGGAGCAAACATGTTAACTAGCCATTTTACTGAAATAAAGGCTGGGATACACTCTGATTATGATTCTGTCTTACCTCTCCTTAAGTCTGTCCAATGTTGCCTGCCATTTAAACTTCAAGTTGCTAGTCCTTAACACCTCAGGATATCTATCTCTGGTGTCCTCCATTAGAACAATATTTTTGAAGTTATAGAGTACTTTTCCTAAACACTCAGAGCACTTTACTTATCATATTCCAGTAATCCTTGCAAACATCCTTTTGAGGTAGTCAGGTATTATTACCCTCATTTTGCATATTTGAGGTAGGAGAACTGAGGAATCATTACCTACTTAATAGGTTTGTGACCAAAGTGAGATTTGAACCAGGGTGCCTTCAAGTATTCAGTGAACAACAGGCTGGGGAAAGCTGCTTTATTTAGCTGTTCTGGCTCAAAGCCATTGGGAATATATATTTATTTATCTAAACCCCTTCGAAAATGACCTAGGTCTACAGCTGTCATCACATCCCATGGTAGCAAACTCCGTTAAGTTAATTATGTATTGCGCAAAGAAGTCATTTCTTCTCTCCATCCTGAATTTACTGCCGATCAATTTTACTGTGTCTTCCTTAGTTCTAGTATTATGGGAGAAGGAGAAACGTTTATCTCTATCCATTTACTACTAGAGTAAAGAACTTCTGCTTGAGAATGTAGGTCTGCATCAGGGATGGGCAACTTGTGGGCCTCTAGCTATATTGGCCTACAACTCCCATCAATCCTCACTATTGGCTATACTGGCTTGGACTGGTGGGAGTTGTAGACAAAAACAGCTGGAAGGCCACAAGTTGCCCACACCTGGTTTGGATAAATCCAGTTTCTGATCTTTCTGGCCTTGCTTTGTCTGTTGACACACTTCATCTGGTTTTCTATGCTCCTTACCTTTCCTAAAATCAGGTGCTCTCTCTATTAATTTTTTCCTGATTGTCTTGGGACCAAGCTACACAGTCAGCAACTCAAAGTGATATATCTGTTGCTAGACCATACCACTTCAGACTGTAGATGGGAAATGAAAAACTTGAATGCTCCCCCAGGTTAAACATACACACCCAGCACATACAAACTCTCATGTCTCTGACTGGGTGTACACAACATGCTAACCCACACTCAGTTGTTTTGAACTGTGGATTGTTTGTTGAACCATGGGTTATCATGTTGTCTGAACACAGCCAGGGTGGCTCATTAACCATGCAGTGTAATTTATTGTCCTCAGACAAGCCATCTTGAGAACTCATGGTTCGTTGTTGGATTGTTCAGGGTGGTTAGCAAGTCACACTGTATGGTTAGCAACACACACACACCTGGCTGCATTCAGACAGCATGATAACCCACCCTGCAGAAAATGTGCTGCGTTCAGATAGCACGCTAGCCTGTGATTTAACAAACAACCCACTGTTCAAAACAACGCACAATCAACCACTGAGTGTGGGTTAGCGTGTTCTGTGAACCTAGCCACCATGAAAGCTCTTGTTTAGCTTCCTCTCTCCTCTACTGTATGTTCAGCAAGTCTTTCAGATATATAATACTCCCCCTTCCCACTCCGGACCTAAATCTGAAGTGGTGCATACCAGCAAAGGTTTGAGGAGACTCAAACTGGAAGCAGAACAAATGGTCAAACTGGAACCAGGACAATTTTTCAGGCAGGTGCCTCCTAAGAACATTTCCAAAAGGGTGGGGATTTTTTTCCAATTAAGATCTGTTAGAATCCAAGGACAACTCAGCATACCAGAGAGCAAGAGAGTGAGAGAGAGAGAATAGATTTTTTTATGTATTTAAATTTATAGCCTGCTCCATCCCAAAGGCTCAGAGGAGGTGAAAAGCAAATAGAAATATCCTGTTAAAAATCAATTAAAACACATAAGAATGTTAACAGATCTTAAATTCTTCCAGCTCTTTGCTGGCTTAATGCTGGCTTTCATAAACCAAGCTAAACAGAAAGACTATACAATTAGACAGATTTCTGTAAATTCTTGGAGTGGAGTTTTGCTTTCTCAAACCTTCATTTTTTTCATATAAGAATCATGTTCCTAGTCCTCTCGGATGAAGAGAAAATGTATGTCTCAAAGTCTTCAAAACTAAGTCCATGGACAGTGGATCTTCTAGATACACCTGTGTCCTTCATCCCTCCATCCCTTCCTATTGCTCCATGTCTCCTAGTTCCCTCTCTTTCCTCACCCAGTGTCAGCCAGTCAGAACTCTGAAGGAGCTGTCCAAGGTGCTCCACTAGCCTCCATTACATATGGGTAAACATGCACCTTTATTTTTCCCTCAGCTCTTTTTGCCCCTCTGCTGCCATCTTCCCCAGCCTAGTGTCCGCCACACTGCAATTCCCATCATTCCCAGCCAGCATGGCCAATGGGAGTTGCAATCTAACACAATTGAAGGGCACCTGGTTGGGGAAGGTTGCCCTGATTTATTTGTAATCCTGATGCATTTTCTCTTAACAAATCCACAATGATAAAACTGTGGTGTAAAACAAAGTGAAATGCCGAAGAATCATGTGATATTTGAAGAAGCGCAAAAGTTGTTTTCTCACTATCTGGAAGCTCAATACATGACATAGTTGGAGAAACACCTTTAATGAATATGTGTATAGTTTTCAACAAGGAACATCGGGATGAAAAGATTAAAAACAACAACAACCAAAGAGCTGGCATAGTTAGGAACACTCTACCTTATGCCTACACATTATACTATTTGTCTATTTAGCCTAGTGACACTTCAAAGTCTATTTCTCTATTTAGCCCAGATTAGAGCATTTGTGTATTTAGCTCACTGGCAAAAAATCTTCAGGCTTTTAGGCAGAGGCCTTTCATGCCATTTGCTGTCTGATCCTTTTAACTGGAGGTGCAGGGGAAATGAATCTGGGGTCTTCTGAATGCAACACATGTGCTTTACCACTGAGCTGTGGTCATTTGCTAGTACAGGGGTGCAGAACCCCAGGCTTGGGGGGGAGCAGAATCTGGCCCTCCTGGGGTCCTGATCTGACTCATGGGGGGTCCCCAGATGGCCCCTTCCCCTGGTCAATCCCCCTTTCTCATTACCACCAACCTCTTGAAGGTTTCCTGACTTCTGTGCAGTTCCCCTCTCATTCTTAAAAGTTGAAATGCCTCTTCTAAGAGCTTATTTACTAACATTTAAAACTTTAAACTAAAACAGGTGTTCAGCCTAGACCCTTTTGCCTTTGGTTCTGCCTGTTTTGGCTTCATTGCCAAATGAAGGACTGTTGGACTGTGGCCTCTGAATTCAAATTCAGCCCTCAGGCTGAAAGAGGTTCAACACTCCTGTACTAATGTATGCGAAAAGACCTAGATCACCCCTTACAGACCTGCATGCCCTGGTCAGAGAGGAGGGACTGCTCCCCACTTTTGCCCATGCCTTAAAACAGAGGTAGGCTGTCTGCATCCCGAGAGCCACATGCAAGGCTCAAGCCTCTGCAAGCTATCAATTCACACTTCTGGTGAGAGTAACCTGTCAGATTACTGGGTGGGGAGGAGGGAGGGAGGGGGAGGACAGAGAGGGGTGTGACAGAAAGAGAGTGAGAAAATGGGTGCCTTTGCCCACTTTTGGCTCTGGCTCAGGGCCGGCCCTGTCATTAGGCAGAGTGAGGCAGGCGATAGATGTTGGGAGGTAGTAGCAAGGTGTTGGAGGAGAGTGCCCTGTTCTGCTGCTTTCAGATGCATAGTCTCATAGCTAGTGTGGAAGAAAGATCCACTTCCTAATAAGGTCAGCTTTTGTGCATGAAACTGGAGGTAGTGCCATCTTGTTCTTTGCCTCAGGTAGCAAAATGTCTTGGACTAACCCTGCTCTGGCCCCACTCACCACTGTCAAGCAGGCCCTGACAGTTTATCCTGAGGGAATGCAGCCCCCACCCCTGCCTTAAAATATGAATCCCCAGATCCTGCATTTCCCAATCCTATACTTCTCAAATAACACAGATCACCTCTACTGCACTTCTCTGTTTCCCTTCCAGGAGCATCGGCCTGGTAGTCTTCATGAGCAGTAGCTCAAGTGATAAATCAGTTCTGGGACTGTACCACTTTAGATGAAAGGTGGGAGATTGCATGATTAAATTCCCCCATTTTTTAAAAAACACACCTCTCCTTGCACTTAGAAAGCTAGATTTCAGGGAGATGCATTCAAGCATAGTCTTTTTCCTGACATGTTTCTTTTCTCTCTGCAGGGATTTCTTTTTCCAAAGGCATTTAAATTTGCACTAATAACACCTTCCTCATGGCCTGGAGTAATTCACTGTAGGAATCGTTTTATCATGGGGCAAGCCTACTGTTTGTAAAAGACAGGGGTGAGATACCTTGGGTCTCCAGGGGCTGGTCAGTCAGACCAGGACCAATCTGGTGGGCTGGATGATGTTGAGGGGAGGTGCCCAGAAACTCCTCCCCCTCCCCTTACATCACCAAGCCCCTTCCACATGCCCATTTTCACTTTCTCCATGCAACAAGTGACACCAAGCATCATGTCTTTCCCTGCATGGGGAAAGAAATCTACCCAGCAATTGGAGGAGCAGCTATTCCAAGCACCAGCTGAATAGCACACCTAGGAATCTCCACAGTTATCTCTGCCTGGAGATAACAGCAGGGGTTCCTCTCCCAGTGATAAAGGGAGAGGTCTTTTTCTAGCACTTTGAATCACCAATCAGTGACTGGAAAGAAGACTGGGTTTCCTCTACCAGCGCTAATGCTGGGAAAGGTGGTGGAGCTGGTCAGTAACCTCAATGGGCTGGATTTGGCCTGTGAATACAAGTTTTCCACCCCTGGTATAGAATGTCCATTTGCCATCACTGCCCATGGGAACTGGCTGCTTGCTGCCTCCCCAGGTCCACTGGGACAAATATTCAATCTACCCAATGAAAGGGCAGGCCCTGAATTTAAAATCTGTTAGAGCTTTCATAAAGTCATGACTTTACTAATGAATCAGCTGAAGATAAAATATACACGTGTGGGCCTTTAGTTCCCCGAACAATTCTTGGCAGTAAGTCAAGGCTCAAATTAACTCCATTGCAGGTGGAAATTATCTTCCTGGATAATTTGAGAAATAGATTATTGGATGTCTAAGAATCTGTGGTAAATTCAAGGTCCTTCACAATTCTTTGGTGAGGACACACGGCCTAGAAAGGCACATGGAAGTAAATTCTAGCCACTTGAAGGCCCTGTCATATAGCGGCTGTCTGAAGCAGTCTTGGAGAAGATGAGAATTCAGAGCAATCTGTCTAAAAATAGTCTATACTTATTAGAGACAGGCCCAGATCATATAATGGATGAACAGAGAGAGATATAATGTCCCCTTGGCTTGCAAGATGGAGAAGAAGCTTGAGACACAAAGTTGCAGTGCTCTGTGTGTGTGTGTGTGTGTGTGTGTGTGTGTGCGTGCACACACATGGCAAGCACATCTTGTGAATGGAATTGGGGTCTACATTTGTGAGCATAATTTTGTCCTTGTGCACAAGTCTATGTAGGTGTGTTGTACACATATATCCAAATATTTAGTAAAATCAAATCATTCATGAGTGATCTCAGCCTATTCATTCCATACCTGATGCCTGGCAGGCTACAAAGTTCCAAATAAACCCAGCATCCTCACACGTTGTCTGTCTGATAACAGGAAACAAAAAACCCAGTGATAACAGGCCCCAATGTGGGTCCTTCTAATTCAGGCTGTGCATTCTCCAGACCCTTCCCCAAAATGTTTCATCTCTGAGTGCTCACCCTCCCAGTTCCTGGTCTAAAGGCCACTTTTTCCTTTTGTTTCCCTACATTCGACCCACCTCCACCTTTCTTGACTCCCCTCTTCAAATCTTGCTTCTTCACCCTCAGCCGTGTGCACCCAGTGGAGGCTGGAGGCTCCAATGTCAGTGGGGTGGCAAATCTGCTCTGGGTTTCAGCCAGAACCAGTCAGAACTCTAAAGGGGGTATGCCATAGGGCTCAGAGGCTTAGATAACTCTTTTAGACTTCTTACAGGTTCTGACTAAAACCCAAGGAGGATTCACTGCCCCACTGATACTGGAGCCACCAGCCTCCACCGGGTGCATCTTTGCTAGACTAGAGCTACTCCAGCTTCTTCTGCAGCCTACTACTTTCCTTACCAAACCCCCAGATTAAAGCTCCTTCCAGACTCCTCCCGATACCCCCACTCCTCAACCCACCCTCCTCCACATTCCCGCCATTCCTGACACCTCCAGGCCGTTCTGATCCTGCTTCACACACACACACACACACACCCCTTGAAAGCCACCCACTCCATCTCCAGACTTCGGTTGTCCTTTCCACGCAGCCTCCTTCCGATTCCCTGGCTGGAGCCCCCTCCCGCCGCCTGGGTCCCCCACGGCCCTGCCCAGTCCGCTCCCCGGACCCCTGGCTCCCCTCCCCGCCGCTGTCCAGCCCAGCGCTTGCCTGTGTCCGAATCAATTAGAATTGAGATTGGAGGCGCAGCGCGGAGGGTAAATATTAAAGCCGGGCGCTTCGCTAATTCAAACCATCGATCAGGCGGGGATGAGAGCAATAAATTATTGTGACAAGATGCAATCCTCGCGCCGGGCGCCTCTGCCTCCATCGATCCATGCGGACCGGACCGGCTGCCTGCGCCCTCCCCTGCCTGCAGCCCGCGCTGCCCAAGCCCCCAGCCGCCGCAGACTGCGCCCATCGCTCGCCTCTGGGCGGCGCCCTGCAACCACCCATTCCCCTACCCCATCGCCTCTGTTTCCCACCCTCCTCCGTGAATGAGTCTCTCTGTGTCATACACCCACCCACGTCCCCATTTGCCTATAAACCTGGGCCTATAACCGGGGGGACGACGACTGCCCCTCTAAATTTTCCCTGTCCCCCTCTATTTCCCCCCAAACAAATAATTAAAAAAACAGTTTGCAATTTTGTCTTTAAAAGGCCTGCAAACCAGATGAACGGCCCCCCTACTCTTTTGGCAACCCCCCCCCCGAAACATTTAGGCTGTTTACAGGCCTGTCTAAACTATCTGTACCCTGCGCCCAATTCTGAATTGCCTGATCATCAGTACACCATTGCCTGCCACCCCCATATCTTCTTACCACTGTGGGTTTCCTAGGTGTCTCTTGCCTTCTCCCCTACAAATGAGTACCTCCCACCCACCCACCCACCTATCCTGCACTCATAATCTTCTGTGTCTCGTCTAGAGCTACACTCTAAAGGCTCTTCCTCATCCTGGATTCTGAGGTCTCCTCGTTCTGTTTTTGCTCCTTCCATGCCTCACTGCTTCCCCTTTGCCATCTCCTCTCCTCTTCCGTGTCCTGCTTTCACCTCTGGACTTGGTGCACCCAGCAGCCTCTGCCTTCCTGTGCCCAAGATCACCTCTTCTCTTCTCGCGTCTCCCCATTCTCTGCTTGTCATACACCATCGTTCCTATTCCGTTCCCCTTTGTCCTGATTTCAGTGGTGTAGTGGAATCAGATCACACAGGGATGCAGCTTCAACACCTTTTTTACTAGCAGGGATGCTGATGTCATCTGCCACACACACACCTCAGAATTCCCTGTTGCCTCTGAGCTTAGCTGCACTCCTCACAGTAGCAGGGAGGTGGGAGAATGCATTCCCCCAGCAACAATGCATTGTTTCCTGTTGTAATGCAATGTTTTGAGGTGACTTCATCTTGAATGGGCAATTGAGACCATCAGCTACTCCTAGTGGAGATGAAAACTGCTAGCTTTGATTTGTTGAGAATGGCTGGATTCTCTTCGGGGGTGTGGCTATGGGGACTGTCATGATGAGCACCTGCACTTCAAAATGTAATGCTACACCACTGCCTGATTTGTTGCCCACTGCTCTGTTCACTTTTACCCACTTTCTTATGGCCAGCCTGCAACTCCTATGTTTCCAGGTACTCATTCTAGAAGGACCTCTCTTCTCCTCTCCATCCATAGTTTCTACCCCCCCAATCCTCTTCTGTACAAGTGGATGCATTCACACATGCTTGTTCATTACCAGATGATTGTAACATCAAGTGATGGAAATGAACATGTGTAGCCATTGCCATAGTATTCAGCCTGCATCATGGCAAGTAAAGAAAGAAGTTTGCTACCTGTACTGAGAAAATCCTGAATGGGCCTGTTCAGACAACACACTAAGCCATGGTTAGGCCACTAACCCTTCTGCAGTAGATCGTTAGTGAACGTGTTTAAACCATGGGTATGTAGTCACCAGGGTTAGGAATGGTTCACACAACATGCTAAGTCATGGTTCACATGACACACTAAGCTTTTTTGTTGTTTTTAGTTTTAGTTTTTTTAGTTTTTTGTTTTTAGCTGTGTATATTTACTGTTTTTATACTGTATGCTTTTACCTGTACGCTGCCCTGAGAACTTATTGATATAGGGCGGGAAATAAATGTTTTAAATAAATAAATAAATAATAAAATAAATAATGTTTAGCTCAAAATGCTTAACCACCGTGACTTAGTGTGTCATATGAACAGGGTCGTAGTGAAATGGAATCAAATTTGCTAATTAATTCTAACCAGAATGTGTTTTATTCTTGCTGAAAGAGAAAGGTTTGCCCTCTCCTAGAAATCTGGGTGGACTTCTCTTGGAAAGGAGTTCTAGAGTTAGTCCTGTTCCTAATTCTCATGGGTAGACAGACACAATATAAGGCACTCAAAGGGGAAGGAGATTGAGGAATTATTTAAATTAGGGATGAGGAACCTTGACATACACATTCTCTTGGGGATAATCTGTTGGGACCAGGATGACAGTGGTGGCTAAGGCCTAAGCTAGCAGTGGGCAGGGCCACTATTCTCTCTCTTTCTCTCTCTCTTTCTGCCATTTACTTTCTCTGCCACCCCTTTTCTCTCTCTGTCATCCCTTCTCTCTCTCTCTCTCTCTCTCTCTCTCTCTCGCTAGGAGAGGCACAGATTACTAGAACCTAATGGGGTCATCTCATGAAGCTGAATGGCAGGAGGTTCAAGACAGATAAAAGGAAGCACTTCTCCACACAGCACAAAGTTAAGTTATGGAATGACCAAGGCTGTTTCCATCCTATAACCAGGTCTGAAACCTGATTAGAATGGAGCTATATAATCAATATAATCCAACACTACTTGGAGTTGTGAGGCCATCACATGCTCCAGCACCTTGCCCAAGAATGGCAAATTTGATAGCAGGCAGCAGTTATCCAAAACCATAGAATCTAGATTTTGTTTCTTCAAACAGGGCCTCATCATTGCTTCTTTCAAAGCTGCAGGGATTGCACCATCCCTCAAGAAGTCGTTAATCACCTCAGAAGTTCAGGTACCCAGCCCAACTCTGCTAGATTTCACAAGTGAGAATGGACAAGAATCAAAGAGAAAGTAGCAGGCTTCAGGCCTCCAAACAGTTTGTCCACATCCTCAGGCTGCACTGGCCAAAAGGTATCCATAACATGACCAGATGTGCACTAGCCCCATCCATCTCAGACTATGTCTGCTGGAATACGTCACTTTATCTGAAAAATGCCTAGCAATTGATCACAGTGGGCCTTTGAGGTTCAAGTTGTTATGCTCTAAAGCCTACACCCAAGAGGCCTTTAACCTCCTGAAAGAGCTCCACTGGACAACATTGAGGAGATGCAATGGTGAAGAAATAAGAGTCCTTTGCTGCCATTACCACCACAATATAAGATCACAAATGGATTCTTACCTGTGTTTGATTGTATTCATTGCAAGCAGTGGAGGTTGGTGGCTGTGATGTCAGAATAAATCTGCTTTGGGTTTCAATCAGAAGTAGTCAGAAATCTAAAGGAGCAATTCAGGGTGCTTCACACCTTGGATGCATGAAGTCTTCCACTATTTGTGCTCTAATCATTGACACACTAATTTCATTGCCTTCAGTTCCTTGGGATACCAAGGAGCTGACACAGTTCTACAACTAGGTCAAGGATGTTTGGGAGTGATCATATTGATAGCCTGAGTCATTTCCTCATTCCAAGTGGTGACCAGGACTTCAGCAGGACCACTGGCTAAGCCTGCAGGAAAATCCCCAAGAGACAACCAATGCAGAGAGATGGCAGAGTTACCTGCCTTCATCAGAACTTCTCATCATCATACAGAGATGCAATGGGCATAATCCTTCATGGATTCATCAGCTTTCGGAGGCAGACCATCAAACTTTTGCCCTAAAAATACAAAGAGGTGTCTGCCCTCTCTTTGTTTCTATGTGAGTCACTGTTCTGGGCAGGTTCTCTGATTGGAAGAAGACACAACAGAATTGTAACTCATACAGAGACACAACAGGCAGCCTCCAATAAAAGCACAAAATGCTTCTCTGCCTCTGCACCCAGAGTGATGGACTAATCCAGTTACTACCAATGCAGAGAGATAGCAGAACTACCTGCCTGCACCAGAGCTTTCCATCATTATGCAGAGATGCAATGGGCATAATTCTCCATAGGTGGAAATCTAGGCTTACAGGACAAGCATTTCATTATTTAATTCGCTTATTTCTTTCTGCATGCTCACAGTTCTCTTGTGGCATCCACAGGACAGGGCCCGTGAAACACAGTTTGGGAATGCCTGATCTAAACCATGCATCTCTCCTAGATGCACATCCTTCCGGATTTTACAGTAGACCACTCTAAAAATTAGGAATGTGAAGCACGTGTGCTTCTGCTTGTTGCTGCTTCTTGTAATGCCTCAGGCCCAATTGCATGCACTCGGGCAAGCGTATTTTTTGCACCAGTAGGTCTCTTTCTGCTACTGTTTGTGTGTGAATTAGGGAACGGCATAAGTGACCTTATAATATGCCACAGCCTCCCCCAACCAGGCAATACAAATCCCATCAGCCCTGCCAGCATGCCCAATGGGTCTGCTGGCTGGGGTTGATGAGAGATGCAATTCAATGCATCTGGAGGTCTGATATAGCAGGTCAGGGCAATGCCAGGTATCAAATCTGGGAACTTCTGCATGCACAGTACTTGTTCTATCATTGAGCTACAAGATCACCCCCAGATTCATACGGCCACTTCCTGGATTTATTTCCTTTCCACAAGGACTTTTTTGTTTTAAATCTGCATGAACTGAATACAAATGGGGATGAAGAGGTCATTTAAGTGCTCAGTCATAGACCCAGATGTACATTTGGATGTTAATGTGAATCTGGAGATTTGGGGTCTCATTCAGCAAAGCAATTCTTACCTACATGGGTCAGGAAACAATGTTTGTGAGTGTTTATTTGGATACATGTTGAGATGCTGCTCTACACTGTAACTTCCTAATCTGTATAACAAAATAAAACATGCATGGGAAACTTTACAACTGATGCTGTAGATTTTGTCACCCTGTCACCTGCACTACAATAAGCTCTGTGTAAGGAAAATGGCATTTGTGAAGTCTCCTTTAGAAACTAGAACAAACCATTTGCGATTTGGTGCTCCCAACATTTAAAACAACAACTGATGGGATCGTTAGCACATAACCCTGAACTGTCTCTTTGAAGGATTTTCAGTAGCCCATTCAGTCAGCATCTGGGCCTGTGGTGGAGAACTCCAGTGGCCACATCACAGCTTTCCCTCAAAATTCAGGCCATTTTTTCAAATGCACTCTTGGAAAACAAGACCCACATGTGGCTGGATGAATAAACCTTCAAAGTTATACTGAGTAGCTCCTGGATTATCTGTCAGAGGTCTGGAAACATGGGTTTAAATAAGGACTGGAAATGACCATTGGCCTGGTTGCCTGTGACAAATAAGAATACTCCATAGATGACCAGAAAAGCAAGTTTCTGTAAAATGGATGACTCTCCCTCCCTTTCCTTTTCCCTCCAGCTGTTGATGACTATTGACTAAAGCTTGAATTCTATGCACTGTTATTCAGGGGCAATCCCTACTGAACTCAATGGACTGACTTCCAATAAAGAACATAGAAAAGCTGATACTGGAACAAACCAAAGGGCTATTCCATAGTAAAATGTATCTTAGAGAGAGTCATGTTTTAATGGATACTCAATAAGCTCTTCCCATACGGTGCCCCAAACCCAACTCCACTGCTCAGGGTCAGCCCAAAACATTTGGTCCCTGGGGTGAAACATCTAAAGTGCACTCTTTCTCACTACTTAACATGAGACCAGTGGTGTAATGGTAAGTTTTGAAATGCAGGGTCTCATCATGACAACCCCCAGAGACATACTACCAAAGAGAGACCAAAATTGCAGGCAGCTGTTTTGATCCATATCAACAAACCAGTTCTACGAGTTTTCATCTACTGGTAGAGCGAATGGGTCTAAAGGAACTATCCAAGGTGCTATAAATGAAGGAGCTATCTAAGGTCCTTTAGAGTTCTGAATGGTTGCGACTGAAACCTGGAGCAGATTCACTGCCCCACTGACACTGGAGCCTTTAGCTTCTACTGCTGCCACCCAATATCCACTGCTGAGGGTGGCTGCCTTACAGCTGGGCTGCCCTTGTCAATGTACTGCACTGACTTGCACGGCCCCGGTGGGCATGCAAATATGGAATCCCTTAGCTAAGCCAGATTCCATATTTTAAACTTTACATTCTCTTCATCTATTGTTAGCTTCTGTTTTGGCATGGCTAAAGCAGTCACATTTAGAGCCACCTGGATTCTATTCTATTCATGCAATAATTGCAAAAAGTAGGTATCACAGGGATGGGGAAATACTGATGTAAAAAGAAATCCTGGCGGCTCACAAATGCAAACAAAGATGGGAATGCAGAGGGGTACAAGGCAAACCAGCTGGCTTGCTGCGGCCTGCCCCTCTCCACACCTGCCTGAGTCAGCAGTAATGAAGGTTGTAAAGAAGAGGGATGGATCCCGTCAACGAGGAGATTGGTTCTCAAGTACAACATCCTGGCCTATTTCATCTGTACAGCACATAACCCTCCTCCCTGCCTGTCTGTAGCCAGTGCTGCGGCCCTGCCTTGCTGTCCTTGATGATGCTAGAGAAGGAAAGAATGGTAGACATTTGTCTTCCTTTTGGCCCCAGGGTAGATGAGATACAAAACAGATAATGCAATGTCTTTTTATCAGATCGGCTTCTGTTGACATGGGAGCATGCAAGCTTGGGAGTTAGACGGAGCTCTTCCTCGGGTAGCATTTTGTGTGGTTTGCATACTGTCTTTGCTCTCCCAAGCAGGAGTTGCATCCCTTAAATGTATTTTCTTACCTCAAGCTTAATTTTGTAAACTAGAAGTACAAGGACCATGCCTAGATATCAGCCCATCAGTCCTGGAAACACACCTCAGGTGTGTCTGTGGCAGGGCTGGTGCCAGACTATTTTGCGCCCTAGGCAAGGTGAGCTTTCACACCCCCACACCCCCAAAAATGCCAACTTTGATTTTTAAGAACATATGTTTCCTGGAAAAAATAAGAAGCACAAAACTTGAAACTGCTAAATTTATTTTAAACTGCAAGAAATATGTCATGCCAATTATAGCAAACAAATTGGAAAGGAACGTCTATGGGTCTAAAATGCATTATTTAATAGGAATATCACCTCCAAATCATCACCCCAACATACACACATGCACACACACTCAGCATCACTCACTCCAAACACATGCATGAACACATGCATTCACTCAAAGACCCCATGCACCCCATTCACCCATACATTCTCTCTCTCTCTCTCTCTCTCTCTCTCTCTCTCTCTCTCTCTCTGTGGCATGTTGCAGAAGTCCAAACGTGGAGCCGCTCCACCCCCACCCCAGCGTCCCTGGCTTCTCTTCAGCTGGGTGGGTGCGGGGCGCCATCTCGCCCGCCCAGGCCCAGCTGAATCCTCGGGCCGGCTCGGCTCATAGCCAATGTGCGTGAGTGCTGCGCTGTGCCCAGCGCCCCTCTTAGCTTGGCACTCTAGGCGGCCGCATGAGTGGCCTCTATGGTAGCACCGGCCCTGGTCTGTGGGCTTAAGCAGTGATAAATGGAAATGCTCTGGTCATGCTTAAAGGTACTCACTTCCTCTTTTGCTCTTTTCTTGTTCTTGGGCTGAGTTCTGGCATGAAGTACAAGTTCTGCAACTAAGCCTGGTGGGCTGAAATTCAAATAAAGCCCCAGTCTTCCCCCACCAACCCTGCTGCATAGGAGGAAACACAGCAATGAGAAAAAATATGGTTTGAAGTATCAGAAGAAACAACAATATGTCAGTCAAGGAGGAATATGGCACAGCTTTCTAACAGAAATCTGGTGACCTCTCCTTCCCAGTCACAATATAGGACAAGTTTTACTTATTTATCAGAATTGTACCCCAAGTAGCTCAAGAAAGAAAACTTTTTCACATTTTTATCCATTCACACCCCAGCAGGAGTCTACTAGCAAGAACCTCCTGGACCTGCAACTCCTCTTCACTCTTGCAACCTGCTTGTTCACCTGCATCTTGCTCTGGACCAGATAACCCTGCTTCTCAAGCAAGTGGGAACAATGATGAGAAAGAGGATGAGGAGCAATAGCAGCTGGTGACCTTTGCAGTGAGAAGGTAGATTTGCGAAGGAATGGCCCCCATTGAGGGTGTCTTGCCTAAAGGCCTTCTAGAGCCGGCACTTAGTCTGAGAGATAGAGACTGCTCTAAGAGGTCACCTGCTGAGCTTCCTTGCTAAGAACCCAGGTCTCCTCAATCCATCTTCAGCCCTCTAGCTGCTACACCACACTAGCTACTTGGCACCCATATTTCTTGACATATATTTTCTCTTGTTTAACTACTCCGTGGTAATACGTACTAGTCCTTAGTTCTGGCACAACAGAAGACAACTACAGCAAACCCAGAAGACAACTACAGCAAACCCAGGAGGTACCTCTATTATTTCACTACATTATGTACTTAGAGCCTAGCCAGTGGAGGCTGGTGGCTCCAATGTCAGTAGGGTATTGAATCCGCTCTTGAGTTTCATTAAGAAACAGTCAGAACTCAGCCCAACTGACATCGGCATTACCTGCCTCTACTGATCCTTCACACCTCACCCCCTATTATAGAGGTTAAGACTTCACAACTTGTCTCTGATCCAGGTACTCAGCAGACCCAGACCTGTTTAGTTTTAGCTACATAGTTCCATAATTTATACTTTCAGACCATAACCCTGCCTCATTGTGCTGACCCAATAGAAAATGAGAGAGCGGGTAGAAATTTCCCAAAAAGTTCAGCTTCCTGGGAAAGTCCTTCTTCATTCAATGCATAGTTAAACTATGGGATTTGCTACCACAAGGTATAGTGATGGCCACCAATTTGGATGGCTTGAAAAGGGGGTTAAACGAATTCATGGAGGATAAGGCTAGCAATAGCTAGCTACTAGTCTTGTTGGCTAAATGCTATCTCCAGTATCAGAGATGGTATGTCTATGTACACCAGTTGCTGGGGAACATGGGCTTGGGGTGCTGCTGCATTGTGTGCTGCCTGTGGGTTTCCTGTGGAAAGTCAGTTGGCCACTGTGTGAAGAGAATGCTAGACTAGATGGACCCTTGGTCTCATCCGGCATGGCTCTTCTTATGTTCTCACATCAGCTACAGAACGAGCTTGCTTTCTGTGCCTCACTTTCTTACATGCATATCTACACTATAAACATACATCAGTTTTATAATAGTTTGACTATCATGGCTTCTCCCAAAGAATCCTGGGAATGGTAGTTTACACAAGGTGGTGCTAAATCTCTGTAAGGGATCCATAATTCCCTACCATGAAAAAGCAACAGCCACTCTCACTTCTCAGGGACCCTGCGGAGAGAGAATGGCAAGTAAACTAGGTTATACCTGAAAGTAAGAGCCAGCTTTTCCCTGGAAAATATGACCTGTTAGTAGGAAAAGTGATGAGGGGGGGAGGTCCTCTCTGGGCCAATTCACATAAAAGTTTTAATGAATTTCTGAACCAGTGCTTGGGTGTAGTAATGGACTGGATGAGGGACAATAAACACATTCAATCTGGACAAGATGGCGGTACTGTTAGTGGGTTGTTCATCTGCGTTTCTAATTATGTTCAGCCTGTTCTGAAGGGGGGTTGAACTCTCCATAAAGGATTGTGTTTGTTGTTTGGGCATGCTCCTGGATCCAGAACTGTCACTGGAGGCTCAGGTGGATTCAGTGGCACCAAGCACCTTTTATCAGCTTAGGCTGATATACCAACTACGCCCTTATCTGGACATAGATAGCCTAGCTACAGTTATCCATGCTCTGATAACCTCTCATCTGGATTACTGCAATGCAATCTTTGTGGGGCTGCCTTTGAAAATGGTCCAGAAACTTCAGCTGGTCCAAAATAGGGCAGAGAGACTGTTAACAGGGACTGGCTAATGTGATCATTGGAGGTGATCATTTGGAGAAGAAGGCTATCAATGGCTACTAGTCATGATGGCTATGAGCCACCTCCAGTATCAGAGGCAGTAAGCCTATGTACAGTTGCTATGGAGCATGGGTGGGAGGGTGCTGTTGCACCATGTCCTGCTTGTTGGTCCCTGGTTGACAGCTCATTGGCCACTGTGTGAACAGAGTGCTCGACTAGATGGACCCTTGATCTGATCCAGCATGTCCCTTCTTATCATATTATGCCAGTACTTTTCCAGCTGCACTGGCCAAGTGCCATCTATGTCTGGGTCCAATTCAAGGTCCTGGTACTTTTCTGGGAGCTCCATCAGCTGTACACTCTGCATGTACTTTGCAATTGCAAAGCTGTACACTCTACATGTACTCTGCCCTAAAAGCCAAGATGATGTTTGTTCTTTCAGTTAAAAATCTAGTTCAGCCTTCCCGCAAGCTGACACTCTCCATATGTGTTGGAATACATTCCCCATAATCCCCAGCCAGCATGGCCATAGTGACTGGCACTGATGGGAGTTTTTTGACCAACAAATCTGGAGGGTGCAAGTCTGGGGAAGGTTGGGGGGACATATATCAGCAAACTATATTCCAGCAGTTGCAGTATGAAACACTTTGCAGTGTGCACAGTATAGTGATTTAATGTGAAATGCCATGCAGTGTGCACCATATGGTGCTTTAATGTTTGTGCACATGCATTGCATTTACATGGATGAATGCTACAGTCAGAATACATCTCTTCCCCACTCAGAGATTTAACATGTAAAGAATATGGGGAGGGAGGGAGGAGGAGTGAACTGTGAGGAATAGCAACTCACGCTAAGAATATTTGAACCTATTTTAATAGGGCATTTAATAAGGTAATCCCAAAAGGTGAAAACAGAGACAGCTGGTTGACTCTTAGTCATACTTAGACTAGCTCCTCTGAAATCAATGGGGCATAAGATAATCATGACTAACTTAAGTCCCATTCATTTCAATGGGTCTGCTCTATGTATGATTAAGTCTGGATTCAACTCAGTGGTTTGCTAGTGACTGGTACCAGAAAATAAAGACCTCTTAGAATAAACATGGACTGCTGGAGCATATGACTTACAGAGATTTAAGGGAACTCATGCTCACAGCATTCCACCCGATTGTTTAGGAAGAAGCAAATCTACTTCCATCTTCCATTGTTCTGACTAATGAGCATGAAGATACTGGGTTGACTGACAAGCATTTTGGGACTTTAAAATGTTATTAAAATGAAAATTTATTTAAAGAAATTAAAGCATGTGTGTGCATGGCATGCACACACCCACACCTGCTATTTGTATATCTTTTGGCCCACTATGGGAATCAAAGCTTTATATCAACATCATGGGCCCACACAGCCTGGAAGTCTCTCTCTCTTGATACGTGGAAAAGACTAAGGCCATAGCTAGACCTAAGGTTTATCCCTGGATCGTCCACGGGTCAAACCTGTTCATCTAGGTGACACACAGGGAATCCAGTGCTCGGGCAGGGGCGAACCCTGGATGATCCCAGGATAAACCTTAGGTCTAGCTGTGGCCTGAGTATCACGAATCAAGATGCTTGCCTTTAATTTTGTCTCTTTTTCACTGGAGGAACCTGGGATATCGCCACCACCACTTTTGGCTTCACAGC
The DNA here is from genome assembly GCF_023053635.1 of Elgaria multicarinata webbii. Taxonomy (NCBI): domain Eukaryota; kingdom Metazoa; phylum Chordata; class Lepidosauria; order Squamata; family Anguidae; genus Elgaria; species Elgaria multicarinata. Next base: position 28,102,255 of record NC_086183.1, on the reverse strand, counting down.
CATGCTGTGACATGGCTTGAAACTGCCTCCCCCGGATATCCTAATCTTGATGTTGAAAGCCCTCCAGTTTTTCACCTTTCTCATTCTTTCTTTCCTTGTCATTATATCCCTTTCCTGGACCTTTGCTCCTCTAATTTCCCCATCCTACCCCACCTTAGGAACACAGGAAACTGTCTAATACTGAGTCAGATCATCGGTCCATCTAGCCCAGTATTGTGAACTCTGGCTCACAGCAGCTCTCCCAGGATTCAGAAATGATTCTTTCCTAGCCCTACCTGGAGATTCTGGGGATCAAACCTGGAATCTTCTGCATGCAAAGCATGTGCTCTAACACCAAGCCACAGACCCACCTAAAGGACTCCACCCATTCTCTCGTGCTGCCCCTTATGCCTGGAACTTCCTCCCAGAATACCTAAGCCCTGCCCCCTAGAGGAACTCCAGGGGTCTGCACGGGCTGGATTGGGGAGTCCTGTGGGCCAGATTTAGTCCTGTATGGTTGAGGTTCTGCAACCCTGAGCTATATAATGCTCCTGTTCTCCCATCTTCCTTCCACCTTTCCAATGAAGCTCTATTTGAGAAGGACCCTGAGTGCATTCATCAACCCATTCTCTTCTCTTTCTTCAAACCAGGTGGTTTCCCAAGCTCTTCTTCCTTCACTTTTCCCTGGCCCAGATTCTCATTGATATTGAGTCTTCATTTTTCTACACTCCCTGATCTCTCCCACCACTATCATCCCCAGCAGCAATGGTAGAGTTTTCACATCAGATGCTCAACTCCAGGGTAATTAGACAGTTATCCCAGAATAAATGACTCCACGAGAATACAGGCATAGGAGCAGAATCAAGCAATTCCTAATAGGGTGCTATTTATGATTTATTTATTAATTTAAAATACCTATTGCCCACTTTTTAGAGTAGAAGCCCTCCTGACATACAACAATAAAATGCTTATTATAACATTCATAATTTTTAAGAAATGATGCAGGAAAAAAAGCAGTAAATGTTCCACAAAACAACTAACACCAGCATAAGACAGAACTGACAACATAATTGCAGATAAAGTTAAACAGGTCTTCACTATTCTTATACTGTGAACATGTCAAAAGTTGCTGGATGAAGCCTATGCAAAAATGACCTATGAAAAATTCTTCACCCTGTTAGTGGATGGCAAAATGGGTAGGGGGATTGACCAAATATTTGGGGGTGGGGAAAAGAATCATTCAGAAGTTGGAGCAGGAAGAAACTTTCCTTCTAAAATGTTTTGGCTCAGTTACTACCAATTGAACCTCTATTGTTAATATGAAATGAACCTATATTGTTAGTACATGCTAGTGAATGAAAGAAGTGATGGGTGAAGAGAGAACTGGAAGAAGAAGGGGCCAAACCAATGGTTTCCTTCAACAATATTAAAATAATATTAAACAATATTAAGCGTGGATCCATAGCCGTACCTGAGATTCTCTACCCTATTCATGGACATAAAAGAATTGGGGTGGGGGGAGGTTTTTTTGCCAAATATTGTTTGGGCAGGGGCTGCAATTCTCCAACAGTTTTTCCTAGGGGGAAAAAACCACCAAAATTCTCAGGAATTTTGCTTTGGCTGAGCTCAAAAACTGAAACTGATTTAAGAGCTGTGTTCCATTGTTAATTCTAAACTGGTGAGGTGTAGGTTTAATTGGTTTACCCGAGTAAGAAGACATGCTCAATCCTATGCATGTCTACTCAGAGAAAGGCCCCATTGAGCTCAATGGAATTTACTCCCAGGTAAGTGTGTATAGGATTGCATCCTCATTGGTTCTTTTCTTAAAATAGTTTGCTAAATCCCAAATCTAAAGGCTGAGGGTTAAAATACTCTAAACCATGAGTAAACTATGTGTAAATGATGTGTAAGTACTCTAGGGTGTGTGGGTGTTTGGCTTGTTCTTCACTTCCCTATTCTCAGAAGGGTTATTTCTTATATTTGCACATCATTATCTCTGCCCTGAGAACATGTACCTGAAAGTAAGGCTACAATTCTACATGCATGTAGCCCCATTGGAATCAAAGGGACTTGTTTCCCAACCATACATGCACAGGATTGGGTTACTTGTCCCATTGGGTTTCAGTGGGACTTTTCCCACAAATGGCTGGGATGATTGGAGCTGTATTCCATCCAATACATCTGGAGGGCACCAGGTTGGGGGGAAAACGGGCAACGGGTCAGCAGAAAGTTGGGAATGGGTTAATAGGGAGACACAGAGTCTCTGGGTGGGTGACAAGATTTCCATATCATATCACATTTATATCAGTTATTTAAGAAAAGCAGTGATTGTACCCATTTTGCAGAAAGGAACTGTGATTGAAGGTGAGCTGCCCTCCAAGAGTGTTCATGGCTGAGCTTGGATTTCAATTCAGACAGTGCTTAATTTGAGCCCCCAAACCTTTTTGAAAATGCTGAGGCTAAGCTTTGGAGCCATTGTGGTAATGAGAATTGTTTGCTTAGACTTTCTCTTGGAATAACTGCAATTGTATTATAAATTAATCCACAATATTTGGTAGATGCAAGTGGGTAAGAAGACATTAATTATTTTACCCCCAGCCTTCCACAACATGGTGTACTCCAAATGGGTTGAACTATCACTCCCATCATTCCCCTCCAGCACAACCCAATTGCCTGGTTGGCTGGGCATGATGGGAGTTGTAGTTGAACACATCTGAGGAAGACTGTTCTACCCTATTCCTGGCCCCCAAAACAATTTTAAATACAAAAATGCCTTACACAGCTGTTGTGAGTAGGGCAGCGCCTGAGCTACACAATGCAGCAGATAGTGAAATTTAGAGGTGGAAAAATGGACTGTACCATTTCAGCATGTGCAACAAACCACATTACACCTTTCAATATTCCCTTACATTAACAATGCTCCCTACAAGTAGAAAACTAGCACAGACAGAAGAAACTGGGCTTAGAACATTTCTGGCTGGTATTGTTAATTTGGTCTGCATTTTTTATTTGCATGAAGTTTCTTGTATTTTGTTTTGCTTTTTAGCAGGGAACACTGAAAGTTACACACACACCCAAACACACACCCCTGCAGTCTGAAGTGGTTAATTTCAGTCCATTCTACCACCCACCTCATTATGTTGTATGTGTAAGGCTCTGGCTTTGGCGATTCTCCCAGGGAAGAGAATTCCAAAGTTGACAGACAGCCAAGAAGAATGCCTCTTTGCATACCCTTGAGGTTCTTGACGATAAGAAAGGGTGGAAGAGTATGAGTTTGAGCTCCCACCCACATCTCTCTTTTTAGACATTCAACCCAGAAGCCAGTTTTTCTAGAACGCTCGAAAAAACTGGGGATTTCTTCATAACAAGTCCACCACCGAATAATTTCCTTTTTGAGAGGTAACTTCCTACGCTTTCGGTATATGGCATGTATCTTCTGCGTAGAGAGTGGCTTGCAAACCACACCTCGTGGCTTTTAGAGAGAGTAGCTCTATTAAAATCAGCAACTTTGCTCTGGAGTAAGTGGGTCGTATTAGTTCTGAGTTCACAGGAGCACTGAAAATTGGTCCTTTCCCCACCCACCCCGGCATGAATATGGGGCTTTTATAGCGCAAGACTAGGCATATGGGCCATGAAACCCCGACTGCAAGGCGCGTGCGGATTAGTGGAATGATTAATTCAGCGAGGGAGAAAAGCAAAACTTTAGACTACAATCGCTGTAGCCCGAATGAGAGATATCCCTGGGGGACCCTTTGCATGGATTTATTCCAACCGGTGCCAGTGCGTGCGCGCGCCCGTGTGTGTGTGTGTGTGTGTGTGTGTGTGTGTGTGTGTGCAGAGTGAGCAGGGAGATCTGAATTGATTTTGCAAATTCCTCACTTCGAATCTAAACCAGGAGTATTTCACTACTTCGCTCAGAGTTCTGCACCCCTTTGATCCGGCACACAGAGAAGCCGTAGTAGCTGCGGACTACAGTGGAGGCGATTTGGTTCCGGATCTGTCGACTAAAATCCAGCTCCTTCGGCGTAACTGGTTGATGGATCGGGCCATTTGAGAAGAGGGTGCAACAGATTCTCAAACTTTGAGGGATGCGCGGATGTATGTGTGAACACGCCATCTCTCATTCTCTCTCTCTCTCTCTCCATCCTCTGTCTTGTCCACGATCCAACTTGAAAAAGAGTCCTATACATGTTTACTCAGGAGTAAGTCTCACTGATTTCAGTTTATTGTGTATAGGATTTGCAGGCTTAGATTATAAACTCTTTGAGGAAGGGACTCACTTCTCCCACCCTCCACCCACGCCTATTAAATCTTGGCTTTTGTTATTATTGTTGGTGAGAAACCATGGCGCATATCTTCGCCACACCCCACGTTTCCTGAGACACTCACCCGCACGTTTCAATGCCTTTCCTCTACACCTCAGCCATTACTGCTCAATCTAAGCCTATCCTTCCTGTGCTGGATCAGCTCCAGTCTTGGGAACGGTTGCGGGGGGGGGAGGGGGCTTTTCTCAAGTGCTTGGTTAGTGCGCGGGAGAGACGTGTTAGTGCGCGCGGGAGACGAGTAGCTATTCAGTGGTGCGACAAAGGCACTCTGCACCCGCTCAGAGGCACCTTCCTATATTATTTTGCCTCTTCCGTGGCTGATCCCCGGCTACTAGCACTGATGGTTATGTGCTACCTCCAGTATCCGAGGCAGTAAACCTGTGTACACCAGTAGCTGGGGAACCTGGGTGGGAGGGTGCTGTTGAACCATGTCCTGCTTGTGGGTCCCTGG